>NC_141900.1:84333673-85648215 GCF_057802395.1 Ceratotherium simum simum
TAGTCTGTTGATCTGCTCCTTCCTACGTGCACTTAGCTCACGCAGACTGTGAAAGAAAAAGACACCTTTCCTAAGCTACTTAAAATACTCTTATTCTATACTCAAAGGGACAAGGTAGCTGAATAACAATATTTTAGTAGGGTCATTTGCAAAAAAGTAGGAAGAATAGGATGGAAGACTTTTTCCTCTAGTCTTAAAATTGCCCACTTTCCAGTAGGTGAGCATGGTAGCTTTCAATCAAGATTGTAAGTAAAGGAGCACTAAGTTTTTACTATGGCTTCAAGACTTTCTGTCATTTTTTCTGTATGAAAAGGAAGCATCCATCTGGCTCTAGTCATGCTAACAGGGGCTGCTGCCATGTACTAATGATATAGAATGGTAGGCGACCATATTTCCTTCCTTTCTTAACAAATTGTATTGATCATCTGCTCTGTTAAGCTTTGTCTGGGTATTGGAGGAACAGTGGTAAAAGTAGATCAGATTCTTGCCCTTATGATTCATGGAGCAGACAGACGATAAACAAGTCAACAAGAAACAAGCATGACAATATAAGATAGTGATTTCAGGTAGGGACATGAGACAGAGTGGTTGGGAATAGGGGAAGGGGTGGCTTCTTTAGATAGAGTGTTTAGGAAAGGCTTCTCTCAGTATTTGTTCTGAGATCCCATGGATATCAAAGAACAAACCATAGGGGCATTGTGTTCCCGGCAGAGGGAATAGCAAGTGCAGAGCCCTAAGGTCTTCACTGATGATTATCTTGAGTGTTTTTATAGTAGCTCTTCAATTTCTTCAAGTTCAGTGTTCCATATAAATGGTGTGGGTTTAACCGGAGCTATTAATATATGTTTTAGGGTGATGAAAGGCAGTGGAGGTGGTCATTGTTCTGGTGCCCTGTAGGTCAATAGCTGACATTAAGTCCACTGAATAAATGTAAACAATGGGAGACTGATAAAAAAATACTTCTCTTGGTCATATTCATGTTTCTTACAGTGCTAAAATTTAAGGTTTTTTGACTGCCTATCAGCCAATCCTGTTTATTCCCAAGGTTACCACCTTTCCCTGGAGGGGACCAGGATGAAAAGATAAATGCCAAGAGCAGGCTCAGTGAGAGTTAAATAGCATCTACAACTTGTCAGTGTTTATACTTCTGTTAGCATTTTATCGCTTCATGGAATTTACTGCTGCTCTGGCCTTTGGCAACACTTTTAACCTAGTAAGCCTTAGGCAACAGTGATGGTGAGAAGCAAAGTAGCATGCTTCAGAGCTCAAACTGATGGTCGGGAAGGAACTGGCTTGTGTGCAGGGTGGCTTATTAACATGAGTGGAGACTCCTGAGGCCGGGTGGTGGTCAGTGCTGGTAATAAGTGTGAGCAAATGATTTGGTGAGTCTCTGCCCCAGTTTACTTGGAGAGTGAAATTTGGGAAATAAGTGAAAATTTTAGTTTCCATTTGTAAGCCAGGTTTTTGAATCCAGGTAAGAAGGTTCTAAGGCCTGTTGTGCACTCACTTATCAGCATGGGCTACCTATCCAGCTGAGAGGCGTGGTTCTAGCAGGGGGTGTAGTAGAAATCCTTGGGAATCTGGTCTTTGGATTTTTTTCATTTTATATCTCCAAGGAATAGCATAGCTAAGTATTGTAGGAAATTCTTTGCCTCATCAGGGACAAGG
The DNA here is from genome assembly GCF_057802395.1 of Ceratotherium simum simum. Classification (NCBI taxonomy): domain Eukaryota; kingdom Metazoa; phylum Chordata; class Mammalia; order Perissodactyla; family Rhinocerotidae; genus Ceratotherium; species Ceratotherium simum. Next base: position 84,335,342 of record NC_141900.1, read on the forward strand.
GATGAAGTAAAGGGATTCAACTCTTTCTGGGCTTATGTAGCTTTTCCTCTTATTTCTTGTTGGGAGATGGGTACACACCCAGTTTCTGTTGCTACTTGCTCTCTTGGGAGACTGACATATGCTTTTTGTTTTTACAGCAGAAATTGATGCAGAATCACAGGTTGTGAACATTTGATGCAGATGGAATGTTGTGAGACTTCACTTATTTTCAGCGAGACTCAATATGATAAATTAATGTTATTCTCACTTAGCTCTAATGTTTAGGAAAAATAAGAACAGGTTTCAGTTGGCATTTTTTAAAAATTAGGAAGTTAAGCAACTTATGGGGAAAATAAACCTAATGAAAATTTAGATGACATCTTCAGATGTCATTTTTGAGATGTTCAATCTACGATATAAACAGGGCTTGGCACATTTTCTCCATTATGTGCTAATGACAAGTGACTTAAGGCACCATCTCCTCTCTCTTTATGTCTTAACACATTTTGAGGTGCTTTAAGTTTTCTATATGTGGCAAGTAGTCTTCTTGGGATGGTCTTGTAATACTAACCTTATGTGTAATAGGAGGAATTGAGGAGATTTGGGGAATCTGTGCTTAAAGTTAATAAATCTAATTTATTAACATTGTCCCTGGGAAGCAACCTGGCAGGGAAGAGAGATCATTGGCCTAGGATTCAGGGGATACAAATTCTAGCCCAGATGTGGCTAGTCTCCATCTGGGTGGGGTAAGATATTCCACCTCTCAGACTCTTTCTTTTTCTCTTAAATGAAGCGGACTCATCGTCTCTGTGCTCCTTGCAGTCCCAGAAGGCTGCGATTTTATAAGAAACCCTATATTACATGTCTTTTAGGTATAAATCAAAGCTGAGAAATCTCATGCCTTGTGGTAGGCTTCACTTTGATTTGCTGCTTATCCTGCGTGAAACATGTTTTCTGTTCCCATTGCTTGTTTTGTTTGTTTGTTTGTTTTTGAGAAGGTGGATTAGTTGAAATATGGTTTTCTAGTGTGAAAGACCAGAGAGTTAGAATTTGAATTAGACTAAGTGATCGGACAGTGGAGTGGGTGGAGGGTAGATGGAAGTGAGCCAGGGAGACTCCTGGCTTGAGTAGTGGTATGAGGATAGACCAGTGGGAGTGATTGCTTGGGACCCAGAGGAACATGGTACCAGTGGATTTTATTTACACAGTCTCACCTCTACTTCTGAACGCCCTGATATTCTCCTGGGGCAGCAGTTCCTGACTTGAGAAGGATGGGGATGAGGAGGGCACTCTGGGAACCTGTAGCTCGTGGGTAGAGTTTATTCTGGCCCTGCTCTTGACTGGGGAAGTCTGATGGGACTCTGGGGCTTGATAGGGTCCTGAGCTCTGCTTTTTATGCTTTGAGGCCAGAACTTCTTCCTTTAGGTCATTACAATTGTCTTTGCAGATCTTTTCCACTTCCATTTAATGTATAAGTATAGGACTCATCTTAATCTGTTCTTGGTAGTTCCTCACATGGTTTCTTTTCTTTTGAGTTTATTTTTTATTGTAAGCTTTCTTAAATCCTCTCTGGGAGTAGATTTAGAGAGAGAGAAGGAGCCCAGTGATTTCCTAAACAGGTCCTTGCATAACGACCACCTAGGAGGCCTTCCAGAGGCACTGAATTAGAATCTCTCTTTGTGTCCCCGCAATCTGTATTTTAAAAAAAGCCACTCCTAGGTGATTCTGAAAGAGTCAGTTTAGGATTGATCCAGGGGCTGACGTTTGAGACCCACTGATCTTATTTAACTCCTGTACTGTATGTAGTTGAAGGGGCAGGACACAAATGACAAAAGAAGTATATGTTTATTGGGGCAGGTGCATCAGAATTTCATATGAGGAGAGGATAGTGGTTTTTCTCTGTTTCTCTTTTTAGCACTTGTTTTCCTGGCTCCCAGGACCCTTTGCATTGCTTTTAATCTGTAGCTCAGTATTAGGCTGACATTCTTAGGGGTCCATTTACGGTGACTCTGAGATCCTATTCCTGGGTCATAAATGACAGCTGAGAAGTTGTTTTATATGCCTGATTTAGGCCATATGCTCATTTTAACACTCATCTGCCACTTTTTCTTCTATTTGCATAGATTCCCAAGATTTTACTATAATTTGGCACCAATAACTTGGCACATTATTACTATGGAAGTCTTTAGTGTCATCTGCAAACATGAAGATTCTATGCTCCTTACTTTCTGCTCTTGTAATCCTTAGGAGCCACACATTTGGGCCTTTCGGTTTGTCTGTCTCTGTCTAGTTTCTTGTTTATAAGCCCCGTTCTTAGCGACGACAACAGTAAAACCCAAAATGACCTCTTTGGTGGTCCTAGTCTTTACTTTTTATTCCACTAGCTTGTCTAACGTGGAAATAAAATTTTTCTGGTAATGCTCAAGTCTTTGAAGTCCTTTTGATTAAGGGTCACATTTACAGTTACCTTGGTGACCTTCCCTCATTTTGGCCAACAGTTTTCTGGTTCATCCCTGAAGTCCTTCAGAATGCTCAGGTGAATGCCATCCAGTATTAGTAATTTAATAATTATTGATATTTAAATTTTGGACTTAATTCTTGCTCACAATACTTCAAACAGTATAGAAGTATGTAAAGTTAAATACAAAAATCTCTCTCCCTCTGTTTTCTACCATTCATTCTCATTCCCCTAAGTAAATGTGCTTCCAGACTTTTTTCATGCAGGTATATGCACCCTCCCTCTTTTTTTTTTTTTTTAAGAAACAGAAATGAGGTCATAATATGTGTGTCCTGCAACACTTTTTTTAATTAATTGTCATGACTCTCTTTCTATGTCTTAAGTATAGAGCTACCTCATTCTTCAATGGTTGAGGAATATTCCATAGTTTGGGTGTATTTACTTATCCATTTTTTCCTGTTGATACATGTTTTGGTTTTTCATGATTCTATACACTGCTACACCGAACATTCTTTTATACATCTTTGTGTTCTTGTGTTGGTATTTCCATAAGATAGATTCCTAGAAGTGCAGTTGCTGGTACCTTTTAAGATCACTTAACATTTTTGGTGGTTGTAGGGGGCTTTACTTATATTTCACTTGTTTATTTGTTACAGGTATTATCATAGATAAAATTTAGGGCAAAATACAGCTTAAATCTCATTCCTCATTAATCATTTCGTGTTTGATGGTCTTATTTCCCCAATCAGAGTATCCTTGAAAACCACTTTGTCTCTTCAGTGGCAGGCAGGCCCAATACCTGGGGATCATTAAATCACTACTTTTAATTGCTCTAAGACCCCCAGGTATTTTAAGGTCTAGTATTTAACAGAGAGTGGGCTCTTTGAGCTTTAGCCTCATCTGCTTTCCCTGGGTTCTAGCGAGCTTCATGACTAAGGGAGTATGCAACTACCTAACTACAGGTGACATGAGGAGGTGAGAGGCAAGGTCATGTGAGAGGTGTGACTTTTTCCCTACAGGCTGGCACATAGCTCCTCCTCTTTTTTCTTGTTCTTGTTGGATAAGAAGATGGAGCAGGGAGTGGGGCAGGGGGTGGTGGTAAGCATGCCCATGTCCTGCATGGGGAAACCCTGCCATTTTTAGAGTTATTTGGAGAGACCAAACCAGGAGAGTCAGGTTTGCAGCCTTTCAATCAAGGGCTGATCCCAGCCCTGGTAATGGTTTACCTAAAGTTCCTTGGGCTTTCAGATGTGTGTATCCCAACCGTGGTTTTAGTTAGTGTATCAGAACACTAACTCTACTTTTATTTAGTTTGAAAATATTTTGGACAATCAGCTATTTTTTAAATTGAAATTTTATTTTAAAAGGAAACTTAATTTCACTAGTAAAAATGGAAAACCAGTATTACTTGCTGTCACTAGAAAGTACCTTAAAAAAACCCACAATGAAAACAAAACCTTATTAAATTCTAGCTAGGTACTGTGTTTTGCAGAGGACTCTCTGAAGGAAGTTGAACAAGTGGTGGAAAGGTGCTAAAGGCTTCCTGCCACGAAACAGAAACTTTTCTTCTTCATTTAATAGACAGGATTGAAAGAGTATTTAAAAAGGGACAGTTCTTATGTATGTGTAAATATCAAATGCTGGCACATACGGGGTTCGTATACCACCTAAAGCAATTTTTTTTTAAACAAGCCCACACTTTGGGAAACAGAGACATAACTTGTCTTGAGAAAGAATTGAACTGATTTTCTCTGGTGGCTGTGGTTCAGATCATTGTCTTCACTGATGACTAGCCATACAACCTTGGGCAAGAAATTTTACCCCTTCACGTTCCTGCTTTGCCTGCAAACGGGCACAAGAATAGTACTCAGCTCATGAGGTTGTTGCTGATTAAATGAGAGAACGCGTGTAAAACGCTCCGCACAGTGTCTGGCACGTGCGTGTTCAGTAACCGTTAGCTGCTATTAGTCGTCCAGCAGTTTCCACATCCAGCCCCAAGTTAGATGGGGATGAAAATGGAACTGAGACAAAATGAGAGGAATAAAGACATCTGATAAGTTTTGTAGTGTTAAAATTGTTCAATTTAAAAGACTGGCTTTAGGGCCGGCCCCGTGGCTTAGCGGTTAAGTGCGCGCGCTCCGCTGCTGGGGGCCGGGGTTCGGATCCCGGGTGTGCACCGTCGCACCGCTTCTCTGGCCGTGCTGAGGCCGCGTCCCACATAGAGCAACTAGAAGGATGTGCAGCTATAACATACAACTATCTACAGGGGCTTTGGGGGGAAAAATAAATAAATAAAAAAAAAGAAAACTTTAAAAAAAAAAAAGACTGGCTTTAGTTTTGAGATTATATTTTTTCTACTTTTTTTTGCTAAAATATCCTTTATTTTATAAATAATGTGCTGGCATTTGTTTTCTTTAATGTCCTTGGCAGAAATGAAAAGGGGATAACATGTCAGTCCCTAAATTTTTAGGGTGGGAGAAACTTTACTGGTCTGTGAAATTTAAAAGTCTGAGAACCCCTGGCACAACAGAAATGTGTGTACTGGCGAGTGTGTAGCTCTTCTGAGCTTCAGAGGTATCATCCACTGAACTGTGAGGAAAGATTAAACAAATTTAGGTAATGTGTGGAAAAATGCAGTTGTGTGTGGGAGTGCTAGTTATTCAGTGGCACAGCCGTGGTTAGTTAGGCAAAAATACAACAGGCAAAGTTGTGTTCCCCCCCAGCAACCTCTAGCTTCTAGTACTTTAGGATGGGCCTGGATTTCATCTGCCTCCTCCAATATGCTTATCACTGCCCCCCACCAAAAAAAACAGCACTTATCAAAACTTGAAGTTGATATATTTAGAACAGAGTTTTCACTGCAATGTAAAACCTTTTCTATTTTCTTTGCCTCCAGAGGGTTGTGGTAATCCAAATTTGTTTGGAGGTTTTCTTGTCCTCTTTGCCAACTCCCCAAACCGACAGTCTCCCAGGGAAGGACGATGTGTAGAACCAGCATAAATTGTTTCTTTGCGGGGAACAGCCCCTTACCTGGCCTCGACACCTTTGTAAGGACAGGGCTGTTGTGGTTCACACCTGTTGTCTTGGCATAATTCTCGGTAACACTCCTTTTTCACTCTCACAGTGTCCTGGTTTGAGTGATAAAATGTGTGTTTAGTGGGTTTAGTAAGAACAGTCAAATCTGGGGGAGAGAGTGGGGTGCACAGTTCACCGAGACCAATATGAACAAAAGGTAGATGGTTTTGTAAGTCTAGTTACTAGGATGGCTTGGGAGGAGGAGGGTCTCTTGGCTGATGGAGAGTAGGCAGCCTAGGCTTGAGACTCCAGGCTGTGTGCTTGATTCTGGGTAAAGCTGTGGGCTGATGAGGTTTTAGTTGTCAGTCTCATTAAAATGTTGTGTTAACTTGAGGCAGGTAGCTTTGTTTTATGGTGGAAAGGAGAACTTGTGAATTTAAAAAACTGGTAGTTTTCTTGGAGAATGAATGGATTGGGAAAATCAGCTGTGATGTTTTCAGATCAGTTTATTTTCAAAATCTTTTCTGGGGAGGTGGTGAAAGTGGCAGGTCTTGGCAGAGACAAAGGAATAAAATGGATGAGATAAAAGGCAGGAGACATGGGTAAGTACAGGTGGGAATACTCAGATGTTCTTGAAAGCACCTGTGAGCAATCTGGATTCAATGTGCAAGGTTAAGGAAACTTGCCTAAAGTGATTGAGGGTTGCTGGCAGTTTGGAATAGAGAAAGGAACAAGAAATGAGTCTTCTAAGTGTTTGTTTCCAGTCTCTGGAATGCACTAATGTGATGTTAGTGAACTTTTAAGCCTAATGAATTCTGTTCCAGGAGGGAAATTCCATTGTTTTATAGCCTTTAATACCAGGGGCATTTTTATTTTTGGCAACAACCCAAAACAGTGAATCATTATGCCAAGTGAAATTTATCTGCTTACCTAATAGGGCTCTCCCAGGTCTTCATGAAAAGTGGTGCCTTCTGTGCCTGCCTTTTCCTTCCCTCTGTGTGTAAGGGAGAGGGAGACTCCGGAGTACCTGGGTCCTGGAATCCCGCTGAGATCTTTTATTCTATGTGCGGTAATTGCTGGTGTTATTGCTCTTGGCAGGTGAGCCCTTTCACAGCCCAGAGGCCAGGAGGCTGCCTCCATTACTTAAAAGCCCAGTTATCTTGTTAAACTCCTCTCCTGTGAGAGCTTTAGAATCTCCTGAGACCTCCCGCAGGCTCTCTGTGGGACACAGGCCCAGCTCCTGGTTAAGCCTGCCCTGCCCTGTGTTAGTCGCCGCCATTCTAGCTCTGGAGGAATAATTTTCTGTTAAATAGCCAGGCAGTGTAGGGCTGCTAGCCAGACTGAGTGGTTTCCGTTGAATTCCTAAGAGGTCCTGTGTGGGTCCTCTTAATGAAAGTACCTGTCTCACTCTCGTGTGTTTCTTTGATTGTCAACAGGAGAAACTGAAAGCCAATGTAGAGAGAATAATAAAATTGGGAGTCAGATTATCTGAGGAATAAGAACTCAGAAAATTGATTTTTGAAAGTGGTTGATGGCACAAGGCTAATTGTAAAGATGCCCCACAAGTCGCAGCTGCCCATAAATTTTTATTTGATATTTATATGCTTTATATGTTAAAGAAGTTCATTTATTTTGTTATTCATTGGAGAGAGTGCCTCATCCCCCCAAAAAAAGGTGAAGGGAATGTCTGAGCTGGATGTTAGTTATTAGTTAGCATAGGGCAAGTAGAGTATCATGGGTGTTTTTAGTAGAAATGGAGGAGCAGTCTTCTGGGCAGTACCTGTGGTGAATGTAGGACAAGCAAGTTCCAGATCGTGGCCACATAGCCCTTTGTTTAACTTCTTGAGGAGTGTGCAAATCTGTGCATTGTGATGGTGGATAGGGAGGGCTGGGGCACCAGCATAGAGTGGGGAGGGAGTGACCACTTGTCCGGTAATCTCCAGCTGTGTTAGATGATTAGGGACTTCAGTTTTTATTCCTTCATGATACTCTCCCTAGGATTTTAATGATAAGGAGAATCGTGGGATGATACCTTAATTTAGCAATAAAGGATTCTGAAATGTTTATGGTAGATTTGTGATTGGTACTTCTTTACTTTGACATCTAAAGTTGACTGTCAACATTGCAAATAGGAAAAGTTTCCAAACAAGTTGGGAAAATAAAATGAGAAAATTAATGCTTTTCATGGATAGCGTAGATGTTGAATTACTTCCTCAAGTTCTACAGTCAATCCAGCATATAAACCAAAATAAATATATTAGATATTCTTTAGAAATGATTCACTCTGAGTAGTATTTAGTATTAGGCTCAATAACCTAGCATCCCTCTTGCTGTAAGTTAATTCTAAGAAAAAATGCACATGACTTCATGGAAGCAAACTTAAGGAATAGTAAATACAATAATCTTCATTTCTCTAGGATATTTCAAGATCTCTGATAATACTTTAATTTAGCTGTTATCTGGTATACAGGCCTCCTACCCCCTTTTTATCACTGGATTATGATTTGATATTTTGTACGGTGTACGTTTTGCGCAGGGCTATGGTGATGGCAGTTTTGTGAGGAGGAAAAATAAGAGATGACAGCAGCTACAGCCATGGTGGCTAGTAATAGCTGCTTTTTTACCCCTCCCTGAATCAGGAATTGTGGCTATCCTTCTTCCTCTGAGCATTGGAGTTGGGGAGGAGGAGGAAAGAGTCAGAATTAAGGGATTGGGGGTGGGGGCTGGACATACAGACCTGATTAACTGAGTAGCTCCTGAAATGCAATCCCATGCTTCTCTACTCTGCCTTGGCAACCTCTGCTTCATCTCCATTTGCCTCTGAAGGGAGGATGAAAAGTCTTTTTGCCATCAGGAACACTTTTTTTGAGGTTTCCTTAACAGAGGAAGACCTATGTCTTTGGAGAGTTGTCTTTGCCTCCTGTGCATGCAATGCCAGAGCATAAGTTTGAGAAAAGTAAGATCTTCAACCTTCCTCTCGCATGTATGCCCACATGTAGTAACTGAAGCACAGAGGGGGCATGTCTACAAAATGTATGTGAACAAAAAAAACTGTATCCGTTATTTGAAACCTACAAAAGAGGCTGAGGTCAGATACCCTAGAAGTGTATATTTTGAAGTGTTTAAGAAAACCATTGGTGACTTTTTAAAGTGCTTTAAGATTTCTGGTCGCCCCCAAACCAAATCTTTGGACTCGGGCTCCAGTCCATCATTGTTTGGTAAACACTATTACAGATTGGGATGTGGAAAATATTCAGAAGGCACAGCCCTTGGAATTGTTAACCCTACTCACGACAAGCACAAGAAGATGTCTAATGCTTTGTGCACATACAGTGCTTACAGTAGACCTTTACATCCAAGTCATCCAGTGTAGAATTTGATGTTTTTAGTGGCTACATTGTACTCCAACTGGGATCTGGTTTGGGGAGGGGGTTAGATTATGAGCCTGTCGGAGACAGCTGTGACCTGGCTTGATGTAGCCCTAAGCTTGCTTATGCCTTCTCCACTGAGCATCTCCCTCCCTGTCACAGTCTGTTCTTTGCTTATCCGCTTATATTTCTCTGTGAGCTCCTTCCCTAAAGATAAAAGGAAATAATATTACTCTCTCATTGCTATCAGTTTAGGCATTCAGGTTTGTTTTTGTTACCTTGGTATTTGGATGTCGGCTTTGGGATGTAAGTCTACCGAGATGTAAGCCTCTATGCCCCGTCTGTGCTTCAGTTACTACATGTGGGCATGTCTTGTCTATTAAACAAGAATAAACATGAGAATCATGGAGAATATAATCAGAAGAGATGATAGTGTTTGCTCAGACACAGAGTATCCCTTTGGGGGACACAGGAAGTAACTGAGAAAAGTGGGAAGACAATTGAATATTGAACAGTTAATTGGGAGATTCTCCAGTGTGGTCTAGGATATAGATTTGAGCGGTTCCTTTTGAGAATAGAGTCGACTTGACAGCTCACAGGAAATAATCAATTGAAATGAGTTAGGTAAGACATTCTTGAAGGCGGTAACAAGGGAAATTCGACATCTGGTAATAAGAGGACTGATGAGAGAAGCAGCCTGAAGAAAATGTTCCCAGAAATAACATGAACTTCCTAGGGGAGAATGAAATGATGCTGAAGACAGTTGGAGTTGCATTAGAGAGGGCAGAGGGAGAAGGAGGCTGGACAAGGTATTGAAGTCTGGGAACGGAGAATCCTAGATGAGGGAAGGACTGGGTGAGGACGTGCTTGCCTATGGGTCCTGCCAATGGGGGGAAGGCCTTGGAGAACATTTGGGCTACCTGTTGTCATTTGGCAGAGAAATAGGAAAAGCAGCTGTGAATGTAGCACATGCTCTGAAGAGCTTGGCTCCTGTTAGCTTCAGCAAAAATCCACCAAGCTGTGAGCTGCTTAAGGACAAGGATGTGTCTTGATTGTTTCTGTCCCCTTTCTCCAGAGTCCAGCACCGTGCTTGATACACAGTAGGGCCATTCCTTTATTCAAAAAATACTTATTGAATGTTTACTTTGTCTCTGGTCTTGTTCTGGGCTCTGGGGCTACCATGGTGAATAAGATGGACATGGTCCTTGCCCTTACAGACCTTGCAGCATCGAGAGGAAAACTGATACTAAACAATTAATTATACAATTTAATGTTGTGATGAATTCCTTGGCAAGAAGTATGGAATCGTCAGAGGGTGTATTTAGCCAGGCGATCTGACCTTGTCTGGGGATTGGGAAGGCTCCTTTGAAGAAACAGTTTAAGCTGAATTTGCTGGAGAACATACGTGTCTGAGCCAGGCAGATAGAGTGGTGAGTAAAGAGGTGGGGAATTAATAACTTTATTATGTATACCTGTCACCTGAGGATCTTTATTATGTATACCTGTCACCTGAGGATCTTGTTAAAATGAGGATTCTGATTCAGTAGGTCCAGGTTGGGTCTGAGAGTCTGTGTTTCTAACAAGCTCTCAGCTGATTGCTGGTCTGTAATTTCCTTCACAGGCTCTCTGTGTGTCTTTCTCCTTACTTCTCCCTTTTTTATTCTTTTGTTTCAGTTGAAAGATGATGGGATTCACCTGGGTGATTTTTCCTCCCAGTCTGTAGCCATGGTGGCTGCAGTGATGTAACTGGTCAGTACTTTCAAACTCTTACTCTGCCTGTCCCCTTCATGTGTTGGCTGAAAATACCACAGTAGTCTCCCCTTATCCATGGAGGATACGGTCCAGGACCCCCAGTGGATGCCTGAAACTGCAGATAGTTCTGAACCCTATGTATACTGTTTTTTCCTATACATACCTACATACCTTTGGTAAAGTTTAATTTATAAATTAGGCAGAGTAAGACATTAACAACAATAACTAATAATAAAATAGAACAATTATAACAGTATACTGTAATAAAAGTTACCATAGATCTTAGCAACCTCAGCATAGGATATTTTTCTTCTTTATTGAGAACTTTAACCTTTTCACTTAAAGGAATCACTTTATGGCTTCTCTTTGGCATGTCTGAATTGCCAGCATCACTACTCTTGTGCTTTGGGGCCATTGAGTAAAATAAGGGTGACTTGAACACAGGCGACAGTTGATGTGTTAGCTGAGACAGCTACTAAGTGACTAACTGGCGGGTGAGTAGTGGATGCAGCTTGGTCTGCTGGACAAAGGGATGATTTCATGTCCTGGGTGGGATGGAGCGGGATGGCTCGAGATTTTGTCATGTTGGTCAGAATGGTGCACAATTTAAAACTTATGAATTGTTTATTTCTTTAATTTTCCATTTAATATTTTTGGACTGCGGTTGACCTTGGATAACAGAAACCTCAGATAAGGGCAACTGCTGTACTCTACTGCCCTTGCATTTGGATTGAGACAGCCTGTATTGTAGAGAAGGTCAAAGGTCGGGGGGGACCAGAGGAGGAAGTCTTAGGGTTTGGTAAGGACAAAAGAAAATAAAATCCTAAACTCAAGATCCAGTGTCTTGGAAATTAATATAGAGAATTTCTCTTGGGATTTCCCAAAACATCTTTCTCTTTGTTTCTAGATTAGAGTGGGGGACTCAGGCATTGTTTTTGATAACTTGATCCCTTTTTGATAATAAAGCCATCTTCCAGGGGTAAAGAGATTAAAACCAAGATGACAAGGCTTTGCTTAAACCAAAAATATGTATGATACTCTTGCCTCTTATAAAATATTTTCAATCAGTGGTTTCTCAAAACTTTTGAGACATTAAGGAGTTTCTGGCATTTCTGAATATAAAACCTAATTAGATCACATATCTAAATTTTAAAAATCCACACCAGAGAAGTAGTATAGGAAGGAAGTTTTAGGGAGATCCCCTCTTCCTTCCTAAGCTGGTTTATCGGGTGGGGGTCCTTTTTGGAGGCGATAGCCTTTTTGAACTGTTTGCTCAGAGAAGGTTTGAATTCTATGATTTGAAAGCATCCAGCATTTTATTTCACTTGGAAGAAGAACATAAAGCAGTGAATGGATCACGTCAAAAGATACGGTCCTTTCAACACACTAATCGTTTGACATTCATTTTGTTAGTTGTGTGTGCTTAAGGAGGGAGAGGAAGGGTGTGATGGGGAGAAACAAATTTTGAAAATTGCCAATGAGATCTAGTTCTCATGGTTTGTTTGTATTGTCATTGAGACTCTAAAGCAGCCTGTATGTAGTATGTTTAAGTTTAGCGCCTTAAAGTTTTTAACTTAATTTTGAAATAATTTCAAACTTATAGAAAAGTTGCAAAAATGTTACAGATAACTCCTTTGTTCCCTTTACCTGGAGTCCCCACTTACCGTATCATCCTCTCTGTATTTATTACATACAGTCATTATTCATGGTAGTTATGTTCTATAAAGTTGCAAACACTGAATTAGTGAATACTGAACCGTTGCTTCTATGAGAATTACAGGGTTAGGTTCCTGTGAGCTTCTGGTCACCACATTTTATTTTTATTTATTTATTTATTTTTTTTATTTATTTTTCCCCCAAAGCCCCAGTACATAGTTGTCTGTCATAGCTGCACATCCTTCTAGTTGCTGTATGTGGGACGCGGCCTCAGCATGGCCGGAGGAGCGGTGCCTCGGTGTGCACCCGGGATCCGAACCCGGGCCGCCGGCAGCAGAGCGCACGCACTTAACCGCTAAGCCACGGGGTCGGCCCTGGTCACCACATTTTAATCAAGTGATAGATACATAACCTTGTTCTATGTGTGCTTCTATTTAAAGACATGTTATTTAGTACATATTGTTGATTCATTAACATTGAACTTATGATCAACAGCACCAAAACTCATGACTGAATGAGACTTACCTAACACATATTTTCTCTGTGAGGCACATCACAGCAGCTTTCTTTGTGCTTAGGAACACTTTGGGACTACCCCTGGGGGCCATTTAAAACTTAAACAGTGAAACCTCCAATGGAAAGCTCTCATCTCTGCAGTAATTCTCCTTTACATTTAAGAGTCTGAGTACTGGACCCTAACCATTTGGTAGAGGGGTCAAAGTCCTGTGGTGATAATCTTTAGAGACGATCTTTTAGATGTTCCGGAGTCAATTAATTTTTTGTTCTTCCTTTGGTAATTTTCACATGTAACTCTGCTCACTCTGAAATTTTCTTTTGACATCTGGAATGGATTTCTCTGAAATGACACTTCACATTTGCCTGTCATACAGTTTTTCAGAGTTCTCTTATTTCTGAGTAACTGTCTTGATCTCCAGGTCCTTGACACAGCAGAGCTCAGTGTTGAGTAGTGAGGGCTTGGCTCTGCAGAAGACCATCATCCTGGGGACAGTCCTGGTACTGGCTTCCAGGAGACTGAGTCAGTTCTTTCGTGGGGAGGCTTTATTTGTGCAGGGGCTAAGTTACAGCTGTGGTGTTCTTTTATGGAAGTCACCAATTTTTTGACTCTTGGTTTTCATATCATATATTTAGTATTTGGAATTTATAGAAAGTGCACTGGGAAAACCTGTGTTCTAGCCCTGATGCCATCATCTAACTGTGCCACAGTTTCCTCGGCTGTAAAATGAGGGTAACAGTGCCTGCCCTGCTTCCTCAGAATGTTGTGAGGATGAAGAGGGCCGAGAGTAGGGAGGGAGGGGAAGAGAGACCAATGTGCTGTTAGCATTTCTTGAGTACCTACTAGGTGTCAGGTACTGTGGGGCATCTCCCTTCATCATAACAAGCAGAGAAGATCGTAGTGGTATTACCCTCATAAGATGAGGGAATGTCACAATATTTGGAATGGTTTTCACTTGCGTTTGTGTGCAGGCTCAAGACTTACCTCATTTCTGGTTTCGTGGTTGCCTGAGGCTATGATTGCCAAGACACTTTGTCAAGTATGAAGTTCAGTACAGACTTAAGATATGACACTTCCTTACTGTAACTTCTGAGGCCAGAGATTCTGACATAAGCACTTAAATCCACTTTCCTAGAGAGTATCGTAGCTGATAAAGTAAGGAAACTAGATTATAGAATATTTATCTAATTCTTTCTGACTGAATTCAGTGGTGGGAAAATTTCCATGGCTTTGATATTTACTTTTGTGCCTCCAGAGGAAATGTCCATTTTTTTCTATTGTACATACTCTTCCAGTCTTTAATTCAGACCACACTTTGAGCCATTTCTTATAACAACAATATTGGCTATTATTTATGGAGTCTTCAGGCCAGTGTCAATGCTAAGTGCCTTATTCTCTTTTAAGTTTCGTAACAACTCTCATGGATAGTCTTATATATTTACTTTATAGATGAGGAAACTGAGGCTAATAGAGCCAATTAAGTAACTTTCAGAGGTCACCACTGATAGTGATGTGATCCTGAAACTAAATTCTTACTGCTGTATACCACTGTTCTTCTCTGATTATAAAAATGAGCAGTTTGTATAACTTGAACTGGTAGTCCGGAGTTTATTTTTGCTGTGCACTTGCTATTTAGACTACCATAAAACTAGTTTTCGTCTCACTCTCTTGTCGTGTTTAACATCAGGGGTTTGCAAACTGACCCTGTAAAGGGCCAGGTAGTAAATATTTGAGGTTTTGCAGGCCATAGGTTTCTGTTGCAACTACTCAACTGTGCCGTTCCAGTGCGAAAGCAGCCCTAGACAATTACGTAAACGAACAAGCTTGGCTGTGTTCCAGTAAAACTTTATTTATGGATCCTGAAATTTGAATTTCATACTCTTTTTCATGTATTACATAATATCCTTCTTTTGATTTTTTTTTTCAACCATTTAAAAATGTAAAAATCATTTTTAACTCATGGGTTGTACAGAAACAGGCGGTAGGGCGGATTTGGCCAGTGGGCTATAGTTTGCCAATCCTGCTTTTTATCATTCTGAAGTTTTCTTCCTTTGTGTCTCCTCTTTTTGGGTGTTCTTTTGCAATATTGGACTCTGAGTCTCTTGCATATAGTAGTGTTTAATAAGCGTTGGTTTGATTTGGGGCAGCCAGCTTTTATGGAAGCTTTCCTTGCTTAGTGATTTTAGCTTATGACACCTGCTCTGCTGGCACAGATAAGTGGAGATTTCAATTGGGGAAAAAGATTTAATCAGTAGGTAACCATTTTAACAGACATCAGCTCCCCAAATGCTTGTTTCTACATGTGGCATAGTGGAACATCAGGATTGAGGGACTTCAGATTGATGAGGCCCAGATTAGATACTCTTTTAGTTGCCCTCTCTCTGTAGATGATCGTTTATAGTCCCTCCGAGATTTAAACTCTCCTATTTCCAAACCAAAGCCCAATTTGTGGTACAGCTGGCCCCGGAGCAGCCACTTATGCTTGTCTCTGCTGGATGTGCTAGTGCTCCCAGAGCAAGTGGAACGGCATGCCATCAGGCCATGGGCTTCCAGTTCATTGTGTTTGAATGCTGGGCCCTCTAATTTGGGTTTGCCTCTTGCTTCTGCCAGAAAAAGAGAGAAAAAGCTGGCCGCGTTGGCGAGTATTCTGAGAAAGACCTCCCAGACCACACAGCTTATGTTCTTTTGGGATTGCTTGTTCTTTGTCTAAATGACTTTTTAATTTTCAAGGGATGATTCTTCCTGTGGAGGCAACAGCTCTGGCTGCCAGGAAGCTTTTTCTTGATATACTTTGTGAGAATTTTCCAATTTAAATTGTTTATCTTTATTCTTGCTTTAATTTAGTTTCTTTAGAAGTTTTTTGCTTCATTCCAGTGTATTTAATAAAACCTTTCCTACCCTATTTGCAACAGCTCCTTCTGCATCCCCTGATGGTATGTATTTTTAGGTGGAGAAAACACCTTGTCCAGGGAGGAGTCTCTGGCCTGCTTCTTTGTCACTCTGACATTAGCCCTGACATGTGCCGCCTTTGGGTTGTGGCAGTTGCAGGCTTCCAGATGGCACTGTGCACCTTTCAGCCCCGTGACTTTCCTGGCTCTCCTTTCTGTGCCACAGAGGGAAAGGAGTTCATTCTACTTGCTGTATCATTTCTCAGAAAAAGCTTGTATTGTTTTCAGCCATTTTCATCCTTTTTAGAGCTTTGTAGATTTCACTGAAGTTCTGCTTCCTTCCTGTGACTTCTACCTTGTTATTTCTGGAGGACTTGAAAGTTTACAGTAGCCCTCCATTCTGTGGTGAGTCACCATGCCTGACTTTTGGTTCTGAGTCAGCTGCCTTTTTAAAAAAATTTTTTTGTTAGTGTTGTTCAGATAAGTATCTAATCTTCCTGCAATATATGGAAATCCTCTACAGTGAAATATATATATATATTTTGTGTGTGTGTGAGGAAGATCAGCCCTGAGCTCACATCTGCCAATCCTGCTCTTATTTTGCTGAGGAAGCCTGGCCCTGGGCTAACATCCATGCCCATCTTCCTCCACTTTACATGGGACACCGCCACAGCATGGCTTGCCAAGCGGTGCATCGGTGTGCGCCTGGGATCCGAACCGGCGAACCCTGGGCCGCCACAGCGGAGCGCACGCACTTAACTGGTTGTGCCACCAGGCCGGCCCCGTGAAATATATATTTTATGTCCTCATGTTTTTGTACTTTAACATTGGACCTTAAAAAAATTTTTTATTGAAATAAAATCACTTAAAATTCACCCTTTTAATGTATATAATTCAATGTATACAGTGGTTTTTACTGTATTCACACAGCTATCACCACTGTCTAATTCTAGAACATTTTCATCAGTACTCAAAAGAAAAAGAAACCCTGTTCCCATTATCAGTCACTCCCTATTCTCCCCTTCCTCTAGCACTTGGGATCCACTAATCCACTTTCTGTCTCTATGGATTTGCCTATTCTGGATATTTCATATAAATGGAATCATTCAACATGTGGCTTTTTCTCTCTGGCATCTTTCTCAGTGTTTTCAAGTTTCACCCATGTCGTAGCATCAATCAGTACTTCATTTCTTTTTATTTCTGAATGATATTGCATTTTATGGGTATACCACATTTTATTTATCCATTCATCAGTTGATGGACATTTGGGTTCTTTCTACTCTTTTGGCTCTTGTGAACAGTGTTGCAAGAACATTTGTGTACACGTTTTTGTGTGGACATATGTTTTATTTCTCTTGGGTAGATACCTAGGAGTGGAATTGCTGGGTCATATGATAACTCTTTGTTTAACTTTTGAGGGCCTGCCAGAATGTTTTCCAAAGTGACTGCATCACCAGCAGCATATAAAGGTTCTAATTTCTTCACATCCTTGCCAACCTTATTATTGTCTGTCTTATTGATTATAGCCATCCTAGTGGCTGTGAAGGGATTATAGCCATCCTAGTGGCTGTGAAGTGATATGTCATTGTGACATTGATTTGCATTTCCCTTATGACTAATGATGTTGAGTATCTTTTCATGTGCTTATTGGCCATTTGTATATCTTCTTTGGATAAATGTCTATTCAAATCCTTTACCCATTTTTTAATTGGGTTGTCTTTTTATTGTTGAGTTATAATAGTTCTTAAGGATCTAGTATCTAGAATAATCAGATATGTTTTGTAAATATTTTTTCACTTTCTTGATAGCGTCCATTGAAGCATGATATTTTGAATTTTGACCAAGTCCAATTTATCTTGTCTTTGGTTGCTTGTGTTTTCTAAGATGGTGTCATATCTAAGAAACTGTTGCCTAATCCAAGATCATGAAGATTTACACCTATGTTTTCTTCTAAGAGTTTTATAGTTTTTAACTCTTACATTTGGGTCTCTGATACTTTTTGAGTTAACTTTTGTGTATGGTGTGAGGTAGAGGTCCGACTTCATTCTTTTGCGTGTGCATATCCAGTTTTCCCAGCACATTTTTGTTGAAAAGATTCTTTCCCAATTGAGTTATCTTGGCACCCTTATTGAAAATCAGTTGACCACAAATGTATGGGTTTATTTTGGGCCTTTTTATAACATTTTAACGTTCATCAGGTGGCTGCCCTTATTCTTTATATTGGATCTTCATACTGGCAAATACTGCTAAGATATTTCTGTTATATCTTAACAGGCGGAATACCTGTTAAGGCAGTCCTCCTTGCAGAGCTAATAAGATGCTCTCAGCTAATAAGGTTCCATTCTCAGCCAAGATGATTTTTGCTCTTGATGCTGTGAAAAAAAATACTGGCTTTATTGACATACTTATGGATTTCTATACAGTCACTTTCTTTGCCCTAAGTATAGTGCAGCTAGGTTTTTGTAGTTTTCTGTCTCCTGGTGTCTGTGGTTTGGGGGTTTAAGAGTTAAATGCACCAAATTATTTATCAGGATCTAGTGAAGATTTAATGTGGTGTTTCTGTTGCTGGGCAACATTTTAGTGGCTTCCCATAAAGTGTTTCACTGTAGGTAAATCTCTCAGTAAACCTATAAGTGGGTTTGAACAGTTTGAGTCCCTATTTTCCTTCTCAGCTGGCTTATTTCAGCCTTTGTCACCACCTGACTTGTGCCCTGAAGCCAGGTCCTTTATTGGCAGAGCTGAGAAATGTCTAATCCATAACCTCAGTCAAACTGACTCATTGTGACAGCCGTTTTCACAAACCTCCTGCTGTATCAGGTAGGGCTAAGATCATTTTTCTAGAATATGTCATTTTATTAATATAATTGGATAAAGCAGTTACCATATGACTTGCTTTCTATGCCCTATAAATTAGCAATTAAGTATAATTACCGCATCCATGAAAGTTTGCAACATGAATTAGTACAGCTTTGGCAGAACAATTAGCCGTGACAGTTTCCTCTCAATCTTAACATTATTCTTCTGAAATTAAAATGCTGATAAACAAATGATATATTTTACTTACTTGTTGTCTTTATTGTTTGTCTGTCTCTCCCACTAGTGCCAGCTCTCCAAGTGCAGACATTTCTGTCTGTTTTATTTCACTCAGGTACACCACTTGCCTAGAACAATGTCTGGCACATAATAGAAACTCAGTAAATTGTGTTGAATTAAAAAATGAAGAAATGAATCAGTCAATGAATAATTATAAAAAATAATCAACGTAGCTGTCAGGTCTTTGACAGAGGAGAAATGACTTGTTTTGGTACCATAAGAGTTACAAGTTAAGTTTGATATATAGACCCTTGGTCTTTTTCATAGTTCAAGACATTTTAAGTATTTTTTTCCCCAAAAAAGCTATTTCTCCTTGGCTTTATTTGGTGGGGAAGCTTAGATAAGAGAAGGCCATTAATTTTTTTTTTTTAATTTTTTTGGTGAGGAAGATTGGCCCTGAGCTAACACCTGTTGCCAATCTTCCTCTTTTTACTTGAGAAAAATTGGCCCTGAGCTAACATCTGTGCCCACCTTCCTCTATTTTGTATGTGGGACGCCACCACAGCATGGCTTGATGAGCGGTGTGTAGGTCCATGCCGGGGATCCGAACCTGTGAACCCTGGGCCGCCGAAGCAGAGCGCACTGAACTTAACCACTCTGCCGCTGGGCCGGCCCCCCCATTGAAATACTTTTTTTGAGGAAGACCTTGAGTAAAGACTATTGACAAGTAAGGCAGGTGGAGGGAGTTTAACAATATTTGGAAGATGAAATGGAGATAGAAAAAAGGGGAGGTATAGTGTGTTTTGAACTATTTCAGTTCCTATAAATAGTGGGAAGGAAACTAGTTTTTCACTTATAGACAGGTCTCTTCCTTTCTTTTTTTAAATTTTTTGTTTAGTGCAGTAACATTGGTTTATAACATTGTATAAATTTCAGGTGTGCATCATTATACTTCTATTTCTGCATAGATTACATCATGTTCACCACCCAAATACTAATTACAACCCATCACCACACACATGTGCCGAATTATCCCTTTCGCCCTCCTCCCTCCGCCCTTCCCCTCTGGTAACCACCAATCCAATCTCTGTCTCTATGTGTTTGTTTATTGTTGTTATTATCTACTACTTAATGAAGGAAATCATACGGTATTTGACCTTCTCCCTCTGACTTATTTCACTTTGCATAATACCCGAAATGTCCATCCATGTTATCACAAATGGCTGGATTTCATCGTTTCTTACGGCTGAGTAGTATTCCATTGTGTGTGTATATATACCACATCTTCTTTATCCATTCGTCCCTTGATGGGCACTTAGGTTGCTTCCAAGTCTTGGCTATTGTGAATAACGCTGCAGTGAACACAGGGGTGCATGTATCTTTACGCATTGGTGTTTTCAAGTTCTTTGGATAAATACCCAGCAGTGGAATAGCTGGATCATATGGTAGTTCTATCCTTGATTTTTTGAGGAATCTCCATACTGTTTTCCATAGTGGCTGCACCAGTTTGTACTCCTACCAGCAGTGTATGAGAGTTCCCTTCTCTCCACATCCTCTCCAACACATGTTTCCTGTCTTGTTAATTATAGCCATTCTGATGGGCGTGAGGTGATATCTCATTGTAGTTTTGATTTGCATTTCCCTGATAGTTAATGATTTTGAACATCTTTTCATGTGTCTGTTGGCCACCTGTATATCTTCTTTGGAGAAATGTCTGTTCAGGTCTTTTGCCCATTTTTTAATTGGGTTAGTTTTTTTGTTGTTGAAATGCATGAGTTCTTTATATATTTTGGAGACTAACCCCTTAGCAGATGTATGGTTTGCAAATATCTTCTTCCAATTGTTAGGTTGTCTTTTCGTTTTGTTGATGGTTTCCCTTGCTGTGCAGAAGCTTTTTAGTTTGATGTAGTCCCATTTGTTTATTTTTTCTATTGTTTCTCTTGCCCAGTCAGACATGGTGCTTGAAAATATGTCACTAAGACCGATGTTGAAGAGCATACTGCCTATGTTTTCTTCTAGAAGTTTCATAGTTTCAGGTCTTACATTCAAGTCTTTAATCCATTTGGAGTTAATTTTTGTGTATGGTGTAAGGTAAGGGTCTACTTTCATTTTTTGCATGTGGCTATCCAGTTTTCCCAACACCATTTGTTGAAGAGACTTTCTTTTCTCCATTGTATGTTCTTGGCTCCTTTGTCAAAGATTAGCTGTCCATGGATGTGTGGGTTTATTTCTGGGCTTTCGATTCTATTCCGTTGATCTGTGTGTCTGTTTTTGTGCCAGTACCATGCTGTTTTGGTTACTATAGCTTTGTAGTATATTTTGAAATCAGGGAGTGTGATACCTCCAGCTTTGTTCTTTTTTTCTCAGGATTCCTTTAGCTATTCAGGGTCTTTTGTTGTTCCATATAAATTTTAGGATTCTTTGTTCTATTTCTGTGAAAAATGTTGTTGGAATTTTGATAGGGATTGCATTGAATCTATAGATTGCTTTAGGAAGTATGGACATCTTAACTATGTTAATTCTTCCAATCCAAGAGCACAGAATATCTTTCCATTTCTTTGTGTCTTCCTCAGTTTCTTTCAGCAATGTTTTATAGTTTTCAGTGTACAGATCTTTCTCCTCTTTGGTTAAGTTTATTCCTAGGTATTTTATTCTTTTTGTTGTAATTGTAAATGGGATTGTATTCTTAATTTCTCTTTCTGCTACTTCGTTGTTAGTGTATAGAAATGCAACTGATTTTTGTATGTTGATTTAGTATCCTGCAACCTTACCGTATTTGTTTATTACTTCTAAAAGTTTTCTGGTGGATTCTTTAGGGTTTTCTATATATAAAATCATGTCATCTGCAAATAGTGACAGTTTCGCTTCTTCCTTTCCAATTTGGATCCCTTTTATTTCTTTCTCTTGCCTGATTGCTCTGGCTAGGACTTCCAGTACTATGTTAAATAGGAGTGGTGAGAGTGGGCATCCTTGTCTGGTTCCTGTTCTTAGAGGGATAGCTTTCAGTTTTTCACTGTTAAGAATGATATTAGCTGTGGGTTTGTCATATATGGCCTTTATTATGTTGAGGTACTTTCCTTCTATACCCATTTTATTCAGAGTTTTTATCATAAATGGATGCTATATCTTGTCAAATGCCTTCTCAGCATCTATTGAGATAATCATGTGATTTTTACTCTTCATTTTATTAATGTGGTGTATTACGTTGATTGATTTGCGCATGTTGAACCCTCCCTGCATACCTGGAATAAATCCCACTTGATCATGGTGTATAATCTTTTTAACGTATTGTTGTATGGGATTTGCTAGTATTTTGTTGAGGATTTTTGCATCGATGTTCATCAGTGATATTGGCCTGTAATTTTCTTTTTTTGTGTTGTCCTTGTCTGGTTTTGGTATCAGGGTAATGTCAGCTTCATAGAATGAGTTAGGGAGCTACCCCCCCTCCACAATTTTTTGGAAGAGTTTGAGAAGGATAGGTATTAAGTCTTCTTTGAATGTTTGGTAGAATTCACCAGGGAAGCCGTCTGGTCCTGGACTTTTATTTTTGGGGAGGTTTGTGATTACTGTTTCGATCTCCTTACTGGTGATTGGTCTATTCAAATTCTCTACTTCTTCTTGATCCACTTTTGGAAGGTTGTATGATTCTAAGAATTTATCCATTTCTTCCAGATTGTCGAATAGGTTGGCATATAGCTTTTCATAGTATTCTCTTATAATCTTTTGTATTTCTGAGGTGTCTGTTGTAATTTCTCCTCTTTCATTCCTGATTTGACTTATTTGTGCCTTCTCTCTTTTTTTGCTTGGTGAGTCTAGCTAAAGGTTTGTCAATTTTGTTGATCTTTTCAAAGAACCAGCTCTTGGTTTTATTGATTTTTTTCTATTTTTTTTTAGTCTCTATTTCATTTATTTCTGCTCTGATTTTTCTTATTTCCCTTCTTCTACTGATTTTGGGCTTTGTTCTTCTTTTTCCAGTTCCTTTAGGTGCATTATTAGATTGTTTATTTGAGATTTTTCTTATTTGTTGAGATAGGCTTGTATTGGTATAAACTTCCCTCTTAGAACCGCTTTTGCTGTATCCCATAAATTCTGGCATGTTGTATTTTCATTTTCATTTGTCTCCAGGTATTTTTTGATTTCTTCTTTGATTTCTTCGTTGACCCAGTCGTTGTTCAGTAGCATTTTGTTTAATCTCCACGTATTTGTGGCTTTTCTGATTTTCTTCCTATAGTTGATTTCCAGTTTCATACTGTTGTGGTCAGAAAAGATGCTTGGTATTATTTCAATCTTCTTAAATTTATGGAAACTTGTTTTGTGGCCTAATATGTGATCAGTCCTGGAGAATGTTCCATGTGCATTTGAAAAGAACGTGTATTCTTCGGTTTTTGGATGGAATGCTCTGTATATATCTACTAGGTCCATCTGTTCTAGTGTGTCATTTAAGGCCAATGTTTCCTTATTGATCTTCTGTTTGGATGATCTATCCATTGGTGTAAGTGGAGTGTTAAAGTCCCTTACTATTATTGTGTTACTGTCTATTTCTCTTTTTATGTCTGTTAATAATTGCTTTATATATTTAGGTGCACCTACATTGGGTGCGTAGATATTTACAAGTGTTATATTCTCTTGTTGAATTGTTCCCTTGATCATTATGTACTGCCCTTCTTTGTCTCTTTTTACAGTTTTAAAGTCTATTTTGTCTGATATGAGTACTGCTACCCCAGCTTTCTTTTCGTTGCCATTTGTGTGGAGTATCTTTTTCCATCCCTTCACTTTCAGTTTGTGAGTGTCTTTAGGTGTGAAGTGTGTCTCTTGTATGCAGCATATATATCTGGGTCTTGGTGTTTTATCCAATCAGCCACCCTGTGCCTTTTAATTGGGGCATTTAGTCCATTGACATTTAAAGTAGCTATTGATAAGTATGTACTTACTGCCATTTTTTAACTTTTTTTCTCAGTGTTTTTGTAGTCCTTCTCTGTTCCTTTATCCTTCTATACAGAATTGATGGTCTCTTTAGTTTGAGCTCTGTCTGAAAGCTCTACTCTTTAACTCCCCTCCTCCCTCATTTTATGTTTTTGATATCATATCTAACCTCTTTTTTGTGCATTTGTGTCCATTACCCTCTTACCATGGAAACAGATAATTTTTCCTATTTGTGGTCTTCTCTTTTCCCCTTAAATCAGTCCCTTTAACATTTCTTGTAGCACTGATTTCTTGGTGACAAGCTCCTTTAATTTTTGCTTGTCTGGGAAATTTTTGATCTCTCCTTCCATTTTGAATGATAATCTTGCTGGGTAGAGTATTCTTGGCTGTAAGTTTTTTCCTTTTAGCACTTTAAATATATCATGCCACTCTCTTCTAGTCTGTAAGGTTTCTGCTGAGAAGTCAGCTGATAGCCTTATGGGGTTTCCTTTGTATGTAACTTGTCTTTCTCTGGCAGCTTTTAGGATTCTCTCTTTATCTTTAATTCTAGACAGTTTGATTATGATGTGTCTTGGTGTGGGCCTATTGGGTTTATCTGGTTTGCGGCTCTCCGTGCTTCCTGTACCTGGATGTCTGCTTCCTTCCTTAGGTTAGGGAAGTTTTCATCTATTATTTCTTGAAATAGATTCTCTGCCCCTTTGTCTCACTCTTCTCCTTCCGGGACACCTATAACACGGATGTTAGTGTGCTTGGTGTTGTCCCAGAGGTCCCTTAGACTGTCCTCACTCTTTTTAATTCTTTTCTCTTTTACCTGTTCACCTTGGGTAATTTCTTCTACTCTTTCGTCCAGCTCACAGATCCGTTCTTCTGTATCCTCTACTCTGCTTTTGAGTCCTTCTAGCGAATTTTTCATTTCCAGTATTGTATTCTTCATTTCTGATTGGTTCTTTTTTATATCTTCCATTTCTTTGTTGACTTTCTCACTGAGTTCATCTATTCTTCTCCCCACATCAGTGAGCATCCTTAACACTCTTAGTTTGAACTCTCTGTCGGGTAGGTTGCTCATCTCTGTTTCACTTAGTTCCTTTTCTGGAGTTTTGTCCTGTTCTCTTACTTGGAATGTATTCCTTTGCCTCCTCATTTTGCCTCTTTACCTGTGCTTGTGTCTACGTATTAGGTAGGTCAGCTACGTCTCCTGCTGTTGGATAGGTGACCTTATACAAGTGATGCCTTAGGAGTCCTGCAGTGTGCTTTCCTCAGTTCTCAATGTTCCAGGGGTGACCCCTATGTGGGCTGTGTGTGTCCTTCTGTTGTGGCCTGTTTGCTCTCCCTGTATGCGCCCAGGTAGGCCGAGTTATGCTCCTGGTCAGCTGTTGTAATGCTCAGCTGTTTGTAGTTGTTGTGGGCCCTTCAGTCTCTTTATCAGGTGTGGGGAGCTCCAGCACAGTTGGCTGCAAGTTTTAATACCACATTTGTGTTGCAGTATTTCTTTTAAGTGAGTAGGCCCCCAGCGTGGCAGGTTGTTAGGCTCAGGGGCTTACAATTGCTATAAGCCTCCAGCCTTTAGGTCTCTTGTCAGCTCTCTGAGGATTGCAGCTGGGTGGGGCTGGCCTCAGGCACAGGAGCACCCAATTGTTTCAGACTTTGGAAGGTGGGGCAAACCCCCTATGTAGGTCTTTGAGAAGCACAAGTCTTCTGCAGCTGACGAGCCCTGCTGCCCACAGGTCCACACACACAGTCAACACCGTGCTGCCCCACGTGTGTGCCCCAACCTCCCGAAGTGGACCCAGTCTCTCCACAGCGGGAGCCCCACACACTTCACCACCGCCCCACAAGGTCTCTTCCTTTCTTAATGGCCTGCGGACACAGTCTTTTCCTACCTCTCCACCAAGGCCATGGCTGAGTGAGAGGGAGAAAGTTTCGTAGGAAAGATGTACACGTGTCAGTCCTTTCCTCCTGGGGAAACAGGAATATCTATTCTTGTTGCTTAGGAGTTGAATTGGTGACTGCTGCTTGAATTTGTGTATTCAATAGTATAAAAGTTGTCTGGCAGCCTATAAAGTAAAGGTCATCTCTCTCTAATAGGAATTCAAGCATTGACTGTTGTCTGGCATATTTGGTACAATAAGGCAAAGAAGTTCTGACAGCAGTCCTCAGAATAGCATTCAGGGAGAGGGGAGGATGTACAAAGGAAGTTTTGTAAAATTCCTATGCACAAGTTGTTGGGCAAAGCCCTTAATGGGGCCGGGATAATAGTTACAGACCTATTGCCCCCCAGGGATCTAGTTTACTAGGTGGAGGCGTTAGAGGTAGCCTCTTTCTGATATTGAGGGGAAAAGAGGGAATTTTCTCATCACTTATTCTGTTCTTGAGCTTTTCAGTGTCTTTGTCAGACTTGAGAAATAAGGATTGTTTCCTAGCCTGGGCCAGTGCTCACTCATCAGAGTTTACATTGATCAGCCAAGTGAGTTTTCTTATGAAAGAGCCTTAGCTTTTCCAACTGAGTCTCCTGGGAGTGCTTTATTTTTGTGAAAAGTTGACTAAAATTGAGGAGCAGGCATTGGAGGCAGGTGCTCTGCTTTGTATGTTGTAGGTAGCTTGGCTCTCCTCAGCCCTGTTTGGAATTTGTTTGTGAATGATTTCAAGTGCAGGTATTCTACAGTGTGTACTATGCTTGCTTGTGACACTCGTGAAGAACTAACTGTAAATGAATCAGATGCAAGCTCTTTTTCTTTTCTTCCTTTGGTCCTTCTCATTTCAGGAACACCAAGCATCCTCTGCCCTAGTATACCTATTCTTTCTTGGCCTCGCTTTGTTTGAGAGCTTATCTTTTTAGAATGTCAGTTCCCAGGAATGATGCCCACGGCATGGGTTCTCAGAAAAGGCTGTTAGCAAGGCTGGTTGGAAGCTGTAGAGTTTAGTTGCTGGTAACACTTGATCAGAAAGGATAAAAATGAAGAGCATGACTTGTAACTGGATAAAGGAAAATAGTCTTTTATTATGCGTGTATGGTGTAGGCAAGGAGGAGCCATTTAGACCGAGGTTTATGTGCTCAAGTTATTGGGGATACTGAGACAATCAGGGCACTATTTTTTAAAAAATTGGAATGCACATATGTGTTGGACAGAGTTTCTGTAAAATGGTAGTAGAATGGATAAATGAATTGTGGTATAGTCATACAATGGAAAAAGTAAAAACTGTTTTTACTTTTATAAGAGAAATACCTACAGTTCCTCCCCTCTCCCTGAATGCTATTCTGAGGTGTTTAACATCAACATGAATGAGTTTTACCAAAAAAAAAAAAAAAGGAAAAGAAGCAAGTCACTGATGGGCGCATGCAGTAGACTCATAATTTATATAGGGTTCAGAAATAGGAAAAACGAAACTGTATTGCATAGAGATGTATACCTACATAGTACAACTGTTCAAAAACGCAAGGAAGGAATTCCACAATGGTCAGGGTAATGGCAGAGAAGGGGCTACAAGTAGAGCAGGGCAGAGAGGGAACCCAAGGTCCTGGCAGTGTTCTAGTTCTCTTAACTTGGATAGTGGGTTCTCAGTTGTTTGCTTATCTTGTTTTTTAACATGTACATATATGTTTAAATGTCCTT
The DNA here is from genome assembly GCF_057802395.1 of Ceratotherium simum simum. Taxonomy (NCBI): domain Eukaryota; kingdom Metazoa; phylum Chordata; class Mammalia; order Perissodactyla; family Rhinocerotidae; genus Ceratotherium; species Ceratotherium simum. The sequence goes on from NC_141900.1 coordinate 84,362,539, forward strand.
CTGTATTTATAGTGATATTTCACAATTTAAAGCACTAGTTAAGGTGGAGAAGTGAGGGAGAAATGTCAGCTAAGCAAGTGTGTTTAGGAGTGGTTTCCCTTTGTACTCCATTTCTTTTGATTCAGCTTCCTTTCCAAGGACCATTTCTTTACAGAGAACTCCATGGTCTTGTCTGCCCCAGGGCTCTATCTTGGCAGAACTCTCCAACATTCTGTCTACTAACTTCAGCAGCTATTTCTTGTTTTGAAGCACGGAAATGAGCATCTTGCAGATCTCGTGAAGCCAGTGCTGGAGCCCACTTGTTCATTAAATCGTGCCTCGCTGAACAAAGACAGCTTGAATAGCTTGGGTGATGTTTGTCATTTTTTTCTCTACGCCTCTTTTTCTCTTCTCCCACTTGAAATCCTCCCTTTTTCTCCCATGCAAGTGTTTTAAAGTTAAGTACCAGTGAGCTTCAGAGCTTTTTTCACAGTTGCAAGTGGGTTCCGTGTCTGGTGCCTTTTTTTTTTTTTTTTTTTTTTTGGTGAGGAAGATCAGCCCTGAGCTAACATCTGCCAATCCTTCCTCTTTTTGCTGAGGAAGACCAGCCCTGTGCTAACATCCGTGCCCATCTTCCTCCACTTTGTATGGGACGCCGCCACAGCATGGCTTGACAAGTGGTGCGTTGGTGCACGCGCGCTTAACTGCTTGCGCCACTGGGCCGGCCCCGTGGTGCCTTTGACTATAGAGATGAAAAGAGCTACTGCGCTTGGGAGCCTTAAGGTGCTTTTTACTCTCTTCTGTTTTAATCATCTAGAGCATGGGTTTTCTAGATTACTTCTAGACTATGGGCACTGTCTACGACGGAAGTGTAAGCACTGGGCTCTGGCTGCACTGCTTCCACATTAGCCTTGGGGATACTCAGCTCCTTCTGGATGGTGTGTAGGGGCTTCTTCCTTTAGCGTCCCGTTTTCTTAGGCTTTCCATTGCTTGCTTCCACCCTAGCATGGAATGTGTGTATGGAGGTATTAACTTCTTAATAATTGAAAAGAACACAGGTGGTGGTGCTTGCTGGGATGAAATTGCAAAGGTTATTTTATTTATTTATTTTTTTGCTGAGGAAGATTGGCCCTGAGCTAACATCCATTGCCAATCTTCCTCTTTAACATCTTTGCCCATCCTCCTCTATTTTGTATGTGGGATGCTGCCACAGCATGGCTTGACAAGCAGTGTGTAGGTCTGCTCCCAGGATCTGAACCTGTGAACTCCAGGCCGCTGAAGTGGAGCGCGCAAACTTAACCACTATGCCACTGGGCCGTCCCCCACAAAGGTTATTAATCTCTCTGTCTCACATACCTCTTCACCCCAAAAAGCCTGTTTATGACTTTTCTATTGTTGGTTTAATTCCTACTTGTATTTCTGGGTCTGTCATTTCAGAATCTAGCCCAAGGTTTTTTTGTTGGTATTCCTCTTATAAAAGTAAAAACAGTCCTATTCATTTAGTTGTTCAACAGATATTTGAGTACTGCCAAGGTGCCAAGTACTGTTCTAGGTGTTGGAGATACAGTATTGAACAACCTATATTATAATATTACCTGTAGACCACTAATTTTCTCTTTTTTTCCCCCCTACTTAGGTCCTCTCAGGGTGTGCCATCATTGTCCGAGGGCAGCCTCGTGGTGGACCTCCTCCTGAGAGGCAGATCAACCTTAGCAACATTCGAGCTGGAAACCTTGCCCGTCGGGCTGCTGCAACACAACCTGAGGCAAAAGATACCCCTGACGAGGTAGGTGCTTTCTGAGGCCGCCCTGAGGCTGTGGACCCTGGTTGATATCCCAGTCTCCCCCTTGACTGGTGCAAGATTGATTTGCTTTTTCTTTTCTGTGTAGTTTGAGTATTTTTATATCACAGGGTTGATGACTCTGGACGTACCCACAGTGACTCGCATTGGTTTCTGCATTCACTACCTTTAGCAGTAATCCCAGTCTCTGGGCTTTTTCTCATCCCCTTTCTCATAGGCTTAGAGCCTCTTCAGGTTTGTTAGTGTCTTCACTCTTTCTTCCCTTGGAATCGATTAGAACATTTCCTAGGTGGTCTCAGCTGTTTGAGGTTGGCATTAGTTACGGCAGAGCTCTTTTATTTATATTTGATTTCTCCATTCATGTTCAAAATTCAGAAATATATTCAGTGAAAAATCTAGTAGTTTTCCCCAGGGACTAGTGATGTTACTAGTGTCTTGTGTCTCCTTCCAGAGATATTTAGTCTCTATACAAGCAGACGCTCTCATTTTCATAAATGATAGCATACTATAAATGCTAAACCTGTGCTTTATCATAGATTCGTAATCTGGGATCCATGCACCCCTAAAGGCGTCTGAGCGCCATGAAATTGTTTGCAAAATTTTGTGTAAACATGCATTTTTTAGGGAGGAAATTTTTATCCGTTTCTCAAGGCAACTTGTGGCTCAATAGTAGTCAAGAACCATTGTGTTATGGTGATTTGAGAAACTTCTGAGCTTTTGCCCCACCATCTTCTCCATTCCCCCGTTCCTGCACCTCTAATGCCTGGCCACCTTGCCTTCTTTGTGGTTGGCCTTTGACTCATTAAGTTCTTGCCTCTCCAGGCAGCTGTTGTGAGTCCTAATTTGGCGTTGTTGAGTCTTCTTGGTTCCTATGCTTTGAAATATCAGTTCTTTTCTCTCTTTTAGTAGTGCTTTGGCTATCAAAAATGAAATTTCTGGGGGCCAGCCTGGTGGCGTAATGGTTAAGTTTGCGTGCTCTGCTTCAGTGGCCCAAGGTTTGTGGGTTCGGATCCCCAGCGCAGACCTACCACTTGTTATAATTTTATTTATTTATTTATTTTTCTCCAAAGCCCCAGTAGATAGTTGTATGTCATAGCTGCACATCCTTCTAGTTGCTGTATGTGGGACACGGCCTCAGCATGGCTGGAGAAGCGGTGCGTCGCGCGCCAGGGATCCGAACCTGGGCTGCCAGCAGCAGAGCGCGCGCACTTAACCGCTAAGCCACAGGGCCGGCCCGACCTACCACTTGTTAAACCATGCTGTGGAGGCATCCCACATACAAAAAATAGAGGAAGATTGGCACAGATGTTAGCTCAGGGCCAATCTTCCTCAGCGGAAAAAAAAAAAAAGAAACTTCTGGATTCTAATTATTTACCTTTTGCCCCAACTTGATGATGTTGGGCAAGTTGGTACCTCAGCTTTCCTGTGCTATTCCCTGTCATAGAAATGAAGAAGAAAAAGTAACTCATGGGGCTCTTTTATTTAAGGAAAACATTTAGTTTTTTTCATCTATAACAAAAGGTATTTTGTTTGATTTAAGAAGATAGTGAAGCAGTGTTACAGAAAATAGAGAAAAATCTCCCAAAATTCTGTTATCAACAGCAGTCAAATTCTTGGGATAATGACTAAATAGATCAAAATCAGTTCTTTTTCATTGGTCCTCCATCAGTGAGCACAAGTATTGGGAATAGTAATAGTGTATACCTTGGGGTTGTTCAATGAGGATTAAACAAGGTAATGTGAAGTGCTTGGCACGTGCCTATAAAGCACTGAATAAATGTTAGTTCTGGTGATCACTAGTGCTGTTTGTTAGTTTCTGCTACTACAAATACTCCTAGTACTGAAGATTGCATCTCTGTCAGCACTTTTCACGTTTTGGGTGCTAAGTACTTTTCTTGACCAACATTTTGAATTGTTCTTTTCCTTTCAGTTTTGTGTTGTGTAACAGCTTGACTGCTTCTAAGAGGAGAAGAGTGTTAACCCTTACTGGCTAGAGCTGATCGAGTTCATTTCCTCAGAAGGAAGAAGCAGTGTAGCCTCCAGGAAAGAAGGGTTGGGTTTTGATTTCCTGTTTGGTGGATGAGAATCTAGGACAGAGAAACGCAAGGCCAATTGGAGCTTGTTCTAAAGTATCTTAACTGTATCCTATGTAACAGTAGAGTGAAATCTTCCCAAAACTATCCCAGCTGAAAGAATACCGTGTAATATGAGCCTGGCTCTCATTATAGTTGCATATATTTACACAGTCTAGTGTTTTTTGTCTCTTCCAGAGCAACTCAGTCTCACTAAGTTTCTCCTAATAACTCTTCAGAGGTCCCTGTGACGTGAAGTATTTGATAGCTATAAATTTCATCCTTTCTCAGCCACAGTCACTGTTTCTCTGTCCTAATAATCCAGTCTCTCCTCACGCTGTTATTATCTGGTTTTCCCCCTACCACGCCCTGGAAGCTGCTCTGGCTCAAGTTAGCAGTGACACCAACTGGTAACCCAAAGCAGAAATCCGTCTTCCCTTGCTCTTGTTTTACCCCCACCCCAACAGCATTCAGGCCTTTGTCAAGACCTAGAGATTCTTCCTCCTTAAAATCTCTCTTCTCCATCCTTGAAACTTCATTATTACTCCTCTTGTTCTTTGTTCAACTCTGATACTGTGCTTGGAATACTGAAATAATAGTCTCCTTGCCTTCATTCTGCCTCCCTCTTATCCTTTCTCTGTATGCTCTCAGATCTTTTTGAAATATAATTTCATTTATTCCCTTGCTCAATATCATTCCCAGACACTTCACTGATTCTTCATTTCCTGTGTGCAAATCTAAATGCCATAGTCTGGGATACAAGCCCATTTGTGATTTGACTTTTAGTTTTCTCTTACTGAACCAACTCCGGGATGCTAAGTCCCAACCATGCTGAAGTACTCAGGTCTTCGAACAGGCCCCTTGAGTCCTGCCTGGTCATGCCTTGGCTCATGCTGCTCCCTCCATCAGGAGTTCCTTCTCCACCTTCTGCACTGGTGAATACCTACTATCTCTTAAGATTCAGCCTCCTGAGAATGCAAAACTGACATTTCGTTTCATCATCCATTTTCGTGCTGTCATAGCATTCATAACATTTCATTCCATGTTTATATGTCTTTACTAGATTGTGAGCTCCTTGAGAGGAGTGACCTTATCTCTCATGTCTGTGTTCTTGTGCCTAGTCCGTGCCTGACGTGAAGCAGGTATACAGTGAATAAACGTTCACATGAATAATGAGGAAAAGAACCTGAGCATCTCCTTTTTGGGGATCAGTGGATTGTGCAATGTGGCATTGCCCTTTCTCTCTGGCTTTCCATTGTTTTAGAGCATGTTGTCTAGTATTTTCGCATTCAAATAGAGTCAAGGACATCATTGCTTATTTGCTTCCCTTTGTATCACTGTCCCAAATATCATTCACCTGTTCTCTGCCTTCCCTCCCGATATCTTCTTTCAAAGAAACTCAGCTCTCTCCTAAGTCCTGAGGCAATAAAAGCAGCTCCACTGTATGTCCCCAGCCGTCACTGCTCTGTTGCAGGCTAATCCCCAGCGTTGCCTAGCTACTCTGGGCAGCCTAGATACTGCATTGATGGGCACTGTGGGAATTATATGTTTATTTCCCACAGATTTATTGAGCTCCTGTTATGTGTGAAACTCTGTGCTGGTTTCATGAGAAATACAGAAATGAATGTCACAGTCCTATGTTCAGTGGAGCTTTTGAGAATTGGGGTCATGGAGTGGATGGGGCAGAGAGGGATTAGTTACATGTACACGTGGTACAGTGGGATGATTAGAAGAGGAGGGACAAGAAATATTGAGCATTGGGCCGGGTACATAAGTAGCTAGCTTTAAGGTTTTACCTTGTTGTGGGATTTAATCTTGTTCCAGTAGTTCAGGAGTCGACCAGATCCAAGGAAAAGATTGGAGTTAAAAAATTCCATTTTATTTTGGTAGACATCAGAACCTTGCTTGGGTCTGGGAGTGGAGAGCAAGATGCTAGATCACCTGCTGTTGGGCCTTCTAAAGGGAAGAGGAAATTTTGAGTCTCAACTGCTTAATGGCCCTTTGCTTCTTAGATGGAGCTCTGGGTCATCGTTTGAACAGATCACAGTTATTCTTCCTATTAGGCCATTCTGGACCTTATTTGATAAACGTTTTGAGCAAATTTCCCTATCCTTGATTCTTAGAGCTGTTCTGGAAGGCTCTGTTCGGATAGCCTTCTCCATCGGGTAGCCTTCTGCTGTCTGTCATCTGTGTGGACACTTACACAAGAATTTTCTCCCAGAGTGCTCTGTTGCCCTTGTGAGGAGTGATGTGGTCAGGCACTTTCCTGAGTCTCCTAATTGCCTCTCTTTGTAGCTAATATCTTGTCCAGTTATTGAATTTTCCCAGCCCTGGGTGGAACACAACTTGAGAAGGCTGTTTTAAGAAGGGAAGATTATAGAAACTAGATTATTTTTTCTTATAGGATTAGGTGTATGTCCTTTTCAAGACCTCCAGTGTGGCTTTCTCTTACTGCTCGCTGACTGCCCAGGTATAAAACACAAGGTCCTAAGAGAAGGGTGCTCCTTCAGCAAGCTTTAAAAGCTTTTAGTAATTCTGCCTAGTTGGTAGAAATTGGAGGTTTTCACATAGGGGCTAGATATTTCCTTGTGAACTGACCTTTGATAAATGAATTTTTACCCAAGTCCTGACTTCCTTTCAGAGTACTTGTCAGAGCTTTTCCAAGTGCTGAGGAAAGCAGGGTGTTACTGAATTTTAGATATTAGTGTGGTACTCAGAACTAAATCCTAAACATTGGATCTATAGCTGAGGATGTTTTTAGAGTAAGTGGATCACTAAGGTAATCAAAATGTAAGAGGCTGGCTGTGTTAGCTAGTTCAGTACTATTTCTGGGATGTGGTTGATAATTGGTCTCATTTATCAATCATCAGACTTTTTGGTGACAGGTAGCTGTTTTCATTTTTAGGGAGTGGGGCAAGGGGTAGAAATGGGACATAAAGATATGGTGAACTATATATTACCATTGGGTGATTGACTCTTTTGCTTTTTGGTGCTTTAAGGCAAGAGCATTAGATGAGTGAGGATAAGCTTGTTTTTGTGTCTTCGTGAGGGCTTACTCGGGATCAGTTCTTCCTAGAACCTCACAACAAAGCTTGTTGGATAACCCCATGGAATAATCTTCATGGCCTGAAAAGTTTAGCAGAGGCTTTCTTCTCAGGCCACAGATGTCCTGTTTTGCCTTTACTATGTGTAGCCCGAGCTCCATGGCTCTAAGCAATTATAATAGACAATGTCTGCATATTGTATACCACTCTTCCCTTTTATACTTGATGTTTTTTCCTGCACATGAGCTCCTGCAGATCATGTATTCCTTGAACTCTTACCCCCTCCTTCCTCATTTCTGTTCTAAGGGAACTTGGGGCACTGAGCTAAGTCTCGACTCTAAATTCAAGTGCCAGTGGCCACTGACTTTCACAGGACTGCTTCAGAGGAGACATCTCCCTTTGTCTATACCATCCTAGAAGTGACGGGGTGAGGATGGGGCAAAACCATCCCTTTGCACAGTATCTGGAAATCACATGGAGCTCTACTTCCCATTGTGTGGACATGTAGCTGACCCCTTCTGTCAGGGTCTTGAATGGATGAGAGGGAAGAACCACCATTCTTACCAGGGCCTGTTACTGGTGTCTTCCCTTAGATTCGGGGACCTGTAAAGGATCCCACTGGTGCAGCTTCAGACTAGAGCAGTAGAATAAGAGATATCTTGGGGAGAAATAGTTCTTGCCCTTCTCAACTCTGCTGTTCTTAAAAAAGGTGGGGGAAGTGCCATGAGCAAGGATCTTACCTGAGCAGGGCACTCGATCTGAAATAATAATAGTGCTAGAACCTTGTCTCTGCTTGGGCAGTGGCTTGAACTGGTTTCAGGCTAGTGTAATAATCAGTGAAAGTGCTTTGTAAACTGGCAAGAGGTGAACAAATGGAGGTGGTAGTTGTTATTTATGACTTCCCTTTGGAGCCTAGACTTCCCATTCAGGAGTGGGTTGATAAATATAAAGCATTGAGAGTGGTGGCTGGCACAGGTAAATGCTGTAAAACTATTGGCAATTATTATTCATAAAGTAAGCTGTAGTTCTGAATAGACAATGATGGGGAAAGAGTACCAGTGCCAGTGTCTGGGAATCAGTGAGGCCTGTTTTAAGGGCCTGTTCTAGTTAAAACAACTGCTAGACCTTCCTTTTTTATGAGCCCCACTAAGTGTGTCATCTGCATTGTGTGCATTTCATTTTTATATTCTCCTCGGGGCCTAGCACAGGGCCAGGATATCGAAGGAATGAAGTTGCGTGAATGCTGATCGTGGTCGGGAACTAGGGAGTTCTCATGTGACACATTTATTTTGTCTTTCAGCCCTGGGCATTTCCTGCTAGAGAGTTCCTTCGGAAGAAGCTGATTGGGAAGGAAGTCTGTTTCACGATAGAAAATAAGACTCCCCAGGGGCGAGAGTATGGCATGATCTACCTTGGAAAAGGTGAGTAGCAAGGAGGAAAGGACTTATTTCTCTCCGAGTCTAAAGTTTCTCCAAAGATCAGATTTCATCTAGTGGAAGGCCAGTGTGTATTCTGTGGAGGTAGCTCTAGGACAGTTGGCTGTAGGTGTAATTGGAAGTGCTTCGAGTACTGGGGCTCATGGCACATACGTGCAGAGGAAGGTCCCCGATATTCCTGCTCTATGTTTACTCCCGTGCCTGCTTTCCTGGCCTGGCTTAGGTGTATGTAGTACAGTGTAGCATTTTTCCCTGTAGTTAGGACATCAGCCTGGGGAACTCAGTGGCTTGATGCTTCTAGGTCATAGTGCTAATTGAATTCCTGTAGATTTCCTATTGCTTCTTCTCTTTCCTTTATCTGTCTTATGGCTTTTCTTCTCCTGGGGACTCACTTTAGGAAAGGAAGATTTGTTTAGAGCTTGTGGTTTTTTGCAAGCCATATGTTTTGGAACGGAGTGGGAAGAACACAGGCTTTGGAGTTGTATACATAGGTTAGAATCATGGCTCTCCTACCATGTACCCTTACTTAACCCTCGACTTAACCTTTCTAAGCCCTGGTTTCTTCATTTGTAAGTTATTGAGAGAGTTTAAAGACATAGTATATGCAAAGCCCCTAGCTCTGGCTCAGAGTATGTACTCAATAAATATATTTGTGTGTGTGCACACATATGCCTATTGTTTAGCTGGGCCCGAGGGATATCATGGGATATTAGGGGTTCTGATCCTTTTTGGATTAGGTGGAGGGAGAGTAAGATTGTGGAATTGAGTTTAAATAAAAATAGGACATAGAAAGAGTTGATAGAATTCTCTCCATAAAGCAGCCAGGTGAATATGAGCAATTGTGTTCATCTGGAATTATTTTGGGAGCAGATTTTTTTTTTTAAAGTTTGCTGTGATTCTTTGATAAAATAACCTTCCTACTGAGTTGCTTTAGGTAATCTATTTAACTTGTAAAGTGGAAGTAAGCAAGCAGGGTATATGGCAAGGCTAACAACATCCTCTTAAGATTCTGATTTTAATTGTAGAGGTCTTAAAAAAGTGAATTGGGGATGACCTTGAAGATGTCTTGTCCAATTTACCCAGTGGAGAAACACATTTTTTAGCCTCCCAGACAAATGGCTCTCTGCTTCTTGATTGAATGGGAAATTATAGAAGTATATGGAATCTTTTCAAAAGGAGAAATAAATTTGCCTTTTACCTAAAATTCAAATAATGTAGTAGGAAATAAAACACTTAAGCATTATTGTTGAACGGTTCAGTTATTGGTTAGAAAAAATGTAACACAAATAGAAGTGCTCTGTCTTCAAAATGAAATTGTTCAAGGATTTCATTACCTAAAAAATTCCAACTCCATAATAGCTGGTCAGTTTTCTCTTACCCTGTAAGAGACCCCACTGGACTGCAGAAAATTTCAGGCACAGGTATCTCTTATTAGGAGACCACTTCTAAGAGTTCATTTAAATAACCTTGGTCTCCAACCAAAGTAGCCAAATTACTTAGGTTAAGAGAAGCTGAGGGGGCCGGCCCCGTGGGGTAGCGGTTAAGTGTGCACGCTCTGCTGCTGGCGGCCCGGGTTCGGATCTGGGGCGCGCACTGCACTGCTCATCAAGCCATGCTGTGGCGGCATCCCATATAAAGTGGAGGAAGATGGGCATGGATGTTAGCCCAGGGCCAGTCTTCCTCAGCAAAAAGAGGAGGATTGGCATGGATGTTATTTAGCTCAGGGCTGATCTTACTCACAAAAAAAAAAAAAAAGAGAGAGAGAAGCTGACATTTAAAATTGTTTTTAAAACATTTGTTTTTTAAACTGACCCAAATTACAAACTGGATATAATTTAGCATGTTAACATAGTGTTCAGAATACAACCTGACATATAGGAAGTGATCAATAAATATGTACTGAAAGAATGATTAAAATTATCTACATGTTTCAGTTTTAAAGATTTAAATGACTTAAAGTTTAATATTTTCACTCATATTTTAACCAAGTTTCAATGCCAATTCTAATGAAAGGAAACAGTAGCTTAGACAGTTAATTGGTGTCTATATATTTATCCTGTTTTGTGGCCACTCACTGTTCTTATGATGGGGAGAATGGTAGAATTTGAGGTTAACCTAAAACTTATTAAAAAAAAAAAAAAGATGATTAGTCTTCTGACTTGGAGAATATAGTCACCTGCCTGCTCTAAATATCATCCCTAATTATGACTTGATCAAATTCATAACTTGATAAGTAATAAGCAAGAATCAGATCCTTGGCCTGTAAATTCCCTGTTTCAGTATTCTATCCACCACATTTTATTGCCTCCTTTGGGAGTTCGGCCCAGGGAAATGTATTTTTCTCCCTTTTGAAGGAATAAGGAGAACTCACTTTTTAGAAGTGGGCCAGCCGACAGCCATTTTAGAGTGCTCTGTGCCAAGAAACTGTCTGAGAGCTAGCTATTGGGCGTGCTGTTGATCGACTGGTTTTATGGCCACTCCCCTTGTTTGTACCTGGACTTCTTTCTCTCCACCCTCTGACCTCTTGGGCGCCTTACTGTTCAACTTTTCCTTTCGTTGTTGAATCCTTCCTTTTGACTTTCCGCTCTTTGGGATTCCTGTTGCTTTGAAAGAACTAGTGTAATGTTTGCTAACGTCAGATAGCTGTGTGTGCCTGTGTCTGGCCTCAGCAGTAACTTCAGTGGAAAGGTCCTTGTGATCCACGCTCAGCCTCAGAACCTGAGCATTCTTTGTATAAATATCATTCATCTCAACTTTCCTTGGTAGGAAAAGAGGCTTACAATTTGCTTCTGCAGACATTTGGACAATGCTAATGGCAAGGCATTTAGATTGGGTTTGGGGGTGGTGTGTATACTGGTTGTTGCTTGCAGAAGTCAGTGTATAGTATACTAAATATAAATCTTGCAGAATTTTCTTCTCTGCTGACATTACCTGTCAGCTGGACTACTGCATTTCAGTTTATCTAGGAGCTTGTTCTTTGCCATATTAAAGATTTTTATGTGGCGATTCCCTCATAGATGTCTTCCTTTATCGTTTTGTCTGACAAGCAGAGATTTAAGAGAATACATAGAGCCTAACAGCTTTTTCAATAGCATTGAAATGCAATTAATGTTTCAAGTGCCCAGGTAGAACCTAATCAGGTTGGGTTTGATGTTTAACTTCATTTTTCTTGCCTGCTCTGAAGGCTGCTGTGTGATGGATTAGAAACCTAGACACCACCCCTTGTGTCTCTGTGAGAGCAGGAGAAAGCCTGTCAAATGGTATAGTCTGTCCTGTTGGAGCAGAGGATAGAGCATCCTGAGAGGAGCCGGACTTTCTGGTGTCAAATGTGATAGACAATCCTAAGTGAATCTGTCTACTTGATTGTACAGGGTGTGGAGACTAACTTTTTATTTGTTTAGTTTTTAATTCCTGCTGTGTGCTTGGCACTGTGCTTGGTGGTTTAGACGTTATTGTTTAATTCTCACAAGAATCCGTCTAGGCAAGGACTCTTCCCATTTTATGGACGAGTAAATTAAGATGCTGAGAGAGCTTGTTGAAGCTATGAAGTGGCAGATTTTGTATTCAGCACCAGCCCTCTACTCTGTAGGTCAGCGTTCTTGATGCTCTCCTGGGCTGCTGCACGTGTCTGGCTTTCTTGTCACTCTCCTTACTTCCTGAGATTGCCTTTGGCTTGGGAGATAACACAAGAAAATTAGAAACAAAGTCCTGAGAAGAAGATTTATAGACCTTTGGGTCTTACAGACTAGACATTTTGGGAGAAGAGATTTTCTGAAAAACCCAGCACTACATTGCTGCCTTGTCCAATTTTCTGGCAGCATCCTTCATCTTGAAGAGCTAGGAGTGAAAGTGGTCCCATTTGAGCTCGACTGCTATTGGAGGCAGATTTGAATCTTGTGTTTTAATTCCCTTTATTCCTCCTCAGATACCAATGGGGAAAACATTGCAGAGTCTCTGGTTGCAGAGGGCTTGGCCACCCGGAGAGAAGGCATAAGAGCTAATAAGTAAGTATTCATTACTCTTCTGACCCTCTAACTTCCTTCCACTCCACTGTGGGAGGTTGGGTAGTCAACCCTACAGTGGCTTTGCTGCATTTTCATTCCTGCCCCCTAACGTAAAATGGATAACTTCTGGTGTTCTCATGGCTTTTAGGACATTCCTGCCAAGGTGTGGATTATTCTGAGCCAAGAGGTCAGTCAGCATCCATTAGTGGCATTTCGTGTGTAACTCCTTTAAAAACAGGCTTTTGAGTCAAGGCAGTTGTATTCTTCATATTCGTAAGAGTCAACAGGCTGTGTCTTACACCATAGATGTTCAGGTCATGAGTGTTCATCCATCCATCCCAGCAGATTTCTTGAGCAGTTACTGTGTACCAGGCTGCGTTCTAGGCACTGAGGACACAGCAGTGAACAGACTTAGCTCGTGTTATTATTTTAATGGAGAGACAGACAATAAACCAATAAACAGATATACACTGTATAATGTGCAAGGAATAAATGCAATGAAAAATGAAGTGGAGCGAACAAATAGAATTCAGAGCAAAATCTGCTGCTTAGAATCTAGGGAAACTGACAAGGGCTCAATGGTTCTGTTTTTAAAGACAGGGAAAATTTCTCTCTCTCCAAAGCCTTTTAAGTCTGTTTTGGTCTATGGATCTGTAGATACTTAAGTAGTAGGTAAAAATATATTTGTTTAGCTACTGGCAGGGTAAACTTAACTAGAAATGAGTGTTAGGTACGTAAGCTTTATAGCACATGTGTCCTGTTCAAGTTCACCAGTGTTGGCTCTCAGTAGGATGGATTGCAGCTGGCTTTAATTAACACGTTAGTCTCTAAAAAGTGATATGCTACATCAGTAATTTGGAGGCTAAAGATGCTGTTTAAATCATTAGGTCCTTGCTATGTTATATGACTGTTGTAGCTGTAGAAAAGGCTTTAGATAAATATTTGAACTGTACCAATGATGGGGATAAGCAAAGGCAAAAATCCACTTTTTGCATTCTTCCTGCCTTTGTAGACTTTGGGGCCAAGTTACTCACCATATACTTCTGTGGTCCTTTCTGACTGCAGAGACCTTTGCTGGAGCCTATAATTGGGGTGTGAGCATGTGGGTATTTGTTGAATAAAGACATTTGTCTTAGGTGGTATTTTGGAAGCATGCTGAAGTTATATCTTAAGGACAATTATTGGCATGATTATCATTGCAGTGCTTTTTGGGAATCCAGTTTGCAACCAGAATGAAAAATTTTTAAAAAGCCCACAGAGGTATTTTACCATCTCAACAAAAAAATCTCCCCTGGAGTCCCAATCCTTTTTTCTCCTAAGTTATCTTGACTTAAATCTCCTTTTTTCAGTTTCTATGTTTGCTTGTCTCTCTTAAGCTACATTTTTTCATTGAATTATGGCTGCAATTTTGGATCCCCGAGGATGTGGTTGTCTTTTGGGGGGAAGAAGGGAAAGAACAGTACTGAAAACTTCTGGTTTGAGAAATTGTAGGTCAGGGATCTCTGCTCAGAAATCCCTGCTGAGCAAGGTGGAAGCTTCAGCTTATGCACACAGCCACTGATGGAACCAGATACTATGATTGTGCAAAGGCCTCGCAGTTCACTGTTCACTTTAGCTCAGATATGTGAGAGAGAGCGAGCAAGCACAGAGCCATTTCTGGTTTTGTTTTTTGGTCTATCGACTGACTTTCTCGCTGTTCTCGTATATAGTTTGGTTTCCTGCCTAATGAAGGAAGAGTCTTTCATTTTCAAACTGCTTTTGCTTAGCTGGTCTTATTGAATGTGTAAGTAGTTTTGGGGTGACATCTGTAATAACAGTATTTGCTCTGCATTCCCCAGCCCTGTTCTGTAGATGACGGGGAATAAGGGTGGTTCTTAGTCACTTTCCCTGCACTGTGTCCTGCTGAGCTCTGCCTGAATTCCAGTTCCTGAATCTGGGATGCTTAAATGAAGCTGTACCCCCTGGAGCAGCTTCCCTCTGAGCCACCAACTTGTTCTCTTGTAATCACTTATGGGGGAAGTACCGAGATGTGTGTTCTTTGGATCTTCTCATTAAATGCTCTTATGATTGAATCTGTTGTTTGAGGGAACAAGTCTGGAATCAGGAAATTGCACTTATAGTGGTCTTCTGGTTGTAGGCTTGGGTCTGAAACCATAGATCTGAAACAAATGCTTTGGTCTCTTTAAGGGGAGAAGATGCTGAAAAACCCCAGAGTCAAAGAGCCTAATATTTCTGTTGTGAACTCACTAACCACACGCTTCTTTTTCACATCCCAGTCCTGAGCAGAACCGGCTTTCGGAATGTGAGGAACAAGCGAAGGCAGCTAAGAAAGGGATGTGGAGTGAGGGGAATGGTTCACATACCATCCGGGACCTCAAGTATACCATTGAGAACCCAAGGCACTTTGTGGACTCACACCATCAGAAGCCTGTCAATGGTGAGGCTGGTGGGAAAAGACAGACATAACTCAGGGTGATTTCTTTCTATTTGCTCTAGAGCTTCTAGAGGTTTATAAAACCTATTTTACTTATTTGGTATCCAAGGGAGATTGTTAAGGGTAAAACAGTACCATGGTATTTTGGAAGGGAACTTGAATCCACTTCACATAGGTTACATCAGATGCATTTTGCATCTTTGCTGGTCCTTTGCTGGTACCAGTCCTTTGCTGGTACAGGTAGTAAATTGCTAGTATTTTTGCAACTTGGGGATCTTCCTATTTTCTAAAGATTTTCTAAAAGATAGCTACTTAGTACTATCTCCAAAATGTCGAGGTAGAAATGTGAATTCTATATACATCTAAACACACACACACACGCTATATAGTTACTGGACCAGCTTTTCAACGTTGTTAACTACAGACTCAGTAAAATTTATTACCAATCCTGAATTGTTATTATTTATTTTTTTGCTGGGCACCTGGTCCTCAGGTGAGCAACCTAAGGTGATGGACAACCAACCTTGGGTATAAGCCATGAGGTCCCAGAAAGTTTAGAAGACTTAGAAGTCGGTTTAATCTATATTCCCCAGGAATAGTTTGTAGAAGAATCTGTTGTGTGAACACTCAGGGAGAGGAACTGTGTTAAATGCAATTTGATTGGGCATTGTTTATCCCTGGCACAAGTTTTGCTAACGACTTAAGCTGTTTATTCTGTCATGCAGCTATCATCGAGCATGTGCGGGACGGCAGTGTGGTCAGGGCCCTGCTCCTTCCAGATTACTACCTGGTTACAGTCATGCTGTCCGGGGTCAAGGTCAGACCATACACTGGGCTATGGGGTGGGTATAGGGTTTGTGGAAGTGTTCAGTGACAGGTAGATTCTTCTACTTGGGGACTTCAGATCTACTCTTTCTTCCGAGTCTGGGCCCTGTTTTTATTTTTTAAGCACTCAGGGTCTGTTTGGAGTGGGCTCTATGGAGAGATTGTTGAAATGTGGAAAGGAGGGACGAGAGGCTCTGAAGTTTGCTAAGAATGGCTTGTCCTAATGTAAAATACCCATTTGGATTTAAAAATGTCAGATTTAAAAGTAGTGGCTGGTGAATCTTTTCTTGGCAAGGGGTCATTTTCAATATAATTAAAATTATTTTTTCCATGATAACGTGAGTTTTATTTGCCTTACCAAGCAGTCTGAGTTGATACTATTTCCAGTCACTTTTTACCAGTGTGTTTTAAAAAGAGTTAGAAGGCCTGATTTGAGACCTTCTCTAGCCTAGCTTTGGTGTTCGTGGTTTTGGGTGGTTCAGTGTGGCCTGAGAGCACCTAGCTCTCCCAGTTAGGCTGCATTACCCACCTCTCTCATTTATGCTTCAGTGCCCAACTTTTCGACGGGAAGCAGATGGCAGTGAAACACCAGAGCCTTTTGCCGCAGAAGCCAAATTTTTCACCGAATCTCGACTGCTTCAGAGAGATGTTCAGATCATTCTGGAGAGCTGTCACAACCAGAACATTCTGGGTACCATCCTTCATCCAGTGAGTGTGCCTGTGCAGGCTGGGGTGCCTGGGGTTAGGGGTGCGTTTGGTGTTTGATGGGCTGTAGTTTGCTTCTCTGCTTCTCTGTATTTAAGAACCTTTTAAATATCTTGGCAGAATTATCTGCTGATTTTTGAGGCATTTTCTAGGGAGATATCAGTCATCTGATAGCATTGGACAGATCTGTGCAACTTATCACTTTTAGAAAATTAACCTCAAATGTTACTGGATTTATGAGGGGAAGAGGAGTATCACTTATTTTCCCAAGTGTTGGTCCTTGAGGTTGCGAATAGGAAAGGTGGGACGTTGCCACATCGGTTAGAAGTGGCACCGAAACTTGTTGAATAGAATTGGTGAAATTTGTATGTATATCTAGAAGTTAGCTATTTTGAATATTGGTAGAACTATGATGAGGAAACCTTTCTATGGAAAAATTATTTTGTGTACTCCAGGCCATGTCTAGTTACCTCCTAACTCTGCTTTTGAGCAGGAAATAGATTCTTTATGTTCTTTTAGTTCTGACTATTGGGAGTTTTACCCTATTGTACACTTTCATAAGTGGGTTGTTCTTGGGCGGGAGATGACTTTATTAACACCCAACTTTAAGTGGCTTTTCATTATTGTAGCCTATATCCAATATAGAGTAAACTACTGTTAATTATTCTTTCACTAGAGAATTCTTTCGTGATGGCACTTGTGGAAGGCTGGGAGGCTTGGTTTGGAATGTACCAAGGTCATGTCTGTTTCTTCTGGAGTGCTAGCTGTCTGCCCATGCCCTGCCAGATGGCTCTGTGTCACAGTAGAATATGAATTATAATTCATTGGGCAAATGTAGCTTAAGTTATTCCCTTAGTCAGTCCGTTCTTCAGCTTTCCCGTTGTGAAAAGGGGAGTAAATGCTGATCTTAGGGAAGGAAATAATAAAGTGTAATCTCTACTAAAGATTAACATCCTCCTCTGCCCACAGGAAGAGCTATTGAAATGTCAATTCCGTTCAATGCCACTAACATTTATCCTACTCCTGTTAAGCGAGAGTTACCGCACTTGGTGTTGTGGGGCTATGAAACCAAGGCTGCTGAGAGGAGTTAGAGTAGCGTCTCCCATTTTAGAGCTGGTTTCTTAATGAGAAAAACAGCTCTACTCCTTTTTTTTTTTTTAAATGAACTGCAGAATAGGTTGTGGCTATGTTAATTGTGTCAGAAGTCTAGAGAAGTGGATTATCTTGCAATCGAATCTAATCTCTGCCTGCCTTCTTGTGTGCTTTGTTTTCAGAATGGCAACATCACAGAGCTCCTCCTGAAGGAAGGTTTTGCACGCTGTGTGGATTGGTCGATTGCAGTTTACACTCGGGGTGCAGAAAAGCTGAGGGCGGCTGAGAGGTAAGGTCTGTCAGGGAAGCCTTCCAGCCAAGCATCTTTAGGAAAAGAAACCTAGTGATCTTCTCTCACCCATCTACGTCAGTGTCTGTTTTATTTCAGTAAAGGATTAGGGAAATTCCAGAAGAAGCTAGGATCTCATAGAGGAGTGGCTTACTTAAGTCTTCAGGTTCGGTGTAATTCAATGCTGGATAGTAAGTTAAGGGTCTAGGTTTTCACTCAAGCGTTTTTCTTGACTTGATTTACTTTTTTAATATTTTCAGGTCACTTTTTCCCCAAGCCTCTCACTTAAATTCCAGGTTTTAGGCATTTGGAATGAAATAAACTTGAAGCTTATTTGAGAAAGGTGAAATTGCTTATCAGCTACTCCCACACAGGCAGGCTGGAGCCAGGGCTATGATGAAACAATAGAGCCTCTGGGTCCTAAAACAGGACCCCTCAATGTTATCGTGAGTCCTAATGCCCTAATTTATTTAAAAGTATGTTTTAATTATAAATGCTAATGCAACTGTGAGGTGTGGTTGTCATGTTTTTAGCTGGGTACCTCATGGTTAAGGCAGATGTAGAAATAACTTATTTCCAGAAAAACGATAGTGGACATTCCAAAGATTGGTGGCTATTGCAAGTGTCAAGGTCAAGTATTTCCAGGTGTAGTAGGTGAACTTCTTTTACTTATGGGGTAGATGAAAGAAAATGAAGCAGGTAGCAAGAGTAGATGAATAGAGATGATGTTCAGAAAAGTCCCAGCCACCACCTCCCAGGATTCATTTAAGCAGAAGACCACCAACCACTGATGACAGTGTTCTACTCTCGAGACTTGTTGTGTGGTATATTTCAGAATCTTAAAATTGTAATGGTCTTGATAACTTCACTTTTTTGTCTTTGAGATGTACAGCTAAGAGATATGCAAGAACGTGAATTGAATGACTATAGTTTTCTTCCCTTTTCTTAGGTCTTTTGTATCCTTCTGTACCTATAAGCAGAAATATTTGCAACTTTTTCTAAAAGTAGGTTTTAATCTGGGCCACTTGAAATGGCATGTCTGACAAAGGTAGACCAGTTAAAAAAACATATAAAAGTTGTTTTAGTCTTTATGTTGTTCTACAATTAAATTCAAAAGATAAAATACTTTTATGAAGTACAGTGTTCTAGATACCCTGATTATTCTGTGATGCTCAATTTTTTGTTGTTGTTCAGAAAATCCTGTAAGTCCTTTATTCTAAATTACTATTTTGGTTGATAATCCTTTTTGCATTCTTTAAATTCCTACCTTTCTTTGAAGAAAGTGCATATAATGACAGTAGTATCGACCTGCTTTATAACATCTGTAGGAGATTTTATGGATTTTTAAGAGTGCTCATCATTAAAAAACAAGTTTAGACCAGCGAATGCAAGTCATATTTCGATAATGTGTGATTACTTGCCTGCTGTTTTACCTGCTGTATTTGAGCTTGCTGTTGGTGAATCTTTGTTGAATTATTTCCTGTATTTTACAACTATTACGTGCTGCTTTGTCTTTTTCTCATTTTAGTGCTTCTTTTAAAAAAAGGTTGCATTACTGTTTTCAGAAATAATAGTTCCTTTCCCCTGCACATATATCCATTTATTTGTAAATACTCTAAGACAGCTCAAAAAATGTCTATTGGGTGTGGTACTTTAAAACAAATTTATGCCAACATGATTTTTTAAACTCTTTCAGTAAACTATTGGATTTTTGTTTATTTTTTTTTTTACTCTTTAGATGCACTATAGTGACAATTTTGTTCTTTTTTCCCACATAGGATTTGGGTAGTTAATAATCTTATGATTCGAATGGAAATTGTGCTTTAAAAATATATATATATTTGTTTAGATGTGTGTTCTTCTCATTTAAGAGAGCAGTTGCTCTGGTTTTATCATTCCAGTGCCAGGCGTGTGGTAGTCACTCAGGAGGATAAGCCAAAGAGCTAATTATCAAGGTGGACTTGTACTGTCCAGGCTTGAAAAATTGCACACCTAGACCCTCATCTACCAGCCATGGGTTTGTGGTATATATGCATCTTGGATAGTTCCAGTTGCTATACACTTTTTCTTGTGGCTATCAACTTTGTTCTGGTTTGACTGGTGGCCTTTCTCCTGGGTGCCTTATCTATGAGGTAGAGTAGAATTCTGTACTGTTCACTCCCATGGTGAAGGTAGATTCCATTTGCTGACTTAGTCTAAATGATTTGCATCCTTGCTTTGTTGCCAGGTTTGCCAAGGAACGCAGGCTGAGAATATGGAGAGATTATGTGGCTCCCACTGCTAATTTGGACCAAAAGGACAAGCAGTTTGTTGCCAAGGTGAGTCATTCTCAGCATCTTGAGATGCATAGTGGATGTTGTCAGGCTAGTGACAATACAAAGATTTGAACAATCAAAAATGCTTCAGCTGTTGATTAAGGCAAGCCGATGGTGTGTGAATGTGCAAGCATGCTTGTGTTCGTGTGTGTTTTTATTGTAGGGGACTTAGAAACCACAAGAACTGTTAAATTTCTGGCCGTAAATTTGCGTAACTTCATTAGAAGTTCATAGGTTAAAATTGTTGACATTGCCAGCTGGAAATACCTCTTATATTTTAGGAGTTCTTTCTGTCTGCTTAGCAAATGGCATTCTCAGATTTCCTAGGCCCAAGCATATACGACCTTAAGTTTCTCTTTTTTACGTTTTGGGACTCTTGTGGTTTTGAATTTTTTCTAATGTGATTTTTTTTCTGAGAGTTCTCCTCCACTGCTGTGTCCTGGGATGGAGTTCTTTGAAGGGAGCTTGAACTGCTGAATAGATAGATGCCTTGGTTGTATTAGCAGTGCTGTAAAAGTGTTTTTTCTTTGTTGCAGAGTTTGGTACCTTAAGTGGTAGACCTGTTCTCCTCACTTTCCCAAAATGCTGTAGTGTTTTCCCACCCATTTTTACTTTTGGCAAGAGGTGTTGGAAACTTTGTCTTTATGGACTAAAAGTGGTTAAATATCTGTTTCTTGGACTGAGAGGTGGCTGTCCCAGTGTTGGCTAACCGTGAGTTTAGGATGGAAAGCCACTAGGTGGCGCCGTCAGCCTGAGAAATCCTGGAATGGTTTCTCTTAGAATGGTAATTTTACCAAAGTTTCTGAGGAGTGGGCTGAATTTCTTCTTCAGTTTCGTTTTTATGATGCCCAAAGCAATAGGTCACAGAGTGCTCAGGTGGCTTCTTTCCCGTTTCTTATAGTTGGGCTCCAGGCAGCTGTCAGATTCACCATAATCATGCCTTTTAGTGGACACGAGTGGGAGTAGTCCCTGATGGGATACTCCCCATGCATTGTCTAAGCCTTGATGCCGACAGTGTAGACCTCTGCTTCCTTTCTGTGTGAGGACCGTACTAGCTTGGAAACCTGGTCACGGCTGCTCCACCTACTTGAAACTCACTTGGTTGTGCTTATGTTTCCTGTAGTCTGTTCTGTATTATAAGACTATAGCGACACAATGAAAGTACGATCACTCGCTCAGCAAGGGAGGCAGGCCTTCCATTTTCACTATGATCACTTTGAAGGTCTGTGATGTTAGTGATGTAGAAGAGGCTCGGGAGGGTCCCACTACCCTGTACTGTTCTAACAGCCCTTCCTCAATTGAAACTGAGTTTATAGAAAAACCTAGAAAATTTTGAAGGGTTTTGGGCCTTGACTGGTTTGGGAACTAAGGCGTTGCTGAAGAAAGAAATTCAAAGATTGGATGATTTAGTTAGTAGCTTTGCGTTTATCTTAAATATGACTTTATTGGTAGCTAGAAAAGGGAGAGCTGGCTATGGGAACATTTCCTCCACTTTTAAAATCTAGGATCCCAGGATCTGTTTTGTCTTTTGTGTTTTGCTTTTTTGTTTTGTTTTAAAACAAGGTGAGGCTTTTTTCATTATAATGAAGCTTTATTTATTACAGTGCCAGAATAGAGGAGATTGCCTCTAGAAATCATATGATTGAGGATTATGAGGAATAACCAGTCTCCTGTAGAATCTTAAACATAAATTTAGGTCATGTGGATATAAGCCTGCTTAGAGAGTAGAGAAAAATGTATTTGTAGGTAGATAAATGGTTTTAAAACTTCTTGTTTTTGAAATTCTTTAGCATTATTTTTATTTGTTTTTAAAACAGGAAAAAACATAGAAAGGATAAGGAAAAAAGTACACTCATACTAGATAAAACTACTATGACACGGCTTTTTTTTTTTTTTCTTAAAAACAAAGTTGAACATATTGTCTATCCCAGGGGATGGCAAACTATGGCCCGTGGGTGAAATCTGACCATCACCTGTTTTGGTCTGGCCTGTGAGCTAAGAATGGATTTTACATAGAAAAAAATGTTTTGTGGCACATGAAAATTGTATGAAATTCAAATTTCAGTGTCATGAATAAATTGGAAATAGCCACATCTGTTCATTTACAAATTGTCTATAGCTGTTCTTGATACAGTGGCAGAGGTGAGTAGTTGTGACAGAGACCATATGGCCTGCAAAGCCTAAACTGTTTGCTATCTGGCCCTTTACAGAAAAGTTTGCTGACCCTTGATCTATACCAGTCCTACTCAAAATGCCTTGATACGATTAAGGAGCTTGAGGCAGACTGTAAACCAAGGCATTGCTTCTTGCATCAAGAAAAGCTTGCTACAGAAAAAACGTCAGCAACGTTCTTAGTGATGTAGTTGATTTATGTTCTGGTCCAAGTTCCTTATCTCATTGTAGACTGGCAGCCACTTTTCAGTAGTACTGATCTGTATTTTTTTGTATATAATTTTTAAGTTTTTATTTTCAATATATAAAAATTTAAAGAACTCTGGGCTTTTAAGAAATGTGCTAGTCCATTTTCCCTCTGCCTGGAGGCAGCCATTTTTAGCTCTTGGCTAATCCATACCTTGGGATAAAATGTTTGTGTTGCTTTCTTAATTTTTCAGTTTCAGGCATAACCCCTTTCCTTCACACTATGGTAGATGAGGATTTAGTTTTTTCACTCACGCACACACGCATACTCAAATGGGCGTGCATGAACTCTTACGCAATCCTTCCAATATGACTACATCATAATTTTGGTTCAATTAATGTTCGCTGTTTACTTTGTTAATGCCCATCGCCACTGAGCCGTGTAGCATGTTATGACTACTTCTTATTTCCTGCACAGTTTTTGTTTTCCCTGGAGTTAATAATTTTTAAAATTTCTATATATTTTTTACATACTTATTAATTCAACCCTAGACTCTACCCTTTGAAATCTCCTTACAACACATTGAATCAATCTGTTAATTTTATGTTTTCCATTAGTAGTTTTCAGGAGCCTTGTCACCTGTACCAGTCTGGACTAGTTCCACTTTTTCCCTGGTAGAGAACTGTGATCTTTGGATTTCTTCACCATTATCCTGGGGTTTCCTTTGCCTTACTACTGGGTTGGAACTA
This sequence comes from Ceratotherium simum simum, assembly GCF_057802395.1. Classification (NCBI taxonomy): domain Eukaryota; kingdom Metazoa; phylum Chordata; class Mammalia; order Perissodactyla; family Rhinocerotidae; genus Ceratotherium; species Ceratotherium simum. The sequence continues at coordinate 84,385,643 of NC_141900.1, forward strand.
TGTTTGCTGGATCCTGTGGCCTCTTCTTTATGATTTACTGCTTTATTTTCTTTTTCTTGCCTGATTTCTCTGGCTAGGACTTCAATACAATGTTAAATAGGAGTGGGGAGAGTGGGCATCCTTGTCTGGTTCCTGTTCTTAGAGGGATAGCTTTCAGTTTTTCACCATTGAGGATGATACTAGCTGTGGGTTTGTCATATATGGCCTTTATTATGTTGAGGTACTTTCCTTCTATACCCATTTTATTCAGAGTTTTTATCATAAATTGATGCTGTATCTTGTCAAATGCTTTCTCTGCATCTATTGAGATGGTCATGTGATTTTTATTCTTCATTTTATTAATGTGGTGCATCACATTGTTTGATTTGCCTATGTTGAACCATTCCTGCATCCCTGGAATAAATCCCACCTGATCATGGTGTATAATCTTTTTAATGTATTGTTGCATGTGGTTTGCTAGTATTTTGTTGAGGATTTTTGCATCGATGTTCATCAGTGATATTGGCTACTGATGGTACCACAAATTGGTAATTTTCTTTTTTTGTGTTGTCCTTGTCTGGTTTTGGTATCAGGGTAATGTTGGCTACTGCTTTATTTTAGTAGCACACATTCTTTAGCCTCTTGGGAAGAGAGTGCTTGGTAGGTAAATTTTTTGAGCCCTGTCATGTCTATTCTATAATGACACTTGACTGATAGTTTAGTTGGGTATAGAATTTTATGTTAGAAGTTATTTTCCTTCAGAATTGCGAAGGCATTGCTCCACTGTCATTTAGCTATTAGAGATTTTTTTTGTTGTTTTATAGAGGTCTGAAACCATTCGGATTCCTTATCCTTATATGATTTTCTTTTTCTTTCTACAAGCTCTTAGCAAATTCTTTTTTATCCTGAAATTTCACAGTGATGCACTTTGTTCATCCATGTGTGAGCATATTATGCTTTAACTTTTGGTCCTTTATGTCTGGCAACTTCAGCTATTTTGTTGTTGATTTCCATCTAGTGTCTCTGCTCTCTTATTTTCTAGAACTTCTATTATTTGGATGTTTGACTTTGTGGAATGATCTTCTGAGTTTTTCCTCCTATTTTCCATCTCTGTCTTTTGTTCTTTCTAGATTTCTTTATATTTATCTTTCAGCCCTTCTATTATTTCATTTATGATAGTGTATTTCAATTTCTAAGCTTTTTTTGTTCTCTGAATGTTTCTTATTACTATTAAAAAATAACATCTAATACTTATTTCAGAGATGAATATCATTTATTATCTTTCTGAGGAATTATTATTTTTTGAAAGTTTTCTTCTCCCTGCATAGTCTATGTTCTCCAAGTTATTTTTAATTCTCTTTGTTTATTTTGGTTCCTTATTTTTCCTATTAGAGGCTTTCCTCAGATATCTGGTGATCCTTGATTGTCTCTCTTATTTAAGAATGGAGTACTGAAAACTCGATTAAAAGCAATGGACTTATGTATGGGATTTAGGGTATACATCTTGAAATCCAGATGCTTCTCACACAGATTTTAAACCAATCCTCGTTTTTGGCCCCATTTTCATCCCCACTTGAGACTCTTGATTTCAAGACAATTTTTTAGTCCTGGTGGGTGGAGGAAGCCTGCAGTATAAGTCAGATTGGCTATTGTGTTTTCTCACCACTAGCTTAGGATTTAGCTTTTGTGAGTCTGTGGAGTCAGCTACCACTTATCCGTCTGCTTTCCAGTTTCCAAAGTTTTGTTGCTCTGTTCTTCTCCCCTGCTATCTTTGTCGTTTTGGGCTTATGTAAAAAAAAAAAAAAAAAAAAATCCTTTTATTTTGTTTAGAGGTATTTAGGGAGAGAACCAAAGTAAATGTTTGTTTGTAGTATTCCATTGTAAGGCTGTACCATAATTTATTTAATCAGTCCCCAATAGGTCGATATTCATGTAGTTTATAATTTTCCCATTATTTCGAAAATGGAATAAATCTCTATGTAAATGGCAGTTATTTCCTTAGGAATATTTTGGAACATATTTGCCAAATAGCTCTCCAGAAATGTTAACCAGTGTATACCACTATGTGTGTTCCTTGTCTAATATGTTGTAGAACAGAAGTTGACCAAATTTTTCTTACAGTAAATATTTTAGGCTTTGTGGGTTATGTTGTCTCTGTTCCAACTACTCAACTCTGCTACCTTACCAAGAAAATAGCTATAGATAGTTTGTAAATGAATGGGCATGGCTGTGTTCCAATAAAACTTTATTTTATAACAGTACGCAGTGGGCTGGATGGCCCTTGAGCCATAGTTTGCCAACCCCTGTTGTAGAACACGGGGTATCAGCATTAAATATAAAAGGAAAAAATGATCTGTCCATTTCTTTCATAACGTAGAACCCAACTGCAGTTTTATAGTTGTTTTACCTGATTTAAAATGTTGTTAATGCCAAACTACTTTTTCAAGGAAACCTAAAAAGGTCCTAAGGTGCCCTCAGCCTTCATGAACATAGTCTGACAATCCTACAGGTTTTTGCTGAAGGATTCTGCTCTGAGGCTCATGTGACTGTCAGACCTGAGCAAATAGGAATTAATTGTACAGGCAACAGCTAAATAGCCTGAAAAGCCTGTAAAAGGTGACCTATGAGCTCTCTAACTGGGTGCCTCTGGGGCCCTATGGGTGATTTCTGGAACTGATGAAAAGCTGTAGATCAGAGTGTTGACTAGGAGTCTCACTTCTGAGAAATATAAAACTCAACAATGTATTCTCTTGATACATGTGGCCTATTAAAAGACTGGTTTTCATCCCCTGCTTAAGCAGTTTCACTTCTTAAGGAAGGAAATGCAAGGGAGGTTCTCCTTGTCTCTCCAGGTTAGCAGAGAAGCATGTTCAGTTCACAGCGATTAGCTGAGCCTGCTTGAGAGTTTTGTGCCTGTTGTGGCTTGCCAGTTTCCTGCCTGCCTTCCCTGTGGCGTTTTAGCTGATCTGTGCTGTTTGTAGCCATATGGTCCCCTGAGCATGTGGCTCGGCTTCCCTGTCCCTGCTGCTGAATGCTTGGGCCTTGCAGATTTCACAGACCTGAATAACACGCTGGGGCGGGAGTGGGGGAGTGGCAGCATGTCCTCAGGAGGTGAAGTCTTCTCACTGTCCTTCCTGGTTCGAGGCCTCTAGCTTGGTTCTCTGTACCAAGTAATTGCTTAAACAGAGCCTCAAACTAGGTGCTTTGAGAAGATGCAAAAGAATGAGAAATGGTTCCTTTCAAAGAGCTTACCTACCCTCTAGGGTTCTGTCTGGGAGATTACCCTAAGTAGTTACTGTCTAGTGTTGGTGGCTGTGTCCAGTTTTGGAGCTCACTTTATAAGCTGTCCATGGGCACAGTGGATTCTAGTGTGTATTTAGTTTGGCCCTGATCATTTTTTGCTATACTTCCAGTCATAGCTTTGAATGGAATTCATTATCATGTCTCTCTGAGATGGTTTTGTTTTTTTTTTTTTTTTTTGTGAGGAAGATCAGCTCGGAGCTAACATCCACGCCAATCCTCCTCTTTTTGCTGAGGAAGACTGGCCCTGAGCTAACATCCGTGCCCATCTTCCTCCACTTTATATGGGACCCCGCCACAGCATGGCCTGACAAGTGGTGCATCACTGCACGCCCGGGATCCAAACCCGGGCTGCCAGCAGCGGAGCATGCACACTTAACTGCTACACCACGGGGCCAGCCCCTGAGATGGTTTTTAAGCAAGGATACTTCTTAATATTTTTGGCGTTATCTAGACTTTTCCATTATATTCTCATGTGGTAATGTGGAGAGAACAAAAATACTAGCTACTTCCTTTACTTCTATCATATGGCTTTCAGGTGAATTGGCAGTTCTGGGGATGGTCTGGCTAGGAAGGTGGCCTATGCAGTACCAAAAAGAGGTCAAGACTTGGTTTGTACCTTAAGTTAGCAAACGGTTTTGCTGATAAGAAAATAACCTGATTGAATTAGTAAAGATTTGTAAAAAATATTTAACTGGCTTTTTAAATTGAGACTTTATTTTTTAGATAAGTTTTAGATTTACAGAAAAATTGAGCAGATGGTACAGAGTTTTCACATTACCCCCTCCCCCCTCAGTCTTCCCTATTGTCATCTTACATGAGTATGGTACATTTAGTATAATTAGTGTACTAATACTGATATGTTATTATCAAATAAAGTCCACATGCTAGTCTGATTTCCATAGTTTTTCTTTAATGTCCATTTTCTGTTCCAGAATCTCATTCACAATAGCACATTAAATTTAGTTGTCATGTCTTATTAGGCTCCACTTGGATATGGCAGCTTCTCAGACTTTCTTTCTTTGATGACCTTAACAGTTTTGAGGAGTCTTGGTTGGGAATTTTGTAGGATGCCCCTCTATTGGAATTTGTCTGATGCCTGGTTTCCTTTCAGGTACCTATTATAGTGTCCAGTCTGTTTCACCATGGTTAGGTGCCTAGAGGTATTTGCACCAGGAAATTGTTGTGCTTAGTGTTTTGTCAAGGACACAGGGTGGCAGCTGTACTTTTCTGGGGGGAAGGGATCTCACAGTGACTCCAGGCCATTGCTATAATACTTGTGGTGTTGCACTCCTTGCTTCACCCGCTTTTGCTGTTGCTTCAGTTGCGTTTCCAGGATTAGCTTTGGGGAGAAAAGACGTAGCATACATCCTTAGCGAGCAGGAGAAGCAGCTGATGTTGTGATTTCAGAGAGTAGAAAGGGTGTTTGGTGTCCCATTCCCAGTGGCTCCATCAAGAGCACCCCCTGGTGGCACCTGTAGAGGCCCCGTTGGGCTAATGTCTTTTTATTTCTCTTTGGTACTATATTGTTAATTTAGGCAGCTTGGAGAGTATTGGTAGTTGTGCCTGGGGAGCTGTTCTGAGGGTCTCTGTAGCTCAGGAGGCTGTTAGAGGCTCTTTTTGTTCATTTTATCTAATGCTACAGGGTTTTAAGACACTGAGCAGCAGCAGCCCTTCACCATCCAGTGAGCACTGTGGACAGCTCTGCAGATGGGGAGTGTGGCAGGAGGCCAGAGACAGGGATGAATGTCCCTTGCCCCTGACAGCGCTCTGCAGTTCTCTTGACTTGTGGTAGCCCGTAGCCTACACTTGTCATCATTAAACTACTCATTTTTCCTTTTACAGTTGGGCTTTAAGAAATGGGGAGGGAACTGGAGTTAGGGCATGTATCTCGAGTCCAGCTAGTGACTTGTTCTGCGTAGATTTCTGCTCCTGTGCCTGAGGTTATCTCCTGGAGTGTGTGATTTGGTAGATGCGTGTGGGGGTGGAGTGATTAGGGCTGTGTAGCTTGTGGAGAAAGTGAGCAATGTGGGCATACTTCGAATTATCCTGATGAAAAGCATCATAAGAAATATCCCTGTCATAAATGTGGTCTGTAACAGTGCTGATGAGCCGGCTTTGGATAGTAATCCGCTCTGCATTTTACTTATTGCATAGTACATGACTGTAACCACTATTTTATTACTTCTTCCATGACTCTGCTCAGGAGCTGCTTGTTCTCTGGACAGTAATAACATAATTTACAGAGGAATAAAAAGTCATAAACCTCAGTTACATACACACACATGGACACACATGCGCACTCACCGTACACCGTCACCAGAAAGCCAAACCTCGCTTACCTGGCAGCGTCAGAGTGCGCAGTTCCTGAAGAGGAGGTTTCTAATCAGGGAGATGCCAAGCAGAGAGTCTGCTGCCGAGGCCTGAAATTTACAGCTCCAAGAATCCATTCACTGCTGCTGCTGCTAACGCATTATAAGGGGTGACAAATACCAGTCACTTGTCACAGGGGTATGCTTAGATCTTCACATTCTATGATCAGGGGGTGAAGTGTGAGGACTATGATACTCTCCCTGGTTTTATTCTTCTCTGAGCATGACCAGGGAGTGGAGAATGTCTAGATATTTCTCATGTCTTGATTGTAGGAGTTTCCCTATGTTTTTGGCAATTGACAATTTAATAAGAGTTAGTTTTGGTGTGAGAGCAATGTGTACCTCTGTCCGTCATTGAGATTTAGGAAATACTGTGATATGTGTGCATTTGAGATGCCTGGTGATTACCCTATTATCTTTTGGGCAGTGGTCCTGTACTTTTGAGTTAGGAACAGTATTGATTTGCTGTACTTGGTATTTTGCTTGGTTTGGCCTTGTCGAATTGTTCCTTCCCTTTGGTCTTAGGGTGGGATAGCAGAATAGCATGTATCATGGCTAGCTTGCCGGCCAATGTTCTATCATCCATTTTATAGTACTTTTCCTTTCACCCAAATGTGGGATTTTTAAAGATAGGGACATGGTTAGTTGGCGTCTTTCTCTTTTGGTCACTTGTACAAGCCACTACTGGTGTGTTTAGGGAGTAGGAGAGACATTCCATCGTCTTTCTCTTTTGGTCACTTGTACAAGCCACTATTGGTGTGTTTAGGGAGTAGGAGAGACATTCCATTATGATGGGCATTTTCACTTCACGTTAATGTGTCTAGATGGTAATGGGAATAAGATCTACTCTTTTTCATTCAGTTAACTGAATCTGTATTTTTGTTATACCTTCTTGCCTGTTTTTTTTGTGTGTGTGTGAGGAAGATCAGCCCTGAGCTAACATCTGCCAATCCTCCTCTTGTTTTTTTTTTTTTTTTTTTTTGCTGAGGAAGACTGGCCCTGGGCTAACATCCATGCCCATCTTCCTCCACTTGGGACGCCGCCAGAGCGTGGCTTGCCAAGCGGCGCGTTGGTGCGCGCCTGGGATCCGAACCGGCGAACCCCGGGCCACCACAGCAGAATGTGCACACTTAACTGCTTGCGCCACTGGGCTGGCCCCCTTTCTGGCCTGTTTTTAAGTTGTACACTTGTGGACATGTTTTTGTGATTGGGCTGGCATAAGAGGCTCTTTGATTTGGAGCGTCCTATATACTTTGGTACCACCAATACCTGGGTAACCAGCCCTGACCTTGACTTGGTCCTGGTGTGACCACAGATGGTGCTTTTGATTACCCTTAGACCTCACCAAGTTTTTCTGGCCAGGTGAGTTTTGGGTTCTGGCTGTCTAGATTTTAGTGTTTAGCCTTTGTGATTCTCAGATCTGTCAGAAAGGTTATGGCAGATTGGCTGTGGTTGTTTGAGACTGGCTTTTTGCTGCTTTCAGAGTTGCAAGTTAATCTTATGTATAGTGGAAAATTGAAAATAATTTTCCCCCTCTCCTAATCTACCTAGTTGTTTCTCAGACCTTTCAGTACTTTTTTGGTCACTGGCCTGTTTTTATCTACACTGCTTCCATTACTTTATGCTGGTAAAACCCAGGGATATCTCCCATTCATGAGCCATAATCAGCCTTCCATGGACTTAGAGCTTGTTTCCAGCTGTCATCTTTTTGTTCTGTTTGATGGCCCCACTCTCCTGCTATTTCCTGTCACATATAATTTCTTACTTGTTTTTGCTTTTTGCTCTTTCTTCAGATTGTCTCTTAAATCACTCTTTTTGGTATATAGTTGGCTGGTTCTATATGGTAGAGACTAGCCATTTTTGGAGGAGTCTGCAAGTAAATGAGTATATTTGTTCTAAAACATCTGGAGCCTTCTAGGGAATAGTTAGGGAGGGCTCTTTTAGGTTACTTATCAGTGTGATATCCACCATAGCAAAGGAGAGTCTAGCTCTTTTTGTTTGATGCATAAAAGAAGAGGGAAATTTTACGAGTCTACCCTCACTGTGGCAGCTGATCCTGTAGTTAGTTTGGCTGCTTGATGGCTTCTTATGGGGCCTGATTGAAGCCTAGAAGAGTTGGTTTTGATTCTGCAGATGAAGTGGATGGTAACAGTGTTTGTAGTCAATAGCTACCTTGTAGCAAAGTGTTGCTTGCAAAAACCCCAAACAGCCTTATAACAACAGGGTCTGCATATAATTGGGTGAATTGTAGACTACTGGCTGAATTATGGGTTCAAATTATAATCCTGATGTAGTCCTAGCCTGGTTTCAGTGGAATTTTATTCTGTACACATTGGTGGAGTGTTCTAATAACCTCCACAGAGGATATTTGTGCTTTTGCCCTTTGAATGGATATCCTTGTAAGTTAGCCCTGACCGGAAGTTAATCTTTTTCTGAGAGTAGGGTTCAGTGTTACTGATTTTTGATTCCAAAACAAAGATGCCCATAGTAGTGCTCTGAAAAGGTGGCTTTCAGAGTAGCTGAAGTAATATTTTAGTACTCTAATGTTTCTGTCTATGAGATTAACAGCTGAGCATCTCCTTTCCACGCTGAGATGACAATTCCTTTTGCCCCTTCACTTGCCTTTGATTTTTCCGCTCTCTATTGGGGCGTCCTATTTTGGTTCTTTCACATCTAGTGCTGATACCTTCTTCTAATCCAGCCCTTGCCTCTTTTCCTAGATTCACGTTGAGATAGGGATTTTGCTTTTAGTTTAGAACTTGTTTCAAGGAAAAAGTTCTAAATCTTCAGTAACATGTAGAGACTGGATTTCCAGTTCATAAGCTTTGTAGTTAACCACATGTCTTGGTCAGGGCAAAGATAAAAAAGATTGACCATCCTTATGAATGATATAGATTCTGCCTCATTGAGAAATCATAAGGTCTTTGGCGGTTGCTAATTATAGCATAGTTTTCTCTGACATTGTTGCACCACGAAGGATGATATTGGGTCTACCCCATATGGCTATTAATCTAACTTTTCACCTTGTGATTGTGGTGGGCCTTGCTCCTTAGCAAGGAGCTATGAGATCTGGGCCATCAAAACAGGTTTGAGCATTTTTGCCTTCTCGCCCACAGGTGATGCAGGTGTTGAATGCTGATGCCATTGTCGTGAAGCTGAACTCTGGTGACTACAAAACCATCCACCTGTCCAGCATCCGACCACCGAGGCTGGAGGGGGAGAACACACAGGTGAGAATAGGGTGGCGAGGGAAGGAGCTGGAGAATTAGTTAAATATAGTACGTATATGTGAGGATGCTAAAGGACAAGTACTTTAAATCTCTGAAGTATTATTTCCTAATATTCGCAGCCTGGCTACCATCAGGCAGGCCTCAATTTCTCCTGAGCCACACTCACTGGTCTGCCTCATTTTGCATGGGCAGTGCTGGCATTCCTCCCTACAGGGCTCGGGAGGAATTAGGGTTGGGATATGTGAGGTGGTACGTGAGTTTTATTTATTAACAAAATCTTATTTCTCTGAGAATAAGGAGAGGAGAAGGTCTGTATTTCACATGCATGGCAGTAAGGCCCGTTTCTACTGGTCATTTTGATTTGATAGTTCCATATGTTTTTGCTCTAGGAAGAAAATGAATCTTGATATATATATGCTCTGAGGTCACCTACTCATCTTTTGCAAGCGGTAGCTATACTTATTAGTTACACTGATTTGTGCTATTTCTTGGATCTTTTGGCAGCATAGGTGCTTGCCAAAACATGTATGATTTGGGTATATCCATTTTGAGAAATTATGCTTAGGATGAAAACTACAAGAGTTGGTAGTCTGTAGGCAGTTTTGTTTTAAATTTTGTGATCCTTTTCTTTCTGTCATTATGAATTATGAGAGGTTGGGAATAGGGATTGGGGTTGAAGGTTTTTTTGTTTGGTTATGTCTTGTTTTTATTTATTTTTTTATTTTTTTATTTTTTTTAAAGATTTTATTTATTTTATTTTTTCCCCCCAAAGCCCCAGTAGATAGTTGTATGTCATAGCTGCACATCCTTCTAGTTGCTGTATGTGGGACCCGGCCCCAGGATGAATGGAGAAGTGGTGCCTCGATGCGCACCCGGGATCCGAACCCGGGCCACCAGCATTGCAGCGCGTGCACTTAACCACCAAGCCACAGGGCCGGCCCTATGTCTTGTTTTTATAGATATCTTTCCAACTCCTGTTTTTTCCTCTGATATCTAAAGTGTGTAATTATGTTGACTGGTCCTAGAAATGGGTCCTCAGTGAGAGCAAGTGCCACAGGCAAGTGTTTGGATAGTTTCCAGAAATTGAACAGCATGGTTGAAGTTAGTGCTGTGTGCTGTCTACTTTTTAAATTTATCCCTTTTGTAGTTCTAAAGACATGAAATTTGATTTTCTGATGTTTTTCACGTACACGTCTTGGTGCATTCACAAGTTGAAATTCATGCCCTGTTTTCATTTATGTGAGAGTTTACAGACAACCCGTAAGAGTAAAATAAAAATATCATGATTGTCTTTTAAATCAGATCATGCATAAGAAACATATATAGAATGGGTTCTTTGAACGTCTGGCCAATCACTTCATTCTCTCCCTTTTATTCCCCATAGAGAAGGCAATTTAATGTGGCATTTGGTATTGTGGTAAGATTGAGAATTTAAATGCATGAAAGCCTAGAAATGCCAAAATAAAGTTCTCTCAGTAACTGTAGCTCTGCCTCATTGCACAGAGTAAATATACATCTCCAATTTTATCAGTTTTAGGAGTAGTTCACAATTCTGCATCTGTGCCATGCAGTTGGAATTAAGGTTCCCACAGCAAGCACAACTTTGAAATTCTTGAACGTTAATTTTTGTGCATGCATCATCAGCCAAAGCATTATGTTAATGTAGACTATGTGGCTGAATTTTAAGTAGTTTTTAGGAGGGAGTGGGAGTGTTATAGCTTAGGTAGGATGATAGGTTTTCTGGAGTAAGAGTTAAACTACTACTGAGAATTTTTAGTTTTTTCACGATTCTTTGGAACGCCTCAGGGGGTAGTGGATGGATTTCCCTTAGCCTAGTGGACGATGGGAAGTGGTTGGAATATATTTCCTAGTTTTAGGCAGGATCCTGTTTATAGAATCCTTTGTTCTTCACCAAGGTAGGTTATCTATTTATCTATTTATTTTTAACTTCTGTTCACTCCTGAGATCTTACTCCATTTTAAGAAAGTTCTAAGTAAGACTTAGCTCTAAGAGTCTATAACATATGGATTTTGAATGAAATGAGGAGTGACTTCACTTATTTGTTCATTAAATTCCTTTGGAAGGTTTTAATGAAAGATCTCTTAAGAGATACCATAATACACCTTGAGTACAATGGTGGAGGGCACTGTGAAGAACCCAGTTGTGGTGGGTGTTAGGGAATTCTCCCCAGGAGCAACTAGCTTACATCTTGAGTGTTCACAGATGAAGAGAAGCTAGCAGATAGGAGAAGGGGCACTCTTGACCAACACCGTCTAATAGATATATATATAATGCAGGCCACAAATGCAAGCTATATTTATTTTAAATTGTCTGGTAGCTATATTTAAAAAATTAATTTTAATGCATTTTATTTGACCTAATATATCTCAAACAGTATCATTTCAACATTTAATGAATATAAATTAATCAGATATTTTACTTAAAAATTTTACTAAGCCTTTGAAATCTGGTGTATGTTTTACATTTGGAACACATCTCAATTCATTCTAGCGTATTTCTAGGGCTCAATAGCCACCAGCAGGTTGTGGCTACTATAATGGACAGAACAAGTTGAGAAATTCAAATGAATGGGTTCATCGTCATCATTGGTAAATATTTATTGGGTACCCACTCTGTACCAGATATTATGCTGGAGGCACAGCAGGGAACAAACCAAACCCTCCTGGAACCACTGTCATGGAACAATAAAATCTAGTAGGAGAAATACACAGGTAATTTCATTTATGTTAAGTGCTATGAAAGAAAAGTTTAGAATTTATGAGAAGGCATAATCTGGGAGGGCTTCTTGGAGGAAGTGACATTTAAGGCTTGAAGGGTGATTAGGAGCTAGCTAGGTAAAAAGTGGGGAGAAGACAATTTCTGACTGAGACAGCAGCAATGACAAGAATTGGGTGAGTTTGGGAATAGGGAATAGATGGCCACTATTGGATGGTGCATGAGTGGTATGGTGCCTGTGTGGTACACAATACAGGCAGGGCCAGATCATGCGTGTCTTATGAACATCTAGATTTTGTCTTGAAGAATTTGAAACCAGGGAATGGCATATTAGGATTTGAGTACTCTTGTGTTGGTGGCTTGCATTTACAAAACATGCAAGTAATTTGCATTTCTAAGAGAAGATCATACTACGTGAAAACTGATCTGCAGCAAGAATTCTTTGGAGATGGTGGATGGACTGTGGAGGGCCTTGAATAAAACACTCAGGAGAATGTCTTCCGTCTAATTTTGGGACACTTTCTGGGGGTCATTGGCTTTGAAATGGAGAAAAAGATAACCTGACAGCTTATGGTGTTGGAGCTCATTCTAAACAAAAGAACAGAGGAGGAGAAGGTGTGGACTACAGGAACTGGAGGAGTAGGTGAAGAGGGAAAGAAAGCCTTGCATGAGCTTCCTCAAGGGCAGGCAGATGGCAGCAGTGACTCCTGCTGCAGGCTAGGCCTCCCAACAAGCTCCCAGATGACAACCCAATGGGGCTTGCCCTTCAAGTAAGGAAGGGGAGATTCTTTTAATGTCTCTCTTCCCAAAACCCTAAAAACTCTAATAACCTGTCATCAACTAGTATAGATCTTCTGAGACATCTACATATTGTGAGGATAGGAGGGAAAAGTGGATTATCCTTTTTTGAACACAGAGACAAGTTCATTTCTCTTAAATTATACATGAAGGCAAGGAGGTTTTGCCCAAGGCTAAATGTATACTTCCACTCCCCTTTTTTGGTTACTTTCTAATTGCAGCCAGAGGAAGGGCTCTGGACAAAACTGCATGATGAAAGGAATTGTTTTCACCCTAGGCAGCTGCTTTCCACTAGTGCCCAGGAATTCATGAGGAGCCAGTGTTCCCAAATTTTGGTTAGAACTTGAGTTGTTGCTGGAAAGTATGACAGGAGAGTTAAAAGCAAGGGTGTGTAGTATTTCCCTCAAAGAGTACAATGGGATGTCTGATGCTGTTGATTCTGTTTCTGTGGCACCGTGCTTCTGGATTACTCAGGGTGAAGCCAGCGTCAGCTCTTTGGAGATGTTAACTCCATTAGGCTGAGAGCCTTTTTGGACACTGATATGTAGTACTCCTGTGGACCTGGACAACCTTATCAGGGTTTCTCTAAAGGAATAGTTTGTTTTTATCCAGTTGTTTGCCACGAAGAAACAAGTACTTAGTCTTGGAGAAAGGCTATGCGTTTTCGGAGCTACTGCCTTAAAGGAGGTAACACGTTGTGCAATCTCAGGACTTCCTAGAGAGCATCTGGCTTTGATCTGAAACTGGAAAACCCAGTGCTGTGTTGCCCAGGGCTGCTGTAGGCTTTGTGTTACACTTCGAGTGTTAATGACAAAGGAAGCACAGCTCCTGGGCATCGAATGAAGGGGCTGATTTATTCCCCCATGAAGTCTGCTCATGCAGTGCTATTGTAGCGGGCAAAGAGATACAGAGCTGAAATTTACCTTGAAAACAGGTACACAGTTTACCCAACCCCCTGGTCTTAGCGGAGAAAGTTTGGTTTCAGTTTTGGGGCCTTTTCCCTCAAACTCCTTTTCTTAGCCCGCCCGCCTGCCGGCCTGGCTCCTTCCCTGTCTGTCTGTCTGTCTATCTATCTATCTATCTATCTGCCGGCCTGCCTCCTTCCCTGTCTGTCTGTCTGTCTATCTATCTATCTATCTATCTATCTATCTATCTATCTATCTATCTATCTATCTATCTATCTATCTCTGTTCGTCTCTCCCTCTTCAACAACCGCCCACCCCACCCCCCCTGGCCCCTATCAGCTTGGGCCTTTGGGAAGTGTAGACGCCCTAAGGTAGAGCCTTTCCCTTCATCTCCTAGTTCTGTGCTGTCAACTTGTATTTGTTCTCATCACCTGTCTGTCTTTCAGCTTCCTTCCTGTGAATTTATTTACCACATGAATGTGCTTTCATAGCAGCGCTTCTAAATATTCAGACCTGGGCACTAAAGGATCAGTTTTGTTAAAACTGCAACCTGCCTAATCTGCCAGTGTCCTTGCTGCCTTTTGAGGGGGTTTGTTTCTCTGTCCCGACCCCACTGGATCTCCTCTGTAGGCAGTTGATGGTTGACAGAACTGCAGGTAGGCACATTATTAGAGATACCCTAGGATTCTTAAGGACCGTTTCTCAGAGGCAGGGCAGTTTCGGGTGCTAATAACTCCATTTCTTGTGTAGGGCCCCAGGGTCCTTTGCCATTTAGACACGATTAAAAGCAGTTCTCAACCTATTCCCTCCGGTTTTGATTTCTGAAAGCAAGATGACTGGTCCTTCTGGACCCTAAAGCAGAGGATGCTGCCACTGAGATGCATGCCAACAGAAAGCTGTGGGGCTGCAGTCCCTAAGAGAAGCAGGGGCAAACCAGTAAACCCACTGATTGCGATCTCACGCTTGTGATTGGGAGCATAGGCAAATAGCAAATTAGAGAGGGACTTCAGTTTGGCATTAAGGACCTTGGAGAAAAGCAGAAGCTCTTTCAAATGGATATAGCATTTCACTGGTTTCCAATGGAGAGATTTGGGGACTGTAGCAATGTGATCAAAAGACGTAGAATATGTCAGAGCTCTGGCAGAGGCATTCTGTACCAGTTTCAGGTTTGTTTGATCTGGGCATTTTTGAGAAAAACACTTGAAATCTTCTTTGGCAGAAGACTGAAAAAAATTACTATTAGGAGACTATGGCTGGGTCTTAGCTCATCTAGTTAAGATTCCAGGATGTATATCTCCTGTCATTTTTTAAAGATTAATACCTGTTCCTTTGCTGGAGAGGTCACTGGGGGGAAGCCTGGCTCCTCGTGGTGAGGTCAAGACATTTGGGATCTGGGTAGATGTTTCCTAAAATGTCCCTTCCACTGACTTTGAGAAGTGAACTATAACCTGGAGAAGATAGCAAGAGCCTATCTTATTTCCCTTTGATTTACTTTCCTCTTCCTATTACAATTATATTTTCTTTTGTTTCCTTTAGTTAGTGCATCTCCTTTCCCATGATCTTGCACATGCCCTTAAAATAATTTTTGTGGGATTTTAACAATGTCCTAGTGGGTCCTGGTGGTTAATCCTTTTCTGAACTATGTGCATTTACCTCTTTAAATCCATCTCTCTCTTTCTTCTCTCTTCGTTTAATCATCACTGTTACACAGTTCGGTGTTTTCAGTTTAGCTAAATCTTCCTGGTGCTGGTGTGTTCGTATTTCTTGCCTCTTTTCAGTCCTGTGAGCTGCAGTAATTCTCGGTTGTTTCCAGAGTTGACAGCCCCATCATATTTACTGTCCCATGACCATTTAACATGGCTGCTGTGCTGAGGTAACCCTCTTTCTTGTCCTGGTTTTTGAAAGCCTCTTTAGGCCAGAGATTTCCGTGCACACAGTCTTTCCCTTCATCTGTATCCTCCTGTTCTGTTTATGTCCGGGCCCACTTTCCATTGTGAAGCCTAAACTCCTCTGAGGGCTGGAATGGCATGGTTTTCTAAGCTTCATATCCCCTCTTTTTCAGAACCTTGCAGAGTGCTATGAATACAGTAGGCATTTAATAAATGTTTACATCAAAATATCTGCTGAGGCTTAAGACCTAATCCATACACATTGCTTTTGAGTGGCAGCATTTTTACCACCTCCCAATGCATTGCTAATCTCCTTGCCTGCTTATAATAGCCATTGCAACTTGAGCCAGTGTACTGGTGTCAAAAGGTCCCAAGAGGGAGTTTTTGCATTCTGGTTTTTTCTTCTTCCTAATTGGATTGCTTGTTTTGATGGCCAGGTCACACGTGGCTTAGTTTTCTGTAGACACTTCCTCTTCCCTACTCCTAGTTTCAATTTAGTCTTCACCACTGGGTTGACTAGCCCTGCCTCTCTCTGAGCAGTGTTTTCCTTGTAATGGTATTCTATTAGCACAGTGCAGATTGGGTTCAGTCCACCAGAGGGGTTAATTTCAGGATTTTAAGTGCTTTTGCAGATTGGTCCCCAGTTGACTTTCTTTTAACACCTCTGCTCTTATTCAGGCTTTCCCAAATATCCTTCTTTCATAGCAGTTCAGGTGTCTTGATTCATTGAAGTTTTTAGGTGCACTTTTTCCCCGAGGGCTATATATTTTTTTTTACTGTTGTCGACCTTGTTGGTTGTCAGATTATTTCTTTTTTTTTTTTTTAGATTTTATTTATTTTATTTTTTCCCCCCAAAGCCCCAGTGGATAGTTGTGTGTCGTAGCTGTGCATCCTTCTAGTTGCTGTATGTGGGACTCGGCCTCAGGATGAACGGAGAAGTGGTGCCTCGATGCGCACCCGGGATCCGAACCCGGGCCACCAGCATCGCAGCGCGCGCACTTAACCACCAAGCCACAGGGCCGGCCCATGTCAGATTATTTCTTTGCTTGGAACTAATTTTAAAATCAATTAGAGAGCTTTCCCTTCATCTTTCTCTCTTTATTTATGAGATACTGATTGCAGAGCTACCTACACTGTGTTTAGATAAATTACCTTTTTTTTTGCATAACATTTATATTCAAGGCAAGTTTAGTGCAGTCATCCAGTGCCTTGCACTTCTGCAGGCCAGGGCTGTAGGTTTCATTCCTTGGTGGGCTAATTAGCTTTGTACTGGGAAAATTTTGTTCAGTTCAAAAACCAGATATTTAAGTTCCTCATGTATTATAGGCACCGGGGATCTGGGAAATTATTTTTATTAGTAAGGTGTTTATCATTTTAGAAACTGACTTTCTAATCCTGACCAGTACCTGTGTGTTGTGGTCACAAGGTGGACTTTAGACTGATGGTAGATTTTGGATAAAGCAATATCAGTTCATGTCACTGCTTTGGAAGAGGCTTTTCAGAACTGAGACTAGAAGGGGAAGCTGAAGGACACAGATGCTTGGTATTTTTTCTAGCAAATGATAGGCCTATTGCTTAGGCATATTTTTGATGTCACTTTTCATTTCAGCCCTCCTTTGAAAATCTGTGGCCAGATTATGGGTTGTTCATATTGTATAGGCCTTAATCTCACCATCTAGTATGATGTCAGTCTGTTTTTGGCTGCAAATGCCTTTGCCTGGTTCAGTGTTATGTTGGTGGCCACCTTTGCGTATTGCTGTTTCATAGGGGGATCTCTGTTCAGTTTAGCTGTGAAGACATTCTGAAGATTTTGTGTTCCTTACCTTTTCATTTCTCTGCTAGAAGCCAGTTGATGTAATCTCCTTCATCCTTGTTTCTTTGTAATTGGGCCCTTCATGAGGCAGAGCAGAAATATCCTCTTTATATGGGCATCTGCTGCTTCCTTGTGTTCGGACATTGGTCCCCAGAATTTGTTTCCTTCTGCTGTCCTGCTGATTCTGGATAACCCAGATAATGGATGCCTGTAGATTCTAGTTTCTACTTTAAAATGCCTTTTTGTTTTTCCTTTTTTTTTTTTCCTTCCCTACCCAGTTTGATTTTTCTGGGTCAAGTAGATTTCTCATTTCTTCAAATCTATTGCTAGCTCACTCCCCAGCACACAGCTGATACTCAGATGTTTGTTGCATAATGTCTCATTTCATTCACATTGGCTATCTTTACTCATTGTTCATAATTTGGGAATGGGGGATGGGCAGAATACACCGACACTTGACTGTCCGAGTCTACTGCCTTACCATTCCTAGGACATTTTGCTCGTCATTACTAGGGAGGCTAGTAGGAAGGTTTGCCTTGTTTCTGTGTTGTTGTGTTTTGCAAGGTGATCAGGAATAGGAGAGAACCACCTTCTTATTCATATGGAGCTGCCTTTAGCATCTGCTTATCCAGCTGGAGGGCCTTATTTTAGAAACACTGCCATGCAGAAGCTGTAGGTGGGTCTCTGTGGAGGGGCTGCTGCTGTGCTACATGTCCACGGCTCCCTTTGCAGCCTTCCTTCCTGTTCCCTCAGGCTCCGGTTGGACTCGGTCCCTGTGGATGGAGGTGCAGACTGTACTGTCCACCCTGTTCTTTTTTTTTTTTTTTTGTGAGGAAGATCAGCCCTGAGCTAACATCCATGCTAATCCTCCTCTTTTTGCTGAGGAAGACCGGCTCTGAGCTAACATCTGTTGCCAATCCTCCTCCTTTTTTTTTTTTTTCCCCCCAAAGCCCCAGTAGATAGTTGTGTGTCACAGTTGCACATCCTTCTAGTTGCTGTATGTGGGCCGCAGCCTCAGCATGGCCAGAGAAGCGGTGCGTCGGTGCACGCCCGGGATCCGAACCTGGGCCGCCAGTAGCGGAGCGTGCGCACTTAACCGCTAAGCCACAGGGCCAGCCCCCGCCCTGTTCTTATTGGACCCTCTTTCCTCTTTACCTGTTAGCGCAGCTGCTGTGAGTGACTGCACTGTGTTCTGCATGGGAGAATTGGCAGACAGCTCCATTTGCTGGTTTTGGCCATTGGGACAGCCAGGATTATTAGGCCAGTTTGTACTTGAAGAGGAGGGAGACTTGACATCACTCAAAGCAGCTTGGTTTATTTATTTCTTATTTTTTATAAAGGGGAAAGAAGTTATCCTAGCCCTCTGCTGTTCCTTTCAGTGAGTATTAAACAGCTCAGCGTTTTCCTCAGGAAAACATCCAGGGTTCCACCCTGCCATTTGAGCCAGGCTCTGTCTCGCCTTCGCAGATTGCTCTGTGGTGCCCGCCTCCTCACTCTTAAAGCTTTTTGGCTTCACCCTTCCTTCCCTCACTCCCTCCCAATCCTCTTCTCTCAGAGGAGTGAATGGTTCTTTCAGTCTAGACACTCCTGTTTGCATACCAAGCTATCGTTATTCTGGAGGTGCTTGGACTCAGTAATATCAGAGTTCAGGAAGATGTAAGCTTCTCAGTTGAGAAGCCATTAAGCTGCTTCAGTTTGTAACAGCATTTGGAGCCCTTGTTATTATTAGATGTCCATAAAACATAGCAGGTAGAGAATAGACATTGGGCCCTTTTAGAGAGAGATGTCTCCATCCTAAAAGATATGATTAGTCCCAGGGTACCTGAGATAGTAGATGGAACCTGACATACTGAAAATTCAGTGTAATAAAATCCCGCAGCCTTCATCTCTCACCCTCATCACCCAGCAAGAAATGGAGTCCGAGGGCAAAAGCCGATAGTGTTTAATGTCTCTGTCTTGTCTCTCCATCTAGGAATATAATCGAATGTGCTCAGGTGGGGACATGCTCTCTCCTTGCTCCTGTGCCTACCTTAGAGCTGGCAGCTTTGGAGACTTATGGCCTGATTCTACTCCTTTTCCCCTGAGCACATTATCTTCTTCACCTCAGGGTTCTCAGAAGTTTTAATACAAGCTGTTTCCTGTTCTTTGTTTGCTTTTGTGTTTTGACTTGGAAGTATTTCTGGAAGTATCTGAATCGTACGAGCATAGATTTGTGCTCCTGCTACTTTAGTTTTCATTCAGATTTCTTTCAGTTACCTCCCCCATACCCACTGTGGTTCCTCCCATTCTCTCCTACCACCCTCCCTCCTGGAGAGCAGAGAGGGAGTTTGTAAACTTTGATTGGATAGACGAGGTCACTCCTGGCCCACGCAATTTGGTCATTCTGTCACTTGTTACTGCAGACCTTGCGGAGGAGCTTGTGGCTGTCCCCTGTATCCCCCTCGTCTTGAGTGTTGCTCTTAAATTCTCTGTCCTGTGATTTGGATGCTGCATGAGCCCACACATGAATGCTCAGCATTGTTCACTGTTGCCTGTCAGCTGCCTTGCTTTGGGTTCAGCCAGAAGGAGTGGCATCTTTAACCTGAATTCACTACTTAAAACACTGACAACAACCATACTGGATTACTGTAGGTTTGTTGGATAACCACATTTAAGCTGCTTATTAAATGCAACTTTATGTTTTATAAAACTGCATTTGCACAACATAAGCCAGGCTAATATCCTTCTACTCCCAGAATTGACATAAATTGATATCTTAATTGGTTAAATCTCTAAATCTATAGCTGATGGATAACTGATTTGAAGAAGGTGCCTCACTGATGGCAGTAGAGTCTTTGCTTTTCTAAGTGCTTGTATTGGGGCAGAGTTTTCCTCCTTCTGGATGGTGTTAAAGAAAAAGTTGTTCATGACACTTGTTAAAGTATGGTAAGGTAGACTTGATTCCAGACCACTGTGATAGGTCTAGGGACCCCTGCAATGGGGTTTTGCAGTGGGGGAGAGCACTTGGGTTCAACTCCAAATACAACAAAGAAAAGTGGGAATTTATAATGAAGAAGCAGGGTGGGGATAGTGGAGGATGAAGAGCCCAATAAGATATTGAGGGGGGCGGATTCTAGCTAAACTGACTTATTAGCAGGATTCTTGCTAAAATGGGACAATGCAGAGATGAACATGGTGCCCAAAAGTCAGGCCTACTTGAAAAGAGTTTGGAGGAGCCTGAGAAGAGTTTGGTCAAGGAGAGAATCTTTGTTATTTATGATGTCAGGTTTCAAGCTTGGTGTCTGTAATTAGTGGTAGAAGGTTTGAAAATTCCAATTCTTTAGAGACTTATTGAGTTCACTTCCATGGTGCCTATAGGAGAAATCAGGCCTTAGACAGTTGTAGCTTTAAGATACTTTTCCCACTTCTTTCTTGCTCCCTCTGTATTGCCATCTGCACACCTTTCCCCCTCTCTCCTCCCTCTCCCTGGTGTGGTCCTCATTATTGCTATCTTTGGTGGTGGTCAGGATGAATAAGAGGGAGTGAACAATTGAGAAGTAGCTGTAGTTCCCTTTTTCTCTCTTTACCTTAAGTTCTCATTGCCCCTGATTGTGTCTTTTCTGCCCAATTGTAACCTACAGCCATGGCTAATTCAGGGATGTAAAGCCCCCCATGGTAGTAGGGGTAACTGAGCTTAATGCAGCAGGAAACTTGAGGACATAAAATCAGAGGAAGCAGTTTTTGACTCTCTCATCTTCTTGCTTGTATATCTTACAGCATCGTGGTGATGCTGAAGTGACTTGGAGTTCAGAAGCTGGGGAGTAGGGACTCATTGCTATTTCTGGCTGCTCTTTGTCCTTGGTGCATCTCCCTTCTACCTCGTCCCCTTCCTTGCTAGGAAAATGATGCTTATATGTACGGTTCTAAGGTGTCCCCTGATGGGAAGCTCTACAAGTGCAAATCATTTGATTGTTAACTATTAGATTCATTGCAAATATGGCTGCCAACATTATTGCTTTTCATTTGCTACAAATGAGCTCCAGCCTTTTGGGTTTGCACAGGACTGCTCTGAGGACAAAGATTAAGTGAATCTCTGTTGATGCCATATCTTTTGATTGAACAGCAGACTGGCAGTGTGTATGGGGTCTGCCACTACCCTTCTCTTTATGGTTTCTCTTCTTCCCCTCCCTCTAAGCCCGAGCTCAGATACAAAGATATGTGCGCTTTTGGCTCTCACAATGAAATATAGGTGAGAGCTTTTCCCCTAGAGTAGAGGCTAGGTCAGTTTTACTTACGGTGTGATTTGTAAGAGACTTGTGCTAGATGGATCTCTGTGGTTGGAGCTTGGAATGTTCATTTTTCACAATTGCCAGCTGTTTCTTTTGCACTTCAGCTTGAGACTACTATTCTAGATTGTTGCTCCTAGCAGTGGAAAGGTTTACTAAGGCTTACTGTCCAGGATTTTGATCTCTGACAATACCATTTTTCTTCCTTCAGCCAGACTTAGATGCAGTAAGATCTCTGCTGTTTCCTCTATGAGCTTTTCTCCCCCAGGTCTCAGCCAACTGCTAACCAGACATATCCCTTCTTAGCTTGGGACATCTCCTGAGGATTCCAGTGAAAGGAGATATGAGAATTCTGCCTGAAGAAATTTATCTGCTTCAGAGAACAGGGTTCTCTAGGGAATAGTAGAGTTTCTTAGGGTTTATAACATACTGTTTGAGCCATTTAGTTTAGGTGGGGTCTGTTAACGGTTTCAGGGTGAATTTCACTTCATGATCAAAAGTGAAAAGGTTTATGAAGTGGTGCCTTGTTAGGTCTGGGTTCACACCTCATGTGCCATTATACGAGCTGAACTTGGTAGGGCAGCAGATAAAGAATGCCCTTGCCTTCGGCATGTGCAGGCAACCTGGAATGGTTGGAAGAAAATACAGGTGCTTTATGGCACATACAGAGGAGCCAGGAGCTTGATTGTAGTTCAGGATATACAGCACAGCAAAATCCTAAAGTGCTTTCTGAATCGTGACAGGCACACGAAAGTACATTGTATAGGTTCAGTGTTGGGTGATGACTCTCCATTAAGACTGAAGGGGTGGGCCGGCCCCGTGGCTTAGCGGTTGAGTGTGCGTGCTCCGCTGCTGGCGGCCCGGGTTCGGATCCCGGGCGCGCACTGACGCGCCGCTTCTCCGGCCACGCTGAGGCCGCGTCCCACGTGCAGCAACTAGAGGGATGTGCAGCTATGGCGTACAACTATCTGCTGGGGCTTTGGAGGAAAATAAATAAAAATTATTAAAAAAAAAAAAAAGACTGAAGGGGTAAGCTTGTCTGTTTTTTAAGGCCGTATAGAAAGTCTTCTGCTTAGTTTTGCTTCTGTTTAGGGCTCAGCTCTGAGTTTTATAGGCTGAGAAATACTGTCTGTTACATCAGTTAACTGATTTTTGCAAAGAAACTCACAAAGAAGTGATTTAAAAGTCAGTTTTTGATTTATTAATTTATGATGTGAAGTCCAACTGCCAAACAGACCAGAATGTTCTGAGGGGGCAAGGTGTGCTCTTTCTTGTGGAGGAAGTTGATTATTGGAGTACAGGAGGTTGCTGGATATTGAGGAAGGCTGAGGCGGCCCCGGATGTCTCTTTGGCCCAGGCAGAGTGTGAGGGGCTGGGCAGGCACTCCTCCATCCCCACCCTTGTTAGACAGATGACGAAACAGAAGTGTGGAAAGATTCGATAGCTTGCTGAAGGCTTCTTCTCTGGTAGGTGGATGAACTAGGATTCTGAGATAAGTTTTACTTGCCTCCAAATGTGCCACATGGACTTTCATGTTGGTTGGTCAGGTTGGTGACCCTCTCCCTTACACACTGTTGGGTGGACTTCTCTCGAAGCTCCTGTTTCTGCCATCTACCAGAAGCTGCGGCTGGTTTTCTTTGTTATTGTAACACAAGTTTTTTTTTTATTTCAACGTATTTTTACAAATTAAAATATTTCCTGCAGCTATTTTGGAGGCACCATAATTTATATCGAGAGATTCTAATTTATATTTCTAATGAGTGTTTAATATCAGAAAAGTGTGTGAACCATATCTCTTTAATAGTTATGTCTCCTGTATGACGTTTTCCTGGCAATAACCTCTCTGTTTGGAACAGTCAGGCCAATCCTATGAAGAGATTGGATTCTCTCTTTTTAGTAAAGAGTCTCAAACTAGTCACTTTTGTACAGGTGTCTGAGCCTGTGAGCATCTGCTTCTAGATACTTCATTATGAGTTTAATTTTCATTCATTATTTTCATACATTAACCCCATTAGATAGATGGCTTAGGCTTCTGATTTAATCTTTTTGTTTGTTTGTTTTGTGAGGAAAATCAGCCCTGAGCTAACATCCATGCTAATCCTCCTCTTTTTGCTGAGGAAGACCAGCTCTGAGCTAACATCTATTGCCAATCCTCCTCCTTTTTTTCCTCCCCAAAGCCCCAGTAGATAGTTGTATGCCATAGTTGCACATCCTTCTAGTTGCTGTATGTCGGACGCGGCCTCAGCATGGCCGGAGAAGCGGTGCGTCGGTGGGCGCCCGGGATCCGAACCCGGGCCGCCAGTAGCGGAGCGCGCGCACTTAACTGCCAAGCCACGGGGCCGGCCCTGATTTAATCTTTACATACATTCTGTACCCTAGACATTTTTTTCTGATTATAAGTGTAACATTCATTTTATAAATTTTGGAAAATTTAAAGAAGAAAATATCAATTACTTAAATCTCTCCACCCAGAGGCAACATCACCACTGTTAATATCTCATGGCCTTCTCACCGACTTCTCTGTGTTCATGTTTTGTAACTGAGCATTTCCCTTAGCCTTTAAATAATTTCTAAAACATGATTTTTAACGGCTATGCAGTTTTTAAGAATGTGAACGTACCATAATTTATTTAACTAGTTTCCACCAGTTTTTGGATGTATAAATTATTTTCAGTTTTTCTAATTGTTATATCTTCATTCTTAGAAAATTTGCCTTGAAGTAGAAAGGATGAGAAGGTCCATTCAGATCTGAGGTAGCTCCTGGGCGGCTTGTGCTGAGTACAGTGTAAGAAATTCTTACCACAGATACATGTTCCCAGAGGGGCTGATATTTAGCCCCGCTGGCAGTACACTCTCTAATCACCTGATTCCTTATCTATTTGTGTTATTGAGAAGCAGGCTGGGATCCAGGCCCTTTGGGTATTGTTGCCAGGTTGCGTCCCTCCCCACAAC
This sequence comes from Ceratotherium simum simum, assembly GCF_057802395.1. Taxonomy (NCBI): domain Eukaryota; kingdom Metazoa; phylum Chordata; class Mammalia; order Perissodactyla; family Rhinocerotidae; genus Ceratotherium; species Ceratotherium simum. Next base: position 84,409,882 of record NC_141900.1, read on the forward strand.
AGCTGAACTTGCTGCTTCTGAAATAAAAGGGTAGGGTAGATGGTAAATCTTCTCCTGGGGACCACTGCTTTTTTCTGTTGCCCTGTTGGGACACGAAGAGACACTTTAATGGGAACACAGACTCCCATGGCAGCTTAGTGAGTGCAGCCTGCAGTATTTATTTGTTTTGTCCCGTGTACCGCTCTGTCAGTGACTTCCACAGTGCCATGCACTTGTATTTGCACAATTACATTGCAGATTATTACGTTGCACCCTATTGTGATAAAAACAATCACTCCCAAGTAAGTGTATATAAAGCAGTTATATTTAATTAAAATATAACAGCACTGGTGACCAGTAGATATTAAAATCACTATTGCTAATTTAAAGGAATATACCATGCCCCCATCTTGAGGAGGAACAGGCTGCCCATTCAAGGTTGGCAGGAAATGAGACTAATGCAGGTTCCCCACAGCCCTTCTGTCTCTCTGTGTGTGAAACCTGAGCACTGGCAACATAGTCTTGTTTGAAATCAAGAAGTGGTGTGATATTTACAGAGTTAAGGTTCAAATCGTTGAGGCTGTAACTACAGTCAGCATCTCAAATATACTTGCAGGCAAAAAGGCAGCCATTGACAAATGTAGATGCAGGTACAGTATACCGTCTGTGTTCCATGTCACTGAGTAGTAGAACTGTTGAATTCAGTACTTGGCTAAAAACCTTGGTTTGGTGCCTTGGGAACATAGAGCATATTGTTATACACCAACCCAGAACTTAACTGTAACTCATTATATGGTTAACGTCTGTATGGCATAATTAGAAGACACTCGCAGATCCTCTAAACTGTTCACATGCACAGTTTTGTATTCTTTTCTTTTTTTTTTTTTTTTAAAGATTTTATTTATTTATTTTTTCCCCCAAAGCCCCAGTAGATAGTTGTGTGTCATAGCTGCACATCCTTCTAGTTGCTGTATGTGGGACGCGGCCTCAGCATGGCCAGAGAAGCAGCGCGTCGGTGCGAGCCCGGGATCCGAACCCGGGTCGCCAGCAGTGGAGCGCGCTCACTTAACCACTAAGCCACGGGGCCAGCCCATGTATTCTTTTCTCTCATTATTTTTTGTGTCTTTTCTCTGTGGGTCAGTACTCCAGTGTGTTCTTTCAGCCACTGGCAGTGTAGATCAGCTGCTTATCTGGGAAAACTCCATCAGCAGGAGACGAGGGGACCCCAAATGAAAGTTGCATCTATTTACTGTTTTATTTTGTTTTTTAACTTAGGTCTTTTTTTGTATCTTTCCATCCTCCAGAGATGATCATCTCTTCAGATAAACATGATCGGGGGAACCTAGGAGGCCAGGGGAGGATAGAGGGATAAGAGCTGAGTCACGGTCTCTGTCTATGGGAGATGGCTTATATGACCCCAGGGGTGGTCTTCACTCTTATTTTGCCCCCACCTTCCTGCCTCCACTTAAACTTTCTCCCTGTTCGCCTCTGATTAGCTCTGGAGACCTAGCTGTAAGAGCCGGTAGAGGGCTTTGGAAGGACACTTCCAGGGTTAGTTGAGTCTGATGCACAGGAAATGTGAGTGGAGATATTTTAATTTGGGCACAGGTGTGTAGCTTGGAGTGATATTGGCTCCCTCTGGTTTGATTCTGATGGAATTGAGAGCAGTGGGTTTGTGCTGAAATGTGTCTGCAATATCAGGAGGGGAAAGAATGAGTTCAGGGCTGGTGATCCTTTTGTGATACTGTGTTGTTTGTATGGGTCCTTCCCTATGGTTCTGCAGAAGAAATTAGTATATTGGTCATTTGAAAAAGTTAATTTTACCTCATAGACTCCCTGTCACACTTGAGTAACTTTTGAAAAGTGTAATATTTTACCCAAATCCCATTAAATGTTAGACACTCTTTCTGTATTCCCGTTACTGTCCTTTAAGTGATTAGCGAAATATTTATGTGAACCCAGGAGGCTGATTTATTTATTTAATTGTTTTTTTAAATAACTTGCTTCTCCCTAGTGCTGGGTGCTTTCTGAGGCCCGGACAATCGCCATGATTTCTTCAGTAATAATCATCAGCCTTCCCCTGACCTGCATCCTCAAGGGACTGCTTTGAGCGGTCCCAGCTTTAATGAAGCCTCTAGCTGTCCCTCCCCCTGGGTGGGTGGTAATAAATCCAGGCAAAATATCCCCACCAAGGGACAGTGTAACTCATTTTAGAGTATAGCAGATCAAGACTCAGCATCCTGATTCTCAGATCCCAGGGACAACCATGGAAGAGATGTAGAAATGAAAATGTCACCTATCGAATTGGACTTGGACCTCATGCTCTGGGAGTCTTTCTTGTCTTAGGTCTGAGGGTTTCAGCCGTGGTTAATTTGGTGGCCGGGGTGCTCCGGAAATTCTTAAGCATCTGCCTCTGTCTGGGTAATCAGGCAATTGCTGATGAGGATGGCCTCTGAGATGTTGCTCTAGAAATAGATAACAGATCTTAGAGTCTAAGTCCTAAAATCATGGTGGTAAAAGATTGGTCAGAAGAGAGCCTCTGAGTGGGGAGACATACTTCGCACAATGTGCATCCCCCCAGCCCCTTCATATTTGCCAGCATAAAGCACTTATATACATTCCTGGCACGTGCCTCCTTGGCGAGCCTGTGCTCAAGTTGCTCTTCATAATTAAATTCTCATTGTTGCCTGCAAGCACAGATCTCAGGTGTTGTTTTAAGATTTCAGGGCAAAAGCAGGTTTCCTAATCTCTCCTGCTCTAAGGGTAACTGGCTACATTTGTTTGTAATGGACACATGCCTGGCTGTGTGTGTGTGTGGGGGGTATCTTTCTTCATTAAGCATCTTTTGAATGCAAAAGGCTAACAACAAAAAAAGACAATAGCTTGGGTATTTTTTAAACATTTATTTTTTTATGTGTTGATTTGGAATCATGGAATGAAAAGCACACACAAAACGTGGAACACAATAAAAGATTAATGGGAAACAAAGCCATGAACTCATCAGTGTCTCAACTCCACTAAATTATAGCCCTAAAGAATCACAGTAACTCTTCCGTGTGTCACGGAACAGAGCCGATTATTGCCTGCTTCGGGTCTGACTCTGTAGCAACATGGCTCAATCAGCAGAGCAATGCAGAATGAAAATGTTTAGTGTCAATGCTTTTAACCAGAGGTTCTCAACCCTTGGCTGCACATCAGAATCACCTAGGGATCTCTTAAAAATCATATGTGCCCCAGGTCTACTGAATCAGAATTTCTAAGTGTGAATCCCAGATATCTTTTCTTTTTTTTTTTTCCCTCTCTCAAAGCTCCTCAGAGGCATTTGATGTGCCACTGTGTTTGGCTTTGGTAGATAAAAGTAGAGATCTGGTAGGATTGATTCTGGGTAGGGTCTTATGATTAAAAGTGATGGCATCTAACCCAAATAAATTCCTATAGATGTAAATCTTGTTAAGCTTGCCTTAAGAATTGTTTGAAGTAAGCATATTCTTTTACACTTTGGGGAATTTGCACTTATTCCATAATAAAGATGTCATCATAGCCACTCATTTCTTAAATGATGAGTTTAAATTTTTTCCTCCTGGAAAACTCTTCCCTTATAAAGCATTATTACATATTCTGTCCCCTCTGGAGGTAAGGAGAGAAAATCATTACCATAGTTGTGATATTGATTTATAATAAGAAATATATGCATTTGGTTTTAGTCCCTGTTTCTGGCACAGAGCTCCTAAAACCCTTGGAATTTCCTAAATGATGAGAGCGATAGAGTGTCTTTTGTTATGTTAATGAGGTGACTTTTGGAAAGCACCTGAGGGTAGGGGCTGGTTGCCAGGAGAACCAACCACATGATTGGAGGATTGGAACTCTCAGTCCCACCCCCTGACCCCCGGGGAAGAGAGAGGGGCTAGAAGTTGAACCAGCCACCAATGATTTAATCAACTATGCCTCTGTAATGAAGCCTCCACAAAAACCCAAAAGGACTGGATTCGGAGAGCTTCCGGGTTGGTGAACAGGTGGAGATTGGAGGAGGGTGGTGCGCTCAGAGAGGGCATGGATGCTCCGTGCCCTTTCCTCTACCTTGCCCTGTGCATATGGCTGTTCCTGAGCTACATCATTTTATCGTAAACCTGTGATCTAGTAAGTAAAATGTTTCTCTGAGTTGTGTGAGCTGCTCCAACAAATTAATCAAACTCAGGGAGAGGATTGTTGTAACCTCCAGTGTAGAGCCTCTCGGTCAGAAGCATAGGTAACAACCAGGACTTGCTATTGGCGTCTAAAGTAGGGGGTAGGGGGCAGTCTTGGAGGACTGAGCTCTTAATCTGTGGGATCTGACACTATTTTAGGTAGTGTCAGAACTGAGTTAAATTGTAGGACACCCAGCCGGTGTCAGAGAATTGCTTGGTGGTATAGGGAACACCCCTCCCCCCAAACACACACACATGTCCCCCCCCACACACACGTTAGAATTGGTATGAGAATCATTAATAGTAATAGTGTGACTTTTCTGTGCCATGGTTTGTGCCAGTAGTTGCCTTAAAAACCATAATGTGGTCTGATTTATGAAACTTTCTGGGAAACTTTACTTCTCCCTTAGGAATGCCCATAACCTATACAGATACTTATGTGTTTCATCCCAGACTTGTCCTATATATAATTATATATAGTTAACCTTCTCAAGAAATAAAAATTAAAATGACCCTTTTAAATACTGAAAGTGATTTTTTTTGGTTTCGTCTTTTACAAGATGGCTCCTTGAAATGCCCTTTTTCTTTTGTCCTTGACCTGTTTTTTGTTTGCTTGTTCTTTGTTAACATTGTTTATTGTTAGAGCATTACCTTAAAATTACCTGTGGAACTTAAAAAAACCCAGTGCCCAGACCTCAACCAGAACAATTAATCAAAATCTCTGGGAGTGGAGCGCAGGCATTGTTGTACCACAGGTGATTATAATTCTGATTATAATTCTCAAACAGGGTTGCAAATCACTGTGTTCCAATATTGCATAGTGGTGGGCTTCTTGACCAGCCCTTACTCCGTCTTCCTCACTCTGACATTGCCTTCAGCTGTGTATCTGTTATGGCCCTTGTGAGAGACCTAATCATTTCTCTTCTGCAGATGACTTTAAAAGGCCCTCTTGTTAGAATGGAACACAGTAGATTCCTCTACTGTTGAACTTTGGTTCTAATAAATAACACCAGGCTTATTTACTGTTCTTTTGGGGGAGCTCAGATCTCTTTACAAGTCTTATAATTAATCTCCACAATGTATCCCTAGGGTCAGGTAAGGGATTCCTTATTGTTAAATCTAATACCCGGAAATTGCTGGGCTCTGCTCTCTTGTTCTCAGTTATTCTCAACTTGAATGCTACCCGTATGGGTAGATTTTCTGGTAATTTGGGCAGTAAGATTTGCCACCTAGCTTTTCTTCAGCCAGAAGGTAAGTCCTGCAAGGACTTCAGAAAGGTATTCTTTCTAATCTTTGGTGAAGAGATCTACTTGATGGGCAGCTGATGAGTGGGCGTGGGTAATCTTAGATGAAGGATGCTGTAATGTTAGGGTCAGTGTGTGAAAGTGGGTGTGAAAGCCGGACTGATCCAAGGCGGAACCAGTGAGACCAGAGTACAACGTGTGCCACCAAGACATGGCTTTGGCTGATGTTTAAATTGCATCAAATTAAAGGGTATTTCTCATTCTCCATCGCCGTGTCACCAAAGGGCAGAATTAGTGTCATTTTCAGTGGCTTTGAGTTTCTGGAACTGTCACTCTCCCTGAGGGTCACTAGGGGTAGTAACTCAGCATTTCACATTCTGAAAAGGCAAGAAACTTCTCTGGAGGACTTCTTAGGAGAGTTATCATTCCAGTTCCACTGAACCTGAACTCATCTTTGTTTTTTCCTGCAATGCTTTTTTTTTAACCTGTAGTAAGAAGTTCATGTTAACTCCTGTCTGTCATATTTAAAGAGAAGAAGGTATTAGGGATGGCAGGGAGAGAGTGGCAAGCACTACGTACTTTTTTCTTGTATGAAGGTGCTCCACAAAGCATGGGTCATGGGAATGTTTTCGGTGTCTAGTCATTATCTAGCAGTATAGTTCTTCAGGTGGTCACTTAGTCCTTACTTTGAACAATGTATTGTGTTGGGGATGAGGAGGGCTACAAAGGTATGCAAGAGGAAGCACCCACTGTCAGAAATTCACAGTCTGGTAGTGGGAATAATTCAAGCACGTGTTGAACAAGGCAGCATATGCTACATGCCAGGAGGGATACAACCCAGGTGCTGTGGGGATTCAAAGGAGAGAGAAATCACATTTGACTTGTTCTTTACTGCTTGGATTTTGGTGGTGTTCCTGCTTGTACCTCTTGTGAGGTAGAAACTCAAACACAGGGCATCCAGAGACTCTCTCACTGGGCAGGGTTGTGGAGGGAAAACATGTTACACCACCCGCCCTCAAATTTTATTCTTGCTGCAGGGATTTCTGTCTCTCTTTTATCCGTTTAAACCCTTCAGTTGAATCCAGTGGTGCAGGAGCCAACCTCATATCCAAACAACTATTAACTTTCCTCTTGGGGGAAAAAGAAAAGGGAAGAAGAAAGATTCCAAAGATTGGTGGAGAGCTTGATACTAGGTTTGGAACTGAATTGTAAGCTGGTCAAAACCCCCGGGAACCTGCAAGGTGTTGGTCATTCGTTGTATTTTTTCAATTTGTTTTTTCATTGTGTCTTTGCAGTGTACAAGAACCCTAGTCTGCAAGGTGTTTTCGCTTGAAGCTCTGCTTTTTGCTAGACATTTTGAGAAGGCCACTCCTCAGGCAGCCCTTGTCGTTTTGCTGAATGTCAGCAAGCATTTACTGTCAGTACTCTGATGCCAGGGAGGAAGGTGATGTTTTTACTTTCTAGCAAAATAGCCCCCAGCCTTTTGATAGCTCTACATTTAAAGGTCAGCACCCTCTCTTTCCTTCTCTTGTCTCCTCTGTCCTCACTGGCATCTTTATAACCTGTCCCTGCTGGAAGGTGTTTTTATAAAAAGCACCAGAACCATATTTTAAAGAGGATGGTTTCAGTAAGTCTGAAGCTTCTAGTGTTGACTGTGAGCTTGAGATGGTTGCCTTGTTCCTTAGGAGGAAGTTCATGATTTATGATTTCTGGCCCTTGGAAGAAAGTAGTATTGACTTTTTTTTTTTTTCCCCAAAGGGGAATGTTTTTGATTTAAACCATGTATGCCTGTCATTCTTGGATTATTTCACAGCTTGAGCATATTGTAATTTTTAGTACTTTACTCATTGAAATTGGCCAAGGCAATCATGGTGGTTTTAGTGGTTGAATTCTCACCTGCTGTTGAGGTCGCACTTCATTTTCCAGGCGTTGCACCTGTCTTTTATCAACAGGCATGTAAATTGCACATAGATACAAATATTTTTCAAATGTGTAATGATGCTGGTTCTAATGAAGAACCTAGAGTTGCCGTAAAAACCCCCTTTAAATTAAGTTTGTATGTGGTGATTTTTAATGATAGCTTATAATATATCTTTCATGATGATGATTAAGTTGTAAGTTTAGTCAACCATCTGTTTATTTAGCAAAGTGATCATGAATATTCCCTTTGCAATTAACGCTGATTTAGGAAAGATCTATATTTATAATTAATAGATATTTAAGGTGTGCTAAATATACTTAGGCTCCTGTTTTTTTCTATTTCTTCCATGTTCCTATAATTCATTTTGTTCTTTTTGGAGGCCTTAGACATTCTGGGCTTATGTTTGCTTCCCCTTGTGTATATAAATTACGACTTTTAAAAAAATCAGTGTACTCTGTGATAAAACACTCACTTGCTAATAAGTACGTCACAGTTTTTATTCTTGTACATCCATGCATGGCCAAGATTAGAGTTGTTGCATGTACAGTGAGCATTAAGTAAATGTTATTGCCTGATGGGGCACTTTTTTATTTGTCTTCTGGCCTGTCCTACACAAGAAACATTTTGAACTGGGCCACGTAAATGATGACGTGCTCATTTCCCCTTAGCTGTCCTAGGTTTTCTCTCAAAGGACTCATCACCTGTGTGTGATTACCTCTTCCCTTTTTTTTCAAAAAAATAGTGTACTTGATAAATTCCTTTGTCAGATGATAACCTTTAATCTTGGACCTTTTCTGTAAATTCATAAGTACAGGTGCAGAAAGAGAAATGATTTCTACAGAATGCAAAATAAATAGTGGGAAGAGAGAGTTTGGAGATGTAATAAAAACTCCTGTTTATGAAAACCAAACCTACAACTCCTCTGAATGCTTAGATGGCTGCTTGGAGGAAATTCTAAGATGACCACACATGCAACTGATTTTTCTGCTCTAACTGTTGTCTCATTTGTGTTTTGCAAATTATGTAATCCCTGAGCAGGAGTTCCTTTTTTAAAATTCTATTATATTCATAAACTGATATTTAGGAAGATTAATTCCAATAACCTTAAACTCTATAAAAATAGTACTGTTAATCCTTTAAACATCCTTGATAAGTAGAAGGATACTCATGGGAAGAGATGCTCACTCCACTGTGTGAAGATTTGGGAAAAAGATGGAAACAAGGGACTTAATTTGTCCCAAAGATTCAGCCTTTTTTTTTTTTTTTTTTAAGCAGCTTTAAGGATGTTGCTATATCTTATTTTCAGAATTCTGCTTTGGTTACCGGAATCTTCTCAGTAGTATGCCTATTGTAGCCTGCCATAAATGACTTCTGATGATGCAAGGAGACATCATCTTAGCACAAGAGGAAAGTAAGTTCTGATTAGATATCTTTGACTATCTGTAAAGTTATGATTTTAGACTTTCTGCTCTCCTTTCAAGGGCCATCACCAACTTACCTAAACATGATTTTATCTTCTTTTGCTCACTGAGTTGTTCCGTCATAGTCATAGTAAGTCAGTGATAACGCTTCCAAATTGTGAAACCTTATGTAGACTGATGAAATGCCGACTATCAGTGGTAGTCCTAGATAGCCTGAGCCGTGTAAGGGTCTGAATGTTTGAGGGAGATATCAGGCCAAGGGGCCTCCCGCAGAGCACTTAACTTCAGCTGCTGTCTGTCTGTCTGATACTGTGTACTCAGATATCGAGAAGGTTTTGGGTACATTTTGGAGTACTCTGCTCTTCTGCTGAGGAGGCTGTGAATGTGTGTACACTTGTGTGTGTTGATGTTGTATGTTACTTATAAGCACTGTGGGAAAAAAGTAGGTAATACCTGGAGAGAATGGTCATTGTAGAGAACTGTGCATCTTTAGAAATCTTTGTTTTCTTTGTTATATAGCAGAGTCTCTGCCATTGTGATGCACTGTAATTTTAGAAAAGACTTTTAAAATGTATATAGTTTTGACCATATCCTTGTCTCACAGAATCAGGCAGAGGTCTTAATTTAATTTTCTTACGCATCTCATTCAGCTCTTTCTTGCCATCTAAGCCAGCTTTTGAGCACTAGCCCTTGTGGTCTTACATTCATTTCCATAACAACGGGTTGTTGTGCCTCAAACTCTAGGGATTGTGATTTGAGGTGGGAGTGAATAGCAGGAACCAGTGAATGCTTAAATGAGAAATCTGTTTGTAATGTCACAGACTTATCAAAGGAGGGCATGAGAGCTGGAAAGGAAGAAGGGAAAGACAGACACCCTGCTGGTGGAGTGATAGTCTCCCTCCTTCCCAATGTTCTGTGCCTATTTCATTGGGAGATGCTTCTGATTGCTTTATGTGGCTTGCCTTTTCTTACTACTCCTTTCTTGCTGTGAACATTCATCCTTTGAGTGTGGTGGTGGTTTAGGCTAGACAGCTGATGTCTGGCTTTGGCAGTACAAAAATACCTATTTATGCCCTGGCTTATGTGGCTTAATTGACATCCAGTCTCTCTTTCTCCTCAGTCCATAGCACCAACTAGCCTCTGTGAGCGTGTGGTCAGTGAGTTGCAGAAATGACTAACAAAGGCTGCCAGCGTTCAGTCGTAGCACCTGAGTAGTCTGCCTATGCTAGTAATGTTTGACTATAGGTAATCAGTATGACTTGGACGCAAATTGCTCTGTACATCTTTGCCAGCACATTTTGTTCTTATGTATTTTCTTTGATATTAAAGTCACTGTTTAAAAATGTATGTTGGAATAATTGAATAAATACTTTATGAATGACTTTGATTCAGTACACATAAGGTGTTTTTTGATTGTGTAGGTGGAGATTGTTGCTTGGGTGGCAGAGTTAGATTTTATATATAGAAATGAAGGAAAAATGTGATTTGCGGGGGTGCTTTGCAGGTTGGCCAAGTTCTTCAAAGTGACACACATCTCTCTTCCTTTGAAAATTATAGACATGCTGGTGTGCCTTATCATTAAATGCATCGTCAAAGTCCCTGTATCTTATGCTCTCAATATAAATAGCACATGTGACTGAGAAAGGACCCTTAAGTGTAGGATTGCCTATGGTAATTCTTGCCCTTGTCTCTCTGAGGAATCACGGACTTGAAATAATTTTTGCTTCTGTTTTTCACTCAGGTAGATCACCAACACTTGCACTAATATGTGGCAGATTACCATAATGCATTGTTTCTGTTCAAGGCTCATAGGGTATTCCAAGGAATTGGCATTGGGTATTGAGGAACATTCCTATGAGAATGTGTTCTGGATACGAATGGTTTCTCTAGCTATAGTCTTGGAGGGAAATAGGAGTCAGACAATCGAAAAACTTCATGTTCAGCCTGGAAGATCTTTTAGAAAAAAACTTTTTTTTTCCAACTGACAGTTTTCAGAGCCTGGTTGACATATTTGACAATACCCAACACCAGTGGTTTGAGGAAATGGCTTTTGTTTGTATAGGCCCACAGCATGATGTTTTCTTATAAGGGATAATTTTTCAGGACATGCCACTGTAATAATTTTTAGCAGTGCTTTAGCTAAGGTGGCTCATGCCTTTCCATTATCAGTGTCACCATATTGTATTGTCACTTACTTGGGTTTTCTTTCCTTTCTTTGCCTTTTATTTGATTAATGCAGGAGGACACTGTATGTTGTAGACAACAGGGAAGAATAGTATATCTTGATAATTGTAGAATTAATATATTTTTGTATGATGATGGGCCCAATTGTAGTCATTGTCTCCCCTCCTCACCCATTTCTCTGTGTGTTGTGTGTTTTATTGCTTTGGATTAGGAAACATCTTGATCTTTTATGTTTCTTATATGTTTGTTTATCAACTGCTCATGTCAATGTTGTGTTATCCTGTTCCTTTGATCTTGTTTCTTGGCTCAGTGGAAACATAAGCTTGCATGAAAACAGGATGTTGAAATGAGCATCTGGCACTCATGAGAGTCATTCCATCTTGGTTGGATTGTGCGTATAATTCTTTGTTTTGCTTTCCTGGCCCTGTCTCCTGTATCTTCGTATTGACATCTTGTCTCCTGCCTTATGACTCCATGCAAACAGACCATAATACTTGGTAATATGACTGCTCTGACTAGATCTTTTCACCTTTTCTTAGGATGTGCCCAGTGAGCAGAGCTAGTATGCATGGTACTAAACTTTCAGAGCACTGCCACCCCTCTTTGGGTGCTGGACCATGACCACATCAGCCAGGTGTATGCTGGCAGTTATATGTCTGAATTGGTAGATATGAAGTCTCTTAAACCCTCTATATGGCAAAAGTAATTTTAAAATGAGTTTAGAAGTTTTTTAAAGCTACCCTAATGGTATGTGTGAGAATTAAGCTAATTACCTGGCGAGAATAGAAGAGAGTTTAAATACGTTTTCCTCTAAATTATAATCTAATTGAGCAATAAGCTTAAACACACAAAGTTTAAAAAAGTATGGGTTATAGAACATTCCTACTTCAGTAGAAAAGAATTTCATAAGGCTATATGAATTGGTTGTCAGAATTGGTTTGCTGTAGTTGTTAAGAGGCAGGAGAAAGTGTTTCAAGGTGGGAGATGGAATAGGTTGGCTTAGTAAAAGAAATGGCATTGGAACAGGACTGGAAGGGTGAGTGAGTGAAAGGCGCAAGGCACATGTAGGTGCTGGGAGTAAAAAGTTTTTCTAAATCAGTGGCCCCCAAATCATGAATACAGGTAGGAATCATGGAGGAGCTTACAAAAAAGTACAAAGAAAGAGCAACAATAACGAAGACAGTCTGGTGCCGCACCCCTCCTAATTAAGCCAGAATATCTGGGTGTGGAAGGGGGATATACAGACATGGGTATATATCCAACAGTTCCCCCAAAGCCATCAGTGAGATGGCTTTTGGTGGTATTAATGATGAGATGTGGACAGTCTGAATTCGGTAGTAGACTTGGAAAAGGAAAGCATGCAAGAAAGTTCATGCCAGGAAGAGTTAGCAAGGTTTGTCGATTGATTAAATTTGGGAGGAGGTGGTTAAGTTGTAGATCACTGGATGGGATTGTCAGTAGAGATTTAAGATTATGATCCAAGGGGATAAGACTTGAGTTAATATAAATAGATAAATAGAGGTGACGCTGGTTTGGGAGACTGGGTAACCACAAGAAGTTCAGCTTCAGACAAGTTGGAGGCACAGCCTACAAGTGGGAATGTTCAAGCAAGGAGTTGGAAATAAGTGAGGTGTAGCTAGACAAAATGGTGTGTGGCAAGAAAAATTTTGATTCCATCTGCACAGAGGTTTATTATTAATCCAGTAAGGGGTTACACATGCTGCAGATGGGTCAAAGAATAAGTCTTGGGAAGACTTGAGGGTTGGGTTGGAGGATTTGGAGGCTCTCAATGTGCTTATTGGCCAGAGTGGAAAGATTCAGAGCTGGCCACTGGTGGGAGTGATGAGGAAGATTAAGGTAACATAGGCGTAACATAGGCGCTTGTCAGAAATCCTTAGGGTCAGATGTTTCTGAACTCGGAAACTTTTGAATTTTAGGAAGGTGATATGGTACAGATATGGTATATTAATTACATACCACCCTCAGGGGTTGTGGATAGCAACCCCTTAATTAAACACATTAACATATCTGCAGTGAAACATATGAATATTCACACTAAATGGGATAAAAACTTGAAAGTAACCTCACATCTGTTCAGGTGAGGTGTTGGCAGCAAATAAGTTCAGGTTAGGTTAAGTTTGACTACCAAATGTGTTGTAAAAACAATCTTTTGGTTTTCAGAGCTTTTCGGAATTCACAGTTGTGGATAAGGGATTTAGGACCTGTAGATTGAGGCTACCCTTTCAGAGAACTTTAAGAAGGAAAGGACGTTACCAGTACAACCTACCCTCCCAACCCCCAAACCAGAGACGGGCGAAAGTCAAATGCATAATGTAGGAAATTTCTTTAAAAGGATGAATTTATACTACTATCTTTGGACTCCATGCTTTTTTTTTCTTCCACTTAAGTTAGTCTTTATTTTGGAGTACATGTAGTGGTAACAAGTACCTGTGGTAGTGGTCGAATTTTTTCAGTTTACCAATGGCTCTGAAGAGGTAGAGCATTCTAGGTGCTTTGTTGATGCTACTGAGGGCAATCTAAAAAATTAGACAATATAAGCAAACAAATCCATTTACATTTTGTTTCTCTGGCAGCATTTTTTGTCAAAGCCCATTTAGTCTGTCTCTCGTTGAGAGCAAAAGCCTAGGTAGACTTTCAGGTTATGGATGATCAGACTTGCTTCAAAGAAGCATTCTCAGCTTCTCTAGGGGGCTTTTGCAGGTTTTGGTTGGCTCTGAGTGCATGAGATACGTGGCATAGTAGTCTTAGCTACAACAGTGTAGTTTAAAGGGAGGAGTCCTGGCTGTGTCCATGGTATGCATTGTCTAGAGTATCAGGTTGAGGAGTGGAAGCTTGCCTTTCTGCCTGTGCACTACCCGTATCAGACTCTGTACCACCCCAGTGTTTTCCCTGGTTTTAAATATATGATTTGAGAGATGGGTTAGAATGGGGAAGGTTTTCCAAGGCAGATTACTTTGCTGATTAAAAAAAGGAACTTTGCAGAGGGCACCTTAGGTTATAGCCTTCATTTGGCCTAGGGATTTTCTTTCCAGAGAGACTGGCCTCAGTGACCTCATTTGTTTAAAAGATAATGGTGTGGGGTTCTGTGTGACTCACAGCAGTGTCCCAGCTTTGGCAAGTCCTTAGCTAGGGCAGGATTTGGAAAATAAGAAGTGTCCTTGCAGTTTTCCAGGATTGCTGTTACGAACAAATGACCCTATTGCATTCCCTGGTTCCTCAGCACCCTCTGGACAGTGGCCTAGTCATGGGCAATTGGCTGTCCAAATAGCGTGTGCGGGTTTGCAGCCTGAGCTCTTAGTGAGGATGAGGCACAGTGCTTCCCCAGCTGATTGCTCGCGGGAGCATTACCCAGTGTGCAGCTGTTGCCTGAATCACAAGTAGCATCCGAGTGTAAGGCTGGCGCTTGCCCTGCTCGCCTTCCTTTCTACTTGCTGCTCTCTGGATATCTGATCGATGGGGCTGTGTGTTGGCTGGGATCCAGCTAAGCCAGCCATATTGTTAAATGTAGCATTTCAGCCTCTCCCCTTCTCATCTTTTCCTTTTTGTTAACAGCCTGGGATATTGTCTTCCTAATAGAACTGGAGAGTTTATTCCAACAGGAATTGTGCTGGTCATGGTGGTCTCCATTCTGCTCTCTTGGTGTCTTGTGGTTTCTAATAATGAGCATGTGGAAATGTGGAGGCTGTCGGTGTGTTGGTAAACCCTATGCGGGAAATTTTGTTGTGGAGCCATCATAGTTCTTATATTCACCAACCATTCAATAACACACGTTTATTAAATACCTATTGTGTGCCACCCATGAGAAATATAAAGATGAATATGACCACTTTCCTCAAGAGTCCCAGCCAGCCTCTCACTGACGGACAGGCTGCGATGCTGTGCTCCTTGGTGATCTCAGTGATGAGCTCTGGGCTTGTAGACTCTATTTCCTTTGAGGAAGCGGAAGGGGAATTTAGAGAGTATAAAGCAGGAGTTGGCACATTTTTTCTGTAAAGAGCCAAATGGTGACTATTAAGTAAATATTAAGCTTTGCGGGCCATACAGTCACTGTAACAACTTTTGCTGATCTAACTGAAACTAGCCATATATACTACCTAAATGATGGGTATGGTTATGTTCCAACAAAATTTTATTGATGTACACGGAAACCTGAATTTCATATAATTTTCACTTGTCTCCGAATATTCCTCTTTGATTTTTTTTTTTTTTTTTTTTTGCTGAGGAAGAGTCACCCTGGACTAACATCTGCGCCAGTCTTCCTCTATTTTGTATGTGGGTTGCAGCCACGGCATGGCTGCCAACAAGTGGTATAGGTCTTCGCCTGGGAACCGAACCCTGGCCGCTGAAGTGGAGCATGCTGAATTTAACCACTAGGCCACAGGGCTGCCCCTCCTCTTTGGTTTTTTTCCCCAAAACGTAAAAACCATCTTCAGCTCCCAGGCCATACTAAAACAGGTGGCAGGTGAGATTTGGCCAGTGGGCGGAAGTTAGCCAACCCCCTGGTATGAGGTGTTGGGTGTTGGCCTCTATATCTGACTTGACCTCCTTTTCTATCGTTGCTGTCTCAGGAGTGTCTCTTCGAAGACAGTTGATTTAGCATCGATCAGGTGCTGTTTTGTTTTTTGTTATTGTTTTTCCTGAACTCTTGTTTGTGTGGTTTGGCAGCTTGGAGACAAACATAATATTGACCCAGTGATCTCAACTCACTGCCAGCTTTTTTAGGGCCAAATAGCATCTCTCGCCAGGGCTGCAGAGGGCTGAAGGTTCAGTGCCTACTCCTGGATAATGAATTCCTGTCAAGTGTCTTAACTTAGAGTTTGGTGTGGAAGAGAGTGGGTTCAGGCAGAGATGTTTTAAATTCTTACTGGAGTAGGCTGTGCTTTTGGGAGGGTAATCTGAATGGAAATTTTTACTAACGGCCATAATGATAATAGGAAACAATGGACTTTAATCTCTTGAAGAGCAGAGGTGGTACACAACAGGCCCATTGGAGCCAGATGTTGTATGTAGACTCTTGGATACTGTGAGCCAGGTGTTGTATGTAGATATATTGGGCATGAAAATTGAGGTGTTGATTTTTCTTAAATTTATTTCTTTTAATTGTATAAGTCTCTTCTTCCGCCAGTAGCCAGCCCCCAACCAAATCCTTGCTTATTCTCGTATTGGTTCTATAATAGGGCTAGGGTGAAGGTAGGAAAAGAGAGGCTCCTAGGGCACGTAGATGCATGGTGTATCTCATTTCTGATAAATCTTTTGGTGCAGTGACAGAAAATCCAGGTGTAAACAAAGGAAGGTGGAACAGTCTGATCTGTGGATTTTCCTTTTCCATTATTGTGTTCATTAAGGTACTGTTTGTTGTATCCGGCCTTCTTAGGACTCTGAAGAATTTTTTTGATGCTGAAATATACTTCAACTCTTATTATATCCTGTCTCTTGAACCCTGCACAGCTAAAATAATTTTGTAACAATTGATTCCTGCTAAAATAGTTAGCTCCCTTCCTCATACTTCACCTCTCCAGATTACAATGAGAAAGTAAGGTTTTAACTCCTGAAGAGCCAAAATAGATGTCTTACTTATTAAAAATTAGCTTTGAACACACTCAGCGTATTTATTCATATTTTATTCACACTTGGCCCAAAGTAGATAGATTATCAATTAAAAGTGAATTGGATCTAACAGCCTTATAGCAAGACAGGAAGCAGAGAAAGATAAAACTGATACTAGACTCTCTGAGTATGATGATGTGTCATTTTGCAGCACAGTATTTTCTGTTTTGAGAATAGAGAATGATTTCCCTGTTGGAATTCTATAGATTATCTTCTTGAGTGAAAATAGGGCTCAGGTTGAGGGGGTCAAGTAAAGTAAAAGAATTTTGCTTTCCTAAAATGAGCCATCATTCTTGGGAAGATGCTATTCTGCTTCTCTGATTAGATGTTTTGTTGCTTTTCACTGTAGCATCAGTGTCCTTGCTGGGACCAAATTTCCTATAACCTTTATTTAGTCCTCTTAAGCTAATTTCTGTTGCAGTAACAAAAGCTTGGTGGCTTATGAGAGTAGAGGTTTTTTCCTCACTCATGTATCCATCATAGGTAGGCTGTGCTCTGCTTCATGTTCTCTTCACTCTGGGACCCAGGCTGATGGATCATTCTTTATCTGGGATCTTATTGATATCATAGTGGAGAGAAAAGAGAGACGTGGCAACCATGAGCTGACTCATTCTGATTTCACTGGCCACTCCCCAATTCACCAGGACAGGGATGTATAATCCTTCCTCGGGGAGGGGCTCTCTAAACCATATGGCCGAGCCTGGCAGTGAGGTATGGAAGATTATTATCCTCTCGCAGAGAGGGACAGACAGTATTTTGAAAGAATACCACAGGCCTGATGGATGGCCAGATTTCTCTAGCTCCAAATCGGGAACTCACATTCCTTAACTTTGGGGAGAAAAGTTGAAAACTGCTTTTGGCCTGCCAGAATTTCACTGGTCTGATGGGTCAGTAATCATAACATTAAAAGCCTAAGGGAGGGCCGGCCCCGTGGCTTAGCGGTTAAGTGCGCGTGCTTCGCTGCTGGCGGCCCGGGTTTGGATCCCGGGCACACACCGTCGCACCGCTTCTCGGGCCATGCTGAGGCCGCATCCCACATACAGCAACTAGAAGGATGTGCAGCTATGACATACAACTATCTACTGGGGCTTTGGGGGGAAAATAAATAAATAAACAAATAAATAAATAGAATAAAAAGCCTAAGGGAATATAGTATTTAAGTTGTGGGTCTTATTTTCATTAACATTTTCACTTTCCCAAAAGCATTATTTCTTTCATAACTGAATACATCCTTTTGGGTCCATGGGCTTGTTATAATTTGCACAGCTGTACTTAGCTTTGGGGCCAAGTTGCAGGGGTGATCTCTGTAACCTACAGAAACAATTGGCACATGGTCTTCCATCTGCCACCAATTTGTGTTTTATGTAAATAATGCCAGGAAGTATTTTGTAACTGACATTTCCTGTTACCTGAAATACCTGAGTAGATTCACGCTAACTTAATTCAGTGCAGCATTGCTTATATTAGGTAGCATGGAGCCCATAAGGAGTAACATCTTGTTCTTCCACAACCGATGGAGTGACAACTAAATGCCTACCTCTGTGCAGTTGTAGTATGGAGGCATCCGACTGAAGCTGAACAAAAAGGAAGTTCTGTTCAGGAAGGGTTCATTTCTCCTCCTCCCTTTCCCCACTCTTTGCTGGGGAATAACAACATTTGGTGGTTTGATACGAGACAGTTGGTGATGTTAAAACCCGCTGTAAAATCTGACCACATCTTTTACCCTTGCCAGCCAATCTGAAGACTAGAAACAGTTGAATTGGTTTTGTTTCAGAGACTTCTCAGAATATAATCCTGCTGATGCTGGGGAGCCAAAGGTGCTTGGTATCTGGGAGTGAAATATAAAATCTCTTTTGTTGCTGGTGAACAGTAGGATGTATGCCGAGTGTCTGCGTCTCTGCTCTTCAGAATATGCAGCAACTGGCTGCAAATGCTGCTCTCATTTGATGTGGTGGCTCTGTCTGAAAGCGGAAGCTGCTGGTTTCAGATCGGCTCCCTGTAGGATAATGAATTGTCATGCCTCTGCTAATTATCTAACAAGTTTGTACAACGTGTAACACAAGCTGACAAGACAAACAATTCTATTAATTTAAGCCTGCCGCTAATGGGATTGCAGTGCTATATGAATGTAGGAGTATTACACAAAAATACAAGAGTATGCCGCCCCACAAATATTTGTATTCTGGGTTTGGTAATGGGAACAGTCTATTAATTCTTTAAAAACAATGGTATTTCCGTTTGTCCTTAAAATAATATTCATTTGAATTTGAATTGAAAAATACTTATGAATGTTTAGGGATTTATGTGAGCTCAAATAAAATGAGCCATTGTATCAGTCTTAGAGCTGATAGAGTTAGAGCTGAAGTATTAGAGCTGATAAATGCCATTGGGCAGTAGCTAAACTTTTGGTTTTTACAAACCAATTACAACTAGAGAAGCTTTTGTCTTAAATCACTCTAGAGTTTGGGAGAGTGCTGGGGCCTGTGGGGAGATGGATTATATTTTTATGGCTTCTGATCTGCTGTATTTTAATTTTAAATTCTCTCATTTGCTTATATATGAACTTGAGGTAGTTGAATCTTGGATTGTTGACTGAAATTGATTAACCATTTTCATGAAAGGAATTCATCATCTGAGGGAAACTAGGTTAGTCCAGGTAGATTAAGAAAGAGCTTTCCTGTGAACTCTGTGTAATCTGATTCTGGGTTCTGAGAGAGATGTTCCCAGTGTGAAAGATGACCTAGTGTTAAGAACCAGGGAGTTTCAGAATCTGTACAAGTACATAGATGTTGGGATAATTTCAGCAAGAGTGGTTAAGTTTCAGAGCTTCAGAGATGATAACAGTGGGCTTCTCCTTTCAGGACACTGGGTAAGGAATGTAGCAGTGTAGCAGGCTCTTGTCACTGGTGTAGCCTACCAACGTGCAGTCATTTAGAGTGCAGGCTGTAAACTGTGCCAAGTTAACGCTGCAGGCAATCGGGGATTTAGGGCACTGGCATAAAAAAAGTCACTTAAAAATAAATCTTAGTAAATCTAAAGCAGCAGGTGATTGAGGCTTCCACCTTAGTAGTGTCAACTGTATGTATCATTGTGTTTTGGGATCATTCACTTTTTGCATCCCAACAATTGTGGTGTTGCTCCTTGTTAGCCCTCCTTTTCTCTCCCTGATTCCTCCTTCACAAAATCTGCTTTAGTAGCAGCTTACGTACATCAGACCTGTGTTGTTTTAAAGCAGATCGTGGGGGAGGTGAGTATAGGTGAGTTCTGTAAGTGCATTTTGTATAATTTAAAAAAAAAATCGCAAACTAGAGAATAGTTATTGGTATGTTTCCCATTTTGTCTTCATTCTTCTGAAGCAGAAGCTGTGTTCCCAGAATATAGAGCCTCTAGTTCTTCAGTGCCCTTCCCTTGTTTCTTGTATCTTCCTGCGTGTCTTCAATTCCTTCTTCCCACCAGCCTCTGCTCTAGCCTTTCCTATGGGATTCTTGCCCTCCAAGGCTTATCTCCTCCCAGGGACAGTGGCAACATAGAATCTGGGCTTCCCCAACTTGTATACCTGCCCCCAAACAAATTAGATATACAGCTTCATTTTTAAGAGGTAGAATTGCCAACTGCTACCAGAAATAACAATATATTTGCATAGTAGTACAAATTTCAAGTGTTTTCCAGATTCTGTTCCCAATACTAATGTTATCCTTCACTTAAATGTAAATGGTATTACTCTGCCTATTTTTGCCACTTTCTGAAAGCTTTTTTTAAAATACTTTTTTATTGAAGTTAAACATCCAGTCATGTGTATAAAGTGTATTAATCTTAAGTGCCCAGCTTGATGAATTTTTAGGTATGTATGCACTCATGTAGCTACCACCCATATCGACATAGAATATTTTAGCATTCTGGAAGGTACCTGTTCTCAGTATTTTTTTATGCCTTGAGGTAATCTGATATCTATATCATCGATTAGTTGTGCCTATCCTTGAACTTCATTAAATGGAATCATACATTAGCTACCCTTTTGTGTTGGGCTTTTTTCATGCAACATTATGCCCATGAGATTTATCCATGCTGTTATGTATATCAGTAGTGGTTATTTAGTGTATAATATTTCGTTGTATGAATAAACTACATTTTGTTTATTCTCTTGTTAATGGACAATTAGATTGTTTCCAGCTTGGATCTGTTATGATAAAAATGCTAATGAACGTTCTTACATATGTCTTTTGGTGGACATGCACGTTTATTTCTCCTGGCGTATACCTAGTAATGTTATTGATGGGTCACAGGACAGATGAATGTGGATGGATTTGGGATTTTTTGACTTTATAGCTTTGTGAATCTATTCTGCTTATTTATTACTTGAGAGACCTGATGATGAATTGAAAAGGAATGGACTTTAAAGGATTGGGCTAGATTGTGTCTGAAACCAGCCTACCGCTAGTTTTAAGGCATTGAGAGGATATCTAAATTTAAATGTTTTTGAATCTGTAAAATGGACATTATAATGATGACTTTTCTTGGTTGTGTAGTAAATGAGGTTGAATAAGATAATGCATAGGAGGCATTTAACAGACGTTCCTGTTTTTTTTTTTTTACTTTCTAGAGAAATCTGATCATCTGCTCATAGCTAATCAAGGGGAAAGTATTGTTTGACTTTAACACTACTAATTTTGAACTTTCTAGCATTGCCTAGGACAACCATCTATGTGCATACATGACAATAAGAAAAATTAATCAAGAGGTTAATGTATAACTTTGTCAGAGTCTCAAAAGGCACCTCTCTGCTATGTGTTTTGTAATTCTATCTTCTCTTTGCCGTTATTAAAGGTCAACCTCTGCAAACTCTTCTTTACTCAATTATCTCTATATCAAATAGTTCTTTTAAGTGCTAATTTTTTGTCTAACAGCTTCCCCTTCTTTAGTTAAGTTGTTTCTTCTTACCTTCAAGTGTTGGGACCCTACTGTGTGTCCAGGCATTTTCTAATTGCCGGTATTATAACAGTATGTAACTTGATGAACTAGAAACTGCATTATAATTGCAAACTGTGTTCTGAACAAATTTGCACATCATCGAAATTTCATTTTATAGCACAATATACTTTTTAGAGCACATTTTAAAAGTATAAAAAGATTTCAAAAATAGATTTAAAGTAGTTTATCACTCTCCATATATACCTTAACTAGGACTTCTGGAAATCACTGTTTTCATCAAGTCTCCATATGGTTTTCTAGGCCACCTACCACTACCATTTTGGCCATCAAGTGTAAGATTAGCATGCTGAAGAACTTTAAATATTTTGCTTGCCTCTAATTGCAGTTCAGTTTCCCTTACTTCAACCTAGTTAGTTATCCCTAAACTCAAAACAAATTATTTGTGTGTGTGAGGGGTGAAGGTTTGGGGGGAGGAAAGTGTTTTTAACATTTATATGTAAATTCTCTTATAAAGCAAATCCCTAGACCTGAGGGGTTAATAACTAACAACGTTCATGGTTATCATTTGACCAGCTGCAGTTGTGCAGATTACTTTTGGTGAATTTCAAGGTGGGAAAACTGTGGCCACCATCTCATCTGGTATATTGGGGTGCTTTACCTCCTTGATTAGCTGAGAAAGTATCAACTAAGGGAGGAAGGTGAAACCAAAAAGATAGTTAACGTGCCAAGGGTAAAAGATTTACAGAGACATAGACATTTAAAATAAACTCATAGTCATATTTAAACTGTTCTGTAACACTCAGCAGTCTCTTCTATCCTTTTCTGTAAGTCTTCAGCTTTGAGAATCTGAAAGTTTTACTTTTGATTAAATTTCTTTATCTGTGGTTCAAAGCTAGCATCTATCTGGTCTTAAGGTCATAAGACCCCATTCTTAACACCCATTTTTCCTGTTAAAGCTGTTAAAATTAGCTTCATCCCCCTGCCAGAAACAAGTCCTTCCTCTTAACTTGTTCAAAGCCCTCATGTCTTTTTAAATTAGCCTGTTTGTTTTTCCTTGAAGGCACATCTTCTGTATAGCAAGTACGATTGGCATAATCTTCTCTAAAAATTTGCATCTCTATACATTGTTGTTCAAAACTCCTGGCTGTTTTTGAGCATCCTCAAGAATTGTGTTCCAGAAATTAATTAAGACTAAATTGTGGGTCTTTGGTATTGATGCTCAGAAAGCTGGGACTCTCATTTATAGTTGTTCTTCTAATATGGTGGAAAGAGCTTTCGTGTGAGAGAAAAGATCAAGATTTTCTTCCTTGATCTTCTACTTACTTGCTTTGGGGTCACAGATGAAAACTCTAACCTCATAGAGTTTGATTTCGTTATCTGTAAATAGAACAGTTTGACTAGATTGGGAGGAATAGGGAAATGTCCTCAGGGGCCAGATTGGTAACTGTATTAGTTTGCTAGGGCTGCCATAACGACATACCACAAACCAAATGACTTCAACAACAGAAATTTATTTTCTCACAGTTCTGGAGGCAAAAGTCCAAGATCAAGGTGTTGTTGGGTTTCGATTCTTCTGAGCCCTCTCTCGTTGGCTTGCAGGTGGCTGCCCTCTTGATATTCCTTTTCACACCGTCATCGCTCTGTACATGTGTGACCCTTGGTGTCTCTCTGTCCTAATCTCCTCTTCTTACAAGGACACTGGTCAGATCAGATGGGGGCCGACCTTACTGACCTCATTTTAACCTAATTACCCCTTAAAAGGTCCTATCTCCAGATATAGTCACATCCTGAGGTTCAACATATGAATTTGGAGGGACACACTTCAGCTGATAATAGTAACCTAAATGTACCATGCAGCTTAGTCTGGCAGAGAGAAGACTTTGCCCTAAACTTTGTCCATAACTATGACTGAGCCCCAAGTTAGACTTGACACATGATGCTGACTCTCATCTGCAGAAGGCTTGACACTTAATGTAACTTCAAAGTTGAGCTCACAGCTGTTTCACATTTGTAAAGTCCTCTTCATTTTATTTTCAAGGAATATTGTGAATGGAATTGGATATACAATGGCATCATATCCTTTGCTGTTGGGATCAAGCAGTCAAACTAGCTAAAGATGTGAGTGGCTTCATAAAATGTACATAATCTTTATCAGAGTAGTCACCCTCTTAAAGCTCTAATTGAGGAAAGGATTTAAAGGAGCCAAGCTTTGTACCTGAAGGTGTTCAGTGTATCATGATCTCTCAGAAAAAGTAGAAATAGTCTAAATAGCCATAAATAGGGGCTAGGTTACATAAATTCTGGAGTAGCAATGGTCCATTAAGATTTTTTTTTTTTTTTGGTGAGGAAGATTAGCCCTGAGCTAACATCTGCCAATCCTCCTCTTTTTGCTGAGGAAGACTGGCCCTGGGCTAACATCCATGCCCATCTTCCTGCACTTTATATGGGACGCTGCCACAGCATGGCTTGACAAGCAGTGTGTCGGTGCTCGCCTGGGATCCGAACCGGTGAACCCTGGGTGGCCGCAGTGGAGCGTGCGCACTTAACTGCTTGTGTGACCGAGCTGGCCCCAAGATTTATTTTTTTATTTTTTTATTTTTTTGTTTTTTTAAAGATTTTATTTATTTTTATTTTTTCCCCCCAAAGCCCCAGTAGATAGTTGTGTGTCATAGCTGCACATCCTTCTAGTTGCTGTATGTGGGACGCGGCCTCAGCATGGCCGGAGAAGCCGTGTGTCGGTGCGCGCCCGGAATCCGAACCCCGGGCCACCAGCAGCGGAGCGCGTGCACTTAACCGCTAAGCCACACGGCCGGCCCCCCAAGATTTTTTTAAATTGTTACTTTTAGTACAGTGTAGAAATCTTAAGTGTACAGTTTGCTGAATTTTTATATTTGTTTATAATAGTGCGTTCCAATTCTGTGTCTGTCAAAATTATAAGGATTATATCTACTGAGAAGATTATTTAGGATACAATGTTAAGTGATCAAAGAGGCAAAATTTATTCTATTACAATTGTACAGAAACATGAGCATAGGGTAAGACTGGAAGGGAACTGGTTTTAGAGCAGGGTTTAACAGTTTTGTTTGGGTAAAGAATAGAGTGAATTTTTAAAATTTTAGTTTCTAGGGCTGGCCTGGTGGCATAGTGGTTAAGTTCGCACATTCTGCTTCGGTGGCCTGGGGTTCCCTGGTTTGGATCTTGGGCGCAGACCTATTCACCGCTCATCAAGCCATGTTGAGGCAGCAGCCCACATAGAAGAGCTATATCTCTACAACTATGATATACAACTATGTACTGGGGCTTTGGGGAGAAAAAAGAAAAAGAGGAAGATTGGCAACAGATGTTAGGGCGGGGCCAATCTTCCTCAAAAAAAACAATTTAGTTTCCCTTAAGGTTTTCTTTTTACCAGATTTGTCTGCATAAATGACTTTCCTATTTAAAAGATGATTTTGGATGAGAAAGCTTCACATGAAGGCTCTCCTGCATGGGGCCTCTTATGCTATCAGTAACTGTAGTTTCTTTTGAGTTCCTCTAAAACAGTGGTTCTCAAACTTTTTGGTTTGAGGACTCTTGTATATTATTAAAAATTATTGAGGACCCAAAGAACTTTTGTTTCTGTGGATTACTTTTTTTTTTTTTTTTTTTTTGCTGAGGAAGATTCACCCTGAGCTAATATTTGTTGCCAGTCTTTCTCTATTTTGTGTATGGGTTGCTGCCACAGCATTCCTTGATGAGTGGTGTAGGTCCCTGCCCAGGATCCAAACTAGCAAACCTGGGCCACCGAAGCGGAGTGCACCAAACTTAGCCACTAGGCCATGGGGCAGCCCCTCTGTGGATTAATTTTGTCTATTGATACATACTGTATTAGAAATGAAAACTGAGACATTTAAAAATATTTAATTCGTTAAAAATAACAATAAACCCATTATATGTTAACATAAGTTATGAAAAATAACTATTTTCCAAAAAAAATTGGGAAGAGTGACACATTACTTTTTTAGCAAATCTGTTTAATGTGTGGCTTAATAGAAGATAGCTGGGATCTTATCTCCTGCATTTGGTGTTTTGATGTGTTATTTTGGTTGAAATATTGGAGAAATTGTAGCCTCACACATGTAAGTAGTTGGAAAGGGAGGAAAAGAGAGGAGCAGGGGTCTGTCGTCTATGTTTTGAGAACTGCTGCTCTAACATGGGTATTTCTTGAGTGTCATTGTGAATCACATGAAATATAATACCTGAACCTTTCAGAAATCTTTTGACTTGAATTGTTTGTGGCTGTAGGTTGTGGGTGGTACTGTTGATAAAGGAAAAGTACCATCTATAAATCAGTATCTTCTGACAGTCTACTTATTTTGTTCACTTACAGTTGAAATGTAGATAAAAGTACTAGCCTGAAAGAGTAAATATACTCTCTAATTATCCTTAGGGAAGATAAGAAATCCGTGGAATTTTTAGCCTACCTCCATTGTCAGAGAACAGAAATACTGCATCTAGAATTGTGTATCCTATGAGTCCCTTGTTTAATATCTAACGTGAGCTGTTTTCCTGAACATTTGGGACTCTGCGGTCCTTTCGTTTTATAAATATAGCACTGGCTCCCAAACATGTTCAGGTGGCAAAACTCCTAGAACTCATAGTACGTAGAAATATTTAATGCTGTCATTTTAATTTAGGATAATTCTCCAGGTAGAAAATATATTATATGTAAGTTGTGTAAGATCAAGGATATATGTGCTTCTCTTGGGGCCGGCCCGGTGGCGCAAGCGGTTAAGTGCGCGCGCTCTGCTGCGGTGGCCCGGGGTTCGCTGATTCGGATCCCGGACGCACACAGACGCACCGCTTGTCAGGCCATGCTGGGGCGGCGTCCCATATAAAGTGGAGGAAGATGGGCATGGATGTTAGCCCAGGGCCAATCTTCCTCAGCAAAAAGAGGAGGATTGGCAAATGTTAGCTCAGGGCCAATCTTCCTCACAAAAAAAAAAAAAGAACAAAATATGCTTCTCTTAATAGTAATTAATAGTAGTAAGCTGATATTGCTTCATTGATTTATTGAAATTTGATAGCAGATGCTCTCTTTTATTAAAGAAAAACTTACGGACAAAAATTCAAACAGACTATTCTATTTACTGACTTAATTTTTCGTAACATTATTTTAAGTGATGATAACACTTATTCTACATTCTGTTTCAGAAGCACCAGTATTCTAGAAAAGCATAGATTGAGACCTAGGAAAATATATTGTCAAGGCCTGTTAAGTCTAATTTCAAAAAACGATATAATTATTCATGGGGTAGCACTTAAGTGCAGTCCGAATATTATGGCTTTCACAACAGTAATCTGAAGCTTGCGACTGACTTTTTACCTGTTGATATTTAAAAAGTCGTTTCTTGGGGCTGGCCCAGTGGTGTAGTGGTTAAGTTCACATGCCTTGCTTTGTGGACCGGGTTTGCGGGTTCGGATCCCAGGCACAGACCTACACACCACTTATCAAGACATGCTGTGGCAGGTGTCCCACATAGAAAGTAGAGGAAGATGGGCATGGATGTTAGCCCAAGGGCCAATCTTGCTCAGCAAAAAGAGGAGGATTGTCAACAGACTTGGGGCTAATCTTCCTCACCCAAAAAAAAAAAAAAAGTCATTTCTTTTGCTAGAGAAGCTCTCTCCCACCCTTTTGCTCATTCCTGCATAATGTGTACTTGCACGTTTCTTTTGGTTAGCGCCATTGAGTAGGTGCAACGTGTGTACATGTGTGAAGTACGTTAATAGAGCAATTTGCCTTTTCGTGCTTCTTAACTCTGTAGAGGACTCCAAGTCCTCATTAGGTTTCTGATGTTGCTGTATTGCAGATGCTGCCGAAGGCTTCCTCTGCCCTGGGCCGCCATCTTCAGTTTGCTTGGTGTAGAGTCGAATAACAAAACCAGACCAAATCAGAACCTTGACATGCATGTAGCAGACTGTGCTTTTTATCAGAATGTCTTTTAATGTTTGTATGTTTGAGCTAGTTTTCAGAAATCTTGTCCTTTTCTTATTTCCCTTTTGCATTTCTATTTCAAAGTGAAGGATTTGGAATCAGAAAAAGAATAATTTATAAGTTGGTACTAAATGATGTTTCCAGGACTGGTTTGTAGGATCAGATGTGAGTTTTTCAAATTGGAACCTTTTCTAATGGGCCCCTGGGAAATGTCTTAGCTAAATTGCAACAGTGACTGGTGAAGTCGATCGAGGTAAATTGCTCCCATTGCTGAGGGGTTCAGAAACCAGGCAGTCAAAACTAAAAATCCAGGGGAAATTGGGCAGAACTACTGCAGATGGTTTCCCCCTTAAATAGAGAAGGGGGCTGGTGTCACTGCTGATGAATGGGAGAAGATTAAAGAGTGATTTTGCAATGAATTGGTAACATGCTCTTTGGGAGACTAAAGATAAATTTATGAAAAGACCATCAGAGTCAGTTAGGTGATTATTTTCAATATTGGCTACAAATGATATCTAAGAACACACCGTGAAAACATTGGACTGCCTAGTAGATTGTATTATAGAGAAGTAGCACAGGAAGCTTTTTGTAATGTGTACCCTAAGTGAGCTCAGGTTGGGGGATTCCCCAGGTTATTTCTAATTTCTGTTTAATAGTCAGCTACTGAGCACTTTTGATTTGCATTTAGTAAAATGAACCTGGCTGGTTCTGTTTGTTATGTTAAAATAGAGGTCATCAAGAAAGTATTTGTGATTGGTATTCTGATGACCTGGCTTATTACTTTCTCAGACAACAACTGTGTATTTGAGACAGTCCCTTAAGCAAAATGGGAATAATAATACATCACAAAATTGTGTGGCAACACCAGGTCTTTTGTAATTGATAAAACTCAATACTAACATCTTGCGGTCCATTGTGCTGAATCTCTGGTAAGTGCAGAAAGCGCTAAATTAAGGACCAAGCTTAAATCCTTAAATTAAACATTTCGAGGCTGAGCTGTGGCTCATTGAGTTGGTGGGGTATATTGTGAATGTCTGGGAATACAGCCTTTTATGTGTTCCCTCAGTGGAGAGAATTTCTTGTGTTTTAGTTCTGTGTCTCTTGGAAATTCTTCCTTTGTGGAAAAATTAGAAGCTCAAATCATTCATTTGTCTAGGAGGATAAAGGACTTGATGGCTTCCTTAGTTGGTGAGAATTTTGTAACCATCACTTGTAAAGGCTGAACCTAATATAATTTAGGTTTGCAGCTCTCCCAGACGCAAGATCATTTTTGATCCATTTTTCTTTCCTACGCTCCTAAGCATTTGGATGTTTATTCAGTATTCACATTTTAATTTACTTGGATGAAATTGGCATCATATGATTAGAAAACCAAAATTCATGTTTAATGCCAAGGGTGGAAATTGCTGTAGCATTGCTATGATGATATCAACTCTTTGCCTTCAGGAGTTAAGGCTTTGGATTACTGATAGGTTGGTTCTGGTTTGTGTGAACTCTCCTTCTACAGATCACTGCTTAATAGTCCCTTTCTTATTACCTCCCAG
Source organism: Ceratotherium simum simum (assembly GCF_057802395.1). NCBI lineage: Eukaryota > Metazoa > Chordata > Mammalia > Perissodactyla > Rhinocerotidae > Ceratotherium > Ceratotherium simum. The sequence continues at coordinate 84,438,887 of NC_141900.1, forward strand.
AATTAGTCTTGCCAAGAATTTGGTGCAAGTAAATATTTTCCTGTTTTCCTCACCACTCTGTCCATGTCTAATTTAGGCTGAGTTCCTCCAGGCTATAGTGCCTATGTTCTATGGTTTGTAAAGTGCTGTGTACTTTTATAGCCTCTATAAATAACAAAATATAGCTCGTGGCAATAACACTGTGGCACCCTACACATTGAGAGAGTATGTTAGAAAGTCAGAGAGAGAGAGAGACATATATCTTGGGTACAAAATGCCTGGCATGCTAATCTTTTCATCTCCTCACACAAATCAATACTGCTTCTGATTTTTGTTCATTTGTTAGTAAATAACATCCCACTATCTTTGGGACATTTTATATAAACTAGGTGTGATATCATTCCCCTCCTTTCTCACTACCGCTTCCCCCTTTTAACATAGCTGAGATGAAAGGGAGAAAGGCTAGTTCCCAGCATGGTGAGATTTCCAATCAGATACTTGCGTGTTAGGTGCCTAACTTCCCATGCTGGTCTTCCTGTTTTGTTTTGTTTTGTTTTGTTTTTCTTTCAGTGGATCACTACAGATGTCATCACATATTTGGGAGATGTGCGCTAGGAGCTAGAAGCTATTTCTGTTAGCCCTGTCAATATAGTTTGATAAAATGCAAATGTCTTTAAAATGGTAGACTTCCAATTAAAAGGCTCCAGCAGGGAGTCTGTTTTGATGATGAAAGTGATTAAGAGGGCTGTATTTTTTCCATTGGTATGAATGTTCAGCTAAAATAGCTTGGTTTTGTCTCTGTAATTGGGCTCTGCTAATGAGGGTCTAATAACTTTTAGGTTCTAATAACGATTCTAACAAATCTATTAGCTATCTTCGGTGATCAATGCTGGAGACCAAGAAGACAGTTTCTGGATCTTAGTGGCAGATAGGTTTCTTAATGCCAGCCGTTTCCTTTTCTCCCTTGTTCTGAGGAATCAACAGGAGTTCAAGTTTATTTCCTTTAATTCTGTAATCTGAGTGCATCCTAGGTCAGAGTAAAGTCATACATATATGGTTTATCATGGTACATGTTTGGAATTCCCGTCAAAACCTGCAACTTGTAGGCCTAGAAGTGTTGGTTTTCAGTGTCAAGGGGAAGGACAGAGTAAACACAGCCACAGAAATAATTGCAGACTAGCCTCTACTGAAACCTAATTTTTAGAGCATTCAGTCCCTTCAGACCCTTTCTTCCATACATAGCCCCCAGGAACAACACGGAAGAGGATTTCCTGTAAAGCTGGGTTGAATAAGTGAAATGTGCTATAGCGTAATCCGGGACATGTACTGATCTAGAATAGTTGTCAGAGGTGGGCTGCCTTGTTTCTTTCTCAGCACCTCATTAATAGCCTGTCACGCCGCATCTTTTCTGAATAGCGTTAATGTTTTTGTTCTTTCTGATTTTAATAAATCTGTCCTTTCACTGTCTATTTTTCTACCTTGTTCATTGCTCATTCTCAGAGGACCTAGGTGTTTGTTTTGTATCACTTTTCCCTTATGACAAACTTGTGAGGCAGAGCATGCCTCTCTAGTCTAGAGAGAATTATCAAGGCGTTAGAGAGGCAAATAACTGCCCTGGGTATAGTCAGGGACTCTGAATGGTCACCCAATTTGCTTTGTTATTTAGGTTCATAATTATTTTTGGGGGGGCACCTGGATTTGAATTGGGGACCTCTTGATGTGCAGTCCATAATCTCCTGTCTTATGCTTGTGGTCTTGTCAGTGTAGCCATCTTATGGAATCACTGGGGACTATCACAGAACAAAGAGATTTTCTATGATCTTGATATTTAAGGAGTATTTTTAAATGAAAGGATAAAACTGACTGAAGATTCGCAGGTGATGAATGTTGTCTTTATGTGAGTGTTCCTGTGGCTGGAAGAGCCATTTTTCTCTGGTTTCACACTTGTGTAGATAGTGATCATATTCTCTGTAGCCAATCAAATATAGGAGAGTTGTGGTTTTTGAATTTAAATATCAGAATGACAAATTACAGTGGAGTTGTATCTTACTGGAGACTAGAGTCTAAGGTCAGAGTATGAGATAAAAATTGTGTATAGTGAAAGTTACTCTTGAAAAATCACTTCATTGTCATTTGGCAGAAACAGAAGTGCCTCAGGATGATCAGATGCATTGTCTGGGACCAGAACCAGTTTAAAATCAAGTCCTTTCTGAATGGAATGGGAGAGGGAACAGGGATGGATAGACAGCTAGCAATATTTAAAGTTATCTCCACTCCCCACCTCCCGTCTTTCTCTGAGAGAATACAATTATATTCCAGTAAGTAAAATATGTACGTGAGGCAAATTCCTTGTCTTCTTTGCACCTCTGGAGTTTGTAAGGTGTTGCCCCTGGAGAAGTAAATCCTATAAGATTCATGTAGGTATTAGGAGATTGAAATGGGGATCGACAGGGTCTTGATACTGCTGGTGAAAATGTGTCAGCTCAGACCCACAATTGCCAATAGTCAAGAGGGAGGACTTGGGTTTGTTTCCAGAGGCCCAGAAGCATTAGAGTGTTTTTAAGAAGTGGCAGTGCTGAACAGCTCAACTGCTTTCTCAGGATGGTGACTAATCAGAAGTCTGGGCTGTCTGTCCTCAGGTCAGGCAGGCATAGGCTCTTCTTTGCCCAGGGCAGGATGTAAACATGTTTGCCCAGCTCTGTTGGATTCTTTGTACCTTTACAGGGTGACTTCCTTTCTAGGGTATTGAGTTATTGCTGAATTCTGAGGGCTGTTTTGGTTTCTCTCTAGCAATATGTCCAATTAATTCTGGTTACTTATTTTTTGGCAGTTCCTCCTGGTATCTCTTTGTGTTAGGTGTATTCTGACCAGTTTATATTCCAGTTTATATTGTCCAGGTCTGTTTATTCCATGTATCTTGCTCCTGAGTAGGGTTCTTTGAAATATCTTTTCTTTTCCTTGTATGATGTTGGGAGACTCTTAAAAAAAAAATCAGTTTTTTTGTATATAGATATCTTTTTTTTTTAATGTGGGATTCCATATGTATGTATCTTCTTTTATCTTCTCTATCCCTTTTCCATTACAGAGGCAGCTGGATTAACTGAAACAGTGCTCTTTTGTAGCCCTCTACTGGAGTATGCATTGCTTAATCCTCTCTTGCTTTTTAAACTCTCAGCCTGTAATGAATTAAACAGTTTTTGCCTCTTCCTGATAAGGCTGTTTATGGGTCAGACTGGCAGAATTCCACAGAAGCACGTTAGTTTCTCCTTTGAGTTGAAGCATTTATGTAGATGCATCCTTCTGAATGGAGGGAAATGGAAATGCCTTGGGACCTCTTGCTGCCTCTGGCCTTCCTAGCCTTCCAGCTTTGTGCCACTCACCTTCACCAGAGTGCAGGATGCCAAGCAGTAAACACCAGGTCTTAGACCCACAGAATTATGTTTGTTTATGCTTCATTCATTCATTGCCCAGATACTTCTTTAGCAGCTCTGTAGAACTTAAATATTTTCTGGTACCATATTAGTTACTGAGGGGGTACAAAGATGTCTCCGAAAGTAGATGGGGGTGGTGGGTGGATGAGTCAAGATAAAATACAAATAAAGACAATGCAAGGTATAATAAAAGTGTTTTAGGAGAGACACAAAAGCAAAAAAGTAATGAAATTGAGAGCAAGAAAGATGTTTGAGGGTTGGGAAATGCATAGCTTGATAGTGCTATAAATGGTACTGATAATAAATAGCACATACCATTTTGCATTTTTTTCCCCTGTGCCAGACACTGGCTAAGAGTTTTCCTGCACTATCTAATTGATTCTGCACAAAGCCAAAGCCCTACGAAGTGAAGGTTTTATTTTTATTTTGCATGTGAGGAAGCTGAGGCTTGGAAAGAAAGGTCAAGTTCTTTGTGCAAGGTCAAACAGCTGGTAAGTGGAACCCTTGGGAATAGAATCCAGGTCTGGCTCAAAGGCTGTACTTGTAACCACTACATCTTACTGTTGTAATTCTCTTGATTTTCAATTCAGTGCTTTATCTAGGTCACCAGTTCTTTCAATTAAAAAAAGGATGGTGAAATGAACGTGTTGAGTAATTTGTGTTGTGCTGAATGCTTATTGCTATTTCATGCTGTACACTTAATTGCTTCTATATGCTTATTGCTTAATTACATAAAATGCAGTAGTCCCTTTATCATCTTTCTGCAAAACTGCCCCTTATTTATTATGACTTAAGTAGATAAAAAAAAAAAGCAAGAGTGTGTGCTAATTTTTAATTTTGGTGGCCAGAGTTCTTTTTGGTAATGTTTTCTTTATGAATGCATTGATATCTCATTGGGTAAAGCATGTGTCTGGTCAGAATGCAGCTGTTCAGCATGGAAGCATCAAACAGCTGTCACCGTGCAGCATCTTTTCCAGGCACCAGGGTGACATCTGTACTCAGTATTTTGGTGTAAGAGAAATGGTTCTTGCTAATCGCGTTGTCACAGGATCATACATCAAACAGAGCTGGGGGCTGTGTGTCTCTGCCAATTGCCTTCTGATCATTATTCACCCTGAGTTAATGCAAAGAAAATGATCAGCTTGGGGGCCACAGGCTAATTCTTGGCACACACATACTATTGGTTTCCCAAAGGACCAAATTTAAGTTTATTTTCCCTAGATTGGTCTAAGTGATTTGGATGGGTGATGTTTGGCCAACAGTAAGCTAGTTAGGTGCCTTCTATGTTCATGTGCTTCCATATGGTTGGCACAATACAGTCTTAACTATTTGAGGTCTACTTGCTGGTAGAGTGATTATACTTAATATGAGTGATACATAATGAATGTAAGGGGCAGGAATAACTATAAAGTGGTACTTGCCAATAAGATTTTTCACCTATGATAGATGAAAAATAAAGCTTTGCATTTATACAATATATCCTGCCTTCTTGACCTTATTGGAAATATCCTACCTTTAATTCTTAAAAGGTATATCCCTCCCTACCCCCCACATTTTAACATCTCTGATTTGGGGATGAAACTTACAGTCATAACTGACAGCTTTATTTTTAGTGGTGTACAAAATTGCATCTTACAATAAGTGGAATCTTAGATTTGATTAAATATGCTAGCTCTATTACACGCCATTATTTGGTTCTAACCCCCACTGTCATCTCTATTTCTATTGACTTGGTAAATTGCTTAGTAGATTTGGAACACCTGAATTCTTTTGGTCCTGACCTGGCCATTTACTTAAAAAGTTGTATTTTTTACTGTTTGTCATTGGTGCTTTCCTACCCATTGGATTCTTCATGTCACACTTCTGTCAGAGTTTATGTGAGATTTGAGAATTGTAGGTGATAGAAAAATGCTGTCTAATTTAAATTCATCAGAAGCATAGTCTTCACAAATACAATCAATGCAGAGGGACATTAGAGAAGGGGAGTAGAGCATATATTTCAGTGAAAACTCATTTAGATTTAATGCTGTTTACCTTCACCAAGTTAAAGAAAGAGCAGTAGCTATGTCCTTGAATCTTAGAGACTTAGACCTGGAGGAGACTATGAGAGGATATGTCTTTTCTCACTAGTCAAAATTAGATTTAAGTACCTCAGATGAATGGTCCTTTTCCATATGGACAAATGTTTAGTATTTCCTCACCCATTCTGTAAGAATATTTTCCTATGCTTGCACAGCCTTTACTGTAGAGAATGGGCTTTGTGCCCTCAGTTCTAGAGAGAGATGCCTCTTTATTATATATATGTATTTTTAAAAGACATGGTATAATGTTTTGGGGGTTTTTCCCCCTTATAATGGTAATTTTCTAGATTGGAAGAAATGGACTGTGTTAGATCTGGTGTCTTATTTATACCAAATCTACATCCACTCCTAAATTATTAACCATATTTTGCTCCTTCTTAGAAATCATCAAAAAAATATTCCCCCAATTTCTCATCTGTGCCGCCGCAATGCTGACAAATGTAAAAAGGGTATGTTAGAGGGCCATTTTGACACTGTTGGTTACGTGCCTAAAAAGAAATGATGAAACATGTAGTTTCCATTTTTTTAATTACCAAGTAGTATGCTGAACAGACATCTCCAAGCACTGTCTGGCAAGCAAATCGTGTGAACCAGAGACATTTGTTTGATACATTTGCTTTGATAGCAAAATGAACCCTCGGTCATCTGTCCATCTTGGGGAGGTCGTTTGAATATCAGACAATTTATACCTTAGTTTTCAGTTTCTTCCTTAGTGATATAATAGATCTAATCACTTAATTTCAGTTAAGTATATTTTATTATTTAACAATGAAACCTTTTTTTTTCCATTTGAAAATCTAGAGGATAGGAATCAAATTTTATTATGTCCTGAATTACGCTAAGCTTATTTGGTTGGTACACGTTAGACAGTGGAAGAGAAGAATGTTTGAGCCATGGCGAAATCCTTTACCCTTAGTCCTGTTAGAACGTAAGAGTACAGCACATTCTAACAATAGTGTTGTGCACCTGTGTAAATGAGTGTATGTACAAACATACATTATATTAAAGATCATAAAATGCCTTTTTAATGATGATGGCTTGAAAGGACAAGACTAATACCCCCTTAGAAGCAAATTCACTTCTGACTTAAAGGTTTCATTTATTTTTTCCTTTCTGGTTGTAAATTAGTCTCAGCCTCCAAAATTCAAGCAATATATTTGAGAATGAAAATTCTTATTAATCAGAGGGAGTTATGGGTGGAATAAGGGTCAGGGTTGTTTGTTCAAACATAATTATGAAACTAGAAAAAAATGAAGAGGAAAGTGATTTTTGCATTTGTTAGCCATTTTGAGATTTTTTGATTCAATGTGAAATGGCCACAAATGTGTATTTAGAAGTGAAGATATTTCTTGCTACGTTACCTGAAATCTCACTCTCCCTTATCACTGCCTCCTTGAAGAGAATTTTACTATGTTAGATATTTGCCTCTATTGTGGTTTGAACTGTGACCCCCAAAAAACTGAGTACCTATGAATATGACATTATTTGTAAGTAGGGTCTTGGCAAATATAATCAAGTTAAGATGAAGTCCTACTAGATTAGGCTGGGCCCCTAAATCCAGTGACTGGTGTCCTCATAAGATCATCAGACACACACAGATGGAAGGTCGCCCTGTGATGACAGAGGCAGAGATTGGAGTGATGCAACTGCAAGCCAAGCACTGCCAAGATTGCCAGCAACCACCAGGAGCTAGGAAGAGGCAAGGAAGGATTCTTCCCTAGAGCCTTCAGAGGGAGCATGGCTCTGTCAACACCTTGATTTCAGACTTTGGGCTCTGAACTGTGAGAGAATAAATTCATGTTGTTTTAAGCCACCAGTTGGTGGTAATTTTTTATGATAGGCCTAGGAAACTAATACCTGCGGGCGTGTCCTCTCTTCCACCCCCAACCCCCTTTTTTTCCTTCACATTTTACATCTTGTGATTAAGAATGACTTTCCTATTTTTAAAGCAAAAACCACACACATGGTTTTTAAGTGAACGTCATGTATGGCAAGGCATGTTAATTTGAATTTTCACAATGTTGCTTTGAATACTTGAATTGATCTTAAAAGAACTGGCATTTCTGGAAATTGTGAGACTGGGCTAATGCCCAAACACTGTTGTCACTCCTGTGTACAAGGTTTCCCTTCATGCTTCACTCTTGGAACACCCTTGTTGCCCCAGTGAAATTAGGAAACATTTCTCTAGTTTCTCTGCTTATAGCTCTTCCGAAGTAGCTGTCTCTTTTCCAAGCATCCTGTTATTCTAAGTGTATTCTTTCATGTTGGCATTGGTGAAACTTACTTGGAAGTGATGAAAGTAGAACAGAGATCTGCATCTTATGTGTTGTGTGGTCTGTCTTTCATGTGACCTTTTCATATGATCATGGGCAAACTCTCTCCCAGCTCTTGTTTCTAAAAAATAAGAATGACCGTTTAGATTAAATTAACTCAATGGAAGTAAATGTAAAAAAAAAAAAAAAAGGTAATTAAGTAAAAAACTCCAAAGACCTTAGCAAACTTTATGTAGATCTCTCCAAAGTTCTGATAATTGTGGCCAATGTAAACATGTTACTTTGTATTCTGATATTTACGACTGTTCATGCAACCACTTTTTTTTCTATTTTTGCAAACAGCTGTATTGGGACATAATGGCTATGCGGGAAAACTGCACATACTTAAAGTGTACGGTTCGGTAAAATTTGTGAAATGCGTATACCCGTGAAACCCATCACTACAATCAAGATAGTAAATATATTCATTACTTGCAAAAGTTTCCTTATGCCCCTTTGTATCCCTTCCCGTACATTCCCCAACCACTGATCTTTCTGTCACTATAGACTAATTTGCATTTTCTAGAGTTGTATATAAGTGGAATAATACAGTATCTACTCTTTTTAGTTTGGCTTCTTTCACTCAGCATAATTATTAGAGATTCATGCATGTTGTACTGTGGGTCAATAGTTCAGTCTTTTTTATTGCTGAGTAGTATTTCATTGTATGGATATACCATGGTTTGTTTATCCATTTACCTGTTGGTGGTCATTTGGGTTGTTTCCAGTTGCTTTCAATTTTTGGCTGTTTACATATAAAACTTCTGTGAACACTTGTGTAGAGGTCTTTGTGTGGATGTATATTTTCTTGTCTTGTGGGTAAATACCCTGGAGTGGAATGGTTGGATTATTACAGTAGGCATAGGCACTGTTCCTTCTAATGCTTTCCCAGTGGTTCTTTCCCTAACTTCAGGCGATTGATATTTTCTGCACACTACTGCACTGATCAGTACTATGCTCAATGGGTACCCTGTGCAGATCTCAGAGGTTCTTTCTCTGTACTGCTGTCTTCTCCCTGGTACTGTGTGTCATGAACTCGAGCTGCCTTGATCTCCCCAGACCCTTGCCCATTCCCACTAGAAACTCTTTCTAGACAGTAAGCAATTGTACGGCTCACTCGTGTCCTGTCTCGTAGGGATTACTTCCTTTGTTGCCTGTTAGCTAGTGTATTGAAAACCATATTTAAAATGTTGTTGTTGTTGGTTTGGTTGTTTTAGGCAGGAGGATAGATTTGGTTCTTGTTCCATCTTGGTTGGAAATGGAAATTCTACATTTTTTCTTTAATTACAGCACTTTTAATTTTATATACACATATATATTCCCTTATGCTAATGCACTATTTCCTAATTATTCCCTTGTTCCAGATTTCAATTTTTCTTAATAGCATTAAACATGTACTTTTTTTTTCCTATTTAGGATTATTTATTTTAGAACTATATCCTCAGAGTGGGTTAATAGGGCAAGGAGAATATAAGCTAATTTTCAGACTGCACTCCATAAATATTTAAACTTTGTTACATATAATCCAGTTTTGTTTTGTCACTATTTTTGTTAGATTTCTTAGATTAGCAGGACCTTAGAATTGTTTTCATTTGTGTATAATATTGCTAGTAAGGTTGTGCATTTTTCATGTAATTTAACAGATTTTATTTCCCTTGTGTAAACCATGCAGCTCCTTTGATTACTTTTAAAGAAGAAGAATTATTTTATTGGCCATATATTTGTATCTTTCTTGAGTGGCTTTTAGGTGGGTTTCCCTGTTTGTTTATTTTTCTGTAATTGGATATTTTATTTTTTCAACACATTTCATTTTGTAAAACTATATTTTTATTCTAGAACATCGATCATTTTACATCATAAATTTATTGTTTTTCCACAGCCAGGCTTTAATGTTAAATTTTGTTTTAGCCTATCCCCCATGTACTTATTTAATGCTTAATTAGGTGATACAACTGGAAATTTATTGCAATGCCTGGTGAAACAAGCAAAGTTCTTTTTAGAAACCAACTCTCTTGATATAGGAGTAATCGGTATCCCAACTCATTCCACCCCAGCTCAAACCATCCCTTTAAAACTGCATATTGAAACCCTGGTTTTTCATTCAGCAAGCTGTTTCTTGGAAACAGTCATACAGATATTCTGGAAGCCTACTGAACCTCAAGAACTCCCTAGTGACAAAACACTTGTTTTTAGTGCAGAAGATTAATCATTTCTGAAAATTGGCTTTAACGTGGACATTCGTGGGCATTCGTGAAGTATGAAAGATCTGGTTGGAATTCCCCGGAGTGTTGGTTCCATTGTTAATTTATATGCAAATATATATGTAGAGTTTGTGTGCACATTTCCTCAAGTTGCTAGTTGCTGCTTCTTAGAACTCTCAAGTGGCTTAGGTTTCAGTAGCACTAACAGAGATTTGTTGATGGTTCCCAAGGTGCCATAGATTTAATCCTAATAACAGTATGTGACTGAAAGGAGTTATGCTCCCCAGTTACAGATGAGGAAACTGAGCACAGATAGTTCAGTAAACTTTCCCAAGATAATGCTGGTAATAAGTGGCAGCTAGTCATGTTTGAAGAAAAAAGACAAATTAATTCGCTGACATTATACCCTATTTTGAGTCTGTGACTGCAGTGTAAAATTACAAAACAGAAGAATAAATAGCTAGAAAACCAAGTTTATTCAAGGTAAAAAAAGTTCACAGTAGTCACAGAGCACAGAATTCATGACTGTAAGCAGGTAGGACTCTACTGAATGGACTGACCTTCAAGTATGAACAAGATGCTATTGATAACACTATAAAGCTTGAATGATGCAATACAAATGTTCCCATACTGGTTTGCTTTTCCTTTGAAACTAGAAATATTTTTTCATAAGAAACGGAACATTGTTAGGGTTATAAATCTGTATTATCTTAATAGAAATTTGCTGGTCTATTTTACTGGTCTACGTAATAGAAACTTACTGATCTATATAATGAACAAATATTTCTAATTCCACTTTCTAATCAGCACACGAATTTATACCAACCCTTTCATCTTTTGCCCAAACTAGCATCAAGTCTTCATCTCATTGGCTCCTCTCCTGTTATTCTAGGGCAACACCTGGTGGAATCGGAGTAGTTCGTTTTTCTGGGTTGACCTTTAACACACAGCATAGCTCTTGAAATTGGTTTAATAAGGATCTGCCAGTTTTCCTCATGATTTTTATGTGCCAGCTTTGATTATCTATTGAAAATGAAGTTTTTTTAATATTTGTTTTCCTGTTTCCCTTAAGATTCAGTGTGTTTTGTTGTTTTAGAAAGATGAAAAATATATGGAGCAGTGATACTTTAAATTAGGAGATGAGTGTGTTTGAAGTTTTGTATCCTGGAGGCTAGGCCAAGCAGTATGCAGGCGATTTTTATGAAATATTCCTATTACCTGGCAAATAATTCTTCTCCTATTCTTCAGACCTTTCTTGGGGATCGTGTAGCAAAGGGCTATAATTATAAGTATTAAGTAAATGGTATTACCTGTGTATATGGGTATAGTGAAGAAATGAAGGAGAGAGACTTTTTTTGTACGTAGGGTTCCAGTTACTGTGCCATTTAGACATCCAAGTGCAGGGAGTGGTATAAAACAGTAGGTATTTCTTAAAACCAAGGATTCAAGGTATTTATGGCCAAACCACAGGAATGAGGATGTTGGGGTATGGTGTTCACTTTTACAGGCTGGTGCTTAGGCAAATGATGCTCCATTTAACTCCAATTCAGAAATTTCTGCTCAGGGACAGATTAATTTTAAGAATGTGATGGCCTTTTACCCTTTGGGATCTGTGGGTTCAGGGAAAGCACATTCCTCTTTAGTCGTCACCCACAGAATTATGATACATTTCTTGTGTAGTCTTCTGCGTGCTTGCCTCCTAATTTTTAGCCATTAGGGCCGTTTTCATCCTTGTTCATAAGTAGTGAATTTTATAACTATTAAGTTGTTACATCCAGTGACCCAGCCTGTCAAGAGGAAAGTCATAGTTGTTGCAGCTTTGTCTTAAACGACCAAGGCCCTCGCTGTACCTCCTTCTCACCTCCCCATAACAAGTGGAAACACATCACTATAAAGAGGAAATGAAGCCTTTATATGGCAGAAGAGATTGAATTTAGGAAAAAACTGTGTTGTTGTTAGACTGATATCTTATCATTATATGCAGAATATCATCTTGGAGTTGGCAGAAATAAATGTTGACAAACTCTCAGGAAGAACTGATACAGGTTTTTGACTTAAGGAGGATTCAGTAGAGGAAGCCACTTTGGAATGGAGATTCTTCTAGCCTTGTAGCACAGACTTGAGTGTCTACTCTTCTTCCTGCTCACTGAGATAAATGGAAGAGGAAGTTTGTCCGTGTTTGGGGACAGAGTTGCGAATGGGCAGTTGTAAAACGATAACTGAGGGGCCGGCCCCGTGGCTTAGCGGTTAAATGTGCGCGCTCCACTACTGGCAGCTTGGGTTCGGATCCTGGGCGCACGCCGAGGCACCGCTTCTCCGGCCACGCTGAGGCCGCGTCCCGCATACAGCAACTAGAAGGATGTGCAACTATGACGTACAACTATCTACGGGGCTTTGGGGGGGAAAAAAGGAAGAGGATTGGCAATAGATGTTATGTTAGCTCAGGGCTGATCTTCCTCACCAAAAAAAAAAAAAAAGGATAGCTAAGCTACTGTACTGGATGAGATGGGATATTCCATTCTTAATTTCAAAAACACAGAACCACGGTATGCTCTAGAGTAGAATGTATTTCAAGGTGCTGAAAGAGAAAGCCCAATATAATTGTCAACTTACAAAAGAAAATCAGTTGACTTTGAGATTTTTATACTACAGCAGAGCATGTAATGAGCCCTCATACATTTCATGAAAGGAGAAAGACACTGTTTTTGTTGTGCGTTATGTGTACCCGCAGAGACCTTGCTAAAATGAGGTACCCTCCTTTCCTCGCAGCCACTTTTGCTCAGCCTGTTGGCTCTTTCGGGCTTTCTCAGAAGTTTATACTTGATGTTACATCTGGCCCTTACCCTCCATATAGGGTTTCTTGACCCTAACTGGTCACGTGTGTTCACCCTCTTACCAGTCCCAGTTACGTGTATCTTCAAATTACTTGCCTTGTCGTTATTAAACAGTAATTTCTGAATTGAGTGCTGTAGCAAGAGGACAATTTGCAGTCAGACTGACCTGAGTTTCAAGTCGATTTCTGTGACTTAGTGGTGACTAACCCGTGATGAGTTATTTAATATCTTTGAGCTCTGGTTTCCTAATCTGTAAAACGATGATATTGTTGAAATCGGAGTCTTTGTGAATGTAAATGGTTAATGGGTCTTAGTAAATGGGTCTCACACAGTGCCTGTACATATTAGGCATTCAGATATTGTGTTGTTAGTTAATAATTATTATTGTCAATCAAGCTTATTCAGTAGCTCTGACTCACTTTGGATACATAAATAAGAAGGTGCCTAAAAGTAGGCTTTTTGTTTATTGCACATCCACCTCCTAGCTGAGTGCTTCCCTTGGGTCTGATGGGTTTTTTGCTGTTGAAAGACTTATACTAATAATCTTGGCTTTCATTTTGAGTGGCCTATTCTCAAGTGTCACTTTAAGTTGATTTGTTATGCTAATACCTTAACAAATAATATGCTTCCTAATTAGTCCATATGTAATAAGGCAAAGTACCCACCTGCATATGTACAAAATTTTCTATGCAAAAACCCCTTCGCTCAGTTTCGCACTGTGGGGGGGATTGCAGCGCATGAAGAAATAGGTTCTTTCTTTGACTTGAATGGTAGTGACGTAGTACACCAGAGTAAATCACGAAAGCTAGAAAAGCATGGTTGTTGAAGTCATTTAAAATTGGTTTGGAAGTGTGCTGTTGAACAGAACACCTTTTGAGTAGTTCTGGTCCTACTTACATCTTTCCTCTACCACTGTAATAGCCTCCTAACCGGCCTCCTTATCTCCAGTTGTCCCCCCTCTAATCCAGTTCTATATATGGCTGTTAGATTAATCTTCCTGAAATATGCTTCTGATTCTTCCACTCTCCTTATCCTAAACTTTTAAAAAACCTTCCCATTTGCTAGAGAAAAGGGCCAGACTTCTAAGGTCTCAAGATGTGGCCTAAGCTTCCAAAGATAATTGTTATATTCCTTATTTACTATTTGCTTTTAGAGTGGCTCTTAACGGGGGGGGGGGGGGGGGGTTGGAAATGTGTATGGACATTTTTTTGTATATGTCACTGGGAGACATTTCTAGTGGGGGGGACCAAAAGTGCTGGATGTGACAGTCCTGCCTACCAAAGATTTGACCAAGTCAGAATGGCGGTGGTGCACCCATGGAGCAGTATGGCACAACTTCAGCAAATTGGATTGTGGTTTTCAATGCACGCTTCATGCTTTCTTTTGTTTATACTTTTCCTAATCTGCCTCCAGCCTGGATTACCTTTCTCCTTATCTGTATACAAGTGTTACCCACTCTTCAATGTTCAGACAGAGAGGACCATGTCCATGAAGCTGCCTCAGATCCTTTGTGTCGAAGTAATCTCTCCTGCTGAGCTGCCACAGCACTTTATCCAGATCTTGTTGTATGGTACCATTTTCTATTTTGCATTATAGGCACATGCCTAATCTCTGTTATTAGATTTTTAGGTCCTTTGAAGGTAGATTTCATGTTTGGTTCATGTTTGTTTTCCCAGCATATGTAGCGTGGCTCCTTGCAGGTCATGAACACTTTTTTTTCTTTTTTTTTTGAGTAGATGAAGAAGTTTGTTCCTGCCTTGATCAATGGCAAGTTTAGGAATTGCTAGTTACTTGAAAATCCCCAGTAAAGGGGCTGAATCATTTTGTGGTAGTTTAGTTTTTCATATGTTTTATAATTATTTTCAGATCACACTGGCAGTGTGGTAGCTTCTACTTGTGAAATCTAGCCAACATGTGAAACAATTACAGGATTGTTTCATCTTGTGGTAAATAGGATCATATTCTTTGGAGGAAGCAGTAGCGTAGGTGCCTGAGTCAGAATTCCTTTCACCAGTTAGAATAGTGGAGTATCGAAATTGTCAGTCTTTTAAAGTGCATGGGTCCAATCTCCTGGTATTACAAATGTCATTTGAGGCCCAGTGAGGCTAACTTTTGTCCAAGGCAAAATATGAATCCCAGTGGAAATAATTTCAACATTGTAGTATTTCTGTTTTTGTTGACATCTGAAATTTGTACTTAGAATCACCTGTCTCTTCAAAGATGGCTTCCTTTGTAGTTTTTCTTCCCATAATGAAAGCCTATCCCAGTGTTCTCTGTTTAGGGTTTAACTCACTAATCATAATGATACCATTAGTCTTAGCAATTGCTAAGGCAATTGTTTCAATGCCTTAACTGGTAGGTTACACAATGAGAAGGAGAAATCCTTAATTTTAGATTCCTTTTTATCCAGTTTAGTCATTTAGAAGATTAGAGCAACAGGCAATCTAGTTCATGAAGAATGGATTTCACAATGCACTGGGATTTAATAGCCCCAGCTGCCCTATGGCTGAAAAGTAAGTTCTTTATGATTCTGGCAGCCTTTAGAATC
The DNA here is from genome assembly GCF_057802395.1 of Ceratotherium simum simum. Classification (NCBI taxonomy): domain Eukaryota; kingdom Metazoa; phylum Chordata; class Mammalia; order Perissodactyla; family Rhinocerotidae; genus Ceratotherium; species Ceratotherium simum. The sequence goes on from NC_141900.1 coordinate 84,454,273, forward strand.
CTACTGAGCTACAGAAATCTCAAGTTTTATGACCTCTTTGTTAGGGTGCACTGCAGGGAGACTGTAATATTGCCTAGCCAGTGAAGAAAGTTTACTAGGTTTGTTCTGTTGGACATCAAAGAGTAAAACTAGGACCAGTTATAGGGAAATACATTTCAGCTTAATATGAAAAAAGAACTTTCTAAGAAGAGTGTTCAGTGGGAGAGTGGGCTGCCCCAGGAAGTTAGAGTTTCTTTTCATTGAAGGTGTTTACACAGAAGCTGAATAACCATATGGTAGGAATGTTGTGGAGGGGATTTTGACAATATATAGGAGACTAGACTTGACGTTCCCATCCGGCTTACAGACCCTATGATTCCGTGGTTTATAATTCCTGAAAATGATGAGACTGATTAATTCACCATAGGAAAAGTACATTTGTACTTCACCTTTCCATACTTTCGTTACAAGTGAAGTAGCTGGTTCTTGATGAAGCTTGCCTACATGTGGCAATGATCTTGCCTTTTTTTTTCCCCTTCATTATACTAATTGATATAATGGAACTATAGAATTCATCAAGAAAAATGGGAACTGATTTATTGCCTTTAATACTGGATTTCCTTTATAATTGTAACTCATTCCAGTTATGCTGAGTTGCTGGGGCAGAGATAATTGCAGCATTTTTGGCTCTCTAAGAATTAAGAAAGGAAGAAGAAAACTTTTTTGCTCTTTAGATTTTTCATTTGGAATATAAATCAGGGTCTGAACCTTATTTCATGATTTGATTTATAAGTCATACTTTTTATCCCAGGAATGACTTTTGGCTAGCCTTAGAGCAAATTAGCCAGATGCTTATATATTTGATAGAGCTTTCTCTTCTCTTATTAATAATTAAAGTAAAAGCAATCATAAGGAAATGTCATTCCAGTAATAAAATATTCCAAAGCATGTTCTGATTTGTAATCTCATAAAATACGTGAGAATGATTACCCGGATTATTCACATTCATTTCATAGAGGGGAAACCCAAGGTACTGAAATTAGGGAATTATTTGCAGAACCTGGTTCAGATTCCTTTTCCCCACTTAAGACAAGTTCCTGCAAAACTTTTACCTGCTTTCTATACTGGTAATCTAAGTGGTGACCAATTCCTTTCAGGTATCTTTGTGTTCAAGCTGCAATATCTAAGATCCTACTCAATGCTGCCCATCTTTTATCAAGGAGGCAGAGAATAGAGGCAGAGAATGCCCTGCCTAGCAGGATCCTCAGTAACTATTCTTGTCCAATACCTTATTTACCTGTCTGATTTCCTGTTGTTTCTTGATTGCCTCTCCCAGGCCAGGGAGATAAATTTAAACACACTGATCTCGTTGGTGGTTGTTGAGGATGATTACTGTTGAGGTCTGATTGTTTTCCAGGGGGAAAAGGAAGTTAATTTAAAAAGATCTTAATCAGAATAGTGGTTTCTGTGATATATATGTGTGATTTTGAAAACCAATACTGGGGTCCTACATTCTGACATCAGCCTGCACTCTCTTTTGCCAGGGACTCTCATAGGATATTGGTCTTCAGATGAGATGTTCAATTCCGTTGAGGTTAAGGCATCTTTAAACAGCTTGGAGAGCTTATTTTTCTATTTAAACCTCATTCTGTCATAGGTTACAATCCTTTGGGGGACAGGTATGGGTTGTTAGTTTGCTGAAAATAGAACTTAATTGGCTACTGTACGAAGTAATGATTTTTAATTTGGCAAGAGAGTTGTAATTCAATCAGTCGGTTAGGTCTTTAAGGTTGTATGGAAGTTACAAAAAGGAACTAAAACCCCACTTGGAACACTGCTCCTCTGCACACCAGACCTGTAGACCTCTGTGGGTGATTGTGGGTTGTGCACATTGGAGCTTCTGACCATTATGTGTAGCTAGAGGGGGGGTGTCTGCCTCACCTCTGAGGTGTGCCAGCAATATGTTCAGTGGCCTGGACTGAAGTTTTTCAACTGCTATGCATTTATTTGCTATGGAAATGCTAAGGACTAGAACTGCCCAGAAGATAAGGCATCATCTTCCTCTTCTTGGCTTTGGATTTTCCTATTTTACTAAATAGGAGAAAGACCTGTTGGGAGAGTGTAGTAATGTATATGGCCAGTGATTTCCTCTTTAATTCAGCAAAGATATTGCAGGAGGGTGGGGACTTGTGGTAAGCATCTGCTCATAGACATTTGAGGGGGGAATCAGTTCTACCTCTATTTCCTTTAAAAGGTAGTTATCACTTCACCTTCTGAGGCAAGCAGGAGTCATTTGCCAGTGTGGCACCCTTTTTCATTTGTATCTGTAGAACTATGGTTACTGTTCCCAGCAGACGTTGAACCAGATGTGCCTGCTATTGCAGAAGTGAAGTCTGGCAGCTGTTACCTAACCTCTTTAATATCCTGATTCTGTCTACTTCAGCCTTTTTAGATTTTTGAAGCCTTATTAGGTATGAACAATTTTTGCCCAAAGGAATCGGCTGCCTCTCCCCAGTGATTGACAAGATACTGGTCAGCAGACAATGATTAGCAGAATGCTGCGATTCTCGTTTTCCCCTGATGAATATTTGTGTTAACAGACTACCAGCAGCTTTGTGCTATAGCACAGTTGTTTGGTGTCATAGGGAGATGAATCTCCTTCCGTTTCTAGCTTTTATATGCTGGTACTTATTATTAGAGTGATTGGGTGCTCTTCACACGTGAATAATTAAGGTTGCCAAACCTAAAGGGAATGGTGACATGCCAAGCATACGTGCATGTTCCTGGGGACTCTTGTAGCAGCTGGACTTGGACTTTAGCCTGAGCCTCTCGTTTCTCTTTTGCTTCCCATGACATTTCATGAGAGAAATTTCTCTTCAATCATCAGATATTTATTGAGCACCTACTGTGCCCAGATCTTTTTATGTTTTGCCTCAAAGACTTCTCAGATTTTCCCTGCTTTGGTTGTGACTTTAGTCATGTTATAAAGTACTATAGTCTGGGTTTGGATAATTAGTGTTCATTGAAGTGGGAACATACACCAGTTATTTTATTTTGACATTTTTGTTGTACTGATAGGAAACGTTAAATTGAGAGCTTTGGTTTCTTAGATATTTATGGCTTAGCTGCATCTGGATGGGTGTTCCTAGGTATAAAGAAAAACTGAACGGGAAGGTACTGACTTTTGTTGGGTTTCTACACTTGGGTCATATTGTGGTGACCCAGGCGCTTTATATGTATTAACTGATTCAAGCTTCAGAATATTCCCTCAGAATTCTTCCTCTTCCCACTGTTGAAGCCTTCATCCTTTGTCTCATTTATTGCACAAGATTTTTGGCTCCCTGTTTCAAATGTCACTCTCTCCAACCTATCATTTCACACTGCTGCTCATTTGGTCTTTGTAAAATTCAGATGTTGTCACTCCCCTTCCCAAAAAGTTTTCTTCATTTCTATATTCCACAGGTTAACATCTCTGCCTGGCAAACGACACTAGGCCCTTGGTGAGCTGTCTCCTGGCTCCCTATCCAGCATTACCTCCTTTTTGAACTTGCCATTCTTTCCTACTGCTTATCTTTTGTCCCTCCCTCTGGAAAGCTCTAACTCATCCTTCAAGTTTGAAAACTTGAGAAAAGTGCCTCTCCTTCTGACATCATTATTTCCTGAAAGAATGAACAACGAATTCCCCAAAAGTAAAAGTATACTTTAAGAAAAATGGACAGTCCTTCAATCTGGAATAATTTATAATAAATTTGTTCAAGCCCAGACTTACCACGTTGTTCTCCCTTTTTCATTTTGTGAAAACTGGGGAAAACTTCACCACAGGCTGGCCCTAGTTCACAGACTTGTGTTTTTGAACCTTTTGTGTATGTAGTGAGATTGGCAGAAAGGCTGGAAATGTGAGGATGTGAACAAAGCAGAAAAAAAATTTAAAAAGGTTCTGTTTATTGAAATGTAGAATATGGAAAGAGAATAGTTTTTAGAGAAAGCCATGAGCAGTTGGAGAACAGAAAGAACTAAAGAAACCTGGTAATCATGAAAAGGGAGCTGACTTAAAGAAAGGCATTTTAATTGACCAATAGAAGGGAGGAAAGGGTTAATCAAAATAGAAATTAATTGGAAGATGAAAAGCACAGAGAAAAAGGGTGAGAGAGACATGAAGCCCTCCTTCTAGATTGTTTAATGAGTTTTGTGAGTTGATTCCCAATTATACAGAGACAGAAATGATATTGATTCTTCTTGTGAATTCTGATGCATGCTATTCAAAGAGGAAAGAAAGAAAATTCTTTTTTTTTTTAAAGATTTTATTTATTCATTTTTTTCCCCCCAAAGCCGCAGTAGATAGTTGTATGTCATAGGTTCACATCCTTCTAGTTGCTGTACGTGGGACTCGGCCTCGCGTTGGACGGAGAAGTGGTGCCTCGGGGCGCGCCCGGGATCCGAACCCGGGCCGCCAGCATCAGAGCGCGCGCACTTAACCGCTAAGCCACAGAGCCGGCCCAGAAAATTCTTTATACAAGTTTATTATTGGTGAGATTACATTCTTTAAGAAATATCATCCGTGGTGGCCACTGGGGAACTCAAGCCAAATAAGTCTTTTGGCCTAAAAGTAATTTAACAATTCAGTATCTTTCTGGGTGACTGTAATTGCTAGATGTTTGAGAGTCATGAAATTAAGTTAGCATTCTTGCTGTTGAATTGATTTTTAATGTTTATTTGCAAAACCTCAAATGTGTGTCCAAAGCCCTGAATGCTTTCCCAGAGTTATCCATTGTATACTCCCTAGATATGAAATATCAATTTTGCAGGCTAGCAAAATGGTATTTAATGGTGGCTGACAGGGTAGTGTTTAAGGACAATATGTATTGGATACCTAAATTTTTCTATTATCTGACTCTTGGCACAGATCATTGAATTTAAGTTGCACAGAGATTGCAGAAGATCTGGCTGCTTTAATAACCCAAGCTATGCAGCATGTTTATTTAATCCCAGGACCTTCCTGTGCCTTTCTGCTTTCTAAGCATGTACAGGAGAAAATAAAACAATTTTGGTTTCTACCTTCACATCTACTTGCATTAGGAAAGATGTCTTAAAAAAAGTAAGGGACATTTTCAGGACGCTTTTTGAAGCCTGAAGCACACCGGTTTTTTGTAATTTGTTGACCTCAGCTTTTTTTGTTCCTCCTCTGATGTTTGCCTTTCTTGATAATACTTCAAGACGCAAGGTTTCACACATTTCAACTTAAAATTTTGATGCTAAATTTGGTTAACTCTACAGCTGTAAAGGATGTTCGTATCATTTTGTGTTGAATTTCATTTTAAATTGATCACTGTTTTAGGCATATGCAATGTCTTCTTAATGGCTTCTTGGATAAAATACATTGTTCAGTGAGATAAGTAAATGAAATCATCTGGGTTACTGAGCATGACTCGGTTAAAATCTCATGTGGAACAATTTCTCTGTCCACCCTTTGTTAACCATGTGTCCTGCTGGTTTGTAGCACTTGGACTTGCACAAGAGTTAAAATAAATCATGGAGATCTGGATTTGGGGTAACAGCCCCCTCCTCAATACGAGACTATGGATCTCCTTTCTGCTTTTCCTTTGATCTGTTTTTGGTTTTGCATTCTTCCTTTTGCTGTAGGTTTTTTAGCGGCTTATTTTTTCTTAGAAAAGTCTGAGCATGAGTTAAACTACAAGGAATTTTTGAAATGATTAAATGGAGATATCATATATATAAGCCATATGAGTTGTCTGAATAAGAAACCCCTTTATGATAGGCCCAAATTTGCATATTTGCTTACAGTTTCTCCACCATATCTTTGTGAAGGAGCCTCTGGTACACAGCGTAAGCATCCCATCATTGTCATGCATCCATTTACTCATTGGAACACTTTCTACTTACTCCTCTGTCTCTGTCACTCATAATTCTTGTTATAACCTCCGTATAGAATGAGGAGGGTTAATATCTGTTATCACTGAACACTGTATAAAGCTGTTGAAAAAATGAGATGAAAAAGCAAAGCCATCATTGTTTTCTTCATCCCTTATATCCTCTCTCCTCTTGAACAGTTTAACTTTACTGCTGCTAAATTAAATAATGATAATTTGTTAAATTTACAAAGACATAGTTAAAGTCACAAAGAGAAGCACAAAGAGAAAAGGTATAGCTAGCTCCTTGTTATAATGTTCCTGGAATGCTGCAAATAAAATTGACTATTGGTAAATCAATTTATGTTTTAAAAGCACTGGGAAAATAACTTTGTATAGAAACGATTTTTTAAGTTCCCATGTAGAGAGAAGACTCTTTTTATAATACAAATAATTATTGTAATATTTTTTCTGTTAACTGGGGAATTTTTTTCTGCAGTAAATTTTTTTTTTTTTTTTTTCTTTTTTTTTGATTTTTTATTTATTTATTTTTCCCCCAAAGCCCCAGCAGATAGTTGTCTGTCATAGCTGCACATCCTTCTAGTTGCTGTATGTGGGACGCGGCCCCAGCATGGCCAGAGGAGCGGTGCGTCAGTGCGCACCCGGGATCCGAACCCGGGCCGCCGGCAGCACAGTGCGCGCACTTAACCGCCAAGCCACGGGGCCGGCCCCGTCTGCAGTAAATTTTAAACAGTGCTACTTGATTTCAATTTGGATTATCAACTAAATGTTTGTGGATCAGTATAGAAAACAGACAGGACAAAGTGATGTAATTTACCAAGTATGAACAAACACATCACCATTTGGGGATTAATTCTGTGTTCTTTGAAAGTAATCTCAGGGCAAAACTTGATTGCTAAAACCTGCAATTTAAATATTTCCTGTGGATTAAGCTAGATTAAAATGTTATCTGTCCCATCTGTTCAAAATCCATGTGGATGGGCTCCTATTTTATATTTAAATTCTGATTTTGTAGGTTGAATAGAAGTTCTAGAAAAGGCTGGAAAGATTTGAGGGGCCAGTGAAGGTACTAGGGTTGGATGAAGTTGGTTGTGGTGGTGAGTTTCCTGTCACTGCCTCAGAGTCTCATTTTTTCTATTTAGCATTTTTCAGTTTTCACAGTAATATTGGACATAGTTGGCCTTCTGATTTTTACAAGTGTGGCTTTCTTGATGATTGAAAATGGTTATTCATTTGAGTGCTTTGAGAAATTATTGATTAGTGTTGATGTTTTAATGTCTCACAAGTATATCTTCCTGTTTTCTGCTTGCAGATATTGGGGGCACCACTATTTTTGAAATTTGGCTCTTCATTTCTTTTCTCTCTGTTCTTTTCTGCCTCCCAAGCTCCCAATTTGGATTAAAACTTAAACAGCTTACGCCTAGAAGACATAAGACATTTACACAATTGCAGATTTATTACCTTTGAATTTTTAAAAATGAACTTTTAAAGGTTTCTTTTATATTTTTAAGGTTTCCAAGTAGTGCCCATATCTGTGCAGACTGACAGTTACACTGGGGGAGGGGAGGACAAAAGAGTGAGCACTCGTCCAAACATTTTCTGAAGAGAGCCGTCTTCTATTTCCTTCTGTGACCTGATTTAATGAAGATATTTCCACCTCAAAGGACGGTCTCAGGAATACTGTATAGTCTCATTATTAGACGACTGGGTGCAACTTTGATGTTCCCATGCCCTTGCTTGAATGTGAATGTTACAACATGGCACATTTTCAAGGAATCATAGGGAATTGACCCATTTTATGTCACACAGACTGTTGGGCATTTGGAGCTAGAAGGAACATCATTTATATTCAGCCGTTTTATTTTTTTAACAGAGGAGGAAATTGAAGCCCAGAGAGATTAAGTAATTTTATTCAACAAACATTAATTGAGCGTGCATCATATGTCAGATCCAATACTAGGTGCTGGGGGCTACAGAGATGAATAAGTTGAAGTCCCTGTTGGAGATAAATACATAGTTCTCAGATTGTACAGCTTGTAATTAGCAGGTCAGGAAGTAGAATATTTATGAATCCTTCATAATCAAATCTTTCTATGTTGATATGACAAAAATTATGTCAACCTTCTGTCCCTTCCCCTACCCTTAATTTATCGTCATTCAATAAAGGTGATTTTCACTTATTTTCTTACCTTTAGAACAAAATTCACTGTTCTCCCTTGACTTCAAATACTTCTTTGGCCACCACTCTTTCTTGAAAGATAGTGTACACCAGTCAGCTACCTTTTATCAACTATTCAACCCACTAAAATCTGACCAAAACTGCCCTTGCCGAAGTTTTTGGCACCTCTAGTGGGCACATTTCAGTCCTAATTGTGACCGCTTTGAATGCATTGACTTATCTTCTTCTTCTTCTTTTTTTTTTTTGGTGAGGAAGATCAGCCCTGAGCTAACATCCATGCTAATCCTCCTCTTTTTGCTGAAGAAGACTGGCTCTGAGCTAACATCTATTGCCAATCCTCCTCCTTTTTTTCCCCAAAGCCCCTAGTAGTAGATAGTTGTATGTCATAGTTGCACATCCTTCTAGTTGCTGTATGTGGGACGTGGTCTCAGCATGGCCGGAGAAGCAGTGCGTCGGTGCGCGCCCGGGATCCGAACCCGGTCGCCAGTAGCGGAGCGCACGCACTTAACCACTAAGCCACGGGGCCGGCCCTGTCTTATCTTCTTAAAACTCTTGTCACCATTGGATCATTGGTGCCCTGACTCTCCTACCTCTTCTGCTTTTTCATTTCCCTTAGACTTTCAGCTGCCCACTTCTTATTCCCCAAATAGACCACACTTGAGCACATCTCTGTAGCAACTGGTCATCCTTCAAGACTTAGCTCAGATATCATCTCCTCATGAGGCATATCTGACCTTTTCAAGATTTTAGTCACTTCTCTCTCTTCCCTCTTCTTATAGCACCTTGTATATATTTCCTAATGCTGTAATTTTGTGGTCTGTATATCAAGCTTCTCATTTGAATTTTTTCTCTCAAGAACAGGGACAATTTTCTCCAGCAACTGACACATGATAATGTTTTTTAAAATGTAATTTAACCCAGAATGACTTCTCACTAGCTCAGGCCACCCCTCCTCTCCCCATGTGTTTCTCTCTCCAGCTCTCTACTGGGTTCTGTGGGCTAGGCTAGTACAGTGCTGCCAAGAAACAGCCTGTGGTGATTCGCTGTTAATGGTAGATTTATAGTTCTATCAATTGTCAGTATATTAATTCAGTTAAGAAGCTTAAACATAACGCTTAGTTACGTTAAAATCAATTGGCAAACCTTTTTAAAAAATTCATAAATTATACATACATAAACTCGAGCCTATCCCTGCCTGATTAAATCTGAGTTCATAATTAGTGTGAGACAAATAACTAAAATTTTTTACAGCTAAAATAAGGGGATTTTCCAGTTCTCACTATGGTAGTGAATATCCTATGTAATGGTATTGTCTCCATATTTAATTATAACCTAAGCATTTGCAGTTTAGATGTGCTGGGCAGCACTCCATCCTGCAAAAGACACTGTTTCTGCCTTTAAGGAATTAGTGTACTGCAATAAAAAAGCATGCAGATTGGTTTTCCCCAGTGCCCTGTTAGGCGGCTATGATAGTTCTTTTGGGCCTGTTATCAAGTTGATGCCTTTGCTGAGCTAGAATATTTTTCTCTGTTTCCCCATTTTGTTTGTGTTGTTGACCCTTCATCCTTTGCTGTACGTTTGTCCTTGATTAAAATTAGATCAATAAAGCTAAATCAAGGTAAAAAGAAGAATTTCCTCAGTAGTGTAAGTGACCATATATTACAGATAAACTGTTCAGAAGGAAATATTAGGTGGTTCTTTTGTTTTTATTTTTACTTATACCTTTTTCTTTTATTTCTGAATAGTACTAACAAACCATATGGGTTATACCTTATTTTTTGGAAGTATGGAGGTGGTGATGTGTATTTTTAAGCTGGTGGTTCTGAATTTTTTGTTTATGTTTTTTTCCTGTAACCTCCTGGTCTTGGGTTGTGTTCAAATCTGTAAGATTTATTAGGTGAACATTCTGTAGCTAAGTGGCAAGATGTTCTGGCTTCTCGTTAGTAGTGACCCTGGATAGTTTTCTCACATTCAGCAACATTTGTTAGGAGCCACCCAGGATCCTTGTCATCTAGTGGTGAGGCTGAGCTGGGGTTCTGGGTAAAGAGGTCACCTTGTGCACGTCTCCCTGGGTGGGTAGGACGGGGGGGTGCTTTGTAAGGAATGCTCAGGCCGACTGTGGTTTCTTTTTTCTTTTTGTATAGGAACTCTGCTCCTGTAGGACAAAGAGCTTAGTGCTTGGAAGAAGGAAAATGACTCTTTATCTCTTGCTCTAAGCTGTTGGAGGGACATCAGAGGATCCTTAGGTGACTTGTAATAGAACCCAGTGGCCATGAATTTTAGAATCAGTTACATTAGAGTTCAACTTTTGCCTGTGCCATTTTTTCCTGCTCCAACCTACGGTCTCAATTATGCTGAGCCTTTTTTCTTCATCTGTAAAAATACAGTATCTGCTTACTCTTCTCATTGTTTTGAGGATTAAATAAGTATAATGGGATTAAAAAGTTGAGTAAGATCCTGTTTTTAACCTCAAATAGCTTCTAATCACCTATGAGATGTAGGAAGCATATATACTGACTCAGGAGAAGAGAAGATATTTAATTAGAGAGCTCAGAGAAGGTTTCCTGAAGGAGTGGGTGGCATTTGAGCATGGCCTCACAGAAGGTTTGGCATTTTAGTAAGCAAAGGCTTTAGCACTGAGAGAGTAGTCACATCCAGGCGTAGGAAATAATCTAAAAGGAGGAGTAGAAGATTCAGTCATGGGGCTTGAAACAGTTCATTATATAGTTGTTGTGACCAGAACGGGGCTAGCATTTTGACTATATCCATAATAGTGACTAATCTCTTTTTGTGGTCAACCTAAATATCTGAAAATTTTCCTGTTAACTTATATTTTGAATTTGATAGCATGGTGATGCTTCTCCCAGATTAAAGAAATCAGGATTATTATCTTGAATGAGCTCCAATTTTTTCTTATCAAAAACATGTAACATAAAATTTACCATCTTAACCATTTAAGTGTACAATTCGGAAGTATTAAGTATATTCACATTATTGTGAGACAGATCTCCAGAACTTTTTCATCTTACAGGACTGAAGCTCTATACACATTAAACAATTCTTTTTACCTGTTCCCCTCAGTCCCTGGTAACCTTTGAGCGCCACTATTTTTGACAGCTGGCTTGAGAGAAGTTTCTAGAATCCATTTAGTAACATTGCATGAAAAGATGTGGGATAGCAAATCTGGTGTTATTTTTCTCACTTTTTCATCTTGCTATAGTAGAAAAATGACATTTTGCTGGTGTTCTAGGCCTCCTGTGAGTTTGACCATCCATACTAAACCTCACTTTATTTGCATCTCCTTTAGGCAATATGGTAACCACCTTGACACGTTTAAGGTTTTACTCTTTTATCTTTACCATGATCCCAACTTAAGAAACCATGAATGTAGCCTTCCTATGGTTGGGCGTTAAGATCACAAAATGTTTCACAACTCATGAGAGAGTGATTACATTATCAGGTAGAAAAAAATTTAGGGTACGTTGTTCTTGTTTAAATTTCCTATCTTGAAGACTTCATAGATTGGACAGATTGGCTTGCGAGTCTTCTGTTTATTCTAGTGTGGTAACTTGTGTTACCAGTTGTTAAATCTTGCAAACGTTTCTCTCCATCACCTGTTTTAACTGTGGAAGCTCTTCATGTGCACCTGTACTGTTTTTCTTGGGTTTGTTGTCTGCATTTTTACATTGTAGATGGTCCTGCTCTGTGGGGACTGGCCAGGTGGAGGTAGTCTGGAACAGGTAAGAGGCAATATTCTCTGAGGAGAGTGTTGGTTATCAAGAGAGTTGACTATCTCATGGTTGCAAATTTCTTTGTCCAGTTATGTAGAGACGATGCTTTTGGCCCCTGTGTTAGGATAAAGAAACCACACCAGTTATTTTGAGAGCGACAACTTAATATAAGGAATTATTAATCAGGTATGGCAATACTAAAAAGGCGAAGCGAGAACCCCTGAGGGTCACATAGAGTTCTTCATTACAAGATGCAGCTGCTACCTGAAGGGTTGGTGGAACAAATAAAAGAGATTGGAATAGGAAAACTTAGAAATTTGGAAGATGGACCCATTGGAAGTGGTACTCAGACCTCTGTTGAGCTGTCTTTTGTGTTTCTAAGCTTGGAAGAGTAACTCCATGGAGCTGGGACCTGGGCCTCCTGGGGCGCGCTGCCAGTTGATTGGTTCCCGTGAGTCTGAGGTGTGATAAGACTGTTTCTAGGAGTGTTGGGAAAACTGCAAGCTGAAATCAATTGCTGCTACTGGAACAAACTGCAGTTGCTGAGAGGGGAAAGTGTTGCTCTGGAGAAGCTGACAGGAATAGGAAAGAGTTTGTCCCTCCTTCCTGTCCATTCTCCCTCTAACATCCCCTATTGGCAGAGCCTAACAGGGAACCAGCTGGCGAAGCAGAAACGTGGTTGGCAGTTTTCCCACCCCAGCATCACAAAGTGGAATTTAAAAAAGGTTAGGTTTAAAACTGAGTGACAGTAGCTTCATAACTTGCACAAGTACTGTGTCCAGCTTAATCTTGATGGGCTTCCTAGGAGCTGGTGGCTTTGGGTGGACATGCATTACATGTTGAAATTAATTGACCTTTTCAGGTCTTAGTGGGGTTTGCATGTGGAACCAAATATGAGTGAAAAGCCAGTGGGCAGTCTGTCAGTTCTTGCTGCCTCAGTGGTTGGGAGGCAGATAAGCGAGAGAAACTAGCATGGGCTGTAGGGCCAGATGGATCTTTTGGGGGATCTTTTGCTCTGATGTGTTAACTTGGGCATGTTTTTTCTCTGGGCACCTAATTTGTCAGTTGAGTAAAGCTAATAATTCCAGCTTTATTGGTTGTTGTGGGCATTAGAAATATGTTTCAAGTGCCAAGCACATAGTAGGCACTCAAATGGTCAGTGATGTTTATTTTGCTTATTTAATGAAGTGTTGTAGAAATTTAGAGTGGAGCCAGCTCTTTGTGTTAAGGGCGTTGAGTCAGAAGGCCGGCAACAGGAAAGGTCAGTGTGTGGTTATTACAATGGGATGGTGATGTAGTTGTTAAGACAACTCTAAGACATAAACAGTTGTTAAATAGGCACAAGTGAAGTTTCTTTTACGGCTAGAAGAACAAGGGAGTTTAGGGTGTTATTACATAAAGCAGGAGCTAAAGCTGCATTCTCGTGGACTAAGACACAAGTCTCAGGTCCCCTGTCATTCCCCATGGACACAAACAGCTGTGCATGACAACCACTGTTGCAGAGTGAGAAGCTCCCTACTCATGCCCTCTTGCCCCTAGACCTTCACCTGACTGTTCTGGGCATCTGGTTATTTGCCTGCTTATTCATTAGATGCAAATAACTCATACAAAATAACCCCAACACATTCCTGAGTATGCTTAATTCAGATTTGGTGAAGGGACAGTCTCTTTCCCGGGAGCAGCCTCTAGCAGGTCTGGCTTCAGGCTTGTCAAGGTCCCTTCCTGCAGTAGGGCAAGGCATTTCATGTATAAATAATGAAATTGCCTTGCCAGCTGGGTGCTGGATCTGAATGTCTGTGTTGTTCATGGTTCTGGTAACTTTATTTGCCCATATTTCTCCATGGTAGTAATGAGCGATAAATGTTGTTTCTGATTGATGACAAGTAGACTACACAGTAAAAAAGAGTCATCTTTGTTCTGTAGGGTTAGAAAGATGTCTGTCCTGAAAAGGTACAGGCCTCATTTTACTGAATATTTAAACACAGGCTGTGAGAGTACTTTGAATTTGGTAGATAAAATATGTGGCACTAGACCTGGCAGCCTGATTTAGACCTTGGAGTGATGGAACTGGCAAGGCAGAAACTCAGTGTCTAAAGGGAGACCTTTCTGCCGTGCACTTACATAATTCAGTCTCTTTTTTGGAAATGCACCGCAATTTATTGCACAAATTTGACTAGAAATCTGGCTCAATTGAAAGTTCCACTGGCACCAGCTAAATAATGGTGTCATATCCAGCATCGTTTTCCCTTCTGTGTTGTTCCAGGAAGAACTTTTAATAATTATTATTATTTTTTAATATGGTGAAGAAGGGAAGGCATTCACAAAGAAGCATTTCTCTAACAAAATGATATTATCTTCTGAATGGGCTCACCCCATCCTGCTCTGTTACAGAGAAAATTGGTTTCCTATTGTAAGAGATTTATTTTCTTTTTTTCCTGTTCCTTCCTCCTCTTCTAGAACTGTGGGAGGGCTTGTGGCACATCACTGTGCTGGATGGGATTCATCTGGCTTGTAGCCTGTACTTTAAGTAACGGGGTTGTCTCTTCTGAGGGCGTTGGCTCTCCATTTTTAGCCTGGGATAAAGGGTAAGAAATGTGGGAGAAGATTTCTTCATTACTAGAAAACATGATTTGGGGCCAACTGGTTAATTTTGAGCTTCCAGTGAAAAGGAAAGAAGTTCCAGAAGGGCAGAGCCAGTCGTAGTATACTGGTCCCTGCTGGTTTCTATTACCTCCCAGACCTCCAGGCGTGCTTTTGTCCTTGAAGATTCCCCCCCCACCCCCGCACCCCCGCTCCATTTTCCCTTTCACTTTTAAACTCTAGTTTCTTATTTGTGTATTTTTTATGTCCTTTCCAACGAAGGGGTTTCCCACGTTAACATTGATTCATATTTGTAATCGATCTTCAGAACTATTACCTGGGTAGAATGAGGCCATTCTAGAGAGACACTTTCTTTTCAGCTCCGTTTGCTCATTTGAACAGCATAGGAAGAGTGCGTCATTCAGCAAAACTTCACACCTGTTAGTATTGTTGCAGATTCCCCTTTCGAGAATAAAGGAAGGACCCTACAATCTTTCACTACTCTTTTCTTCCATCTTAGCCACAAAAAATATCACCCCAGAGGCTGGCCTGGTGGCATAGTGGTTAAGTTCGTGCGCTCTGCTCCGGCCACCTGGGTTTCGAGGGTTGGGATCTCGGGCTTGGACGCACTGCTTATCAAACAATGCTGTGGCAGTGTCCCGTATAAAGTAGAGGAAGAGGGGCACGGATGTTAGCCCAGGGCCAATCTTCCTCACACACAAATGTGTGGATATATATATATATATATCACCCTAGCAAATGCCCTTGCTTAGACTTAGTTTAATCTCAAATACGTGAATTTTGTGGGGGAACGCTGGTACTTTTGAGTCCACATTAGGAAATCACCCCCTTTTGTATTTTAGCTTACAATAATTTATTTTATTTTTGAACTGTCACACTTGATATTTCTAGAATATCAGTTCAGTTTTACTTGAACTCTAGTACTATATGTGTTCGTTAAGGATTTGTAACTATTAGCTAATGATAAATTGAGGGTGTGTTTTTTCAGAGATCATAAGTAATAGAATTTGTTATGTCAGACTCGTAGAGATAGCAGAAAATTGCTTTAAAGTCTTAGCCAGGTCAAAAGAGAACACACTGATTACTCAGATTTTGTAAATTTGGTTTTTTCTGTTATTAATAAGACACTGAAATTACCAAGAGTGCTACTTTCGTATCACTGCTTACAAAGAACCCAGATTTTGCAGTTGTACAGTGGGATATCTATTCTAGAATCTTTCTAATATTCAGTAATATGCTTATGTTTGTGTAGTATAGAATCATATCTGGTAAGAGTAGTCAGAAGGTAGGAAGAGTTTGCATTCCACTAGTGCTGTATCAGTGATATTCATTAGATGAATTTGCCAACAATGGTATGAAGCTGCAGTGATATTGCCTCCCCACCCTTTTTTTGATTCACTTTGATGTTTACTAACCAGTTCCATTTATTCCTATAATCACAAGAAGTACAGTTGTTTTTAAAATTCTTTTAGATAAGCCTTTTTGTATTCCCCGTTTTATTCTTTCAGTATGTTGGCACTTTGTAGGAATGTGGCACTATGCTAGGCACTTTCTGGGTGTTATAAAGATCTCTCACATAGAGCTTCCCTCATGTGGTCTGGTAGGGAAGATAAGACCTGTGAAGTAATTTAATTACAGTTATACAAGGCAGAAAGTGATTAGTGCTATAACTTTGGCTTATCTCTTCTGTCTCGGGACATTTTAGCTCTTGTTAACATCCGTGTTAGATGACGTAAAACGTAGCTAAGTAGCCTTGCTTCTTAGTAACACTAAAAGTGTAGATTTGGTTTTCTCATGGAGTTTATATCATCTGAAATGTTCCTTGAATATGAAAGTAGAGTTGCCTTAATTTGTACTAATATATTTAGCCCTTTTCTCATTTTTACAGGATTTTGAAATAATTTTGCCTGGCTTTTCACTACAAAGTCACGTATAATGCCAGGTAATTCTTCAATTGCTGATTCTTAGGCAGAAACTGAGGCAAGCCAGGAGCTGCTGGTGCTAGAATCATTGTTTAGAGCCCAGGCTTCTATTTGGTTGATCATCAGCAAGCTGCCCACTTCCTCTTGACCATTAGTTGCTATCAAATGCTTGAGGAATGTTGGATTTCAAGGTCCAGGACAGTGCTTTTTGTCTGTGACTTCAGGAGTGCTGAACTTGTGCTTTGTTCTCTTCGAGGATCCGGTGCCCTTTCTGTCTCATTATCCCAGTCTTACCGCTGAATCCTCACTATTCCTCTAGGAACGGTGGCACAGACTTAGTTCCCATTTGGAGCAGATTTTTATTTTCAGAGCCCTTGGGCAGGAAAAAGATTTTGCCCTATTACTTGTTGGAAGCTGTCTCTATGCAGAGAAAGGAAGATGGAGCAGGACTCCAAAGCCTTTTTTATTTTTGGTTTTCTTGCT
Source organism: Ceratotherium simum simum (assembly GCF_057802395.1). NCBI lineage: Eukaryota > Metazoa > Chordata > Mammalia > Perissodactyla > Rhinocerotidae > Ceratotherium > Ceratotherium simum. Next base: position 84,471,056 of record NC_141900.1, read on the forward strand.
GGGTCCGGGAGCCTCTTTGCTGCTGGTTGCACAGCTTCTTACTTGTGAGACTTCACTTTCCTTGGCCTTGAGGTCTGTGAGGGGTAGCACTGTTCTTTTATTCCACTCTTTCTCCTGTGCCTGCACAAGTATTTGTAGCTAAGTAAAGGGATCCCATATGGTTTGCTGCTTGGATAATGGTTTTGGAGCCCTTTATTCTTAAAGTCTTGACAGGGTCTTGGGGAAAAAAAGACCTGATGTTTGGCCTCCTACTTCTCCCCGCATTCTTTTTTTTCCCTCCCCCATTCTTACTGCATCTGAGCAATAAATAGCAACTACTTCTGAAAATACTCTTAGTTGGCTAATATAATTGAGTAGAAGAGCGGTCTCTAGGAACAGATTTTTTTCCCCTTACATGATGGTCTTGAAAATGGTACTTTAATTTTGAGATGTGCAAGTTCCTGTGGAACATAATCATATGCTGTGCACTGCAGATGACGAGCGAGTCTCTTCAAGGACGTGAGGCTGCCTAAATCTGCTTGCTTCTTTCCCTCTTTGGATAGTGTGGAACTGTTCTCCTGGCAGGTTGCCAAGAGACACTTGGAACCTGGGCTGTTTCTTGGACTTGCCACTTCCTCTTCTTTTCTGCTATCACCGTAGCTAGTCTAGGTCTAGACCACTGGGTGTCAGTGGTTAGGGGTGGGGTGGACGTGAGAGAGGATGTGCCTACTCCTGCTGTTCCCTGGCATGGGCTGATTGGTTTTCTCTCTTGATTCTCAGATTCCACATTCAGTCTTTCTATAGTTGGACTGGAGGAATATTTGGAAATCCTATTTTGCCACCATTACTAGAATGTTTCAACTTGTCTTATCTGTGTAGAAGTTCAAGGAGTATGTTGAATTATCTCTAGGTACATATGCGGAGATAAACTTTAATTCCCCAGTTATTACTTACTTACTTGTTTATTTTTATTTAACCCTTTTGGCATTAATCAGGCTCCTCAGTGTTGCTTTCTGACTTTTTAAATCTTTGAACTCCTTTTTCTTTTATTTCCATTGGTTTAAGTGGGGCAGGTGCTCAAAAGGTACTCAGCAGCATTTCTCAAAGTGTGACCCACAGTTCTCCTTGCTACTTATTAAAAATACAGAATTGTGGAAATCACACCAGACCTACTAAATCAGAATATCTGGTGTGGGCCTGGCAGTCTGCATGCTTACCAAGATCCCAGGTGATTCTTAGGCACACTAAAACTGACAGCCACTGACAGGTGTTGATTGCCTTTTGGCAGTAAGAAGCCAAGAAAGTGGAGTGTCTGGCCCACCAGCAATGAGCATAGGCCTCTGGGATAGCTGGGATCGAAATCCTAGCTCTGCCTGTTACTTGTTACGTGACCGGAGGCAGCTTACTTATGCTTGAAGCCTCACTTTCTTTGCTGTAAAATGGGGATCATAATACAGCAGTCCAGGTAGAATTGCTGTTTTTGTGAAGCCTACTTGATAGAGTTGTTCTTGTAGGGGAGAAAGTTTTCCTACCCTCATAGGGTCCCTGTCTGGGCCTGAAAATTAAACTGACAAAGACAGATTAACAGGAGAAAAGCATACAAATGTACTTAATGTAAGTTTTATGTGATGTGAGAGCCTTCGTAAGAAAATGAAGACTCAAAGAAACAGACCTGAGTATTTTTATGCTAGGTCCCATGAAGAGTGGACAGTTGTGTAGAAATATGATAAGTCAAAGAGCATGAGGGAAACCTAGCATGGCCTGTGGGTTTGGATTCTTCACGGTGTACCTTTTTCTTCAGAAATAAAGATGCTCCTTTCCTCCAGGTGTAGGAAGGGCACCTCTCACATGAGGGTTTTATGACCTGTTGCAGGGGAAAAGGTCAAAATGATCTTCCTGCTTCTGCTGTTTTCTAAAACGCCTTCAGCTTGAACCCCATTAACAATAGCAATTACTAGTTTACCTTAAATTCCAGTGTTTTTCACACGTGTTATTAGATCCTTAAAGATGGGATCAGTAGGATCAAATAAGGTTGTCAGAAAAATCAAAAGTTTGAGGGTCCTGTAAAAGCAACAAACATTTCAGGGACCTGGTATCTTGCATAATCCTGAGGTTGAAAGTCTAACCCCCTTCCAGTCCTACATCTGTGAATTTTTAAAATCCCATTTTAGTTTCTTTTATTTTTCAATTTGATTTCAGTTTATATTGTTTACCATTCCTTCTTTGCTTCCTGGAGATATGGTTGTAATGTGATTGCATTGTTATGAATTTGGGACTTCCCAGACCTTGTCTCTTTAATAGACCCTATTTACCTGTAAGAGGTATTTTGTTGGGAGAATGAAATAGAACTAATTGGGAAATAAAGCATCCTTTTCTTTGAAACAACTCCTGTGGAAATGTTTGGATATACGTGTGAATCTTCTGGGTATGGTCCTTTAGGTATTGTGGTGCAAGATAATCCTCCATTTGGCCAAGGCGCTACCATTTTGAACCTTTCCCCAGTTGCTGACTGTAGCTTTCTAGTTAGCCGACTTCCCTTTAATACAAATGTGCTACTGTATTGTTAAGGATCACAAAATAGTGGATATCCCTGTGGATTCTGTCTCCTGGCTGCCAAGGGAATTGAAGGGTCCTTGATTGTGAATATGCCCAGGGCATGTGGTAATGTTCCTGTTTTAAGTCTATAATTCAAATGGAAATCGCAGCCTTTGTTTATTAAAATGGCATGTGTGGCAGGGCAACTGGGACCAGTCCATTATTTACTGTTTGAAATTTTATCCATTTTAATCTGATCATGTCTGTTATTTTAATTCAACAGTCAGTTTTAAGATCTTCATAAAGTATAGTTCTGCTTGGCTACTTTAATATATTATAGTTCAAGTCTCCTTTAAAAAACAAAAATCAAACTTGTTTTTGACCTTGGTTATTTGACAGCATGCTTGTAGTTAAATTATTCCCTTCTGCCTCATGGAAGGATACATCTATGAAAGAATTTTTTTTTTTTTTTTTTTGAGGAAAAAATTGGAATTTAATGCACTTCCTATGAGGAAAAGAATGGCCAGTTATCCTGTTGCAGAGAGGAATAAAAGCGTGAGACGCTGTTAGCGATGGGAAAAGATTGACCAAACAAGATTTGGGGGTTTCACATCCCTAAACATTTCTGGCCTAAAAAAAAAATCCAATGTTATAGATTAATATAACAAACATTCCTTTTGCGGCCTTGGTAGTATAGCACGTATGCTTTAGATCTTTTACAGATAAGGTTGAAAGTCTCTGTGTACTCATCCTCAGCCCCATTTCTTCCCCCCTCCTTTTCTTTCTTCCACTACCCATCCCGCATCAGTAACCATTGTCTTTCATTTCTATGCGTTTTTGTACTTTTGCTGCTTACATAGCTCTATGAATAATGTTGCTTGCGTCTGTTTTTAGTCTGTACTTAAATGGGATTTTACTGTATCACTCTACAACTTGTTTTCCATGCTCAATATTGTTTTTCAAATTTGTTCATTTGTTATATGCTCTGATTCAGCTTAACTGCTCTGTAGTATTCTCTGTGACTGTACCATAAACATCGTCAACATGAACATTGTAATATACATACTTGTCTTGCACATGTGAGGCTTTTCTAGGTATATACCTACCTGTAAGTACAATTTCCTAATTATAGGGATGCATATCTTCAGCTTTAACCAAATGATGCCAAGTATCACCATGTCAGAGTGCCACCCACCGTAGTTGAACCATTTCATACTTTCATCAGTGGTTAAAGGGCGCTCCCATTTCCCCACATTCTCACCTTCAAAATTTTTGCCAGTATAATGGATATCCTGTAGTATCTCAATTTATTGCCCTGATGATTAATGAAGTTACACCTTTTTTCAAGGTACCTAATGTCCAGTTGGAGTTCTTATCCGAAATGCCTATTTGTACCTTTTGCCAATCCTTCTATTGGATTGTTTCTCTTTTTTCTTATTGATCTGTCAGAGTTCTTCCTTTCTTTACTAAGTTGAAGTAATAGGAAGAGAGCTTTCCACAACTCTCACTACCACATCTACCCACCTAATAGTATCTGCATCCACACACCTAAAGATGAATTGTTGGTGCTCCTACGTAAAGCCATTCCCTCGTTGCCTATTTAAGGACATTGCTTTAGAAGTCCTATCCTCTCTCTTCTATATTATCACTTATTTGCTCTCCACTGGACCATTGCCTATTATATCTCCCATCTAAAATAAAAAACAAAAGCATTTCTTCCCCCTGCTTCCTCTGCCAGCTGCCACACAATCTCTTCGTACTCCTTTGTGGCACAACTTTCAAAAGCATTGTATGTATTCACTTTCTCCAGTTCTTCTCTTATTCCTAGTTCCAAGCAGGTTTTTGCCCCTACTATTCCACCATAATTATTCTTGTCAAGTGACCCACACTTAGCTTAGTCCAGCATGCACATCTCAGTCCTCATCTCACTTGCCTTGTTGCATTTGACACAGCTGGTCATTCCCTCCTTCTCAATTCACTTACTTTCTTTGGCTTCCAGGACATAACAAACACTATGGTAGTTTCCTCCTACTGAGCACACTGATTACTCATTCTCAGTCTTTTTTTGCAGATTCCGTCTCTTATTCCTTACCTTTTAATGTTATAATGCCTCAAGACTCAGTCTTTGCTCCTTTTCAGTCTCTTAGCTTTAATTACTACGTGTATGCCAACAACTCCCAAATGTGTATCACCAGTTCAGAGCTTTCTCCCAAATTCTGTACTTGTATATCCAACTGCCTACTCAACATCTACACTTGGAAGTTTAACCTGTCCATAACTGAGCTCCTGATCTTATTTCCCTCCCTCTAGTCTACTCTTCTGTGGTCTTCCCTATCTCATTTGATGACCCCACCCATATTTCTACCATATTTCCATTTGCTGAGATGAAAAACCTTGGAGTCATCCTTGACTCCTCCCTTTCTTTCACACCTCACTTTCCATCTGTCTACTTTCAGAATATTTCCAGACTCTGACCACTTCTTACCTCCCTTCTTAATGTAATCCACCATCATTTTCTACCCAGCTTTTGTCATAACCTCTTAATTGTTCTCCCTTTTCTTGCTATAGCATCTGTTCTCAACACAGTAATCAAAAGTAGCCAAAGTAATTCTTTCAGATATTAGGTCCGATCTGTGTCTTTGTCTGCTACTGTTCTCCCCTTGTGCACTCTGCTGTAGCCACACTCTGTTGTAGCCACAGTCTGTTGGTCTTTGAACCCACTAGGCGTGCTCCTAACTGAAGGCCTTTGCATTGGCTGTTCTCTCTGCCTTTCGCCAGATGACTACATCCCATAGCTCCTTTGAGTCTTTGCTATAGAATGTAATGTGATCAGTGTAGGCCTCACTGAGAAGAATACAGCTGTGGCCAAGTGCCTCAGTTCCCTCTCCTCCTGCTCTGCTTTTTCTTTATCCATTTCACTTATCAGCTACTAAAAGTCTGTGCTTTGGCCTCTCACTTTGTTCATGATGTCTTTTCAGTAAAGAACTTTTTAAATTTTAGTGGAGCCACATTTATCAATCTCTTTTTTTCATAGTTTGTGTTTATTCAGCCTCATTTAAGAAATCCTGCAGTATCTCAAGGTCATTAGATTTTTTTGGCTACAGGATAGGCTAGATAAAATTAGGCCTGAAAAGGGATAAGAATAAGGCCTTAATTGGAGGTCCCTTCCATTCCCTCCGAATGAACGTTGACCAGAGACCTCCTTTTGGCAATCAGCCGAAAATAACTTTCTGTAAAAGTGCCAGGTGTGTCTTTAGATGCTGAGATGTTGGACCTCTCTCAAACCGGTGAGAGGTACAGCTGATGGAAGTTATCTCTAGTGTGAGTCATTGCAGGGCCTACATACGATGCCATTTCTCAGGATGAACAGCGATTATAGCACATATTGGTTTGTGTATTATCTGCCCACCAGATAAAGCAAGCATTCTTTTCTATTTTTATTTTTTAAAAAATATTTCCATGTAAATTAGAATCTAAACTAGACAGTCCTTTTTAGCAGGCAAGAGTCAGCTAAAGTCCTGTTTTCTCAGAGTACATTCCATACCTCAATTGCCTCTTAGAGATTTCAAAGGCTTTTATGTACCTGGTAATTTGGAGGAATTGCTTTTATTTTGTGGTTTCTTAGGGACTTCTAGTATCTCTCTTGTAAGATGTTTGCAGATGTCAATAGCTACTAGCTCTGAAGGGTTAGAGTAACAAGATCATTCTGTTTTCACTGGCGATATCTTGTTTTCTGCTTTTGCTATCAGTTCTTTCCTAGCTTCATGAGAGACATATAATCAGACGCTGAAGTTGCCCTGTTTTTTATTGGGATTTTTGTTGGTTTACTGTTTATTTTCTTTCATTCTTTTGAGAGGATTTTGGCTTGGCTCTGTCCTGTCGAGTGTCTTTCTTGTTCAGACAGCCATATTCATACATTTAGGTGTCTGTCATCCCCTGAGCTTCATTTGAATGCTTGTTGGAACTGTATTTCTTATATTGTTTTGGATTTCCAGTCAAATGACGTTCCCTCGTACCTCTGGTGTTTCGGAACAGGTATGGTAAGGTTCAGATATTCAGATTCTGTGGCAAATCTTAAGGCTATGTAAGGTAAATGTCAATATTTTGTTCATTTCATTTTTTAAAATGTTCACTTACGCTTATGTAGTCACACAGCTACTCTCTGTCAATAGATTGTCCTCTGTTGCTTGGTGAATATGAATATTCCTGAGGGCTGATTTTGATAACCATCGATTTTGTCTTTATTAAAAATCCTGTTCATTACTGGCACCTAGCATCTTCTGTCTAGCAAGCATTCTTACTGTATCCTTGAGTGTCCTCACAGACTCTGTTTTAGGGTTCCTCAGTAGTGACCCACTATTTTTATTTGGCTGCTTGGAAGCTTATAAAATATCTGTAATCCTGTACATCTGCCCTTGTGTTATCTAGCACTCCCTCCAGCCAGGCAACTCTCACATGTCCTATTCTCCTCATTTCCTATAAGAAAAACTCAGTGTTATTATTTCTTTAAAGATTTTCCTATTGAGGGTCATACCTCACTTATTAGACAGTGATCATGACACCCCGAGACATTGATTAGAGCTTGGCCATCCCAGTTGTTCCTGTTTAGAGTGTGTAGATTCCCACATGTCCTCTGGGAGGAGGAAGAGGGGTGCATTTCTGAAGGTGCCTGAACTTCCTAGAAGAGCACTGGAATGATGCTGCTGCCTTTTTTTTTAAATGCAGGAAGTAGAAGACAGTTGGATGATGAATGTGAAGCTCAAACTCAAAGAATTATGTACATTCTCATAAGAGATTTTCTTGGTGATATCAATGAATTGAAATATTTAAATGATGTGTTTAGGACACCAAGGCTTAGTTAGGGTCTAGGAGGAAACATCTTTTTGATTCCCTTGACTTCAATATTGTCCTTAGGATTAGTTTAAATATGGGGAATTAAAATGATAAATGCTCTTTATTTGGGAGTAGTTGGCTATTTAAGAAAACATAATTTGAAATACTTCTTTGAGTATAGAATGGATTATACAGAGATGGCTTGTTTTGTCAGCTGTGTAATATGTGAAGCCAGGTGGCTAATCATACGGGATGAAGAAGCAATGGCATTCATCTAGGTTAGGAGTTAGTCTTTGATTTTCTCCTTTCTTTCAGAATTTTTTTTTCAGATATTATCTGGCTCTTGGAGATTTCCAAATCTGTACATGGAGTCCTATTCTAAAATACTTGATCTTTGTATATTATTCTCCGTATTTCTTTTGTAGTTAGTTCATCCGACTATTTTTTGAGTATATACTGTGAGGGAGATGCTGTACTTGTTTCTGGGGTTACAGAGAACAACAGAAATGGACAGGATCTCTGTTCTTCTGGAGCTTAAGGGCTAGCAGGAGAGACACATTAAAGTAATCATACCAGCCGATCTGGCCAGCATCTCCCTATTTCTTGAACACATTCCATTCCTCCACACCACCACCAAAAGGCGGGCTTCTCTTGACTTCTTATCATGACTTAGAATATTGGGTTCCTCTTCTTTTATCCCTTCTCTCCACTCTGTTGTCAGTTCCTGTTAATTCATTTCCTAAAATGGTTCTCCTATCTCTCAAGTTCCTATCCATTGCCACTTCTGTCACCTTCCTTTAGACTCTCTCTCATCATCTCAAAGTTACATTGCTTAGAGCAGTAACTTCTTTTTGAAGAAGTCTGGGAACCATGAGATAATGAAGGAATTGTGTGTGTTTGTATTTGGGTACGTGTTGAAATACTCTTTATTCCTGCCTCTCCTTTTGCTTGTCCTGTTTTTTTTCAACTCTCATTTTCTTCCTACTTCTTTGCTATCCTGCAAACTCACATTAAGTCCCACCTTGTCAGTGAAACATTTCCTGATTACTTCTTTCTTTTCACTTCCCTGAACTCTTATAGCACTTAGTCCCTAGTCTATATCACATAAAATTTAGCACGTACTCAAAACTGCCTTGTGTTATTTCATAACTGTAGCATTTCTTCTATTACTGTGTTAGGTTACAAGAATTTTGAGTCCAGGATTATAACATGTTTACAGAGTGCTTTGTGTGGGACTGATAGTTGGTAGGTACTTAATAAAGGTTTACAGAGTAATAGAAATAGATTTATAGAGTATCTGTAAATAGTTGAAGGGCCCTAATACTTATTGAGCTTCTTCTATACCGCCGTTTATGTGGCTATTTCCCTGTTGATGAACATTTAGGTTGTTTCCAGTTTGCCTAATGAGGAACATTCCATTGCTTATTTTGGCGCCTGTCATGTGTAAAAGATAATCTTTTTCCCTGTAAAATATTTCAGACAAATATTTATTAGTCATTTACTTTGTATCCAACACTTATTTAATATTTGTGGTGCTGGGAGATAGCGAGCGTATTTCACATGCATTCCAGTACTTTGTGCTATTGGCTGTGTTCTTTTGTGTCTTTTCTTCCCCCCCATTCCTGATGTGGTATTTTATTTTGCTTTAAGGATAAGAACAAGAAGCTACGTCCCCTGTATGACATTCCTTACATGTTTGAAGCCCGGGAATTTCTTCGAAAGAAGCTTATTGGAAAAAAGGTAAGTGATGACAGAAACATATTTGCCAATGGTTGGATTATTTTCTGGGCCCTTGTGATGGAATCTCAGAGACCAGCAGGTGACTCCTCCACCAAGTCAAGCAGAATTACTTTGATAAAGAGAGGCGTGCCTATGTATCAGGAAGTGGTATCCCTTGGGAGAGGTTTAAAATTGGGGCCTTGACCACGGTGTGATTGCCAAAGCTCTCACGACATGTTCTTTCCAGGGTCCAGGCTCAATTCCAGTTTCAATAATTGCATATTACCCTGAGCTCCATTCACTTGGCTCTCCTGTTCTCTCCAGCCACCTCCATTAAAAGTCGGTGCTATGGGATTTGCTTGTGAGAGAAGGTTGCGGCTTGTTTCTGCCTCCCCTACTTCTGAGGGTAGGTTGGCTATCGAGGAGAAGAGGGGCTCTCCTGGAATAGGAGCACGGCTTTGTGGGGAAGGAGTGTGTGGTTTCCTGGTCGTTTCTGTGGAGACTTTAGAGTAGCACATTGACTTTCTGGTGCGGCAGCTCAGAGGCCCTGTGAGTGTATTTCCTTGTCTTCTCAGAGCATAATATTCTGTGACCAGCTGCAGAACTTGCCATTCTGGGAAGCTGATAATGAGCCTCCAAGCTTCCCTTTATTTTTCCTGACCTCTCCACCCTAAATATCTTGGGGAGTTCTTTGTGTCCTGGATAAAGAAAGGAAATGCATGGGATGGATAGTTCCTTTGGTAATTGAGGGAAATCTGTTCAGGGAGGGACTGTGATTCCTCTTTTCCCTTTAAAGCCATATTAGCATTCTTTACCTAAATGCAGGTTTTTAAACTTTTGGTGATAAGTTTGCTAAGGCTTTTGAATTAATGCCAAAGAAGTGTATAATAAATATAAATATAACCAATTTTATTATATACCGTAGTCACTAGAATGATAAATTATAGCAAAAGATTTTGATGTTGGGTTTCAGATGAAATTGCTAATTTTGAGGTGGAGAAACCAAACTGAATTCCCTAAAACAAGTATTAAATCTCCTCAGGTTCCTTCAGAGAATAGGCTCATTTGTCATTGTATAAAACTTGACAGAATGCCGTATTCATTCATGAAGTGTAGTGTGAATGATGGCTTTAAGACTCCTTCAATTTCTAGATCTCCTGTTATCTGATCTAATGTCCAACATCTCTATTTCACCAAGTTGATACCATATCACTCATTTACTGGCTCATAAACGATAGCATGGAGACAAGCAAGGAATTCCCTCACAAGTGTGCATTTCTTTTGGGATCCATCCAAAATCACCTCGAAAGGAGTGGCAGTGCATATTTGATTCTTGTGCAGCCAGTTGTGTGGCATCCACCTGGTTTATTTGAATATTGCCCTACCCTGATTCTGTTTCATCCAGAGGAGCATAGATCACAGCTTATTGCAGCAGCTGCTGAATGGTCCTAGAAGAGTAGCCCAGGGCTCTGCTCTCCAACACTGTGCCAGGCCTTTGTAGGGTCCTCTATCTCAGGATAAAAGAACTGATCTCAAGTGTCAGATATGGTGGCAGTTCTTATGCAATTAGGTTTCTTCTTGGTGGGAGAAGCCTTGTTTACTGGTTCTTCTGCATCAGAGTTGATTGGATTCTATTTGTGCTGAGCCCAAGTTTTGCCCCCCATGGTGACATTGTATAAATGATGAATACTGAATCCCTGCGTAGGGAGTAGGATGTAGCTCAGCTCTGCTGGGCTAGAACATTCCTGATGCAAACTGCTTTTCCTGACTCACCACCTGAAACCACTTGCCTGTCTTCTGGGCCTATCAGTTGAGACACCAAACACCCATGTGCTCTCAAGTCTGGGAGCAGACAGGGCCGTTGCTGCCTCAGGGGGGTGGCTAGCACATCATTGCACATTTCTGCCAATTCCCTTCAGACCTCTGCAGCTGTTCAGCATGGCACATGGTGATTAAGAGGCACCGAGAGGGAGCATGTTTGCCTATGTGCTTATGTGTGCGAAAGCTGATTAGGGCAGCCTGGCACAGCGTAGGGAAGATAATGGAGGTAAAATCATCTTCTCTGCCCAGATTATTATTTGCCCATCCCAGAGAGTCTATAATATGACAGTTTTGAGGAGTTTCTAGAATGTAGAGAAATAAGATTGGAGGTAAACTGCTATGGTGCTTTGTTAGATTCAATGGCCTCCATTTCAGTTATGGAAATTCACTTTGATTCACTCCCAAGATTTAATTCTGGCTAAATGCCTTAATTAAAGTAACCATGCACCTCTCTGAGCCTTGGTTTTGTCATTAGTGAACTGGGAATTTTATTTGCCTTCCCTCTCTGATGGGGTTGTTTTAAGAATCCAGGATGATACTAGTGTTGCATGTTTTTCCAGATGCCAGTAAGGTATGTTGTTTTTGTTTAGTAATGCTGCTTTTGTGTAGCATCTAGCAGAACCTTACTTTTTCAGTTATGATTTTTTTTACTGGCTCTGAGGTCAAGAGATGTGAATCATTGTGCCACTGATTTGACTTTCATCAACCCATTATACAGATTTGGGTGGTACCTGGTTACATGTGGCATCAGGGTTCCAGCTTACACAGAATGAGTATCTGCTGGTGCTAAAGTGTGTGTGTGTACGTACACATGCACTCTGGTTTGAGGGAGAGTTAGAAGGGTATGTATGTATCCTGAAAGGGTTTCAGTAGCTGTCTGAATTGCCATACTGCCTGTAGAATGCCCTCCCAATCCCCTGTTTACCATCTGCTTCTGTGCTTTCACTAAAATCTTAACTAACGAATATACATGGGGGGTCAGCCCCGTGGCTTTGCGGTTAAGTGTGCGCACTCTGCTACTGGCGGGCTGGGTTCGGATCCCAGGCGTGCACCAATGCACCACTTGTCCGGCCATGCTGAGGCCGCGTCCCACATACAGCAACTAGCAGGATGTGCAACTATGACATACAACTATCTACTGGGGCTTTGGGGAGAAAAAAAAGGAGGAGAATTGGCAATAGATGTTAGCTCAGAGCTGGTCTTCCTCAGCAAAAAGAGGAGGATTAGCATGGATGTTAGCTTAGGGCTGATCTTCCTCACACACAAAAAAAGGAATATACATGGGGAAGAACTGTCTTGCTAATTTCTTCTGGGGTTCGTCATGGCCCCAGTATGGTGGAGAAATGGAATCTATGATAACATCATATCTGTTAGTTTTCCAGAATGATATCCTAGATGTGTATAAGGTGGTGAAATTGATGCTCTTCTAAAAGAACCAGGGCTGCAGGCCTCAAGTGATTTCTTTTTGTGTGTGTATATTTTTCTTAATGCTTAGCGAAGATCTAAGCAGTGGTGGAAAGCAAAAGTTTGTGTGCCTCAGTCATTTTGTTCTCAGTGAAATAAGGTAATAATGACTGGGATGTTCATTGTGAATTTTCCCCAACTATCTTGTAGAATCTCAAAATATTTTTAATTCGTGTAATACAGTATTTACAAATGACATAGGAATCACTCTAACTCCTGAGCCTTAATTGCAAAATTTCTATCACCATGGGAACCATTGTGTTCAAAGTTGTAACTTGTTTGCACAATTGAAGGGTGAAAAATGGTGGAAGAGATGGAATTACAAGAAGCAAGAGTGCATGGAAGCTTCAGCTCTGGCGATAAATGCTCAGTCCAGGCTCTCCTATCTCCAGAAATCTCTGCCCCAAAATATGTCTACTTTCTAAATGTTTTTGCCACTGTTTTCTATTGAATAAACAAATTTGGGACATGAGGCTCAATTGTAAACAGCCAACTTTGTATGGTTTTCACGCCATTGAACTTTCTGTGAACTAGGCTGACTCTTTTTCATGCACCTAAAATTGGGCATTTTTCTTGATAAAGGCAGACATGGGAAAAGTTACTGGGCTATAAATAATTTAGGGAGTTATTTCAAATTCTTACTGCTTTCGATTGTTCTTCTCTTTTGGAAACCTGTCTTTCCTGAGGTCCATCCCTTTGGGGGTGTGGAGCAATTTGGGATGGGTAGGAATGATCTCCATGTGCACCCAACTTAGAAATCCAGCATGTCGGGCCGGCTCCGTGGCTTAGCGGTTAAGTGCGTGCGCTCTGATGCTGGCGGCCCGGGTTCGGATCCTGGGAGCGCCCCGAGGCACCACTTCTCCGTCCAACGCGAGGCCGAGTCCCATGTACAGCAACTAGAAGGATGTGAACCTATGACATACAACTATCTACTGGGGCTTTGGGGGGAAAAAAATGAATAAATAAAATCTTTAAAAAAAAAAAAGAAATCCAGCATGTTCAAAACTGAACTCATGCTATTGTGTCAGAAAATCTGGTTTCCTCGAGTGTTCTGGGAGTCACACCACTGTCTGTTGCTGTCAGAGACATTTGTGACACCTCTTCTTTTACCCTTCTTTTTCCAATCCTTCATCAACTCCTGCTGTGTGTATGTTGGTGTGTTTCCTCTTCTTCCATTGCGCTGCTGCCGCCTTGGCTTATATCTGCTCTCACCTGGACTCCTGTGGTGTTTTTACTGGTTTTCCCACAGTCATTCTTTCCCACTATAGTGCACTCTCCACCTGCAGCTAAAGGGAGCTGCAATTGTGATGTGCTTCACCAATGACAAGCACATCACGCTCTTCCTTTGCCTAGGACTGTTGGCTTCCCATTGCTTCCTGTGGCCTACAAGGCCCAGCATAATCTAGCTCCAGCCTGCTTCTCAGATGTGACCCTCCACCCCTTTTCTCACCTACCTCCTGGCCACCTTTCTAGCCTCCATTAGCTTTCTGAAATGCGTTATGCTCCTGCTCACTTCAGGGCTTTTGCACTTTCAATTTTTTCTGTATGGAATGCTCTTTTTGTCCTCATTTTCCTCATTTCTCCTCCCCTATTTATCTTATGCTTATCCTTCCTAGGTCCAAGTTAAATGTGACTTCCTGGGGGACATCTTCCCTTAACAACCCCTCTTCTAATAATTTAATCTGTTTATGACTTCATATCTTAACATAATATATTTGAGAGATTATGTCTTGTTAGATTTATTGTATGGTTAGATTTATTATATCAGGCCGGCTAGGGCCCACGTCTGTTTTGCTCACCACTCTAGAGCCCAGTGCATAGAATTTATAGTGCACAGTAGATACTCAGTAAACTTCTACTGAATTAATTAACTTTAGAGAAAAGGAGGGACACTGAATTGAAGGTTGTGTACCTAGATAAGAATACATAAAAGGAGGTAGTGGCCGGCCCGGTAGCGTAACGGTTAAGTGTGCACGCTCCACTGCAGCGGCCCGGGGTTGGGATCCCGGGCGCACACCGACACACCACTTGTCAAGCCATGCTCAGGCGGCGTCCCATACAAAGTGCAGGAAGATGGGCATGGGTGTTAGCCTAGGGCCAGTCTTCCTCAACAAAAGGAGGAGGATTGGCGGCAGATGTTAGCTCAGGGCCAATCTTCCTCACACACACACGCACACAAAAAATACATAAAGGGAGGTAGAAGTAGGACCCACCCAATTTGCCTGGGGTTAGCCGTGTATGCAAGAAGTAGGGCGAGATTACCTCTTCATTTCAGGAGTCCCAAGTCAATCTGGAAATGGTTATTATATGTAAACGATATTATCTCTATTCTGGGTTAATGTGCTTTTATGAGCCAGGTTGGCAACCCAACTACTGTTAATAGCTTTGTTTCTGTGGGATAAAATATTCTGAATGTCTAAGTCAACTGTAGAACATGTGGCTCATCTGTTGTTTGCTGGTTACTTTTGCATGATTTTCGTGCCGTTCCAATTTGTTCTGTGAACTAGACACACTTTTTTTAAAGGCATTTCATATAATTCTCATTCTGGCTTAAAAGGTTAGGGCTGTCATTCACTCAGTTGTCTTTTCATGAAGCGCTGAATGTTGTTTTCACTTTTATTTAATTTTTAATTTTCATCTTCACTATGTAAGATCTATGTATCATTTCTATTTTTATAGGTAAAGGAACTAAAGCTCATAGAAATTAAGTATTTTACCCAGATATCTATGCTTTTAATTGCTATACTAAATTAAAGGCCCTCTTGAAAGGCCCACTTCCCTGTTGTGCTGAATCATATGTAGATAGCCAGGGTCATGTTCCTTTTTGGGATAATAGCACTTCTTGTGTATAACATATACCTTACTTGCTCTAAGAAGTTGATTGTCGGGCCGGCCCCGTGGCTTAGCGGTTAAGTGCGCGTGCTCTGCCACTGACGACCCGGGTTCAGATCCCGGGCACACACCGACGCACCGCTTCTCCGGCCATGCTGAGGCCACATCCCACATAGAGCAACTAGAAGGATATGCAACTATGACATACAACTATCTACTGGGGCTTTGGGGGAAAAAAAGGAGGAGGATTGGCAATAGATGTTAGCTCAGAGCCAGTCTTCCTCAGCAAAAAGAGGAGGATTAGCGTGGATGTTAGCTCAGGGCTGATCTTCCTCACACACACACAAAAGAAGTTGATTGTCTTCAACTGCGTTATCCTAGTCTTCAGATATCAGCAAGTGGTATAGCACCATTGATCAGCCCTCTAGACATTATCTCATTAGTCTTTGAGATGTCTCTGTGAAGTGATGTTCCATCAAATTGTTCTTCAGAGAAACCAGTGTCAGATTACATGTTCTTCTTCTAGTTAGGCAGACAACGTGAGGTCATAGGTAACATTAGTAAGCCAGTGTTGACGCTTGATTTCCCTTCCTCTTCAATCTCGTGGCGTAGGTGAGACTTCTGGGAGATTCTGGGAAAAAGGAAAGGACGGCTTGCTTTTTTATCCTGGCCCAGAGCCAGGGAGAGGTTGAGGAGCACTCTCGGTGCTTGTTCCCCTGTGCAGACAGGTCTCTGCAGGTACCAGGGGTCACATTCCTTGGCAGGAGCAGTTTTTCACTCAGCCATGAGAGCTCTTTAAGGTCATGGAGCTTTCTTGAGGAAGACTTTTTCAGTCTTCTCACTAGCTATATCCTTTTCCTTAAAAACAGTTGTAAGTTCTGTCTTTGGCAGAGTGTTATCTAACCCTCTTTGTTAAGTACAAAGCTGGCAGTCTGGCTATTCCTGTTCTTAATTACCTCTGATGTATTTTAGTTTGATTTTTATAAACGTTTTCTTTGTCATCTCCACGTTTTTCACTTCATATTAATTTGATTCACTCACGCTGTGGAAAAGTCCTTTACATTAATGATCAAAACAGGCCCTAAGGTTGTGAAGGCATTGTGATTTAAATTGACAGGTTTATAAGAGGTTGCTTGTCCTTGCCTTCTCAGTGCCAGCTGTTACTATCAATGTGGCTGTAAATTTTTTGAGTAAGTGACTGACGATATTCACCAAATCGTGAGAAGTTTTGAATGACTCCTAATTTCTGACCATGTCTTTTTCTGGTAAGGCTTCTCCCACTTAGGCATGACGGGAATGTATCAGTATGCAGTGGAGACCAAGGGTCATTTTAGATGCCTGTTACCCTTCTGGTTTGGGGAATGATCCTTGTCTTATTAGCTCCCTTGTCTGGTGAAGGTAATTAACAGAAATGACTGTCGAGTTGCCTGTTTCTGGAAACTTGGCTGTTCTCAGCAAGGTAGCTTCCTACCTGCTGCCACCTAAATGCTCTTTTGATAATGAGTTTTTGGGTTTTTTTATCTGCAGATTGTGAAAAGTACCTCTGTGCTTTAGGGGCCATCAGGATGTTCAGCTGAGCACATAGCTCCTTGGTGAAGTGTGGTATTTGTATGATGTATATTGTAATATCCTCTTCAGAAAGCATCTCTAAGCTAAATGAAGAAACCAGAAGTTTCCACTGCATTCCTGGAAATTTCTGTAGGCTCACCTGTGGGAAATGATTTATTACCAGAATGCTTAAGTTTCTCATCTCTCTGGGTAATACTCTTAGATTACTTTGCTTATCATTAAATACTTTGTTCTCTGGGCTCCCAAGTTGCTCGCAATTTTCTGGTGAAAGTTCTTATATTTATAACGTGATTTGTGGTCAGCTTGTCTTAAGCCACCTACTCCTGCTCTTTTCAGCTACATTTCTGAAATGTCGTCCTTGGGGTTGGAACTTTCCATGCTTATTCTCTGCAGACTGGGAATTTATTTTAGGGGGAGATTTGTGCTGAATCAGCTCAGCTGTGTTTGGGGGTAGGGAGAGGATGGGCTTTTTTTTTCCCACTTTAAAAATAACTGTTATGTGCCAAAAACCCTATAAAAATGTGCTGAATTGCAAATCTTTAAACTTCCTATACCTCCTGGTTTACAGAGAATAGATTCTTTTGAGCGTGGGCTCTACGATAGTGAAAAGAATATCTTATGTTGCAGAAGAGTGTAAAGTGAGACTGGGTGCAGATTCAATCAGTTGGGAAGGAAACCTGACTTTTGCTATCTTTCTCAATATTTTTTTCTCCAGTAGTTTCATCTTCTTATAAGCGTCTATTTAGGGATAGTATATATAAGTTTTCTAACGAGAAAAAAATTTTCTTGTATTGCAAAAATAACACATTGTTCAGAAGTAGTGAGTCTAATTTTTAAGCACTGACTTTCCGGGTTTCTTTCTGTGTGGCATGTCTATGTTATGTCCAGAAAGTTAGGTTGCTTGAGTATTTCTTTACCGAGGGTGTGACTAACTTGTGCATGTACAAGAAAGTATTATCCATAAGTGTCTTGGTTCTAAGGTGAAATTTCTGTCAACTCTTTATAACTGAGAGACGGAAGTGGTGTTTTAGGGCTATATCTTCATAATTGGGGTCATGTAGTTGTAAGTTCCTTGTTTTATTGTGTTTAAAATCTGAGTGAAACTTTTTGCCCTTATCTGAAACAAGTTCTTTTTATTGATACCTAGAACTACCTTCTTGCTTTCACTTGTTAGTTATCTTTTCTCTGGCAAGTTTTCAGGTATTCCTAAAATGCTGCAATTCTGTCCCATAGAGGATTGCTGGCTTGGACAGTCTTCCTGGCGTTTTCATGATGATAGATATAAAATACCTATCGCTGAATACTGTCCCCTAGAGTCAGTGTCCATTTGGAACCTCAGAATGTGACCTTGTGTGGAAATAGGGTCTTCATAGATATAATTTAAGTTAAAATGAGATCGTACTGGATTAGAGTGGACCCTGAACCCAGTGGCTAGTGCCCTTATCAGAAGAGGATAGGACACAGAGACAAACAGAAAGACATGTGACAATGGAGGTGGAGATTGAAGTGATGCAGCTGCGAGCCAAGGAATGCCAAGGATTGCTAGGAGCCACCAGGGGCTAGGAGGAGGCAAGGAATGATTCTTCCCAAGACTTCAGAGGGAGCATGGCCCTGCCTACACCTTGATTTCAAACTTTGAAGTGCCCAGAACATCGTTTTAAGCCAACCAGTTTGTGGTACTTGGTTATCGCAGCTCTGGGAAAGTAATACAATAAGAAAGAAGGTTAGCTTCTTCAGGTATCTGGCCACTTGAGTCTTGGCTGGAGGTTTTGTTGGTGGGCTTGTACTTTGGTAATGAGCTCCTCTGCCAAAATAATCCATAGGATAAGGTTGGATGATATTGATATGCTTTCCCTTCTGGTCCCCTGCCTGTCTTGTCTTGCTTTCTACATTTATGTTTGTTCTTTTTGTCATTACTTATCCTGAGTCTTAATGCCTTCCTGTCTCCAGACCAGCTGACAATTGGTGTAGAGTAGTTGATGCTTGGGAGCACATTTCCACGATTGTCAGTAGGCTCACCCTCAGACATTTGTCCTGCTTCCCTTTCTTGAAGGATGAGTGCTGATGTCCACTTAAGAAGGCTGCGATAGTTACAGGGCCTCCATCACTTCTACTCCAATAATTAGCAGCATTTTGAAATATGGCACACTCTGGAAGAAATCATTTCTGACAGTAGCTTTTGATGAACCATGCTCAACCCATTCAAAGGTGATGAATAGAACATTAGCAATAATTAGCACAAGTCTGTGTTCTTGAGCACTGTGTCTGAGGTTTTACCTGCTTTAGAGTGCGTGCTATGCAGAGCTATGCATGAATCTTCTTCTAACTATAGGAATCCCAAGTTTTGTCTCCAGTCAGGCCTTTTTGGACAAGGTATTTTTTCTGCATTGTTGACTTTTTCACCTCTTCTGACTTCAACAAGTGTTTGGAATGGGCTGGGCCTGTGGAGCGGGTAGTCCGCTTATGAAGACAAAGGTTGAGTGGGTTTATTCTCTTTGAGGACTCAGTCCCTAAAGCTTCAATCATGCCTAATCACTTTTTCTTAAGAAGGCCATAGGTAGTAACCTGGTGAAATCAATTCGTTTTTTGTGGTTTTTTTGTTGTGAGGAAGATTAGCCCTGAGCTAACATCTATTGCCAATCCTCCTCTTTTTGCTGAGGAAGATTGGCCTTGGGCTAACATCTGTGCCCATCTCCCTCTGTTTTATATGGGACACCACCACAGCATGGCTTGACAAGCAGTGCGTCGGTGGCACCCAGGATCTGAACCTGCGAACCCTCGGGCCGCAGAAACAGAGCGTGCACACTTAACCACTTGCACCACCGGGCCGGCCCTATCAATTTGTTTTTATTATTCATTCAGCAAAATTTTTTTTTGTTTTTGTTTTGTTTTGTTTTTCTTTTGAGGAAGATCAGCCCTGAGCTAACATCTGCCAATCCTCCTCTTTTTTGCTGAGGAAGACTGGCCCTGGGCTAACATCTGTGCCTATCTTCTTCCACTTTTATATGGGACGCCGCCACAGCATGGCCCGACAAGCAGTGCATCGGTGCGCGCCCGGGATCCGAACCCGGGCTGCCAGCAGCAGAGCACGTGCACTTAACTGCTATGCCATGGGGCCGGACCCCAGCAAATATTTTTTGAGCTACTACTATGTGCCATACCTTGTTCTAGGCATTGTGGATAGAGCCTTACAAACACCTGCTCTCATGGAACTATTATTTTAGAAAAGGCACATATGGTTATTGGCTACCTTTTTGGAGGTGAAACAAAGATGAATATATATCATCTCTGTCACAAGTTGCTTACAGTCTAACCGGGGCAAGATTACATCAAAATGTGTGAAGTTGAATAAGAACAGATTTGAATAACTGGTGAGATAACAGAAACGTGTCTCTTGGCACTATTGGATTAATATTAATGTGAATTGTACAGATCATAGTTGTCTTTCAGAGACAGGAGAGGTCTCACCTGCTGTGACCCTTATGCACTCAATGGCTTCAGCTACCACTGACTCTTACATGTGAATATTTGCACTCCTAACTTTTTTCTCTGCCTACAGATCTGTTTCCCCGCTGCTGACTACTGGATACCCAAATACAGATTCCAGTAGATAACTGACTTCTGTTATGCCCAAAATGTAGCTCATGGCTTCCATATAATTTTCTTCCCTGCCCACAAACTGCCTCGGCTACCTTTGTTGTTGATCTTAAATAATGTTGCACCCACCCAGTGTCCCGAACTTTAGAATCAGCAGTCTCCTCATCCCAAGTTCACCTGATTCTGCCACAGTTATCTCTTCCAAATCTTCTTTTTCACAGTATTTCCAGTGACTTTTAGTCTGTGTGCTCCTTACCTCTCATTTTAATCATTGCAAGTCCTTCTTAAGTAGTTGTCCTGCTCCTTCTAGTCTGTGCTTTCACATTGCTGTCTCTAGGCACAGTCCTGATCGTTTCACAGACTCATTTAAGGATCTTGCTTCCATTTCCAGTCTTACTTCATACTCTGCCCTCCATATAATACGTCACAAAGTACTTCTCACCATTCCACAGACATACCAAGTCCTTTTACAGCTTCTTCCCTTTACACTTGTTTTTCTATAAGAATCTTACCACTATCCTGTATTCTTGGCTCCGCATGTGAAGTCTGGGGCTCTGTCTTCCTAGTACACTTTTGCGCCCATTTCTGAAGTAGCAGTTCCCAGGTCTGACCGTTCTCCCACCCTACAAGGCAAAGAGCCTTTCTTACCTTTTCTTCAGCTCACAGTTCCTGATGTTGGAAATCAGGTTAGGATCTCCAGTAAGTTGTTACAGAGCAGGTGGGATTTGTCCAGTACCTAGAAGGTCTTAAGGACAATTGGGGGTATTTGAATATAGAGAAGAGTTATAGAAAGCTCATCCTGTAGTTCTAAGCTAGGCAGATGGTTTCCTTGTCACCTGTCTTTTATAATTTCCTCATGCTAATATGGACTTTGAGCCCCACTTCAATGAAACTTAAAGCATAGCACTGTCTGACTGAAATACAAATCAAGGCCTTACAAATAGGTAAAACAAGTATGTTTTCCTGTATGTAGATTATGATTATTAACTTACCTCTGCATCTGATTAGTGGCAGCATGCCTGGTCCCTTGTGTTGTCTGTGCCTCATTGTTAGGCTCTTTGAAGTCTTCATGAGGCAGCCTGAGCAGTCGTTCCTTACTGCTGGAGGTCTGGTGTGGGGCTCTTTCTTCTCTGCAGCATTTGTAATTTATTCTCTTTAAAAATGATTTGACAGAGGGATTTATTCAACTAGTAGGCAAAAAATTAGTATTTTTTGTCTTGAATCCTCCATTATTATTTTAGAAATCTAAGTGACAGCAGCTTGATGGACCCTGACTGCTCCTGACTTAGCATTCATAATGTCCCTATTCTCCAATAATAGTCCAAATGAATTGGAAGTAAATAAGTCAGTGACTTGCTCCACTTGGCCACTTCTGCAACGTCTGGGGTACCTTTTAGCCTGGCAGGTTGCTACTGAGCCCAGCCCCTCAGAGCCTGTCAGGCTAGTGCTGGATGCATGGTGGAGTACTGGGAAAGGAGAGACCAGTTAAGCACCTGACTTTTCCCCACTACACCAGATTTCCATCACCTCTAAACCTCTGACTCTCCCTCATTTTACAAAAGAGAAGGGAAGGGATGGAAGAAAGGAAGGCAGGAAATCACAGAAGTGACCTGGGCACTGATTAGAAATTAGGTGAACATGTTTTGGTGAAATGGTATCACATGCAGCTGGAGACCTGGGGAGGCGTCTTTAGTTTTCTAGTTGAATCTCCATAGCTGAGACATGTAATCTTAAGTATATGGCCTGTAAGTTCATTCTTTATTTGTAAAATGGGCGTATTGTTTTGACAGCTGTGATTCCTTAGGTGTGCTACTTTTGGGAGGGAGTCGAAGGAGACAGCTGCATTAGGAATAAATTTAGGGCAGGGCAGAAAGGATAGAACTGTTTAAATTCCTCAGGATGTGCAACTATGACATACAATTATCTCCTGGGGCTTTGGGGGAAAAAAATAAATAAAAATTATAAATTCCTCAGGATGGAAATAGAAACTAGAATCTCAAATGCAGACCTGCAGCCTTGTCTATAATTTGTCAGCCCACATTAAAATGAAGAGGTAGGTTAGGACATTTCTGTGACCTCAGAGGCAGCAGGATACACAGCTGAAGATGGAGTATGTTCAAATTCTTACACTTGGGATGAATTCATTTCTTTCAGTTTGCCTTATTTTCTTAATTTGTAAAATACAAAGGAAGCTATTTTCCATCCTCTAAAAAGATGACCTTACTAAAGAATCCAGAAAGGCTCAATTAGTCATCCAGGTATCTCTAATCAGACTCTGATATAATACCTTTTACTCATAGATGTGTCGTTTTCCTAGTAGTGACTCTGGAAGGCCACCATAAAGCGGCAGGCCGATTCTATTGCCTGACGCTGGCCCCACCTCGTAGGAGGTGAAAAAACTCTGGTGCCTAGAGCCCCAGACCTAAAATGCGTCTAGTCTTGTTCCCCTAACTCCATGACTTTGGATGATAGGTCCTTTTATTTTAGTCCTTCGTTTACTTATCTGTAAAAGAGAAGTGAATATTTTTGCCTTGTTTGCACAAATTGACCTATTTGATCCTTTTACATTTCTGAAAGTTTAATCTTTTGACACCAAAGGTTTGTTTTATTTTAAATATCAATGAATGTGAATACCTGTGATAGCCAAAATGAGCAAGTTTGAGAGGAATGTGTGTTTGCGTGAGACACACACACCCCTGTGTCCTGTGACCACTGGGTGACTCTTTATACTTGCTGTGAGCATCGCATGTTAGTAGAGGCCTGTTTGTTGAGGGAGCTGTAGTATAAATCTCTACCATCTCTGTGGAGTGGCTCTTTTACCCACCAGACTCCTACCTCCCCAAGAGAAGCTAGGAGATTGAATTCAGTCTTTTCTCACTTCTGCTTATTATGTTACTGAGTTATGGTCAGAGTCTCTTATATCTTTTCATCTGAAACGTTTATATTGTTACGGTTGGGGTTATAGTCACGTTTACCATTGGTGACACCCGCTTCTCTCCCTTTTCTAGAACCTATGTCTGTCTTCAAATGATTTTCTTCCATTTGAGAGCTGGTGTCTGTTTCCCTCCATCATCCATCAGTTCAGTAAATTCTGAAATAATGGGCTTAGAGACAAAATCCATCAGAATGATTGACTCCTTGATGTCGGACTGGCACTTTTTCACGTTTTCCACCAGTTTCTCCCATTGCGGTGGTGCTGCCAGCTGAATGGAAGAAAAGCAGCATGCGGTTTGAACTCCCCATCAAGTGAGAGTTTTTGAAGATGAGAGACAAAGATGAGTCGTGTTGCTGCTCTTCAGTATTTCTGGCTTGGTGGTCTTATTCACAGCTTTCCAAAGGGAAAATGGTAATGAGATCACTAAGTCTAGATTTATCGTGGTTCTGAGAGTGAAAGTGGTGTGGCCGTCTCTTATGTCTCCTCCTTTACGGGCACAAACTCCCCCTTTCTTTCCTTCTGTCTCTAACTTATTTGTTTTCCTTCTTCTCTCTGTTTATCCTTCCTTTTCCCCTGCATCCCTCTGCCTTCCATTTTTCATGCCCCTCCTCAAAAGTGCTTAGACCTCCTGGGGCCACCCGGTGGTATAGTGGTTAAGTTCGCACACTCTGCTTTGGCGGCCCAGGGTTCGCAGGTTCGGATCCCGGGCAGAGACCTATGCGCCGCTCATCAGGCCGTGCTGTGGTGGTGTCCCATACACAAAATAGAGGAAGATGGGCAAAGATGTTAGCTCAGGGCTGATTTTCCTCACCAAAAAAGAAAAAAAAGTGCTTAGACCTTCAGTATGAACCACTTCAAATTCTAAGCTTGTAGCTCTCATTTTCCAATATGCACGCCCCATCTGCCATACTATCAGACTTGGCTGTTGCGGTGGACCCCCGGGCCCTTTCTGGCCTTAAGAAGAAAAAAAGTGATTTGCTCACTGCCATTTTTTTCTTATTTCTGTTCTTCCTTCTAGCAACTTGAAACTTGGTTCAGTCCCAAAGTTCACAGAGCATTACCTTCTCGCTGAACAGGGTCTGCTTAGTTTGCTTGATGGTTCTAGTTTCTCCTTGGGCTTGGGTTCTCTTGGATGAATACACGATTTTCCAGCCAGATAAAATTTCCAGCTACATTTAAAACTCGGCCTGCTTTAACTGTCATTTCCTTCTGTTTTTGGAAAAGAGAAAAAAACATAAGTGAGGAAGAAATTAGTTGGTCCCCCGTTTTAGTCTGGATTTTCCTTCCCTGGGGGATTCTGGTTGATGGACCAGGGATTTGTGTCCTTGCTGGGGGCTCTAAAGACACATCAGCTTGATGCTGCCCCAAGTGCAAGTAGCATGTGAGGGGCTTGGACGTTGTATCCGCTAGTAAAAGAATAACTATTTGGATGACACTGTGGCCTGCTTCAGAGGCTGGGGGAAGTGTGTTTTCCTTGCATGGTCAAGCTTCCTGGAATCCACATTTGGATCTGATTGTTTCTTCTTTGACTCCATGTCATCATCTGTGTCCTCCAATCCTGTGTGTCGAGGTTGATGAGCAGCAGTGCAAGACTGATGTCTTTGAAGGTCTTCATTTCTTCCTTTTCTTGCAGAAATTGCTTTTTGCGTTGCTATGATTTCTATGGCAAGGCAAAGAGTTTTCCTGACAGGGGTTTTAAAATTTTTAAACAGCCAGGAAGACATAATTTAAAACATTTTTTTTTGTTTTATATAATATAACATGTTCTCTACTTTAAGGAAAAAAATAGATGCAGATATCATTTTTAGAAAGCACGTATATGGATAAAGCAGAGATTCTTTTTTTATTTTCTCCTAAAGATTTTCAAAGTCAAATCAAGAAACTAAATGCTTTTGGTTGTTTCATTTGCATAAACAGACATTTTGAAGTCATTTGACAGGAAAGCCAATATGGAAACATAGAATATTTTTGACAAGGTATTGTATAAAGTAGATAGACATTTAAATTAACATATCTTTTAGACGCTTATTTATTAGGAAACCAATAAAATTGTTTTAAGTTTTTCTCTTTACTTTTGTATGTCTTTGTGTGTGTGTGTGTGTGGTGGGTTTTTTTTCTTTTTAATTTTAATAATTTTGAGTAGGTAATACATTCACATGATTCAAAACTCAAATGATAATAAAGGGTATGCAGTTGAAGTACTCCCTTCTACCCTGGTCCTTCATCAGTTTGGTTTACCTCCTCAGAAACAACCGGTGTTACCACTTCCTTGTGACTCCTTCTAGAGGTATTTTAGGCTTATATAGGCAGATGTGTTTGTGGGTGGGTATTCTTCTCTCTTTTTCCACAAATGCTAGCGTCATAAATAGTTAAAATTTCATACATATAACCCAAAATAGTATCTTTCCATTTCCATTTCATTTTTATGTGCTTAAAGTACTAAAGGGGTTGTCCTTGTTGATCTGCACGATTTAGGGAAAGCTTACAATTTTCCTACAAAACTTCAGCCTAGTTTTCTCTGTGGCCATAATTTTCCTACTTGAAAACGCAATTATGAATTCTAATGTTGGTGATGTTGTTCATTCTATCCTTGCTTATGGTACTGTATTTTGTTTTTGTGATAAATAACATTTACTGCCAGCTTTATCAGTCACAAAAGCAACACTTGTTCATTCTAAAAAAGTATTTTTGAAAGAAGAGAAGTTAAAGCAAAAAGAAAAACTACCACCCAGGGATAGCATCTGTTAATATTTGAGTGTATATTATTCCAATTTTCTTTTTATGTATTTTGGTATTTGCATAATTTTCAACTTAGCTAGTAATTATATGGTACTTATTGTTTTGCAACCTTCAGTATAATGGTTTCCCTGTGTCATTAAATAGTCTTCTACATGAGGTACTTTTATGATTTAATATCAAGTGATTATTTAACCAATATCCTGTTGTTGGCTATTTATGTGGTTTAGCGTATGGGCTCTGGAACCAAACAGACATGGATTTGCATCTCTGGGGTAGCATTACCTAACTCCGGCCTGTCACGAGCATTAAATGAGGTAATGTATGGTAAGCACTTAGTGCAGTGCCTGGCACATCATAGGAGCCCAATCGATAATAGTGAACTACTGAGTCAGGGCTTAGGAAAATTAAGACCAGGGAGCAGTATATAATATGACAGATACAGTGATCTGGTTCTCTTCTATATCCTGATAAGGTTGAGTGAGAGAAAGGGAAGGGAAAAGGAGCAACGAGGGGAGAGGAGGGCATAAAGATGGGTAGCATTTCTTTGTCTCCTGTTGTCTTCCAAACCAATCTAACAAGATGGCAGTCTATTGCTTGTCCTTTTTAAGAACGTCCTTTTGATGACTTGTTGCTCAGTGGCTCTGACTTGGATCTGCCTGACTCAGAGAGGAAGTGGGAGTGGGCCTGGGGAAGGGAGAGTTGGGAGAGCTCTCTTAATATCTTGTTTCCTCCTTTTCTGAGATGTGTGGCACATTCTTCACAGCCTGATAGAGTTCCCATGGGAACTGGCAGGCCATCTGATGAGAACTTAATTTACTGTGACCCAAAGGAAACTAAATAAAGGGCAGGGTATTCCTCATCCAGCAGGGATTTTTTTTTTTTTTTTTCCACCCCCAATGTCTCTGAAAGTTTCAAACTTGAAGCTCAAAACTTAAGATTCTCTGTCTCCTGAACTTACCTATCCAACCATCACTGATCATCAGTTAGAAATAAATGTTGGATACCCTGCTTTTCATCTTCCTAAATGAACACTCAATTAATTAATCCAGCATTTCAAAATATTCTTTGTCAATTTGATATGTTTACTTTTAAAGCTGGACTATTAAATTGAAGAGTCATTAATGCATTCAGATATTCATTAAATTTGAGATAATACTATGAAGTGAGTTTATTTGTAATCCCGTAGGCAGCATATTTTGTTTAAAGTACTTTGCCTGATACTTCAGGTAAGAAATTTGTTGTGATTTGTATTTACAGAGTGATGATTCTTGGTTGCTCATATCATAGTCAACTCTTAGGCAGTTAAGGATTTACTGGTTCTAAGTATGGGGTATGATGAAAACCAAATGAGGTAGAAATGCTGCTTTATTGAAAAACGATAGGCCGGTCCGGTGGCGTAGTAGTTAAGTTTGCACGCTCCACTTCAGCAGCCCAGGGTTCACAGGTTCAAATCCCAGGTGTGGACTGATGCACCACTCATCAAGCCATGCTATGGTGGCATCCCACAGAGAAAATAGGGGAAGATGGGCACAGATGTTAGCTCAGAGCCAATCTTCCTCACAAAACATAAAAAAAAAGTAGACAAACTGGTTATGCAAATACAATATTATATTATTATACTGCCATTTTTCCATGGTGTTACCTTTAAGTTTCCACTCGTTTTAAATGATGTCCCTTTTACAATAAAGTGCATTTTAACCAAAATTTTGATTCAAATATAAGGCCAGATTTTATATACATCCTCAGTATTGCTGTCATTTGTCATCCCAGAAAAATTATTTGCCAGTTCTTTCAATTCTTCATAAAAAGGCAGTTATAGAAGAAAATGTCATTTTTAGAGAAGTACTGAGGTTTTATTTTGTTTTTATAAACTCTAAGCTAAGTTTCCTGATGTAGTTAAATCTTCTTTCCTTGGTCATTGGAGACAGAACAAGTGTTCAAGGCCACCTCTATGATTTTCCTGCCTGTTACCTGAAATTTCATAGGCACGTTTCTTCTAAGGACTAAACCCATTCAGGTTTAGGATTCACTTTGGCTCTATGGCCTAGAACGTAAATTCAGATTTCCACCCATTTTCGTTGTGTTAGTCACTTTATCTGTTCTTGTCATCCCTTCAGTAGGGGTAGCATTCTCACTGGTGGGAAAAGATGGAGGATTCCTTTGCAGTTCCCAGATACAAATCTCCTTAAGCATTCTCTTAAACATTTTTTTATTTAAAGGTTGCTTTAAATGTTGTACACAATTAGCATAGGTTTGTACTGTTATTTTTGAGAACAAAGGAGTTAGGACCATGTGAGCACTGAATAAAAATTGGTCGCAAGCCTTCTGGAGAATTAGAGTCAGGGAATCTAGTCTCCCTTATTGTCAGTGACACACAACTTGCTGCTTTTTAAGGAGTGTCACTAATTAATGTTATCTTAGATCACACCTTAACTATGAGTATCTTTTGTTTTCCTTCTGTGATTAATTTTTTTCCTGATTATAAAAGTTATATATGTTCATTATAGTAAGTTTGGTAAGTATAACGGAAAAATAAAAGTAATTCAAATAACTGTTAGCATTTTGAGATATTTTCTTTTACTTATAAATGTCTATTAGTTGAATCAATCTATACGCCACCTGCCACCCCCCGACAGTGTAACCAAGAAATTTCCCCACATTCTTAAAGGAACTTTTATTATCATAATTTCAGTGGCTTAATGTCATTTTAGTCCATGATTGTATGATAATTTATTTCACCAATCTGTGTTCATCTTAATTTTTTGCACTATGGTATTATGGTCAGAAATCAAAATTTTTTGAACTATGATAGGTTTTATTTTATGTTTTAATGAACAGGCCATACTATGTAGTGGAATCAACTAGATTCACTGAAAATACAAAATCACAGACATCCAGATCTGGGAGGATCTAAAGTTTAGAGGAGTTAAGGACAAAAAAACTTCTACATCTATTAGTTGATGGTGTTGAGTACTATTTTAGACTGGCTTTGGTCATTTAAGAAGTGTAATAGCTTTTTTCCCCCTTAAGTCCTGTGATATTTAATTTCATTAAAAAAGTCAACGTTTTATGTTTCCTGAGATTTTAATTCTCTACTTTTAAACTTCAGTTTTATTCCTTTTTTTCTTAAATTTAATTTAGCCTAGTTCTTAATGCTTACTTTACCTTCCATTATTCCCTTAATTATTTAAAAACAAAATAGTCTCTTTGTATTTTTATTTTTGATTTGCTCGTATAGATCAACAGGAGGTATAGCTGTAAGTTGGGTGCTTTTGGAGAGAACCAGAGTCAGTAACGGAAGTTGGTGGTCTCTGTCTCTAAGCTGCCTCATGAGCTACCCTTTCAGCCACCTGCATTCTATCATCCATTTATTTTAAGGGTAGCTTCTAAAATGACTCAGGCTCGGAAGATCCTTGAGCTCACCCTCCTAGACTGTAATTCTCTCCAGGCGTATAACAGACTTAATTTACTGAAATGACTTAATTTTACTGTGGATTACTATTCTTATACTTTCAGATTTTATTTGCTCTGACATTTAGGATCTAGTCATAACTCTTTCATTGAATTTCTGTTTAAATTTGGGGAATTCACATAACTTTACTGAATCGGCTTTCTCTTATATAGTGGTATATGCTTGTCCTGGGTGATAACTGTGGTCCCTTTCATTCTGATTTTAAATAAAAGTCATTCATTTTACTCTGTCCCTTAAAAGCTCAGTTAACTAATTAAGAGTTAGAATTTTTAAAATGAAGTCTTTAATTATATAATAAAAATATTTAAATCTTATTTTTAAAAAAGTAACTTACTGTACAGATGTATTTTCTATTTTCACTCTTTGTAAGCTAACCTAATTCCAAATTGTATGACTTTGTCATTTTGTATTGCAGAAGACCCATCTTGCATAACTTTTGGACAGATTATTTAACCTCTTTGAATAACTATTATTGTTATAGATGTTATTAATGTGGCTTCTCCCACTCCGCAGCCTAGCCACCTCTAAGCAGCTAAAAAAATATTTTCCCAATGTTCAAGAGTAGCAAAAATGTAAAAAAAAAAAAAAAAATGCTCTCACAGATGAAGATTGATTACTTGATATATTGTGGAATTATTAAAAATTGGTTATATTCATTCTTTTCAGGTTTGGGAGTTGCTTATTAGATCACTACTAGTTAATTCTTCTCCCTATTTGCTCCAGATCACAAAGTATCTCTAAGATACTTACAGTTTCTAACTAGACTTTTGAACCTCATACTTGAGTATTGAATATTTTATTGATTTAATTGCTATATTTTTATGTTTACTCCGGTGTTTACTCATAAGAATTTTATGAAATGTCACTAACAGAATACTCATTTTGTTATGTGTGATACAGCAGTTCAATTTATAACCACCTGTCAGTTTGCAGGTTCTATTTATAAGTGCATCACTCTATTTATAAACATGCTTGTGCATCTTGGTTTATCTTTTACAGAGAAAATAGACAGTACATCATAGACCCATCCTTTCTATTTCAGCACATAATTAACCTGGAATTTCATTGTTGTCCTTTAATATATTTATATGCATTACTGTTCTGTTTGATTTATATACATACATACACACACACACACACACACACGGCATTTTTGCCTGGTCTTTTTCTAAATCAGTAAGTTTGATTTCTATTTCCTACAGCTACTGGTTGTTCTGAAACGTACTCTTTGATTGGGCTTCAGACCATTCTTTTGAGATTGTTTGAGAAATCTCTCTTTAGGGTAGTTTGCAAGAAGATCTTGGCCAGTGATTGCAGTAAACTCTTATCTGTAATTGGAAACCTCAGTTGCTGATTTTCTAGCGTTTGGAGGTTGGTACTTTTGTGTAACCTTGGCAGTTGTGTCAGGATGCTTCTTGTTCTCCCTGGGCATTTTCCCATTACCCTCTAAAGCTGCTAGAAGTTTTGGCTTTGTTCTTCTTTCCCATGGAATTGTCTAAACTTCTATGGTAATTCTGTAGTGGAGGATATTTTGAAATATCATCACCATCTTCTGAGGCTGGTCTTTTGACGATCAGGTTAATTTATGGCTCAAAAAGTTGTCTAATGAGTAAACCAACTTTCCTTTTATATATATATATATATATATATATTTTTTTTTTTTTTTTGGTGAGGAGGATTGGTCCTGAGCTAACATCTGCGCCAATCCTTGTCCACTTTTGTACGTGGGATGCCGCCACAGCATGGCTTGACGAGCGGTGTGTAGGTCTGCACCTGGGATCCGAACCTGTAAACCCCGGACCGCCAAAGTGGAGCTTGCAAACTCAACCACTATGTCGCCAGGCTAGCCCCCAACTTTCCTATTCTTAAGATATTATCTCATATGCTAAAAGACAGAGATTTTTCTTTAATGGCAGAAGGATAAAAATTCTTTCCATGTTAAATTATGGAGGAGAGCTCATTGGGACTTTCTGTTCATTCCTTTACTTCTGTGCCATAGAATAATTTATCATTCGTTTTTCCACTTTGGACTCTTAGAGGTGAAAGAAGGAGAGGAATTCGTTCAGCTGATGTGAAGAGCATCACATAGAAATTACCACACGTGACACATCAGGGAAAGATACATTGCTGTGTGTACCAACAATATATTCAAACAAGCTAAGTAATGAAGATATGAGAGTCCTTGAAACCTGAATTAGTCTGGTTGATTTTAAGTGAGTGAGTGTGCAAGGAAACGTGGAAGCAAATGCAGCCAGTAAGAATTTGGTAAAAGCCTACAGGGATTGTGTTTTTGGAAGAATTTTTCCCTAGTTTCTATCTGTATCATTTTTGGCATCCCCAACAGTGGCTGTGCTGTTTGTCCTGAGCAGATGGCCTGTTGTGAGGACGTTTGCTTTCCTCTGAAGTGGCTGATTGATTGGTTGATTATTTGGACCATCCCCTGCGACTTAGGCACTGAGAGATTTCTTCCTCTTTATGAGAGAGTGGCTTTTAAGAAAAAAAAGGATTTGGTTGAGGTTCTCTGAAGTGGACAGATTAGGAGATTGAAATATTTCTCATATGATTTGACTCTGATGGTTTAGCTGTGTTTGTTAATGATTGTTCTTCTGTATATGCCATCAGTTGCTCTCTCAACTGATTCCCAAGGCACTCTCTCTTATTATAAAAAATTTTATCATTATAGTAAGATTTTATTAAAGTGGTTCTCAATGCACTTTCTCTTATTATGGCTGCGGTCTCAAAAGTATATCTTCATGGAGAAACAAAATATGGTATATACACACAGTATGTATACCATAAAAGGAAATGAAGTACTAGTACATGGAATAACCTGGATGAACCTTGAAAGCATTTCAAGTGAAAGAAGTGAGACACAAAAGACCATTTATTATAGTTGCATTTATGTGAAATGTCAAGAACAGGGAAACCCAAAGAGACAGTCAGTAGATTGGTGGTTGCCAGGGGTTAGGGGAAGGAGGGAATGGGAGTGACTGCTCAAAGGGTAAAGGGTTTCTTTTTGGGTGATGAAAGTGTTCTGGAATTAGATATTGGTGATGGTTGTACAGCATCATGAATATACTGAAACCCACTAAATTGGTGTATTTGAAAATGGTGAATTTTATATCATAGAAATTTTATCTGAAAGATGGAAAGGTACATCTGCGTGTCAGTGGAATGGCTGCTGAATGAATGACAAGAAGTACTTGATGTTTCTTTCTTGATGCTATTGCTGGTTGTTATTTTATCCATTGAGTTAAGTGATGGTGAGAGTGGGGTTGGGGTAGCAGCTGAAATGTCTGAGGAACCCCCTCATTAAAGGAAACATATACTTGTCCAGTGACTTGCTAATTTATGGGAAGTGCTGTTGGATAATCACCTTCAAGTTCTCATTATTAATGGGAATATGAGATGTTTGGTTAACACGCTTGATTTATTCTAGTCACTATAGTGTGTTTACAATCTTTTACCTAAACTCAGTTTTGAAAATCCTCCTACTCTCCCTCTTTTTGGAAACTAGTTCCTAGTTTGTTGACTAGGTGTAGATAACAAGCCTTATATTTTGAGGTTCTCTGGTATATACAGACATGAATGTATGAATTAAACTTTTACTAACAGGGGCAGTGACCGTGGAGGCACTTTATTGATACATCAAACACATTTTACCATCTTCTCCAGATTGTCTGCTGCTGTGAGACAGTGTTATCACCACCGATTCTTGATTTATGATGTCACATTCTTTGCTAATCTGTGCATTACGTTAGACTAAAAGAGAAAACCCCACTGGTTGACGTCAGTTTTTATCTGACTGTACTATGATGATTTAGGGAGATAGAATGAATTCAATTTGTCACACTGGGAAGTCTGTGCTCCTTGTCTACTCTCCTGATGGGAAATAGGATCACAAGGTATGAATTGGGGACGGGGACAGCCCTTCAGACATTAATAGCTCTTGGCCTTAGAACTGAAGGAAGAACAGCAGGCTAGTCTGCTGTAAAATGTTGGGGTTTAGTGAATGGTCAATTGACAAAGTACTATTTTATATCCTTCATTCACTATTCCTAAGCTATATGAAGGGCTGCAGCTATGTGTAACAACCATCAACCAGTCGTATCAGACTTGTCAGTGATCAGCATGCCAAAATGCAGTTCCTTGTTACATGACAAGAAGAGAAGACATATGGCAGGCAGGTGGTGGTGGCAGCATCATTATCAGCGCACAGTGAGACTGGCAGTTCATTTGCAGATAGTGATGCCCACCTGCCATGGAAACAGTACACCACTGGGCACCCAGAAGCCCTCACGATTGTGTCCTTCTAACAGGGTTTAGCCTGCCCTGCATAATCCTTATTGGTTGGCAGACACTACTGAGTGGTGACCCTGGCCTCAGCCTGGGAACTAGTGTGATGAAAGATATTCAACATTGAAGTCTCTGGTTGTGAGCAGGCCAGTTTTTTTTTCTTATAAGGTACATGTTTTCTTTATATATTTTATTCCAAATAACTGATCGTTTATTTTTTTAAACTTAATCTTATTTTTCCTTCTTCCAAATGTAATCTAAAAATTTTAATCTCAGAAATTTATGGTGTGAGAAGTTGAAAATACCCTATAATTGTACCTTTGAAGGAAGCCCTTCTAACGGTGGTAGGTATAATCCTCCAGATTCTGTTTCTGTATGTGTCTCTGAATCTTATTCCCCCAAATAGGATTATATTATATGTACCACTGTGCATTTGCTTTTTTTATTTGGACATGTTTCCATAGCATAATGTATAGATATCCCTTGTTTTCAACAGCTACAGTATATTTATTGAGAAGTGCTGGTAATACGCATTCGGGAAAATGTAGCTATGGCCACTGCCAACTTGGAACTCATGGGCTAGTAAGAGAGTTAGATCACAACTTATAATTATGCATTTATGTTAATCTACCGTGAATGCAAAGGACAGAGTACTTGTGCATACATCTTTGTTTCTATAGACTCAATTCCTAGAATTGGAATGCTGGGTCAAAGGACATCCACATATTAAATGTTAGTACAATTGCCAGTTTGACCTCCAAAGATGTTTTACCGATTTAAGTTCCTGCCAACAGTGAAAAGTACCACTTAGAGAATCACGTGAAAATTGAAGGTTCATTAGACAAAAGCATAGACAACAGTGATTAAATTCAACTGGAGAACTCGATAGAGGTGGGAAAATTATGGTGAGACTCAAGGAAAATTCCCCATAAGTGTAGATCTGCACACGACAGATCTTCAGAGGGGGTCTGTTCCTCGTGGAGGGAATGTGCCAGAGCAGAAGACATGCAAAATTACTTGACAATTTTATAGGAAGTCGATGAGCTATAGACCACTCTATCCCACTCTACGACTGCCTCTGAGAAATGGTGAAGCAGGCACATTTAGCTAGACTTGTGGTACCTAGACATGCAGCTTGAGTTGGCCCTGCTTTTTAGAAAGCAGGAAAATAGACCAAGGTATTTTATATCCCAAGAAAGGTGGAATAATTTGTCTTCCATGACTACCTGAGACTTCTCCTTTAATAATGGGTTATTGGACATGACTTCTAATTATTATTGCCTTTGTGTAACCACGTGTTTTCCTGGGAATGTAATGGAAGTATCCTCTTGAATTCCTCAAAGAGATTATTCTGGAATTGGCTGGATTTGAGATACGAGTTGTCTGGCCCCTGCCTGGCTCATGCTGCTAAGTTATTGCCTTTTGCATTATGTGAGTAGAATAGCCTAAACAAAAATACATATACACACACATATATTTAATTGTGGTAAAATGCACATCATATAAAATTTACCATCTTAATCATTTTTAAGTGTACAGTTAGATAGTGTTAAGTGTATTCACATTGTCATGCAACCAATCTTTATCTCTTTTTTATCTTGCAAAACCAAAACATTAAATAACTTTCTATTCCCTCCTACCTCCAGCCCCTAGCAACCACCATTCTATTTTGTTTCTTTGAGTTTGACTACTCTGGGTAACTAGTTTAAGTGGAATCATACAGTACTTCTTTTTCATGATTGACTTATTTCACTTAGCATAATGTCCTTGAGGTTCATCCAAGTCATACCATGTATCAGAATTTCCTTCCTTTTAAAGGCTGAATAATAGTCCATTGTACATATATATCATATTTATCCTTCATTCATCGATGGACATTTGGGTTGCCTCCACCTTTTGGTTATTATGAACAATGCTGCTATGAACATGGGTTACAAATATCTGAGACCCAGCTTTCAATTCTTTTTAATTGAATGTACCCAGAAGTAAAATTGCTAGATCTTATGGTAATTCTATTTTTAATTTTTTGAAAAACCTGAGCAATACTTCCTCTTCATATCTCTGATAAATTAGCAGTGGAAACTGGAGAACTGTGATTCTGGGAGAAGGCTTCTTTGTACAGCTGCCTAGAGCTAGCTTACTTATTAATTTAGGCTGTTTGGGATGCAAATGCTGCATTTGACCTAGGTTTATTGTCCAGTGATACTCACCTAGTTTCCAAATATGTATTTATGTTTGCAGGCTGGGGAGCTGGCTGTATGCATATATACTGGTTTTTATAAAACAGTGGCTACAAGTCAAAAGACCTGGATTTGGAGGTGGATGTAGATGCAACGCAGGATGGTCTTGCATCAGTGTCCGTGTGTAGTTTCAGACGTTGACCTTAGGTGTTACTGCTCTATGCATGCTGTGCCTTTGGTCAAGGAACCTTGTTTCATTTAGTAGGCCTCTGACTTCTGTGTGCAGTACATGGAGAGGGGGGTGTGTCTAAAAGAAGAAAGGCCTATCATGTTAACATCTGACTACTTGGAATCTTTTCTTAGCAACAAAACTGAGAATAATTGATGTAACAGAAGAGCTGTATCCTTCGGCTATTTTTCTTTGTGCCATTGGCAGGCATTCCTTAAGAATTATTATATTTTTCTTCATAATTCTCCTTTTAGGTCATGATACACTTCTTTTAGTCCAAC
The DNA here is from genome assembly GCF_057802395.1 of Ceratotherium simum simum. Classification (NCBI taxonomy): domain Eukaryota; kingdom Metazoa; phylum Chordata; class Mammalia; order Perissodactyla; family Rhinocerotidae; genus Ceratotherium; species Ceratotherium simum. The sequence goes on from NC_141900.1 coordinate 84,507,537, forward strand.
TCACCATTCTGACATTGGCCTTTAGTTAACTTACCTGAATATGTATTTCTTTTTTCTAATTGACTTCTAAATGCCAGCTCATGGGCATGTGGGAGAAATGGGTGTGCTCTGAGCTGTAGTGAATGCAGGATGACTTTATTCTATACTGACTTTGCTCACCTAAGCAATACCTAGCCCCCAGAGCAATAGGAATTTATTGCAACTGTTGGCAGGGTGAATACTTTAGCCCCCACTTTTATTGCTTAGATTTCCCAGTTTGGCCTTTTGGTGAGTGGAGATATTTCCTTCATAGAACTGGCATATATTTGCAGAAAAAATGTAATGTAATATTTTGTTTTCATCCATGTGTTAATAATATCCCTTTTTTCCCCAGTAATTCTTAGATGCCATTAAGCAAATCCCCTTTCTTCGTGTGCCTGAGCCTCTTATCTTAGTTTTATTAGTGCTGTTGTTTTAAAGCCTGAGTGACATTGTGTGTATTCTACATAAAGGCTTAAGTATCTCCATATATTTGTGCTGTTTGTGTGGCTGGAAGTCCTCCAGGGAGAGTTCTGGGCGAAGTGATTTAATTTCCCCTGACTGCTGCTGACCTTGGAAATGTTGGACGCAGATGACTGTGATTGACACTTGTTTAGAAGAGAAAAAAGACCCACACTCAACTTCCAATCCTCTAGAGGAAGGCAGTGGGAGATGGTAGCTCTGAGGAGGAGGAAGAAGAGACATTCAAGGGACACAGGGGACAGTTTCCACTAGTGCTTCTGGAGGCCCTGACTTTCTTTCTCAGAGACAACAAGTGTCGCATTAAAATTAGGTATTGGGGTGAGTTATACCATGATACAGTAATGAGTAAGATAATGGTTGGAGCATTAGCACAAACATAGGTTACACTTTTTGGATATATTTGTAGGTTTGTAAGGACTTAAGAATCAAGAGGATTAATGAAAATGCTGGCAGCTGTGAGGTTATTTTCAAATAGTATTCTCTGTTGTTCTCTATGATCCCCATCAGATTTACTTGAAATATTTTCAGTTGTCAAAACTGTATTTTTCTAACGATTTATATGTGCCTATAATTTACCTATACAATAAACTGCAGTATATTTTCTGACCATTTTAATGTTATGTTTATTGTCAGGTTGTTATCTCTTCTTCTAGAAATTTTTGCTAATCTCTAATGGCCCCTTATATAAAATATTTTCAGATATATGTGTGGTTCTCATCCTGTGTATGCTTCTAATTAAATATTTACCAAACTCAGTGTTTATCGGGGAGCAGCGATGTCCACTTAAATGAATACCTAATGTCAGATAGAGACTCTTAACATCTCCAGGGGCCCCGTATTAAGCTGAATTTTACCTTTCCCCTCAAAACAGTTAAAAGCATCTGCCCATCCAGCAAGGGGGTGGAGGATAAGGGGTTCGTTTTGTCAGAAATCCATCAAATAAGAAAGCTCCTTGACTTTGCGCTTATAGAGGTTTGTAAGCACTATAGGTTAACATTCCATTGATGAAAATGAAATGTGCTAAAAATAGTTCTGACTCTGGGTGAGTTTGGAAGGGTGATTGTAGATAAGAGAAAGCAACATAAATCATGTGAATGAAGAACCAGTCTTAGCACCTAATTACAATGATTTGTAAGTGGGTGTCACAGAATACATCTAGGCTAGATTGGAGAGGTAGGAAGGGAGCATTGGTTTATGTCTCCTTATCTTTTCAGTGTAGACGTATAATTTTTATTCGATGTATCTTTAAAAGTTGTTTTGTTTTAATTTAGGAGATATCAGAGCTCAAAGATGTGCAAATGGAACATATAAATTTCAGCTTTTGATTTTGGTTATAAAAATAAATAGGTCACATCTACCAATTGCACATTTTCTTTCTAAAAATATCAATACTCAGCAGAAGCATTAATCATAACTATAAAAATAGATATTTCTTTAACCTGAGTTTCTAGTTACCATCCATCCAATTTCAGACATTAAGGTAAAGAATTATAGAATTATGTCAGCAAATCAAGAATAAATAAAATCCAGGTATTGAATTGATAGAAGTCACTGAAAAGTATCTTTATCAAATTGTTGAACAGAATATATTTTACAATGGTAGTTATAAATTAAGGGAATTTTTTTTTTCTTTGTACAAATTTATTCTCATAGCTGAAATTGTTTTTTGGAACTGAAAAAGTAAATGGCTTCTTTTTAGTCTAGTCGGGTAATAGATTTTTGAAAGAAAATGAAAGATAAACATTTTATTTTTTTATACTTGGTTTTTCATAGTGTTGTTTTTTCATATTTGGTTTAAAAGTGTTTACAAGGATTCATAAAATATAGCAAAAGTACCAAGGAGAAAAGAGAGAAAGTTAGAACCACAAAAGGTAGGATCATATGACAGAGGAATGAGGCTGAGACTCTTGGGCCTTAGCAGATAGGCATGCACAGTCCAGTATGTTGACCGTCCTCATATGTGGTTGTCAAGCACTTGAAACATGGCTGGTCCAAACTGAGATGTGCTGTACCTGCGGAATACACACTGGATTTCAAAGACTTTATATCAAAGAAAGAAATAAAATAATCTCAGTACTTTCTTTATATTGGTTATATGTTGATAATGTTTTGGATATTTCCAGTTAAATAAGAAATATTACTAAAAATAACTTTATCTGCTTTTTCCTTCTTAAATGTAAACGTACATATGTTGCTCTCAATTGTGACCCTCACTGTTTTTTTGTTACCCCGTGCTGTCTAGGAGGAGGTAAGTTTGACATCCTCTTGTGCGAGTTGCGTAGCTCCATAAGCATTTGTATCTGGCTAGATCGCCCAGCTGAGAGATAAGCCGAAAGCGTGCCCAGAAACAGGACAAAGAGGCTCTAGCAATTTGTTGTGAAGCTCATCCTATATCTAGATGAATGGATAGCTTAAATGTGTTTCAGAATTTTAAGTATATATGTCTTATGTTTTTAGAATAATTACCTGAAGTGCTTTTTAGCAGAGAAAAAAATGAAGAATATTAAATATTAAAGAGTATTATGGAAGGTCCAGTTATATCCAGAGTAAACGGAACCTTGGTCTCTGTTCATGGTCTTTCTAATTTAGTAAGTCAAGGAATATCCTCCCAAAACGTCTCTAGTTAACCTATTAATTGAGATGATTCCCCACGCTCTGCTTCATTTATCTTTGGTAAATAAAATCTCCAATAACTACTACCTGCAGAATTAATCTGGAAAATGTCTAAATAAGTACTAAATAATGTATCATTCTTTAAAATAAGCCCTACTTATCTCTAAGTTGGGATAAATATGTATGAGGTATATTCTTGTTTGCTGTGTCTCCTTAAGGAGAAAAGTGCATTTAATTGAGTCTTTTTGTCTAATGATTTCAGTAGTCTTGTGATTTAAGTCAACCTATATCTTATTTATGCGTTATGTGTAGGTATGCGTGTATTTATTTATCTCACAGGTACTTATTTAGCACTTACTTTGTGCCAGGCTCTCCTCTAAGAAAATCTGTCTGGGTTTATCTAAAAATAACTGACACATAGAGCTTACTAGAAGTCAGCTATTCTCTAAACGCCTCGGGTATATTAATGCATTTCTTCTTATAACAGCGAGTTAGGCAGAGATATCCATGTTAAACTGAAGCACAGAGAAGTGAAGCTAACTTATCCAGGTTCACACAGCTCATATGCAGAATTGCTGGGAACCAGACTTTACAGCCTGGTGGCTCCCAAGTCCACGCTCTTTTCTAAGCTGTGTAAAATATTTTATTCTTACCTGTATCTCCCAGCTGCATTAGCCAGACGTGCCCAGATGATGATGTCTTTTCTGTATCTGGGGCGCATAGAAGGGTTTCCGTAACTACCTGGAAGTTCTGTCAAGAGAGTCACGGGCCATGTAAGAGCTTATTTTGAGAGGCAGAGTATTTATTACAGCTCTTTGTGAATTTATGATTGGCCCTGTCGAATAGTGGTTGGGATTATATGGACATTATGCAAAATAGCCTCACATAACAACCCTAGTTATACTAAAGCTAAACTCAGGCTGTGGCCTGGAAATGTTGTGGGTAGGCAGTTGATTCTCTCCCTCCCTGGACTGAGGATGAATCAGATTGCCTGCTACCCTTTCTTTCCTTTGATAACCTCTTTGAGAAACAAATAATATGGGAAGTTATATATATATTGTTTGTTTTAATCTCATATAGGAATGGCTTTGATTTAAGCTTTATCCCAATTTCAAAATACTACTCCCCTCCCTCATGCTTTTTTTTTTTTTTTTTTTTTTTTTTTTTGTGAGGAAGATCAGCCCTGAGCTAACATCCATGCTAATCTTCCTCTTTTTGCTGGGGAAGACCAGCTCTGAGCCAACATCTATTGCCAATCCTCCTCCTTTTTTTTTTTCCTTCCCCCCAAAGCCCCAGCAGATAGTTGCATGTCGTAGTTGCACATCCTTCTAGTTGCTGTATGTGGGCCGCGGCCTCAGCATGGCCGGAGAAGTGGTGCGTCGGTGCGCGCCCGGGATCCGAACCCGGGCCACGGAGCGTGTGCACTTAACCGCTAAGCCACGGGGCCGGCCCCCCTCATGCTTTAAATTAATATATTTTTGTTATATAAAACAGCAGAATGATCAACAGCTTGTCAAAGTGGTCCTAAGAAGGCCTAACCTTCTCATTTCACGTGTCCTTCAGAATTTTATGTCTGAAAGGGTTCCTGATTACATATATTTGCTCATGAAACAAATATTTGCTATATACCCTCCTGCTATACAGGCCCTGTGACAATAGTCTCAGTGAATAAAAGACACAGTATCTCCTCTCCTGGAGCTTGCAATCTATGTGTTCCAGTTTATAGTAAATGTAAGGTAGGAGTTACAAAGGTCTAAGAGAAGACTATGTAGTATACTAGGTCTGGCTAAGTTATCTTTTAGAATTCTGGAGTTCAGCAGTGCTCCGAGATTCTAGTCTAGTGCTCTCATTTTCCAGGTGAAGAAAAAGTGAGACCCAAAGATGTGATGTGACTCATTTGTAAGAGAATGATAGGTGGAACAAAGCAGGAGCCCAGGGCTCCTGTGGTCATTGCTGTAAAGAGGGATCAGGCCCTGCCTTTGTGTCATGTACATGTAAAAGACTTGTATACCAGACATTCCAGGAATATCTTTGCTTGAAAAATGAGGGTCGCATCTGCATTAACCCATTACTTCTCTTTAACCCATGCCATTCCGTATGTAATTACCTACAAGCACAAAACTCAGGTTATCACTTATTCAGATGAAGACATTGGCAAGATTTGCAGTTAGTTTAATTGAAATTGTTTAAACTGTAGCTCTTGTTCAAGTGATTGACAAGTCAGTGATGAGTATCTGGAGATGAAAAACTCAGGAGAACTGATCTCAGAATCCACAGGAGAGGGACATAAATGCTAATTACACTTGGACTCTAATTCCTGGTTTGTCATAGCTGCCTGCAGGTGTGTGTCTTGACTGTGGGCTATTCTTAGGGCCTCATTTGTATTTGAGATTTTCTTTAATAATGTTGCCTCCCCAATGAGCTCCTTAATCTCTGACTTATTTTCAGTTCTCTTTCTCTAGATATAGGAAAAAATGAATTGGCAAATGAATGTAGTTATTGGTTCTTTTGATTATTGAAGATTGAAGATTTTTTTTCTTCGTATTGATTTCCCTGGAAGACAGTTTTGGGATAGACTGTCTTTTGGCCTCTGGACTGAAAGATGAGATGCTTAGGTGTTCATTTTTGTTTGTTGTTATCATTACCCCCCATCATCGTCACCACCAACATTACTCAAGTGGCCTTCTTGATGAATTAGCACTCTCTGGTTAGAGAGCTAATGTTAACTCTGTGCAGTATATTTGCACTGAAGAGCTGCTGTCCTACTCCTGCCTGCTGAGGAGGAGGCTTGGCATTGGCAGGTGCAAATTAACCTTGAGATTTGCTTTGTTTATTTTTAAGCAGGGGTGAATTTTGTTCCCTGGTAGTAGAATTGAGGGCTTGAGCATGTTAAATGGGTTGAGTGAAAACACAAAGATATGTGGACCTCTTTCTTCATCCATACATACTTACCGAATGCCCCCAATTGGATCATAATCTGTGGCTGCGCCCTCTTTAAACTTGGCCCTGAGTTAATTTACATTTCACAGTGTGAGTGCCCTTGAGGTTTAGCTTCTGTACACTGCTGACTTCCTGTGTGATTTTGCCATGGCTTCAACAGATATCTAAGTGCTTTCCTGGCCCTCTTCCTGCTCCTCTAGATTAGTTGTAGAGTCTTGCCAGAGGAGAATCCGAGGGTGGATCAGTGTTGTCACATGGGGAGAACTTCTTCCCTTCCTGGGGATTTGAGTCAGCCATGCTTCTTTCTCTGTGTGTAGACCTCCCATTCCTTGCCATGTCTTATGCCTATATTAACTCTGGCCAGCTGCATACAGGGGTACTATTAACACCTCTTTGTTGGAAGTACTAGTTGTTCCGTCCTACCCCCACCCTGGTCTGATCAGATTCCTCACATTTACTCATCTCCTTAGTTTTAGACAGGTTGATAAGACTGAGCAATAATTTCAGTGAACATATCTGACTTTAGGAGTCGTCTTTATATTTTCTTCTCTTCTATGTTGTTGTATTATGACAGTACTTCTGGTAAGAAAGATTTACCTTACCGTTAGCCCTTAATTGGCTTTCTCTCTGATATGGCTCCTATGGCTTTTAAAACGTTGATTAGATGGAGTATTCAAGTGAGTGATCTGACAGCTGAAATTTTGAGGCAACTGTCCTTTTCAAAATTTTCATATTCTTTTTTTTTTTTTTTTTTTGTGAAGAAGATCAGCCCTGAGCTAACATCCATGCTAATCCTCCTCTTTTTGCTGAGGAAGACCGGCTCTGAGCTAACATCTATTGCCAATCCTCCTCCTTTTTTTTTCCCCAAAGCCCCAGTAGATAGTTGTATGTCATAGTTGCACATCCTTCTAGTTGCTTTATGTGGGACGCGGCCTCAGCACAGCCAGAGAAGCAGTGCGTCGGGGCGCGCCCGGGATCCGAACCCGGGTCGCCAGTAGCAGAGCGCGCGCACTTAACCGCTAAGCCACGGGGCCGGCCCTCATATTCATTTTTAAAATGAGTTTTTGAGGAACAGGCATTTTGAAAGGATTTTAATGGTGCTCACCAGCAGTTTGGCTGAACTTGATGCTTGTGCAATATGCTGCCTTTAACCTGATCAGTGGGAACTGAAGGCATGTTTAGAAAAGGGGATTCTGGACTTTCAGACAATGGGAATGGCTTCAGGCTGCTCAACCAACATATCTCTTCAGTACAGGTATATAAACCTTGACCATGACCAAAACCAAGCATATCACTTAATTCTATAAAACAGACCCTGTGTGTTTGCTAAGGGATACCACGTACTTGTTTCTTTTGACTCAAACATGCTTATCTTGAAAAGTTTCATAAAGAGCATTGCTCAGTATGTCTATATCCATGTATTCAGTACATATAATAGGATTAATCAGCTTTTCCTATTTTAGGCTCCTAACACCCTAACCTATTTGTATACATATCCTTTCTTAATTTAAAACCAGAGGTTCTTCTGGTCCATTCTATCCTTGTTTTCAAAACTTCCTAACTCCAACTTTGGTAATGGGTGTAGTTAACTGTATCATTTTGATGCACATACTGTGAAACCAGTCCCAAGCATCTTTGTGATTGTCATCTTGTTTGTTCTTCTTGATAGTTCTTAACTTGGTCCTTGAGAACTTATGGTGGAGTGAAATTACATGCAGTTTTTCTGTAGAGGCATTTCATATTTTTTAAAAACAGATTTCAAAGAGTCTGAAAAGGTTAAAGAACTGCTCTACTGTAATGTCTAGGAGTCCTGCGAGAATGTTGCAAACCTTTTCTCTGTCAAGTATAATTTCTTTGGGGCCTGAAATGTTCAGCCATTTGCCATTCTCTTTTGCCAGTCATCTTTTTTGTTTGTTTATTTCTCAACTTTAATTTTTAGAGCAATTTTAGGTTCACAGCAAACTTGAGGAGAAAGTACAGAGAGTTCCCATATTCCCCCTTTGCCCCAACACATGTACTTCCTCCTCTACTATCGACAGTTCCCCACCAGAGTGGTACATTTGTTATAACGGATGAACCTACATTGTCAACATCATCACCCACAGTCCATAGTTTATGTTACAGTTCACTCTTGGCGTTGTACATTCTTTGGATTTTGACAAATGTGTAATGACATGTATCCATCGTTGTAATATGATACAGAGTAGTTTCACTGCTGTAAAAATCCTCTGTGCTGTGCCTTTTCATCGCTCTTTCATTCCCCTAACCCCTGGCAACCACTGATCTTTTTACTGTCTTCATAGTTTTGCCTTTTCCAGAATATCATAGTTGGAATTATACAGTATGTAACTTACTGATTGGCTTCTTTCTCTTAGTAATATATATTTCAGATTCCTTCATGTTTTTTCATGGCTTGGTAGCTCATTTCTTTTTAGCACTGAATAACAATCCATTGTCTTCATGAAGCACAGTTTATGTATCCATTCACCTGCTGAAGGACATATTACTTGCTTCCAAGTTTTGGCAATTATATATAAAGCTACTATAAACATTCATGTGCAGGTTTTTGTGTGGACATAAGTTTTCGACTATTGGAGCATATGGCTAAAGTATGTTTAGTTTTGTACGAAATTGCCAAACTGTCTCTCAAAGTGGATGTACTATTTTGCATTCCCACTAACAATGAATGAGAATTCCTGTTGTTCCACATCCTCACCAGCATTTGGTGTTGTCAGTGTTTTGGATTTTGGCCATTCCAAAGGTGTATGGTGGTAGCTCATAGTTGTTTTAATTTGCATTTCCCCAATAACATATGATACGGAGCATTTTTTCATAGGCTTATTTGCCATCTCTTTGTTTTCTTTAGTGAGAGGTCCAGGTCTTTTGCCCATTTTAAAATTGCGTTGTTCATTTTCTTATTGTTGAGATTTGAGTTCTTTGTATATTTTGGATGAGTCCTCTATCAGATATTAATATTTTAAGATATTTTCTCCCCGTGTGTGGTTCAGCTGTGTTTCAATTGTTGTTTTTTAAAATCTTAGACCCAGAAAATCAAACTGAGTGAGATGATCTTTCACACTCGTGGAGGCCCATCTGGCTACTAGTGAGCTCTGTTGCGCACTCCCAATCTTAACTCCCTTGGTTCTTCATTTTCAGGTCAATGTGACTGTGGACTACATTAGACCAGCCAGCCCAGCCACAGAGACGGTGCCTGCCTTTTCAGAGCGTACCTGTGCCACTGTCACCATTGGAGGAATGTGAGTGTTCTGGCTGGCAGGGACTCAGCTGTAGCTAAGAGTTCTCTCCTCATTCAAGTCTCTCCTTCCTTTCATCTTGATTTGCTTTCTATTGCTCCACACAGTGGTTTATAATTGTTATGTGCCTGTGTAGCACTTGATGTTTGCAAAGTACATTATAATCGCTCATTAGCTAATGATATACTTTCATTATTGTTATTATTTAAGATTTATTGGGCTCTGTGTACTTGGCACGATGTAGCACACGTTATTACTATTAATAATACCATTTACTGTCAATAAAACCCTAGGTACTATCCAAAATTAGTTAGATTCTCTGCATAATAGTTTAGGAAGTTCAGTTGTAGACCCCAAAAAAAGGGAAGAAGAGAGGTTAATTGGACATTTTCTTTGTATAGACTTATGTAATGATGGTAAATGATGGGGTCTTCCTCTTCTACTATGCTGGCAGTATCCTGGTTATATTCCATAGTCTCTTGGGAGCTTGGTTGGTGAACAGAATCTTTCATGGAAGGTATCTGATGGGGGAAGGAGGAAACCTGCTGAGCCATGCTTCCACAATAAATATTAAAACCATCAGTCAGTCTCCGGTAGCAATTCTTACTCTGCATAAAATATACCAGCATGCCAATTGTTTCCTTCTCTATTTAACAATCTTAAATGCTATTTACTACCAAACTGGTATTTTTCTTTTCTTTTAAGGGGGCATGGTGGAGGGGAAGAAAAGAATAGGTTTCTCATCAAAACAAGGATTGTCTTATTGAAAGTACAATGAAGCCCATCAGGAGAAACACCTCAAAACTACAGCATGCCTCTGACAGGAAAGAGGGTCTTGCAGCTCATTTACCTTCCAGAAGCTCTCCTACCAGAGGGGAGCCTTTTCCCCTCATTTGTGCTGTCAGATTTGGAAATAAGTATTTTTAGCCACTGTTACCACTCCTATATTAATGTTCACACAATAGTCAGAGACTTCATTTTTGCCGAGAGGAACTCAATATGGGCTTTTGTTGTCATTACCTTAACACCATTACAGACATCTAGTGTTAGAAGGAGATTATTGACATGTCAGATAATATTTTTGAAATGGGAGAAACTGGGAAATATTTTGGTCATCTTCTTGCATAACGTGTATAACTTGTAGTAGTGATTGTTACCAATTTATCACCACTTCTCAGGAGCTTGACGCATGCTTCCCTGCTCTGGAGAGCTGGAAAGTTAGGATTCCTGATATTGAAATTTTAACTGTTACAAAGAGTCCTCTCAGTAGACAAATGCTCCTTCTATCTAATTACTGGTCAAAACAATATCACTGCTGTGAAAATGCACATCTTTATTTTTGGCAGATGGCTTCTATCCGTGTTTATCTAACAACCCGTTAGAGTGGATTTTTTCATTTAGTTACCATTGAAGGATATTTTTAAAGTAAATTTACACTGCTTAAAATTAGATATTCCAGGAGTGTTCTATAGGAATTTTTTTTTAAAGGACAATTTGAGACAGCTGGTTTAAACTTTTTCAGAGCAGGGTGTTATGGCCATGCTCCATGTCATGAAACCTTGAGGTTTCAACTGCAGTGAACTTGGCTTTAACCAATTTACTCCTTCAGGCTCATCTGCCGTTCTGCAGAGGTCGGTGACTTTTCTAGCCAAGGTTTTGGTTAGATTCTCAAGTCTTGGTAAGAAAGTATCAACCCTTTTATCAGTTTGGTCAGTTAACAACAAAAGTTGATTGGTCTTAATTGACAGCATAGAATATTTGTCCGACAGATTTATGCCAGAGATGATAACCTTGACCTTTCTGCCTCCAGTTCTTGTAATTGGATTGTAAGAAATACTGTTTTCATATGATTTACCAAAAAGTATTTACCTTGGATTAGACCAGCCTGGCAGGGTACCCAAGAAGCTTTGAGTTGCCTCATAGATTTGTTTCCTCTAAACTAGACTTTGTGGGTAAACTGCTGGCTGCAATTGGGAGAAATTGCAGGATTTAGTGATAGTGTCGAAACCAATCTTCACTAGACAGTAAGCTCCCTGAAGATAGGGATTGTTGTCTCTTTTATTCCCTGTTGTAGTCTTAGTATTCAGCATATGGTAGGAGTTCAATAAATTTGTGAATAATTTGTTTACTGTATAGCAAAGTGTCCCTTTATGAAGCATAACAGGGAGTACTTAGATGTCTCATTGCCTGGGACAGCTGTTTCTTTTGAGCTACAGGTTTGTTTTTATCTAATCTATATTGATAAACTTGTATCTGATAGTTTTCCTCTTTGGTTCGGTTATTGGAAGGGCACAGCGAAAGATAGTACATCTCTAGGAAGTGTACTTGGTAGCATGCTTTTCGTGTTCGAAATCTTACAAATAGCTTCTCTTTATTTTCGCTTTGCCTCGATTTTGTATTTATTTCCTTTTTCCTAATGATACTTAAATCATTCCAAATAATATTTTAGAAATGTTGAGATATTAATAAAAATGTCCAAATACTCAGCTTATATTCAGAATTAAGGTATACTAAAAGCCTTCTATCTACTTTAATGGTTAGTTATTCAAAAACATTGGCTCGAGTAGTGAGATTTAAATAATTTTTTTAATCTCAAATATTTTAATTTCATTTGAAACACAAAAATGCACATATATTCCCAAGTTTTTGATATATGGGCATCTTGGATCAACTAGTTGATATCCTGGTGAATTGCATAACTACCTCTTTGGAATGAGGACTTAAAAACACTAATTACGGAACCCTAGATTTTTGTGATTTACATCTCCCTCATCTGTTATAGTTGTCCTACTCATACTTATTTTGTAGCCATTTTAAAGCCATTCCTCTCATTAAACCTTTTTATTTTATCTCATTTATTTATTTATTTATTTGTTTTTGCTGAGGAAGTTTTGCCCTGAACTAACATCTGTTGCCAATCTTCCTCTTTTTTTTCACTTGAGGAAGATTAGCTCTGAGCTAACATCCATGCCAGTCTTCCTCTGTTTTGTATGTGGGTCGCCGCTACAGCATGGCCAATGAGTGGTGTGGGTCTGTGCCTGGGATCTGAACCCATGAACCAAGCTGCCAAAGCAGAGTATGCCGAATTTAACCACCAGGCCATGGGGCCGGCCTCTGTTAAACCTTTTCAAAGTATTCAACTATTTGCATAAACGCACGTTCATTTTGTACTCGTATTTCAATTATTAATATAATATATAATGAAGTACATAATTAAAATAACAGGCATAACCAGTATAAATAGATCTAGGGACAGAAACCAGTGCTGCAACAGGTTGGGACAGAAGTGCCCCGGTGTGTCAGAGTGGCCCTCAGTCACTCTTAACTGGCATCAGCCAGTAGGTTTTGCTGAGGTCATAGAATGTGCGGAGCAATTAAGGAAAGATTAGTTAAGACCGCTTCTATGATAATGCGTTGCTTCTGTCAAAGACAGGCTTTGTTCAAGCTTGTAAAAAGCTGTAGAATTAAGAAACAATCTAATCCAAATTATGTGTATCATCATCTGTAGGTTTATATGCCTACATATAGACCTTCATAGCATCTAGTCGCTTTGCCATTATTCAAGACATCAGTTGGGATTCTCTGACTCTAGAAGAGTTTCTCTCAAACTGCTGATTCCAGGGGAATGAGAAGAGGCAGATGAGATGGAGTTTCTTACAGGGTTATTTCAGAGCCGAGTTTTAAATGTATTTCATTTGCCAAAGTGTGTGAATTGCCTGTATCCTCGGTCTAATCCTTCTTTGTTTTTCCTGTTGATGTATGGGAGGGAGTCGAGTGCCAGGATCTCGGGGAGGCCTCTCTGGTGTGACACAGTCTTCAGCTCCCCATCTCTTGCCCTCTGGGGAATCAATGAAAACGAGGTTCACCATTCCTCCAATAGATTAAAATTTTTTTCTTGGTTAACTTCACTGTGGAGTTGGCAAGAGTTGTTATCTGTTAATCAAAACAGTTTAAATAAAAAATAAAAAGATCAGACTTTGAGTTGTTTCTCATTCTCTGGCTCCCAGCTTGGGAATTACCTGATCCTTTTAGGCCTGGTTTGTGACATGAAGCTGTCAAGATGGCACTTCCTGTTAATTACTTTTTATTGTATTTAAGACACTTAACTCTTGTGATTTAGTTTTCTGTGTAATTAGCTTCAGTGATTAAAATCTCGTTCTTTCGTTATCGCCAGAGCCTTCTTGAAGAGCGAGATTTTTCTGGGGTAACCTTTACTCGTGCTGGACTTTCCAATTACTTTGAGCTCCTATTTGGCAAACATATAATCTATTAACTGGTTGCTCATGTCTTTCTGCATATCACATTTTATTTATTTATTTATTTATTTTTATTAATTTATTTATTTTTCCCCCCAAGCCCCGGTAGATAGTTGTATGTCATAGCTGCACATCCTTCTAGCTGCTGTATGTGGGACGCGGCCTCAGCATGGCCAGAGAAGCAGTGTGTCGGTGCGCACCCGGGATCCGAACCCGGGGCACCAGCAGCGGAGCGCGCGCACTTAACCGCTAAGCCACGGGGTCGGCCCTGCATATCACATTTTAAAAGAAAGATGTTAAAAGAAAATTTGTTCGCATTTATAAAAGGACACCTAAAATGTATAACTTAGAAGCAAACCTCACACATACACGCTCATGATCACCGCCGCTGCACCCCATCCCTGGAAAATTGTCACATATCCTGTAGATACAGTGTCTCTAAGGTGTTTCCCCAATGCCTTCCATTATGTGAAGTATTTTGCAATAATAGGAGACACTTTCCCATTTTGGGAAAGTGAAAATGTCACAGAGATGGAACTATGGAATAGGAACAGCTGGAAAATGCCTGTTTATTTTCTGCACAAGGTCACTGGGTTTTTTGGGAGATGATTTATTTTTTGTAACAGGGCTTTTTGAAATATTGTTTCAATCCATTGCTTGCCCCCATTGCCCATCTTTTTGCTCCCCCACACCGTGATCCATGCAAAGCCCTTGGGCTTCTCCTTGATGCCTGTACCAGCCTGCGGCCTTGCTACCAGAGGTGTTGTCCAAGATCTACTGGGCTTGGGACAATTCCCTCTTTGTTTTAACGATTATCATCCAGCGATTCAACGCCATCTTTATGAACCTCCTATGCATCTCTTTGGATTCTTCATAGATAGAACTTGTCCTTATTATATTTATATAACCCAGACTATCACACTTGCAAAAGAATGAGACCTTGTGTGCTTCTTTTTTCTTTTTCATTGGTTCTAGTTTGCAGGGATACTTCTTTCCTCAGCTGTTCTATTGGTGACTGAAGCATGAGGTTAGGTCTTGTCCTTCTAGAATAATCTGTTTGTAATCCTAGTTCGGTGTTTCTCAGCCACAGTAGAAATAAGTGTCATACAATCCCCAGCTTTTCTGTCTTGAGTTCTGTAGCTTTAAGGCTTTCACTGTTGGGCCAAACTTCTTGTCTCTCAGAGTTTCCAAATCTTAAACTAGTATCTGACTTTCAAGCTAAACCTAGAAGAAAGTGGCCTCTTGATACCCTATTTTCTGGCCTAGTGTTGGTACTGAGAGTGGCCCACAGCATCCGGAAAGTACTCTTTCAGCATCTGAAGAAGTGCCGAGACAGTGTTAATGTCAGTGACTTGGCCAGGAGGTAGGATCTGGGTGGTAGCCAACTCTTTTCTCCACAGATTTGTTGCTTACACTTCATCAAATTTATTTAGTTGCTCTTTTTTTTCAACTTTTTCCTTCTTTGAAGGAAAAAGAAAACACCAGATAAAGGAGTTCCCTTTTTCCCTTAAATTATAAACACCAAACCAACCCCCACATCTAAAAAGAGCACCTTAGATTGTTTTCTGGAAGTCATAGGCTGCTTGGTTTATATAATTGTACTGCTTCTGCTACGTTGAGTAGTAGAAGTATGCTGTCCACCATTCTGAGGATATGAGAAGTATCTGTGGCATTTAGTTTAAAATACTTTGGAAAGAAATAGTTGAATAACTGCGCCTGTCTCCTTCTAGCTCAAGTATAGCAATCATTTGAAGAGACTGGTCTCAAAAAGCACTGAAAGAAGGACCCTGGGGGGCCAGCCCAGTGGTGTAGTGGTTAAGTTCGAGTGCTCTGCTTCAGAGGCCCGGGGTTCATGGGGTCAGATCCTGGCCATGGACCTATACACCACTCATCAGGCCATGCTGTGGAGGCATCACACACATAAAATAGAGGAAGATTGACACAGATGTTAGCTCAGGGCCACTCTTCCTCACCAAAAATAAAAAAAAAAGAAGGAGCTTGGCTGTTGCAAAGAGTTCAGGGTGGAAGTCAGGAAACCGCTGAGTTTCAGACAGATCTCTGTCACTCAAATATTTTGTGGCTGTCCATCTGTGGAAATCTCATGCTGCCAAGACATTTCCTTAAAGACCTCTTGGTTTCAGATTATCTTTATATGGAAGTTCAATTAAGCTTTTCATAATGGAATCCTTGGATCATACAAATCAGCAAAATCCTTTGCTGAGCTATGTGTTCTTTCTTTCCCTTTCTTTACTCTTTTTTTTCAGTATCAAGTAGAATGTCAGGTGGTGGGTGACTTAATGTTTACTGAGCTGATTTTTGGGAAGCTCCCTCTCATCAGTTTCCCCAAGTATACCATGGACAGCTTGGGAGAAAATGAGACTTTTCTCCAAATAACAGGAGCTCATCATAAAGGAGGAACGTTCTAGAATGTTTAAAGATACAGATAAGTATGTTCAAAATAATCTAAGTTAGAGGCTCTGTTTGAAAAAGTAAAGATGCTGTCATTCTGATTTCTGTGGGTCCTCCCTGTAGCTCAGTGAGAGACTGGGCCCAGACAAGGGACAGCTTGCTGCTTCTATAGCTGCCTACTAGGAACAGTAGGTTTATGTGTTTATTCATTCAACAAATATTTGTTGAGCACCTACTAAGTGCCAAGCACTGGGATATAGCAGTGAACAGAGCAGCAAACAGTTCCACATGGGGAGGCTCATTCTTGGATTTCTTGGCTCTGATTGCTGAGACCTCAAGAGTCCTTGTGGGTATTCGCTGGCTTTGCCCCCCACAGAAACTTGTTTATGTAGATTTTTACATTAAGAAATGGTATTGACTTTATTTAAACAGGACCTAAAAAGGTTCTGTTCTATTCAGGTTTTGCCGGGGATTTTGAGAGACTTTAACACTCAGAAAAAGGTTAAAATGTAAGTGAAAGATAATCCCTCTTGTATCCTTATTTTTAGATGAGTCAGTAACTTAACCTGTCAGTAGACAAAATGAAATGCTCAAGTGACTACCCACTGAAGTGCCCTGTCCTTTTCCTCCTCACATTGTAGTTCTGGGGCCATTCAGTGTTGGAAGAGCTCTGTAAATCTCAGTGGTTCTCCATGGTTCCCATCCTGCTCCCTGTTCTCTTAGAAACCTAGAGGACCACTTACTTTCCTCCTGCCTCACCTGGCAGAGGCATAGACGCTAACTTCCTAACAGTGTCTGCTTTTCACTTTTTTGTATTGTTATCCTTATAACTTGATAAATTAACACTACTAATCTTTAAATTTTTAGCTTTAAATAGTATCTATTGACTTCTTCACATAAAAGATGAATATTTTTGAGTACTTGCACCATTACCCCGCAACCCCTAATTTTATTATATTATTTTAGTTTACCAAATGGTGAACTTGATAATGTTCACTTACTCTGTGTTCTGGTTAACTTTAAGTGTTTATGTGCTTAACCACAACCACTCTAAAGGGTTAGGAAATTAGAGTGCTTACACTTTTTTCTTACTACTCCCTTCTTTTAAAAAAGTTTTATTTTTTCCTGTTATCAAGATTTATAGCGTTTATTGCATTTCTCCTCTGTCACTGTAATTATCTTCTAAGCTTTGCTTGTAAGTAGATCCTACAATTTTGACCCTGCCCCACCCCCATAGCAGTTTTACTTCTTGAAGTGTTACTGTTGGACCACGAAGTCTGATAGTGTGATTAGACCTATAGAAAAAGAAATCCTGGGTCATTAAATCCCTCAGAGAAAGGTTAAATTAATTCTGCCTGTGTGCCCCTCTCTGTGTGTGTTATGTCTCTTTTTCCTTTTTTGCACTTCTTCATATGCAGCTATGAAGAGACACTTGAATCTCGTCATTCTTTTTGTGGTATTTCTTTTCATTTGGAGAAGAACCTTGACTTTTCATGTGTGGGTGGTAAAGTTGCTGAATTCCTGCATGTCTGAAAATATCTTAATTTTGCCTCTGTTCTTGATTGTTAGTTTAATTATAAAATTCTTGCCTCAAAATTACTTATTTTCCTGAAAACTTTGAGGTCATTGTGTTCTATTGCTTCATCAATGTTTATGAGAAATTCAATTTCCATTTCTTTAAATGTAACATTTTTTTCTGGCGCTAGAAGTTTTTACAATTTTCTGTTTATCTTTGGTTTTCTGAAATTTTATTAAAATATTTCTGGGGTGGGGTGTGTTTCCCCTGCATACTCAATGGACTTTTTAAATCTGAACACTCATGTCTTGAAGTCAAATTTTTTTTCTGTTACTTGAATTATTTTTTTTCCCTCTTGCCTCTGACTCTGGAAATTCTATCAGTATTGTATCTTATGCTTTATATCTCTAACTTCTGTTTTTTTAAGACCTCCTTTGCATTTTCTTACATTCAAGGAGATGTCTTGAACGTTATTTCCCCGATTGCTTAGCCAGCCAGCCATGCATGTTGATTCATTTTCATTCATTCCCTCTCTCTTATTCATTCATCTCACTCATTCATTTACTTACTCGTTAGTTCATTTATCAAGTATTTATAGAATGCCTGGTATATACTAAGCAGGGATATATTGGTAGTTCTAAGACTGCGATGATTCATGTCCCCATGAAATTTACAGAGACTATTCTCTTCATCTAGCCCATTTTATTTTGCTTATTTCAGCGCTTATATTTACATTTTTTGTTCTTTAAGTGTTCTATTTTAATAGAATCTAGTTCTTAGTCTATGAATACAATATTTTCTCTGATATCTCGGGGAATATTTTTTAAAAATAAAAAAACCGACCCTCTTCCATTGAATTATCTGTTTCCCTCATGACTAAATATTCTTTATTTCGTTCCTTTTCTTAAGTCCTCAAGTACCTTGGGAACCTTGATCTATATGTATGAAGGAAGGACCAGGTTGGAGTTGGCATGGTTGTTCCTCTGCAGTTGTATGCATCTGCTTCTCCAAACCTCTGTCATGAAAGGGCATAAGTGAGTAGGAAGTGTGAGAGGCAGCCCTTCTTATATGGTGCCTGAAAGTGTATGGACCTGGAACATAGAGGAAGCAGGCAAATTTACAACCCCGCTAAAATTGTCAAAGCAAAGGGGGTTTTCCTGGGTGGTAGAGAACTTGAGTGTATTTCATTGGGGGTGGCCTGTGAGAGGAGAGGTGGAGTCTATGATGTGCTCAGCCAACACTGTCTCCGTCACTATGCCTCTGCTTTTCTTTCAGGCCACAAACTCCATCTAAGGTCCTTCCCTAGTTAAATCACCTACGCTCTGTTCTACTACGATGTGTGCTTCTTTGAAGTAAATTATCTCGTATGACATTGGTAGTTGGGGGAATCACATTGGTATAAAGTTGAAATTGTGTTGGTTTATAAGTGACATCCCCAGATACATTAAAATATTGAAACAATAGGGGATAAGCTTTCTTACATTTAAAGGGTGAGCTTCAGCAATATATAAAGACTTTAAAAAGAAAAATCTGAAAATCTAAAGTTGAGAAATCTACAGCAGTAACTTCCTTTAGTGTAAGTCATGAGTACTTCGGTGGCTTCAAGAACCTTTATGCTTTCAGCTGTGTTAAGCTTGGTAGCAACCTGCAAGTGCAGTTGGAAAAGCGGTGAAGACACTTCTTTCAGTGTTAAAACAGTGAAGTAATGAAAAAGGCTACACCCTGGATCAGATTTTATGTTTTGATTAGAATGGTCTCTTATTAGAAACAAAGCCCTCTAGTACCTCATCTAGAAGGAGAAGGAAGCATAAGAGCCCCAGGGTTAAAGGCTACTCTGCCAGTAAAGATTTAACTGTGCTCCTGTCTTTATTAGGGTTGTTTTTGCTAGTGCTTAGGCTAGAAAGTTCCATAGGGTTTAAGTGGTCTGCCCATAACCCTATTTTTCTCTCAAGCCCTGTTTGTTTAGGGCTTTTTGGTGGTTTTGTGGAACGTAAATTGTTTAGGAACACACATACAAGTCTGTGATAGAAGATGCCTGTACCTGCCAATGGAGTCTTTCTTGGGTTTTCACCAAGGGTCAAAACCCTCTGCTCTTAGCAACTCTTTGGGCACCATAGGGGCTGAAAAGAGGCTGGCTGGCCCAGCTCTTTTGAATGCTGTTCCTGATGAATTGCTCAGATGATGTCCCTAAAGCCTACTCACTGTGGTGCTTTGTATTTGTTGATAAAGGCCCTCGAGGCGCCCCCGGTTCTCCACCAATCTGATCCCTTCTGCTTTCTGTCTTTCAGGATTTGCCCAAACTTTCTGATATGCTGTTAACACACTTTCTTGTTTTCCAGCACCATTAGGGCTTTATTTTTGTCCATATCTGTCTTTTCTGTCATTTCAGTGGGACCTTATAAAGGATGTCATGTGGACATGAGTTCTCAGTCTGCTATTCTGACCTCCCTCAAGCATTCTTTCTTTATTCCTTTGGATAGTGCAACTGATGTGGTAAGGAGAGGGGACATTTGACATGGTTACCAATAAGCAAAAATTCTGTCTTTTAGATACCATTTCTCAGCCCCTTTCTATTTACAATTCCTGGGGCCAGCACAGTACAAAGTGGTAAGGGAAATAAGAATGGAGTTTTTATAGATTTTTCTATCTCCTAGTGATGCTGCTTCACAGGGATTTGTTCCAGTTCATACTATGTGATTTTTTTTAAAAAGTAATAAATTGTAGTAACATTTTCAATAGTTTAGAAAATATGGGGAAATTACCCATTATTTAATTATGCTAATATAATAGCTATTATACTCTTTTTGAGGGCTGCTTATATTTTAAGAATTTAATTTAGGAATGAGAAAACTTTGACCACTTGGCATAGTGTTAGATGAAGTCTAAGGCAAGTTACTGTTGGATCTTAAGATTGTGTGGATAGTTTTAAAAAGTAGACGCTGGAGGTAAACAGACCTGAGGTGAAACCTCAGCTCTAATACTGGATAGCTGCGCAGTCTTGGGCCTTAGCTTTTTTTGTGTGTGTGAGGAAGACTGGCTCTGAGCTAACATCCATTGCCAATCCGCCTCTTTTTGCTGGGCAAGATTAGCTCTGAGCTAACATCTGTGCCCATCTTCCTCTATTTTGTATATGGGATGCCGCCACAGTATGGCTTGATGAGTGGTGCATTGGTCCTTGCCCAGGATCCAAACCTGCAAACCATGGGCCACCGAAGTGGAGTGTGAGAACTTAACTACTGCGCGCCTGGGCAGGCCCTTAGCTTTTCCCTATGTAAATTAGATTTAATAATCCCACACCTCACAGGGCAGTTGTACGGATTAAATACGCTAATACATCTAAAATGTTTAGCATAGTTACTAAAACTTGCCAGTCGAGTGCTTACATCAGCCCCGAGCCTCTGCACTGAACTAATTTCAGATCTAGTGGTCTCCTCTGTCCTTTCTCTCTTTTTCTTCTCTCCAACATCTCCTGCCATTTCTTTTCACCCAAATTTTCTCCTTTTTAGGGATTTTTCTTGAATGTTTTTAATATTCAATTCTCTTCTTACTCTTCACATTCCCCCTGGCCAAGCTCATCCGCTGATAATACTGCTACCTCACAGAATGTTCTAAGCATTAGCTTAAATAAGATATAGGAAATGCCTAACATGTGGTAGTTGCCCAAAGGTTAATTAAAAAACAAAATGCTGCATTGGATTATGGCTTAGATTTTGTTGTAGTCATCCATTTTTATTGTTCCATGGCAGGCACTTTGGTTTGGATTTATCTCTTTTCTCACTTTTTTAATTGTCATGATAGCTAAATTATGTTCATTTTTCCTCTAAATATTGAATGTAACTATTACATGTATACTATGTAATGATTGATAAGTACTTGCATAAAGATAGAAGTAATCGATATTTATGAGTAATTTTTAATGTTTCAAGAAGTTTTAACACATTTATCATTGAGTAGACACATAATTTATCCCCTAATAAAAGCAATTTATTGAATAATATCTTTCAAACCAAGAGGTATGCTAGCAAGCAACCTACCTGGTTATATTTGCTCTAGCTAGTAATCGACCTGTCTACTTCCTACCTGTGTATCTGAAGTGGTGAAAAGGCAGAGGGCTGCTGACTCAGTGTTTTAGGAAGTACTGTTCTTTACTCCACCTTCAAAGTCTTACTGGAAGTCATATTCTGTGGAACTTAGAATGATACACTCTGCTGTGATGCCTTTGTGAATTTTTGTGCCATCAGTAAAAATGTGTTTACAAATGGAACTTGGAGGGATTTAGCAAATATTTGGACCTTGGAGGTCAATGTGTATGGTAGAATTTGGAGATGTTTAATAGCGTAAGCTTCATAAAGGGTATGGAAACTTGGGACTGCCTTCTATGAGGTTTCCATGGTGTGTTTCTGATATATCTGCTTACACATCAACTGTGATGCAGCTGACGATTGCATTAATGTGAGCTTCTATTGGGCTAAAATTGTGATTTATAAACCATCACATATCAGGTCAGTAGCAAGGGGAATTATATTGCAGTTCTTACACTCTCTCTCCTCCTTCCAAAAAAAATCATCTTGACATTGACTGCAAAATCACCTTTTTTTCCCTTTATACTAAGAAGCAACTATGCAAAGAGTTTATTCTTGTCACCACTTTCTCAGAAACCTCCCTCTGAAACTTTGTTCCTTCATGTGTCACTTAGCACAGCCTGTGGCTATGGAGAGATCAGGCCATTGAGTGAGAGTTGACTAAAGGCTCTGGAGTGGCTTACTGTATTTCAAAGCCAGGAACCAAAATAACCCTGCCCTCCCTAAAAAGTAGGGAAGAATAAGAAAACCCATATCCTTTTTACTGGACTCATTTGTTGCTTATACTATAGCTAAGAATCATTGAGTAAAAAAATATTATATCTTCTAATTCTTAGGAAAAAATGTTGACCACCAAAAAACATTTTTGTTTTGACTTAGTTTTATAAATGGAGACTCATTTCTAGAGCTTTTACCTGCAGAGGTTCTATACTTTATGCAGTGAAAGTCTAAAGCAGCTGCCACATTCTAGACCTTAGCCACACTGACATTGCTTTTGGTCCAGTTGCTAATGGATTCTGGGGAACAAAAACACCACTTGCCTGTTCCTGTGGTGCCAGCTGGCCAGGTTATGGACCATAAAACATAATGGGGCAGGTAGTGGAGTTCTTCTTACTGGGCCCCTTTTTCCCTTCTGACACGTATCAGAAAACTCTTGGACTTCCACCCTAAGAAGCAGCCAGTTGCCAAAGAAATTTTCTTCTGTCTTATCTAGAATGATTGGGCTTGGTAAAAGAACATAGAGTTATTCTTCCAGTTAGTAGTGGCTCAGTATTTCTCAGAGCAGAATGACAGCCTTCCAGAATCTAGAGTATTATTTTGAACTTCTTCCTCTAAACAAAGCATTGTTTATGTGTATCAGTATTTGCATAAACCATAGTGGATTTTAAAATGACCCTCTGGGGCTACCCCATCCCCATTTTGGTGTTTACTAGACCTCTCTGATTTGCCTGGTTCTATTTACTCTGTCAGAGCAGATCATTCCAGATGCCATTATGTAATTTTCTGTCTTGGGGTGTGTTTGTGTGGGCGAGTGGTTTTGCTTTGTTTTTAAGTGGTGTTTAATGTCATGCTAATAATAAACTGGATACGTAGGCCTGGTTTTGTCATAATGGCCACAAAAGTTTGCTTATTTTTCCCTTATTCCCCTGAGAGGCGGAGAACTCTCCCTCCCCAAGTGAAGCCTACATTTTGGAGGGGGCTCTTGTCATCACAGCTGCCTAGAAAATGCAGCATGGCAACTGGCAGTTCTATTCTGAAGAGACAAAGATGAGGAATCTTCTCTCTGGTTGCTCCCACAACCGATTTCTTGTCTTCCTGCAACCTAAATAGAAACAACAGAAATGAATTTTGCTGTTCCTGAATCAATTCCAAAGTTTGATCTATTTCCTACCCACAATTCTTAGGTTCTCGTTCTTTGGAGAATGCCAGATGTGTGGGGAATGTCAAATGTTCTTTGACACATTTATGATTCTGGGTGCCTTAAGTTGTGTTAGGTCATTTTTGGTCCCTTGAATTCTGGAAAAGGAGACTATATTAGTTGAACTCTTCTGTCTGGGCAGTTTTTCACAAAACTGTATGATAGAACCACCTGGAGCACTTAAATAATGGTGCCCCATATTTAAAATCTAGGTACTGATGTTTGCTGTTTTAAAAATACTGATCTTCACCCCTAGAGTTCCTGGTTTTATTGGCCTGGCATGGGATCTGGCATTGGTGTTTTGAATAGTGATTCTAACGTGCAGCCAGCATTAATAAGCACTATGAAAGGAAGTCTAGAAGAAATTCCTGTCTTCTCAATAAATATAGACATAGGTAATAGGAGGAATAAAAACACTTTACAAATGTATGTTTTCTCAGATCACTTTCGGGCCCTAAGCACAGCCAAAACTCCACTAATTTCTCCCGTACCAACTCTGCTTAGAAAAAGTACAGAATGGCAGGGCCATGTAGGGGCTAAGCGGGGGTGATGGTTATTTCTAGCTCTGCCTCCAGCTTACAGCTTACACTGTGACCTTGGCAAGTTATTCACCCTCTTTTCCTACCGCCCGTATCTGGCCTTTTTTGAAGGAGCAAGTGGCATAAACAGTACTACTAATATTACACTTCCTTAATGTATCTCTTCTTAGTAATGTAAAATTTCTTTAAACCTGTTTTCAGGTTCTTAACAGAGGAAATTGTAACTAGGGATGTGTTTAAGGATGAGAGAAGGAGTAACAGTGAAGTCAAAAGTCTCCCATTGGCTTTAAAGTCTAGGCATGGAGTTTTCCTTTTATATAGCCCTCCTTCCCCAGGCTCTTTTTTTTTTTTTAAAGATTTTATTTATTTATTTTTCCCCCAAAGCCCCAGTAGATAGTTGTATGTCGCAGTTGCACATCCATTCTAGTTGCTGCATGTGGGACGCGGCCTCAGCATGGCCGGAGAAGCGGTGCGTCGGTGCTCGCCCGGGATCCGAACCCGGGCCGCCAGCAGCGGAGCGCGCACACTTAACCGCCAAGCCACGGGGCCGGCCCCTTCCCCAGGCTCTTGATCATAAACACTGGGTTTACTTAGAAGGTCTGGATTTGCAAAATAAGACTTTACTCAAACAGTTAACTCTTAGTGATCACTACCAGTTGACTCAGTGGCCTCATTGCCATTAGCCTCTGACATGGCCTTGAATGAAATTGTTTACCTGAGGGAACAATGTACAATATTGGAAAAAGCTTTGAATTTAGAACTCTAATATTCCTTTCACCTCTATCTGTAATTATCAAATTCATAGGTTTTGTCTGTTTGGCAACTCTTGTATTATTGTTGTTTTAAAATTTCCTCCTTGGGCCAGCCCTGTGGCTTAGCGGTTAAGTGAGCACGCTCCACTGCTGGCGACCCAGGTTCGGATCCCGGGCGCGCACCAACGCACCGCTTCTCCGGCCATGCTGAGGCCGCGTCCCACATACAGCAACTAGAAGGATGTGCAGCTATGACATACAACTATCTACTGGGGCTTTGGGGGAAAAATAAATAAATAAATAAAATTTCCTCCTTAACAGGAACTCTTAGGCAGTAAAAGATGTTAGTATCTTCTGTTGTTGGTGTTGTTGCTAACTAATCCAAACTGTATCTTTTAAATACCTTTGGGGACCAAAGAAATTCAAGTATACTTTATCCATTTGTTAGACTCAATTAATGCCAGTTGTGGAGTTTATTAAAGACTCAAGCCAATAGTTAAAGAAGCCCTGCAGTTTTTTGTGTTCTGTTTTGGGTGTAGACCGATGTGTCTGAAGTTAATAATGTGAGTTTTGATGACTGAGGCATAATTATTTGGCAGCCTTTAATGCAAGCTAATATCCTCAAGTGATTTGCTATTTTATGTTGATGCCCTTCTAGATATAACCCCATTTATGACCCTGGCTGTTTCTTTCACATCTTTCTGTTTATAAACAGGGCTTATATTCAGCTAGTGTACACAAGTATAACAAACTAGCCAGTGCCATAATGTTAAATATTTTGAATATCACCCATGATTATAACCTATAAGAATTTGAGTATTATCCCCTGGTCTTAGAAAACCCTTCAAGACTTGTTTTCAGGGAGAGATGTCAATGTTGTCTTTACAGAGAGGGGACAGTCAAGAACAAGAAGTATTCCTATTTTGATGTGGATTGTTGGCATTGGAACTCTTTTCCATACCTCGTTCTGCATTGATGCGCTTTGTGTGTTGAGAGGGTGTGGTTGAGCATCATTGCCTGTAAAGGAATTCTCTCAGCCTGAGCATCTACTTGGCTTTTGGTTTTCTAACTAGTGCACCTTCCCAGGATGGAACCTTAAAAAGTAAGAAGTCTCTGGAAGCTGTGTTTTTCCCATTCAGAAACTTGGGGAAATTGGAGTGTATAGGTAGGCCATAGCCTTGCCTACTTGTGCCAGTTCCGTGTTGTTCACCAGGCTTTATCTTTAGAGCATTGGTTGAATGCTTTTGTTTCCAGATTGATAGATTATGTTTAGCAACAAGACAGTATTCATTGTGGATTAGGAGATGGTTTATTAGGGTCAGCACACATCCTCCCCTCTTCCCCCTTATCCAGCCCTCTCCACAAATTACCTTCCATTTTAATAGCTGAGTAATCTTTTTCTGAAAAGTATACTTTATTTATAGCAGCTCCAAAAAACATGAGCTGAAGAATGAGTTCACTTTTCCTAGAGTCTGATAGGGATAATGGGACTGTAATGAGACTGTGATTGTTCTAGAACTTTTCTAGATGAAATTTGTTTTCTGGGCATAAAGTTTTAACAGCCCCCTCCCCCCCCAAGAGTTAAAAAAAAAAAAAAAAAGAAAGAAAATCTGGTCAGAGTGTCAGGACTCCCTTCTCCCTGTTTGTACGTCTTCAAGAAGTTATTCACCCCTGAATTCTGTTTCCTGTTATTTAGGATAATAATGTCACATTCATGACATAACTTGTATGTAACCCACTCTCCTTCCCCTCTAGTAACAAAATTGCTGTGATAGCCATTCAACCAGTTTTAAAAAAAAAAAAGCAGGTAATTCATTTCTAAATTGGAACTTGTTTCTTTCTAATCAGCCTTGTAATGTGTTACAGACATCACTCTCAGCATTGGCTACAGAAGTGATTTAATGCTGGGTTTTTAATGACTCCTTCATTAATCCTGGCATTCTGGGATTTAATACTCACCGGCCTTTGACCATTGGAAATGATGAAAACTTTGATTTCATGCATATTGGATAACACTGGACTGTTGCTGGAGCCATGAATCTTGCCTTTGCAATGGCATGTATGATTGAGAATGCTATGGATGGATGGGTGCTCTCCCAGGCCATGCACTGCTGCTAAAGTGGTGAACACAATGTCTTTATCAGCTCAGGTGACCTCTTCCCAGGACAGCTGGATTTGAGGTGGGAATCTGTATTGATAGCTTTGTCCTGCTGGACAGATCTCTGGACTTGTGAGGTCAGCCTTACCTTTTCAGCTATTTCTTAAAGATGCTTTCTTTGATAAACATACCTTAATGTCTATACTTAGAACATTTTTTCTTCTAATAAAGTCACAGAACTTTATGGTAGGAAGACTTGTTCAAGACTGTCTAGTCCACCTCCCTCATTTTATAAACAAGGTGGCTGAGTCCAGGAGGAGTGACACAACTAGGTCAGTGTTAATGATAATGAAAATCAGTAACAAGAAGAGTGATCACTAACACATGTAATGCTTATTATATGCCAGGCAGAATCTAAGTACAGTCATTTGTTTCTTTCTCTCAACAGCTTCGTGGGGTAACATTCATTGCACAGCAAGTCCAGTATTCCACTCAGCTTCTCTCTGTACCTTCTGCTGCTGTTGAAAGCAGAGAAGACAGTGTTGGTTGCTTTCCTTACTCTTAATGGAAGCATTGTGTATGTTCCTTGGAAGAGATGGGCTAGCTTATTTACTGTCAAGTCTTGTGGCCAGAGTGTTAATATCCTGAATAAATGCCAGGTTCTTTTTTTCCTCAAGAAAAATTACTGCTCAGGAGAGAGGACGTCTCCTCCTACTTGAGTCCTCACAAAGGCTCTTGTATTCTCGAGTGCTTCATCAGTTAGTTTATTTGAACACGTCAATTAGCCTGATACAACCTCAGTCAATGCTATATGAATGTCACATGACAGAATCATTAAAATGCAGCCAAATTTGTTTATACAAATCTAGCAATTGTTCTAGTGGGTATGACCCCCTAACTGCAAGTGCTGGGTGTCATAGGAAGTGACCTTTTAGAACTCACCTTAAAGAGCATTGCTCTAAGGCAGGAGTGGCAAACTTTTTCTGTAAAGTATCAGAGAGTAAATATTTCAGCTTTGAAAGCCATATGCTCTGTGTTGCAACTATTCAGCTCTGCCTTTGCAGTGCTAAAGCAGCCATAGACAATATGCAAACAAATGGGTGTGGCTGTGTTCCAATAAAACTTTAATTACAAAAACAGGCGATGAGTTTGCAACCCCTGTTGTAAGGGCTTATGCTGTAGAGATATGAATAGATACTTACAGAACAAGTGATAAAACCAGCCATCCGAATGTTATGAAAATGAATCCTTCTGACTTAAGGAAAGAATTTCTGATGGCAGCATCATACATAGATTCCAAAACAGCTATATCTAAAAGTTTTAAGATGAAGGAGAAGATGAGAGAAAACTATCTCAAAAAGTGGCTCTAATATGCATTCTGATGTTGAATACACTTGTGCAGAGAGTAGCTTGAGAAAAAATTTTCTGAAATATAGTGGTTTAAACAAAACAATACTTTTAGATTAATAAATGTTCTAAATAAATATTTGATGATTTCACATATATCCAAAGAAGTTATATATTCAAAATGAATAAGAAACTCCTCCCACTTTTTTAAAAATAAAGATATCCCTTTATACTCAAGTACATTTTCTTGTCTTGACCCCTACCAAAAGCTCAGTTTATGAGGAAATGGCTGACTTTGGAAATTGTTTTCAATGCAGTCTGATGGCTTTTCACTTCCTTCTAATTGAGCTGTCTCTATCCTGGTCACTGGTGACAGAACAGTTCACTTCCTCTGTTTGGTGCCACGGCAGCCATCCATCCATCCACTTCTTTCTTTTTTTTTGTGAGGAAGATCAGCCCTGAGCTAACATCCATGCTAATCTTCCTCTTTTTTGCTGAGGAAGACTGGCTCTGAGCTAACATCTATTGCCAATCCTCCTCCTTTTTTTCCCCAAAGCCCCAGTAGATAATTGTATGTCATAATTGCACATCCTTCTAGTTGCTGTACGTGGGACGCGGCCTCAGCATGGCCAGAGAAGCGGTGCCTCGGTGCGCGCCCAGGATCCGAACCCGAGCCACCAGTAGCAGAGCGCGCACACTTAACTGCCAAGCCACCAGGCCGGCCTCATCCACTTCTTATTGATTGTGCTCTTCTGGTTATTTGATCCTATGAGCATGTCCTTTATTTTTCTAGGTGTCTGATTCTCATTTTTTGTTGAATGCTACCTAGATCTTGCTATCTAGAACCCTTGAATCTGTACAACAGCAGAGACTTATTTGCTACCAGTTTAGTTTTCTGATTCCTTCTCCTTTCTCCCTCTTGTCACTCTCACCAAATAAGCATTGACTTAACCTTTTCTTTTTCTTACCCTGTTGAAATTTTCAACCTGATCTGGTTTAGGAATGCACAGTAGTTTTGCTGGTCTCCTAGAGAGAATTTTTTTTTATGTTCAGTGTGCGCCGTTTCAGATGCATCTGGATGAAATAACAGCTGCATTCCCATTCCTGTGTAAAATGACTTAGGAAAGCTTCTCATGGTAAACCACCTGGACTTTTCGGCGAGATTGGCGGTAAATTCCAGACCAGATCCATCACCAGCAGGGTGGGAGGACCAGTTTTTATGGGGTAGGGATAGACCACATGAATGAGGATATGACTGAACTGTTGTTATAAGAGTGCCATTTGTATCTGTTAAATGTAAGGGATTAGATAAATCTGTCATTATGCTAATTCTGGGTAACAGATGGTGGAGAGTTCTGCATCTCAACAGCAGTATTCACCATGGGGGAAATTAGCTTGCACCCAGATCAGCAGTCAGGCAGGAATTCCATTGAGAGAAAATCACTACTGGTGATTTCATTAGTATGTCCCTCTTAGGACATAAGCACATATGCTGGGTTACTTGAATTTCTCTATAGTTTATATATTCTTGGCCATGGACCTCGCTGCTCCTGCTATAAAGAATTTGAGGTGGTTTCTTTCCATTTGATTAATTTAGGAATATTAAGATTGGAAGTGGGTTAAGTAAATGTGACTCAAAGCATTACTGTACCATGTATTTCTTGTTCAGAGAAAAGATGCCATACAGATATCATTTAAAACATTGTTGATTGTCAGTCTTTAGAAATGAACTTCAGAGATTAAATAAGAAGCAGGAAAGTGGATATGCTATTTCTAAGTGCCATTATTGTTTTTGATATAATATATTTTTTTAAAGATATAATTAAGTCCTTTAACTTCACATTCTCTGAGCCAATCTTGATTCTGCTATTTTTTTCTCTGTAAATGATTTTCCTTAGGTATTTTGTAAGTTTGTAGCTTCACCTATCCTCTATATACTGATGATCATCAACTTTTTATTTCTCTTTTCCCTACTCCCAACTTACCATATACCTGCTTTTCATTTCCATTTATATGTCCTACTCTCATCTCAAAGCCAACATATTTAGCACTAAGGCTGACTAAAAAACTGTGGCTTTCAAACTCAAACGCCCCAGAATCATCAGCCTAGCTTATTAAAAAGCACCCCATACAATGGAGTAGACCCAACTTTTGTAGTTCTCACTAAATTATAATTTTTTCTCCACTGTCTGTTCCTTTTCATATTAGTCTGTGACATAGTGAGCTTAGAGAGAAACCAAGAATCTAGACTAGGGTCGTTTTGAAGAATTGTCCAGGTTGATTGGCCAGCTATCAGAATTGATCACTACTCATGCGAGGTATGGTTCCGGATGTGCTTTAAATAGGCGTGGTCATTGAGGTTAATGGGTCTGTAAGTTGGATTTTGCACTTATTTCAAGAAGCAGTACAGCATTTTGGACTGGGAAGCCTAAATGTCAAGGACAAGCCAGGGACATAGCTTTAGTTTCCACCAGGAGCTGAAATCATTGAGGGTGTTTGATCCTGCCTTGGTGACCCGTGGGGACTTGGGAGAAAGCAGTTTAGTTAGGAAGGTGACGGGTTAGTTTTTATTAGTTAAAGAATTCCCTCATCATTTCTTTCTTTGACTTTTGCTATTACTGTACTCCGTGCACTCAACAACTCAAATCCTAATTAATGGGGTAGCCTTCTAGATGTGCCTTTTCTAACTGCGGATTTTCCATCTCCATTTCTTCTACATAATGCCACTGGACAAATTTTCCATAAATGCTGTTATTTCACCACAACGGCTGTTTTAGATTTTTCACAACCATCTTCAGTCAATCCCCCTACTCTATTCTCTTTCCCTTTACCCTCGGCAGACAGTCTCATCTCCTACTTTATGGAGAAAATAATGGGCTTATCCGGAGAATGCCATTAACTTGTTCTCTCAGCCCCCAGCTTGTCTTCCTCTTGCCTGCTTCCTTATCTCCTGCCTTCCCATCACTGTGGAAGATTTCATCCTCTTCTTTCCAAACTGATCTTTCGACCTACATGCTCTGAATTCTGTTTCATTTGGTCTCCTGGGGATTTTGTGCCATCAGTTACCCTCTTTTTATTTATTTGTTTGTTTCTTCATTCATTCATTTAATTTTTGTGAGGAAGATCAGCCCTGACCCAACATCCATGCCAATCCTCTTCTTTTTGCTGAGGAAGACTGGCCCTGAGCTAACATCTGTTGCCAATCCTCCTCCTTTTTTTTTGTATGTCATAGTTGCACATCCTTCTAGTTGCTGTATGTGGGACGCCGCCTCAGCATGGCCGGACAAGCAGTGTGTCGGTGCGCCCCTGGAATCTGAACCCAGGCAGGCCACCGGTAGCGGAGCGCGCGCACTTAACCGCTAAGCCACAGGGCCAGCCCCAGTTACCCTCTTTCTTTTAACTAATTTTCAGAAATTAGCCTTTAGTCCTCTTTCTTATTATATCTACTTTTCTTCTTGCCTTCTCTTCATAGCCAAGTTAATTAAAGGAGTTATAAGAAATTTTAATTCTGTCTCCATTTGCTACTCATTCCTTTACTATACTATGTGGCTCTGACCCCACCATATCATTAAAACTAGCTTACCTAGAAGACCAATGCTTCCTTCAAGGACACTTCTCAGTCCTTACTTTTACTTGATCTCTCTGCAGTATATAAAACTTATAACAGCCTTTTTTGAAATTTTTTTTCTCCTTTCCAGTACAGCATACTTGACTGGATTTCCAGCCACAACTCTGATTATTTCTCAGGCTGCTTTGAGTGCTCCTTAAATATTTGTGCTTCCTCGGCTTCTGTCCTTCTCTCTCCTCACTCTCCCTGATTGATCTCGTTTTCCCATGACTTCAGTTTTCGTGTAGGTGCTGCTGATTACCAAATCTGTATCTCTAGCCCAATTCTTCCACCAGGCTCCCCAATACATCCATCTACTGACTAGACATTGACACACGGGTACCTAAACTCAGTATGGCTGAAACTGAGCTCATGGTCTCCCTGTTAAAAGCTGCTCCTCTGCTCAAATGATCCTATCTTTTTGTGTGTGTGTGTGAAGAAGATCAGCCCTGAGCTAATATCCATGCTAATCCTCCTCTTTTTGCTGAGGAAGACCGGCTCTGAGCTAACATCTATTGCCAATCCTCCTCCTTTTTTTTTTTTTTCCCCCAAAGCCCCAGTAGATAGTTGTATGTCATAGCTGCACATCCTTCTAGTTGCTCTATGTGGGACGCGGCCTCAGCATGGCCGGAGAGGCGGTGCGTTGGTGCGCGCCCGGGATCCGAACCTGGGCTTCCAGTAGCGGAGCGCACGCACTTAACAGCTAAGCCACGGGGCCGACCCCATCAAATGATCCCATCTTGATTGATGGTGCCACTACTTGCTTAGTCTTTTATTCCACAAATCGAAATGTCATCTTTATCTCTTCCTCTCTCACTCTCCATACCTGATTACCTACTGATACATCTCAGGTTCAGTCCAGCCTTTCCCTCTTCACCGCCTGGTTTATGTTGTCAATCTCATTACTGGCCTTCCTTTTTCTAGTCTTACTGTCTTCTGATCAATTTTCCATACTGTTGCTGCAACTTGCTTTCAGAAACACAAGTCTGATTTTTATTCTCCTGCTTAAAAGTCTTCATTAATCATCCCACAGCCTTAAAGATTAATACAAACCCATGATCTGGCCCTCGCCTACCTCTCCATGTTTAAATTTAGCATTCCCTGGCTCTCATCCATCATTTCTGTGAAAAACAACTTAAACACACTATTCTTGATGTGAGTACGCTCTCTCTGCCTGGAACATACATTTCCCCTGGCTAACTCCTACTTATCCTTCAGCACTTAACTTCTTAGGGAAGCTTTACCTTTGCTACTCTGCCAAAGCAAGATCCCACTTGGCCATCTGTATATCTGCTTCCTCAGCATCCTGTGCTTACTTACTTTCAAGGTTCATAACACTTAAAGCACTAGGTCACAAATGTCTTTTTTTTTTTTTATTCCCAGTACATAATCTAGTTTCTGCCACTTAGAGGATCTTTGAGTAAACAAATCCTCAAATACCTTCCACATGGCTCCCCATGGATTATCTCATGTCTAGACTCACCAGAGTTAGACCTCAAATGAGGATGTTACTGTGCCTCATGTGGAATCATTTAGAACTTTAACTTTGTCTAGGACCCTAGAGTTTCTTAAGTTTAGTCCCTTTGCTATGATAGAACCAAAAAATAGGACTTAAAAGGTAAATGTGTCTTTACTCTAGTTTTTCATCTAATTAAAGCCAGAATTGAAACTAAGGTCTCATTATTGCAAATCTAAATGAAAGTCAACTTCATTTATATGTAATCTCCAAATTGCACCTTTTCCTTGGGCCGTGAGAATATAACATGTTCATTTTACTTTTCGATTGTGGTTTATGTGTTTTGTTTTTTGTCTGTTCAACAGATTATTTATTAAGTACCTGATGGGCCAGGTACTGATCTTGGCACTGGAGATAAAACAATGAATACTGTAGAGAGAAATCTCTTCTTTTGTGGAGCTTGCATTCCAATGGTGGCCAACAGATAAACAAAATATGTAGAAATATGCAGATGGTCAAAAGTGCTATAGAGAAAATAAAGCTAAGGAAAGAGATAGAGGAGGTATTCCAGGGTTCGGAGGAGGGAAATTTTCAGTAAGGTAGTCAGGGAGGCCTCAGTGATAAGGTGACAGGAGCAAGACCTGAATGAGGTGAGGGAGCAAGTGGTACGAAGACAAAGGGAACTCAGGGATTCATAGGTCTTTTGGTGCCAGTGTGTCTGGATGGAAAGAATGCATTGTGGCTGGGGCCGAGAGAGCAAAGGTGGGGGTGGCAAGAGATGAGGTCGGCAAGATAGGGAAGGGGGACAGGTTCTTGTTGAGTATTACAAGTATTTGGCTTTTACTTTGAATGAGACAGGAGTCATTGCAGTTTTGAGCAGAGTAGTGATGGCAAGATCTGTTGACTTCAATCTTCAAAGGATTATTCTACTTGAGAATTATTCTGATTCTGATTGAGAATGGAGTTTAGAGTCTTTGGTGCTTTTCTTTCTTTTTAGTAAGTTCAAATTCTATTGACTTGAAAAAAAATGTTATTTTGAATTTATTTTGTAATTATAGATTCACAAAAATTGCAAGAGTAGTACAGAGAGGTCCATTCCCCCAGACCCCTCCCAATGGTAATATCTTACATAATTGTAGTAGAATATCAAAACCAGGAATTTGGCATTTGTACAGCGTGTGTGTGTATAGGTCTATGCCATTTTATCGTGTGTAGATCCATGTAACCACCACCACAATCAAGATAGAAAACTATTCATTCATCACAAAGATCTCCCTTGTGCAACTACTCCTATGCCTGTCCCCTTTCATCACCCATGACAACCACTAATGTGTTTTCCATCTCTACAATTTTGTCATTTCAAGAACATTATATTAATTGAATTGTACAATGTGTGATCCTTTGAAGTTGACGGTTTTCATTTAGCATAATGCCCTTGAGATCCGTCTTGAGCTGTTGCATGTAGCAATAGTTTTTCCAGTCTGCAAATGGAAACTGGAGGCAGGCTCTCATGGTAGAAGGATGCCTGTTTTATGACTTGAGATCTGAGTCCTAGTCCAGGTCAGTCACTAAATAGTGTTTAATGTCTCTGAATCTCAGATTAGCCATCTGTAGGATGAGGGAATTGGAGTAAAACACTAAGTTCCTTTCAGCTCTAAACTCTGTGATTATAATGAATGAAGTCTTTGTGATCTTTCCTGTCTGTAGTAATGAAGTCCATCTCTCTTGTTAATACTTACTGTGCAATAATCTTCTACAGTCTCACGAGGATTGCTCAAGAAACATCACATAATTTTTTTTATTGACATATTGCTCCTACTTATATTTCTCAAGTATAAGCTTGATAGGCCAAAATAGTCCTTGGCAAACTATGTAAATGAGAAGGTGAGTCTTTGATTTTTCACTGTTTTCGGTGATAAGATACAGAAGTAAACTTCCTAGTCTACATAATGTAGTGAGCTGCAGAAGTACAAGTAATGTAATAAATTCCTGTTAAATGTCAATTCTAATCTTGAATCAGTTCTTTGAACATGTTTCTACTAATGAGGTAAGTCAGTTTCTTGCCGTTGAAAAAAGTACTTAGCCAAAGTAGAAAGAACTAGCCAGTGAAGAATTCAGAAGTTTGGATTTCAGTTTCCCTGATAGGAAATATCTTTTATTTGCTCACCTCTTCATCCTCTTTTTTATCCTCCAGAGCATTTGGGTAATACATTATATCTTAAAGAAATGGTGGACATTAAAGAGTTGAAGAGAATATCTTCTCATGAATTTGTCAAGCAGCCTGGTCTCCCACCCTTTACCACCATTGTGTGTGTGCACAGAGAGGATAGAGCCCTTCCCTAGAGGAAGGATTGGCAGAAATTGTGCCTGCTGCCATACTGCTCCGTAAACTACAGTAAGAAATGTATGTAAACCCTAAGGTATGTTCAGTACTTATTGAAATGATACATAATCTAGTTGACCTCAAATCTTATCATCTAGTGCTATATAAAGATATGGATAGAAAAATGAGGATATATCGAATATGCATGACTGTTCATCAGTAAATGCTAGTTCACTTTAAAAATTAGATTAGAATATATCTGAGCTGGAACATATTTTGTAGTGCATTTAGATCTCCCCCCTCACTTTATAGATACAGAAACTGTTGCAAACTTAGCTCCTTTACAAGAGTTTAAACAGCCAGAGAACTGGGGTAAGAACCCAGATCCTCTGCCCTGAATCACTGCTCTGTGCCATGAGTTCTTTATGAAAGGAGCTCATAATTGCTCTCTATGGCCATAAAAGGCTGGAGGAAATGGGAAACATTAAGTGGCTTTCACTATTGAAGAATAAATATAAATACTGTGTGTGACTTCTCTCTTTTGTTGGATGAAGGAAAATTGATCAACATTTATTCTTAACATTCCTGTTCTACCATTTTCATCTGTTTTAATGTTATTCTGTCTCTTCACTCATTTTTTATAATTTAGATCAAGACTTTTTTCACTACTAAAGTGTCAATGTGAGCTAGTCTTATATTAGACCCTCCTTTTTAAGAAAAAAAACTCTGCCACACTGTGAATGTCTTTTTAGAAAGTTGGTTTCCTCTTGTGTGCAGTTTGGAAAGCAAACAAACAAAATAAACTGAATTTGTTTTGGTACCTAAAGATACGAAATAGTTTTAACTGGTAAGCAGTTTACCGCCTCTGATTTGTTTTTTCCATTAAGAAAATGAATATAGTTGGGGTATCACTTTTGTTTAGAAATGTGAATAAAGTAGGAGAATATCTCTTTCACTAACAATAGGCCTACTTCACATTTACCTTGTTCATGCATTCTTATAAGCATCTGTAATTGGTCCCTACACCTGAATATAGTGGTATCTTTGTAAAAACACAGATAGATGTTTTCCTGACTTTAAGGTATTCACGTTTCATATATTCTGCACTTTAATATGTTCATGGATATTCCTAAACTGGCTTTTATTCTTCACCCGATGGCAATATCCTCAAAGCCATCCTCACTTCACTGCTCATCTTCTGCTGCACTTCTGCTTTTCTTTAGCAAGGTGGCTGGAACTGTTGGGTTACAGGTTGGTTGGAGAATTTCACTGAGCATCAAGTCTTTAGGAAAAGAGCACACCAGTAATTCCTCACTCAGGTAGTAGTGAAGTGACAGGGCAAGATAGAGTTGTTCTCCCTTGCTCTACTCCAAGTACCTAAACAAAAGGTTAAAGATTAGTGCTGCCCAACCACCTGCCCTGGACCCTGTGAAAGGGGTGGGATTTGGGTGATACTGTGAGGCTCTGAGAAGAGAACACCCTGTATAGCCTTTGCTAGGCCTACAGTCTTCTGGAAATCTTACTCTGGCACCTACCTTTTACCCTAGGCCTGGGCTCCCAGGTTTCCTGGTTTTTAGAAGTAAGTGTGACCTATGTAACCCATGCTTAGGTACTTTTTTTAAAAAAAAAAAAAAACTCTTGGGAATGCAACCCCATAATGTAAGAGTCAGTTAAATCCATTAAGATGCTTTTGGTTGTAAGGAACAGCAACAACTCTTGACTGTCCTAAAGAAGAGGAAGCTAGATTGGGAAGTTATGAGGAGGTGAGAGAACTGAGCTAAGGCCAGAGTATCAGACTTGGAAAATAGATGGGGACCATGGCGGCTCCAAAGTGCCAAGAAGCAGGAAGCAGAATAATTCTTTTTCCTTAGGCACAATCTAGCTAGGACACCATCATCACCTGTGCGGTGAGCTGCCTCAGCAGCAAGGCACCATCGTAAATGAATTCTGACTGCCTTCTCTCCTTTGCATCACTCCACAGGCAGGAACATTTAATTGGCAGAGCCACTGTCAATGTGTCTGTGTGTTGGCTTCTGGGGAAAGAGGCAAGGGTGGACATCTGATTGATTTTCATCTTCCATGGTATAAGGCTCCAACAGTGGGATATTACTCTATGTAGAAAGGGGCGTGGCAATTGTCTCTTACGTCCATTGTTTAAGATGTCAATATTTGGCTTTCAAACACGTGTAGACCATATTATGCACAGAAGTATGGAATGACTACAATCAATTTTTGTAGCAAGACCTCTCTAGGTCAGTGACTTGATTCAGAAGTGGGGACAATGGAGGGGGAAAGAACCCTCTGAGTGACTGTACGAACTCAGTTCACACCCTCCACCATTATTGAGGGAGAGAAGTTTGAGGATGTTTTCACTTCACACCTCTAGCCATGCTCCTCACACTGCTCTTCTGTAAAATGTTAGTTTCTCAAAGGAAGGAGGAGCAGAGAGAATAAGGGATGGAGATAACATACTTATGTCTACAATGAGCATTTCTACGTTGTGTTGGAATATACATTGAGAGAAGAAGTCATCAGACATTTTTGAATCATCTCTCCCCCTCCTCCAGAAAAATGTCCTCCAAATCCCCAGAAGGCAAGGAAATTATAATAAATGTTTAATATATTCTTTAGCTAGCATTATTAGTATTAGTTATCAAATTTATATGATGTGGATAGATTATTTTTAATGTGCTGATAAATTTTTAATGTATTAAGGACATCTTGGGTAATTCATGTGCACAATATATTTATTCCTACTTTATAGAATTTTAATAGGACGTCAGTGTAGTAGAGGGAAATAAGCTAAGAATCAGAAGGCTGTTACTTGTCCATTGTGATAGAGTCACTCTGTGTTTCTTTAGACAGCTCATTTAAAATTTTTCCGAGTTTCTCTCTGGGTCTGTCTTCATCTGTATGTGGAGGTTTTTGGATCAGTTTATCTCTGTGGACTCTTTTTGCTCAAAAATTCTATGACTCAGCCAGTTATTACTTTGTTTTCATCTAACAGCCCACGGAACCCCCTGGGAACTCAGAGAGTGAAATCTATCAGCTAGCCAATAAATATTTATTGAGTGACTACTAAGTGTTGCCTCTCTTTGGACCAGTAGGGAATATGATCTAGTTGCGAAGACAAGATATGTACGCAAAGGAAGATAATAATATACAACAGTGAAGGCTAAGTGCCAAATGAGTGGTGCAGCCACAGGCATAGAGATGGGGAGAATGTGGGACTTCGTTGGTAGCTATGTTGACTGGCTGGACTAAAGCAGAAGATTGAAGGACTTTTATTGGAATAGGTTTAGAGAGGTATGTGAGGGCTCCATTGTAGAATGCCTTTCATAGTTTGTTACCCTGTAATTTGTGACACTGTTTAGTCAAAACACTGGATTTGGAATTTAAAAAATCTGGCTTCTAATCATGGCTCTGCCACTTACTGACAGGATTACTGGTGGCAAGTCTGAAACTGTCTACTCTTTTTTGGAAGAAATATATACTTACTACCTCTGTATTGCTAGAAGGATTAGGTTAATGTATGTTTAAAAGCCTGTCCTATAGTAGACAGTAGATGTTCATTAAATCTGAAATTATCTTTTTGAGTGAAAATCAAAGAAATAGTTCTGTCAACAGATGTTTACAACATAGGGTTTGGATAAGATGATTAGCAAGATCCTTTTCATCGCTGAAATGCCAGGTCTCTATCTGTAGTATTGTTGATTTTAGCTCTGTCACTTACGAGCTTTGTAACCTTTCTGTGCCTCAAGTTTCTCATCTTTAAAAATAGGGATGATAACAGTTCCTCATCAGGATTTTGTGACCATTAAATGGATTAATGAAGCATTTAGAGTAGTGCTCAAAAAGTGTTAGTCTTCCTCCACTTTCCCCTAACCCTCTCCTCCTCCATTGTCTCTCTCTCGCCTCTCCCTGCATACCCCTTACCCACCTCCATCACCCCCTTCTCCTTCTCTCCTCTCCCTCCATCACCATTGTTTCATATATGATAACTTAATGCTGTCTCCATATTGGGAAATTTCAAACAAGGTTTCTGTGATTGTGGTGGATTTAAGAATGAGGATTACTTGCCAGACCTCTGCTTTAAGAGGATTAGACTGACAGTGTTTGGGATTGGTCAGCATTGCAAGGAGACCGGGTAGGG
Source organism: Ceratotherium simum simum (assembly GCF_057802395.1). NCBI lineage: Eukaryota > Metazoa > Chordata > Mammalia > Perissodactyla > Rhinocerotidae > Ceratotherium > Ceratotherium simum. The sequence goes on from NC_141900.1 coordinate 84,547,301, forward strand.
GAGGCCTGTAGTTCATAGTCCAGGTGAGAGGTAGTCAGAGCCACAACTGGGGTAGACAGAAAGAATAGGAAAAACATTCATGAGAGAAACTTTGGAGGTTTGAGTTCGAAGTTTTGACAACTAATTTTATGTGGGAATGAGAGAGAGATCAGGCCGAGGTGACTGGGAGTCGGATGGTCCTACAGTCAGAGATGTTAGGAGAATGATTTGGTAGGTTTCAGAAAAGCTTAATCTAGGGAAGTGAGTTTTATTTTTGAAATGCTGAGTTTTACATGATGGTGAATCATACAAATTCACATGTCCTGCAAATAGTTGGAAATATAAATGCATGGCATATTTAGCAAAGAGTGGACCAGTTTGGCTGGATTGGAAGTGCATATTTGTTAGACACTTTACTTTCTTCAGGCTAGATCCAGTATTTAATTTATTATCTTAATTGTTTTTGAAGGATCTATTTGTCTCCTTCTGGGAAAGAAGCATGTTTGTCTAATAAAGGGAGTGTCATTTTGAGTACATACCCCATGTTCTGTCCTGTAGTATAGGGAGAGTCAGATAAGTCCATGCATTTTCCCTGTAGGAAACAGACCTTTTTTTCTTCACTGTTTCTCTTTTCTGTTTTATTTGGAGAGTTGGAGATCGGGGGAAATGAGATATTTGAAGATGGACATTGTTTTATTGCCACTTATATTTAACATGCCCCTCATCCTACAGCCAAGGTTCATCGTTGTCCTAACTTCCTCAGGTACTTTGCTGACTTAGGAGTGCAGTGATACTGAGAGAGGAGCTGGCATAATGGAGTATAATACCATAGTTTTCCTTGTCTTATAAAGCCAGAACCATGATGTTCCTGAAAAAATTAAACTATCAAATAAGAGGTGGCAATAAGAGGACAGTACTGCAGAAATCCTGGGGGCAGAATAAAATTGTCAATTTAGTAAGCATAACTATTTGATGTTATGCTTCTTCCTCCTCCTTTTCTAAATCACTTTGACCCATATATTCAACACTGTTTTCTCCATTAGCCAGTGTTATGAAGTAAGGTAGGTGTTTAATTCTACTGCTTTCAAGTATATTCCCATCTTATATTCCTGTCTGTTAGTTGTTCTTTCAGGAGATCAAGGGTAGGTGTGCCCTCGTGTAGGAATGAGTGAAAATAAGGTTTTTGTTGTTGTTGTTAGTGCCATGGAGTCGATTCCAACTCCTGGTGACCCTATCTACAGCAGAGCGGAGCCTGCCCATTCTTTGTGCACCATCCTCTCGCCTTCCAGCACTGTATCAGACACTGCTCCACTGCTATTCACAGGGTTTTCATGGCCAGTTTTTTTGGAAGTGGGTGGCCAGATCCTTCTTCCTAGTCTGTCTAGTCTTGAAGCACCACTGAAACCTGTCCACCACCCTGGTGGTATTTGAAATACCAGTGGCACAGCTTTCAGCAACATGCAGCCACCACAGTATGACAGCTGACAGACAGGTGGTATGGTTCCCTGACCGGGAAACGAACCCTGGGCCATGGCGATGAGAGCACCAAATCTTAACCACTAGACCCCCGGAAAATAAGGTAATGGGTATGATGCGGCCCAGAGATAACTTGGAGTAGAGAATTAAGTTATTGTTGACAGGTTGAATGTGAAGTGACGTCTCTTCATCACCCACCTTTAAAACCCTGGTCCCTAGATATCTTTGGTTTTATTTCTTTTCTTTCCAAACTGAAGGCTGCTGTTGGTGCTCAGTGGGACGTGGCCTCTGAAGCTAGAGAGACTTTTGTTGATGCTCAGAAGTAAGCCTATTATTAATAATGAAGTTGGATGGATGTGAGCTGTGGGGATTCAAGGAGTTATCTGTCTACAAAGCAGTACTCTTTCCATGGAATGCTTTTTTTTTGCTTTTTCTTTTCCCTTTCCTCTCTGTCTTCCCTCTCTTCCTCCCTCCATCTTTCCCTTCCTCCTCTCTTTTTCTTTCCTTTCTTCATTTCTGCCAGTCTTGTAGTCTTATTTACAGGTGTCCTTTGGTTTCATTCTAATCATAAATCCTTTTGGGTTCTTAAAATTGGACTAAGTCCATTATCAGTCTTCATTGTTTTCTTTCTACAGCTTCCTTCCCTTGAAAAAGAATGGTTAGATTCATTAAAGTACAAAGAGAAGACAGTCCTTGTTCCCAAGAGTTCTTGATTTTCATATCTCAACTCCAATCTCTAGAAAATGCTCTCATCAGCAGAACAGTTGTGTTTAGAACCTGTGCATATTCTGAATCTCGTTAAATATGAACTAAAACTTATTAGAGAGTTTTGTTCAGAAGAGTGCTTTTTTGCTTGATTTGCTTCTAAGGCTATTCAGATGAGTCCCATTCCATACCTGCCTGATCTTGAGTCTGGCTTTCTGGAATCATGCTTCTCTGTGGTCATGCTATGTCTTTTGTTGCATATAACCACAGCTGGGTTGGTGGGTTGACAAAAGCAGTTACCTTTGGCTCTCAGAGTCTTGAGTGAGAATGTCCTGCCCAATGACTCCACGTGCCTTAATACATTGTTTCCCCCCCTCATTTCATGCCAGTTTCGACTAGCTAGGGACGTTGAGGCATTTGAATCTTTCTCTTTGTTTTCCATCAGTGTCATGATTCTGTGAAAGTCTCTATCCACTTGGTGGCTAAGATACTTTGGTGGCTGTCCTGGTGATGGGACTTGTTAAACTGGAAAAAGGAGCCCTTAAGAGTAAAAAGATAAAAAAATCACTTTTATTTGTAGAATTACACTAGTTCAAGAGGGGAATGAAAAAATAGGGAAGATGATGGGAGAGAGATTTGGTAAATCTATAAAGGATAGTGTGCCACCTCAGATGTTTCTAATTATTGATGCTTCTAAAATAGAATCTCCTGTCTACATATGCTGCTTGGTTATGTGGGAAGTGCCTCCTGGATATATTTTAAGAAAAAAATGGAGGGGAATCATTGTTCCAGATTCATGGGAGTTCAGTCCCTGGAGATAGGAAGATAAAAGACACTGGCTGGGAGAGGCAAAGTGTGACCCCTTGGAGATGTCATCATATTAGCTTTTGGAAGCTACCTGTTGCTCTGTAGGACTTTTTCCTATTTTGAGGCCTGGTTGAAAAACAGTAACTTAATAAAAGATACTTGCTCATTGCCCATTGTCTATAGATCCCCCTCATCTAGAATTTCACTGTCACCCTTTGCAGCCTTATTTTGTCAGCCTATAAAAGACAAGTCTGTCTCAAGCCTGAAATTGTCAGGTTCCTGCCTCAAAGAACATGGACATTAGAGGTGAACTTGTAGAAAAGATTTGAAGGGAGCCTGGCTTTTGGGCCTGTTAGCGGTTCATCATGTCCCCCACTTGTTCACTATCTTTTAGAGTGGAGAGCCCACATTTTCCATATCCATGAGGAAAAGTGGACCTAATATTCTGAAGAAAATAATTTTCCAGTCCTCCTTGCTTTCTAACCTCCTTACCGGATCTTGTGTTGACCTCTCTCCCTCCTTCCTTGTCTCAACCTATTTGCAAAGAAAGATGTCAGCACTGTGTAGCTTCTCTGTGCTTCACCCCTACAGTAAAACATCCTTGTATAGCTGAGGAAAGTGCGATAGGTGAGCTATCTGATATCTTAGAAGTCAATATTGTAACCTTTTCAGCTGGGGATCTCCATCCCAGCACTTGTGAGAAAGCCTGTCCTTGTGGCCAAGGTGCATCCGATTTGAAAAGAAAGTGGAGGCAGTTTTCCAGCCTAAGACATCGGAGTCTTTGAGGGTCGTGGGTGACAGAGGCCCAGGCTTCATGCTGATGCCTTGTTGGATCCATGTTCTCTCACAGTAAATAACCATGGGGTGCATTTTATGCTCAGTTTATGAAATTTGACCGTAGAGCCTTGAAGTTATTGTAAAAACATTATATGGGGAATGTGTATATGTGTGTGCATGCGGGCATACATGTGAGACATGTACCTCTACTGTAGGTGATGTGACTGTTATGAATGAAGTGAGCTGTTAATTATCTTTCAACCCTTTCCCTTAGCCTTGATAAAATATAGTGTAGAGACCTTTCTTTATGGGCTAACTTTATTCTGAATATGTGCCCATGTGTATGTTTGCCTTAAGGAAAATATTCTGCTTTTGCAATCTCCATGGACACCTCAGTGACTGATAAAATGTAGATGGTTTTTAAGTGGAAAATGTTAAGCTCAAACAGCTAGATAGAGATCTATGAGCTAGAGCCACTGAGAGTTATCTGTTATTCAGATGGAGAATGAAGAGGTGCGTGTGTGTTTGTGTGTGTGTTAAGGCATTAGTCCCTGTACTCATTCTTTTGAAATACTTATCCATTTAACCCAGGTTCTATTTTATCAAGTAATGTATTCCCTTTAAGTTAGCTCTACTGTTAGGACCAAGTCATGGAAGTCACACAATGTGTGAGTGAGAGTGTATGTGTGTATATAGAGAAGATTGTTCACATAGGTAAAAGTATTCGATAATGGAAGCCAGGTTTCCCACTGTCAGAGAAGGGAGGTACAAATATGGAAATGAAGAAAACTAAAATGAACCCCGTAGTGTTGGAATGGGACTGTAGATATCTTTGTGAACTCATGGTATGTTGGTTCAGGTTCTCTAAAAAGCTGATGCCAAGACAGGCAAGAGATGAATAGGGGAAAACTCTTCTGAAGGAAAATGGGAAGGGAGCTAAAGGAGGCTGGGAGTGCCATCCGACTGCAATGCAGGCCTAACGTCTGTGGAGAAGGGAGAGAAGGAGGCAAGGTTGAATTGGAAAAGTAACTGTGGGTGGCAGTTTTGAGCGAGTTATCACAAAGGTGATGAGTCCTTAAGCCCAATTTGCCCATCAGAGGAATCCCACATCTCTCAGCAATAGGCCTGCCTTAGTATCTCTGTGGCACTCAGTCATTGGCTAGGAGCAGCTGGTGGGAAGCACAGCCTTGGCTGAAACAGTGATGGATTTCAGAATACAGCAGCTGGGACTGTCAGTCAATTATGCTTCCTGCAGTCAGAGATCTGAGGCGCATTTTCATGACTGCCACACGTGGTTTTCAGTAGTTATAGATTTAGAAATAAAGATGTTAATGTGGGATACTTAGATAAATGGCTAATTTCAGAGCTGCAGAAAACAGTACAAGATAAGCCTGGAACATGTTGTGCCAGAAAGCAAGAAAGTGCTCAAAGAATGATGGGGAACATGTCCACAGGACACAGAAGCCGGCTTGACCCGGCTCCCACTGGCCGAATTGTGAACAATTTCAGCATCAGAGTAAATAATGATAGTAGTGGATTGTGACCCTTTAAATAAAATGATATTTCACGACATTTTACTGATACAAATAAATAGATGAATAAGTTGGAGTTTAATGAGGGATGAAAATTAGAGTTCCAAGTGTCTTTTCAAAAAATACCTATTAATTATGAAGAGAAAAAGAGTAACTTTACAGTGGAGAAGCCTGGTAGAGACTACCCTAACCAAGTGATCAAAGTGAACGTTATTAGTGAATTATACCTCATTTCATAGGAGGCCAAGGGAACAATACACTCTCTTTTCTGTGGTATTCCTGCCAAAGATGCATCACTTGCATCTGATCATGAAGAAGTATCAGACAAACCAAAATAACTGGCCTATACTCTTGAAAAAAAGTGTCAAGGCCATGGTAATCTAAGACTGAGAAACTGTTCCAGGCTTAAGAGACATGACAACTAAATGCAACACCTGTTTCTGAACTGGATCCTTTTTCCCCCTAAGTACCCTATTGGAACAATTGGGAAAATTTGAGTAAGGTTTGTGGATTAGATGGTAGTAGTGTATCCGTATTGATATCCTGGTTCTATTCATTATTTTTTGATTATATAGGAAAGTATCCTAGTTTGTAGGAAGTGCACACTAAATGCTTTGGGGATGATGGTATAACAGGTCAGTTACTTACTCAAATGGATCAAAGAAGGATGGCATGTTCTGACCTATCAATGTATTGTTTGTTGCTTCCAATCTTGGGATGGGGGTAGGGATGGGGAAGGCAGGCAAAAATGTAATCAGAAAAATATTCCTACTGTAACTGAAATCTACTCCTTAAGAATCCTATTCTCATATATGGATATAGAACACCTTTTCTCTACGTTGGCAGAATAGATTACCCCATGGTTTCAAAGGTGTCTTATAATGGGAAAGTATGAGCTTTTAGCAACCTGCTTGTTGTGGAAATGAGTAGGCAGGGAAGATGTCAACTACGTGGAGACCTTGTGAGAAAGCGTGTGTATGATACCTGCGTTGCTTGTGTTTGCATCAGGAACACTGATCATACCTAATGGAATGTGTTCACTTTTAACAGAACCTAAATTTCTCTTTTAGTTTGGAGAAGCGTTTCAATCCCAGCACTAATTCTCTTTGTGTTTCTAGCTGATACAGAGAGAGATGATGTCCTGTTAGACTTCCAAGGCTGTTAGGTCCCTCTTTGTATGCTGATTGTGAATTACCCATTCAAGCTAGACATGTATAATGGAGTGGAATTACTGATACACTCAAGAAAGCAGAACTTATAAATTTGTCTGAATCAGCATAATGTCATATAATTTAATGTTCTTTTTTCTTACTGGGCAACTGATCAATACACCAGTGTTGGGTTCTGAGCCATCTTTGGCCAGGGGAAATATCTCCTCACCTTTCGTTAGCAGCCAAAAGACATGAATGAGCGAGTTAAGTACATGAATCTAGGCTAATTCCATTTTCTCTCTCTCGCTTTCATTTTCTTTAAATTCAAGTCTTAGATAATGGGGAGGAGAAAGACAAAAGCTGGTAAGGTGTGTAGAAAGCTTTTTTCCTTAATTCTGTGCTGGGCAAGCTTGGCTAATATATACTTAGGATAATAAACAATGTTTCAGTGCTGTATTTCCAAAATGATTAGGTGTTTTTCTGATACTTCAAAGAGTATCTCAAATTTTTCAGGATGTATTAAAACTAAATTAAAAGAATGTGCTGTAATTTTACCACATTTTAAAAATTAGCTTAAATAAGCTAACCGGTTTCATTCAGAAAATATTTACTGTCTACTTTATGCTAAGTATTGTGCTAGGCACTCGAGGACAGAGCAAGGAAGATGCAGCCCTCACCCTCTCAGACCTCCTAATTTGGAACGGAAGATAGACAATGAATTAATAATTGTAATATGGTGTGAGGAGTTATCACAGGGGAGCACTCACCAAGAAGACAGTACATGTGATATTATTCTTGCATGTGTGGCTCATAGTAAATGCCCTGTAATGATGGCAGTTATTATTTTGTGTTTTTACTCTCCTGACTGCCAAGTACCAGCACCACAGCTGTCCCTCCAGGAGAAATCTGTACTTAGGTATAAGAAGCAAAGAGAACATGGCTTACACTCTACTCGAAGCATCGAGAGAAGGGAGAGGAAGGTAATGAGCAGGTTGTGGAGTTGGGAATCGAGGCCTTACCTGGTCTGTAGACATTTTCTGAGAGGATGCGGAGGGCAAGAAGTATGCAGGATGGGGAAGGTCATGCCCTTGGTTCTCTGCTGGCCTCGCAGATACACACTTCAATTCTGTGAATTGATTTGAGTAGCATTGACAGGGTTGGATCATTAAACGTTTGTGCTGTTTTGCTTGGTATTCGCTAGCTTTTCATATGGAAGCTTATTTGTGTGAATTTTTCCTTGCCTGCTGTGTCATTCCAGCTTTCTCCTCCAGACCCCATGTATTGACTATAAAATGTCAGTGTGCAGTAATTCAAAATGCAGTAAGAAATATGTCTTTATTCTTCTGGCATTTCAAATTGCTAAGACATCTCAACCTGTCAGAAGTGGAGTTGTCCCCCAGTCTTCTCTCTGGCTCCTTGGTGGGTGGAGCCTCTCTCCTGCCCTTTTGGGGCTTCTTGGGTGACACCTTTAGTTAAATGCTCACCATATATCAACATCTACAGCTGCCGATTTGGGCTGTTGGCATTCTCCATGCTGCCAAACCCAACTCTGTGATAATGACAGCATTTGCCAGCTGACTCAGGAGACAAGGTGGCCAGCAAAACAGGCTCTTTGTGGGAGTGGATTTTGAGAAGTGCTAATTCCGTGGCAGTTTGGCGATATTAATATCGTGCTGGCAGTAGATAAACAGGCAGCAGAGGGGCACATAATGAGAAGAGAATCAGCCACAGCATCTTTTCCTCCTTTCTCTACTCGCACGTATTTTTTTCTTCTTCTTTTAAAAAAGTGAATCTCTGGGTTTTGATGAAGAGAACCCTTAAGTGGCTTAAACATGCACCTTAGACTGGTTAGTCCAGCTCCCAGCATCTCCAAATCTGAGATTCTAAGAATGCTAGTGTGTTCAGAGTTAACTACATTTCCAAACACTAAATCATAGCATATGGCACAGTAGCCTATTGCTTACCATACCTCCTCCCTAAAGGGCAGCTAACCAGATGGTTGGAGTGGGGCCTTTGGTGTAATTATGACAGGCACACAGAAAGACCTAACCACCGCTCTCTCCCAATAATGTCATGCCTCTTGTTTTCTAGTACTTGCCACAGGTAATTTTTGAAAATTTGTTTTTGCAGTTTGGTTGCTTCACATCAAGCGTTCTTTTCCAGGCTGGGGAAGAACCATGCAAATGTGCTTCATTAGTTGTCTGGGAGTCATTTCTACTGTGCTCTTCTCTAGTTAGTAGATGCAGGCCGCCTACAGTGGCACCTCTTTCTTATTCGTAAAGAAAAGAAGATTCAACGTGTTTGAGAATTGCTTTAAGCAGGATTCTAATCTGAATATTCTGTCGTCCTAAAAGTGCTATTTGGAGTGTTGCTCCAAAGCTGGTCGTCTCAGATTTTATACTTTTTACTTTATTTGTTCCCCCATCTGGTGCCATTTTTTATAAAGAACTTCCGTTCCACCACAGTACGTCCCTCCCACCCTCCCCCACTTCATTCATAGCCTAGACTTCCACAAGCCCCCTTTGGATGGGAGCCCCACTGTCAGGAGTTCTGAGGAGAAGAGAAGCACTTTGAGTGTTATGTTAAACCAACGTTTCTAACATTGCCGAACTGGAAAAAGACATTTTGGAGTTACAGTATAGGCTAAAAAGGAGATTTTGAGAAATTTAGGTCATGCTTTTGTGTGTTTTGTTTTTTATCTGTGTGCCTGGTACTTTAAAGCAGACTTTTCTTGAGGGTAGTGGCTTGTTTATGACATTCTGTAAATAGCCCTGCCTAATGTGGGCTTTTTACAGATATTTTTGCTCGTTTTTATATATGGATTGATATAGCATCTGACTGTACTAACCAGAAAAATGCTGAGCTGGGGACTTCGTTATTCCACCTTTGATTTGGATTTCTAGCTTAGCAACTCATTGGTCTTGAAGTCCTTGGCTTCTCCCTCCCTCTGCCAGAATGTGTTAAGACCTCCAGGTGCTACCTCTTATTATTTCTGTTGACTGAGCCCCATATGCACCTCTAGTGCTCACTGACCTATCTTTTCTGTTGCAGAAACATTGCTGAGGCCCTTGTCAGCAAAGGTCTAGCCACGGTGATCAGATATCGGCAGGATGACGATCAGCGATCCTCTCACTACGACGAGCTGCTTGCCGCAGAGGCCAGGTGAGATGAATAATTATTAAAATGGACACACTGGGACCCACAGCCCCACTTTTTTCTTTCCCACTATCCTGCATATCCCTGAGCAGAATGTGATGGAAAATAATACACTGAGAAAGCTTGTATCCTTTTATTATTTCAGTTTTTCCCCATCAAAAGAAAAGGCACACTTCAAACTTGCTATCTAACCTGATTAAGTACACTCAGGCCTCCATTTTTTTAAATCTGCAAAATAGGCATTTATTAGATATGATCTTCCTATGTAGATGTAAAATGAATCATAGATGAGAAAGTACTACATAAGATGTTTTTGCCGTCACCATCCTGCCATTTCCTGGGACTAACAGTGAAGCCCTGCTATGTCTGCGGGACATTTGCCTCAGGTTCTTACCTCCAGAGGCCTGTGCTCCCCAGCCCCTCCCATTTATCACCTCTAGACCTTTTTCATGCACAAAGGAAATGAAAACATTTATTAGGAAATGAGTTTTGGTTTCACACTTCTGACAGCTGGCAGGAGAGCATTTGAGAAGCCCTGTGACATTTTACTTTTGTCCTTCATCCCTGTGGCTGGTTGCCCCAAGGACGTGCATACTGCTCAGCAGTATTTCTTACCAGTGACATTCCTCAAGGCTCATACTCACAGAGACTTCTGTCACTGGGTGGTGCTGGTAGTTGAGTGATTCCTAGACTTCCCAGGACACAGCAAGACCTGAGCTGCTGTTGCTGAACTGACCTGGACAGCTCGGCCAACTGCTTGGACTCAACCAGATATATCCCTTGCTTCAGAGTGGTTGCAGGTGCTTGCCTCACTCAGCCATCTTCCTATGACCTGGGATCTATTTAGTTCTAGAAGTTTGGTAATTACCAGGTTGTGCGCTACAGTTAGAGGAGTGAGTTTGGGCACATGTTATCTACTTCAGACTTTGTCATTGCAATCACCTCTCTTGCTCTTTGGCCCAGAATATTGCCCTGGTATGTGACATTTACCTCTAACACCATGTCACATCCTGATGAATAGAGCATCTATAGAATGTCACACAGAATGCCAGCTAAGAAATCAGTCTGTCAGGCTGCCATGACTTTTTGGATTCTTTCTTGTGGGCTTTTCCCAATAGGCCCTGTATAGGATCCAATTCTTGAGCACAGAGAGTTGGGTGAAAACACCAGTATCTTTGGTTGTTTAAGGCTCATTACTGACCAGTATAAGATAATATGATATAGAGTCCATAATCAGTGTTTCTCCTTCCTCACTCCCTTGTTCTCCTCTCCCTGCCTATATTATCACTAAGCCAGCTGGACTGAAAGAACAAAGCTGATGATCTAGCTACTCTAGGAAATGGACAACGTTTAGACTTACTTTAGTGGATTTGGGGGGTGGGCCCGTGTTGGGTGTGCTCAGCCTGATCTGGTGGTAACTTGAAGAATAGGTTAAATATTTCCAGAGTATCAGGAGTACTTAGCAATACAGTGTGATCTAGAGTCATATTTTCTGCCCTGGGTTTACTCTGCCACTACTGAATATTTAATTCTGACAGGCAGGTAAGCATGAAAATAATTTGCATAGCTGCTCTGGACAGTGAGGCCACAACAAACTCGCTTATTATGCTATTGAAAGTAGCTATGTTGTACTATAATATTTAATGAGTATGCATAGGTAGTGAAATTTTAAGTTTTAGATTTTAAGAAGAAAACAGCCTCTTTAGTGATCATTTTGAGCTGAAGTAATGTAACAAGATGCTTGCCTGCTAAAGCAGTGAGCTGCCTAGAGAGAATTGTGTTGAGCCATTGCTTTCAGACTGATGGTGGAAAAACTGGCTTTGGGGTCATTGCACCATTGCAGGCTGAGTAAACAGAGAGAAATTAACCACTTCTCCAAGCCTGTGAGGCATTGCCATAAGGGAGTCTAGGCCTCATAAAGGATTAAGAGAAATGGCCAGCATGAACTGAGGGAGTCTTCCTTTGGAGCAGTATTGTCAATGAGCCCCAGGGTGGCGGCCCAGTGCCATCATCTAGATGGTGACCCCCAGTGAGGTGAATTAAGATCCGAGAAAGACTGGGACCACCTGCCAGATAAGGATGGTGTTTTTGTGGCCATTAAAAAATATTTTCAGGAGCCGGCCTGGTGGTGTAGTGGTTAAGTTCACGTGCTCTGCTTTGGCGGCCTGGGGTTTCCAAGTTCAGATCCCGGGCATGAACCTATTCACCACTTACCAAGCCATGCTGTGGCAGGTGTCCTACGTAGAGGAAGATGGGCACGGATGTCAGCCCAGGGCCAGTCTTCCTCAACAAAAAGAGGAGGATTGGCAACAGATGTAGCTCAGGGCTTATCTTCCTCACCAAAAAAAAAAAAAATTTCAGTGCAGAATGTACCCCTTTTTTTTTTTAATGATAAGGTTGACCTCACTTCAAGACCACCTATTTTCTGACAGTCTGCTTTATTTTAGTCTCCCTTTGGTTTGAAGCACACCATTCCCCCATGACACAGTCCTCATGTTCCCTTAGCATTCTTACTTGCTTCTGTCACGTTACAGCCTGTCGAAGCTCTTTTACATGCTTCCTCTGCCCCTTATCTTGCCTGTCTATTGAATATTATCTGAATTTAGGGTTGTTTTTCCCTAGAAAGATTAGCTATATTTTTTCCAGTTGAACTCTGCCTTGTAATTTTATGCCCCTGTCGATGCGGTTCCTCCACCTCCCAGCTTAGTGTCCTCTACAGATCTCATTAATGAGTTGTTTACTCCTGTCCTGGGCCCTGAATAGAACCCTTCAACAAGAATGGCCTTGGTGTTGACCCCAAGTCTCTCGCTGCACGGACTGTCACTTAACTGTCTTTTGTTTATCATCCTTCAGCCACTTTTTAATCTTCAGTGATTGTTTACTGAACCAAGCCAATTTGAATTCATTTCCCACGTAGAATTTTTTGAGGTACTGTATCTAGTGCTTTAGCAAAGGCCAAATTAATAACATCTGCTGCATTCATATCAGTCGTTCATCCTGGAACTCTTCGGGTAAATAATAAGTAGGTGAAGGTAACATGGCAAGGCCAGCATTTCCTTTAGTCCCTCCCCACAAGGATGTTGATTCCAACAGATTTCTTTGCCCCTGACCCCTGGATGCCTAGTTTTCTCTCAGGTTATCACTAGTGATGTCGGCAGTGGTGCACAGTGCTCTGCCATTGACTTTGCTTTCCGGAGCATTGCTTGGCCATTAATCCTTTTAGAGAAACATTGTAAGCTTTGGGGAAAGGGCAGCCTGTTAACTCATCTGACTTCTCGGGTCAGCGCAGCTGCCTGTCCAGTTGATGAGCTTTCTCAGGGCTCTGCAGCTGCTGCTTCCTCTGCAAGGGGTATGATCTGCCAATCTTCTCAGATCATCTGATGGGAGCTCAGGGAGTGAGGAGTTAGCACGCATTGGGAGACCAGGTGAGACAGAAGAGGAAGAAGAATACCAATTTGCAGTTTGCCTACTGCTTTCAAGCATATCCACCTGCCTGCCAGAGGCAAGCTCACACCACCTCGGCAGCTCTGTTCAGTGTGCCAACCCTTCGAGGCTCCTTCATTCAGATGTCTGTCTGCTTTTGGGAAACCCTCATTATACCTCATATACATGGCACATTTAGAGCAAGGCACATCTTTTTCTTTGAAGGATAAACAAACCCCTCATTCCCAGCAGGCGGCTTTCCTTTCCCGTTCAGTTGTCTATCATCAGCTGCCTCCTCCCTCCTTACTTTGTGTCCTGGCAAGATAAGGTTTGGGCAGTTTTGCATGTACTCTCAGGCCTTGCTGCCCTCATGGGCTCCACTGAAAAGCCCTTGATATTGTCCCAGCTCCAGAGTGTGTACTCTGTATTTTTAGTGAAAAGAACTTAGGTGCAGCTGACCCACACTTCTTGGTGACGCTCCTGAACTGGGTCCTCCCTTTTAGGAGCATCGTATGGGCTCCTTTGTGAGTGTGACACGTCGTTTCTTTTCTGCACCACCGTAATTTTTCATCCCCATATTGACTTTCCAACATTTTCAGTTCTCATTTTACGTCACTATTTCTCAGTCAGCTGGCCTGCTGCATTACTTGTCTTGATGTGTGTTCTAAGCTTACAGTGGAGCTTTTGACTTCTTCAGAGAATCTCTCTTCTATCCTGAGCTATTTCCAAGGTACTGAGTCATTATCGGGACCCATCTTATTTTCTAAGGTGTTATAAAATCTCTCATCTGCTCTATCCTATGTAATGGGTGTAGCACATCCAGTTTGATTTTAAACAGGCAGAATGTGAATTTCCTTAGCATTCTAGAGGTTCTCCAGTGGGCTTTTGTTCAGGTTAGTATGGGCACTAAAGACGAGCTGATAATGCTTGGAGTCAGGTCAAAGCCTGGCTGTGTCAGGCTTTGGACATTCAGACCTAGAGGATATCGTCTCTGTGCATTCTCCTAAAGCTACCAATAACTTTATTTAAAAATGTAATATTTTGAGTTTTCCTAGAAACTGTTAGAATCTGTGGCTCATTGCAGGCAAACACAGAAGTTATGATCAGAATTTGGGGCTATATTCCTTTAAGGCACCTTTTGGTTCTAAGATTTTGTGATTTCAAGATAGGATGTATGTATTCAGAAAAGAAATTGATGCCCCAGCTTGACTGTGGCAAAGCAATTGTATTGAACCATCTAGTGTCTGAGCACATTTAAATGCATTTAGATTCATTCTGGACATACATAATGAGCTTAGGGTTATCTCGGGAGAAGAAAAAAGGGCAGACTCTCTTATCCTTTTGTGTGTATTCTCTTTCTTGCCGGACACACTGCAGATTAAGAAGACTGTGGTGATGACTTTGAGAGGCAAGCATGAGCCTGCCCCCATCTCCGCTCTGCCTTGGTTCCCTGTCTTCGCAGTCCCCGCAGGGACTCATTTTTCTGATTGAGCAAACCTTACAACATCCCCTTTCTTTAAAAACAAAAACCACCAACTACTGCTCCTGCCTTGCTGACTTCTGCATCTCCAATTGCCAAACCTTGTAAACACCAGTCCTTGATTAAAATCAAATTTCTCTTGCTTTTACCCAGTGTGGTTGACAGCACCCTCCCTATTGTAGAGTTTTCTCCGCTCAAACCTCTGGGAAATCTGTGTTGGCCTTTCCATCACAGACTTTGATCAGAAGGCTATAAACTGGTAACTCTTTCCAAGGCCAATATTTGTAGTCATTATTAAGAAGGAAACTTTTAAGTAAGAATCTCTCTTGGTGGTGCAGTTACTGGGGGTCACAGTGGTCTTACCAATTTCCATGCGTTTGTAGCAGTGACTTATAAATAGTTTGCATTTCCACTCAAGTGCTTCCAATATCACTGGGGGGAAAGAAGTGCTCTTGATCTCCACTCCTGATCTAGCCATAGCAGCTCCATTGCTTTTCTGATTTATAGAGGAATTTTCCCACAAACTTTTAATAGGTGAAAAAAAGACTTGTGCTAAAAAAAAATTTTTTTTTCCGGGGTCCTTCTTGTCTGTATCTTCAGTTAACTGGCATTTAGAATACTGGTTATGAATGAAACGTGAAGACTTACAGCACTTTCAGTTGCTAAGTTAAAACCTTTTACTTTAGGACTCTTAAAATGGAAGAGATCAGCACTGCTGGCTTGACACAGTTCTGATTTGTCAAATGCCTTGATAAAAAGCAAGTTTCATCTCCATACCAATCCAGTGAGAAAATTGGTGTTGAATTTGTGTGTTTTGAAATTTTAAAATCCTATCACAGTGTATAGATTACATGAGTTAACCAGTTCCCCAAGAAAACAAATCATTCCTCTATTGGGAACAGTTGTTCAAGGCTGGTTTATCTTGCATGTGATGGCTTTGCATTCATCTCTTTATTCTCGTTTTCTTGAGTGTATCCTGGGTCCCAGGCACTGGGGATAATAGTGGTGAAGAAAAAAGATAATAGACTCAAGCTTTACAAAGCATGCAATCTCAGAGGGACAGACATTAAATAACTTTAATAGTACCTCTGGATATTGCTATTTTTCCTATTTCTTCTCTTTTCTTACCTGTTTTCTTAGCCCCTCCTCTTTTCTCCCTCTGTGTTAACACTGCCTGCCTTATGTCTTTTTTATTCCACCTCTCATTTCTATTAAATTTTCTCTTGAGAGCATCTCCCTGAGATTCATCTCTTCCATCCAGCCTCTGTTCTTATATTCTCAATAGTTTAATGGTACAGCTTTAAATAAACCAAGATTTTTCACTTTCAATCTAATGACCTCAACAAGTGAAAATTCTCTTTAAATAAAACTAGATCCTACTGAATACTGATAAAAACAGATATTTAATTTGAAGTTTTTCTCTTCACTGTTTTATCATAGATTCCTGTAACACCAGGGTGTACTGTTGGATTTTTAGCCCAAGCATCACAGAAAGCTGGGGTTGGGTGAATTATCTTCTGCCCTCTTCACCCAGCTGCATTACATCATGCCAGTACAGGTTGGAAGCCAGCATGGAGAAAGGAGGCCCTTCTTTCTCTTCAGTATCCTAATGGCTTGCTTTCTTTAACCCTGGAGGTGCACATCCCACTACATTTTGGGCTTGCAGTTGGGTGTCACAGTCATGAGGTTGTTAATAGGATTCAGCATGTGCCAGTGGGGGGAGGGGGATCACTGTTGGGGGGTAGGGTAGATCAGCTATTGCAAGAGGGTATGATAACAGGAAAGTGCGTTAAAAGAGCTGGTGTGGGGAAGTGATTTGACGATACAGCTGAATGTGGGGAAATTTAGCTTTTCCCTTTCTTCAGAAAAGATGATGCACTCAAACATCCAAATAGCGGTAATCAATCTGCATTTAAGGCAGCACAAATGGCCACTTCTGGAGAGCTGTATAATGTCTCCATTTCCAAATAGTTTTCTCCTTCAGGATATTAAGAGGATCTATTCACTCTCTTCATCCTATCCTTCTCTTCCCTCTCCACCTGCAGTTCCTTCTGATAGAACTCAAGCTGTGAGACTTATCCTGATGACTAGTGTGAGGGGTTTGGTGTAAAGTTGGAATCCATTAGATTTTATCTGCCACGTTGTATACAGAGCTATGGGTAGTTCTGCAGGTCATGGTCTAATAATGAGCTTGTAGTAAGAAATCCTCCTTGCCCGATCTTTATAATCATTAGTCTGCACTAGTTGCATTCCTTCAGAGGAAGTTGTTCTAGACTAACCTTCCTAGATAATTTGGTTTGTCGGTCCCCCACCCCACGCCCCCCAAGTTCAGCTACAATCATTTATCTGCCCAGAGCAGCTTGTCCATTCTCTCCTATCTCACTGTTCCCTTGAGTAAGAAGCTCTTGCTCCTTTCACACAACACCTAAATATTTGGGTTTAAAAATACATTTGAAGATTATCATACTGGGAATGTAATTTTAGTCTAAAATAAGTTGGAACAATAAAGTGATAACACTTGACCCTTGACTCTTTTGAATGTGTTATAACTTGACTCTCTAAACCAGTGGTTCTCAAAGCATGGTCCTCAGACCAGCAACATCATTGTCTCTTAGGAACTTGTTAGGAATGTGAATTCTCAGGTCCCCGTAAATTACCCCTACCCCAGACCTACTGACTCAGAAACTCTGGAGTTGAGTCCCAGCAGTCTCTTAACACAAGCTTCAGGTGATTCTGATGCACAGAAACCACTGCCCTAAACAAATGTTGACCACTGCAAAAAACAAAAACAAAATGTGTGTCCTTTTCTGGCAGATTAATAATCTTTGTTATAATTGGAATTATGATCATGGTTATAAGTAATGAAGAACAACACATGGAATGGACAGGCTTTGGACTTCTGTCCTACTAGTGCCTTCCCTGTGGTCACAGCCATACTTGTTCCCCACCAAGCCAGCTGAACAGCTCCTTATTCCCTTTGCCTCTTGTCTCTGTCTCCCTCCTCATACTCTCTGCATTCATGGCTCCTTAATTGGACTTCTTCTGAGTAGCCTCCCCCAGCTGCTGGCTAATTTAATGTGAAATCATCGTGAGTGTTGCTGTGCTTGCTTGATTTGGCTCATCTGCAATGTCAGGTGGCTGAGTGGGTCGGAGAGCTGACCCACCATGGACATTCCTCTGCTACTTTTCCGCTCATCCTTGGAATTCTCTCAGGGCTATAGTTCGAATAACTGATCACTGATACACCAATGCACAGCATGTTATAGCTACTCGTGAAGGGGAAATCAGCTTCATAGCTTTCTTTCTTTTGAAGGGTTCTTTGCATCTAAATTTCTTGCAAACTCCCTCATGCATTTCTGTTTTATCTCAAGCTGCCCCTGACTCCCGCTCCAGCTTTGGGACCAGAAGTCGAGAAGGATTACTTCCCATTCCTCTTGCTTCTGCATCAAGTTCAGAGAGCCAAATCTCTAGCAGATGGCAATGAATCTTTTCCAGCAAGGTCTCAGTAAATGTAGTCACATTGGAAAAACCATTTTCCAAACAGTAAGTCTGTTGCTTTTCACTCAGTCAGAAGACACATTAAAATTTTCTTTGATGTGTTCACATTACAGTAACAAATATTTTATCAGGTGCGTTGGGGATAAAAACTGAAACCCGCTATCTGGGTTGAACTATTTTCTTGGATGAGCAAGTAAGTAGTTGCAACTGTAATTATAAGAGTGAAGATGTAAATGGGTGTCTGGGATGCATAGGGAAGGAGCACTTAAACCAAAGGGGTTGCCACAAATAGAGTCCATGAGGCAAGACATATTCCATCTGGTTTGCCTTGGGAAAGGGAGATGGAAAACAGAAGACTGCTTTGTTGCCCTATGACACAGCAGTTCCACTTCTATGAATTTATCCTAAGGAATAATTAACGAGGAACCCAACAGTTTTTTTAAAAGTTATTCCTCGTGGCATTATTTATAATACTAGAAGTATTATATTCACATAAATACCTAGCAATAGGGGATTGATTAAATTATGGAACATAAATCCATATGATGGATTTACTGTGCAGCTATTAAAATGATGTTAAAAA
Source organism: Ceratotherium simum simum (assembly GCF_057802395.1). Lineage (NCBI taxonomy): Eukaryota > Metazoa > Chordata > Mammalia > Perissodactyla > Rhinocerotidae > Ceratotherium > Ceratotherium simum. Next base: position 84,565,868 of record NC_141900.1, read on the forward strand.
TTAATAACATAAGGAAGTGTTCATTGAGTCAAAGAGGCTGGAGAACGTTTTCCACAGTTTTCTTAAAGTGTACGTGGGCGGGTATGTGTGTATAAGCTCTCAGAAATTGTGTTGTTGATGCTTTAATCTTGGAATAGAATTATAGATCATTGTTTCCCCAGATTTTTTTCCTGGTGGCCAAGTATGGCCTTTGTGATCAGGACATGAAAAGTTATAAAACCAATGCCATTGAGGCAGTTTTGAGCTATTGTTGCATCTAATCTCACCTTTCTGAGGCCTTGGCCTTTCAAGAAGACTTTAGACTGATACTGACCATTTCCACCTAGCTCTCCTTTGGTCCTAATCTGGGACAGTGGAATTTGCTTGTGTTTCCCATTAATCTAGCATTGCGATGCCTCTTCTCAGCTTGTTCTCTAACCCAGAGCTCACCATTTTCCCCCTGTCTTACCTAAGCACTGCAGATCTGTTATCACACCTGGCAGAATAGCATGTGTCTGCGTTTCATCTCATATTAGTTTTAGATGAAATGATGGCCTAGAGGTCTTTGTTATTTGCTTCACTGCCTCATAATACCTACTGACTCATTAGTCTGCCCACCTCCCCTTGACTGTAGGACTCAATTTCCTCATTTCCATTCTGTGTGTTCTCCATCTTTTCTGTCTTATCAGTAATTCTGATTTCATTGAAAATGCAGCTGCATGATCTTACACCCCCACCTACCCTTCTGCACCTGTGCCTGCTCTGTATCTTATTTTCTGAGTGTCAGGACCCCGTTGCTTCCTCCAGCTGCCAGGGAACCAGTAGAAAGGCCAAAGGAATTGTTTATTACTGCTGTGTTTCATTGATATCTGTATTTGGTTGATGCTGAAACACCATATTCATCAATGTGACCTGAAACACAGTAAGAGGTGCTTTAGAAGTTTAGCAAGTTATTCACTCTGTTTTCTTTTTAATCTTTTCTGTTGGAATTATTTTTCTTTCTCCTTAGTCATTTATCCTGTATTGTCTAGTAGGTGTTTCTTAAAATTCTGCCACTTGGTTCTATTTCATTTACAGTCAGAGCTTTGCTGCCACTCACTGCCATTCAGATTTTGCCCATCTCCTCTAGTTCTCAGAGACTTGATGGGTGGAATGTGAGGCTTTTGTTCTTAAGGCGCTTGTGCTTCTGCTCAGAGGTCAGGCTTTAAGCTCTTCTGCCTTGTACCATTCCAAGTGGTGAAACCAGTGTGCCTGAGACCTGGAGCATATATCATGAAACTGTGCCTCCAGGAGAGCCTGCAAGCAAGCCTCACTCTTTTGCCCTACAGTCACTTGGGCATTATCTATGTCTCCAATTTTGAATATTTTCAGCGTTCTGCATTAGTTGCCAGGCATTTGTTTGGCTTTACTAGTCACACCATAATTGAACTGGGTGACCCTGAATTTATGTAACTATGTGAACCTAGCTCTGTGTTGATACCATAACAAATATTAAGGACAGAATCCTAACCCTCAAAGGGCCTGTAGTCTAGCTATAGAAATAAAGATTAACACATGATGCAATTTGAAAATAATGTATTGCAGTTTATAATTACACACTGAACTGAATGATACATGTGTGTGCACACACACATTTATATATAATGGTACTGCCATTTCGTTTTTTTTCTCTATAATTTTATTTATTTATTTATTTTCCCCCAAAGTCCCAGTAGATAGTTGTATGTCATAGCTGCACATCCTTCTAGTTGCTGTATGTGGGACACGGCCTCAGCATGGCTGGAGAAGCGGTGCGTCGGTGCGCACCCGGGATCCGAACCCGGGCCGCCAGCAGCGGAGCGCATGCACTCAACCGCTAAGCCACGGGGCCGGCCCATCTACTGCCATTTCAAAGTAGTTCATAGATAACTCCCAGCATCCAAACTGCCCCACATCTAGGACCCTAGATCAAGAAATCCCCACGTGACAACTATTTTATGATTGTGGTGAGGCTGTAGCTACAGGTAAGCTATCATTCTTTTCATTCTTTATTTCTTTTTTTTCTTTCCTGAAGAACATCAGCCCTGAGCTAACATCCATGCCAATCCTCCTCTTTTTGCTGAGGAAAACCGGCTCTGGGCTAACATCTATTGCCAATCCTCCTCCTTTTTTTCCCTAAAGCCCCAGTAGATAGTTGTATGTCATAGTTGCACATCCTTCTAGTTGCCGTATGTGGGACGCCGCCTCAGCATGGCCGGACAAGCGGTGCATTCGTGAGCACCCGGGATCCAAACCTGGGCTGCCAGTAGCGGAGTGTGCACACTTAACCACTAAGCCACGGGGCCGGCCCCTCTTTTCATTCTTTAGTGTGGACCCGGAAGGACATGTGTAGTGAATAACTTGCATGTGTGTGGGGCGTGGAGAAAATGGACTAATTAGGTTAGATGGAGTAATGTGGAAATCATGTGCAGATGTAAACTGGGGCTGCATGGTAAAAGGCCCATGAAAACCAAGCTTTATCATTTCTACTTGATGTCACAGGCTGGTGGTCTTTATTATGGGTATATGTAGGAGAGCAAAATGATGAAATGGATTTTTATGAAGTCATGCAGCAGTGGTGTGTAGTATCAAAGGGATTGAGTGAATTTAGTTAAAATATTCCTGATGTTATCTTGGAATAAATTGGCAAGGGCCTGGCCCAAGAGGGTTACAAAAGAGCCAGGTGAGTACAGTTGGGAAGGAAGTTTGGGATGTAGATGCTAAAACAGAAGCAGAGTTAAGGGACATTTTGGTTCCTGGTTACCAAGAAGGCATCGTTAAAGGGAAATTATGGATGAAATTACAAATGCAGGGGCTCCTGATCTCAGCTCCATAGCCTCCCTTGCCTCATCATTTCCCTGCTTCCTATTGTATGTCATTTCTACTGGAAATCAGTTTATTTTCTTTAGATCCCTTTTATGAGTGAAATTAGTTCATTTTGTGAAGCTCCGGAAGTTCCTCTTCCCCAGAAAAATTCACATATGTAATTCTACCAGCGTTTCAGAATAGTTCATAGATATTCCCAGCATCCTAAATGAAGCTCACTTATGTCCCCAGGTTAAGACTTCCTCATTGACAACTATTTTATGATTCGGGTAAGGTTGGATCTAACCATAAATCCTATGACTTTCTTTGTTAGCACACAAAACTGTTTGTTCAGAACAACCATCTGCCATCGCTGAATTGGAATGAAGATCATGGCCTGTTTGTTGGCACAAGATGAAGTTATGACAGGCAACGTCAGTGGTGCTAAGGCTTGTGCCTTGGAGAGAGTCGGTTCTTAGGTTTTTCTGCCTGACCAAGGGACACCAAAACCTAAGAGCGAACTTTATTCCTTTGCATGAAGGGTGCTGAGATTCTAATCCTGTTGTGTTGAGGCAGTGGGGGTGATCTCACTTTAACAACATGCTTACTTGCCTTTGCATAGTTGATGGTTTTATCATCTAATGAGAAGGCAATAGCATCTCATACATAAGAATTTCAAATTTTGCCACTTAAAGGAAGAAGAGTGTTTTCCAATGATCCGAATGGGGTTCTTCTCCCACACTGTGGCTTCTAGAAGCAACCTAGAAAGCTCGGTTTTCATCCCTCTTCTGCCTTGTTAATTTGTATGTTTATGGACATATACTCACTTTTCCTGGCTGGTGATGATTTCTGTCCATTATTGACACCGCTGGTCTTTGCCATCTTTGTACTGCTGCTTCTTGGAGAAGAAGGCCTCTGAGAGGAGCAGGCTGTGTTCTGCCCCACTGCTTCCTTTCTCCTGGCTGGCCTGAGCACCAGCCTGCCTTTGTGAGAAAGCAGCTATTAAGCAGACACAGCAGGAGAAGTTTAGAAGTCAGGAGTTTCATTCCGTGCCTAATGAAAAGGGATGTTGAGCTGTGGTTGCAGCCTGCAGGGCGAGGGAGTATGGGGAGGCGAGTTGGTGTTTGCTCTGTGGAGCAGGTGTCAGTGGAAGCAAACCTCAGACCTGAGGAGCCTACCCTCGCAGGGCTCAAAGAGGGAGCTACCCAAAGCTGTCCCAGATGAACTGGGTTATGTAAGATGCAGGGGGAGCCCCCCTGAGAAGTAGTGACAAGGCAGCAGAACCTTTAGCTAACTTAAAAAAGCAGATCTCCGCTTTTTTATTTACCGTATATACCACTGTTGGTAGGCAGTCATGTCATATATGCTGATAGTCCTTGAACAAAGTTGAATATTCCTTTTGGCAAAGAACTGTGGCAAGCTTGCCACTCTTGGTGTTTGCTCCTATGTCTTTGAGATACACGCATGAATTTCTACACTGGGCACTTCCCCCAGGTACTCTCGAGGAGGCGAAGCTCTTGCTGTGGCATCAGCCTTGTGTCAGGCTGAGGGAGGTTTTCTGGGGACGGCTCACTTGGGGTCGTTGCAGCAGTACAGGAACAAGAACCAAAGCGCCTTGGCGCAGGGAAGGAGACCCAGGCTGAATTTAGACCATCTAAGCTAATTTCTCAGAGATCTCTCACTGTTTAGTCTGGGTATGGTGTACCACTTACACTTTAGAGTGCTTCCTAGGTGGGCATTATTTGTACCTAGTGTTTATAAATTATGAACTTTCAATTTTGCCTCTATTTTGTTAAGAACTAACAATAAGAGCTATTTCTCAATTTATATATATGATGTTACAATGCTGCTTTCTTGTTGCCTCCTATATGTGCCTGAAATTGATCTAATTTAGCAATCATGTCTAAAGTATGAAAAGATGAAGTCTTTAAAGAGTTTTCCAGAATTAATGCCTGAATGCAAATAAGTGTCTGATAATATCCTTTCTGGGAATGAGGTAGAGCATAAGTAAACAAGTTTTTTTTTTTTTAATATTAAGACAGTTTAAAGAATTCTGGTTTGTTTTTAAATGTCATATATACAATATTGTCCATGTTTTCTGGTTTAGGGTATTGTTTTTTTTTTTTTTTTTACTTTGGGTGGTATGTTTGTTTAATCTTGGTTAAGTCCTGGATTTCTGCTTATGGCACAGAGCTACTCTGGGGTCACAGAAAGAAAGCAAAATGTTAGTTTACCACCTCACTGCTTTTGCCTCGAGAACCTCTGTTTTCTGACTTACTGCTCAAGCCCTGTTCTTTTTTTCCTCTTTGTATATGAGATGCTCTCCAGCCGCCAGAAAAGGCCACAAGTTCATCAGTGCTCTCACATGAAACCGTCTGTTTGGAGGGCAGGTCCATTTATTTTGGTTGTCCTTGTTGTTAGAAGAGGATAAGGCTGTAGGCATTTTGTGCCCCCAGAGGCCCTGCAGAAAGCTTAGCAGGCCTCGCCTTGAAGAAGGTGAGTTACAGTTGGGGTGGCAGTGAGCTTGCCTTGCCTCACAGAGGCTTCGTTTCCAAGGCTGTTCCTTTGAGTTTATGGTCGCAGAATGGGGAGATCCTGTTGTTGGCAGAGGTGGCTGTAGAAACAGGACGCAGGCAGATGTATGCAGGGCTTTGGGAATTAGGAGAGTTGGATCTGCTGTTAGCTTGCAAATCCCAAGGGACCAGGGACCAACCTTGAAAACCACCCCTGGTCTGTGGTCATTAACAGGCTCCATGAATGATCAATCACTGGACTAAATTGTGAAAGGAAAAATTCTGACCCATTTGCAATTTCTAAAGCTGAAGCCCTTGATTCAAATTCAGGAGGAACCTTGGGATTCCAGGAACTTGGAAATGCTTTCTTTCAGTTAGCAGTTCAGATCAGAGTGAGCGTATGATTTTTTTTTCTTGTTAATTCTGTACTTTGATTTCTTACACTTCATCATGGAATGGAAACTAGATAGTAAGGAAAGCGTGTGTTTGTTTATTTGTTTGTTTTTGAAGAGAAGGCATTTCAGATCAGTTGAGTGAGAGATGGATCCCCTGGGATGGAGGAAGTGGTGAGCGGAGGATGAGAAAGGCCCGAGCTTGTAAGAAGGATGACTGCTCCACTTTGCACTGAGCAACACCCACCCAATTTGGTTTGTGAGTTTGATTTAAAAAGTTAGGACCCAAAAGTAACACCTGCAGAACAGTGTCCTCTACTTCTGATCGTCAAGTAGAAGTATGGTTGCTAGTGCAAGGGTCTGGGCATATTGACGCTGGTCTGGGCAGTTTTCTCTACCCTTTCACTGGAATTTGGAAACCCTAAAAAGACTACTTTGCAGAGCAGGTATACCCCTGAATTTCTCTCAATCTCTCAACACAAAAATGTTCCCTGCTTGGGTCTGCAGGCTGGCAGGACACACGAAGGTCTGTATCTTATAGTGGATTGACTTAGTGATTTACCCTTCGATTCTGTGGTCGTTCATTGGTACAGGAGTGATCCTACCTAGTGATGCTTAGACTTCTGTCCTTGAAGCTACCGCTCAACGCATTAGGAGATAAAAGGTAGGAGACTGGAGTAAACCAACCAGCGGTCAGATGTGTGACAGAGTCACAGAGTCCCCTGCTAAATCCACTGTTACTGCAACCCAAGACGATTGAAAATGAGGCTTAATGTCAGTTATGTAGCCTTTGCTCATTTTTTCCCCTACTGTTAAATGACTTTTCCGTACCATATTGCTTCATTCAGGGCAACTTATCTTTTTACCTGGGAGCAACTTATTTCCATTAGAATTGGAACACCAGCTACATATTTTGCATTTAAAATGTTTCATGTGATTAAACACAGAGAGAAACATTGCTTCTGTTTCTTAGAAGTGTGCTCTTCCAGCTGATTCTTCTTTTGTGCCTGGAACAATGCCTTTAATTTGGAAAGAAGTTTCTGGAGCTCTCTTTGATTACTAGGCACACTGTTAGCTGAAACTAGCAGCCAAGTACTGGTTACCGGGCTCCGGAGAAGAGCAGGCTTGTGTCCTTCCACCAAGTACTCTGCAGAGCCTGGCTGCTCAGCAGTATGCAGTGTGACTTGTGTAGTGATAGCCTGCATGTGAACTACCTCTCTTCTCACCCCCTTTGCCCACCCTCTCCCAGTGTGATTTCTATTTTAATCAGGTTTTTTCTTCTTCCTTTACAGAGCTATTAAGAATGGTAAAGGATTGCATAGCAAGAAGGAAGTGCCTATCCACCGAGTCGCAGACATATCTGGGGTGAGTCGTGTCCCTGAATAGAGCTGTGTGGTTCAGAGGCACCAAGAGCTTGGCTGCTTGTTCACCAAAGGACTTAAGCTTATGTGTTTTCTGTAGCTTGTTTGTTTTCAGGCACTGAATATGAATTTTTCCAGGGTTGCTGCTTATGCGTCTATTGAGATCCTGTTTTATATTCTGGAAAAGCAGAATTCAAACTAGGGCATAAAACCTCCTTCTATCTCTTTACCTTCATGAACTATTACTGTGTTGCTTTTCCATTTTTTAATTATTGTGAGTTAGAAGATATTTTTTCCCAGTTGTATTTTAAAAATACCTCTTTTTTAAATCCCTGTCTAATTCTCACTATGACTGGAAAGTCTTAGTGGAAGAAGGTCAAGTATAGATTTTAAGACAAGTTTAAGAATTATAATTTCCTCATGACTTCTTTTTCCTCTAGTTGCCTCTACGTGGGAGAAATGTGTAAGCATCCTTTGAGCTAATAGATAGAGATGATGTAGAAGAATGGAAGATGCAGACACTTTTTGAACTCCTAAAAGGCTGTGCCCAAATGACTATTTAGTGATTAGGATGTTACCCTTGGACATCTAGGATCTCTTTTGGTTGAATAGATACCTTTGCTAGTTGAGAGTGTTTATTCATTTATTCAACAAGTATTTGAATGCCTACTGTGCCCAGAACTGCTCTAGGCACTGAGAATATAACAGTGAACAAAACTGATAAATTCCCTGCATGCAAGTGAGAAAAGGGAGACAATAGCAGTGTTCAGTGTCAGGGAGGAGCAACTGCTATGGAGAGAAATAAAACCAACTTAGGCATGGTGAGCGTTCAGGTGTTGATTTTGATCAGGTGCCCAGGGAAGGCTCATTGGCTCATCAAGTCACCCTCTGTTCTTGGGGCACACACCATCCATTTCAACTCCCATAGTCACTAACGGTTAAGGAGGGGATCCAGGTCATGTGTAGAGAGGACCACATAGCCCTGGGGAGGTGACAGAGGAAGTGCTAGTAAATCTTAGCTTGGACACCCCAGCAGCTTGCCTTGGGCACCAAGAAGAAAATGCTACTATAAACAAAAGCTTCTAGAGCTCAGCCTAGCCCAAACAGTGATGGATTAGAGTGTATTATCTTCTTGTTAGGTTGTATTCCCAAGCCTGGCTGAGGCTTTGCCTATTGGTCCTTGTGATTACTTATTATAGATGTGTCAGGCTAGCTCTCCCTTGCCTGGGTATGTAGTAGTACCTTGTTCATTGTAAGCAATAGATTCTGTTAAGCTTTTCTTTCTCTGTAGCCAGTCACTGTAGATTACAGACTGAACAGTGTTACCTACATTAATTGGACTTCTGTCAAGAAGTTGTGTCTCTGTTGAATGAGTGAGGTACGTTGATATGCATTCTTTGTAGCTGAACATCCTGAGAAGCCCAGAAACCTACTGCTAACAGCCTGTGAGCCACAGGTGACTAAGGTGTAGTGCTAAGGCTCGTTGAAACAGATGTGACTCTCCTGGTGTGATGGTATCAGGCCTGTTTTCTCTGTGGCTTACCTTGCTGAGTTATTGTTCACGTATATATTTCTATATATATCTCCTGTGGCATTCTCAACAGTATTTTCCATAATATCATTCTTTGGGTGAGATGGAGTAATCAAAGGGCAATATTTTAGCTGTTCAACTGTACGGAAAAAAAGTTAACAAAGACCTGTTTTGGAAAACATAATAGCAACTTCCTCACACTCTGGCCAGATATACCCATCCAAAAGCTTATGTCATGCCCACACTCCAGGGGCCTTCCAGAAGCTGAATTAAACCTCAGAGATGGTGCTGTCTTTTGGCCTGTGGGGTTTGTGTTCTTGCTCAGCTTTCCCGTTGGCAGTGAGGTAAAGTCTTCAGCAGGTTTTGAGGTGAAGCCACACTTACTTTAGTCCTTTTGGCACCTGCCAGTGTAGTGTCCTAATGATCTTTATTGCTGTCTTTGAATCTTATGCCACCTCCTACCTTGATGCGTTTTGGTGTTTTCTTTTTGGTAGCAACGGGTCTTACAAAACTTGTCTTCATATTTTTTTCTATTTTTTTTTTTTTTGCCCCTTCTTCTTAAACTGTAGCTTCGTTTCACACATATCTTTATTCTCTTTTCTGTCTGGATATTGGAGAATTGGTTTGCTCTTATGTTATTTAAAAATAAATGCCAGTTAAATCTCCCACAGTTATCACATAAATAAAAGAGGAAAGCTTGAGCAAGTGGGAGAGTGAAAGTGGAAGAGCTATTCCATTTAAACAGATGTCAGAATGACCTTGTCTACCTTCATCACACATTATTCAGCTTAAATTGCGGGGTTTTTGATGTCTTCTACAATAGAGGAGGTTTGTCTCCCCCCTTCTAACCTTCCCTTCTTTCCATCACAGTGTCGTGGTAAATGTGGGTGTGTTGGGTGCCCGTGTGCCATTTAAGTGAGATGTATGGGTTTTCAGCTTCCTGAAGCATGCTGGCGATGTTCTTGTCTGAGGGACGGGTAGGCATTAATCTTTAACTGTGTCCCTCCTTCCCCTCCCCACATCAATCCCCCTCTTAGTTGCAGATCATGATAAATGAGAGTTTTTGTTGAGCTAACAGTATATGTAATATGCTGCCAACATAATTGGCTGTAAACTGGTCTTTGTGCATAATACCTCTCCCCACCCTAATACGCATCCTTGGGGAGAAAAAAGACATATGTTAGCTCTTCACATTTTGTATCGTAAACACACTCAAGAAATGTGCTGTATGGAAGAGGTTATATCATGATTGTGAGAGTTCTAGTCTTCATGGCCTCCAACTTTTAGAGTGGAGTTTCTCCTCATTGTTCATATCTCTTCTCTTGCATTTTTAAAAATGATTTCACCAGGAGGGGTCGCAGTGCATTAAAATGCCTCAGATGGAGTGAGCAACTGCAAGGCCTTCTTTGGCTGACTTGCGATGGTGGGAAGTAAGAAATCAGAGGAGTGAGAGGATGACCACCTGCTTTGGCAAGTGAGACGTTAGCCTCTCGATGATGAAACAAGCAGGCCCTGTCATGTCCACTCATCAGCTTTCCCTGGGACTGGACTGGTCATTTGTTTGCTACTAAACGTACTTTCTAACTTTGTGTTCTGCTATCCCAGTTGAGCCTCTTGCATCGCTTCCCGTACTGAGAGCTCATTTCAGTTTTTTGACTTTTGAAAAACATTGTGGTGGCTTGCAACTTTTAGGTTGTTTTGTTTTTTGTTTGTTAATACAGACGATTTTTGATGTTAATGCCAACTGTATTGTGTTTTCCATAAGGTACACAGCATCTGTGTGTAACACCAACTGCATGAACCCCACTTTTTGGCTAGTGCTTTGTTAAACTTGGCTCTTCTGCATCTTTTACACCTGTTTTCAGGGTAACCACTAAGGAAAAAAAGTACTGCCAGTCTGGTAATTTGCATTCTGAAGAAGTTACTAGTTTCCTTTATTTTCCATTTTTCAAGGTGTAGGAAGTGGGATATTAGAAGTGCCAGTCATTGCTGTCCTTTCTATAATCTTCTGGTTTCCCTTCAGGCCAGGACGTTCCTAGGAATGTGAAACCAACTAAGAACTCGACCAACTTGGCACTAGATCTGATTTGACTTGGAGGATGATTCTGTGGTGACTGCTTCACTTCACACATCCACATTTTCATTATAAGTGGGGTTGGGTTTTCCCGGATCCTATCTCTACTACCTTTCCAGCATACAAAAAGTTGGAATGTGCGTGTCGGTGGAATATAAGGCTGTTGCTTATCTTAGGTTTATTATTGTTTTTGCTGTAGCCTGCTCTGTAATAAATACAATCTCCTATAGATGTAGAGTGTAAAACAGGCAATAAAATGGGGCCAGTGTGTGGATTACTGTTGTTCTGGTAAATCAGACAAATCAATGATGGTCCCCAGGTAGGAGAGCTTGCCACTCCTCAGGTTGCAGCCAACACACACCGATTTCCTCACATACCTCCCTCCACTCTTCCCCCTTCCATTTGTGCGTGAGTATTACTCAGTGGGTCATAGTGTCTATTTCACTTTTCCTCTCTTTCCTGTTGTGTCTTTTCATTCCTCTCTGGTGCATGAGGAATTATGATGTTTGTTGACAGCACTACAAGAAGATAGAGCCTAGACCAGCATCCTGTCTTCTCCAGTCATATTTCTAGAAGTCCCAGAATGAGACAGTTTACTAGAATGGGGTTGACCTCCTGAACATCTTCTGCCTTTTCATGATATGGAATCCTGACAACGCATCTGTGAACTTCACTCTTGTTTGTTCTGCTCTTCTCTCCACCCTTGCCTTCACTAAATCCCTGTGTCTTTTTTTTGTTAACCGCTGCTGTGCTCACTTAGAAATTGCTTTCTTTGCTCAGGTTACATACTAACGTTTTTGGAACCTCCTCTGTCTATGACTGATGTTGTTGGAGACACATGGTATGACTGATAAGAATGTGCTTAAACCATGGCCTAGAGTGATCCAAAGAATAGCTCTAGGGGTGGGGAGTCGGGGTCAGATTTTCAGGTCCCTCTTACACCATTATATCATGAAGTGAAGACTTGCAGAGTTGACCATTGCGATTCTAACTTGCCAATATAAAGGGTGGAACTGTTCCTTTAAAATAAGTAAGTAAATAAATAAATAGACAGGATTTTCTCTAGCAACTCCTCCTGCCCTCTTCCTTTAGTTCCTCGTTTTTCAGTGCCTTCTTGAACTGAATAGCACTATCCTCTTCTCCTCAGGGTATTTGGAGCAGTCCTTTCTTCTATAAGAGGCTTAGGGACCTTTACAGAAGTTATCTTTACTTGGCTCCCAGTGGAGTTGGGCCTTAATGGAAGAGTTTAAAAATACAATTATTTTTGGCTAAAGAGAAGTAAAAAGTGGTTTGCCCAGTAAGTCCGAAGAAGGTATAAAAGTAACACAGTCACCCAAGGGCTTTAGAGGTTAGATCTATGTTAAATTACAGTTTCCTTTCTGTGTCTTCTGGCCTGCTTGTTTAGATCGTCGCCATCTTCTCACATGATTCTGAAGTTCTTTCTAGCCACCTTTTTTTTTCCTAAGCCCTGGTAACTTGATGGCACAAATGCTCCTTTCTTTGTTGTTGTTGTTTTTTTTTTTATTTTAATAGCCCTTCCCTCTTACTGTCCTGGAGCCTCGAATCATGGTCTAATGTTCCTTTTGTGCCAACTACACAAGGTCAAGGCCTGTGGTTCTGCCTGGTGGGTGTACAGCACCTAGAAAGGTTGCTTAGCTCTAGAGCCCTATTCACACAGTAGCTGCTAGCCCACGGCTGGGCTCTGCATTTGCTACCCTGGGAAGATCCCAGAGGACCCTGCAAGAGCCAGCTCCCTGTCTGCTGACCTTGCTCTCTAGAGCAGGCACATGTGCTCCATAAATATAACAGCCCCTTGGAGGAAAGCCATGGCTGGTGCTAATCAGAGGTTTTGCGGTTTTCTTGCATCTTTCTTGAATTCGGCAGCTCAAGTTTTTGCCAATTTAGGGGAAAGCATTGCTCTCTCTGTTCCATTCTTCCTCCCCTCCCACCCAAAGTTTCTTGAACTCCAGTTGGACCACAGCGTTCAGCTCATTGACTTGGATTCTCACAGAACAGAAACATGCTCTGCAGCTCTGTGCACAAGGCACCTGTGATGCCAGAGTGGCAGCTACCCTAGAAGATTCTCCCAGGCTTCAGAGAGTGCTGAGGCTCTTTTCCTTCTCTTTTTCTTTTCTTCTTTTCCCCTCTGCCCTCTTTCTCCTACTCCCTCCTCTCCTATCTTCCCATCTCCCTCTTCTCCTCTCCTATCCTCCAATGTCTCCTCTCCTCCCTTCTCCCCCCTTCTTTCATGTCCCGTTCCCCCTCTCCCTCTGCAACAGAGTCATATGTTGTTAAGGAGACCTTGACTGTGTCAGGAAGTTGGCTTCAGCTGCTTGCCCTCCATAATGGACAGTTGAGGGCGTTGCTTTATTGTCTTGTCTGTAGTTCTTTCAGCCATGGGAGTCCTGTGTGGCCAGTTCTTGTCTGTAAAGCTCTCCTATTCAAACTCCCGAGAACTACAGGGATGTCCCCCTCTCCTTCTAAAGAAACCCAAAATCATTTATGCTTTCCATGGGAATAAGCGAGAAGTCTCTCTTTCTCAGGTTGAACATGTTTCTGAATGAAAATTGGAAAGAAATGTTGGAATTTTTTAAAGATTGCATTTCAGCATTTACCACAGTTGGTGGTTGTGTTTAAGCAACTCTTTTTATAAATTGAATCCACTTTTCAACTGAGTTCTGTTGCTTCTGTGATTTTTGTTTTTTGTTTTTTTTGCACTAAAGAGCACTAAATTTAGGACATAATCTGGTACCTCTTTTATTGAGTTGCAAGTATCAGGAGAAGTTGTTAAAGGCTTTGGAACTGGCAAGATTATTGGATATGCTTTCAGTGGAATTGTGGATGCTGCCTGGTAAACCTTTGGGGGTTATCTGATTCTATAGGTATCTGTTCTTTTGTTTCTGCCTGGGCTGTTTTGTACCTCTGTGGAGAGAAAATTTAACTTGTGAAGACCTGACGGTGATGCAAATGATTCCTGTCGTACAAATGTGGCCCAATATAGAAACAATTGATTTCTGCCTTGTAGAAGAAATGATTTCAGACTTTTCGTTTTCACTGAATAGTTTTGCTCTACAGTTTTGCCTCTTTAGCAAATTCACTTCAGCATTCCTTGTTGCCTCTATATGTCTGTTTTTCAGATTCTCCTTTGAATCGGTTGTTAATATCTTTCTGGTTCCCTTATTAATTAGTGGGTTAAAATAAAATTTTTGACATATGTTTTATATTTGTGTAAAAGTCATGATTTTACCTGTTTGATAATTATCCTTTTAAGAGGGGAAGCAATAGCAGAAACGAGAGGAATGCAAAACCATTTAATACATTGGGCAATAAGAGATCATATAATTATGTTTTGAAAATCTTCGTTTTAGTGCTTACTCTATACTTGGAAATGTGAAGGGTCATTTGGTTGTGAAAGTTCTTTGTTTTTAAAAAAAAAAAGAGTTCTAAAGCGAATATGTCTTGCATCTGCAGAATGCCTGGTTCCGTGCCTGTACCTTATTTGTTCTACCATTTTGTTCATCGGCAGGCTTTTGTTTTGGAAAATTCAGGCACCATAGCAGATTGAGGTAGAGGGGATTGAACACTGAAGACAGGGCACAGTGTCTTGACATTTGGTGAGTGTGTCGCAGCTCTAATTCAGCACGTCAGAAATGTTTGATCAGGTGACTTGCCCAGAGGTGGAGCACTAGTAGAGACAGGGATTCTTTTTTTGTTGCTTCTTATAGTAAAACATCTTTCCAGAATAATCAGTAAACTTGATATGTCACTGTAGTGAATTCTGTTTTCAGGAAGTTTTCTGCCATAAATTTTTCTAGTTCCCTTCTGATTCCTTGTGTAACTGACTTCATACACAGGAATGCATGCAAATGAGCCCCTTAGAAACAAGGTCCTAGCTTTCATTTAAGTCTCTTGAGCTGTAATGATTTTTGACTTTCTTCCTTTGTTCAAAGAAGGAGAAGGAAATTGAGGGAGTCCAGGAGCATTTTTTTGCAAACAAAGTGGCATCTCTTTCCAAAGAGGGTTGCCTCTAGCAATAGATTCTGCTGTCGCTGGTTCAGCTCTTCAGTTCTCTTTTCCATTCTTTGGGTACATGTGGGTATTGTTCTGTGATTTTATTTCATGGGTCCAAATTGGTTAAATGAGCCCATTACAGGCTTGGCTAAATGAATGTTAGTGTATTTTGAAGGCAATTGATAAAATTCCTGATTTCCGGGTTCAGGTGTGTGATTGGGTTGTCTTATCTGTCCCATGGCTACTGAGTGATGTGATAAAACTTGAAATATTTCTGCCCAGCCCCAGCTTCACTCTCCACTTCACCATCATAACACTACTTAACCCTGGATTGAACTCATTTTGCCCTGTGGCTGTTGCTTATATAAACATCTCAAAGTAAGTCATTTTACTAACACAGACATTCTGCTTACTCGTTTTTAAGGCTTTATTTAGCATGCTTCCAACATATTCCCTACAGAATATGTTGTACAGAATTTTGGACACTCGTTGGAATGTTGACGTCTAGATAAATATCCTTGAGTCAGGGCTCAGGGTTGCCTTCGAATTAGCCGGTAGTTTTTTGCCTCAGTTCCTCAGGAAATGGTATTCTCAAGAAGAAATGATAAAATTCCTAATATAATATCAGATTTGGGAGGTGTGTGAGAGTATAAGCTATTACCAAGGTTTTGAATTTGGAGGCAGACCTATGTTCTATTCATAATACTGTCAGGGTGGAAGAAATTTTTCCTTCCCTTTTTCTATGTTCTTCTGGATGGTTTAAGAATTAAATTGACATGAGATAGATTAACAGGAGAAAATCAAATTTAATTATCTATGTACAGGAACCCCAAAGAAAAGAGGTTGCCTGACAGTCAGGCAATTGAGGTCTATATGCCATCTGAGCTAAAGAGAAGAGGGTAGAGTTATGGGACTGCACAGGGGAGGAAAACAATTCACAAGAAGATGGGGAAAGCAAATGTTTGGTAAACAGATGTTTGCCCTGCCATGCAGAGACACTGGGACACAGAAAGGAATTTGATCAAACAGGCCTTGCTAAGTTTCCCCCAGTTGATCACACCTAGCTCATATTCTTTGCAGATATCTCTGCTGATAGCTCTTCTTCCTGGAACAGGCCCTTTATCTAAATTCTTTTAGGAAGTTAAGGGGGAGGTAAAACCTCTTCCTGAGTCTTTTGTTTCTTAAAAATAATCAGCCTAAAATAATCCTGATGCCAAAGAGACACATTTTGGGGTGGCAGATTTTGTCCCCTATAGAATATTACTGTAACATTCCAGGACACTCCCCCACTATAGAGACTACTTATTTTTTCTTACATCATATTCAGTCTATTCCACAGGTTCTCAGTTCTGACTGCCTACGATATTAATTAGCTCTTTTTGAGTGGCATTTCTTCTTCTTGGAATGCTGTCTCTTCTCCTTTCCTGACCTTGTCTTCCTCCTTCTTCAGGACATCTCTCTTCTTCCAGGCAATTTCCCCTTTTTATCCTCACCGCCTTCTGATCATGCCTTTCTTCAGCATTTAATCACTTATTACTGTGAATTTACACTTCTTTATGTATTGATTGGTAACCCATTTGCAAGTTGTCATATGTGCAATGGTTTTCCTCACTAGTTTCTAAACTCCTAAGAACGAGGAATCTTGTTTGTATCTCTTCACAGAGCCTAGTTTAGATTTGATTTGCCAGGTGATGAGCTAAAGTAAAGCAGCATGATACAGTGTTTGGAAAAAATGTGACCCTGGCTCCTAGGTACAGAGGTAAATGCTGGTTAGTAACTAGAAACGGACAGGCTAGTATAAAGGATGCAGCAGAAAGGGTACATATTTTCTAGAATATAGTGACAGTATAAAGTCATGATTAGTAGCATGAGCTCCAGTATCAGATCACCCAAGTTCAAGTCCTGGCTCTAATGCCTGTTACTTTGTCACCTTGAGGAAGTTATTTAACCTCTCTGTGCCACAGTCTTCCTATCTGTAAAATGAATAATAATGGCCCTTACCTCGTTAGGTTGTGGTGTGATTGAATGAATTAATACACGCAAAATATTTACAACAGTTGACATAATAGGAGCTCAGAGAGCAGTGGTTTACGTGGTGGTGGTGATGATTATTAAATTGCTGAGCTTTCTGCCTGGCACATAAAAAGTCCTCTATCAATGATAACTGCCATCATCATCATCAATATTTGTATTCCAAACTCTTTATCCAATTCGAGTCCCAAACCACACTCCTCCCTCTGCTGAGTTCTTTACCGCCTCTTCGTCTCTCATTTGACATTTAACATATGCTATCTAGCTTGTTTTTTAAATGCATTTGTCGTGTTGAGTCAGTGAATGAATGATCAAACAATAAGTATTTAACGAGAGCTTGTTATATGCCAGGCACAGTGCTGGATGTTGAGGATATAACATTAAACAAGACAGATATAGTCCTTATAGGGAATACACCATTCCCTGTATCATTACAGTTTTGACAGAAGTACAGAGTTCTGTGAGAGTGTGTACTCAGGGCCCTAGCTTACTCAGTGTGTCAGAGGAAGTCTTTTCAGTGATTTTAAAATGAGGCCTAAAGAAGGAGTTAATCGAAGATCTTGTTCAGGGCTCAAGGATAAAACTATGTGCAGGGAGGTCCTGAGGGAGAAAGTTGCTAGGATTCAAAAGGCAAGGCCAGTATTGCTGTTATGTTAGGATAGTGACTAGAAATAAGACAGTGAATGATTGAAACATTTACACATTGTAGTCCTTAATAAGGATTTTGAAATTTGTCTGAAGAAGAGTGAGAAATTACTGACATGGGAGTGGAATAATTAGGTCAGCTTTATATATATATATATCCCACCCCTCAATCTGGCTGCTATGTGGAGACAGACTTGAGGCAAGTGTGGGTTTGGGACAGTGGTTAGGGGAGGATTGAGTGGTGGCTGGAACTAGGGTTGTGACAGTGGATGTGGGAAGATAAATTTGAGATCTAGTTTGGTGGTAGAACTGGTAGAATTTGGCCATTGCTTGCATCAAGGGTCATGGAAGGGGAATGAAACCAGGTGTCATGCATGAGCATCCTAAGTGTTTGAGTACAAATAACTCGTTGATAGTGGTGCTGCTTTTCCCATATGGTAAACACTGGTGGTATAGATTTGGGAGGAAAAGAATTTCTGGACAAGTTAAAATTGAGGTACACGTGAGCCATTCAAGTGTTTTGTAGCCTGGAAGAGTAGCCTAGACTTCATGCATGAATTTAAGACTATTGGGCATATAGATGTGAATTGCAAAATTGTGCAGAGAATATTAAGAGAGAAGAGTCCCTAGGCCAAGCCCTTTATCTCTAGAATTTAAAGATCATATATAGATGGGTAGTCAGTCACTAGCCAAAGAAACTTAAAAAGGAGCTTCCTGAGCTGTCAGAGAAAAATCATAGAAACTAAGAGAAGAGAGACCTTCACAACACGAGTTGACTCTGCTGCGTCTAGGTTGAGAAAGATGAAAATTGAGAACTGTCCAATGGATTCAGCAACACGTGTTATTGGTGACCTTAGAGCAGTTTTTGTGGAATGAAGGGGTGGAAGGTGAAAGCTAGATGTCTTCCCAACTGGATTATCCCCAGGAACTGTCTTACATCTCTGTGCCTTCAGTTTTAGGAGTTTCCTAACAATAGTAAATGGATAAATGTCTGTAATGATGGTGTCCATGTAGTTTTCAATGAGTGAGAAATCTTCAGAGCATCCATAATTACATATGCACTGATGGAGAAAATGATAATGATGTGAGATCCTTGGTTGAAAACACAAATTTCTTTTGTTGTCTTGACCAAAACTCTTTGTCTGAATTCTCTCTCATCACTCACGTATTCTGGGGTACACGGTTTTCCATGGATAGTCTAGATCCTTAGAGTCTCACTTCTAGAACCCCGATACAATATCCACATGTAATCACATTGTAGCAGAGTTGTAATCACTAGATGGGAGCAGGGTTAAATCTATATTTTTCTTAAGGAAGAATTCGAATTCCCAAATACACCCAAAAACACTGCATTTCTAACTGTCTTTTTCTATAAGGGTAGTTTCATTATGGCTTAAGCCTATTGTCACATATATTTCATGTACACATGGAATTCTGGGTACTTTTATTAAATCAGTTTCTGAACCTGACCATGGGGCTCTTTATGTTATGCTGCTTGCTTTACTAGGAACACATTTTTCTTATTCTCACATCATACTATTGTTGACACTCTGAACCATTATTATCTAAGTTAAACTTTTATTCCTTAAGAAAAGGGCTACTTAGTTTGATGTCATTGGTGCCTTAAAGCGCTGTGCTTATATGCTGTTTTTGGACAAATCATGGAGCAGATTTCACATGCAGTTTCAGATCGAGATGTCTTCCAAATCAAATGTCCATAATATTGATCTCAAAATATATAGAACAATTATAAAGAGCTAATTCACTCTAGAGAATGTTGAATTTGGCTCTAAAAAACTGGAGAGATGGTTATCTGACCTGAATAATTTGTAAGTTTATCTGGACAAAGCTGAATCAGCACTGAATGTTAATATATTTTCTTCTTGTAAAACAAAAAATTACACTTGTTTACCACAAATCTTCTGTCAGTTTTTGTTTTTAAATGAATCAAATATAAATAAGCCAAAAGAAGAAAATAAAATCATCTCTTCTACTACACTAGAAATCTTTCAGTAAAAATACATCTATTCACCAAAAAAAATTTTTTTTGCAGTAATGAAAGATTTTTTCAGGACAGAGACTTTCTCTATTTTATTCTTAATTATGCAGTCAGTGCTTAGAACAGTGTCTGGCACATTGACATGTTGTAGGTGCTTGATTGCTTTTTCCACTTAATTATATTTTTCCATATGAAATTTTTTTGTGTGTGTGAGGAAGATCAGCCCTGAGCTAACATCCATGCCAATCCTCCTCTTTTTGCCGAGGAAGACTGGCCCTGGGCTCACATCCGTGCCCACCTTCCTCCACTTTATATGGGACGCCGCACAGCATGGCCTGACAAGCGGTGCGTTGGTGTGCCCCTTGGGATCCAAACCCGGGCTGCCAGCAGTGGAGCGCGTGCACTTAACTGCTACACCACGGGTCCAGCCCCCCATATGAAAATTCTTGAACTTCACTTTTAATTTCTGCCTAGTATTCTATCTTGTATACTATAATTTATTTAATCAGCCTTCTATTGTTGGATGTTTAGGTTATTTGGATTGTCTTTTCCTTTCAGAAACAACATTAATTCCTATAGCTAAATCATGGTCTGCAATTATTTTCTTAGAACAATTCCATAAAGTAGAAACTTAGGCCATAGGCTAGCTATAGTTCTTTTAACATCATCATTCTATAAATCTTTAATGAGTAAAATGATTAGATTTTTAGTTTGTTATTTGTTATTCACAACACTGACCACCTCTGTTGTAAATAACAATACATTTCCACCATATTAGTTGTCATTTTTCTGTATGTTTCAAAAACTGGAACTTCCTCCTCCTAATTTTATAAGTATTTACGCTTTAAAAATGTAGGGCTTTAAAAAGACTAATCAGGCATAATAAAAGCTTTTATTTAAGATTTATTGGATCTACCTTGGTATGTCTGCAGGCAAAAATGAATGTTCAAAGTACTTTTAGGAGATGTTGAAATTATTTTAGTCGTCTAACCTTTTTAAACTTTTTTTTTTTTCTTTTCAGATTTGTGTCATAGGTTGCTTGATTTTTTTCTTCCCCTCATCGTTTTCTGAAGTTGCATTCTTACCTAAGGTGGGGCAGAGTTTAGCATGACATCAATTTCCTTGCCCCTGAGTTCTTGATTTGCCCATGAAATGAAAACTTGTGCTTGATCAGACCGTCTTTTAAATCCTTTACTCTGCACATATTTTTTTAAATTATCCCTCAAGCCATTTTCTGGTTGTGTAATAAATTTTTACCTCTTGCCTATTGAGACTTTGGAAGTGATAAAAATTGATGTAAAACTTTTAAAGAAAAAATAGTACTTCAATCTTGTGAGTTATTTTTTAATCGTAGCCTTGTAATTGATATCCAGAGTTGTAGACTCTGGTTGATGTACTTTGTTCCATATTCTCACTGTCACATACCACATGTAAGCTGTGTTTTAGTGTGTTTTTTTTTTTTCTTTTGAGGAAGGTTAGCCTTGTGCTAACATCTGTTGCCAATCCTCCTCTTTTTGCTGAGGAAGATTGGCCCTGGGCTAACATCCATGCCCATCTTCCTCTACTTTATATGGGATGCCGCCACAGCATGGCCTGATGAGCGGTGCATAGGTCCATGCCTGGGATCCAAACCTGTGAACCCTGGGCCACTAAAGCAGAGCGCCCGAACTTAACCTCTATGCCACCAGGCTGGCCTCGTAAGCTGTTTTTTTAGACCAGTCTCGTGTCCTTTTTCGGGAATGTCCAAGATGTGTATTGTGGTATTCCTATAAAGATTCATCATTTTATTCTTAGAAAACTAACAGCACAGTTGTTAAAAGTCTAAATGGTCTTTTTGTGATACCGTTGGTTGTGTTTATCTTTACCAGTGTAAAATAGAAATGCCATCTTTAACTATTTTCTTATCAATTTAATTATTTTATATAAATTAGATTTCTACAATTTGGATAAATTATATGTTTTTAGAGAAATACTTAACCTGAAAATAATTGGATGGTAATGCCTTCCAATGCATTAAGCTTCCCTGTAAACATTTTTTCTTACAAATTGGTATTTCTGAACCACTATCTCTTATGTCTATATTTTTGAGTAGTTACAATTAATTTTCATAATAAAATAAGTTTTCTTGGCATCATAACAAGCCAGGGGTATCATAAAACATAGTGTATTGCTATGCTGATAGATAATGAAAGGAATTTATCTATTGATTCAAAGTTGTCATGAATAGGATAGTCTTTCTCCTGAATAAAACTACAAAAGTGATCTTATATTTACTGCCTGACCTCAGAGAGGTAAGACATTTTCTCCACGAAATAGGAATAGGATGTTTTTTAAAAAGGAAAGGGAAATGAGGGAATTTTCAGAGTCTTGATGAAGGGAGGGTCCAGGACATCTGTTGTGCAGCAGGCCTGACGGGCACCCTGCAGAAGTCAGCAGGAGGATGGGAGTGCTCCAGGGAGGGCTGTAATTTATAAAGTCATAATTTTATAAACACCGAATATCAATTTAACAAAGTGTAATAATCTGTTGGGAAGTTAGAGTATAGAGAAAGGGGAAAGGGGACAGTTTGGGATGAAGTAGGGGGTGGGACGAAGATGGGGTTTATTTGCAGAAACTCTTCTGAACCCCACAAATTACCAGCCATAACTTTCAGATAATTGTGTAGGCTGCAGACCTGAGGAGGGAGGCGCTTGGCGCCGCCTTGGTGGGCTTGCACTTCATCCACATTAGAGAGCAAGGATTGAAGATAGGAAGAGCGCAGACTTGGGTAGTTGGTACTTTATTCTAACCTGGTATATAATACTTACTTCTAGCCTCTTGATACGAGACACAAATACACCATCATCTGTGCTTTCTATGCTGAACTTACAGTACACAAAAGGTCCTGTTAGAATAAGCCAAGAGCGTTGTGTTTCCTGTTGATAATAAAATGCAGATTTTTCCACTAAAAGGCAATGACTTCATTTCTAAAGGTTAAATTGAATGGTTCTCACAGCGTAATTTCAACTGGTTAAATTTGGGAAACTGAAAGTCATTCAATCAAAGAATAATCTCTGAGCATCTATAGAATTTTCATTTGATTGAGATTTGGATATTATTTTATTCATGTTAAGCCATATCACATGATTTTATTTCAAGGTAGAAAAGAGATGTCAATAGGCATATGTACTTAGTAGTACTTTTCCTTATTTGAACAAAACCTTTCCTCTGTATAGCCAATTGAGGATGGCCATTGCCTAAGAATTGATATTTCTTATGCTGCTTTTGGGAAACTGATCAGATTTTTTTTCCTGTGCTCTTCTAACTCCATGATTTCTCATCTAAAGTATTTTCTGCTTGAATTTTTAAAATACTTGAATGCATTCAATAGCTAATTAGATTAAAGCAGTTTGTCTAAAACATAATTAGTGAGTGCTTAATTTTGAACTTGTTCTCTCTGCACTACTTATAAATTAGTTGCCTAGGGGAAAAAAGTTTTCTTTAGTTAAAAATGAAAATAATGCATAGTCTACCTATCCAGGCCAATTTTTTTGTTTATTTTTAAAATTGAGGTATAATTTATATACAGTAAGATATATCATTTTTAGTATATAATTCTCTGAGTTTTTATAAACTTGTACATTTTGAGAACCACATGGACATGTAACCATCACTACAGTCAAGATAATAGAACTGCTTCAACATTTGCAAAAATTCCTGTCCTCTTTGGAGTCAACTCTTAGCCCTTCCCTAGTTCCTAGCAACCACTGATCTGTTTTCTGTCCTTATAGTTTATCCTTTGCAAGATTGTCATATAAGTGGAATCATGCAGTGGAGATTCATCCGTGTTGTGCCTATATCCTCTTTCTTGCAGAGTAGTATTCCATTGTGTGAGTGTGCTACAGTTTGTTTATCCATTCCCCTCTTGAGGGAGATTTAGGTTATTTCCACTTGGGGTAATTACAGATGAAGGCCATTGCGACCATATTCTGGGAGTCCCTAATCTATTCCTGTTACATGGTTTCACTTTCTTTTAATTGGACTGCCATGATTGTCAGTCAGAATGGGTTTGCATATTTTTCATTCTAAACACAAGGTTGTGTCTTCTCTTACCATTTGCCAAGTCCTGGTTTCTTGTCTCGTATTGTAGCTGTTAAAAGGAAATAGATGTTGGGCAAGACCCACCAGTTAAAAATATTTGTAGATGCCTCTCCTTTGCAGGGCTCCTGAGGGCAGGCATATCCTTAAAGTTGTGGAAGATTGAGTTTCTTTAAAACTCAGACTTGCAGACTCTGCAAGTCTGATTGCAGAGAAATTTTTTTCCTCCATATTTGGGACATGAAGCTACACTTTCACTGACGTGCTCTGCAGCTTCCTTCTTCCAGTTTGGGAAGCATACCATGCCTGCTCCTTCTGCCCTTCTGTCTGTCCTTACCTTACAAGTTTGGAAATTTTGCTTAGCCAGGCCATCCTTCCTGAATAATTGGTAAAAGAGTAGAGTCAGGGAAGAAAACAGAAGGTTGTGGTCTCTGTTGAGGCTGCCACAGATTAGAATGCCAGCCTCCCAAGCTCAGGGCTTTCTTCCATCTTAGTGCTCCTGCAAATGTCCTCTTGATTCATGCTCCCAGGAGTAGAGCCCAGAGCCTGAAACATGGTTTCTGCTGTGCACTGACAAAGGCCTGAGCAAGGTGCTGTGCCGACTAAGTAAACTGCGTGAGAAACTGTGAACTACAGACAACACTTAAAGATTATTGGTGGCCTAGCTTCAGCACCTTTGTTTGTTTGTTTGCTTGTAGTTTTTTTTTTGTTTTTCAGCCAGAGTGTTTTTCTCTAGGGTTTTCTCCTATGTTCACTTCCGTCCTGTTAAACTTGCACCTCACTGAAATTTACGCCCTGTCCCTGTCCCCCTCACACACACCTTGCCGTGAAATATTGATAACCAGCCAGGGAAGGTTAGTTCCAAATTTTTAAGTGCTTTGTGGTAATGCTGGAACTGGAGGGCATTCCCAAGTATTTCCCCATGGGGCCCCATTTATTTCAAGAGATTATCTTGCTGTACAGCTGATTCCTCACAGAGAATCATAAACTCATTCTGTGAATTAAAACGTCACTTGGGGCCATATCGCCTGGGCTGTGGAGAGGAGGAAGAGTGTGGAGTGATGGATGAATTTTTTGCCTTTCTGGTAGGGGATATAGTTATGATTTGTCTTCCACATAACTGCAGAAGTAATTCTCCTGGTCTGCAGAGCCCTGAAAAGATAGATAACCTTGGCAATGAGTTATCACAATACACCTTAGATGAGAGTGTGTGTTTGCTTCAGTATCCTTAGCTATTAGTTCTGATGGCGACACTCTTTTTGCTCTGTATCTGTCCTCTTGTACACACAGATTTTGCTGCTTCAATATTAAGATTGGTTCAACTCAGACAGCATTGTGCTCTGGAGTCCTTTAGCCTTGGGTCAGCCCTGTAGAGACAGGATAATCAGCTCTCGTTGGGGAGACACCTTCCTGGTTTGCTGGAGTGGGCAGTAAGGACATGGTTGTACCTCCAGGAAGCTTCATCAGGTTTGATGGGCCTCTTTCAAGTTCAGTTTCTCAAGTGCTGGTGGAGTACCCCCATGGTACCATAATAAGCTCTGCATATATTTGTTTTTAGTTCTTTTTCCTATGATGTTAATCAAAGAGTGATTGTGATGATGAGAAATAATTAGTGAGCTTCATTATTAACAGTTCCCATTTGAGACTTGCACATGATAATCCTAAGTGGTTAATTGTTAACTGATAGGTCTACTCTGATTCCCATGTCCCTGTGCTGTTTTATGTGCTGTGGTGTTTGCCCCTCACCAGTCCTGACTATGTTAATGCCTACTGTTATGAGTATTTTCAGTGGAAAAATGATAGAATTCACTTTGCTAATAACATCTAGTGTAAACTGACATCTAGTGAGTTCTGTTCCAGAATTCAGAGAAGTTTGAGATATATAAGTTCTGCTGTTCTAGGATGCAGATGACCTGGCTGTCTCAGTAGTGTTCTCACAGACCGTTGTCCCACGTCTGCCACAGAAGGATTCTGTTCCCCCTGTTCTTACCTTCCCCACCCCGCCCCCAACTTTCCCACTCTCCCAAACTTGGTAATTCATTGTACTCATTATTTTAAACATGTATTTGCTTACACAGCAAGGTACTTTGTAGAGATAAGTAGCAATGTAACTGCTGAAGGGGATTTCTTATAGGTATTGACACATGTGCTCACATTTGGAAGAGGTTGTCCTGATAAGCCGGAAGTGAGGCAGAGTAGAAATGTATAATTAAAGTGTCTTTATAACCTTTCCCTCTAAGGATCGTCCTGCCTTTTTTCAGTCATTCAAAACACAGCTCTTATAAATTTGAGGTGTAGATATTAACATCCTTTGAAATGAAGTCACCCCAGGCACATTTGTTGCATCATTAGTTTCTCAATTTCAAGGTGCATTGAGGAGGCAGAAACATTCTTGAAAGAGATGGCCGTCCACAATAGCAGGTTAAATGTAGCTAATGCAACCTTAAATTAGCTTTTCTAGGAGTACAGGAAAATATTTGTGTATGGTTTGTTTTGGAGCACAGGTAATGTGAAAACTACCAATGCAACATAAAAGACTTATCTGCTTAAAATAGTTGCTTTTTGATTATTTATACCAGTGGGGAGGAATATTAGTACAGAAAACTCTAGCTAACTTATCTCCTTGGGTTCTCAAATCCTTGAGCCAGTGTAGTGCCAGATAACTATGGCAAATAGATTCCCAGACCTCATATAAATAAGCCACAACATAGAAAAGCTGAGGATGAGAGTCCAGCAACTATATATCTAAGCAGAAATATTTGGTATTTCCTAGTCTTACCTTGAAATGAGTGTTCTGTGTCGTAAGTCTCAATGTTATCTCTTTAAATCTGAGGCCTTTAATCTTTATTTTTAAAAATACATTTTGGAGTTGTAACGTTGTAAAGACTTCTTTAATTTGGCTACATCTCAGTAGGCCCTGCTTCAAGATTATTGGAAGAGAATTTAAAATGTCTTGTTAATAACATCCTTTGAACTTTATCATTTTATTGTCCTTAAGATCCACCTGGCATCTTCAGCACCTCACTGGGGCCTAAACTGGTCTCTATTACACTCTGTTTCTCATAATCAAGTTTTCTTTTATTTACTTATCGTTATAACCTTCGAAATGAGTATAAGAGACTGAAGCACATTGCTTTACTTGCCCAGGTTCTTTGGAAGGGAAATCATTTAACTACATCTAGTCAATTTTATAGTAATATGATCAAAATTCCCAAAATAAATAATTTCCAAAGCTAAATTAGCAGGGAATGATTTATGGCTACATCACCTGAGGGGACTTGTCAATCTGCCTTACCAGTCTTTTCATTTGAGCCACTGAAACAAATATTAAAGGTTTCAACAATTTTTGTATTGAAAAGGAACATACCAGGCAAAGGAAGCGCTTGAGATGACAAGAAAAGACAGACAACATTGTCTGCCTGTGACTGAGATTTGAAAGAACTGACATCTTTTGGTGATTACATTCAATTTAATTGACTTTATAAGAATTCCTATTCCTAAAAATCTATCAACTTGGGTGAAATTTCCATCTTTTCCCTTAACTGATGGTCCATAGGCGTATCATCTTCTCCAAGCCTTTGGAACACTTGCCTCAAGAGGATGGGGAGCTCCATGTCTTATCTAGCAATTTTGTCTATGGAAATAAACATGGCCATTTTTGGTAGGCTTTTAAAACTTGCTTTCATGCCTTCAGTTGTCATAGTTAGCTTTCACTTCTAGTCTTTGTCATAATCAATGGCTTGTCACATTCTCTTTGCTATCTTCCCATATGTTGTTTCTGGAATAGGACTACTGTTAAGTTGTAGGTTGAGACTTTAGGAGGAGTCAGGAACATCTATTGATTTTTATTGCATGGCTAACAGTAAGGTACCTTCACTTCTCCTTGCTTCTCAGTCTGAGTAAGTATCTCTCTTGACAAAGTAGGTAATCATTGAGCAAAATAGGACGAGAATCTGCTGCAGCTTCTTTCTTAGCGTTAACATTAAAAGCATACCTGTGTGTGTGTGCTATTTTATTCCTGTAAGCATCTTTGTTTCAGATAAATACATCCAAAAGACAGTGGTGAGCAAAAGTCTGTTTCTGAAAAATATAGATCACTATAGTGTTGAGGGAAAAGGCCTTCTCTTCAAAGACATTAAGTTACCTCATGATTTGTGGTAATCAGTTTGATAATTGTTGTTGATTTACTGGCTCAGCTTATGAATAATGTCCCAGCTTTAGACTAGTATGGCAAAAGGATTTTAATCAGGTAGTGCTTTCTTTCCTGTGGAGCATTTGTCTTGCTTGACTGTTTTGGATTTCAGCCAACTTCCAGAAAGGCATTTTCCCACTGTATATGTATAGAAGAATATGTGTGGCTTAAGTGTTCATTGGGGGAGTTTCCAACCCACTAAAGCTCATTGTTACCTTACCTTTTACCAGCGTGCCATTAGAGACACTGAGAATGGATGACTGTCTCTCCTTTTCTCTGCGAATCTGTTTGAAGGGAAGGATGAATCTCATTACTATAAATATTGTTTTCATCCCGGCCTACCTCAGTGCTTCTGAATGAGAGGAGCCCCTTTGGCTGCTGTGAAAACTCTCAAATACTTGATGGCTTGTTAAATTTTCATTATCTAATGTGCATTAATTTAGACACAATAGCTCTAGTTGCTAGGAGCAGAGTAAGAAAGGGAGAGCTAGGCAGAGTGCAGGCTGCTTGTGTCGCAGGAGTCGGGACAGTGTGCAGAGCTTGCTGTCCTCAGAGGGAGTTTACAGTTCTGCTGGCTGGGCTGAAAATCTCAGAAATTCTGACATCCAGAGACTATTCCCCCTGCACATGCGATGTGATATTTTGATGCTTGCTTACTCTATCATCTGTTTAATTAGCTTGAGAGACTGAAAGGATTTGAAGGCTCTTAGCTCCTCTGAAGCTGAGAGCTCTGAGGTTCAAAATGCCCATGATTTGGTACTCTTGAGGGTAGAATGCATGAATTTGTGTTGATACATGAAAAAAGTTTAAAAAGTGCTATGCAGTTTTTGTGTGTTTTATTGTTTCTATAATTATTTGTGCTGACATGATGTGGTATTGGTCCCCATGGAGGATATCATGCTGTTACAGATTTCCTGGGAACAGGAACAGTGTGCCCAGGTCCCAGCTCATCCCCGAAAAGCAGGTAGGACAGGGCTTGCTGTGCTGGCTCCCAAGGAAGGCTGCACTCTTCTCCTTGTTAAGAAACAGTGAGCTCTGAATCTCCATAACCTACTGAAGGGAAACATGAACTACTTTGGGTTTCCTGGAAAAGGGCTTTAGGGGCTATATCACACAGCCTGAGAATCTTTTTTTTTTTTTAATGAAAACTAAAGATTAAAGTAACCTCCCTAGAAGGTTAGTATTGGTGTTCTCCCCTTAATTTTATGTAGAAGGAAGAGGAGCTTTTTCACGTCCTAGAGAAGGACTGAAATTCTCATTTCAAAGCACCTTCCTAACTTGCATATCCACTGAATGCTTAGTAACTGAACAGAAGGGAGCAGAAAGTCAATGAGCATGTTGGAAACCTTAGATTAACTATATTTCTTCTATGAAAAGCATGTGAGAATCTTGTCTATGTCATAGTTTCAGAAATGTCTGGTTTTATGCGGTGATTTGCCTGGCTTCCTGTGGTCTGCTAGGCTTTTTGCCTTAGACCAGAGAGAAAGAGACATTTACCTGGATTCTGTTAATTTGTAATCTTTTTTCTTCTTTTCTCCACCAGGATACCCAAAAAGCAAAGCAGTTTCTGCCCTTCCTTCAGCGGGCAGGTCGTTCTGAAGCTGTGGTAGAGTATGTCTTCAGTGGTTCTCGTCTCAAGCTATATTTGCCAAAGGAAACCTGCCTTATCACCTTCTTGCTTGCAGGTAAGTCTTATGAGTTACCCTGAAAATTCTTCCTGGAGCTCAGAAGTCATTGCTGGATGTCACATGCCCTCCTTTCCCCTGTGTTTTATTTTTTTATTTTCATTTTTTTTTTTTTGAGGAGGATTGGCCCTGTGCTAACATCTGTTGCCAATCTTCCTCTTTTGTCTTTTTTCTCCCCAAAGCCCCAGTACATAGTTGCGTATCATAGTTGTAGAGTTGTAGCTCTTCTATATGGGACGCCGCCTCAGCATGGGTTGATGAGCAGTGAGTAGGTCCACACCCAGGATCCGACCCAGCGAAACCCGGGCCTGCCAAAGCAGAACGTGCAAACTTAACCGCTACACCACCGGGCTGGTCCCTCCCCTGTGTTTTAGAGAGGACCTGGAGCCCATGTCAGTACTTTAATCTCTAATTGAGATATGAACACAAAATTCCTAGATTTGATCCCTCTGTCATTGCAGACCCAGCACTGGCCCTTTCCTGCTCCTTGTTTCCACCAACCACAATATGTAGGAGTAGAGTAGCTTAAAAGACAGCACATATCCTTACACAACCTGAGTGAGGGGAGTTCCAGACATAGAAAAATATTAATGATGGAATTCTCACAGTTGGTATTTCCCATTCGGGTAGACCCCCTGCCGCGTTAGTCATGGACAGGCTGCAGAGGAGCTGAGACACTCTGCCCTTGTAGCTCCCCAGGTGATGCCATTTATTCTTTTCAAATGTCATTAGGATCCAAATCTTTTATGAACCCCCAGATATGATGTTACCTTCACCAGCTCATGCATCTGTAGTATTTCTCTGTTGCACTAAGGTTGCATGCTAGGGCAAGCCTTCCTCCTTTCTTCCCTGACAGAAGATACATCTTTCTTACCTTATCTTTTCTTTTTTTTTTTTTTTTTTTGTTCCTAAGAAAGATTAGCCCTGAACCAACATCTGTTGCCTGTCTTCCTCATTTTTGTTTTTTTCTGCCTGAGGAAGATTCACCCTGAGCTAACATCTGTGCTGGTCTTCTTCTACTTTATATGTAGGTTGCTGCCACAGCGTGGCTGATGAGTGGTATAGGTCCGCACCCGGGATCCAAACCTGTGAACCCGGGTCGCCGAAGGGGAATGCACCGAACTTAACCACTACCCCACGGGGCCGGCCCTGTATCCTGTCTTTTCTGGTAACTTAACATTTCACAAACCAGCAAGACTACGTATGAACCGTGTTCTTTGAGCAGTTTACATTTATGCAGTCAAGGAACAAGCTGCTTCATTTCTTCCCTGCTGGCAAATAATGTTTATTTATTTCCAGTCAGTACTTCACAGAGACCATGGTCTTTGAGAGCAAGTGTCATTTTACTTCAACACCCCACACCCCATCCCTGTTCACACAAACATTCACTCACTCACAAAAGACGTATTCCATTGTGTTCTCCCAATGCACATTGCCTTTTCTCCTGTTGCCTCGGCACTTCTTCTGTTGAATTCTTGAATAGAATTTGCCATGGGGGAAGAGAAACGGGAGCCATCCGTGCTGTCCCCTGCCAGGTTTCCTCAGCCTCCCTGACCTAGAAGGCACCGATAGTTTCTTCTCTGGATAAGGGTCTCCCTCAGGCCCCAACTAAGTGGGTTGTTACGTGCGATAAATCCCTCACTGAATACATGACCATAAAGCTCACTGCCACTGCTGCTTGGCCGTCTTCTCAGTGAGGCTCTCTCCCACCTTCTTTTTTTTTTAAAGATTTTATTTATTTATTTTTTCCCCCCAAAGCCCCAGTAGATAGTTGTATGTCATAGCTGCACATCCTTCTAGTTGCTGTATGTGGGACGCAGCCTCAGCATGGCCGGAGAAGCGGTGCGTCGGTGCGCACCCGGGATCCGAACCCGGGCCGCCAGCAGTGGAACGCGCGCACTTAACCGCTAAGCCACGGGGCCAGCCCTCTCCCACATTCTTAAGAAGTTAATGATCATTACACATCTCTGCAAGCTCTCTGAAGGGACTAATTGAAGTATGACAGGAAGCTCGGGGGCAGCTATAGAAAAGAAAGGCCGCAATAAACCCACACCTTACCAGAGGGCGGTGCTTTTGTTTCTGCGAACGTGACTTATAGTAAACTGCGGGGTAGCGTAGCAGTGGGTGACAGAGTCCTTTCATGGAACCATTTGTGCCCTTCTCTGAAGATTTCCGTAGCGGAGAAGTTTCTTAGCAGTGAATTCTGGTTACAGAGTTTAAGGTATATGTTCAACTCATCCTTTGCTCTATACCTGCGAAACAGAAGCTTCCTTTTGGCAGTGTAGAGCTTTATCCCAGAGGTGTGAAAGAGAAACAGTATTATTCTTTCTGGGAAACTTGGCCACAGATCTGTAGGGGAAAGAAAACATTGAAGTTGTGGCTTCTCAAGTCAAAATTACCTGGCTTAGAGCTGGCTTAGAGCTTTAGCCCCATCTTGGCTGGAGTTTTCCTATAGAACCCTTCTGGTTGTATCTTGCTTAAACATAAGCAGTCTGATCACCGGACTCCGCATTAGCCAGTTCCTCTGTGTACGTGACATTATTCTAAGCTTAGCAATTCAAAAGGCATTGCCTGAGTTAACTTAGATTCTGAAAGATAGATTACAGAAGCCAATACATGATACAAATAAAAGCTTTTACATTTTTCTCCTGCCATACTATATACAGTTATATTACACATCTTCTGGTTTCTTTAGAAACCTGGCAAGGATACAGGATATTGAAAAGTCTTAAGAGAAAGCAGACCTCGGTTTGAATCATGGCCCTACTCTGTACAAGCAGGTAACTTTAGGGAAGCTTTTTATTGCGAGTCTTAGTTTACACATCAGTTAACTGGAGAGAGTTTCTTGCCTCTCAGGATTTTTGTGAGGGTTTAATGAGATGTGTAAAGGGTTCAGAACCACCCTGCCATAAAGCGGATCATTAGTAAATGTTTCCTTCCCCTTTCCCTCACAAAGACATAGTGAATTCAAGACTAGAGCTTTCCTTAACTCTTGTATGGACTGGCGTAGATGCACAGTGTTTGTGCACATAGCTAGGATTCTACTTTGGAGACTTTGACCTATCTATTAATGGAAATAACTCCAGAAAAGGAGCTGTTCAAACCTTCAAAGGGAAGGCTACTGGCTTTTCCCTTTGACTTTGAAGCAAGGAACTCTGCATCCTAGTACAGCACAGTCCTAGGTCTCAGGAAGCTCTGGAGGGAAGACAGACATGTAAACAAACTGCAATCTTGGGCACTAGGAGAGATAATAGAATTATCTACAAGGCCCAGAAGTAGCACAGAGGAAGAAATGGTTGGTTATTTAGGTGGCGATCAGAGATTGTCTCCTGAGGAGCTGATATCTGTGCTGTGTTTTGAAGGACAAATAGGAGTTTCAGTGTTGGGGGATGGAAGGGGAGGAGGAGAAGGAGAGAAACATTCTGGATGTTTAAAGGTAACAGCATGTATAAAGATATAGAGGTATGTATGATGTATCCTGATGTGTGCAGGGAACCATGAACCCTTTGGTACTGGTGGAGTATAAAGAGTGAGGGGAGGTAGAGTGGGATGAGGTTGGAAACGCAGAAGCTAGGCTTTCTCCTGTGGAACATACTGTGAACCCTCAGTCACAAGGTATTAAGCAAGAGAGCAACATGTTCACACTTGTGTTAAGAAAGTTTATTTTGGTGGATACATAGGAGTAAATGAGGCTGGAGGCTGTGAGAACAGTTAAAAAGCAAGAGGGATAGAGGCCTGAAATCCAGCAGTGGAGAAGACGAGAGATTGGAAAAGTATTTAGGAGGAAGACTTGATAATTCAAGGAATGACTAGATTCTTTTGGTTGGGGATGGGGGATGCTGTTGAGTGTAGGAGAGAAGTAATGCATCTAAAGCTTGAGTGATTGGGCAGATTGTGATGTCCACTAGCAAGGGCAACACAAAAGTAAGACTAGGTTTTAGGAACAGATACTTGTTGGTCACAGGATTAGGTGGAGAATCCTGAGAGACTAGTCTTCTGGAAACCAAGGGAGGAAAGAATTCCAGGGAGTCAGCAGTGTCCGATTTTACCTAGAAGATCAAGTAGGTAAAAACAGTGATTTTATACCATTTGTCAATTAGTAAGTCATGGATAACCTTTGTCGGTGCAATTTCATCAGAGTTGATTCAGCTAAAGGCAGATTATAGGCAATTGGGGAGTAAATGTGGGAAATAAGGAACAGAATTAAAAGTAGACTGCTCTTCACAAAAATCTAACAAAGAATGCAAAAGAAGTGCGGAAAAGTGAAAGCTAAAGGGTCAAGGTAACATTCTAAGGATATCGGCATCTTAAGTACCTTTATAACTGTAATTCTTGGTTTTTTGTTTGTTTTTTTTTCCCGAGAGGAAGATAGCCCTGAGCTAACATCCATGCCAATCCTCCTCTTTTTGCTGAGGAAGACTGGCCCTGGGCTAACATCTGTGCCCATCTTCCTCCACTTTATATGGGACGCTGCCACAGTATGGCTTGACAAGCGGTGCATTGGTGTGCGCCCAGGATCCGAACCTGGGCCGCCAGCAGCGGAGCGCATGCGCTTAACCACTATGCCATGGGGCCGGCCCCATAACTGTAATTCTTATTCAAGAATAATTGGAAAAGCTTTTCAGTATACCTGTTGTTTTCATAATACCAATTACGGAATGTAGAACTCAACAAAATCTTGGCAGATGAGCATATAAAAAAGATGAAGTGAGAAAATATCATAGGGAACATGAGAAGCACTGGTCTGAATTCTGAAGAGTAGGAACTAAGAAAGGATGCAAGTAAATGATTAATAGAGCAGTGACTTAGAGGAGATGGAATGAATGAGATGGGTGGAGAACATGGGTGAAGGGAGTATCCTTAGAGAGGGATGGACCTCTTGGTCCTCTGAGACCCAACTCCAAAGCTGAACATGAGGATAGACACAGACACAATATTCACGTTGTGGAGTTGTTCACCTGGACAGTGATCCTCATGGCACAGCTTTGCAGCTATCTGTGGGATGTGCTCTACACCATGTAACAAAGGCATTCTGCTAGAAGTGGTGTCTCCAGGCAGCCAGGTGGGAGTTTGGGTTGTGATTCTCAAGGGAAAAGCCAAGAGAATTGTTCAGCAGTCCCATATATGCTACTTTCATTAATCCCAGCCTTTTGGAGAGCCCTCTGGACTTCAAGGTGGGGTGGACATTTTCCATTTTTATGTGGCCTTTTTTGGGCAGACGGCCCCACAGCTTGATAGGGAGTGGCATTTGGCCCAAGCCAGCTGGCCTCTCTGTCACGGTTCCTGCACCCCTGTATGTGGAATGATTGCTTGGTCAGATGGGATAGCAGGTGGGGCTGGGCAAAGTCAGCTGTAGCTAACAGGTCAGTGCCTCCTGAAAGCTCTTGCCCTTTAGTCCTTTGAGCACCTGGCTTAGGTTTGATCAGTGAGCAGGTGACCTTACACCATCAGAACCAAGACTTTTCAAGGTCCCTCCGCTGCTGTGGCCTCCTCTTATGCCTACTTATTTCAGGCTTGGAGGCAATCACAGTCGGTTCTTGTCCTGTGTTAGCAGGGAAGCCAGGATCACTGGGCAGCCCATATTTGTTTAAAAGCATTCTTTTTCCTCATCTGGCATTTAGTGAGCCCCATAGATTTCCTTCCATTAGAACAAAAGCAGTTTAACCGCAATCTTTTAGTTTATTTTCACTTGTCATATGTGTCACATTTTACTTAGTTTCTTGTCTAAAGAGGTACTGAGGCACATATTTGCAAATCGCTTGGCCCTTGATTCACATCTTTATTTAATAGCGCCAGTGGGCATGGAGTGTGTGTCTTATTGCTATGACCTTCATATTACGTTTCCTTATTTTGCTTTCCTTTCTTAGCTCTGGGGTTTCTGGGTCGTGCTGAAGGCACAGTTCGGGAAGTCGTTCTGTTGACTAAGCATAGCAAGTATCAAGTTAGTGTCTGGAAACCACATGCCTGCATTGGAAGAGAAGAATAATTTGAGGTTTCAGTGCAAAGTAATCTAGGTAGTCTTATATCAGGTGTTTGGAGTCTTCTAACTCATTGGGTGAGCCCACCCCATTTCCATGTTCTTAAAAGTGGGACATGTATGTATGAGGAATTATGGACTGAGGCATATGGGGTGTGGGGAGTGGGTGTCAGTTATCTTGGATGGACCTCACAGTACACACCACCTAGAAGGCAGCAGCCACCTGGCGGGAGGTTCCCATGTGGATCACAGCAGGTGACTTATAATTAACCAGTTACTTAGTCATATGAAACAAGACTAGAAAATGAGGCTTCCCTTTTGCCTGCCCTTTGATATTTTTCAATTTTTTTTCCTCTCTTTTTGATTACAGCTCCTCTCTGGAGCTGCATTATGACAAGGGAGGCAATGAGAAAAGGGTCTAGGTGTCCAGGATTTGATAAATATTGGTGGTGGGTTTGTGCATGGTGAACTAAAGCTTTGGCTGTGTGTCCTTCCACCTTGAATGCCTTTGAATAAAGTACCTCATTTCCTTCTTTCTCTTTAACGTCTCTTCTCCAGCCAATGCTAATAGGAATATCAACTGTCTGTTTCAATAGACCAAAAACTTCTAATGAGAGAGGAGAGGGAATGTGAACAGGAATATCCTCCTCATCTCCTGGCCCCAGGAATGGTGGATCCCCATTGGTTACCAGTGCCTAACCAAATTACACAATTAAAGCCAATGTATGTTTAAGTGAGAAATCCCATTCTGCTATCACAGAGGTGCTAATGAATCAGGCTATTATTGTGGTTGTGTTTGCTGGGCTTCTATCCTTAATTAAGCAATTACAGGGTCTGCTGGTACTTATGAATTCCTTTCAGATGCTTTAATTGAATTGCAACTTAATGGATATTTGTAAAGTGGGGTGTTCTTTCTCTTGGGACTTCCCACTTGGATTGTGTCTCCACCCTACTTGCTTTCAGGTGGGTCCCGTTACTGGAAATGGGCAGCTTGACATGAGATGTTGCTGGGGCTGCTCTAGTTCTTCACTTTTATAAGGTATCATTATATGAATTATACATATTGTGCTGATGTCAGGAGATCCTGGAGGGTCCCTTGTAGGAAAGCATTAGCACAATAAACAGGTTTGGGGAGCCTTTTTTAATGAGGCCAAGATTTTCGCAAGCCCAGTATAAGAAAGGCAGTCGTTGATAGATAGATTGTGGGTGATACATATATTAATAAGATCATTTCTTCCTGCCTGAACAGCTTTTAGTCTGGTAGTATAGACAGCCATATGAAAACCTTGAACAAGGAAAAACAAAAAGCACTTATGAAAAGTATAGGCAACATAGCATGAGAATGCAGAAGAAAGAACAATTAATTGGGGAATGGAAAAGACTTCCCAAGGGAGATGACATTTGAGCATCAAAGAAGATTTGGAACATTTTCTTTTGGCAGGCTGGATGTGATTCGTCTAGGCGAAACAACTTAGCCTATATCATTAGTTCTCAGGAAGAGTTGCCTACAAGAAATAGATGTACTCATCAATCATTTTTTTCTCTGCTTTTGTATGGGCGTGAAAATCCCCTTCTCAGCTCTTTTTCCATTAAGCATTCAGTGCTCTGCCCTCAGCTCCCAGTCTCTGCAGGCATCCCTTACCATCACCCAATGGTCATGTGGATGAAAGTGCAAGCCTACGATTATAGCTTGATTATCTCCCATCTTTAGATTGTGAATCATCTCCAGAATGAGCCTCATCATGCTTGTGGGTCATTCGATCACATGGCTATTTAATAATTTATTTCCACTGGGCACTGTGCTAGGAATATAGAAATGCATAAGATACATAGAATATAGATATATATAGAATATAGAAATGCATAAGGGGCCGACCCGGTGGCGCAAGCGGTTAAGTGTGCGTGTTCTGCTGTGGCGGCCCGGGGTTCGCTGGTTTGGATCCCGGGCGCGCACCGACGCATTGCTTGTCAGGCCATGCTGCAGCGGCGTCCCATATAAAGTGGAGGAAGACAGGCACGGATGTTAGCCCAGGGCCAGTCTTCCTCAGCAAAAAGAGGAAGATTGGGAGATGTTAGCTCAGGGCCGATCTTCCTCAAAAAAAAAAAAAAAAGAAATGCGTAAGCTCCAGCCTTCAAGCAAAGTAAGTTGGGTCTACTGAAGTAAAGAATGTATAGACATGAAGAAGAAAATACATTTTTAAGAAGAATAAAAGTAGGAGAAACATGCCTTAAATACCAAACAAATGAAAACAACTCACATTTTTATAAAACAATAACAGTAAATATTGTGATACTGTCAGAAAGGCTAAGGCAATCCTGGCCCATAACCCAGAAGTACAGGATCTGGGGAGAGTTGCAGCCACATGCTGGTTCAGCCCAGGTCAGTGCAGGCCTGGAGTATCTGAGGACCACCCTTTTAGGAAGAACATCAGCAAACTGCAGAAGGATCACAGGAGGGTGACCAGAATGGTAAGAGACCTAAAAATGCCGGTCCTGAGGACTAGTAGTGGGAATCAAAGGAGACTTCCAGGATATAATGGAGTGTTTCAGAGTAGAAGAGGCAGAGATTCAATTTGTTCAGAAGCCATTTCAAGTATTTTTTTTGCTTGAGACAGAGTAATAAATATAGACATCAATAAAAATAAGATTTGTTCGGCGTGGTTTAATGTCAGTCATAGACCTTGGAGCTAGAACACTTAAAGATGAATTCTTGCTCTCCTGCTTCCTAGTTAATTGTTTCTGTCAGACTGGCCTGCTTATCTTGGTGTGATGCTGGGACCTAGAGGTAAGGGAGACAGCAAGGCACATATGGCAGTTGTGTGCCAGCCTGTCTAGATACTCCTGTAATGGAGGGAAAGATAGTCCTAATGGTGACACTCCCTCTTATGGAGTCAGTCTGAGGATGGTGCAGCCTCCTCATTGGGATGTTCAGCCCTCACCATCCCAGTTGGGCTTTCTGTGTCAAGAAAAGAAAGGTTGGTTTATCCTCAGCTGTTACATGATAGAGCCATTGATTGCCTCCGGATGGATAGGTCAGAGGTAAGTGAAAAGAATCCTTACCTCCTACATCTTCGGACTTCTGCCTTCTACTATTGCTTTTTACTCCTGCTGCTTTTAAGTTTTAATATAGATGAGGTAAGGGAGCCAGTAAGAGTGATACAAAATGGTCAGACCTGTGAGCTTTTCACCAAGGGTTCCTTTTCCACCCCTCTGCTCCCCTCCTACTTTAAGGTTCTTCTTGAGTCTGTTAAAGGTTGTCTAGGCTGCGTTCCACCTGGTGGGCATGTGGGGAAGGAATGAGAAGCTTACAGAAATTTGATGGCTGTTCTCTGCTGTAGTGTTTCCAATTCTAGCACCTGTCTCTGGTTGTACCCAAATACCTCAGTTCTAATTCCATTCTTATGGCTTTCCCAGAAAAATATGTTTTGGTGTGGATTTTTCAATGCCATCTTGGCAGCCTATTGGTATTTCCCAGTAGCCGTTTAGTAGTAGTGTTGGCAAGCAACATCATCTAGGGTTGGGCTGCTCACCACTACCCCTGCCCTGTAGGGGTGTCTGTTTGGCCAGCCTAATAGTAGAAAATGGCAGGACCTGGATGCAGGAAAGGGAGTATAAATGGCGTGGTTATTTGAAATTAGAGGGGAGTGCTTTGCAGTCTGGTAATGGGCAGCCCCAGGGTGAGCAGTGCATACTGCCTGTAAGACTTAATCCTGGTTGCTATGGGAACCACCTCTCACATCCCCCTTTCAAACAGAGATATGACCAGGTTTAAAAAAAAAAATAGTTCCTCATCATTGAAAAACTTTCTTTGCCTCCAAGCTCCAGGTCATTGTTCCCCTTGGATCCCTTTCAGAAAGTTTTTCTGAGGCTTCCCCAACCTGATGGGCTGGATCCACCAGAGTCTGTGCCTGGCCCTTTGTATAAAATTTGAATGAATGGTACTAACGTGGGAATTAGAACACACTAGGTGCCCAGTGTGGGCAACCAGTCCAAGCACATCCTCCTGTTGCCCCTAAGAGGGCACCACAGGTTTTCACTCAACTGGATGGGACCACTGGCCACATAATGCACTACCTCACACCCCATGCATGAGGGGCTCTGAGGAAGCCCAAGGAGCTGCTCTCAGTCTCAGTGCCATGGGATCACTACCAGATTCTGATGTTGGGCTGCCAAGCACAGACCCTGTAGGAGCAAGAACAATTCACAAAAGTTCCTTTCATATTTGGAAGGCGTCTGAGACACAAGTGCATTCTTAGTTGTGTTTTTTTCATCATTAGAGCTTTTTCCCATTTATTTAAATTACCCACTTAATCCAGAAAGTTTGGGGTTTTTTTTAACCACCCTTTGCCTATGATGAAATAAATGAAATCTGCATCTCTCTTCAGTGGCCTTTGATTTCTGAACATATGGCTCCCTGCACGGTTGGCTCTTATAGGCTTCTTCGTGGGCTTTGGAGAAACTTTCTGTTTGAGCTTTCCAGATTCCCTGTAATTTTCCCTTTTTATACTCATGCTTTACAGTAGCAGTCCTGAATAAACCCCAGTAACTCCCATGCTTACCTTCACTCTATATAGGAAGATATTTAAATTGACTA
This sequence comes from Ceratotherium simum simum, assembly GCF_057802395.1. Lineage (NCBI taxonomy): Eukaryota > Metazoa > Chordata > Mammalia > Perissodactyla > Rhinocerotidae > Ceratotherium > Ceratotherium simum. Next base: position 84,605,752 of record NC_141900.1, read on the forward strand.
GTTAGTCTACGATGGGTGGATAAGTTTCCATTCCCTGCCCTGGTGTGCCCCTTTTCCTGAGCTTGTACATCTGCGAGTGATTTTTCTAGGGTTAATTTGGGTGTTTTTATTTTTAAATTGGAACATGGTGTCTGTCTCTTCTCTCTGTGTGTTTTGGATTCAGCCCCTGTGCTAGGCATGTGGTTATTAACTCCACTGATAACACCAGTTCGCTCATTAGCATTTGCATTTTAAATTACAAGCTAGAGCAGACGACATTTATGCTATATTTGTACCATTGCCTTCTTCATGAATGATGTCGTATGTGCAGGGAATGCAGAAATAACTCCTCTAGGGCCCTGATGTATTTTCGTCTCTTTTCTTTTACTCTTGATTCTCATTGTTTCATAGGGAATGTTTTTTTAATCTTTTCCAAGTTTAGACGTATTTGTGAGTGCTACTGATTGGGAACTGCTAATGACAGACCAACCCTTCATATCAAAATAGGCGTACTGCGTAGAGTGGCCATCTTTCCCTTTCGCATTGTGCTTCTGGTCAGCAGTCTGCTTTGATTAAAGAGGAGGAATTTTCTCCTCCACAGTTTGGTGGTGGGGAGACATGATAACAGCTACTTGTTCTTGCTTATGTTTGTGCTCCATTGTCCTTCTTTTTTATAATTGATTAGTCAGTGGTTATTTATTAACACTTGTTATTCCTTGGTGCTGCATGGGGAAGAGGGAAATGGGTATGCCTTCAAGGAGCTTATTTTTAACAAGAATCATTTAGATTGCACTACAGTACAGCACATACTTAAATATTAGAGTGTGAGATACCATGTTAGAGATGGGCTTCTTAAGTGAGAGTTGCCAGTAGTTAAGGCCTCTTGGGGGAACTATTGCTCTTGGCAAATGGTAACTTCAGCATCTGGATCACAAGAACCAAATCAGAAATGCCCAGTCATGGATCATGGCCATGGGAATGGAGCCTTCCTAGGCTTAGGCGTGCTCTGTTTACGCTAGTCTTTGGGTGGTTTCTGGCAGCATATTGGGGCAGAAAGCAGAGCTCTGGTGGATAGGTCTGCATTCATGCCATTGTGCTGTCTCTCTGTGATCTCAAATTTTGATTCTCTGAGGTCTGGCACAGGGACCCTTCCTCCTGGTGAATTCCAGCTTGTAAAATGTATCATGAAAAATCCAGAGAAGTCACATTGGAAATAGTAGATGTGCATTCTGTGCAGAAATTCTGCAATTGATAGAAATAGTTTTTATTTTCCTCCCTTCTCACTAAAGGTCTTCTCCCATGTAGTCCCTGTTCTGCTATTTAGCTGCTGGAATAACCAAGACATGAAGAGTTGCGTTTGAAGTGCATGATCCAAGTACAGATGATATGTTAGTTTAGAACCAGATCCCATTAAAGTGTGTCATTGCCACATGTGGCATTTCATACACTAATAAATTACACGGTAATAGCATTCTAAGCCTACTCTCATGTTGACCCATTTCATGCTATGAGACTGGCCTCACAGTAAACACTGCCATATCACACTCACTCCTTATTCCCTTAGCGAATAGGTCTTACCCATTAGAATGAGTGCTGGGCGGGGGGTGGTGGTAGCTTTTTTCTCTTCAACATAGTATCACTTAAGCAATTCCAAATCCTGCTTCACATTTGATACAACTCTGTATATTTCCTTTGCTTCTGTTAATTAGCCTTATAATAATCTCTTACCCTGAAATCTGCTGATTTAAGAGTTGTCCAAGAAACCTACACCAAGTGCTACAGACATTGGAGTCAGATCTCCAAATAGGGTCTATAGTCCTGTGAGGGGTCCTTCCATTTAAACATCCGGGAATTCAGGGATAGTTCCATCTCATGTGTTTACATTGGTTCCTTTTCCATAAACAAAAGCACTCATGAAGTTATTTTGAAAAATTGATGCGTAAGATAAAACTGATAAAGAACTGTTACCTACCTCTGTCTTTCTTTTCTTCCATGGCCATGGTCTGGTCTGTGTTTGGTGCACTCTGTGTTTGCCATGTCCTTTTGTGGCTTCCATGAGCTCCAGGCTCCAAACGCAGGCCTTTGAGCCTCAGTGTTTTCTTATAGTCTTTAGCTTCTTTTTTCCTCGGTGCCTGTAATCTGGCAAAATTGTTCTCTGTAAACTAAGCTGTGCCTAAACCAAGGCAAGCGTAGATAGCATGGAGGAGATGAGACTTCAGAGTGGTGAGTCAGAGCAGGAGATACAGGTGGCATCACCTGTGCCATCAGATGAAGGTGCATTTGGGTTGTATGGTGGCAGGCACCTAGATGGCATTCAGTATTTGTTCAGTAACATTTGTAAAGGCTACTTAATGATGCTGATGGAAGCATTTGAGACAAACAGCTCACTAAAGAACCGAGGAATCCCACAGACCATCTTTTCATTTTTTTCTTATGTTTGTTATCCAGGTGAAGGCTGATTGCTAACAGTCACTCCCCATCCTGCTGAGCTTGTGCTCCGAGGAGGGGGCTGGGGTTGACTGCGTTCTCCCAGCTGCTGAACCATCCGGCCCTCTCGAGGTTCTCTGCACCTTCCTCCGCTATATCGTTGGCTTCTGACAGAAACCTTGAATTAAGTGGGTTAGGAATAATCTGCTTGAATGCGTTTGTGCAAGATAGCTTCTCTCACTAGCTATCTGAAGTGCTTTTTGAAATGCACGGGAGTCCTTTGTAAGCTGCTTTATAAGCTGTGAAGTCCATTGTTGCTGCTCTCTGTAGCCAGCGTGTCTCTAACCTAAGCAATGTCGACTTGGCTCTGGGCCAGGGCTTCATATTGGAAACTCGAGTAAGCAGCAAAGCCGCCCACCAGAGTCACTAGCAGCTGTTGCAGGTTGGAGGATTTGCAGAAATTGAGATTGCTGTTCCCAGATATTGGCACTTGCCTGGTGATGAATGACCGAGTCTGTGCGAGGGGACTCTGTATACTTTCTTTCGGCCTTTTTTTCTCAGCCCTCTATTGTGGCGCCTGCTCAATGGCCCCGTTGTGGAGGAGGGTGGCTGAATGGAGGGGTGAGTGGCCTGCCTCTACCTCCATTCCCTCCCTCAGTTGGCCTAAACTGAGACATTAATAATAGCTCTTTGATCCTCTGAACTGGTTCTTGGGGCAGGAATTTCGGGGCACATAGCACGGATGCCAAGGGCTAAGAATCCAGCCTCCAGAGGGTAGGGAAATGAACTTCACCTGAAAGAGTGACGTGACCCAGCCACCCACCCACCCCGCCCCACCCCCGCGGCTTTGATTCCTCTGGTGTCCTTTTGCCTTAACCCCCCCATTTGCACCAGAATAGCCAGGAGGTAAGACCAAAGACCAGAAAAGGTCCATCCTGATAAAATCCTTAATGGTTAGTGTGTTTATTTCGGATATGATTGCTCAAGAGTGAAATTTTCAGAGGGTGATACCACGTTGTATAATTTCTTCTTATTACATATAGTCATGCATGTTCATATATGCATATGCTAAAACCAGTGTTAGAAGACCATTTTACTAGAGATTAAGCTGCAAAGAAACCGACATGAATGTCCTCTATTAAGAGACTTCCACCCTCCCAACCTTGACCATTGCTCTCTCCTGTCACCTTTTTATTTTCTTGATAGCTCTTGCCACTATCTGAAATTATCTAGTTTGTTCATTTGCTTTTTCACTGACTCTTTGCATCACCAAATATGAGATGCTTGAGTGGAGGGACCTTGTCTATTTTGCAGCTGCTGAACCCCTATAACCATGTGTAAAATAGTGCCTGACCCAGAGTCAGCACTCGGTAGATAGATCTTGGATGAATGAATGAACACTGAAGTTTCTGGGCTACAACTTAGCTTATGTTAAAATTCAGAAAACAAAATAACAACACTGTTTTCATAGAGAATGAGTGCTAGAGCCACAGCAGCCCTGAAATGGCAAACAGAGCCCCAAACCGGGTGTTTGTCTGGATTAAGGCTGAGAACTGTCCCCAATGTCACTTAGCCTTGAACAAGTCACATAGCCTCTCTGGGCCTTGAGTTTTTTCACTGATTGAGGGGGTTGGATTAGATTTCTCTGGGATTCATTCCAGGTCTGAATCTCTAATAATGATAGCTTTTACTTAATGGGTATTTATTATATGCTGTGGATTAACTCATTTAATCCTTACCACAGCCCTATTAGGTGGATACCATTGCAGTCCACATTTCACAAATGAGAAAACAGGCTTAGAAAAGTTAATTAATTTGCTAAATAAGCAATGAACATTTTCTCGATCTTATCATATGTGCTGTCATTTAGAATGTGATGCCCTAATTGCCACTGAACATAGTGTTCCCAAGGTCTTACCTCTTCTATTTCTCATCTTCGCTCCTTTCATTGCATCTACCTGTGCTGTCCTGTTGGCTAGGAATCAACCAGGTGCTGCCTTTCTTTTGGAATGACCAAAAGCAAAGCTGAAGAAGAGGGCAGTGGTAGTGGCCCTCTTTAGGAAATGTAGTGATGTGGGTATGAGATGTTAGTTTTTGTTTTGGAGTAGAATTTGGGGGCGTTTTTTGCCCCAAAGATGACACCAATAGGAACACATCTAAGATGAGAGCATGGCTAGGACATGTGATTGCCGAGGAGAGGGCAGGTCAGACCTGTGGGATGGGTTTATGAGCTGGGGCATTTATGGTCAAATTAAACTTTAGCCCTGAGTAAGCAAAGTCCTAAGCCAGTTATTATTGCTCTGGCACTTCTAATGGGCCCTATGCAACCCTTATAAATTATTCAGCTGCTTTACTAATAAAAGGCCAAGCAACTTGCCTAGTCCTGGTGATACTTAAGTATAGCTTAGAGAGAGCAGGTTAGAGGGACAGAGTATTTGCTGACCACCAAGGAACCCTCATTTCTAATTTGGAGATGAAGGGTTAAACTGACTACCTTGAGTAGCAGAGTTTTGAGAGAGAATACATAAAACTGCTATGAATTGTTAACATTGTAGACTATCAAAGGGCTTTCCTCTGGGAAATGCCTGCCAAGGTTCCCTGGACTGTGGCATCTGATGCACCTTTCACAGGGTGTCATGATTACAGTGATTAAATGTCCCAGGATAGCCAACATTTAAGCCTCAGAAGTTGTTGAGGTTTTTAAAATAATTCTTAAAACTTATTATTTTGGTATAATTTCAAATTTACTGAAAAGCGACAAGAATAGTATAAAGATCTTCTATTTACCTTTATGGAATTGTTAACGTGTTGCCCCATTTGCTATCAACGTGTTTTTAGAATCAAGATTTTTGCCAGATTGCCTCTCACGTCTGTAAAACAGTGTAAAATAATTCATTCCATCCCATACAGAACATACCTTTTTTTTCTTTTTTTTTCTTGTGAGGAATATTAGCCCTGAGCCAACATCTGTCGCCAGTCCTCCTCTTTTTGCTGAGGAAGACTGGCCCTGGGCTTACATCCATGCCCATCTTCCTCCACTTTATATGGGATGCCGCCACAGCATGGCCTGATAAGCGGTGCGTCGGTGGCGCCTGGGATCCAAACCCCGGGCCGCCGCAGCAGAGCGTGTGCACTTAACTGCTACACCACCAGGCCGGCCCCAAGAACATACCTTTTTTAAGAAAAAAAATTTGTGTGACCACCATACTTGCTTTCTGGCAGCAACCATGGTATTGCCCCAGTTTGGAGGATGAGCTGTGGCAGCTTTTCCAGGGAAACTCCTGCTTTCAAGTGCTCTGTTCAAAGTTTAGGCCTAGTGTCACGACAGTGTGTCTTTCTGATTCAGAAGATATCATTATAGCAGCTCTGGGGCCCTGTCAGGCTCAGATGTTTCCCGGGGTGAGAGAACCTGGAAGTGGCACTTGAGTGAGGTAGTTGTTAGCCCTGTCTATAAGCCAATGGCAACGTGCACATCCTAATATTTCTGCATGTTTGCTGTCTGAGTTTTTCATGCTGCCCCTAGAAATGATAGGGGCTTTATACTTTTACTTCTTTCAGATTTCAGTAAATAATGGATCAGATTAAAGCAAAATGATTCTTTCATATACACCTTCAAGCATGTTTGGGTTCTACTTTTTAAAGATGCTCTGAGAATATCATGATTTCTTGATAAACTCTACCTTTATCTGAATTCTAACCTGCTGCAAGCTGTGGAAACAATAATCTCAAGGTTGATGCTTCCCAACATGCCGGCTGAAAAGCATGGCAACTCCTAATCAAGGACCCCAGCTGCTTGTCTCACGGTTCATAGCACAAAATTTTAAAAGAAAGACTTTTCTTTCAGCTTTGCACATTCTTGTTTCCGTATTTGCTCTTCTACATCCACTTCCTGACTTAAGTTTTCCTGACTTTTCACTGGAATGAATACCATGTTGGTATGTGTATTTGTCCTCGTTGATTATGTCTCTTTCAACTTCACTCTGCTGTTTTTTCATTCGTTGGAGAATGGCCTTGATTTTATAACAGCAAGAATCATCACAATAATGATACCATTATTAGCATCTGTACTTCTTAGTCAAGCATTTTGCCCCCGCTGCTTTCCATGATCCTGTAGACGACTTGGACGGTATTGTTACGTTTCAGTACAGCAAGAAATACTCAGCAGAGTTGGGATAGGAAGCCCACTTATAGGGGAATAAAATAGGTGAAAGGTGAGCTTGAGATATTTTAAAGGACAGTTGATAATAGAAAGTTCACTGGACAAAAAATTGGCAGACCTGGTTTCTCATCCAGAGGCTACTGCTCACTGTATAGCCTTTAACAAGGCTCCCGCAGGTGTCTGCCCCCGCCTCTCTGACTCCCATTGGCTGTATTTGTATAGGCTCTGCCCCCACGATTGTTAATTCTGGGATATGGGGGCCGGCCCCGTTTAGCGTTTAAGTGCACACGCTCCGCTACTGGTGGCCCGGGTTCGGACCCTGGGCACGCACCGACGCACCACTTCTCTGGCCATGCTGAGGCCGCATCCCAAATACAGCAACTAGAAGGATGTGCAACTACGACATACAACTATCTACTGGGGCTTTGGGGAAGGAAAAAAAAGGAGGAGGATTGGCAATAGATGTTAGCTCAGAGCCGGTCTTCCTCAGCAAAAAGAGGAGGATTAGCACGGATGTTAGCTCAGGGCTGATCTCCCTCACAAAAAAAAAAAAAAAAAAAAAATTCTGGGATATGGGCCTAGCTATATGGCTTTGGATTATATTAAATGATAGCTGACGTCTTTCAACCCCTAAAATACCATGATCTTATGAACTCTTCCCTTTACTCTCACATTTTGAGTTTGAAATCAAGTCAACTGATTAGTAAATTGAGTTGATTGAATTTTTGCCGTGACATAAATATAATCTATGAGTAGGAGATGACAGTTTAGGAGACAGCCGGTGTCTTCCCTCAGTTCATCAGATAAACACTCTAATTGGATGACAGAGCTCAGTTTTAAAGTACCCTGAGCTCAGATGTCAGCTAGCCAAGGAGTAATGCTAATACTGTTGATCTAGTTCTCAGCAGTTAGGGCCCTAATGAGATGAGGACCAAGGGCTTCTGGGATAGCACCAGAGAGGAGTAGAGAAGCTTCTTTGGGGCAAGCTGCTTGTTTAGGGTGCACCCTTTGCTCAAATATCTCCCATATGTTCATGTAGGACTTGGGCCCCTACATGGCCCAACTGTCTTACTTCCGAGTTCTCTTCTTAATGGAATTATAGATTCATTGTGCTGAGCATTGACTTTATCTGGGGGTTTATTTTTCTTCCTCACTTGCCCATTTTTTAAAGCTACAGATTTAAATACATAAGCTGAGAAATACATAAGTTTAAAGTTCTGTTCAGATTGCTGGTTCGCCCACTTCACACACGAGGTATATTAAGGGTTCACCTTTAGCAACAGCCCAATTAGTAATTGCCAGTACTGCTTATGAGCGGTGTGGGACTCTTAGCAGTTGCTATGAGAACCTTCACTTTTGCATTCCCTGACTCATTTTACACGAACAATGCAAATGTGAAGTGATTTGAAGGGGGGGATGATAAGATGGGGAGCTGGCAAATTAATGAAACTCTGTTCTCTCTTGGATCACTTTGAATGGTACATTCTCAGCTCATTCAGTTCTTCTACCTCTGTCCTCACAGGAGTTGGTTTTCCCTAAATCCTTAAGAAGGAAGTAAAATAGTTTGACCTTTATTTGCATCCGGCTTCAAAGCAGTTCAAGTTCAATACTTCGCAGGAAGATTGCCTTTAATGAGCCAAGTTTAGAGGAGGTGGATTTTAATCTCTTAATGTTTGGAAGGAGATGAGATGCATAGACAGTGAGAGAAAGTAAGTTTGCAGCTTTAACTATTACATTAAAACTGAATCACTCTCCCAGCAGCATTGAACAAGAAAACTGCACGGGTCTCTTTTTCTGTTGTTTTGTTTTTTGAGCAAAAAAGCGTCTCATCCACACCATGTACCTATCTGTGGAATCTTGAATTAAAAAAATAAAAATCAAAACACCCTTTCCTCAAGTAGCTCGGAAGTCATCTTCTTTTGAACTTCATCTGAGAAAGAAATTCCTGTGGCAAACCAGCTCCTTCCCCTTCTTCCAAGCACCAGCCCTGCTCAAGATTTGGCCCCAGCTCAGGGTTAAGTGTGGGTTAGATTCTCTAAAGAAGGAAAAGGTGCTTCCCTCAGCCTTTGTCAGCACTAATCACCAGCTGTGTTTAGTGCTCTATCACTTTGTTTTTTCTTTCCCTTCCCTTGTTATTTGGTGGGCCTGGTTTTATGCTGACTAGAAGATCAAGAGTGCTTACTTATCCCTCCCCTTCCCTCTCATTCCTCCTCCTCTCACTGCACTTGAAAGAAAATTAGAATGCTAGGTCAGAAATTCTTGATTTGCAGTTTGGAGCAGAAGCTCTAGGGGGCCCATAGTCACCCGGACCCACGTGTGAACTGGACAGTACTGACTACTTGTTGCTGTGGGCAGTAATGGGGGATGCTTCCCTGGCACTCGCGGGGGTTGCCTGAAAGCTCGTCACCCCCAGTGCATTCGAGCATGGTGTTTCTCAAACTTGTTCAGTAGGTCTGGAGTAGGGCCAGAGATTGGGCATTTCTAACAAGTTTCCAGGTGATGTCAATGCTGCTGTTTTGCAGACCACTCCTGAGTAGAAGGGGTCTAGACCATCTTCTGTCTCTTTTTTTTTTTTTTCCTAGACTTGGAAATTGTGAAATATCCATTGCACACACAAATCCTTAGTAGCTAAGAGACCAGATTTTGGAGCCAGTCCCCCTTTGATCTGAGTTTAGGCTCCCCCACTTCCTAGATATATGTGAAACTGCTTCTCCATTAAAAAGTAGGGATGAAAGGGTGCTATTGTGTGATCAGCAAATCGTCCCTGTTGAGGTGCGTCTTATCAGTGAGAAGCAAAACCGTTAAGTGGCCATTTTGAGCCCAAACTTGATGCATGATTTGAATTCTGTCCACTTAAATGCCATCATCTGGAGAGGCCTCAGCATTATGACATTTTAGGGCTGCACTGTACTTGGCTCTCCCTCCCATCCATGAAACTAGAACTATGGTCTTACTGTTCTGTTCCCCTTCCTCCTGCTCCAGTTAGCCATTGCTTTTTGGGAGGTCTGGGGCCCTTGGTAGAGCATCCTGGACTGGTCTATCATTATGGCCACATCTTGTGGAGTTGCAGTGGATGTTTTCTGCTTGATCCCTGTACTCAGATCCTCTATGTGGTACAGCAGAGGCAGGCAATTAACCCACCATGAAGGGCACACAAGCGATGTTTTCAGTAGTGATGGTAGTTGCCAATTAAATTTCAGATGTATATAAGAGTACGGACTTAAAATAGAGAGATTCTGCATCTAAAAAGGAATTCCTTCTAGAGAGTAAAGCTAATTTGTTTGGGACAGAATGTGGTGGTTAAAAGCGGAAGCTGGAAATGTGAGACTGAATTGGATGAAGAATGTGCCTGAGATCACGGGCCTTTCACAAATCCTGGTCCCCAGCCCTCCTTTAGTGGGTGTGGGAACCTCAGCAGATGGCTTCAGGTGTTGTTTTGTGTTACTGAAAAGCAAAAAGGCTACTTTCTCTAGCAGAGGATACTTCAGTTCTTATTTGGGCCTGCATGTTGGAAAATCCACATTTGCCACAATGAGGTAGCTAGCTTCTGTTCATCCTTCACCTCTCAGCTTTAATACCAATTTTTCCTGGAGGACTTTGCTGACTCCTGGACTAGAGTAAGCCCTTCCTCCACATTATATGATCCCAGAGTTCCCTGCAGTTCCCCTACCTTGTGCTTCTTTATATTTCTTATTAAATGTGGACCTTCTCCAGTAGGCTTTAAACTCCCTGAGTCTTTGTGTTGCTTGTCTCTGTTGTATCCCAATGCCTAACACAGTCCCTGGCACATAGTAGGCACTCAATAAATATGTGTTGAATAAGTGGAAATTTCACCTACTTCTGGAGCCATGCATTCTTCAGTGGAAAATAGGGAGCAAGAAAGTTGGATGTGTTCTTACCTACAGTTTCATCGTACAGCAGCTCTTGATCTTCATTTCTCTTGGATAACATTTCCAAGACACTCATGGGTTTTTGTTCTGTGGTCATATTTGTGGCACCAACGTGCATTTCTAAGAGTCTCTTGAGTATATTCTACCTGCAGTAACCAGGATTATACATATATAGAGATCGTCTCGGATTTCCAAAGGGGAGACCACAGCCACAGAGGGTGCAAATTGATGGAACAAGCTCAGGGAACAGAAGAAAGCCAAGTTCACTGAGAAACTATTAGCTCTGGGCTGAAAATTAAGAACTCTTAGCTTTCCTGTATTTTTTCAGACCCTGTGGCCTTAGCAGCCTCTGGGGATTCCTGAGCAGATCCGTCAGGCACCAAGGAAAGCGGCTCTGTTAGATTTTATGGCTGTTTGCCTTAGCTTTCCATGCTAGTAACTCATTTTTGACATGACAGTCTACAGCAATTCAGATTTTTCCTGAAGTTGCTTATCAAAATTGAAAGTGTCACATACCCAATATTTTGAGGCCAGTAGTTAATAGAACATTTTTATTTATGTAAATGCCTATGAAACATCTTTATCAATATAATCTTGTATGGATGGTTGTAACACAGGTAAGAAAAGCATACAGTTAGAAGAAAAGAAAGCATCTGTGATAAGCGGTTTGACTCCCTCAGGAGTTTCCTTCCCCACCCCCAGCCCCTGAGGTCTGCTCCTGGGAGCAGAGGACCATGTGCTAGAATGCTCTCTTCCATTCTGTTGAACTTTTACTCCCTCCTAATTCCCACCCACCCACACTTCTCATTCAGAGATTCCTCTTCCAGTCTCTTGTAGTTTCTATCCCATTTTCTCTTTATTTATCCTAGTTACCTTTATTTTTCCTGCCCCTAATTTTTTTTTCTCTCCCTCTTCCCTCTGTAGGAAACAGGGCAGGTGGAAGGTAAATATTTCCTTTGTGGGGCTTATGAACCAGTGCCTGTGCTCAGTATTTTACATGGATTACTCATTTCATCTCCCTTAACTCTCTCAATCTGCTCTTTATTTAATTTGTTATCATAATGATAGTGTTTGGGACAGTAAAAGAAATATCAAGGAAAAGTTTTAAATGCTTTGAATCAAATGAAATTTTTTCCTCCTCCCATCAGTGAATCCTTTTCACTTAGATTTGAAACTATTGGAAAACAAGTCTTGTTAATTTCCATTTATTCAGAGGCTGCTTATCCAATTTGGCAATTATCACTTCCTTCTCTGCTCTCTCCTGCTGTTACTCTTATCTTAGCCTTTTCACTGTTCCTCCTCCACCATTGCGAAGGAGAGGGGAAAGGAAAAATTTAAACAGTAAGTGTTGCTACTTATTTTTAATTAGATTATTGTGAGACAATATGTAAAAGCTGACAACAATTAGGTTTGGGAAATTGGATTGACTTTTTAAAATTCACTCTCTTTTAAGTACCTCTTGGTTTTGTGGGCAAAGGTAGATTGGCTGATTGACGTAGATGAGAAAGTACAGAGGGCACCTACCTAGGTGAGTGCCTCTCGATGGACTGAGTCTGGCAGAACCTGTCTTCCTTCCCTCCCTTAAACAATTATTTATTGAATGTACACTGTGTTCCGGGGACACAGCAGTGAACAGACAAAAGCCACCTTAATGAAGCTAACAGTGGGTGTTTGCATGGGGGTATAGTACTAAAGATCTGGTGTGTGGAAATGTGTATGTTCACTCCCCCCAAAACGTAGCACGTAAGCCTCAGGAGAGCAGGAGCCTTTGTTATTACCTACGTAAGTTAGAGTGTCTGTCCTTCCCTCATTTCTGCTTGATTTCTTCTTCATGATTAAACAGCGGCTCTGGTGGTCTCTTAAAACACGAGTTGAGAGAGACCCTGGAGAGATTCAGCTCATCCTTTAATCTCTTATGTCATCAGCTTTGTCTCTCTTCCACGGGAAACTCATTCTTCATCCATGTGACCATTCTCCAAGAGCTTTGTATTTGTGTTGGCAGAAGTTAGGATCTGGAGAGCAATACTTCTTATGGATTAATTGCCAAAGTAATTATATTGTAAAATAATACACATGATTGATAGTTAATTTATCCCTCTCCAGGGAGCTGGAGAGCTTCATTGATTTGAAGAGATGAGCCAGTTGCTTGTTTAGGAGTAGAGCTTTGTATGAAAAGCCAAACTGATGGCCTGGCCTTAAAGGCAGGAGCAGATGATGGGAGGTGGTTAAAGGATAACCACCACAATCATAAAGGGTGTTTTACCAAGAAGGAGCCCACCTGTTACACTCAAGAAATCGTACATCTCAGGAGGTAATAGGCAGTAGAGGGTAGGAGAAGAGGTAGCAAGTTCTCTTGTTCGGAAAGAGGAAGAGAATGAGCCGTCCCTAGTATCTGCAGTGGGATCGTGCTGATAAAGAATCTCCTCCCCTGCCCTCCTGCCACCAGTTTGAAGGATACTGGCTTCAGAGTGGCAGCTCTGTGAAGTCTCTCCCTCTCCTTTCTCGTTGAGCAGGGCACACAACCTCTCCGCGTGGGTGACGTCCACATAACCAGAATGCCTTATTTATTTTGGGTCCAGAAGCTTGCGTAATGTGCCTGTTTAGCACCCTCCTAAAAGTGCTTTTCAGCACATGAGCAAGTAAGGAAGCCCACTAAATCCTGCCTTTTCTGGGCACAGTGGGCTGTTTAAGGTTGTTCCTGCCACTGTGTATTTATGGACAAGAGCTAGAGTTATGACATTTATCTCTGTTGCTTAGGGCACTGATATATATTTGCCTGCATCTCCCATGGAGAGCTGCACCTTATCTTTAGCGAGAGCAATGAGAGCATACCCATAACTCATCCTGCCCAGGCACTGGGACTATCAATGTGGGAAGCCACTTCACCCCCTGCCAGTGGAGGGGTGGGGAGGATGGCACATGATTATACATACGGGGGATACATTGGTGGAAAATCATCTAGGATTTAAAACAGGAGAGAAAAGAACACAACTCCTAATGACATGTTCTCCCTCCTTTTTTTTTTTTTTTAACTATATAGATTGGCTTTTAAAAGTTTGGTTTCTTTTTCTTTCTGTTTTTTTGTTTTAAAGAAATATACAGTTACTAATAAATATGTGGAAATAGTCAGAAAAATTAAAAATGATTAATCACTGATACTTCCATCATCCAAATGATCTCCAACATTTGCATGTGACTCCTTTCCTGTTCTGTTCTCAACCCATTCCCTGCCCGCTTGGAGAGGCAGGAAAGACCTGTTTGATCTCCAAATCTTAGGCAAGGGCACTCAGTAACTTGGATTACCTTGTCTGTTTCTCTCCCCTTAAAATATAGGGCTCGTAAATTTAAGGAGATTAAAAATAGAAAACCGAATGGAGAGAGAGCTGGGTAAAAGACAGGCTGAGTTCCATTGTTATATTGTCCTTGGTACTGGCCCTTGAAATTTGTGGTTGAGCAGAAGTTTAGGGTTCCTTTTGAACTTCTGAGACGGAGCCTTTTAGGGACTGGCACCTGCCCCATTTCTTGGGCATAGTATCAGAGATCCATAGTGTTTCTAGAGTCAGTTTATTTTAATCTTCCTTCCCAGACAGGATCCCCGTCTCCTAACGAGTCTTCCTGTTTCCTAACGAGTCTTCCTGTTTCTGTTCTCGTGACCCTTCTGGTCTGTCTTCCATGTAGCATAGAGACCTTATAAATGCACATCTGCTCATGTCATTCCCCTTCTTATAATCTCAGTGGTTCCTTTGCCTTCAGAAAAAGGCATTCTGGCCTTGCATGATCTGAGCCCTGTCCATCTTGATAGCTTCGCCACCCTACACCCCCACCAAGCCCTCTTTCTTAGCAGAAGCACTTGAAGTATCTAGAACCAGCCATGCTGGCCTCAGGGATTTTACACATTCTGCTCTCAGGTTAGAGTGCCTGGCCCCTTTTCTCTTTCCATCACCATCCTTGTTTCTTGTTTATCTCTATATGCCCAGTCCTTAGTCCGCTGCCTGGCATGGAGCAGGTATGCGGTCCATGGATGCTGAATGAATGGAGCAGTCTGCAAAGATGTTCATACAGTAATCACTTACCAGCTATCTGCTACCGTTTCCTTCCTCCATGGCTATGTGTGCCCTGAAATCCAGAGCCCAGGTCCCCCACTGTGTGCACTAGAACTATGGAAGATATATCAGATGGCATCCATAGGAGTGACAAGTCCATGTTGGGGAGGATGGTGTACTTGTTAAATCAGATTAAATTGTCAAGGCAGTGAGGTGAGGATGAGGTTACTGAACGTTTGTAGAAGTTCCTGTGAGAAAGAGTGATTAGGAGATGCTCTGTGGAGGGCCTGGAGCTTCTGCAGACTCCTCCTGAGGGCTGTTTCCTGGTCTGCCAGTGATTATACTGGCCTACTGCTGAGTTCCAGGGACAACAAACCACAATTTAGAACAAATCATCTCATCATCCTAGGCCTGAGCCCTGCAGTTTCGGCACTTTGATGATGTGTTTGTATGTATATGCATGCGTGTGCGTGCATTTCATGCTATCTTCTCCCTGGCACCCTCTATCTCCCTTACTTTATTTTACTGCATATCACTCATCACCTTCTATCATGCTATACAGTTTACTTGTTTATCTTTTCCTTCTACTCAAAATATAAGGTCCATGAAGGTGGAGATTCTTATCTGCTTCATTTACTACCATAGAATGAAACCTAGCCCCTAGAACATTGCTCAGTTCATAGTGGGCCTTTAATCAATAACCATTTCCCTAAAAAAGGAAATCCTGTCTGAGAGGCTATATAGAAACCTAGCATTTATCAGTCAGCTATTGATTGTTTTGTGGCCAGGGGACCTGTAAAATATTAAAATACATGATCCTGTAGCCTTATCCTCAGCTCCTCAAGAAAGTCCAAGTACAGTTTTTCTTCAAAAGTATCTTGCCATGTTGTCCCTGCTGCTTCTGAGCCAAGGGAATAGAGAGGTGCTGATGCCACCACAGTGGCATCATGTTTACAGCCAGTGGTAATGCACTAACTACTGTCCTCTGCTGCCAAGGTTCTCAGCATCCTGACTGAAACTTGTCTTGGTGGAGCCCAGTCCTTCTGAGGCACTGGACCTGTGGAGGTGGTAGCCGGTTAGATGGCCGTATCATTGTGAGAGAGCCTTTGATGAATTGGAACTCATTCCCTCAGCTTGTTCTTCTGATGCCACAGCTGCCATCTTGTTAATTCAAAACAGGAACCGAGAATATGACCTCCTAATTTTCTGACCGTCGTGTTCCTTGGGAGGCTGTTGTTTCTGTTGCCCTCAATATGTACCTTTAAACAGCAACAAGACTGTGGGCTTGTCCTTGCCAGTCTCTTATGCACATTAGAGGTTCTGAGTCTTCCAGAGCAGGATCGCTCAGGATTCACAGATTAAGCACTGTGTGATGGGAATAATGGCTGCAGTTAATTGGTTTGTGATAGGCAAGTGTTCGGCTGCTTCTTCAGCTGATGCAAGGGTCCATGCTGAAGACTACGGGGCCTGAGGATACAGAGTCAACTATAGGGACTGACAGGCCCTAGTAGAATCTGCTGGAAGACCAGTACTACAAAGCCGGCCTAGATTCAAGAATAAGGTCGCCTATTAGAAGCTTTCTCCGTATCAAATCACACTGGTCCTTGCCACTCAGGGGTTTAGGATGAAACTGTTCACTCTTCTGAATTATTTTAGTAGGCACTTACTGTTCACCAACACTTTTAAATGCTTTATAGTAATTTGTGTGATTTAATACATGTAATAACCCAATAATGCATTTTAACTTTTATCCCTGTTTCACAGGTGAGAAACCTGAGACCCATTGTCTATGTAAATGGCACCCCTGGAATTAGGGCATGTAGTCTATAGCCATGCATGGTGGCCCTCAGAGGCAGAACTAGGACTCACCCTGATCCACTTTACTCTACCTTTGCATGTCAGTGTTGGCAGGCATGTTGATAGAGTCCTGTAAGACTAAGATTTAGGTTCCCCATAGAGAGTCAAACCTCTCTAGAGCCACTGGATAAATATAGCACGTCATCTTAGATTTGACTATATTACCTCGTTGTAGTCCGTTCTTATGTATCCAGAGCGCCTGCTCCTTCTCTTTAGAACTGTCTGCTCCCTTTGAAAGAGGCAAGTGGGGCTTTCTCACAGCAGCACTTGCCTCTCCTGCCTTTCCCCGGGCCTGTGCAGAATGCATAGACGGGGAGCCATGGAGAAGAGTGAACCCCTGGCCAGCACTCTAGAGGCATCAGGCATGAGTACCAGACTACAACCGGTAACTTCTTGACCACCTGGATTCTCTGCACACACAGGAAATATGACAGGAGATGAGCGTTGAGGGAACAGGAATGGAGATTGCATACAGCATGCTGGCATGTTCGCTGATTGCTGCTCTTATTACAGTTCTAAGGCAGTGTTAAATTAGCCAATTAATAAAAATGAATATACCATTGGAATATACCATTGGAAGCTACATTTGTGTGGGGCTTGTTGTTGTTGTTAAATTGGCTAATTTAACACCATCCTAGAATGGTAGTGATGGTAATAGCAGCAGCCCACGAATTCAGGAGAAGGTGGGGGTGATTCTCTTAAGAGCTTCCCCAGGCATTGCCACCTGCCCTGTGTCTTTATTCTGTGAGGAAATGGGATAAACAATATCTAGACATCAGCTGGCAATGGCTATTGGGGCTCTGCTGCAGGCTAGCCAGATCTTTGTGGTCATGGGAATGCCACTTAAGAGTTTTTCCCTGGCAGACTACATTACAATTATTTTTATATACACATTCCTATATATGTAGCTATGTATTTATTCATCCCTGGATGCCATTCTAATAATGGCTTTCCTTTTCACTCAAAGTGAAAGCTAAAATCCTTTTGTGGCCTACAAGTATGGCCTGTCTACCCCTCCATGATACATGTATCCCCAACATGTACAACTAACTATGCTTGGCAGGTGGTAGGTGCTTGGTAAATATTTCTTGAATGAACAAATTCTAATAGCCATAGTATTCCTCTGTGATATAGAGATCTAGAAAGGTGTGTTGGCAGTCATGTTGTGAGTGTAGATTTTCATTTCATCCATAGTACTTGGCAAACATCAATCACAGAAGAGTTTGTTCATGTTCTCCCTTGACTTCTCTCCCGACCCCCTGCCAAACTGCTATCTCTTCTCACTCAGGTGGAGAGGGAAATAGAAACAGATCTGCTCTCCTACCTGCTGCCCATTTGTCCTGTGGAACTGACTAATAGGAAGATAAGGGCCGACAGTGCCTTTGCTTCTGTCGCTTTCTCCTTTCCCAGTCCCGCATGACAATATTTGGGCCAATATCACAATTGCTGGCAGAGACACCCTGTTTTCTTCAACTTTTTAGAATGGATCCTCATTATTGATTCCTAGCCATACTGAAGGCGTGGGCTCTACCTAAAACAGACACCAGTTGATTGTGCAGGACTGCCCAGAGTCTCCTTGCTGGTCTCTGCTCACTGAATGCCATTAGCAGCTCCCCTCCTTCCAGCCATGGCAACAGCCAAAAATGTACCCCACATATTTTCATACTCGCTTTGGAGGTTGATACTGCTTCTGATTTAAGAACCACTGATCTTGAATAGAAGAAGAAGGAAAATGTTTTGTTACAGTTGTCTAGAGAATAGGATGGGGTGCAGTTTTGCTGAGCAGCATAACTTTCTTTTTTTTGAGGCCCCAGCTCAGGTTAAATAAAGACAAATTAATAATGAAGTCAAATCAGCCTGGTTATATGACTTATTCCATTCAGCTATGTTCTGCAATGCCAGAGGCCTCAGTTGCTGAAAAAATAGACATTAAATCTGTATTCACCATGATCCTTCTGTGTTGATCTGTGCAGAAAAATGGACCAGGTTGCCATCTATATTCAGATCTTCTCTGAGTTATATTTTAGGAGGGAGATTAGGGCCAGAATCTGAGAGCCTTTAAGAGATTATATCAGATGCTGCGGTGTTAACAGTGAAATTGGAATGAAGGCTCAGCTTCTGAGAGACTGGATACTAGCCTGCCAGCTGCCTAGGAACATCCTGGGATGAAGTTTAGGGGAATCCCAAGGGAAGTTAGGTCTCAGAAGAGTTTTTAGTGCCAGATGTGCCCTTTCCTTCCCAAATGGACTTGAAAGGCATAGGCGGGTACCTCTCAGTGGTGCCCCAAACCATAAAAAGTCAACTTTCCTTCTTCCTGGCAAGAGAGGGCATTCATTAAATGCGTCGCTATCCTTTGGGACCATGTAAACCCACTCACCTATGGGCCTGCTGTAGTTTTTCTCCACAGGCATAGCATTTTATCCAGATAATTATTGAATTTGTGGATAATGTAAAATATATACATACCTGCTTTGCAGAATTAAATTACCTATTTGGTTAATTAAGGAGCATAAAGTTTGAACATTATCTACATATATTTCTAAAATCTTGTTATAGTCAATCAGTGGCAATTTTTTTTCATACATTAGCTACAAATGGTGTTTACTTATAAATGTTTCCCTTTTTTTAACAAATGGAGCCACATGATGGTGAGATCTAAATTCAGACATCTTCATTTTGAGCTGCTTGAAAAGCAAGCCGAAATATGAGAATGGAAGAAAACCTTAGGGTGATAGCAAAACAAATAAGATTAAATTCTTTGAGCATTTTGCACTGTACCAAACACATGCAAAAAATACTTATTTTCAAGAAAAGAGGGAAGAAAGCAAAACCTAAAACCAAAACAACCAAAATTTAAATACCACTTTTGCCACGTGAAATTGTCTAATCAGCCTCATTTCCTTCTATTGACATCATCAGCTTCTGTTTGTTCTGATGCTTCATTTTTAGTGTCTTTATGGGCTTATGAAACCAGAAAGATTGCCTGGGTTGGAACAAGCTTCTTTACCATTTCCCCATGTGTCCATTCTCAACCAAAATAAATCAACACAAATGCCAGTGTCTACTCCCTTGCCGGGCCTTTGAGACCTCCTTGGAAGAAAGAGGGTATATCTTATCAAGCTAGGTGGAAATCAACTAACAGGACACCCTCCTGCAGTGACAGTGTTGCCCTTTGGAGACAGGAGGGCATCCTACCATCACCTTTGAGAGCTGATTGGCCTGACCATCCTCAGCACGTAACCTGTGAGCTGCAGTGATCTGATCCTATAAGCGTATTAATATCATTTTGCATAGCTCTTAGAAATTATTAAGAGAGTGTAAAGGTAGGATAACTACATTGGTGCATATAGTTTATGCCTTTTCTCGTTGTTATTAAAAAGAAAAAGTAATTCCAGAGAGTTGTAATGGAAAGCTGAAGTACTCTTTGCATAAAGGAATATGAGGGATTCTCTCACTACTTGGAATTGCTCTGCTGGAAGGAATATGGGGAAAGAGAATGAATATAGTCAAATAAATTAAGCCTTGAAACCCAAATAGTGCTGTGTAAGCAAGCTGACTACAAATCAAACAGAGAAGTGTTTGCTAAAGAATACGTGATCTTAGTTGAGGCTGAACAAAACCAGCTTCTTTGTACATATGTGTATATTTCTCTTGACATGTGTAAAGAGTGGTTACATTTCCGTTCCTGTGGTCTGAGATCTCTTTGGCAAAAAGTATCATCCATCCATCAAGAAAACTGAAGAGCAGATTTCCCCAAATAGCAGAGTACCCTTATCAAATGTAGACAAGCCTATAGGCAAACACTAGGTGGGACTTCTATGGTTTTTCTAGGATCCCCAGATTTCCTATGTTTGTTTATTGTTTTTAGCATGCAAGTTTTATTTGTTAACGTTGTTCTGGCTAGCATATATCAATCCTGGAATGTTACGTCATGGTGGGGGTGACAACAGTTAAGCCCCGTGTGTCCATTCTTCGGCCCCATCCTGCAGGCAGCTTCTGACAGCCTTTCTGGAGCACGTGTTGAAAACTATCCAACTTCTCATTTTGCAGATGAGGAAACAGAGGTACAAAGAAATGGTGCGGCTTTGTCATGGTCGCAAACTGTATTAGTAGTAAAGCAAGGGCTTTATCGTGTGGACTTTCAAGCTCTACATGTTTCAGCATAATATGTTCTTAAATTAACTCACTATTTTTGAACAGATTGCTCCTAACTCAGAGCCAAAGCCACTCTATGCATCAGTTCAAATGACACTATGATCTCTTGGAATCTATAGAAAACTTTGCAGTAGATCATATTTTCTTCCTTCTTAGAACGATTACTTTATAGCTTATTCTGATGATTGCATTCTAGTTGATCTATTTTTCTCTAAGTTGTTCAACAGCCTTGGGCCAAAGTCGTTATGTTCTGACCTGAGCAAGGAGATTGGGGCAGCTAGATTTGAAACTGAAATGCAAAGCATGTACAGGGTGCAGCAAGTTGTTCACTTTGGGTGAGTGTAGATGACGGTGAGGGAGTACTGGGAGGTAAGACTGAGTTGCATATTCTCAACAGGGGGCAATAGTGGCATTTTGAGTGGAACGTTTCCTTCTCGTCTGGACTTCTAATGAGTTGCAGGATGTTTAGCACCCTAGCTCCCCCTCCCAAATGCCTTAGCACCCTCTGCCATCGGAAACATTGGGAGCATCAATAAACCACTCCCACAGTTTTCCAAACATTCCCAAGGGGTGTTGCACAGTCCCCGAGTGAGTGATCTGTTGGTTAGTAGCAGTATTGGAGAAGGCAGAAGATAGAAACTAAGGGAACACTGAAAAATAGTCTGGTTTAGGAATCAGCAATCTCCTTTTCAGTAGGATCGGTGTTTATTGACAGTGCCAGAAAGAGAACTCCCATGCCACCCGATGCCTTGTGCACAAGTCAGTGGCAGGGCTGGGTGTGGTGAAAAAAAAATATGCTGAAATCATAATGGAAAAAATCAGTAAGGAATGTAATTTCTGCTTTCATGTAACTATCACTTGTTGCCATTCTTGCTGTGGTTTTCCAGGAGCCTCATTTACTCCCTTCCTGAATTCCCAGCTGTTGTCTGGTCTTCATGCTTCACAAACCTCAGTCAGAAACAAGTCCTGGCACCTAGGACAGGCAGGCCCTTTCTTCCTGTTCAGCACCCTACCCCTCCTGGCTGGTCCTTACTCCTGCTGTGCTCTTTAGAATCAAAAGTATTCTCAGATTGTATTGGATTTATCCATACTAAATTTTTCTTGTAGTATCCTTTTACATTAGGGTATGGTTACTCTGTATTTGCTAGGTAACTAAAGTTCCTAAAAATATTTCTAAGAGGTCCAACAGGTATCTTGGGGGTTATCTGATCTCCTGTCACCAGTATGGCCAGTTTCAAGCAATGGTTTAGACCATGGTTAAATATACCAAAACTTACCAGGATGATTATCCTCTAAAAATATTAATCTGTATAGTACTACATATTTTTCTGAGTGTTTTCACATTCTTTTTACCCCGGATGTTTATTACAGTGCTGTGAGGTAGGAAGGGCTGTTGTTATCGCCATTTAACAAGTGAAAGCATGGAGACTGAGAAAAGTTGTTACTTGGCCAAGGTCATGCAGCTTAATTAAAGGTGGAACTGGCCCTTACTACTTTACCATTTCCTCCTTCTCCTTTTCAGGGGCTGAGGGAGGAGACCAATTTGATTTGTCCTCTTTGGATGTCAGAACAATGTTTCTTTTTTTAAAAGAATATTTTAAGCTTTTCAATTCGATCTTCCGTTGAGACAAGTGCTTTATTCTTCTGCCAACGAATTGTGACCTTCTGTCAGTCAAACATTTCTGTCCTTCTTTAACCACTCTACCCTTGGTTTTGAAACTTTTCTCAGAAGAGACCTGTAGTCCCTATTAACTGATATATGTATGTAATGTTGGGAAAAGCCATTTCCATAGTAGTAAGAAGTTAAAGATTTTTGTATAGTGTGGATGAATTATGAGTCCACTTTTTACCGTTTTAGCCTCCTTTGAATTTCTCTGCAGAGGCTGGATGACTAGATATTGACAAGGAAGAAGAAAGCTATGATAATGGTTCTCAAATAGATCACAATTTAAATTAAAAAGAAAGCTGATAACATGAAAAGCTGTGTTTAGATTGTAGTTATACACACAGAGTGAATAATTATGACCTTTTTTGATGTCTATGAAATTATAACAAAATTTGTTGGGAGAAAGAATGCATAGGAAGCAGTTGTGTTTTACTAAACCAGTTTATTTTCTGACTTAGAAGCAAGTGTAGTAGGAAGATTTAGTGTTGTGCTCTTCCAAGGATCAGCTCTCACATATCCTGACCTGGGCTGTGGTTCTCAGAAGGAACTCGAGTGCTCTCCCAGGGCACATATGTATACTTTGCTCTTGCTTCCCCTCCCAATGCCAGGGCTTCCTTCTGCCATTGTAAACATTGGGAGTACCAGTAAACCACCCCCACAGTTTTGCTTGATGCATGCTCCTCTAGGCAGTTATTCATTCTTTAAGACTGAGTACCAAGGTTGACTTCTCTAGAAGTCCTCCTCTACCTCCTGTGTTCACATGGCATCCTCTGCTGTTTCTTTCATTGCATGATCCTTGTAACTGCATTGTCATTGCATTGCCTTGTAACTGTTTCTGTGTCTGGAGTTTTGACACTTGGGACAAAGTTGAAACTCAGTAAATTGTGGGTGAGTAGGTTGGTGATCTGTTGATCAGTCTACCCAACCACTGTGTTCTGACGAAGAGCATCATTGTAGAGTGTCCATTTCTCTAGTCAGTCTTTGTGAGTGCCTTAAACCAGGGAAGGAAAGAGGGTGTGCTGAGCTTGTTCCTCTTCTTCCACCACACGTCCAGGCAGAACCTGCAAACTCGTGCAGCAATGTGGTATATAGGAAAAAATAAATGATGTAAGAGACAGGACACTTGGTGGCTGATCCTGGCTCCACTCCCTCGTATATAAAATGAGAGAGGTGGACAAAAATCATCTCAAGGGTCTCTTGATAACTCCAGCTTTGGGAATTCTGTGATCTATCCCTTTTTGAGAGAAACACTTTATTTTTTTATTTATTTTTTTTTTTATTTCAATAAAACTTGATGAACAGTGAAATTTGAGTTTCACGTAACTCCCTCATGTCACAAAATTCTTTTTAAAAATTCTCTTGCAGGGAATCGGCACAAGGGGTGGAGGGATGCATTTATATGGTGACTGACAAACAATAATGTACAACAAAAATTTCACAATAAAAAACAGTAAAAATTTTAAAAAATTCTATTGCAATAAGCTTCAAAATGATATAGCTTTAAAATTACTTAGTTTAAAATAAAGATCTATAATTTTTTCTAGATATATGTAATTAATATTATATTTGAGTAATTTTATTTTATTTTTTATTGCAGTAACATTGGTTTATAACAGTGTATATATTTCAGGTGTACATCATTATACTTCTATTTCTGCGTACATTACATCATGTTCACCACCCAAGGACTAATTACAGTGCGTCACCACACACGTGTACCTAATCATGCCTTTCACCCTCCTCCCTCCTCTCTTCCCCTCTGGTAACCACCAATCCGATCTCTGTCTCTCTCTCTGTTTTTTGTCATCTTTATCTTCTCCTTATGAGTGAGATCATATGGTATTTGACTTTCTCCCTCTGACTTATTTCGCTTAACATAATACCCTTTTGAGGGAAACACTTTAGTGTATTCATTACAAATGTGGGTTTTAGAATCACAAGAATAAGCTTAAATTCTGGATGTGCCATTTATAAACCCTCTGGCCTAGGACTAGTTATTAAACCTTTCTTTGCCTTAGTTTTCTCATCTGTAAATTAAGGGTGCTCTAAGTATTAGATAGCATGATGCATGTTTTTAAAAAGTACTTAATCCAGTGCCTAACACAACTGAAGTTAGCACTCAAGTTGTAGTAGCTGTTATTGTTATACTAATTTCTTCGTCATCAGTCTACATATTCTCTTAATATGCTTCAAGAACTTTTAATTATATGTAAACCTAGCTATGATAATACCAACTATTTCCTAATATATTTTTTAAAAGCCCAGCATAGCCTATCAGATTATCTGTCCACTCAGGAAGAGACATCCAAAAACAGAAGCTAAACCAGGACACTGGGCCACCTGAATAAGATGAAGTGCATCTGACCTGAACTGATACGATAGAGTGGAGAGAACAACTGCCTGTCAAAAAGTAGTTCTCATAATCTGTACCTTATTACCAAGTTGGCATGTAACCCTGTATAGGTCATTTAACTTCTCTGATTTCCTGTTCCCTCCTCTGTAAAAAGATGGAGTTAGGACTCATCGATTTCTAAAGTTCTTTCCAGCTGTAAAATATTGTGATTCTGTGAATGCTTAAGTGATACATGGAGATGTATTCGCTGTCATAGGCAGTGACCTTTTTGGGTGGTCACCGACCTTTTTACACATCTTAGAAAGCTGTGGGCCTTCTCTCCAGAAAGGAAAGCTAGGCAGTGTGATTTTCTTTCCCAAGTTTCCCTTTAGGTTCTGTGTGTATAGTCAAATGCATGTGTTTTCTAGGTCCTTTATAAACATGAACTTTATTAAAACATGTCACAGTCCTCCCACCCCACCCCCTGCCTTCTGTTGAGCACTGGGTCTTATCTCTTTTCAATATTAAGTTGTTGGGGCCGGCCCCATGGCGTAGCAGTTAAGTGTGCATGCTCCGCTGCTGGCAGCCTGGGTTCAGATCCCGGGCGTGCACTGATGCACCGCTTGTCAGGCCATGCTGTGACGGCGTCCCATATAAAGTGGAGGAAGATCGGCAGGGATGTTAGCTCAGAGTTGATCTTCCTCACAAAAAAAAAATATATATATATATATATTGTTAACTTTGACTGCTAATTCTTGCTTATTTGAATCTTTTTGTGTTTGTTCTCTCATCTAATGTATATTATATAAGCAGGTCTTCAGTGTCTTCACCTCAGTTGTTAATAAATATCCTGATTAGGCCCAAGTGTGACTGTCATCACTTGATTGTTTTCGCAGGACCACAGGAGCAGTGAATTCAAGTGCTCAGACTCATTCATTTCTTCAACAGTCTTCACTGAGCTTTTGCCCAGCCCCAAGCCACCCTTTGCAGACAAATTATGTTGCTGGAATTCACTCTGAGTTGTTTAGATGTCACCTTACACTAGCTCAGTTTCTTTGCTATTTGGGGTGGTCACCAACATTTTTACACATCTTAGAAAACTGTAGGCCCTCTCTCCAGAAAATGCCAGATACATGAGGAAAGAAAAAGGGTGTAACCAGCCAAGGAAAGAGGAGACCTTGAAAACCCATTGTTATTCAAAAGGGCAAATAGTTTAATATGACTGGCGTGTCTGCTGCAAGAGGGATAGTGGTTAAAAATTAGTGTAGGGGCTGGCCCAGTGTCATAGTGGTTAATTCCATGTGTTCCACTTTGGCAGCCCGGGGTGTGCAGCTTCGAATCCTGGGCACAGACCCACACACCGCTCATCAAACCATGTGTGGCGGCATCCTACATACAAAATGGTGGAGGAGGGCACAGATGTTAGCTCAGGGCTCATCTTGCTCAGCAAAAAGAGGAAGATTGGCAACAGATATTAGCTCAGAGCCAATCTTCCTCACCAAAAAAAAAAAATTAGTCTGGAGAGTCAGATACCCTAGTCTTTGTAGGGCCTTGTGTCTGTGCAGTGTTGCTTAGATTGTACCTAAGTGTCCTGGTTGCACTTGTTTCTAAGGCAGCCCTGAATTGAGTGACCTTCCCTGATCTGACCCCCTGAGTCTCATTGGGGGTTTTCCCATTGAGGGAGGTTGGCCAGGGCCACCAGGCTGTGTTGTGTGCTTGCCTTTTTGGCAGGGGACAGAGATGGGTTTGCAACCCAGACTCTGCACAGCCTCAGGGACAGTGAGGAGTGCGGCTCTCTGGGAACGCCTTCCTCTTCCAGCAAGCTAGGTGGCTCCTTCACTTATATAAGATGTGTGTGTTCTGGTGGGGAACTGCTGCCTGAGTGAGTGTTTAGCAAAAATGATTTGTGTGGAGTTATTTTGAGACCCCAGGGGAGGGAATGGCAGCCAAACCCTGCAGTATTTTAAATCGCATCAGTCATCTACAAAGATTAATACGTTACCATGTTTGAACCGGAACATTGGTAACGGGGAAATAAAATGTTAGGGGCCCCATCAAATTATAAATGGCAGTTCTCTCAGTTCACCGCACAAGGTGACTTACGTGTTTGGACCAAACTTGGTGCCTCAAGATTCTTGCGTAATCCTTTGATCCTGTCTGCCCTGAAGGCTGGAAGTGGACATGCAGGTTTCCTTCTGTGGGGTTGATGAAGGCTAATTTTGGAGCTAGTTTGATGCTCTCTTTCACGATATAGGGAGCAAACTTGTTTTCTAATAGAGAAGTGAGCCCGCTTTTTGTGGCAGCCCAAAGTACTGACATTATTGAGGTGATTGAGCTTCTTGAGGTTCCAGGCTGGCTAGGAGAAATCCCTCCTTCCCCTTCCAAAGCATTCACCTTTTCTCCTGACTGAAGCATGAACAGCTGCTTGCTGGGGCGGGGGGCGGTGAACTACAGAATATAAGATTTCTAGTTTAGTGACAGTAGGGGAGATGGCCTCCATATGAAACACTTCCCTTGTTTTTGTTTTTCTCTTGACTGTGTGCTGTGAAATTTGCCTCATCGCTACCCCACCCTCTTGCTGACAGCTGTGCTCTTTGCCATTCAGAAGCTGACGTCTCCCTAGGATGGCTGGCTGAGATGGAAAAGGCCTCTTCCTTTTCCCCTGGGGGCCGTAGTTGTATAGTTGAAGAGTTCCTTGAACCAAGAGATCTAATTGCCTTCTGACCCTGAGGGATCCATTTGGGCCAGAGGGCATCCACAGGCACTTGCTAGACTGCGGAGGGAGGGCCCAGAAAGAAAGAACCCTGCTCATGACTGTCC
Organism: Ceratotherium simum simum; assembly: GCF_057802395.1. NCBI lineage: Eukaryota > Metazoa > Chordata > Mammalia > Perissodactyla > Rhinocerotidae > Ceratotherium > Ceratotherium simum. The sequence goes on from NC_141900.1 coordinate 84,633,080, forward strand.
ATTTTATCTTGTTTTGTTTTATATCTTTAGAAGACATACAATTACTTTAACGACAAAAACTATGGAAACAAAATATAGTTATGTAAAACAGGCGACCACAAAGTATACAGCTTCCCAGATTCCCCAAAATTCCCCACAAGCACGTGCACCCTGACATTTTTCTTTTAATTTGGGTGCCTCGTTACAGCCTCATATACCCCAGAACTGGGCACAATAGGAAGATGTGGAGGGGGGCACACTTCAGGAGAAGCACTGCTCATGTGTGTGTCTGTACTCGCGTGTGAGAGAACGAGAGATTGATTCCTTGCCATTTCACCCCTGATGAGCCAGTAACCGCAGTCGAAAAGGCTTTAGCTAGCTAGTGACGTGTCTCTGTGGTACTGGACAAGACTAGCCTGGCAGGGCGTGGGGCTAGGCTGTGGTGGTGAGAACAGGGAACACGAGTAAGTGAGAAGCACGAACAAGCCAGCATCACTAAAGTTTTTACCGTGGTGCAAGGGAACAGGCAGACAGCCTGGGGCTTTGGAAGAGATGTGAAGGGTGTGAGGCAGAAGAAGTGGTGGCTCCTCTCTCCTTTTTCCCGCGAATGAAACTTTATTCTCATATGCGCTGTGCTGAGGAATCTACCCATTCCTGCCTCTGGTCTCCGCCACTTCAGACACACACTGAGTGTGTTTGTGCCCATTGGTAGGTACAGCCCTGGTGTCATTCTTCCCACAACTATCTGTTTCTGATCTGGGTAGTTATGACAGCTGCTGTCGCCTACCACAGGCTCGTACATGTGAATGTAGCCTCGGAAACAGCCCTGCAGTTTCTCCACCACCTCCTTCCTCTACTCTTCAATCTGCCTCCCCACTCTCCCGCAGCCCTCCCCTCTTCCCTGCCCTCTTTCCTTGAGCTGCTGAGCACATACAAGTGTGCACTCACATGCACCTAGACACACACACACGCACGCCCCTTGGTTGTCGCAAACACCAGGAATCGTCATCAGACAACGTGCTTGATTGTGAGCTGTGTTCAGGAAGTTTATCCCCCCACCCTCCTAAACACTCCGTTGCCACTTCCTCACCTGTCATGCCCTTACTAGAAATCAGGGGTTTTGGTTTTCTCATCCAGGCGCTTGTGCCTAGTGCTGTCTTTCAGTCGTGCAATAATCACACTAGAGCAGCTTTCCCCTCCCATGAAGACAGGCGCAGCCTGATGAGACAGGGTGATATCTCCCATTCGGCTGCAGACAATCAGGAAGCTTGGCTGTCAGGTACCTGATCTTCTCCCCCACTGTCCTCCCTTCTCTCCCGCTTCTCAACTGAAGCTTTGTATCCAGCATCACAGCTCAAATCCTGGTGCTTTGGTGCCCTGTTGCCACAATGTGACAGGAGCTAAAAAGCCTCGATTAAGTACAAGCCGTGCTTTCACTGTCCCACTGGCCGCAATGATGACTGAAATAGTCGTTTCCGCAATGTTGCATCAGTGGAAAGTAAAGGATGCAGAAATCCTTTTCTTTCCCTCAGGTCTCCCAAACAGGGAAAATAATCACTTCAATAGAACAGTCTTTCCCTGAATTCTGCAAAGTGGATGCTAGGCAGTAGTTTGGATTTGCTGTTCCTTTTTATCCCCGAGAGCCCAGTGAATGAGGGAAGGAAATGAATAGACTGCTTGTCACAACACCACCAGGGTCTCCACAGTGCGTGGGGCTGCTGCTGAGAGACCGAGAATGGGCTGGATTGGAGGCCATGGAGGCAGGCAGCCTTCCACAGGACAGGTTCACCTCTCCCACACGGTCCCTCGAGGGCTTCCTTTCTCCCTCAGCCCTGGGATTCCTCCTGCACTAATGGAGCTGTCTCTCTTGTTGCAGCATCCTGCCTGGAGTAAAAGTCTAACTCTGCCTGGTCAAAGGAAGGGAGGACTGCTGTGCAGTCTCTCCACACCCCTCCCCCATTAATCCAACAAAGGCAGCAAATCTCACCCGCTTCAGCCTCCAAAGGTGGCTCGCAAAGCGCAAAGAAGGCATGCTCCCTGCTGCACGCGCCCCACCACCCCATCAGACATCTTAATTCAATCAACTAGAAAGGTATTTCCAGTTTGAAGATACCCTTCATATTGTGTAGGCTAAAAGACGACGACCAGTAGAATGGTAGGAAATCAAAACCCATGTCTTGTGAGGACCTGGGGATGTTTAGCCTGGAGAAAATAAGACAGAAGATCAGAGGAAATAGATGTTATACTGTCTTCAAATATTTGAAGGGCTGTCAAGTGGGTAATGGATGTTTTATATGGTCCCAAGGAATTGGACGAATCTTAGAAGGCCTAGAATGTCAGATTGTGGAATTCTAATTTTATATGATAAACTATAGGAAGCCACTAAAGGGTTTTGAGCAGAATATTTTGCTTCAGGAAAATTAGTCTGGTAGCTGTATGTAGAAATAATCAGCATAGATGAAAATAGAGGGCAGGCAGGTGGATCAGAATAGGCGTGACAGGAGCCTGAACAGAGTTAATGTTGAAGATTGAGAGGATTCGATGGACTATACAAACAACTATGGAGGTGAAATTAATGGGATTAATAAGATGTAACAACCATTGGGTTATGTGACTAAAATAGGGACAAATCAAAGATGTGAGTTTTTTAGACTGGGAGGATGATAGTGCTGAAACCAGAATAGGGGAAGAAGGGAAGAAGGTGAGGCAATTTAGGAAGAAGACGAGTTTGGTTTTAGACTTGTTGAGTTTGAGGTATTGGCAGGACATCCAAGAGGTGATGTCTGTCAGACATTTGGGAATTGGGTCTAGAGCTTAGAGGACAGTTCAAGATGACATGTCTCTAGGTTCTACATGATGACAGTGATGGAGAACATGAGAATGGATGGGACTCCCAAGAGATGATGCAGGAGTAAAAAGAAAGATAGGACAACCAGTAAAGAGAAGCAAAGGGAGGAGGGAATTTCCCTGAAGGGTTGGTGCGTGGGGTTGAATGCCACATAGAGGCCTAGTAGGACTCCTACTGAGAAGAGATTGTCAGAGGAGGTTACTTTTCCAAGTAGAGTCTTAGTAGAAAGATAAAGTCTGAGTACAAAATCGTAGGAGCAAAGGACTTCTGTACAAGAAGTAGGATACTGAACGGATATCAGGGAGTGGAAGGAAGCAGTTACAGTGAGGAACAAAGAATGGCAACTCTGGAAGTTTCAAAGTTTGAGCTTATGGGGTGTAAGGTTTGGGTGGGGAAATCTGAGTCTGTGAGAGGAGAGTGGGAATAAAGGGGAAAGATCACAAGTGCAGGAGAGGGGACATTCATAAAACGGGGTGCAGGAGAGGGAGGTTGAGGGCAACACTGGGTAATGTCAGCTGCCTCAGACAGTTCCCTTGAGCCACGTTTTCTTTCCTTTTACCTTCTCGGTTATGTGACCATAGGCGTTTGTAGTATTAGTTTCTATTATTATTATTTATGATATTCTTATGCTGTCACCTGTACTGGTAGGTTCTGGTAGGTTGAACTCTGCCTTGCCTGGATTTTTTTTTTTTTTTAACTAGCATACAATATCATTTAGAGCAAGAGCCAGCAAACTTTTCCTATAAAGGGCCAGATAGTAGATATTTTAGGCTTTGTGGGCCATGTAGTCTCTGTCACAAATATTTAACTCTGTTATTGTACCATGAAAGCAGCCATAGACAACAAATGAGTGCAGCTGTGTTCCAATAAAACTTTATTTATAGGGACTGAAATCTGAATTTCATGTAATTTTTACATGTCACAAAATAGTATCCTTTTGATTTTTTTTTTTTTAAGCCATTCAGAAATGTAAACACCATTCTTAGCTCATGGGTGGTACAAAAGCAGGGAGTGGACTGGTTTAGTCCACTGGAAGGTGTCTGCTTACCACTTTACATTACTCCCTTCTTCACTCACAGCCCAGAATTCAAGCTACTTATCAGGATAGGATGAACAACTTTGGCTTTTCAGAATTCCTTTCCTTTTTTGCCTGTTTTTATTTATTTTAAGTAAAGTTAGTGAGATAAAGGGCTTACACATCAGCTCTCAGATTTTTATTCGTTCTCCTTGGTTTTGGGGTCTTAGTATTCCTACGCTAACTGGTTCCCTCTTCTTCAGTTCCACCAGCTGAGTGTACTAATCTCTGGATGAGTTTATTTTGGATTTCACTTACCCATCAGGAGGAGAAGCTCAGAGCAATTTTCTGTGAGTGAAAGCTCAAAGGCAATAGTTTGGAAGTATACTTCACACATCTCAGAACTATTTTGTTCGAATAACACAACACAGCTTGGTTTAGAAAAAGTCACTCTAAATTTATGCAAGTAAGTAGCTTTTACATTTGGCTGCCAGGTATGTGCCAGAATACCTTCTGGAATCTTGTACTTGCAAGATCCACGTGGGTATTTCCTATGACTTTCTCTTTACCCTGTATCTATTCTCTACCAGCCTGGACAATAAATTCAAATTTTTCTCTTTATCTATTAACGTGGAATTTTAAAAGACCAAGATTGGAATTCTTCAGTACCAAAAATTAAAGAGGGGAAAAAATAAATCTAGGTTTTATTTGATTCAAAGATAAAGTTACATGTTTAAAATAAGTCAGAAAAAGCAAAAGTTGAGGTTCTCATAGAAACCAACTCCCCCTCATTGCTGAGACCTGGGTTTGTACTTGTTAGGTGCTGTCTCCATGGTGCCACGTATTACATAAAAGCTTGAGCCATGTAGCTTTCTTGTCATTGGAAAGACTGTTGTGGCCCTAGCTTTTGACCTCAAATGCTTTGTTTTCAGTGTAATGAAGGTATGAGTTTGTTGTTTTGACATGCATAATGAAGAGAAACACAAGGGAGAAACATCTGGGAGGGCACAGTTCTTTCCCATGCCCAGTTGTTTCCTTCTGCTCCTAGTTAATGGTGATATTATTGCAGCTGCTGCTCATAGCAAACCCAAAACAAACGTGTGTTGGGAAGCAGACAGCCTGTCATGTCCAAAGCCCCTTCCCAAATAAACCCCCAAGACAGCCTGGCTCCATTATTTAGGGCCATACTCTCAGAATGCCACAGGGAAGGAAAGGCCTGGTTAATCAGTGAGGTTTTTTTCTCCCTTTAAAATAATCCTTGTTTTCAGATCTTCTTCTGCAATGGGGAGAATTATAAAAGGTTATTCTGATGCTGGCCCGATTGTTATCTCCTGCACCAGCTCCATCTGAAAAAGCTTTTCTCCCTTTTAGGAATGATTCTTTGGTGTCTAAAGCCAATGATAAATCAAGTATGCAGAAGCCAGTTCTGCACACTGTCCCGCTAGACTGAGAGCCAGAAAGCCAGTATAAGGCCTCTGAGCCATCCCTCCTTTGTCTCCTTCTAGGACAGTGGTCAGTGATTTAGCATTTAACACTCAATTGCCTTCAAGTCTTAGAAATAAGAGTTACTAGATTTCTTCATGAACTCAACAAGTATAAACTAGTCTGCATACAGAACTCGGAATAGGACATGGCTATAATAGGTTTGTCAAATCTGTTTCTGATAGGTTGCCTCCTCTCTGGCATTCATTTAACAGACAATTATTGAGTATCTCCTGTGTGCCAGATACTGGGGATACAGAGGGAACTGGCATATCCCTTTCCTCAAATGACTGCAGAAGGGAGGTCCACCATGAACAGGCTCACAACAACAAGAGATGAGACCTGAAAAGTCACCCCGCTCCTAGTGGTAACACTACTGTGACTTGCACTGGAGAAACTTAAGGCATGTTTAAAGCCAAGCACTTTTTGTAGATTCCTCCCCTTCCTTTCTTCAGAAGCTACAGTTCCCATCGCATTGTGAAGGCTGGGTCTTACTGCTCCTGTTGCCAGTTAACTTCAGTTTCTGGCCTTTCAACAAATGCATCAAACATTCCCAAATCACAACAACCTAATAAAAGTCTACCCTAAACAATTGGAACTATGGACTAAAAACAGCTTCAGCCTCGGCTCTTGCCCAGTTCTGACTCCCCTGACTACAATTACCTGAGGAGTTTCATCCCTTTAATTAGGATCCCTTCATTCTCCTTTTATCCCTTTATTCTGATCACTGAAAGAGCTTTAGCAGTGACATGTTCCAAAATTGGCCCACAAGATGCTACCTCCCTTGAGGTAACAAAGTGTAGCGGTTTAGAGAACGAGAGAGAGAATAAACAATTTGAGGCAATACAAAATCCTTGTTTCGTTTCTGACCCTTTTAATACAAATTGAGGCCTCATACCATGTAGAACTAACTCTTAGGAACTAACTGATCTACTATTTGCCTTGCTCTTTGGGCCATTTGGGGGACATGAAAATATAGGACTAGTGGTCCTAAGTGGGATGGTTTGCAGTTCTCAATTGTTAACTGACTCATTGATGACATTTGCAACTCGAGACCTCCAAATTATTTCTGCTTTAAAGCTTATGAGAGAGCCCAACGGGCAAGCTTTTGGTGCATGAGGTGCGTTACATTTCTGAGAACGAACAATGTGAACTGATTTGACTTTACATGTATATTCAGGTGATAACCACATTCCTTAAAATTAGGCAGATGGCCTCTCTGCCTCTGCGTTTTGTGCCGATAGCTTGAGCTGGATTTTGTTCTTGATGCTTAGGGAAGGAATAGCTATCTAAATACTGTTAACACCAAAGAATTTTATTTTTTTAATTGACCTGGACATAGTTAAAAGTGTTGCTTTTCTTGAGCTACATACAGAGTTTAAGTGACTTACTCTCCGTGTGTAGGGGCGTTTTTAAAATTTTGTTTTGTTTTTGGTGGGGGGGAAGATGGCAACGGAAAGTAAGAAATGGAACTAATTGAATCGGGGGGGTAAGAGTCTCTGCTGAGAGTCTGAATTATAAATTGGCTAACTGCAGCAGCAGGAACTCAGGCAAACGTATTGGAGTGCAGTCAGTGTGACAGGATGCTTATTTTGGTGTTCTTTCTGTGCCTTGCCTTGTCCTTGACGTTTACTCCAGGGGACTGTGTGTTTAGAAAGAAGGGAGAAGTGTCTGTAGTTTCCCATCGGGGAAACTTTTACAGCACTCTTAGCTAGGGTCCTGGAGACCAGGGATGAAGATGCCCTACTACATGAGATAGTCTAGTCTCTTGTCCTTCTCCCAGCTGTCTGTCCCCCGGCTCTGTACTCAGCCCCATTTTATCAGTAGGCAGGCATGTGCCACATGCTAGCCAATAAAGCCATTTTTGTTCTGAAAGTCCCACCAGAACCACCATTTTGTCACCTCTCTGGTTTGATCAACAGAAATTGTGTTGAAATTTCAGGGAGGAGTATTTAAAGCAGAGGTGTTTAGACTTGAATATTACTAAAGAAGTCTTTCCCTAAATATAGAAAATAAAATCACAGTTTTCTGGTCTGGGCTGCTTTCATGTAAGCAGAGGGGTGGGCTTAGTGGCCACCTTTCAGCTTTAGGATCAAATAACAGCATCTTCATTTCCATTGGGAAACTTATTTATAGCCTAGTAGTCATCTCCATGCTAAGTTTTTCCGATATTTTGTCCAGATTTTCTTTCCCCCAATAATTACACCCCCTGTTCTTAGGCTGAGCATTTTCCCTCCCTTCTTGTGTTTACACCTTTCAAATATTTGCAGATTGTTATCGTGTCACCCTCTTAGTCACCGCTTTGCCGAACGGTACAGATTTAGCACCTTTTATCTTTCCTTTCAAGGCAGGCCTCCCGCCCCTGAGTCATTTTCTACTGCTCTCTTTAAATGTGCTCCAGTTTCTGCATTTCCATGTGGCCACACTGCTTCCTAGAGCTGAACACAGGGTCATAAGTGAGAATTGTTTTCCGTCTTTGTTGTATTGGAAATGGAACATCTTTGCGGCGCTCCAGCCTCAGGTCTCGCTGACATTGCTGGTCAGAGTTGACCGCTTCCTCCCTGTACTTATTCCGCATTTCCCAAGTGTGCCACTTTACAGACCAGTGGGGTAACTGGCTGTAGCTATGCTTTCTTTTTCTTCCTTGAAGTGTTATGTAACCATGGGAAAGTGGGGTGTATGTAGTTAGGGATTCTGTCGGCCCCTCTCCTGGTGTTTGCATAAGGTCTATGACCCTGAGTGTTCATTAGCCTTTTCCTTCTCTGTGTAATTCTTTTCAGAAGTATTTTTCACTAATATTCATTCACTGGACATTTCTTAAGGCTCTACAATGCCACTGTGTGCTAGGCAGTGTATTAGATACTGGAAGGAATAAAATCTGATTGACACAGTACCCACCCTGAGAAGCAATTTAGTCATAGTTTTATTTGGGTTGCAAATACCAGATTCTCACATCGGCTTGCTCGTGGTAGCAGTGAGGGAAAACGCAAATTTATGGGAACATCCATGAAAATCTAACGGGATCTAAGGTAAGGTTAGGTCTCACAGATCCTGGAACCTGGAAGGTGAGTGAGTCTGAGATTGCTCCAGGGACTTCACTGTCGGTCTCCAGTGTTGATGCAAATTAGTCCCCTCTGCTTATTACCTCCTTCCTCTGGCTCCTGATGGGCTTATGCTTTTTGCACACTGCCCAGTTCAAATTTTAGAAAGAGAATCTTAACAGCTCACCTGATATCTTCCATTTCTACTTGGCCAGAGCTTTTTTTCCCCTGCCAGCCAGACTGTAGATTGGCTCCATTTGAATCCGGTGCAGCAGCAACTCTCCCTCCTTCCCTGTTATTCCCCACCTTCTGCTCTGACCTCCATCCCCAGCTTGTGGTGAGGGGAAGGGATGGAGGCCAGGGTCATATGCTGGAAAATATAGCTGCCTGAGACTTACCCTTAGCAAGGGATCTAGCAGGATGAGCCCGGTGATTGACTTGTCCAATACATTCTACAGTCTCTCAGACACACATACAACTGCACAACATAATCCAATTATCACATGCTATTTCTTAATATTCTGCAACCTATAGGCTAAATGGTAAAATCAGTCGCCAATAACATACCTTATACAATGGTAGAGGAAAATAATGTTTTCATGCTGATAATTAAGCTTCATTGGCACAAAGTCTTTCTTTTTCATCATTGAGTCCTCACCTTTCAACACAGAGCCTAGTCCAGAGTAGGCACTGATACGAATTTGTGAAATGGAGCGGGGGAAGGCCTGCTAAGTGACCTGTCGTATTTTTAAGTATCCTAAGTAGGCAGAAAGCAAAGATTATGTCTGCATGCCTTCTATGCCCTTCCCTTGGTAATGTCCGAAGCAGTAGCAAGCACACAGTGGACATGCAATAAGCACCATTGACTAATCCTTCCAGTTGGTTATTGTTTCCGCTAGAGTTTTGTTTCCTTTGGCTAATGCCTGGTCTCTTGTTTGCTAGACTAAGTGCCATTGGGAAGCTGTCACTTCTAGCCAAGGCAGATTTGCTACACTTCCTTTTAGCTCCCAATAAAGGAAAAAGCAAACACACTTTGAGCCCAGAGGCTTAATCATTGTGAAACTTAACATACAATGTAAAGTATTCAGAGGGATACATGACTCTCACATAGCCATCAATAGAGTCTCTTATATTGCCGTTATTATATCATTAACAAGAATTTGTACTTCTTGTTCCAAAGCTGACTGACCAAAGTGTTTGTGTTAATTGACCTAGTTAGTCAATGTCTCTAAACGTATAATTTCTTTTTAATAGAATGCCTATAACCCAGCGTTTTAAATTTGAAAGGAGGCACCCTATACTCCAAGAGTCAAACCTGGGTGAGGAATCTCAAAAGGGCGTAACCAAAATTGTAGGATTTTATGGCCAGAAGAGACTTTGGAGCACCTTCATTTTATAAACAGAGACCATGAGGCCTGGAAAGTTTTCCTACTTTGTCAGTGGCAGAGCAGAAACCAGACCCATGATGTGCTGATAGCTAGTGATGAACTTTCTCTCTCTAAACAATACAAAATCAGGCACATCCTCTTTTTTGTTTTATTTTAAGTAGTCTTGGCCAACCATCATATCCCAGAAAGCATAGAAAAGATGTGAAAAATAATGGGTTTTTACCTGTATGCAGAAAGCTCTGTAGGGCTCTAATGAGGTCAGGGAGCCATATGGAGCAGGAGGGAAGGGTGTGTGTCTTGGCTGCCTCTTCTGCATCTGCTGTTGGTGGAAGTCAGCTGAGAAGGCCCTATAGGGTACAGTAACTCTCTTCATTCTGGCACACCCCATAGCAGAGAAGGAAAATGTTTAAGAATGTTTCAGACTTTTTCTAGGTGTAGGGTTTTTTTTCTTTTTTTAATTAAAACAAAATGTTTTTATTTTTTGAATGGTTTGTGAGTATCAGGGATAAGCTTGGCAGTTAACCTGCACCTGTGGCGTGTGAAGCACAGCAGAGTTAATATGTCCTTATCAGCAACCAGCACTGCACCGTCTCTTATCAGAAAGACAGCTATTAGTGGTAATATGCGCGATCCAGAATTACGGGCACTTCCTCACCTGGCTGGGGAGAGCTTCTGGAACTCCAGTGATAGCTCACTTTGTATTTACTATCTTGGGAGCTCTCCGTTGCTGCGTATCACCCTGCCCAGCTCAGCAACTGCAGCCTGGGGTTTGCTTTCTGAGAACCCAACTTTCTTTCCCTTGATCTGTTTTCTTTAACTTGTTCTTTCCTTTTTTCTTTTTTTAAGTCCATTGTATTGGTAACAAAGCAGCACACCAGGGACACCAGCCCAGTACTGCAGTCGTCCTTTGAATAAAGGTGCACCATGGACTAGGTTTACTTACTGACCAAGCGCTTGGAAAGGAGGGCACAGCAGAACTCTTCTTGCTGACGGCATGTGTCTTCACCTGGTTTTCACAGCAACATCTGTCTTTCCAGCTTTAGAATGTTAACACTTGTTCGGTTTCCTGTTAGTAGACAGCGTATTTCTTGCCCTGTTCCTTGATCCCTTGGGACACAAAAGCAAATCCTTAAGCTTGCCCTCAGCACAGGGGCCGGCCCGGTGGCGCAAGCGGTTAAGCGCGCACGCTTCGCTTTGGCAGCCTGGGGTTCGCAGGTTCCGATCCCAGGCACGCACCGACGCACTGCTTGTCAAGCCATGCTGTGGCGGCGTCCCATATAAAGCAGAGGAAGATGGGCATGGACGTTAGCTCAGGGCCAAGCTTCCTCAGCAAAAAAAGAGGAGGATTGGCATCAGATGTTAGCTCAGGGCTGATCTTCCTCACACACACACAAAAACAATAACAAGTCCTCAGCATAGCCTCTGAACTCTCCAAGAGGGCCATCAGGGCTTGCCCCATCCCTCTCAGGCTTCTATCTTCACACCTCAGTCTGTACCAGCGTTTTTCAAGCTGTGGCTCTTGCCCCACTAAAGGTCTTAATTCAGTGTCATAACCATCTTTTTTTTCTCTTTAATGAAAGAGACAGAGCATATCACATGTAGTCAAAATTAACCATTGTTTTGTGGAAACTTGGTTATATGTAAGTGTATATACTCATATGTAGATGTGTATATGGGTCATAATAAAAATTAAAAGTTTCAAAAACACTCATCTACATGATCCTTCTGCAGAAGTAGATTCTGCCTCCCCTCACCCACTCCCTGTTTCTGAGTCCCTGTTCTGGTGTCCTGCCTAGAACCCACCTCATATCTAGGAATTCCCCTGCCCAGAGCAAGGAACCTGCCTCTGTGCTCCAGTCTGACAGTGCCTGAGACTCTGCTACCATGACGACCCCAGTGCCAAGCACCCCTCTACTTTACATCTAAATACCAGCTGTGCCTGGACTCTCTGACTCTGCTTACCTGCCCAACAAGAAATTGAGTACCCCAGGGCCCTGGACTTCTATCTAGTCTCCATTATAGGTTATAACACCCTCTGGTCACAGTGTTGTTCAACTCCAAAATTGGACTTTTTCTCAGTGGCTTTAGCATCTGACAATCTAGGGTTCAGATAGGCCACGTAGTAACTTTGGGGCCTTATAGTCAATTCATAGATAGTCAAGAGTACTCAGTAAATGTTCGTTTTTCCCCTTGTTCTCTTAGCACTTATACCTGGGTTTAACTCTTTGGAACCTCCTCCCAGTGGGTCTGTTTTTAAGATACTACTTCTCCCTGTCCTAATAAGTAATGTCCGCTAAGCCATCCCTGACCCTGAGCTGAGATGTGACAATGAGACAGGTTTTGACTGGAAAGGGGTTTCTTCAGAGGAGACAAGTCAAAAAGAAGTAAGTCAGCCCAGAAGAAAAGGAAGTCAGTGATAAAAGCAGAGATAATCCTCTTGTTGCTTGAGGCAACTTTTCTGTTCCTTCTCCTTTCTCTTACCTACCTACCTGACAGGAATTGATGTGCATGGATGTGTTTACTTTCTTCCACTTAAAAAGGGGCAGGGAGGGGCCTGCCCAGTGGCATAGTAGTTAAGTTCACTGTGCTCTGCTATGGTGGCCCGGGGTTCGCAGGTTCGGATCCTGGGCGTGGATCTGTGCACAGCTTATCGAGCCATTCTGTGGCAGGTGTCCCACATATAAAAAATAGAAGAAGGTGGGCACAGAGGTTAGCTCAGGGCTTTCCTCCTCAGGGAAAAGAGGAGGATTGGCAACGGAGGTTAGCTCAGGCCTCATCTTCCTCACCAAAGAAAAAAAGGGGGCCGGGTAGGGAAACAGCCTGCTTAAGCTTCCTCCTCTTGAAGAGCTGGAGCTCAGCTGCTGGCCAGCGGAGGAGCAAGGGAACCCAAGGCCTCCTTTGCTTTTGAGTCTCCGTGGAGTGATTGGTTTGTGGTCACCACAGGCCCATATGACTCCCTCTGAAAGATATTTTGAATCCATTTCAGCTTGATTTGTTCAACTCCCTGGGCTCATCGAGCCATCTTGTTCTCTGGATATAATCACCTGGTAGTCTCCAGGATTCAGAGAGAGCTGCTGGGTTCTCTTGATCTCTTGAGATTTCAGAATACCAAGATAGTGACAGAGGAGTAGTGGGTAAATCTACTCAACCAATGAGACTCAGAAATCTTTTGTGCCCTTTTCGTGAAAATTCTTTCCCCCTAATTCCTACCACGCAGTGAGTTGCCCTAGTCTCCTCCCAATTCTAGTCCCCAGTTCATAACAGCCCCATCAACAGCATCCCAGTTCTGTCCCACCCAAATAGCTACTAAGGATCAGAAACAAACTGAACACTTATTTTAGCATTATTTTTATTTTGCAACAATGCTTTATCTGTGGTTATGTGGCCAAAAAGTTCAATAGAATTGTTTATTTTTCTCTCTGACAATTCTGTTCTTGCTTAGTTTGCAGATATAAAATGAAAAGTGTTTTTGGCTGTTGATGTTGTGAAAATCATGGGCTTTCATTCCATTTTGACCTAACCCCATCTCTCCCTTCAAGGTTAACCTCAGGCTCTTTGTCTATGAGTTTAATACTGTCTTTTACAAAAATAAGTTCCACTTCTCCCATACAACTTGGCACTAAAGTGCCTGAAATGAGGCAGCCCTGGTGATCTGGGGTGAGCCTTCAGCTCACCATATGACACTTGAGTGAGCCTTCAGCTGTCCTGTCTTCACATGGGTTGGGGAATGGTCCTGGCCCCGGCCCAGGCTGCTCTACTCTGCAGTTTCCCTCCTGATGCTGCACTCCCCGTCTAGTGTTGCATTTGATGTGATGTATTCCTTTTGTGAGGCCTTGAGGCTTGGAGAGAAAGCTCTGTTCTTGAGCTTCTGAAAACCCAAGGTATAAAGTATTCCCTTTCCTCTGAGCTTTATGCCCTTGAATCTCTTCTGTGGCCAGAAACATGAGCAGCCACCTGGCTTCATCCATAAGAGATGTACCTTCTGTCCCAGCAGTGGTGGCCCCTCTTCTCTGAAAGGCTCCCCAGCAGGTGTTTGCAGTAGCCCAGACTCCCTGCTACTTTGTCTCCCCATGCCAAATCTCTTGTGCCGTCACCTGAAACTGTTTGTAAATTAAGAGGTGACGCCTCCCAATTCTGCCTTGTTGCAGCAGGAGAGACCAGCAATGATTCAGAGATGTGGGCGCTAAATGCGTCCTCCCCAGATTTTGATTGTTTTCTTTTCCTACATCTCTAGCCTAGTTCAACTTTTTGCTTCATAATTACAGTCGCAGTATGAATTTTTTTGAAATATTTATGTCTAATTCAGACATCAAAATACGACATATTTCATGGCCTGTCACAGATGAGCACTGTTAATGATAAATATATTTGCAAAGTGAATGACTGAATCAAAGAGGAAGCAAAGGCAGTCTAAGTTGCTTAGTGAGCACCTATTTTGAATAAAATATTGTCCTTGGATACAAAGAAGTGAGAGGATGGGATTCTGTTGTCAGGGATCTTACAGGCTAGTTTTGGAGTAAACGATGACTGAGATTTTGATTATGGGTAATTGCTAAGAGTAAATAATGATAAAATAATAACAGCTAAAATGTATTGAATCTTTCCATATGTTGGGCATTGCACTAATTATTTTACATACATAATCTCCCCTAGTTCACACAACAACCATGTGAAGTAGATATGTTATACCAGTTTTTTCATATAGGGCAACTGAGGCTTTGAATGGTTAGTAACTTGGCCAAAGTCACAAAGCTAGTAAGTGATACAGTTAGGTTGTGAATCCAGGTGAATCCAGGTCTGTCTGGCTCCAGACACCTAATACTTCATTAGTATTCTGTTTTTTCTGTCTCTCATTCTGAATGAAAAACTGATGGTACTATTGTCGAAAGTATAGCCAGAGGACAGAGTGGGAAGTTTATTTGAAGAGGAAAATGACACGGAGTTAACACTTTTGAATTTGATGTGAAAGTCAGATAGTAAAGAGAAAATGTGTAGGAATCAGCTGGAATGGCTCTCAAGAGGCAGAATGGCTGGGGCTATCAGTATAATTTAGGTGAAAGAGCCATTTATGTAAGTGATAGTTAAGGCAGTGAGACTATAGGAGTGTAAGGAGCCAGGAGTACAAGATGAGGAGTCATCCCACATCTTATTTGGAACCCACCGGCTCCTCTTGTTAATTCCCAGGTGCTGTGACTGAGCGCTCCTCTCCGTTGTTGCTACTGTAATAGTGTTGGTTATTCCCACCTAGGGCCAACTGAACTCCTCCTCCCCTTCTGCCACTACTTCTACCTTATCTCAGACATGGTGGCATCCTGATCTAATGCCTGCCTCATTAGAAGTGCCAGGGGACCATCCTTGCTGGACACCAGGCCTAGTGGCCCCTTTTCATCACAAATTCTTCTTTTCTCCTGACACAGGCATTGAATGCCCCAGAGGAGCCCGAAACCTCCCCGGCTTGGTGCAGGAGGGAGAGCCCTTCAGTGAAGAAGCAACGCTTTTCACCAAGGAACTGGTGCTGCAACGAGAGGTAGGACACCTTCCAGTTGTTTCTCGTATGGGGTGCGATGAGAAATAGGGCTCACTTGGTCTGATGTTTTTCTGCCATGTCAGAGATCAGTCTGTCACTTTTTCTGGTGTTGAGCCTTCCACATCCATGATCCATTCTGTGTCTGCCCACATCTTTTTTCCTTAAGCCCTGCATTTTGGCCAGCTGCCCCCAAATTGCTCCTCACTGTTGGTGTCCTGGGATGAGTGGTGATCACTAGGCCAGCCTAGCCAGGATCCTGATGTAGAGAGCTCACAGCTTTGCAGTCCTCCTCCTCGGCAAACTAGCCTGAGCTGCCTGCCTCCAGCTGGATTTGGAAGCTTGACTAACGCTGTCAGGGGCCAATTTTCTTTGAACATTTATTTGTGTCTTTGAGTAATTGCATTTTCTGTAGCGGGTTTTCTGACTTAATTTAATTGTATTTCTGTTTCTGCCTGTTGGGCTGGCTCTTACAGGCAGGAGTTAAGCTTCTCAGCTGCTATGGTGCCCATCTACCTGCTAATTTTTATCAAGTCATAGTCAACAGATTCATCTTCTTTCCAGGAATATGCCAGTCTTTCATCCTGCTAGGTGGGTACAAGAAAGGAACAGTAGGAGAGTGTGCTGGGCTCTGGCTTAGGATGTTAGATCTGCCTTTGTCCTCAGTTCTTTTACAATCAAATCCGTAGGGTCCCTCCAGCTTTCATGCAATTTCATAATATGCACAGAGCTAAAAGATTATGGGGTCCTAGAGGTTATCTCACTCATGGGTCTTTGTAGATCCTTGAGATCAGACATATTGGCTTCTTTGGGATGTTAAGTGATAGAAATACCTGTTCATAAGCTTCAGCATCTCTCATTTTCATTTGAATTGCCAACGAGCATATTAGGTGTGAGAGGTATAGGAGAACAGGCTAGCCCAAGATGCTTGTGTTGAACTACCCGGGCCTCAAGAGAACCACCACTTTGACTTCTGACTAAGCAGTATTGCTGTTGCTTGCCACCTCTTTGGGATTTCTCTAGCGCTTGCCTTCTCACTTTGGGAAAGAAAGTGATATGTCAGAAGAAGGTGGTATGTCAGAAGAAATCCTGGATTCAAGAGAGATGGGTTCCATTTCCCAAACATCAACTGCAGCTACCTGGGTGTTGCGTCTGCTCTGTTGGCCATCTGTACAGTGGGGATGGGGGATGCAGCTTAATCCTTTTATTGTCTCATCAATCTCACGTTGCCCTCTATTTTGTTTTTGGTAAGGTGTATTTATTTTTGTCAGGTAGAAGTCCTTATATTAGCCTCCAAGGTGCCTTCCTCCTACCCCCTATTTTGTAACTGCACACTTGTAGCTTGAAATTTTATCAATTAAAGGTAGCCCCGTGCTAGAGAAGTTATTTCAAGAATCCAAACACTCCAGTTGTCTGTCAGTAGCTGTTGCAATTTTTGAAGTGACACAGGGATCAGGTAGAAGGGGCCGATATGGTAGAATTTCCCTCTGTTTGGGCCTTTGGATAATGAACTACAGAGCAGTTTCATGTTGGAAAAAGCAGGTGAGTCCACTCAAGGTCCTAACTCAAAGACATTACAGAGGCAGCAGCAACAGAGGTATGTTTGTTTGTTTGTTGTTGTGCTTTGCATACAGGGAGGAAATCCCCTCGTTGAATTGCCTAAAATGTTTGTTAGCAACATTCTCATCACTTACTATCTAAATCACATTTCTGTTTTGTTTCCCATTCCTCACCATAGTCATCTTGTTGTTTCACATCTCCTAGTTTCTTTCCCTTTCTTTTTCAACTCTTGTTTTCCCAGCCACTTTTCTTCCTGATCATGTTTCTGGCCCGCTGGTGATATCCAAAAGCACAAGGGGGTCAAAGAGAATACTGACCACTAAAAGGAGTGAGTGGCCCAAAGCTGTTTTACTCTCTCATGGTTATTATGACCTTACCTTTGTCCATATGTTTGCTGACAGTTGACTTTGAAAAAGATAAATTTTTCTCCCCATCTTCTTTGATGCCCCTGGCCTGTGAATGTGTTTGCAGATCCTTAGTCTAGTCCAGAGTTGATATTTATCTTTCTTGGTTGTAGTGTCCCAATCTTTCTTAGTCTTGAGTTGGGGGTCTGTTGATAAAGAACCTTTCTGCATTTTCTTAGCTGCTTATATGATTACTTGGGGCGACTCTTTATCCAGAGGAAAGACAAGTATGGCCTAACTAAGACTAACTTGGGATTTTGACTAAAGGAACCAGTTATAGCCTATTCTCCTGGGCATTTCCCTTCCTATAATATATGAAAACTGTTTTCTGAACAGTGTAAGAATGAAGAGAAGTTGTTTTGTTTTGCTTTGTTATAGGTTTATTCATTTACTTTTACCTGTATAGTACCTTCATTTTTATTCCATGTTTTCCTGAGGAGCATTTCTCTTTGCCCTCCTCTCTCCACTCCACAAGGATCTAGAAAAGCCTGATGGATAAGTACTTCTGGATGCAGAGGTCCTTCCCACCCGTAGGAGAAAGTACCGTGCAATTGCATGGATGCCTAGTGCGGGTCCCCACTGCCCACCTCACGTAGCTCTTACCTTCAGGGCAGCCTCCATTGTGCCATGTTCCGCTCCAGGAACTCTTCTTGAGCCGAGCCACTGCTGTGATGGCCACAGATGAACTGGTTTTTTGTATCTTGTGCCTATTAGCTTGATAATTAGATTTACCTCAGATAATTGGGTATTGTAAATATGTGATTGTCCTTGACCCTGTCCCATCCCTCCTTGTTAAATTTTTATCATCTTATTTTGGACCAGGATTTCTCTGCCCCCTGCCTGCTTTCTGATTACTATAAATCTACATTATCATATAGGAAAGAGAAGCGCCCAGATTTCATGATTCTATAGCGCCTCCAGGGCCCCTATATGATCCCACAGGGACATGTCCGTTGAGTTGGACTTCCATACATGAACCCATACTGACTAGAGAAGGATAAGGAGTGGCGGAAAGATACTATGTAATGGACACTGCCCCTAAGTCAACCCCCTGCCAAGGAGCTGACAGAAAGCTGGTGTGCAGGATGCCTGGCCCTGGAAAGTGACTGTTTATTAAGTGCATTGTCTTCACTTTGGGTAGCCAGCACAGGAATTGCTGCCTGTCTCTTTCTTTGTTTTTGGTGTTTTTGTTTTTTTTTTGAGGAAGATCGGCCCTGAGCTAACATCTGCCAATCCTCCTCTTTTTTTTTTTTTTTTTTTTTTTGCTGAGGAAGACTGGCCCTGGGCTAACATCCATGCCCATCTGGCTCCACTTTTTATGGGACGCCGTCACAGCATGGCTTGCCAAGCGGTGCGTCAGTGCGTGCCCGGGATCCGAACCGGCGAACCCTGGGCCGCCGCAGTGGAGCACGCGCACTTAACCACTTGCGCCACTGGGCCGGCCCACTTTCTTTATTTTGGATGAAGAAAGAATTGCAGTCTTTCCATATCCTCATGTGGAGCCTGCACAGTCTCAGACAAGTCTCTTCTTTACATTTCAGTGGCCCCCATTGTCTTGAGACCCGAGAGCCCTGCTTTCCTTAAATGTGTTTTACAGTGACACTAGTCAGCACAGAGCTACTGACGTTTCTGGCCATCACGCAGCTCCATCTTCCTGAGTATCTCCCCTGCCACTTTTCATTGCATTTCTTCTTTTACTCCATCTTTCTACATGGTCCTTCTCCTCAGCCATCGGTTCCTGTTGGCTTTCATTCCTTTCCCTGAGTTGGGAGTCTGGGGGGGACTGGACTGTTCCAGGTCAGTGGTCTGGGTGTTCTGGTGGTGCTGAAGCCCCAGGGCAAAAAGAACAGTAAGTGAGACACCGTGTCCTTACCTGATTCTCTTTGTGACCTTGAAAGTCAAAGCAGCCAAGGAACTCGCAGATGACTTCACTCTTACTTTTACTCAAAGGAAAGCCAGTAATCTCAACAGCTGAATTGAGTTTAAATGGCTTGTTATAGCCCTGAAAATGAGTTTGCTCTCGTGTTCCCTGCCTTTGAGGCTGGGCTGCTTCTGGACCACACAACATGAGATCATTACATCCATTGCTTTAGCTGTGACTATGAGCTATGAGTGCTCTCTCCCATTGGATGGCATGTGCTTGGTGACATCCCCTTTTGCCCACCCCCTCTTCCCCCAGTACAGCTGCCTCTTTCAGGCAATTCCTTGCCCCAGTGCCAAGGACAGGAAGATCTGGTCTAATTTCCCAGATGGGGAATTGTGCCCATTTCTAGCGTCTTCCCAGAAGTAGTGGTAAGAAATGGCATTAGCTAATGGGTAGATAGCCAGCTTAAAAATGCTAACTCCTAAGTTTTCACACTCCCGTTATCATGTGATCCTGGTTAAGTGATTCTTTCCTGCCTTCATATTCCTGTCTAAAACATTGATCTAGCAATCTCTTCCTTTTCAGGCCTTTCCTGTGAATAAAACAGTCTTTTGGGATCTCTTCACACCTTCTTGCCAGAAGGCCAGCTAGCCAGCACTCACTCACTGACCAGCTGCTGCCTGTACAGCACTGTGGTCACTGTTAGGAAAACCTGCACTTTTAGAGAAGGGGCCAGAGGGTATTATTTTTAAAAATCAATGCCACAATTTAACCCTTTTCACAGTTCCCGTCTGTAGGAAGTAGAATTCCCTGGGGCAGGGGGTGGGATATATGGAGGTTTGGTGATCATTTCCAGGGCCTTTCTCAATGACCCCTTTGTCTTCTTTGAGATCTCAGAAGTTGTCCTTTGCTGTTGCCTGGAAAATGACATCCTCATGCTGGACAGCCTGAGCTGAAACTCTGGCTGCTGCCCTGACCTATTTCCCTTCTTCCTGCTGGCATCAAAAGGGAGGATGTCCCCCTGGGGAGCTCATTCTGCAGGCTGTAGGGGCCAAGGCACAGTCCTGGATTCCCTCTCTCCCACTCCCACCTGCTCTTTTAAAAACAAAGATGCATAAAAGCATTACAGGCAACTATTGGTGTTCGAAGAACATGTATTTATGTTTCAAGGGAGTACGGACTCAGCAGTGAATGTTGGTGTATGATTATGGAGGAATATTTGGAAAAGAAAACTTAGAATAAAAGGAAAATGGTTCCGTCTTTTTTGTTTTAGCACCACATATGCTGCATCTTGGCTGAAAAGGATAAACCGATCTAAGCAGTTTACTGGTGATCTAAGTCTGTTCCCCTACAAACCCTGTGGGATATGCTTTCTCACCCTTCCTGTTTCCACCTGTCTGTGTGGGCCCTTCTCTGTCCAGGAGACACACGGAAGGGGGAACAGTGGCAAAATAGCAAAGTTAAATCTCTGGATCAAAGCGATGAGGGTAGTTCAAGCCACGGGGAGATCCACGAGGCTGAAGGGAACCTGGTGCAGGCAAAGCCCGGGAAGCACTACTCTCAGCCTCTCCCTGAGTGCCAGGCCCCTTGGTAACCCTCTCTGAGCCACGAATATTAACCTGCTGGAAAAGCAAGCGAGCTGTCCAGCAAAGTTTCACTTATTTGGACAGACAGACTATTCTAGATTATCTCCACCACTGCCCAGGAAAGAGGGAATGCGGTGAGGCTTTCTCGACAGCTCTGTTATTCCACAAGGTGTTAAAGGCTATTAGGGGCTGAGGTTCTTCTTACCTCCCCACGCACTCTTGACAGTTCATCACCCACCAGTGGTCTTTCAGTTTGTTTTCTGTTTAAGGCTGTTTTCTTTGAGGGGGGCTCAGGTAAAGACTTCCTATTAATAGTGATCAAAGTTGCATTTTATATAGCATTTTCTAGTGTAAAAGTACTTTCGTCTACAATATTTCATTTTAATCTCACAGCAAACTTATAAGAAAAATATTATTCCAGTTTTACAGTTTAGGAAACTGAGATGCACAGTGACCTTCCTGTACTCACAGAGCTTGTTGTAGGACAAATAGCAGATCCCAAATGTCTGCATTCCAAATCAGGTGCTTTTTCTCTCCATATTTTGCCAATTTTGCTATCAGAAGGTGATCGTTCTTTTAACCATATTTTATCACCTCTTAACCCTCAAATATCTGGAACTAATTAATTTGTAAGGGACTTCTTAAAGGTCCAACATTGACTGAGAATAGTTAATCTCCAGTAAGGAACCGTTGAGTCTGATTCTGGATGCTCACAATATTGCAGAAGGATCTGAGAGATTTGCTATGGCCATGCCTCCCCAAAATAGTTACTCTGCTCTTGTCACAGTTCTTGTATCTATTGACTGCCTGATCCCTGCTTCATCTGTTGTTTGACCTTTGTGGGCCTTACTTTTTGTACAGTGATTCCTCTTTAACCTGTCTTGCTTCATTTCAATTTGATCATGTATATTCATATTCCTGTTTCTAATCTTTCTTAAAAGACAAATCTAAGTAAGTGCATTGTTTATAAATAATTAACTTCCCATTGCCTCTGGGATAAAGTCTAATCTCCTTAGTTTACATATATCCTTGATTATCTCTCCAACTTCATGTCTCACCACTGCTCATTGCATAATTTGAACCTCATCAGAACTGACCTTATTATACTCACAGCTCCCCATATATATCATTCCATTTCCACTCTCACATCCCTTAGGTCAACGTAAGCTCTCTACCCAGTATATCAGCCATCCCCCTTCTTTGCTTTCTTATTCCTACCTGTCCTTGAAGATAGATCTCCTGTTCTAGGAGACCTTCGCTTGATCTCTCAGGCTGGGTAAGATGCCCTTCCTTTGGTCCCCATAGCACCCTGTGCATGCATCTTCATGCACTCACCAATAATGTTGAAGGGATCTGTCTGTGTTGGTCTCCCCACTAGATTGTAAGCTCAAGGATAGGAACCATGCTTTTGTCCTTGTGTTGTTTGTATTTTGCCTACTATGAAAGAGACACTCAATAGATAGATACTCATTAACTCAACTAATTGGCTCCCTGTGACCTGACTCTAGAGATTGGGAAGAAGGCCTATTCCTTTGTTGCCCTTTATAATTCTTTGGGAATGCGCTCTAAGCTCAGCATTTGCAGGATGGGGAGGAAGACTTTACAGTATTGAGGCTGGACACGCAGCTGCTAATTCAGGAACTTCTCACTGAAAAAGTCCATTACTAAGACCTGACTTAGGTCAGGACCCTGACCTCCCTGGGTCTCCTGGTATGTCCAACCAGGATACTTAAAGATAATGAGATAACGCTGTGTGTTTTGAAAAAATTCCAGTGTTGCAGTAGAAAGCATTAGTGTTCCTTCGTCTCTCTCCTAATATAGGCTACTTGTCTCTTCCTCCCTGGTGTTTCCCATCCTCTGCTTTTGTGGATCAAACTGTGAAATAAGATAAAGAGTTTATTTTGAAGTTCAAGTCAACAAATTCCTCTTCAGTGATGGGCTGTAAGCACCATGTGAATACCAGGCTGTTTTCTGCCCACTTACAGCCCCTTCATTTCTGGGCTCCTGGCCTTTGCCAAGTATCTCTAAAAGCCCTGAAAGGAGGGCCCTCAAATCGCATTCCAGCCCCTAAATGAAAGTGGCATCACAATGAGAAGAGGTGAGGTAAAAATGAAGAATGGGGATACTGTCACATTGCCCTTTTTCTCCCCTTCCCCTAGCTGCTGAGTCTCCCTGTCAGCTTTTAAACTCCTCGGGTAGCTTTGTCTCCCTCACCGGTAGCTTTCCTCAAGCAAGCTCAGCAGCGTGTGCTTGATGGGTGCCAACAGTGTGCTGGCCCCAGTGGGATTCCTCTCTGCAAAGCTGCTGGCTCAGCTAGGCTCTTGTGTATTTCCCCATTCTTCTGCTTGGAACTTTCATAGCCAGTCAAGCATAGAATTGCATCCATTCTTCTGAAATAGCTGCTGGGCCTAATTTTTCATTGGCTTGGCCAAGATCCTATTAATCTGTAATTGTGTCATACAGGCTGACTGTTATAGGTTTCATAGGCCTCACTACCCTCCAGAGGTTAGTGTTCACATCCCAGACTGGCTCTTGGGACTGGGGACAAAATAAGGTGGAGTGAGGTTTAGGACCACAAGAGATTTGGCCTCCTTGGGACACACAGGAAGGTCTCATGGAGGTAATTGTATCTCAGGGGAGAAAATCCTTTTCACAGAAAGGATTCCTTTCGCTGGGGAATTGGTCCCTGCTATTGTAAACTCTTCCTTGAGAGACTTTCATTTTTTCTTTTTTCTTTTTTTTTTTTGTGAGGAAGATTAGCTCTGAGCTAACATCTGTTGCCAATCCTCCTCTTTTTGCTGAGGAACACTGGTGCTGGGCTAAAATCTGGGCCCATCTTGCTCCACTTTATATGGGACGCCGCCACAGCATGGCCTTACAAGTGGTGCATCGGTGCGCGCCCGGGATCCAAACCCGGGCCACCAGCAGCGGAGCGTGCACACTTAACCACTATGCCACGGGGCCGGCCCCTCACTTTTAATTTGCCAGTTTAATTTGTTTTTCTTACTATTCCTACCAGTAAAAGGAAATAAGAGGTATAGTCCTTAGACCTGAAAATTTCAATTTGCTGGCCAAGTAGAAATCTTGGCAATCCCTGGCACTTACTTTTCCTCTTCATCTTTAGTTCTGATCTGCATCATTCCCAGAGTAAAGATGTGAAAGGCTTAAACATGACTTCCTCTTGGGTCTTTCTACTAGAATGGTCTGCAGTACTTACTTTGAACCTCATCTGAATTGAGGCATACAAGTAAGTATAAGGGCAGTGATTGCCACTGGAGAATGCATTTACTGGTTCACAAAAGATTATCATTACAAACATATGGTCCTGAAAATCCTTCAAACAGAGCCTTGCTAAGCAGAACCCCTGCCACCTATGGTATTTGATACTGTCTGCCTATCTGACATAAAATGATGTTCTTTATGAGCCATCTCTGTGAAAGACAGCTATTGCCAGGCACATCCTGGTCTACCTTCTGTATAGCTATATAGAGCCTGTGACCCAGAACAAATGGAGAAATGCTATCAGGAGGTAAGAGACTGCTGGACTCCTCAGAGGTAAGAATTGTGCTAAGAGAGCTGGGTGCCATTTATTTTAATTTAGATGTATCAGAAGCTCCTAGTAACAACAATTCCTGGTTTCTCTTACCTCTTCAATCATCCTGAATATTCACTGCTTCTTGAGCTTTGGTAAGGGTTCTCTAAAAAAAAAAACAAAAGGAAGCTAATATTCTTAATACGATAACAAAGGGCTGAAGAAAAGCAGCTCAAAATTTTCATTTTTTCAGGTGAAATCCCTTATTATGAAGTCTGTCTACTTCCTTCTGGAAGCCTAATTTGGAAGCTAGTTCTCTATTTCATTCATATCTTCTGACTAGCAGATCATATTTACTTTCCACAGAAAGATGACCTCATACAGACTTGCCTGCTCTGTTTCCAGAAGAGCTTCACCCAGAACCCCAGCACACTGGCCAACACCCATGCAGACTTGAGTGTGAGCTTTTATGCTGGCATGTTTGGGGGGTCTTCAGGACCTCCCTGTTTGTCCTAACCATTCCCAGACACACTCACTGCCTGAATGTTAATAATATCCCCTTAGAATTATATAATTCGGCTGATATCTTTTTAGAACACAGCTCTTAATATACAATACCAGGGCTGCCTGGGCTGCCAGCAAAGAGTAAGCAGATTGTAGATTGCATTTGCTCTCCAGGTAATACTAACATTCTGGTGTTTCACATATGACTCCCCCAAGGACACAGGAGTGACTGGTGTGGTGGATGAGCCCCCTTAACCCTGCCTTCTTCTTGTCATTAGCATGCCCACTCCCTGTGTCTGTTGCCAAGGACTGGACGAGATCCTCTGTGTTCCAAACATGGCTTTATTGATGAACTTCCCACTTGCCACTCCACTCGTGACAGTTTCTGGTCAGCTGAACTTAAATGGATTTGGAAATGAAAGTGACCAATGGGCTGTTATGAAATGCCGTGGTGCATGAAATAAGATTATGAGCAAGCTTGAGAATTAACAGCAGAGATACCCTAAACCTGGTCTGAACAACATGTGTCACATATTTGGGAAGGATAAGCTCATTCTTAGACCCATCTCCATAACACTTAAGGACATTTCTCCCTGGCTGGTCACTTACCAAAAAACTGTGTTAGTAACAAATCCAGAGTCAGACGTCGGTTCTCATTCCAGCTTCACCATTTCCTGAGTGACCTTGGACACGATTCTTAGCCTCTCTAAAACCAGGGCAATCTCAGTGCATAATAGAATTCAATACGAATGGTGCCCCTGAGGTTGTGCAGTGCAGCAGTCTGGTAAACCTATTTGCCTCACCTGTGACGAGGATACCTTCTCTATAGGGTTATTGTGGACATAACGTATGCACATAAAGTACCCAGCACTGGTGCCCTGGTAGGTAGTAAACACTCAGTGAACAGCTTGCATCATCATTTTCATTATGAATGAAAATTCTCTTGGGGTTTAGCTAAAATCTAGAATTAGAACTTCAGTGTGGACAGACCACTATACCCAGAGCAGAGAGGTAGGCTGGACGCAGTTGTGTGTGTTGGGAGCAGCATTCATGTTAAAATCAACAAAGAACTGTAATTAGTCCTCTCCAGTGCTCTTCACATCCCAACCCGTCTGTTTAAGCCAGTGATGGGAAATACGTCCATGCCAGCCCCATCCAGTCTTGCATCCATGACAGACATTTCCAGTCAGTCACAGCACCGCTTTGGCTTGGAACTCAGAACCTTCTCAAAACAGGGCTCCTAGAAACTACTACCAGTTGAATGGATTTGGCACTTGCATTGATACCTATTAGACATCCTTGGTCTAAGTTCTCAAAAAAGCATCTAAGTACCCTAAGGGGTCAGCCAGTCTCTTTTCTACAAAGTAAGATAAAAGACAGGGTCTCTCTGCCTCTGCTTCCACATGGTCCTCCATGGTAGAACCACTTTTTTCTAGGCAGTGTCACATTCGGTGCAACAGCAAAGGTCCAAAGAGTCCTAACGTATGCACAGAGCCTCTTCTAGACGTGACCATGGACAGACAAGGCCAGTCATCAGCAAGAGGGGGAGCCAGGACTCCACACATACCTCATAGACATTTAAGAAATGATGGCTTGAGTATCTTTGCCATGCATTCAAACTGCCATAGGCGTCTGTGGAGGATTATCTGCCAATACTGAGGGCTCTCCATGCTTTCTCTCTGTTTACACAGGACTTCTGACCTTGCTCATTTCCCAGCGTCATTGAGACTTGAAAATGAGGGATTCAGGGGTGACTTCTCTAGATCCTGGCTGGCCCAGGCTTCCTCATCTTCTGATGGAGTAGCAGTGCTCTTTTTTGTTCCCATAACACCTTACCATGACCACAGCAGTCTAAGATTGCCATGGGTTGATCTTTGATCTGTATTATATTGGAGGGTTGGAGGATAGCAGAGTGCCAAGTAGGAGCTGTAAAGAAAGATCTAGGTGTTAACCAGGATTGAAAGGGACAAGAAAAGAACCCTAAGACGAATCCTTTGGGACAGTCACTGCAGCAAGAACAAAAGCTATCCATTGAGCCAGGAATGAAAAGTTGAATTAGAAACTGCTTCACTGTGCCATTTTTCTTTCCAGGTTAGCATAATGCCTCCCTCTTCTCGCTTTCCCTTCTCTTGATGCAGTGGAATTCTATATTTAATGGTTACCAGAAAAGGATCTTGGCATTGAATGCACAACTAGAGGTAGAAGATCATGCAAATAAGACCAACAGGTCCCTTTATCCCCTGCCAGAGGCCTGCATATGCCACTTCACTTCAGAAGTCTCTACAGTGCTTACAGTGCTGGGATGCTATTACCTCTCAAGTTAAATAAATCTAAAACCACTGACCCAGGATTTTTATAGCACCACTGCAGTCTTATGAGGAAATGCAACAAATAGTCCATTACCACTGATTGGATATGGATTTTTGGCCTGGCCACTTGCCACTTGGTAATTTTAGAATAGGGTCACTTTTGAAATTGTAAGATTCCTTGTAGGAGGATACTGGTGTTTGCTAAATAGTTGTTTCTTATCTTCATGCCCTGTCACAGCCATGCTCCCCATCTCCTGAGTGTGGGGCCAATCTCTCTGTCTGCCTGGCAGGGACAGCCAGAGCTCATCCTTCATCAGCTTACAGGGCTGCAGACGTGGCCATTTCCAAATGCCCGGGGTGCACTTAACCGCTTCCTCCTCCTAATCTCAGCACTTCCACTCTAAACACATCAGCAGCTTTGTAACTCGCATCTTATTTTGCACTATGTGTTGGCCCTTCAGGTATTTGTGGGAGGAAGGTAGGGAGACTGGCAAACTATATTGTCACTGATTTCAGAATTACACAATTACACCCTGAGTCATTGTCTCTGGAGAATCATCTAAGTGGGCCGGCCCCGTGGCTTAGCGGTTAAGTGCGCGCGCTCTGCTGCTGGTGGCCCGGGTTCAGATCCTGGGCGCGCACCGACGCACCGCTTCTCCGGCCATGCTGAGGCCGCGTCCCACATACAGCAACTAGAAGGATGTGCAACTATGACATACAACTATCTACTGGGGCTTTGGGGACAAAAAAAACAAGGAGGATTGGCAATAGATGTTAGCTCAGAGCCGGTCTTCCTCAGCAAAAAGAGGAGGATTAGCATGGATGTTAGCTCAGGGCTGATCTTCCTCACAAAAATAAATAAATAAACAAACAAACAAACTTTTCCAAAGGAAAGGAAAGAGGCTGAACCACTTTGAAAAAAAAAAAAGAATCATTTAAGCAAGAGTGCCAAGAGCATCCTGAAGGGCTCTCACTGTTTTCACACATGGGTTTTTAAGTTTGGATTCTGTTTCATATTTGATATGTTACTGCCTGCCTTGGTTTCACCATCTGCAAAGTGGGAGCACTGGGCCCTGTTCTGCCTGGAGAATACTAAAAGGTAATTATAAAGACATAGTGGTAAGGTTCCTGAGGAGGCCCCAATTATTCCCACTTATATAGAAAAGGGTTGCCGGGCCCCAGATGACAAATAACCATACACAGGCTGAGGGCGCTATGTGACCTGGACAGGGACCTCTGGTCAGACGGTTTTTTCTCAACTGCTTCTGAGTAATCAGACCCAGTTGATGAAACAGGAGAACAGTTGGTCCTGGACCCTAAGATCTGACCACTCTTCACCTCATTGGGCTAAACTTTGGTCAATTTTCCCTTTTCTCTGCCATAAAATCTGTTACATTGCCTTTTTCCTGACATGACTTTGGTCCTGTAAGCAGTATATCCTGAACAGAAGCTGTCCCAGAGTACTGCAGGGTTCTCGCAGTCTTCCATGTAGCCAACTGGTTGGACTGAGCCTGAGAAGCAGACACTAAATGTATGTCTTCCTGTTATGGGTTGTTGTGCCCATCTGTCATAACAGTGTGTCTCTCCTGTTCCTTGGTTCTCTGGGTATGATTGTATTTCCATATACCGTTTGTCTGTTGCCTGTCTGTATGTGGTCATTGTCCCAGTATTCGGATGAGACCTTGTACATTTTGACCCCAGCGTCTGAGCCTCATGACATGTTTTTCAGGCCAGAGTGTTTCAAAGGACAGGCTTGGACCCCAGAAGCCATGATTTTTGTTATTATCAGGTATGATGCAAGATAGTTTCACCTTATCTGCTTCCTGTCTAGCTTTTTTTTTGGCAGTTGACCCAGGGGTGTGGTTAGTAGGGCAAAGCTAGAGATTGCCCTTGAAGCTTCTTGATTCTTGCTTTCCCATCCAGAATCAGTTAGTTGTTGAGGTAGCCCAGCTAAACACCTCTAAAGTACGGCAGCTTCAAAAATTCATGAGGCCTTGGGATCCACAGCGCCTCTCAACATACAGACTTCTTGCCTTGCATCAAGAAAAGCCATATGGCTTCACATGCCCTGTTGCCCTGATGAGGCATAGCAAGCACATGAGGTGCAGAGGGAGGCCCTGAGACTGCTCTCCACGGCCAGCCCTTCAAGGTGTGAGGAAGGGCTCTTCGTGACACATTTGCACATGCACCCAAGCATTCCTAACGCCCAGTGATGGGAAGACCAACTCCAGGGAGATGCAGCATTCTCACACTGCCCGGACTTCTTTCATCTGTCCCTCCTCTTTCATTCATTCACCCTCCTCCTCGTTGTTTCTGTAATTTGTACAGTATCGTTAAGAGGTGTTGAAGAGATCAATAGCAATTCACCTTTTTCTTTGTTGATTAAAGTGATGGCAAGTAAAAATGGCAGGCAGTACCAATTCATTTATCATGAGCTATCCATTTCCTACCAGGCCACCAGTGACCTCTCCTTCTGCCTGTTATGTTGCTGATCTGCAACTGGGATTACTCTTGTTTCTAGGCTGCTTTAATAGAAATGAGAGAATCACTGTATTTGGCTCCTGTAATCAAAGCTGGATGAGGAAGGAGACTGCAGGTAATGAGCAAGAAAATTACTATGGAGCCTATTCTTTGACTGTGTGGCTTTATTTGAGGGTTCACCACATGGGCTATCCTCAAGAAGAGGCAGCATGGCATCAATTGGTGGACATTGCTGCCTCACCCAGCACTTCCCTCCCCCCTGTTTTTCCAAAGGGCACAGCCTTCCTTTATTAGCCATGTTTCTACAGAATGTAAGTTGGGTGTGGCAAGTGAAAATCCCCATGACCCCTGTGAACTGGCTCTGCTTTTGCTGAAGGTGCAAAGGTTTGTCATCCCCTCCATGACACTTCAAGTAGTAACTGTGGCTTACCCTGGAGGAACTTGGGGTGCCCAGGGTCAAGCCTGAGTCAGGGGATGCAGGAAGGATTCTTGTGCTTAGGAGGGGTCTGTAGCCACCAGGGGATGAAGAATGGAGACGATTCTTAACAGCTTCTTTCTCGACTCTCGAAACAAGCATGGGAAGGGTGTGTATGTATGTGTTTTGCTCTGTTCTCCCTCAGTGGAAGTGCCCTCTGACTCTCACTTCAGAAAGGTGATGGAGATACCCCCGCCCCCCTTCATGACATTTCAGGTGCCATGCGCTAAAGAGCTCATTTTTAAAACTGCATCTCAAATGGCATATACTTATTACTTCACTCACCTGGTGGGATCACCAAGGCTCTTTGAAGCCCAGGGCTCTTAAAAGGGAAGTGAGCACTGACTAAAAAGGCAAAGCTTGATTAACTCAGCTGCTTTCCTCTTTATGTATCATAGTTTGAATTTTGTGGGTTCTTTAGTGCACACATGCACAGAAGCAGCTGTTGTCCACCATGCCCAGGAAGGTCGTTCAGCCCCATGGAGGGGCTGAGAGGGCTTGAGTCTGTTGCCTTGCGCAGCATAAGCCAATTTCCAGAAACTCCTGTCTGTGTGGAGTTTTGGCTGAGGAGGCAGTATTTGGCCGGCTACCTGGAAGATAACCCTGATCCATGCCCTCTGCCATCCAGCAGAGGGAGCCACTTACCTGAGTGGGCACTTAATGGTGACCAGCGGGAGTAGCAGTTCCCAGAGCTGGCTGTTGCCATCAGGGAGCTTGCAGTCTTTCGTGTCAGCCTGAGCATGCAGCCAGTCTTCTCCAGAGGAGCACTGCCGTCATGGTCATGTTTCCTGAGTGCCCAGTGGGTTGAGGTCATTATTTTGGATGCCCCTCTCCCGGTAGGGAGATTGCACTAGAAATCCAGTGTTGCTATGTCAGGTAGCTCTGCGGTCTGCAGATGCCAGACCTGGAGAAGGCAGCCAGCTCTCTGTGAAGCTGGTTAATTACATGTGAAGCTGCCAGCAGGACAATTGTTCTTTTCCCATGGATCATTAATAAACCATTGTGGCCTGCATAGACGGGATGGGGGAAGTCTCTGACAGTTCCACCACCTTCCTCGGCTTTGTCGGACAGGTCTTCCTCCCTTTCAGTCTAAAGCTTTCAAAATGGCTGAGGATGAGGTGAGGGAGGGAAAAGAAGAATGTATTTCCATTTAATGCACGTGTTTTTCTCCTAAGCTGGAAAGTGGCCTCCTGCTTTCAGATCATCTTGGCAGCCAGAGTACAAAGAGTTCAAGGCTTGCCATGGGTGGGAAGTGCTAGTGGCTCAGCTCCTAATTTTTGTAGCAAACTACAGACCAGGCCCAATTTGGAGACGAGGCAACTAGTGCAGCAGATGGCAAATAGTCCTGCTTCACTGGGGCCCAAGATCTTCTTCCTTCAGCCAAGGCAGCCTTATTCCTGCTATGCCTGAGTACAGAATGCATTTCTGGTTTTTTAGAAATTTCTTTTTTAGGCAGATATGGAAAGAAGCAAATATAATGCCTGGAAACTCAGTCTAGTTAGAAACATTTCCCTGTCAAACAACCTAAAATAGAGCTTTCCCTTTGTTGGTTAGAAGAACTTAGAATAGAAATCTACATTTCTCCATAGAGCATTGAGTGCAAAAATAAAAAATGGATTATAAATAGAAATAAGCATGACCCATTCAGTTTCCAAAGACTTGAGCATACAGTCTTCATAATACTGAGTTAGAGCATTTTATAGCTATAAGGGCTCTTGAGGTTATATAGTCCCATCCAAACAGTCCACAGTAGTTGAGAAGATTGAGGCATGAAGAAGTTAATCACTTGGGCACATTCACACCGTGATTCATGGGAGAGCTCAAGTCCCCACATTCCCATTGTATTGATCTTACCTGTACCCCTAACCGTGCCTCCCAAACAACAGTCACCAACACCTGTTCATCCACTTGCAGTGCAAGTAATAAATGGAGGCTCTGATAGTGGCTCATAAAAAGGAGAAGGGAGTTAGGTGTATGTGACAGAGGCAGACAGTAGAGATAAACACGTGTATTCTCTAAATTGTATTATTTTAGTGAGAAAAGAACAGGAGGCTACGTCAGAGGAGGAAGTCATCTGGGGCCTCGGCGTTCTGTAAAGAAGACTCTTTGTAGACAGGCGTGCAGAGAGAACTGCACACAGAATGAGAAGGCACGCTAGAGAGGGAGGAGTACAGGTGTCTGACAAACCTGGAATTTTCCATTGCCTTTCCTGATGAGATGGTAGCAAAGCTGCTCTCTTTTCACACTAAAAACTAAGGTTTAGAAGAGCCCAACAGAAACAACCAAGGAGTACTGTTATAATTTAAGGGATTTTTCTTCTTCCTTTGTGTGTGTGGGGGGAGAGGGGTTACTTTGTTTTATTTTTTTCACTGAGAGACTTGGAGGGAGGTGAAATGTCCTAGCTGGGATTGCCCTGGAGCTCCTTGGGCAGGACTCCAGCTTAAGCACTCTGTTTTGGTCACATTCAGCCAGGGCACAGGGTGGACCCCCAGGGGCCATCCCTTGCCTCCAGCATCCTGGCTCTGAGACCTGCTCCCTCTAACTCTCACAGGAGTCGGATCCAAAAGCCGTGCCATGTTATCAGAGTCTGTAGCTGAGGCTAGTTACCCATCTCACAAGCAATGACGTCTGTTTGTCTTTCAAGGGGCTGTCAAGTGGGGGAGGAACAAATCACATTTTCCGGCAATTTAATTTTATTAACTCTGATTTTTTTTTTTTTTCCCCTTTTCCAAAGCACAGCTAAATGGAGCTAAACATACACACAAGGGCTATATTTAGTCCTGATGGTGTGGTAGCGTAGGGAAGGCACAAACATAGAGGTTTATCTGCTACCTAGTAAACACAGGGAGGTGTCAGGGCTGGAGAATTCAATAGTAATAATAAGCATTTATATGGTGCAATGACAACTTTGATACAGGGCATAATTTTCTGGGGATTGCTGTTAATTGTGTTTCTGCCTGTGAGCGGCCCCCTGGTGAGGGGCTTGGAACACCACACAGAGTTAAGCTATATTAAACATTAATTAAAACAGTGTAAAATAGAAACAGAATAAAATACGCAAAGGTCAGAGTGACTGTGAACATGCAGACAAGGCCCCGAGGAGAGAGGGCTTAGGGCCTGGTGAGCCTAGTACACTGGATTCACTCTCCTAGTTACTCTAAGCTTCTTTGAGTTCCCAGGTTTAGTAGGTTTGCTGGAGAGTGGATAATGGTACCCTCTAGCTCCCCAAGTTCAGTTCTTCCTCAAAGGGGTCTCAGAAACTTCTTATTGTCACCAGCAAGAAATGAGAGAAGACAACAAACTTTCTGCAATGATGGAATGTTCTTTATCTGCACTGTTCGGTATAGTAGCCACTAGCCACATACAGATATTGAGCACTTGAAATGTGGGTAATGCAACTGAGGCACAGAATCTTTAATAAAACTTAATTAATTTAAATAGCCACATATGGCAAGTGGCCACCATATTGGACAACGCTGGACTCTAGATTGTCCCTTGCCCACCCAGCACACAGGACAGGTTTAACTTGCATTGCCCTATTCTTCCTAGCTGGGATTGGCTTTCCCCATTCTCTGAGTGTTTTTTCTCAATGCCTTTTTGACCCAATCCTTTCATGCTCTTGACTTAAGCTTCCAAATTCTTTCAGAAGGGTCACGCACAATGCCAAGAAATGAGAAAGGAGATCAATGCCTGCATCAAACCAGACAGCCACGACCCTATCTTGGCCCCCTTTTCTCCTGACAGCCCTGAGTCGAGTTAATACCAGGTGTTCCCACTCTCCCAGGCAGAAAAGAAGGCAATGGCTTTGGATCTCTAGCTGAAGACCACAGATCTGCAGTGTTGTCACTGTCCCCACTGAACATCTGATTCAATTGCTGAGTCTGACCCTTGAGTTCCCCAGAACCTGCAGGGATTGCACAATTCCCAGGTCATCCACAGAACACTCACCTGACTTTCTTTGGTCCCTTTGGCACCTGAACTGAAAATACCTTTTCCCATAGCTCTTTCAGCACTTGTTGAATGCTTAGAATGAGTCCATTCATTGGGATGACATAGTATACTGGAACAAAGCATGACACTTGTAATCAAAAATCCCATGTTTAAGTCCTAGCTCCTCCATTTACTAAATCTGTGACCTTGATGAAATCATTTAACCTTCCTGAGGCTTCATCTTCCCCTACAGAAATGAGTGTGCTAGCCTAAATGACCTAGGTACTGAGAGGACCTAGAAAAGAGAGCCAGAGAAAGAGGCCCTGATTGCTGTGAAGCCCTATTCCTGCACTCAGTTGCCACCTTCAGGCGTCAAGCCTACATTTAAAGCACCCCTTTCTTGAGGCCACCATAGACCTCACCTGTGTCTAGTTACCACTAACCCACACTTGGAAGTTGTCCAGCACCACAAACACACCCTGAGCCAAACTGGATGGCATTACCTCCTCCTTATTATCGTCCTCATGTGAACCTCCGGGAGTCAAGAACTGTCCCCAGTTACTTTGGGTCATCCTCAGAGGTAGCATTTTAGTCTGTTGCAGAAGAAGGCAGGGGGTTTCTTAGCTTGGGCATGGGTCCGTAAAGTAAAAGAGGGGTTTGTAAGTTACCTGACGTGTGCCAGTCATGCTGGCTGGTTGTTCACCAGACCCCCTCCACCCAGCAATTACTAGTCACTGCTCCAGAGATTGTCCCCAGCCACCCAGAGCCCCTGTGGAGCTGCCAACACTGCACAGCTCACAGAGGGCCCTGTAGCATCTCTAATTGAGGAGCTGGTGAGCGGACGCCCTCAGTAGAAGTATTTTTAGCTGCAGTGATACAGCCTCATCTTTTTGCAGGATGTTTTGTTTAGTTATTTTTTAAATAAAATAAATAAGTAAAATTGAAGACTGTGGTCCCAAACCCCAGTGCCAACACCCAAGAAGTTTTGGCGTACCCCCCTCACCACAGGCCTAATTAATCTAAGACAGGTGCTGAGGCTCAGAGTTTGCCAGAATATTAGGCCAAAGAGACAGCGTGTACAGAAGTGAAAAGAGCTAGAAATAAAGAGGGAGAAATAATGCAGGCTGGTCTGGTGTGAGGTGCTGAGGGCCCTGTGAGCAGCCTGGGCAGCTGGGAGCAACTTTTCTTCCAGGCCTCTCAGATCTGCTGGACCTAGGGGATCAAGTGAGTGGGCCTCGACTCCTGTGTGTACGGCAGCCTTGCATTTTACAAGGGCTTCGGTTCTGTGGCTTACTGATGTCTAAATGCTTTTGTCTTACTTCTCTTCATCTTCTTCTGTGACTTGTTACCTTTTCCTTGGCTTTTCTGTTGTGTCCCATGTGATCAGGAGCTAAAGGACATTCACAGAGCTTGTGTCAGATGCCATAGCATGATCCTGGATTGATGGGGCAGTGGTTCTCAGCCCTGGCTGCACATTGGAATCATGGGGTGTGGAAGGCCTAGGAAGGATACGAATACCTGGGCCTCCCTCTAAAGATTCTGACGTCATCAAGCACCAGCTTTTTAAGTTCTGTAGGTGTATTAGGTGATACCATGGAATAATTCTGTTGATTGTGTTAGGTGTGATAATGGCATTGTGGTTATCTAAGAAAATGGCTGTGTTTTTTAAAGATGCATCCTGAAGTATGGAAGGGTGAAATGACGTCATGTCTGGGATACGCTTTAAAATACTTCAGCAGGGCCGGCCCTGTGGCTTAGCGGTTAAGTGCGCACGCTCCGCTGCTGGCGGCCCGGGTTCGGATCCCAGGCGCGCACCTACGCACCACCTCTCCGGCCATGCTGAGGCCGCGTCCCACATACAGCAACTAGAAGGCTGTGCAACTATGACATACAACTATCTAGTGGGGCTTTGGGGGAAAAAAATAAATAAATAAATAAAAATTTAAAATACTTCAGCAAAGGGGCTGGCCCGGTGGCGTAGTGGTTATGTTCATGCACTCTGCTTCGGCGGCCCAGGGTTCAGGGGTTCGGATCCCGGGCGCGGACCAACGCACCATTTGTCAAGCCATGCTGTGGTGGCATCCCATATAAAGTAGAGGAAGATGGGCACGGGTGTTAGCCCAGGGCCAATCTTCCTCCCCAAAAAAAAAAAAGAAAAAGAAAAATACTTCAGCAAAGAAAAAGGGGGTAGATGAAGCAAATATGACAATTTTGATAATTGTTGAATCTGGATGGTTGTTATATGGGAGTTCATGACTGCTCTCTGATTTCAGTGTTTCAAATTTTTCAAATCAAAGTTTTTTTAATAGTGTTTTTAAAAAAAATTTAAATAATTCTAATGTGCAGCTAAGGTTGTGAACCAGTGGTTTCAGAAGTTAAATTTGAATCCCCACACCCTAGAAGATCAGCTCTGATTTTGGACTTCGTATCACCTAAGACTGACCTTTTAGGATAAGTTACCGTGAATAATCTGGACCCTAAACTCTTGAGTAGGTGAGGACCAGGATAGGCCCAAAGAACAAATGAGACCATGTCCAGAATCTGAATTCAGAGCAGACAGCTAGACAGCTTTGTCTTCTACTGTATGACCGCAGTATCCCCCAACCCTGAAAGCTGTTATGCCTTGTAGCTTACCTGCCTTGTCACCTGCCAGCACTCCCACACACCACCCTGAGGACCTTTTGCCACAAGAGGGAAATAGAAGACAGCTGCATTGTGACACATGCCACAGGAGGGTCCTGCTTTCCTCAGTGCTCAATACTTTACCAAGTGGGATTTTGCTAAAACTGGGGTGGAGGAAGAGGGGGCTGAAACTTGCACCTCCCTCCCTCCCTCCCTTCCCAGGAGTCCATGTGCTCTCAGCTCTGTATGCAAGTGTGTGAGGGCTCTTTTGTGTCCTCTGTGCCTATTCTAACTCCCAAGCAGTATTTTTGCTCTGGCTGCTCAGCAGGCAGGGCAAACAGCAGCTTGCTGCAGCCAAACTAAGTGGAGCTCTGGAGCTTGAGCTGGAAGCTTCCATGCTACATTTACACACCACAGCCTTGCTTAGAAGCTTGGTTTAGCACCTCCTCATTCAGGGGCAAGCTGCTGGCTCTCCTTTATTCAGGGGCCTTTGTGATTTGTACCTAAACATTTAGTGAGTCTGTGTGTTGGTAAGGGAAGCTGAAGCAGACAGAAAGCTGTGGACTGCCCAAGGCCACTCGAGCAGCCCAGAGCTTTGCTCCCAATTGTATTTACTGAGAGCATGGGTGCCCTTCTTCCCATCCCCTGGGGAAGGTTGAGACAGGTCTTTCAGCAAATGCCAGTTTGAGAGAGGTGCAGGAGTCACCCCCTGCACCTCTGTGGGAGGGCCTGGAGCTTCTGTCTCCCCCATAGGAGTTGGAGTCAGTATTGGTCCCACCACTGTCCAGTCCTGACATCAGAATTCAGACTGGGGGAGTTTCTTCCTCAGCCCGGTCATAAGACCAAGTAGCCTCGGAGGCATTACTCTACATTTCTTTACAGGACTGTGTGGATAGAAGGAGGCAGAAGCTTGCCCTGACTCGGGTGTTCCTCAGTACGTATTTCCCCTGGCATCACCCTTAGACTTTCCGTTGTAATTGCTCCCCCATTGTACTGAGTTCCTCAAGGGCGAGGACCAAGTCTTCCTCTCCCCCGTCCCCCAGCACCTGGCACAGAACTGGTCCCTGTACTTGCTCTACGTGAACATACTCATGAGTAAGGGACCAAAGCAGGGCTGTGGCAGGGAGTGCCGCTAGACTAAGGGTCAGAAACTAAACATTTTAAAAAAGAAACTTTTAAAAGTCTCTCATTCATTTGAGCTTGTGGACTGAAACTGTGTGGTGATCCTAAGACCTGCCTGAGTTTGTTTGTAGAGCAGCCTGTGACTAGGGAAGGTTTCTGGCTGGTAATGGCTAGAGAGAAACATGCTATTTGGTTCTCTTCCCACTTTACTTTGGAATAAATGGAATTTTCTGTGTGCCTCGGTTTCTCCCATTTGGTATTCATAGGCCTCTAAGCAATCAGTCGTCTCTCCCTCCTCGCCAGGGGCTCTGAGGAGGGTGACATGTTTATAGGAGGATTTCCCATTGTTTTTCCAAGTCAGTCAACTGATAACTTTGTCAGCTCTCCTGGAAGTTACTCCTCCTGAACCTGAATGAAAGGTCGGGAGCACTAGCTCAGCTTAAGCAAAACCATGTACAAGAAGTGCTTCTGGAGTTAGTGACAGGACTGAGAAACACTGTCTTCTAGTCTTCACTAGAAGGAGCTGTAACAGCACTTGAACATCCACTGCTGGCCTCCCTCCCCCCGGGAAGGTGGAAGAGCAGAGCATGTGCTTGCCTCTTCTGGGCAGCCCCGTGTCACCCTCCTTAGCTAGTTCAGAGACACACTCCCAGACTGTGTGACTGGTACAGTGTCTTCCCTCCCTCCTTCCCACCACACACACAC
The DNA here is from genome assembly GCF_057802395.1 of Ceratotherium simum simum. NCBI lineage: Eukaryota > Metazoa > Chordata > Mammalia > Perissodactyla > Rhinocerotidae > Ceratotherium > Ceratotherium simum. The sequence continues at coordinate 84,671,451 of NC_141900.1, forward strand.
ACACACACGAGCCCACTGCTTCTTAACCTTGGGCAGGTGACTGGAGAGGAGAGAGACATCTGTGGACAGTGGTTCGATTTTGTTTTGGAGGGCATTAGTGAGGGAGACCAATCCAGAACTGTCTTTGCAATTTGTTAAGATGAAGATTTAAAAAAAATTCTAGCTCAAGGAATGCTCGCCTGAGTACAAGCTACCAGCTCCCAAGCATCACATCCCACCCTTTGGTAGCAGAAGAGTCTGCCTTAGCAGTGAGAGGCAAGGCCAGACACCAGGTGAAATCCCAGACAGCTTCCTACCCTCCCTCCATATCTTGTCAGATATTTCAAGCTTTAAATCCTTATTCGTGCTCTGCCTACTTGGCTGGCTGTTCTTGCACTTGAATGGCTTGTTTGCCTGGACAGGTCCAAGCTGTCTGAGCCATCAACAGCTGCACCTCCTCCCTCGTGCCTTCTGTCTGAGCCAACCTTGATTCACAGTAGTGCAGATGGCCCCAGCCTTATCCAGCGACGTCTGCCACTCCCATCCCTCTCCTGCCCTGTTTTCCCAGAGATGAAGGGGCTGGGCCAGGCCTTGCCTGCAGGTCAACCTGGGGGCTAAGATGAAGCCTACTCTTAGTTCATGCTCTGACATATTAACCCAGGTGACATGATAAAAAAAAATTTATCTGAACCACATAGGACAAGAGTGCAGCAAGGTCTAAGTTCATACTGTGCAGAAAACACTTTCTAGCCTGCATCAGAGCTAAATCTGTTTTGGAAACAGCCTTAGTTCCACCCACTCTGTGTCCCAAGTATTACTGGGAGTGAGGGTGAGCTGAGAGAGAATCAGAGGCAAGAGCAGGTGTCAGAAATCACCTTTCCTTCTTTTCCTACCCTTTCCTCCCTTTAATGCAGACTTGGCAACTTCTCAAAGTGCTGCTGCTCAGTTTCTCAGTCCAGTTCAAGGTGCTGAAAGGTAGCGCCCTGTAATACACCATTGTAATCAATTAGTTTCCCTTCTCCTTGTCCCTCCAAGAGAAATGAAGTGGCAGATAACGAATGTGAGAGGGGTCACAGGTGACCTTGTACATGGGAAAGATATGCCGCAGCAGCCCTAGGGCCTCTGCCTTTCCCCCTGCTAGCTCAGTGTTGAGCTGCAGACGAGGCATGGGAATCAGGGTGTCCCATCCAGCAGTCTCTGCTTAAGTGAGACCCACAGCCATACCGTCTGGTGACAGCCTGCAGCAGGGAGGGATGCTGTGGCAGCAGTCTACTCGTCCGCCTGTGCAGCTTTGGATGGGGGGCATACAACACAAATACATCGGCTCATTTGGGTCATCTGTAAACCTAAGGGACCCCAGCAGCTGTTGGAGTGCCATTGGTACAACGATACCAATATTCAAGTGAGTCACCCTGAGGCTTAGTTAGCTGTTAGATACACATTATTTCAAGGCTTTCTTCTCCACTAGAGCAAACTGTCCCAGTCCTAGGCTGCTTAAACAGGGAGGAACACAGCCCCCAAAGCCAACCCTTTTCATAGGGGAATACCAGGACTGAGATATATTATCTTACTCTCTATACAACTTGGGATGTTTTCTTCAGGATAAGGATATTTTCAATCCTTGATAATGATAAAATATCTTTATTGGCACCCAAGGACCAGTAACATACTGACTAAAGAAGACAGAGGCTACCTGGAGAGGTATCTGTTTCTGTCCCCATAATTTGAAGCCAGTCATTTGTTGAGCTCTCATGTCCTAGTGAGCATGAGGCCAGTGGATGTAATGGAATTAAGGGGCCTTATTCCACTCCAGATGTTATGGTTACCTACAGCCTAAGGGTGGGGTCTACTCTCCTCTCTCCAATTTGGTAAGGAAGGAAGAAAGATCCTTGACCATAGTCAAGTACCCAGGAGACTTTTTGTTTCTCTAAAGCCACATGATAGATATCACCACACTGGTCAATTTCATGTTCAAAACTGGCCCTTCTGTCTAGCATTATATGTTGCTTTCTCTTCCTGCTACGATTGTTGCTTAACCTCTTAACGATCTCTACTTACTCTCTTGGATCCATTCTCTTCTCCTCATGACTGACCACATTTTAGTGACCTGCCTGCTTTTGTTTTTGATCTGCAAATTCTAGTCATTTCGAACTGCTGGACTAAGAATGACCCACAGGCCCAGTCCAGGTTCTTGAGTTGGGTCCCAAGGACCTGAACTGACAGTATTTGTCTTAACCCTTAAAGTAACCATCAGATGTATAGTCAAAAACCTTAGCCAGCAAAATCCTGTGGCAGGTACACTACCAGTTATGAAGAGGAATGGCCCTGGAGCTGCTCAGCACAGTGTCAAGGGGACAGCGGAATTCCGGGGGGGGATGCTGCCTTCCCCATCCTGCCAGGCCCCTCGTAACATAAGAGCGGTTCAGAGGCTAGGAGATTGGGATAGGGACGTTCTGCCCCCGTCTTCTGCCTTCTGTACTCACTGTGGCACTGCCTGTAAACCTGCCTAGCTAGGGCCCTCAGAGGGCTGCCTGCCCTGCTCACGTCATCTGGTTGTCTGCTTGATGCCAGGATGCCCTGGACCTGAGGGGGCTGCATAAGTACAACTGCTAATCGCCCAGGAAGATTTTTCCTGTTGTCCCAGTACAGGGCTACCTCTCAAGCCCTATGTGCTGCATTCACTAAAGTTTTAGACATGAGACATGGCTCTGTTCTCTCTGGGGACAAGTAGGGAAAAGATTCCCCAGCTGACTCTTCCTGAGTTTCAGTTCCAAATGGAAAAGCCTACCACACAGCCCTCAGTGTCTTCTACTCTGCACACCACACCTGATTACACCTCAGGCCATTTCACACCAGCAGAGGAGAGCCCTAGCTCGAGCAGCAGCACTACTTGGGGGCAAAATCTTTACCCTCATGGTATTTTGTTAACTGAAGTAATGAGGCCTGACCTTCCTGAACAGAAGTGAAATGACCTTGGGGGTTGACAGGTACAGCTCAGCCAGCGTTTATTTTGGTTGTTGATTTCCACATGTTAAATGGTTCTAGTTGCTACTGAACTTCCTTGCTTCTGTGTGATAGTCAGGTTCTGTATCCACCATGGCATTCGTGCAGGCACTGGGGAGAGAAAGCTTTGCTGCTTTACTCTGGCACCTGAAAATGGTTCTCTATCCAGCACGGAGTTGCCAGTGGGGAACTGCTGAAGTAGCACGCTAGAGAATCCCAGGGAGACCCCTCATCTCCTGCCAAGCTAAACACACCCTGCGTGCGCTGTTCTGAATCACCTCACTGCAGCTTCAGTCCTCCCCAGCTCAGCACAGGGCACCGCCTTACAGGAAAGTCCTGGGTGTCAGCAAGAGCGGCATTTTGAGGATGGAGGAAGGGGGAGTGCCACTCAGTTATCTTTTAAGTAGAAAGGAAAAGGTCATCAGAGCCGTATGGGGCCTAGGTTGGATTATTGTTGACTCTGCCTTGCTGCAGCAAAGGGGCCTGCTCACCGGGGCCAGCACTGGGCAGTGCCAAAACCATCCAGCTGCTGATGGCCAAGCACAAAGAAACGCATGCTCTGTGTATCCAGATGGGTCTGCATGTCAGCATGAGCCCATTTGTAGCCCTTGCCCAGGAAGGGCAGCCCACGACACAGTAATTTAATTAAATTTGCCTCCCTCCATGGCCCACATATTTGAAGAGGTTTGGGGGGAAATGAATCTGGCTGAGGAACATTACCCTGCCGCTCTGGCACCGCCCCAGAGCCGAGCCGCAGCACCATAAAGGGTCTCGCGATCCTGAATACGGCCCAGGACATCTGTCTGCACTGCAGGCTCTCTGGCCGTGCTGCCTGCTGGCACATCTGGCAAGGCGGCCTCTGGAAGCAGTCTGTCTCCATCACAGAGAAGCCACCGAGGGCAAAATAAGGGGACTCCCCACCCCCTCCTCAAGACCTGCTGGCAGCAGCCTCAGCAAAAACCAGAGCCACAGTGTTAGCTTTCCCCACCCATTTCAGTGTATATGAAGGGAGAGGGCAGGATGAGAGGACCTCACCCCTTCAACTGATACCATAGCCTCAGTAATAACTGTCACCCCAATTTCAGTGTTAGGCCACATCCCTGTTACTTCTGCCCTGGAAATAATCAATATTTAGGGACCTGAAATCACTTCCTCTACCCTTGCTTCCAGTGAACTTATTACCATGTTTCCTATCTCAAATTCTCATCAGTTGTTGTCCATGACGCCTGAGCTTAACCCACACCCACGCTCCACACCCCAAAGACCTCCCCCTGCCTCCCAGCCAGCCAGCGCTTTTCTTACATTGAGTTCATCAACTCCTCAGGAGGCACGTAAGCTTTTACTTTCTCTTGTCTTCTCCCTCCTGTCCAGAGCGTCTGCCCTTTCATCTCATCACTAACCTTTAGCCTGCCTCAGTCTTTTATGTCTTAGGTCAGCAGTACTATGCCTGCTAGAGAAGAGCATTCTTTTTGGTTATCTTCCTCTCTCCCCACCCAGAGCACATCCTCCTGGCTGGCCAATCCCTCCTGCGGAATGACGGCAGCACCTCTGAGAGAAAGGGAATTTCTCGGGCACAGTTCGCTTCAACACCAGCAGAACACAGGCGGTTGCTTAGGAGTGGGAATCATTAGAATCAGGCCATTATTGGAGGGAACAGTCTCTAGGGGAGCTAGCAGAAATTACCACTCCTTAATAGATGGAAACTCATTTGCTTGAAGCCCCCACCCTCCTCTTTATTTCTCTGCATTCCCCACCTCCCTTCTCTTCCCAGCTTTGAAGTTGAAAAGAGAGGTAACTCTGCACGATCCAAGATGGCACATTTCTGCTAAATTAACTTGGTTAAAAGATCCTTGGCTAAAAGTGGCGGTTCTTTTAGAATGTTTCTATTGGGACTTCCCTTGAAACCATCATGAAGGAGACAGATTCTAATTAAATGTGTGTGATAAAATTACAGCCAGGGCCACTCCGTTTCCCAAGAGAGGATTTGGTGATATGGGGGAAGAGGAGATGTTTACTGGCTTCTTAGACCCCTGTTGTGGCGCAAGCCCCTGAGTCAGCCTGCACTGACTGAGCTTTCCCTTTGAGGGGCCCCTTGCTTACACAGTACCAGGGAAGGCGAGGGAGGTGGAAGCAGGACTCCAGACTCCTCTGCTTCTCCGGTGGTCTTCTTGACCTTGAACGGACCTCTGACATGATTTAGCTTCTGCAAGCCTTCCCTGCACAGGGATACATGTTCTTTACCTTATAGCTCTTTGATCTCGTAGGGAAGCAGGGTGCGACGGACGTAAGCAACAAATTCTCCTTTTAATTCATTAGCTGTTTGGGCTGCCATCAGAACTCACGTGCCCTAGAACCCTTGTGGTTGAAGAGAAGGGAAAAGTTGCCTGATTTCTCAGCTCTACCTGTTTGAATGAAGTCACGAGTGGTTGCCATCTGTCTCAGAGCATTAAGCACAGATAAAGTATTGGCATGAAAGGCCTTCGCCTTTTCTCCCTCCCTCCTTCCCTAGAAGCGGACTGTAAGGGATTGCACCAAACTGCAAACTCCATGGGGCACTAATCACTTCATAGTTTCTGTAAATGGCGCCTCCCCGAGTTGTAAGGAGTTGTAAGTCACAGTGGCTCTGCTGGTGTTCAGTAATAATGCTGGGTTGAGGACCCAGAGACCAGAGATCTGGTCTCTGCATCACCAGCTATGTGACATTGAGCAACTCACAATCTCTCTGGGTTCATTTTCCTCATAATTAAAATGAGGGGGTTCAACTAGATTTTCTGAATTAACTTAGAAGTTCCCTTCACTGTCTCCACATCCCTGAAGTTAAGAAGCCATAAACCGTCATTCTGTCCTCAATGTCCATTGCTATCCCAAGGTCAGCTAGCCTTGATAACAGACCCATGATGTGAAGGTGCCCTCAGCTGACATGATACCACTGGTCAGAGCAAATGTGGACTTAAAACAGGAATGTGGAAGAGAGAGTAAGGAAAGGGAAAGCTACCCTGTAGGCACAGGAGGCTGAAACTAGAAGAGCATAGAACAGGTCAATTACTTATTCCTCTTGTGTTCATTCTTCTCTGTGGCTTCAGAACCTTTTTTTCACACACATGTATGCACCACACCCAGTAGATGCAAACACTTCCCTCACAAGAGAAACAGCAGGAAATGCAAACATGCTTTGAGACAGCTCAGTCTTGCCATATCCCTCCAAGTCCCCTTGTCCCATTTCTAATTAAAAAATTGTCTTCCCTTTCCCTGGTTTCGTTAGCGGTCTCTTCCTTGGCCCTCCCTCCTTTCTTACTCCATACTTTCCCAATTCATCCCCTTAAAGAGATCAATTGGAAGAATATGCTGTCATGTCAGAAGGAAGCCATTGTCGATTCACACAGGCAGACACTAATAGGATAAAGTATTATCCGACTTCCTTTAAGTCCAGAAATTAAATCTTCTTGCGATGGTAATAGATTATAACTTATAACCACAGGAATAGGCCGTTAGTATCTGAGGCCTAAGCTCCATTTCTGGGACTGTGCTGGGCCTATTATGAGTGATGCTCTGAGCATTCCTACAAACACGGCTGCACTATCCAGGGAACTGTCTCCGTGGAGAGCTGCCTATAACTCACTCACTTCGCCTACAAGGTAGGTAAAGGGAAGAAGCCAGGGCTTTGAAGACTGGGAAGAAGTAGCCCGAGGCGAGGAAACCAAATTTTGCACAGGGAACAGTTAATGTGTGAAAGCTCTTCTCAGTCATCCTTGCTGACTCACTGAGCAGGTAGAGTGACTTATCTAGTGACTAAATCAGCACAGCACAGACCCGGGGAAACCAGCATTGAGACCTTAAAGGAACTGGAAGAGACTATAGATTAAGGACTTGCCTTGGAAGAGGAAACAGCATGAGAAGTGCTAGAAAGAAGAAAAAGCCATCAATCTTCTAGAATGGAGGAATCTTGCAGGATATTCTAGGTTGTCATGGCAGACAGTTGTACTCAAATGGGGATTATGAGGGGGAAAAAAACCAGATATAAGAATTAATTGGAGGGTGCTTTTTATTAGTGGGGGATATAAGGAGGTGGGTGGGTATTAAAGACACAGGTAGATCAAGGACTGTTCCTTTGGTATTTAGTAATTAAACTTTAGTAATTGCTCTGGTATTGTTCCTGGGTGCGCAGAATGAATGAACCTGGAAGGCTAAGTACTACTTTGGTCCATCTAGTCCCCATACCTGGTATTAGCATAGCCTCTCATCTCAATGCTTCCCTATTGTAGGTTCAAAAATCTTCTTAATGGGATAAGCTAGAGAAGACAACGCCATCCTCTCAAATGCTAACTTCCTTTGACAACAGCTTTTCTCCCAGGGATATCCCCCACAGGCCTCGGCCTAATCTCTCTGACTCACTGCCAGGGTCCATGTGCACTGAACTCACAGTCATCATTATCTTTATGGGAAAACATGATTTATATAACACCCTCTCTCTAGAATAATACTGTTTTTGTGGATAAACAGTGAGTTGCACCCTCTCTTCTCCCCCTGTGACTATGCCTTAACAGAAGTGAGGGAACTCCTGAGTGAGCCATCAGGATTAGATTACAGCGCTGAGGGCTGGGTTGCTTCCCCCAAGCAGTGGACAGCCTCCAGCATAGGGAACAGGACTGTTTTGGGTAGGTGGTTTGGCCCAAGTACTGACAGCAAAGCTGGCATGTACCAGAGGATGAAACCTGTGATCATCCTAAAATCGAATTCTAGCCTCTCATTAGGAAATCAAAATGCATTCTTTCTTAGGCTTCTCTTGGAAAGTTGATCTCCCTGCTATTCTTTGTTCTGTGCCATGCATTTCACACTAACAGTCCTCCCCCATCCAGGGTCCAGCCGGCCTCTTGCTTGCTAGGGCAGAGGAATCTCCCTGGCTTTCCTCCTTAACTGCCTTGCAGCCCCTCAGCCTGTGTGTCTGCCATATAGCTCCACTCTGCTCTCACTTGATCAAATTAGGGTGCTTTTTTTCTGCCTTTCTTCTCTCCAAGCCCTCCAATAGTGCTTTAAAGCCCCAACAGCCCTCTCTGTGCTGCCTCCTCCCTCCTGGTGCCTCCACCCTCCTCACCCTCACCCTTGGTAAGGCACCCTGACAGAGAAGCAGGGGTAGGTGGAGAAGATGCTAGGAAGCTTGCCCTCTTGGTAGAGGACCAAGGCTTCTAGGTAGATGTTTCCTGTCCCAGCCCTCAGCTTGTGCAGAACCCACCAGCAGCAGCACCTTTCCTGTCTTCTGCCTCACCACAAGGAAAGGTAATCTATCCCTGGACTAAGACAGTGCCTTGGGCCATCTATGGAGCTGGATTATGGAACAGAGCACAAGGTGGTATTTTCCTGGGAAGAGAAGTACAACCCATCTTTCCCACAGTGCTTAGGCTTATAGATGGTGCTGTCCTGCTGTCTCTGACTTCTGGATAATCATTGTTCCTCTCTGGAATAACTCAATAGGCATGTTCTCTCTTTGGGCATGGATGAGGTTCAGGAATAGATGGTGATGGGGTCTGGTCAGTTGGTCTGTCCCTTTATGTATATTGTCAAATAACTACCAACTATACAGCATTACTATATGATGTCAGGCACTGTTCTAAGTGTGATTTTATATATATAATTGCAGGGTCGTTTTATTTTATTTTATCTTGTGAGGAAGATCAGCCCTGAACTAACATCCATGCTAATCCTCCTCTTTTTGCTGAGGAAGGCTGGCTCTGAGCTAACATCTATTGCCAATTCTCCTCCTTCCCCCCCCCCAAAGCCCCAGTAGATAGTTGTATGTTATAGTTGCACATCCTTCTAGTTGCTGTATGTGGGACGAGGCCTCAGCATGGCTGGAGAAGCGGTGCGTCGGTGCACGCACGGGATCCGAATCCGGCCGCCAGTAGCGGAGCGCACGCACTTAACCGCTAAGCCACGGCCCCTATATATATAATTTCAATTCCCACAACAACGTATGAAGTAGTGAGGTGGATACTAATATTATGTCCATTTTACAGATGAAGAAACTGAGTATTTGTCCAAAGACACACATCTAGTAAGTGACGGAGCTGGGGTTCAACCCAGGAAGAGTGTCTCGAGGGTCTGTACTCGCAAGCACTATGCTATATTGCTTTGCAGATGTGTATATTTCACTGATCTGGTTCCTGAAGCCTTTATTCCTGCTCCAGGAAGCAATTTACTTCATTTCAATTTAAAGCAAAGATGAAAACAACCTTAATCCACTGCCTAAACCATTCTAACCTCTTCAGGGGAAAAGGGTGCTTTCTGAATGGATGGAGACCAAAAGAGGTGCTTTGAGCCAAAAGCTGCCTTGCGGTTTAGCTGAGGCAGGATTTAGAAATGGCGTGAACAGTGCCTGCATTAGCCGATGGCATGGAGTGCAGAGTGCCAGCAGAGGAGATAAAATCAGACATATGTTTGGATATAAATGTTCTCTCTCTCTCTGTCTTTTTCTTCTTCTCTAATTTTAAGCCCCTGCTGCTTTGTTGCAGTAAAATGTTGGAGCCTTAATTGTGGGCTCTGGTCCCCTGAGGTAATATAATAGCCTGCCTGGGCTGAGTAAGGCCCACTTAGCCCTCTCTTAGTCTCAGCCCATCTCCACTGAAGGAAGCCAGAGCTCCCCACTATTAATGGCCATGGATTCTGGACCTCTTCCCCACCATCAGGAATTGTCCTGCAGGGACTCTTGACTACATTGTTCTACCCAGCACCCAAAAAAGTTGCTGGCCTCCATACATGTTGAACAGCCATGATACAGCTCATGTCTCTAGGCCTTAGATACTAGCCTGCCTACTCTACCTTCATTGATAATAGGAGGCAGCATTACACCAAAGAGAAATAAAAGGCCCTGGAGCAGATTGGAGGGGGCAGCCACAGAGTGGCACTTAAATAGCTAGGGCTGGGTTCATACCAGTGGAGGAGAGGAGTTAAGGAGCCCCCATAGTCTCATTGTTGAGCCGAATAAGCAGAAACCACTCTGCTATGGAGTACTTGCTCTGATAGGTGCTTAAGACCTCTGTCAGTCCTCTCCTCTGATAGGGGTTGGGAGAAAGCCAAGCCATCTTCCCCACTGTAAACACCCTTCCTCATCTACTTCACCCTCTTTCCCCGGCAGCCAGCACCCTCTGGGATTTCTGTCTGCCATTGAACCTAAGAATCAGGAAGCTGTTATGTACAGTCCTGAGAATCCGACTCCTTAGTGAGCACACGTGGCCTTTGGGACAGCTGTGGGGCCCCTGTGGTCAGAATTCTGGTCAGGCCTTGAAGGGCAGTAGAGCCAGTTCTGAAGGAGACTGAGCAGCTCTAAGAGGAAGGAGAAGAGAACACAGCGATATCTGTATGAAGGCCCCATTTTCACTGCATATAGGCCAGGAAAGAAAGATATTCTTGATAGCCAATAAGGGCCTGAGTGAGAAAGCAGATTTGACTTGGGAGTCAAGAGACCTGGGTTTCAGTCCTACCTCTTCCACTAACTAACAGTGTGACCTTGGGTATATCTTTCAGTTTCTCTGGGGCTCAGTTTCCTTGACTATAAAATGTGAAGAGATTAGACTAAATTATTTTTCACAGCCGTTAAAATATTCTATAATGAAAATTCTCTAACTCCATATAATCAGCAGCAGAGCCTTTGCCTCTAACGTGTTGCTGTAACTACCCCCCTGAAGCGCTACCAACCCACGTTCCATTCTCAGGTAACAAACCCTACAGCTTGGCTAGGCCTGAGGATGAGTCACCAACACAGCATTAAAGGCAGCACTTTCAGTGCTTGTGGGACTCCTCTCTGAAAAGCTGTCCCAAGTGCCTGCTACAGAGGAGGATATACCCAACATTAGGGCAAAGGAGGGTTGCTGCTTTAAAAGCTGAACTGCTGCCCAGGTCAAGGAGCAGGCCCAGTGAGGTAGGGAACTACCCTTATAGCTCTAAGGACACTTACACCCAGGACCATATTCTCAGTCTCCCCTAATTTCTTTGAGGTTCCTTCTGGAAAGCACTTTTCCCTCAGATTCTGAGACCTGAATATGCTCAGCCCCCACGACAAATGCATTTGTTCTTGGGACTCTTCCCCAGGAATGTTTTAGGCCCATTTCTCTAGCTCTCCCCTCACACCTTTGTTCAGCCACAGATCCTTGTTCAGCTCATTCCAGAGCTGCTGCATAGTTCCCTGAGCACCCGAATAGCTATCAAAAAAGGAGGGGTGTTAGGAAATTGGCTCCACATCCTCTATTGCTGAAGCAGCTACTTCCTCCACAATCACTTCTGAATGTGTACCAGGAAAGCTGTTCTAAACAGCCTGAGTTGTGTCTTGTGGCACTAGGAAAGGGGGTAATTTGTTTTTTCAACTCATCCTAGCCAAGTCCCACCCTTTACTCTGCTGCAGTTTTCTCTTTCTATTGGGGGGTAGAGTGGTAAAGGAGAGGCGGAGGGAACGTATCTCTGGAGCCTAGAAACATTGAGTGGCAGTTTCTAAGTGTGAGCCCAAGCATACATGCTGCCACAAACACTGATCCCCAGAAATGATGTATATATACCCAGGAGGATTAAGACTTGGCCCTTTCTTAGCCATTTCTTAGCCAACTGCTGCAAAGTGCTGCCTGCCTCTCTCCCTGTTCCGTGCCAGAGAGATCACACCCACTCAGTCCCGATTCCCTGCATTAGTATAAATACTAGCGCTGAAGAGACGCAGGGTCCCAGTTCATGCAGCCTGCCTGGACGTCATTACTCAGTAGGCATCAGGAGACAGACACCCACCACCACCAAGACACATTTGACTATTTAGTACCCAGAGAACAGAAGCAACACTGCCTGTGGGAAATTTAAGCCCAACAACATTATTGCAGACCTCTTAAATCCGGGGTCCCTGGGTAGAGCTGGTGCTGCCTGACTAGCAGCTTCTGCTGAGGTGGCATTTCACTTCTGGCCAGGTCCCAGGAGCTGAGGCTGACCCATTTCCCCTGCTTTTCCAGGGCGTAGGGAATTTGGTTCTATCCCCAACAAAGCCAGGGACTAACACACTTAGCTCGTGGAAAGGTGCACTAGAATCGGGGTGCGTTTATTTAAGCTAAGGAAAGGTTGACAGCTTTAGCATTTTCCCATAAAGAAATTTAACATTGTCTTCCCCTCCCACCTGACCTCTCCCCTCCCCTTCCCTTCTTCTCTTTAAATAGAAATTATTTGGTTGATGCTCTTAAGAATCTATATAGGTTCAGGGTCTTACTCAATTTAACCCTTTGGGGACATTGAATTAAAAATTGAACAATATTTATTAAAATACAAAAATACACTTTTCTCACATTACAATCAGTGTTCTTTTGTTGGCATTCCCCCCCACCCATCCCACCCCCTTTCAAATCTGAACCCTTTATTTCCTTTTAAAGCTAAAATAATAAATGAAAAGTTACAGCATTAAATGGACCAGAATAACAGAGATCTCTGCCTTCCCCACCCACGCCCACCCCTTCTCCTCCACCTCCTCCCGAGGTTGGCATGGGAGAGGGAAGCCTTCCCCCTGTTGTGCTGTGTTCCACAGGACTCCATGCAGAACTCACTCGTGTGCATGTGGATCACTTCTGTTTTAGTAACTGTGGATTTCACATCTTTTTTGTGAACCATCCTGGTTGGGAAAGCCTTCATTTTACTTTAAATAAGCCTGTGCCCTTTTTCTCTCTCTTTTTTCTTCTCTACTCATGTTCTGCCCCCACCCCATCACCACGACCAGTTGACATCAGCTGTAATAATCCCTAATGAATCAGCATTTAGAATAGTCACCAAATCATAAGCATGAGAAAAGCTTCCACTCCCCCAGGCTCCCCACTCCCAGCCTCTCCTCCCTTTCCACCTTAAAACAAACAAAACCTTTTTTAAAAATCATAAAATGCCATCATCGTCTACAATCATTTGTCAGATACCGGGAACAACAGGTGGACATGGCACAATGCTAACTTATGGCCTCCTGTGAATACATTCTCTCTGCTCCTGCTCTCCCTTCCCACCCACCTCTGTTGCCGCACCCCCTTCAGGGGCCTCCTCCTTCTCATGGGAAACCCTGAATAGACACATGCCTTGCACAGAGTGGGTTAAGCCCAACTGCAGGAATCTGGTGCAATGTGAAATATTGGACTGAGAGCTACACCAGACCCTTCCTTCTCTGCTCCTTCCTGAAGCGCTCTGTCAGGCAGGGCACACGCGTGTCCCAGTGCACAAACCAAGGAGACTTGTGCACATGGACAGGCATAAAGACTCAGCCCCTTTAATGATTCATTTGGATTTTGGTGGTTTTCCTGTTTAAAAAAACATTACAGATCTATCTTCCCCTTGGCCTCTGAAGAAAAAAAATTATTGCCTCTCAACATTTTAGCACAGTACCTATTCTTGGTGCTTTTTTTGTATTTTTCTTTAAATAAAGTAAATCTGCAAAGACAGCTCTCAACTTAAGAAAGGTATCTATAGAAATGGGTATTCCTGCATCCTGTGAAGCATCTTCTAAAAAATGACAGATTCAGTCTCCCCGCTGCCCCTCAGCAGCCCACACTCTACCTCTTTAGGGACGTTTGCTGTTGTTTTAGTTTGTTTTATCTTAGCAGTTTCAACCTTATGCCAGAAGTCCCTTCTGGCAGCATAACAAGTTGACTGGTGGCTTCTACCCCACAACATTCCCAAGAACCCCACTACCCCTTTAAATAGAACTTACAAGTTAGAAAATAGTTTTGTTTTGATTTTTTGTTTTTAAATTTTAATATAATCTGTTTCTTTTACCAGCCCATAGGTTTAATAATATAAGCATATACAAGAAAAAGTCTCTCCCCACTCTGTACAAAAGTTGCTGTCTTTTTTTTGTGCATTCTATTGCATTTTATAAGTTTTTGGGGGAGGGGGAGTCATATTTGAGTTTCCTGTACCTTGTCCTTGGTATGGGTCTGAATTATATAAGGTTCAGAGATAGTGGTGACTGTGGGGTGCAGAGAGTTCCCCAGGCTGTTTTCTGTCCAGTGGGCCCCATGTGCTGGTTTGTAGGTGTTGTAGTTAATATGGTCATGAATTGTGGGCAGCACTACTGCCCCCTCACCTGATACACCGGATGGAGCTGCTGTTGCTGCTGCAGATGCTGCCGCTGGGATGTCTTCATCCACCTGGATAATCTCAACTGTCCGGGCAGCTGTGACTGTACTCCTCTGCTGGTGCCGCTTACGAAGTTTGTAGAAGACAATCAACATGGCGGCAGCTAGCAGAGTCACTGCCACAAAGCAGCCAATGATGATCTTGGTGGTCTTCATGACTTCATCCAGGCTGGTCTGCATTTTGTCATTGGTATCTGTCGCGGGTACTGCCACCTGCTTGGGCACACGGGTGGTCTGAATGAGCACCGTGGTAGAGGTGGTATATGCCGGCTGGTAACCAGTGGACGTGGTAGGAACAGGCTTATACTTTCGCGTTGTGTCCTCAGGCGAAATCTCAGTGGTCTCCACTGTGACCGTGGTGAAGAAGCTGTAGTTGGAGGTGTTGAGCTCGGCCGTGCTCACATTGAGGTAGGCCGAGGCATTGGAGTTGCCTGCCACATTTGTCACCATGCATGTGTATATCCCAGTGTCTGAGAGCAGCACATGGGAAAAGTTTAAGGTGCCATCATTGAGGACAGAGATCCGTGGGTGGCGGGAGGCATGGCTGAGCACTGTCCCATTAGGCAACAACCACTTTACAGAGGACATAGGGGGAGTCCGACACTTAAGTTCTGCCATCCGACCCTCAGAGATATTGAGGTCCCGAGGTGCATCCATGATGAAGGGGGCAGAGCACTGGAAGGAGGCCTGGTCCACCTCTACCAGGTAGCGGCCTCGCATGTGCAGGGGAGCATGACAGCGGCCACAGCAGGTGGAATTGGTGGGTATGTACTCCCGAAGCCACCACGCTAGCCACAGAATGTCACAATCACAATTCCAAGGATTGTGGTGTAGGTGCAACTCCACCAGGTACCTCAGTGGGGTGAAGAGGTCATGGGGCAAAGAAGAGAGGTTATTGTGGGCCAAGTTGAGTTCCACAAGCGAGGCCAGCCCATCAAAAGCATTCCGCTCAATCAAGCTGACCTGTGAGTTCATGACCCATAGCTTCTTGAGCGAGCTTAGGCCATGGAAGGAGCCAGGCCTGATCTCAGGGAAGTGGTTCCCTGACATCTCCAGCTCCTCCAGCCCCACCAGGGGCGTGAGATTGGGCATATCTTTAATGTTGCACATACCCAAGTTCAGATACTTGAGGTTGAACAGTCCCTCAAAAGCCCCCTCAGAGATATACTCCAGCTTCTTGAGCTCCCCCAAGTCCAGGCGCATGAGGGAGGGCACCCGGTTGAAGGCATAAGAGGGGATGCTTTCTATGGGGTTGTTGCGAAGCCAGAGCTCCCGCAGCTTGGACAGGTATTCAAAGGCCCCACTGGGGATGACTGTCAGCCAGTTGTCGAACAGCTCCAGGGTGTTGAGGCTGGCCAGGCCGTTGAAGGCTCCCACCTCAATCTGCCGGATGGAGTTCCTGCCCAGCTGCAGGACCTCCAGGTGGTGGAGGTGTCGGAAGGTGTCGGCCTGGATCATCTGGATGTTGTTTTCCATGAGGTTGAGGTACCGGGTGTTGGAGGGAATACCCTGAGGGACCTCGGAGAGGCCCCGGCGGGTGCACACCACCTTGCTGAACTGGTTACTGCAAGAGCAGACGGACGGGCAGTTCTGGGGCCCGGCTGAGGCGGCAGCAGTGATGGCTGCACACAGAATCCACACTTGCGCCGTGAGGTAGACGACGGGGAGCAGGACAGCATTCCAGGTGTGGTGCACAGTTACCTGCCACAAGAGCTTCATGGTGTGGCACGTTCATAATTCACCATCGCCTGGGATTTTGGCTTGGAAAGGAGAACCAGCCCTACCCCGGCTTAAGTGAGCTAGGAGCTCCTCTTTCCATCTGGAGAAGGAGGTGGGGAGGGGGCGATTAGAGAGACGGAGCAGATCGGCCGAAAAAAATCATGCCAAAACTAAAGAGCAGCCCCTCGTCCACCAGCCCCCCTCAAGGCAAGCCCTCGGAAAGCTGAGACTTTCTCTCCCCCATTGCAACCATCCCCACCCAATTATTCGCTATCACCTACCTCGGAAGGAAGGGAAGAATTGGCGTGGTGTCCTTAAGCGTTCTCCACGGGAGCTGGCCACATCGTTCCCATTCTTACTTCTTAGTTTTAATTAACAAAAGGGAAGTGGAGGGGGTGGGGAGGGCAGAGGGGAGGGGAAGGGAGGGGTGGGGGAGACAAAATGGCTTCTAGTAAATCCCGAACAGGCTACGGCGAAGCAGCGGAGTTGAGGCGCGCCGGGGAGAGCCCAGGCCCGGCGGGCTATGCAGGTGCATGCCCCCCCCTCAGCCCGAGGAGCGGCGCCACCAGCGCTTCCCTGCTTTGTCCTTGGACCCTGGCACGGGCTCGCACCAGCCAAGGGGGAAGCCGCTTCATCGCCGGCGTGTGCCTCCGGCGCCCCGAGCCCGCTCCCGGGGCCGCCACCCGACGGGGAGCGAGGGGGCGCCCGAAGCCGCCCAGGCCGCGCCGGGTCGCCGCTGCGCTGTCCTGTCCTGGCGTCGGCCGCTGCCGGCCGAGGCAGCCGATGCAGACGGTAGCTCGCGGTGCTGCGAGAGTTAAGAGGAGGTGTCCGCGGCTTCTTCGCCTCCCCAGACACACACCCCCTTCCTTCCTCGCCTCTTCTCGTAAGGATTAAAAAGACCAAAACTGGGCTTAGTTCCCAGTCCGCTGTCTGCTGGCGCGATGAGTAATCCGTCCAGCCCCCTGAGGGGCAGCGGCGCGGAGGCAGCGCCGGGACCGGGTCCGCTGGCCGGAGAGGAGCGCGGCGGCCAGGTCGCGCCCGCACCGCAGGCCCCTTCAGGGAGTCCGGGGGCGGGCGCGGGTCCGGCGGCAGCGGCCGCAGCCCTGGGTGGCGCGCAACCGCCCGCCGCAGCCGGGCCCCCGGCGCGTCGGCGGCTCGGGCTTTGTGCAGAGGGAGCGAGTTCGGGGCTTTGGCCCCTGGTGCCCTCAGTGGCTGCGCTGCACACGGACTGCTGCAGCGGCCAGAGCGCTGACAGCGGCGGCGTGAGCAGCGGGGGTCGCGGCTGCAGGAAACGCTCCGGAGCCCGGGAACATGGTCCCTGCTGGTTAGCGGCGGCAGTGGCAGTAGCGACGGGGCCCCTGCGCTCGGCACCCACCGTCTCCTCCTCGCGCCGGGCTCGCAGTGTTGCAGGCAGCAGCCACGCAGACTGCTCTCTCATCCTTTTGTCCTTCAGTCAGAACGTGAATGTACTGCTGACGCATACTGTTCTGGGGAGAAGATTAGCGTGATGCAGTGCTCTTATGTATTAACACCGCTCCCCCTCCACTGCCTGCCCTCGAGGGGTTAACGCCGGCGCCTTCCAGCGCCGCGCCGCGCAGTCCCGAGCTCCGCGCCTCCAGCCGACTTCCTCCCTCCCTTCTTTCCTTCCTTCCTTTCCTGCTTCCTCTCTCTCCCCCACCCCCCCACCCCCCTCCCCGGACGCTTCCTCCCCGCCCCTCTGGACGAGGGGAGCGGGCTGGGTGAGCGAGCCGGAGTCAGCGTCAAGTGAGGGGCCGCGCGCAAGTCGCAGGCGGTCGCAGCTATTTTGGTCCGGTCGGAGGGAGCCGCCGGGTGGCCGCTGATAGGCTGGAGCAGCGCTGGGCTGCTGCGGGAGAGACCGCGCCGGCCCCCGCCCCTGCCCCCGCCCCGCACGCGGGTGCTGGGCACCCTCCGGCTCCGGGTGAGGTGGGCTCAGGGGCCGGCTGCCCGGAGGCGGGGTGGCCCGCGGCGGGGCTGCTGCACTTGGCGGGCCTCCCGCCCGGACCGCGTCATCCTCACCCCCGCCGACTGCTGACGGGGCGCCTGGCCGCGCGGCCCCGGCCGCGTACGCGGAGTTCGGAGCTGCTCGGTGGGGACGCGGGGGCGGCCGGGACCGCTGGGAGCCAGAGGGGCGCGAGCCTGGCCTTCGCAGACAGCCCTGTGCTGCTGCACAGATGCCTATCCGTGTTGCCCCCTCCCTCGCAGATTTCCTCACCCCCTACTTGGCTTTAACTAGGGCTTTAAATGATAGTTTTCTTAATGAGGGTTGCGGAGGAGGCAAACTGCGGAAGGAAAGACCGAGTGCGAGGAGCCGGGGGGATGACAACCTGGGACAGAACAAGGGCCCCTAGGAAGGATCCCCCCCAGAACACGCAGCACAACCCGTTCATTCATGGAGCCGCAGCCGCCCCTCTCACTTTTTGAAGCCCTGTGATGCCCCTTTCTTCTCCGGGCACCCAGAGAATGTAGGTAGTGGGAATGGGTCTTAGACCTTCTGCCCCCTGAGCAGCGTCACCAGCTCCTCAGGGAGCTGGGACTCCCTGAGAAGAACTGCGTAGCAACCTGCTCCTATTTCTGCTGAGAGGAGACCCTGGAGTGTTTGACAGACTAGTGTAGAACAGGACTAGGTCAGCCTTTTCCCAACCCCTAAAAAGACTGCCCCTTTCCCTGTCGGGGGTGGGGGGGGGCGGCTGTGGCCAAGCCCTGGGAAGCCAGTCTGGTAGAACATGGCCTCCGTTTAGTCCCGCTTCTTTTCAAGGGCTGCCTCCAGACTCTTCTGCTCCCCACCCCCGGCCCCCTCTCTTGGCAAGCTTGCTTTTAAACCATCACCTGGAGGTGGGCTATTGCTTAAGAAGGAGATCTTGGATATCTCAGCTCTCTGGATTCTTCCACACCCATATCTCAGTAGTGTCTGCTGTCCAGTAACCTGAACCTCCTTAAATATGCCAGAGAATTCTTGAAGTCCTGGAAAGATTCATTGTAGGCAAGTTGGATTCCTCATTGTTTACCAAGACCTTTTTTTATGCATTTGTAGTCAAATAATAACGTTAATAGTTAATATGCTGCCTAGGATCACATAGTAAGTGTAGAGGCAGGATTTGAACCCTGGCAGAGCTCATATGTGTAGGGACTTGGGCATGGAAGTGATTCCCCAGAGTTTTCTCCCAATCAGTGAGAACTCAGGTTTCTTACTGGGATGTTTATCTGCTAGGTTGTTTCTGCTGTACTAAGGATGGATGGATGGATGGATGGCTAAATAGAGGTATATATATCCGTTGTTGTTTAATCTTCATTTACCCAGTTTAATAATTGCCTCAGTAGTGTCCATTTTACAGGTAGAGTTACTGAGCTCAGGCAGGCAAAGAATATGCCCAAGGTCATATCCCTAGAAGGCATCAGAGCCAGCATTTCAAGCCAGTCTTCCAGCCCTAAGTCCAGTGTTTTTATCCCTGTAACAAAAATGTCCAGTGTGCCTACTCTGCATAGAGTAAATGGTGGAGGCAAGGGGTTGGGGGTAAGACTGTATTAAAAAATTCATTGAAGGATATATGAGAAATAGAATGAAGGGTGGGAGAAGAGGGGCTGCAAAAATAGATCCTTTATTTAACTTGCTTCACTAACAATGACTAATCAAGGGAAGGGATGAGAGAGAAATGGGTGTAAGTTGAACCCTGATGCTAGGGTTTGGTTCCATCTGGGCTCTTTAGCACCCCTTTTTGCTTTCTTGACTCATGCCCCAATGCATATCATCAGCCTCAGGCAGGACACTACCATCTTATAGACCCGGGAAATGTCAACTTAGCCTGACAGGGATCTGTAGAGGAGAATGGGAAACTCGCTAGTGAAAGGAGCTTCTCCTTGCCACAGCTGGCATGGAGCTGATGGAGTGCCAGAGGACACCCTGGCCGGGGTCTGGATGGCACACTGGAGTACGGCTGCCCCTCCCTCCTCAGGCAAAAAGTGGGGCTCTGCCTAGGCTAGTTCCCTGCTGGTGTAGGCAAACTTAGGCCCCATCTGTTCAGCTCCAGGCCCAGCAAATGAAAGGTTCTGCCCACATACTGTGTAGGTGGATATGAGGGTGGGCTGCCTTGGATCAAATCAGTACTTAGTAATGAGGTTGTCTCCTAGTAAATATTTATGACTGATTGACGAAGGTGAATATGTCCAAGCTTCTTGCAGCCCGTGGAGTTCTAGATGGGGCTGCTTTGCCCTCTGTAGGCCAGCTGGGACTGAGAGAGCACCGTAGAAGCTACAAACCAGACTAAGGAGGCTGTGGGGCCATCGTAGCACATAGCCCTTCTGAACTGAAAGTGGCACTGAAGCCTCTGATCTTGTAACCTGAGTATCATCTAGCCGTCATCCGTTGCTCCTCTTAGCCCCTGGTTCTGACTGCTTCCTTGATTTGGAGTGGTGCCACCAAGGAATAAAAAAAAAAGCTTAAACTTAGGAAGAAAAGGAAGAAACGCTGGGTTGAGAATGTTTTTACTTGTTATTTCACACAGAGAGACTGCTGTGATAAAGCCAGAGAGCTGGAGAAGCCAGCCGGTGATTGGGCAAGGCCTGTGTCAGCAGCTTGGTACCTGCTCTAAGATTGGGATACCAGAGTTCTAGTCTCCCTCTGCCACAGATTAGATATGTGAGAAATCTTAAAACAGTTCTAAACCTTGGTTCTTCATTTATAAAATTAAGGAAATGGGCTTAGAAAGTTCCTTCCAGCTCTCATAGTCCATGATCCCTGCCCCTCCTCAGATATGTAGCTGTTTTAAGAATGTTGATCCTTTGGGATTGTAGCCAAGTCTTGGAAATGAGCCACAAAGTTGAGAAGAAAATGCTTCCTTCAGTTTAATCTCGAGATCCACAGTGCCAGAGCAGAGCAGATCAGACTGTGTTTTCCCAGCTTCGAAAAAGGCTCATAGGGCCGGCCCTGTGGCTTAGCAGTTAAGTGCTCGCGTTCTGCTGCTGGCGGCCTGGGTTCGGATCCCGGGCTCGCACCAACGCACCGCTTCTCCGGCCATGCTGAGGCCGCGTCCCACGTGCAGCAGCTGGAGGGATGTGCAACTATGACATACAACTATCTACTGGGGCTTTGGGGGGAAACAGAATAAATAAATAAAATCTTTAAAAAAAAAGAAAAAGGCTCATAGATCACACAATGTTAAAGCTAAAAGGGACCTTGAAGATCATCTGGATTTAACCTCTCATTTTACAAATGCCGTTAATGAAGTTCAGAGAGGCATAGTGCCTTACCTAAAGCCACGTGACTAATTAATATCAGTCTGTCCCTTCTGAGCTCAGCCCCGCAGTCAAGATGACAATGTATGGCTAATGGGCATTTAAATTTGGAGCTTGAAGATATTTCCAAATGCCTGTCTTCTGTGGTTTTGTATACAAGTGCTATCATTATACTTTGCTGAACTGGATTAAAGATGGGTCTTCGGTAGAGCCAGCCTGCCATTCTGAGTGACTTTGGACCGCTAATAAAAAGGGGAAGAAATGGTCATCCAGGGGACTGACTCTAAGAGAAGCCAGGAGTGCCTCACCCAGCTAAGATAATTGGGCTCCCGTAAAGCCCAGGGCTAGACCACTCCCTACCCTGACGTGCATCCCTGAGGCATTATCCTGAGCAGCCACTAGATGTCCATAATGCTTCATAGGGTTTGCCAGGAGTGAGCAATCTTTGGCAGGGTACTGTCTTGCCTCCAGTAGGCTTTTGGGCCCCTTAAGGTAGGTCCATCAGTGGCAGGACGATCACATACTCCCTGAAACTCTAGTTCCTATTTGCAGTACTGTCAGGCTGCCAAACCCTACTCAAGCACCTTTTCCATTTTTATACTCTTTATGCTGCCATTTGAGCTAAGAACAGAGCAAGAGCAAAGGAGAAAAAAGGAGGAGAGAAAAATAGTATGGAAATTGCCCTCCACAAGGGAAAGACATCAGTTGACTGGTGAATTAGTAATGTCAAAACATTATAAGAAACAGTCTAGGGGACGGCCCGGTGGCACAGGCGGTTGAGTGCGCACACTTCGCTGCGGCGGCCCGGGGTTTGCTGGTTTGGATCCCGGGCGCGCACCGACACACTGCTTGTTAGGCCATGCTGTGGTGGCGTCCCATATAAAGTGGAGGAAGATGGGCATGGATGTTAGCCCAGGGCCAGTCTTCCTCGGCAAAAAAAAAAAGAGGAGGCATGGCAGATGTTAGCTCAGGGCTGTTCTTCCTCACAAAAAAAAAAAAAAAAGAAACAGTCTATGTGGAAATAGTCACCTCCTCCTACCCAAGGCAGGGGGTACATCGCGAGTGTGTGTGTATTTGCATCTCTCACTCACTGTCACACACACATGCAGATACTCTTCCAGGGTCAACTGGTCATGAAATTTCTGTTTAATGGATAAAGTCACCACTGCAAAAAAAAAAAAAAAGTAAGGTTATTTTTCTTGCCTGTGATCCTGTAGTGAGGCTCTGGCTGTGCCATTACTACCCACAGCCATAAAAGGAATGGATTTTATTCCTTGAGCCCGATGATTCAAGGTAATGCAGCTGTTCTAGAATTACCTACTCTTTCAAGTGCCCTCAGAATCCACTGTTCTTTTTCCCCAAGAACTCTGCTTAAGGAAAGCATAAGGAAGTGGACAAAAAAGCACTCTCCCTACAGGTCTCATCCAGAGCAATTATCAAAAACCTCATCAAAGAAAAGACAAGATACTTAATAAGAATGGCAAAGAGTTAGGGAATGGAAGGACATTTACCTCTTCTCTGAGGCTAGTTTCCCAGGGCTTACAGTTTCTTTGTGGGCTGCCAGGCCTAAGTGAAAGGAGAAACCACCCAACGCCCCAAGTTCCTCTTCTTTGGGAATAGTCAGTTTGGTCACTTGTATTGTCAAACAGACCAGAGAGGTCCAGCCAGGAGCCTTGGAAATGTTCACCTCTGCAGGTACACTGGCCTGTTACAGGCCCTTGTGGTTTATCCTTCCTTTTAATTGCCTTTGTATAGCAATAACAATAATGATGGTAAAGCAAAGTTTACTGGGGAGTTGATAGGTACTTGGCACTGTAATCTTACATGTATTTGATCCTCACAACAGTTCTGTGAGGTGGGTACCATTAGATTCCTCATTTTGCAGATGAATTTAAGAAGCTGTCTCAGGATTGCAGAACTAGTAAATGACTGTATTAGTTTCTTGAGGCTCTCATAACAAATTACCACACATTTGGTGGCTTAAAACATCAGAAATTTATTCTCTCACAGTTCTGGAGGTTAAAAGTGCAAAATCTGGCAAGGCCACGCTCCCTTCGAGGGCCCCGGGGGAGAATCTGTTCCTTGCCCCTTCCAGCTTCTGGTGACTGTTGGCATTCCTTGACTTGTGGCTGCGTCACTTCAGTCTCTGCCTCCGTGGTCATGTTGACTCCTCTTCTGTCTCTCTCCTCTTTGTGACTTATAAAGACACTTGTCATTGGATTTAGGACCCACCTGGATAATGCACAATGATGTCATCGAAAGATTCTTAATTACATCTGCAAAGACCCTTTTTCCAAATAGAGTAACTTTCACTGGTTTGGGGATTAGGACGTAGACATATCTTTCTGGGGCTCGTTCAGCTCGCTAAAGTGACAAACCCAAGTTTCAATCTCAAATCTGTCTAGTGCCCAAATTCTAAACCGCTGTGGTGCTGAGGTGTGCCACTTAAGAGGAAGAGAAAGGGAAAGGTCCATCTGACAACCAGCAAGTGACTCCTCCGTGTACCTGTGCTTGTGAGGGGTAGAGGAGCCGTGTGTGAGCTGTATGGCCATTGGGTCTTCCCATTGGGGAGGGAGACGGTCCCTCAGTCAGCTCAACAGTTAGAAACATCACATGAGGGCCGGCCCGAGGGCTTAGTGGTTAAGTTTGCGCGCTCGGCTTTGGCTGCCCGGGATTTGCGGGTTCAGATCCCAGGCGCGGACTGACACACCGCTTGTCAAACCATGCTGTGGCGGCGTCCCATATAAAGTGGAGGAAGATGGGCACGGATGTTAGCCCGGGCCGGTCTTCCTCAGCAAAAAGAGGAGGATTGGCAATGGATGTTAGCTCAGGGCTGGTCTTCCTCACACACAAAAAAAGAAACATCACAATGAGCCAAGAGAAGGGGGCAGGCTGACCAAACAAACTCAAGAAATCTACTTCCTGTTATTTTCTTTTTGTTTCTCTTGATTCCTTTTGTGGATAATTTTCTCACTTTCTTTACATGGCCTCTAGATTTTATCCCAAAGATCTTGGAACAGCTAAGCATTTACCAGTGATACTAGAAGTACCTCTTGGCATTGCTACAAAATTTGGCTCAACTGTAACTAAGTCACAGAAATCCTGAGCTTCATGCTCCTTGGAGATTAAGACAGACCTCAAGATCAGTGCCCAGCAGATACAGATGTGGGACTGAGAGAGTTACGAGTAAGAATGGCTTTTCAAGTATCTCCAACATAAATTCAATCCTTAATCAGGGGTCAGTGCCTGCAATTATACACATATATACACAAGTGTGTATAAATTTATTCATATTTTGATTGGGGGAGGCCTGAACATTTTTTTCCCCAAACTGAGTTCTACAAAATATGTTACATGAGAGAGAAAGAGAGAGAAAGAGTGTGTGTGTGCACGTGCGCGTGCACCAGTGGGCATTATACCATGTTCCATAGTGGTGATTTTGAAAGTATTCTAGAGTCAGAGAAACCTGGGTTCAACTCCTGGTTCTGCTTCTTGCGTTCTGTGTATGTAAGTAACTTCTTTAAGTTTCAGATTCTTCTTGTGTAAAGTAGAATTAATAACTGTACTTATTTTGTGGCGTTATTGGATTAGAGGTAAGGAAAATCTTAGCAAGCAGTAGTAGCAGTACCAGCTGTTATTTCTAATATGGAAGCTAGTATAGAAGAAAATATTTTATCCAGAGTCAGTTATTGAGAGAATCCATTGTTTTCTTTTTCTTAATGTTTTTTTTTTTTTCCTGGACTTGTCTGCTCTTGATATTGCATCTAATTTAGACCTTCGTTGTTTGTTTAACAGTTAATTTTGAGATAATGTTAGACATACGGACAGGTCAAAAATGGTTCCCATGTACCTTCACCCACCTTCCCCTTATGTTAACATCTTATTTAACCACAGAACATTTATTCAAAACTAAGAAATTATCCTATTCAAGACATAGATTTTTACTCTTGCCCTCTACAATCTGTACACAGCTACCAAAGTGATATTTGTGACATTATATCAGATTATGGTATTGGTTTGCCTAAAATGCTCCAGTGTCTTCCCTTTATCATTCAGAAAACAACCAGACGGCTTACCATGGGCCACAGGCCCTAAGCCATAATGCCTAGCCTGCACCTCTGCCCTCATGTTTTATCATCTTCCTCCTCACTCCCTACACTTCAGCTATACTGCTCTTCTTTCTTTTGGAATACTCTAAACTGCTTCTCCCCTCTCCTGTACCTGGAATGTTCTTCCCCTATATCTTCAGGTGATTGGCTCCTTCTTGAGCAGGTCTCTTCACAGAGACTTTCTGTGACTGCCTGTCTTTAGACTGCCTTAGTAGCTCCACCAGTCAGAGTCACATCACCCAGTCTTATTTTCTTATTTTATTTACCATTATCTGAAATTATCTTCTTTACGTGTTTACTTATTTATTGTTCACCCACACGAAAGCAGAGGCCCTTCTCATCTTGTGCCCAGTACCTAGTTCATTTAATTAATTATTTCAGAGGAAAGAGGAATGTGTTTGGCCCATGTGAATAAGAGCTCAGGCTTCCCTAATGGTATATCGATAGCCCTAACCCTACTCTATAAATCTTTGAAAAGATGGGTGAAAAATTACCAGCTTTACTTTTCTTTTTTTAAATCCTGGGGAAATTAAAGAGAATCCTAGTAACCTTACGGTTTCTCTAGTCCTCAATTTTTAGAATTCCTAGCCCCTGCTGACAGATTTATGAGTGAGAGTTTTATGGAGGTATCATAAAGGCTCCCAGGTCCTTGGCAGTTGTGGATATGTGAGGAGTGAGCAGAAGAGTGAGTAAAGGTACACAAATACACTTACCTGTGCTCATGTACACATATGCCTGTCATTTTCAAATTTGCTAAAGTGCATTTTCTCCAAAGGGAGTGGGGGCTTTTGAGCCTGCAGTAGGGAACACCAGGACAGTAAGATCAAATGCTTTGAAAGTGGCTGTGCCAACGCTTTTTGCTAATTAAAGAATGTTAGGACAATCACCATGAGCAGCAGTAAAGGGCGCCCCATTACCTCGCTTTATGAAGAGCTGGGTGAATTTAAAGGCAGCTCTAAATATCCCACTGAGTGCCTGAGCTATAGCACAGTCCTGTGGGCACCCGGCTGGGCAGTGAGAGGAGCCCAGAGCTTCTGTCCAGGGTCCTTGTCCCTATTAGCTATCAGTCTCAAACTTTGCATGACTAAAGAACAAATAATTCCATCAACAAACTCTTAATTTAAAACGCTCAAGGGGAGATGAAGCAAATAGCCGTGTGGTGAGTCTGACTGGGAGCCCAGGCCACCTGTGTCCTTGTCCAGATCTGTTATTGACTTTCTTTCCCATTTGCCTTGAGGGAAGATGTTTCTTCATCTTGTGACTCCCTTTTCCTTAACCATGGGCGTGTCACAGAACAGAATTTTTTTTTTTTTTTTTTTTTTTAAGTCACAAGGCTTAGTTAGAGCTGTTCTCCTAGGAATATTCTAGGCCCCCTTACTGGGCAGCTCACTGCTCTAGAGAAAAACTTACAGTTTAGAAAGTGTGAACAAGATGGGAACAACGTTTTATACTTACCTTAGGGAGTTTCTGACTGAATTTAAGTGTACTCCGCTTGAAACTTTCTCCATGTTTTTAATGTTCAGTTTGGCTTGAAACCTGTTGTGTCCTTTTCTGCAGTTTCTTCTTGCTTCTCTTCCGTGGCCTCCAAGCCATTCTAATCCCTTCAGTTTGTGGAACGATGCCATGTTGGCACTGCCTTCTCTCTGCCAGCCTTTTTGATCTGTTGTTCAGTTTCTTTGTGGATCAGCATCTATGGCCGTCACTTTACCTCTCACAACTTGTTAATTGTTTTCGATTTTATGCTGCCAGCTTCAGCTGCAACTAGGGTTTTCTTAGTTCTGATTAGTATGGCCTCAGTTCGTCATCCAGTACTGGCCTGGTAATGTGGGTTCATTTGTCTCATCTAAGGAGTTTCAGAGGGAGAATTGGAGGACCCCAAATGGAAATGTGGGCTTGAATTTTTGTCTCTTAGCTGCTATTCTATCCATCCTCACCCCACCCCCATCCTTGAGCAAAAGGACCAGCTCTTTACCCTGCGTGGAGGGGAGTGCAGTGCTGGGAACACCAGAAGGCCAGCCCGGAGCTTGCTCCACTGGCTTCCCCATGAGTCATCAAACGACCCGTGGGTGGCTTGGCTGACACCCAGGTTCCTGGATGCTCCATTCCTTTTCATTTATTTATTTATTTATTTTTTTGTGAGGATGATCAGCCCTGAGCTAACATCCATGCTAGTCCTCCTCTTTTTGCTGAGGAAGACCGGCTCTGAGCTAACATCTGTTGCCAATCCTCCTCCTTTTTATTCCCCAAAGCCCTAGTACATAGTTGTATGTCAGAGTTGCACATCCTTCTAGGTGCTGTATGTGGGACGTGGCCTCAGCATGGCCGGAGAAGCAATGCGTCTGTGCGCGCCCGGGCTCCAAACCCGGGCCGCCAGTAGTGGAGCACGGGCACTTAACCGCTAAGCCACGGGGCCGGCCCTCCATTCCTTTTTCATTATGATATGAGCCTCTTCAGGAGTTAAATCTCCCCAGCCTCCAGTCAGCTCTTAGTCCATGTTTTTAGATGCAACTTGATCTGCAAATGCTTCCAGAGGGAATCACCTTTATAGCGAGAGGAATTTGGGATGAGTAAACGTGAAATAAATGAGCTAGGACCCTCAGCTCCTCTATCAGATTTAGAATTCCCCAACTTTTTGGTTAGGCGGTTGGTCTGTTCATATGCTCTCTTTTTCACTTACCGTCTCTCTCATACACAGTTTGGAATTTGGCCAGAACTGATAGGTAGATTTGTTTGTTTTTAAACAAGGGTAACATCACTACCTTGAACCTTATTCTGCCTTACCCCAGAACACCACCTCTTGCCGTGAACCCCTGTCTTTCAGTTTTTGCCTCACTGCCAGCCAGGAATGCTAAGCAGCGTGCTCTCGGGAACCTGTCATGTTGGCCTACTTTAAGCTGCTTCTCTGAAGGATACAACATTGAAATGGCTCTGCTTCTGATGAGGGGTGCTGAAGCCCCGCTTTTGTGGGGCTACCAGCTGGGGATCTGGGATTTTCCTACCATGATGCTTGGACACCGGCAGCCTTGCTAGAGGAGCCCTTATTCTGTTTCACTTTCTTGGTGACTGGGGCCAGTTTCTGTGGTAGCCTAGTGAGTCTACCTGATTTGTATTCAGTGCACAAGCCCTGGGAAAAAAGTCTGTGAGGAGCCCTGCCAGCCAATAACTCTGAAAGGATTCTTTGTGTAAGTGAGCAGTCTCTGGGCTGAACAAGGGCTGCCCTACCTCCCCCCACAAACTAGCCTCTCTGGCCCAGTAACTTGGTATTGCTTTGGAGCTGGCACCAAGCCCTTGGGGATCCCTCCCCAAGAAGAGACCATCTTGGGATCCCAGACACACAGAGCAACTTCAGTTCTGTCCTTCCTGCCCTAGCTTCTGGCAGTTTGCCTCCAAATGCCAAGCCGTGGGATCCATTCAAGACTGTGTGTGTGCACAAGACACAGACAGTAAGTGAAAAAGAGAGATAGGAATATGAAAAGACCAACCAAGCAACAAATCGAGGACATTCTAATGCTTCTCTCTGGTAGAAACCTCAGAGAGAAAGATATAGCTTGTGTCCAACACTCTGCTGGACGGGTTCATCTTTCTCTCAGCCAGCCAGACCCTGTGTTGGCCTGAGCCTTTTCAGTTTCTTAACCAATTAAAGCAGTCTGTTGCTCCTGTTGTCTGAAAAGGGACAGAAATAAGACCCTCAGCTCCTGTATATCTGGCAGCTGCAGGGTAAAATTCTTTATCAAATTGATACCAAGAGGAGTTCCCACTCTGATAGGAAGCCAGACCTGTTCGTCACTGGCCTTCAGCACCACCCTCACAACCCTGTCCCATTTCCACTGCTGCTAAGGAATTGGCTCCCTGTCAACTCCTGTCTTGGTCTGAGTCTGTCTCTTTAAGAATGCTATTTGTTATTAATGAGTTTTCTACACACATAACCTTGACTCGCTTGCTTAGGTGAACAAGACCATTCTCATTAAATGCTGTTTTCTAGGAAGGAGAAGAATTAAGTAGATGTTGAAGAATTTGCTAAAACTTCACATGTGAGCCTAGAGGACAGTAGCACTGGCAAATGAGGGGTGGGGCGGGATGTCTTAGTCTTTGGCCCCCTGAGCATCTCAGTGTTAGGCTGCATGTCTTTGTGAGAGAAGCCGAGAGGTTGGCTGAATTTTGTCTCATCATGTGGCCCATCTCAGAGGTGATACCAGTTCCCCTGTCCTCTCATATCTCAGTGCTGCTGGGTTTTTCACCCTGGCTTCACATTTGCCAGTGCCGAAACTCTCTTTGTGTCTCATTTGCCCTAATCATTTTGAATATATTGATCAAAAGCCTGATGTCCAACTCTTTGAACAAAAATATGATCAAAATATGGTTGCCCATATTTAGTCCATCATAAATAATGTACCTATACTAAACACTGCAACACTTTCTAAAGAGGTCCATTAAATAGGACAGTGTAACCAGACAAATGCTTTCCTTTTTGTGTGTGTGTGTGTGTGTGTGTGTGAGGAAGATCAGCCCTGAGCTAACATCCATGCTAAGCCTCCTCTTTTTGCGGAGGAAGACTGGCTCTGAGCTAACATCTATTGCCAATCCTCCTCCTTTTTTTTTTCCCCAAAGCCCCAGCAGGTAGTTGTATGTCATAGTGGCACATCCTTCTAGTTGCCGTATGTGGGACACCGCCTCAGCATGGCCGGACAAGCGGTGCATTGGTGAGCACCCAGGATCCGAACCTGGGCCGCCAGTAGCAGAGCGCGCACACTTAACCGCTAAGCCACGGGGCCGGCCCTAGATGCTTTTCTTTTATTTATTTATTTTTTTTATTTATTTTTATTTTTTTTATTTTTTGTTTATTGCAGTAACATTGGTTTATGACATTGTAAAAATTTCAGGTGTACAATGCTTTTCTTTTAATCATTTTATTTTAGAAGCCTCTAGGAAGGGCTGTGGGCCTGAGAGAAGCTATGTCTGGAGTCAAAAGCCAGCAGAGTAGGGTCTCCTGCACTGGCATGTGCTTAGCTTCTCCTGAGGAATGTTTGGTCCCCAAAAGGAACAGAGATGTTGCCCCACTCAGAGACTCACCCACACACTCAGTGCTGTCACATTTGGATACTTGGAGAAGAAAAGAACCCAGGGAAATATCTCAATACGGCTGAAGGAAAGTTTTTCCCAGACCCACCTCCCATCTCCAGTGCCCTATCCCACACTTCGGCCAGAGGCACTTGTGGTTTGTGTGTTATTCATCTCTCAACTCAATGCAGTCAAGGAGCTTTGCAGCCCTGACGTGTCGTATAGAAAGATTTATTCAAGTCCCATCCACAAAGGGACAGGCAGGCTCCTGAAGAAAGAGGCTTTGTAGACAAATGCAGCCCTGCCTATTTCACAGAGACCTTTGTCCCCTGGAGCAGGTTAGGTGAGCAGAAATTCTGAAACCAGTGACTTGAAAGCTGGTTACCAAGGAATTTTCTGCATGAGCCCTGTGCATGTACAACATGCTTATTTTAAAAATCCTTCCTTCCTTGCTCTCACATTGCTGAAATCATTCATTGTTTTTCCCCTCAAAGGAGATAATAAAAAGGAGTTTAGAGTAAAGAAAGGGGCTTGTCCTTCCCTATCTCCTCCCTTCCCCATCTTTTATTCCTCCTCTCACTTTTACTCCCAAAACTTAAAACTTAAGAGAACCTTCAAGGAGGGTTTTGAGATGACTTTGCTGTCGTCCTTGGAGGTATAATAGCCTTTTCCTATTCAGTCTTTTCTTTTTCCACATAGTTCATATGGCGTAGAAGGAATGTATCTGTTGCTGTATTGATGGGTCTCATTCAGTCATTGTGTACATTTGTCTCTGTGGCTTGCTAATGCCATTTGAGTTTCTATATCCTTATTTTGCAAATCCACTTGTGTCCTGGGTTTAGCTCCCGATTACAGGATTAGGAGAGATTATAAGGTATGTCTGATGTCTTCTCCAAGCTTTCTATCAGATTTATGACTATGAGTTGAGAAATTTGTACGTTGGTAGAATGGAAACGAGAGACAGATATGGGTGGATGGGGGAAAAAGAGAAAGGATCTCTTGTAAAGAACTGGAGTGGTATCAGTCCTGATATTTGCATCATAACCAGTTAGGAACCTGGAAACCTAGACTTTCTAACTGTCTCTTGACTTCACAGCTATGCTGAACAGCCTGTGCCCTCTTTTCTAGACTGACTCTTCAGGAACCCTGACTCTTCTTCCTCCCCACCCCAGTCATTGCACCCAGAATAGAGCTCTAAGTCAATGCTCTGGGTGGCATCCTCTGCTAAGAGCTCTCCTGTCATCAGCAGTCTCTGTGGCCTCCATTTTGTCAGTTCTTATTAGACAGCTCTCCTGCTCTGCATTGAGGAGCCTGAGAGGCTGAAAAAAAGGACAGAGATGTGCTTAAGACACAGAGCAACAACCCCTGTGACTCAAACATTAGGGGATCCGGCCACCTAGTTTTGTTGTGAAGGTTAAAAAAGATATATGTAACTATGGAAAAGGCTCATGGGTCACTTTAGGCTGTAAGGGTTTTATGCTGTAAGTAATAGAACATTCATCCAAGCAGGAGATTTATCATCTCTCATAGAAAGTCAGTATCAAAGCAGGGTAGCTCCACAGTGGGTTGGTTTAACTGAGATGTGGCCCCAGGTCAGAATCTTGGCATCTGTCAGCATGACCACAAGTGTCCCTCTTGGCTGCAAGATGGTTGCCATAGCTCCAGGCATTGCATGCTCACACACCAATCTCTGAAGGCAAGAGAAGCACAGTTTCTTATTTTGTGCATCTCCTTCCAAAGGCAAAAAATCCTTCCCCACATGCCTCTCACCTGACTTGCTCTTAGATCTTATTATCCAGATTTGGATGATACTCCTAAACTGTTATGTGGTACCAGGAAAGAGGACTCGCCTCCCCAACCCCAGTGATTGCCTGAGACCAGGGATTCACAGGGTCCATGAATTTGGATAGGAAAAAATTACATCTTGATTTTTATTAACCTCTAACTCAAATGTAGCATTTCCTTTGAATATGAATGTAAGCAACAAATCATAGTAAAACTAGTATATCTATGACTTTATCACCAAGAGAAATCACAAAGATTTTCATTACATGATAATTGTTGCAGGAATTCCAAAATATTGTTTATTCTT
Organism: Ceratotherium simum simum; assembly: GCF_057802395.1. Taxonomy (NCBI): domain Eukaryota; kingdom Metazoa; phylum Chordata; class Mammalia; order Perissodactyla; family Rhinocerotidae; genus Ceratotherium; species Ceratotherium simum. Next base: position 84,703,790 of record NC_141900.1, read on the forward strand.
ATCACTGCTTGGAAATTACGGTTTTTAGACCTACTGTGCTAGATCTTCTTGTTTAGTGTGTTAATAAAGAAGCTCAGGGGCCGGCCCCGTGGCTTAGCGGTTAAGTGCGTGCACTCCGCTGCTGGCGGCCCGGGTTCGGATCCCGGGTGCGCACCGACGCACCGCTTCTCCGGCCATGCTGAGGCCACGTCCCACATACAGCACCTAGAAGGATGTGCAGCTATGACATACAGCTATCTACTGGGGCTTTGGGGAAAAAAAAGGAGGAGGATTGGCAATAGACGTTAGCTCAGAGCCAGTCTTCCTCAGCAAAAAAAGAGGAGGATTAGCATGGATGTTAGCTCAGGGCTGATCTTCCTCACAAAAAAAATTAAAAATAAAGAAGCTCATATGTAGTATATCCTGATTTGGGTGGGTTTTTAACTTTCCCAGTATAATTGACTTGCTTTGCAATTCTGTGTACTTTAATTTATATATTCAAAAATATTATTCTGTGAAAGGGTCCTTAGGTTTTCCTCAACTGCCAGAGGGGTCTCTGCACAAAAAAAATAACTTAGATCAGTCAGCATTTTCCTGACTCACATACAGATATCACAAGGAAAAATGATGGAGACCTACCAGCAAGGAGAAGGGGAAATGGCTGTTGAGTAGGTGGCCAGTGGGCCTTTCCACAGTAAGAACCCATAGACTCAGGCAGCCTAGGTACCACCAAGTGGTTCCTTCCCTGCCAGTGCCCAGCTGCATTGAACTTACAGCAGTATCTCCCCCAAACTTTAGGTTTCCCTTTACCATCTGTGTGCTGTTGCCAAATTCAAGTGCCCCCTATGCTATTATTTCCTTAATATTTTTCTTTAAATCACTGTGTTCTTTCTGAAATTATTTTAAAGGCAACTTCCTTAAATGGAAATGTATCACTTACCATAGATGAAAGGAAACCTTAAAAATAAATACAGAGAATACAGAAGTGTTACTGAATTCTGACTAAAATCCTATTTGCCTTCAAGGCTCTGAGCCTGAGGTCTGCCCTTTTTTGTCAAAGACTGTTTAGCAGTAAACCAAGACTTTCTCCTTAACTAAATCAGAAGAATTGAGAAGTAATTGAAAAGGGAGTAACTGAGTTTGTGGTTATAATTTTGTGCCCTTTCGTTGACCCACCTGAAATAATTCAGTCCCTTGGAAAAAGCAGGTTTATGATAGACTCCTCATCTTACAGACTAGTGACCCCACCTATGAAGGAAATGAGGTTAGTCTCACTTATTTTTCATGAACATATGTCATCTGTTAATGATCAGTGCTTTCTAAGAGCTCACAAACTACATTTCAACAGCTGGTTCTGGGGTTTGGTCGAGGAAAGGCTATAAGCTTTCTTACCTGTGGTTCATCGAATTCACCATCTTTCCTTTTTCTTGCTCTGTTTTTTTTTCCCCTTTTTATTTTTTTTATTTTTATTTTTTGGTGAGGAAGATCAGCCCTGGGCTAACATCCATGCCAGTCCTCCTCTTTTTGCTGAGGAAGACTGGCCCCGAGCTAACATCGTGCCTATCTTCCTCCACTTTATGTGGGACGCCACCACAGCATGGCCTGACAAGTGGTGCGTCGGTGCAGGCCCGGGATCTGAACCCTGGGCCGCCAGCAGCTGTGCACGCACACTTAACCGCTATGCCACAGGGCCGGCCCCCCTTTCCCCTTTTTAAATGTCATACTAGCATTTGCCTATCTCCTTTCTAACTGTATCTCCTGTTCTCTGTGATCCGGCAACTATTGGTTAATTGATTAGGCTTGCTGTTACCCAGTGGGACTTTAAGAGGGAAGGCAGCAGTCTTGGAACCCCGTGACCAAAGAGGCAACCCCTCTTGGCACAGCCCCAAAGCTCAAAAGGAGGCAAGCTAAGATGAGCAGAGGCCCTGAAAATCAGACAACAAGGGGCTGCACCAGAGCAGTTTGGGCCCTTATCCCAGCAGGAGAGGAACGTGGGAGGAGACGGAAGCGAGCATGCAGGTTCAGGGTGCAGAGCCAAGGGTTGGACTCGGGGTGTTTGACAGCTGGAAGGAAGCTCAGAAACCTAATCCTATCCCCTGTCTAAGGGTGAGAAAACAGAAACGCAAAAGTTAAGTGGCTTAGCTTCAAGTCACACTGACATCAAGTAGTGGCAGAGCTAAGATTAGAACCCAGGGGCCTATCCCCTGCCCTGAGCTATTTCCACTCATTATCTTAAGTCACTGAGAATACCTTCTCGTCCTTCTGACCACAGTGTTACAGTGGGTCTGGGGTCACGCTCTTGCCTCCCCTCCCGCACTCTTCTCTCCCTTTGCTCACTTGTCTGTTTCACCCCTTCTTGCTGTGCTGCTTCCTCTCACACATTGTCACCAGGCCCCTGAGGGCGGAGCAGAACATCTCGGGTCCCTTGTCCTTGCCTGTACCTCTGCTTTTCCTGAGCCGTCTCTCATTCCGAAAGGTTTCCCTGTGTTGAAGCTGTAGGAGAGGGACAGTCTTTGTGGTAATGTCAGACCTCTGTGCCCCCTGCTCCTCTCCTTTCTGTAATGCCGTTGCTTACATGCATCCTTTATGACAGGAGAGATGAGAAGGAAAACCCCAAGAGGGGTTGAGGGAGTACTTCTTCCTGCTCCCCTCTCTCTTACCTCCTTCCATAAAGATTCTACTCACCAAGTATGGTGAGATCTGAGGTCTACATTCCTCTTTCCTGCTCTTTTCTGGACCTCAGAGAACGCCAGGGATAGAAGCTCAGGATGGGGGGATGAGACTATGGCTACAATTTCTAGGCCTTGAATTATAACTCACAGGAATTTTTTTTTTCTAATTCACAAAACCTTGCTGAGAAAGTCAGGCTGACACTTGCTGACTATGCTTTTACAGAATTTCTCCTGGAGCTGTGGTGTGCGTGTTTACATGTAGAGTGTGCTGTAGGCATGTTTGTATGTGAGTGTGTACTGGGTCCCCGGAGCGGGCCTCGTGCATAACGCCTCATCTGAGGTGCTTTTCTGTTCTTTTTTTTGTTTTTGTTTTTGTTTTTTTTGTGTGAGGAAGATTAGCCCTGAGCAAACATCTGTTGCCAATCCTCCTTTTTTTTTTTTTTTTTTTGCTGAGGAAGACTGGCCCTGGGCTAACATCTGTGCCCATCTTCCTTTACTTTATATGGGACACTGCCACAGCGTGGCTTGACAAGTGGTGCGTCAGTGCGCACCCAGGATCCTGTGAACCTGTGAAACCCAGGCCACCGCAGCACAGCACACGCACTTAACCGCTACGCCACCGGGCCGGCCCTGAGGTGCTTTTCTTAGTGGTTTGAAATGACTAAGGTTATTGTCTTTGAGTTAAGTGGTTCAATTAGCACTGATTGGAAAGAGTGGGGTGGACTGGGGAAACACGCAGCCTGCTTGGTAACAGCCTTGGGAACAGAGGGAGGGAGGAGAGGAAGGTGTTGCCACTGAAACAGCTTCCAGGGGTGGCCCGGCCACTACATGGCTGGGGGGAAGAGCTGCCTGGACGAATTTTTGTTTTGGGCCTGTTAGAAGATTAAGTTCTCAGGCAATGCTGAGTGTATGTGTATCTCCCTACTGCTGTAAGATCTTCAGTTCTGCACATAACACAGTAACCGCTCCACTGTGTGCCCCTCCACCCCGCTGGCCGAGGGCAGTGCACTTGGGAGTAGTAGACAGAGAATGCTCCCTCCAGTTTGCAGTTCCTTCTTCCACTTCTTCGCAGGGGTATGTGTCTGTCTATCAGAGAACAGGAGCTTTGGAGAAGGTTAGCAGGATTGCAGAGCCTTTCAGAGCTCCTTATAAGCAACCTCATATTTTGGCCCTGTAGTCATTCCTGGGGGTAGACATGGGGCCAAAACCTTCACCCCAAGAGTCTGCTCCCTCCCCAGTCTTTCCCCTTCACCCGTTTTTCTTTGTTACACTAACAGGAGCAAATCCAGCATCATTTCACCTCCCCCAGAATTTTTCATTCTTCCCATTCTATCCAGTTCTGAGTTTCACAGTACTGTGGAGGGCTCATTGATCAATCTGTCGTTCTGCCACGTCCCCCAGAAGGTTTTCTCTTTCCACCCTGGATAAAGGAAACGAGGTCCAGCTGCTCCCTGCTTTTATCTACCAGCCCTCCTCCTTCCTGTCCCCTCCTCTCACCACTGCTGCTTTCCCCAAGCTGCACCTCCAAGGCCTCCCCAGGAGGACAGTTTTCTCTTTAGGTGCCATCCTGCCACAGGATGTGCCTGTTCCCCTCTTTCTTCCCTTTCCTCTTGGGGCTACCATGGTTCTAACCACCAACCACCTCACAACTTATTGATGAGACCAGAAGGCTTGAGGAGCATCCAGTGTAATGACATGTGAGTGCAGCAGGATGGCATATAGTGGTTAGCAGTGTGGACTTAGGAATCAGACCCGCTTTTGAATTCTGGCCCTGTCCCTTCTGGCTGCATGGCGTTAGACTTAAGGCACCAACTCTTCACCCTTCAGTTTCCTCATCCATAAAATGAGAATGTTATCAGCAAGTTGAGTTATGGGAGGAAAGTCCCCAGAGAGCCCTGGAGTGCAGGAAGGGATAGAGTAGTGAGATCAGAGGAACAGTGGATCTCTGGAGGTGATGTAAAGGTGAAAAGGTTCTGAGCTGATGTCTTAGGTTCATGAAACGAAAGCTTGGCTGGAACCAGGGAGGCCAAGGTAAACACACACACGGGAAAGATTTCCCAGAGAGCACTGCATTCTGTATCAAGAAGAATTGACCTACCTCTGTGCTAGGCACATAGCCTTAGGTACCACGTGATTGGTCCCATCTGGTTTTCATAAGAAGGCTGAACCAGGAGCTGGTACACGTGTATGTGTGCATATGCATGTGTGTGTGTGTGTGTGCGTGTGTGTGTGTGTGTAAGAGAGGAGTTAACAGAAAGAAATGTTGACCGAGTTCACCCTTTTCTTTCTCTTCTTCCTCTTTTTTGCATGTGGAAGTTTCTTTTGTTTGAATGCCCCAATGGAGACAAAGAATTTCTGCAAAAGCCACTGTTTTCTGGCAGTCTGAACTCCATTTTTATATCATTTATAGATAGATCGAGTCAGTATGATGCAGCAGGCCCTGAAGAGAAAAGTACAATGAGGGTCCCACACTTCATCATCCCCCTCCTTACCCCTTTCCCCAGATAACTCACAACCTCGACTCTCACGCAGAGAAAAGAAAGCCTCCACAAGTTTGCCTTCACTGACTTGAGCAATTCAGTTACTGGACCAAAGCAAGGAGATCATTGCTGCCGAACCATCCAGAGGACCTTATTGCCATGTAAGATCCAGGGGTTGGACCCCAAGCGAGTCCCACGCGCCCCTCAGATGCCCAGAGGTTTTGCCATTGGAGGAGTCTATGAAAAAAGCTTGCTTTGCCTCAAGTTCCTGGCTGATTTTTTGGTCCTCCCTCACAGCATGTTCCCCTGGTCTTTGGGCCCAGCTCCCTCTTGCATTTATCATATCACCTGCAAATCCACTTTCTGTGCTGCTGCCAAGCTCCTCCTGCATTCCCACAGCCATCTACCTGTGACCCAGCCAGCCTTCCACAGAGAGTTTCTATAATTATTTGAGAGACCCATTGTTCCAAGAAGATAGGCAGAGCTGCTAGATGAGGGGCTCTGGGCGGGGGCAGAGCCAAGTCAGCCCTCCCAAGCTGAGGAAGAGCATCATTTCTTAGATATTTCTAAGCTCTTCTTTTCCTCATCTCTGTTTTTAGTGTGGACTCTTCCCCAGATCCATCTCTGGGTCCCTGTACATGGCAGTAGCTTCACTTCTCTGAAAGCCTCGGGTCCCGTAAATATGGAGGGAGGGGTATAGGTTTTAGAGGGTAGAATTCATACCTTGTCCTTCTCTGATTCTGCCTGGTATACTCTGCCTCCAGGGCTTCCCACAGGCTCCCACCATAGAGCTTTCCTTCTCGACAGTATTCACCAAATTCTTACACGTGTGGCATCTTGGAGCCACCATGCAAGTGTACGTTTCTACCCTTCCTAAGACTTAGGCAGAGGCCCAGAAGGCATACTTACACGTTTGAAATGAATAAGACTGTGTTCTGTTAGAACAGAAAATCAAGGTTCAAAATTTCTTACAAGTGTAGAGAGAGATGGGCTGCAACTTACAATGTGCAATGTAACGTACCAGTTGTAACAAATGCCAAGTCCTGTGTTTAAGTTCAAAAAATCAGTTACACAATTACCAGATGAAGGTGACCTAGCTTGACTGCAATTCCTTTGAAAATTACCCCAAGGGATTTTGTTTACTACAAACTGTATGCTAACAGCGTAAAGTGACTGATAAAAATTGTATTAATAGAGAAATAGTATAAATCGAAGAAGGTGATTATTCTGCTCCCGTTACGCAACATCTGGGATATTGTGTTCATTTCTGAGCATTGCGTTTTTAGAGAGTTCTTGATAAATGGAGGAGCATTCCTAGGAAGGGACCAGGTGGTATAGGATGTGGGATCCAGGTCCAGGGAGTAATGGAAACCACTAGGGAGAGAAAGAAAGGACAGAGTAAACATTAATAATAGGAATGGCTGTTACATAGAAGGAGGGAGGGAATGGACACTTGGTGTACTTGCTGTTGCTAACCACGGTGCCAGGCATTCTCAAGTGAATCTCCTGTAATCCTCAGAGCAGCCCTCTGAGCTCCGTGACTTTTGGGCTCAGAGAACTTTTGCCAAGTCAACCACTAGTAGTAAATAAGAAAAGGGATCAGATATGTTCCAAATTGCTCAGACTACAAAACTGAGACCAGTAGGAGGAATGATAGATTGGTGGGTTTTAACTTGAAAGAGGACTTTTCTAATAGTAGAGAGCTTCCTGTTATGGAATATTTTGATGGAAGCTGATTATCTCCCAAAGGTGTGAGGACATCCGTGTTGGGAAGGGAGACTAAGATGACGAGGTGGGATGTTCTGTGATACCATCTCGGGCTTTGTGAGGGCAGTATTAGGCACAGGAGAGCTGCTGGGCAGGAGGGAAGGCTAGAACTGGTGGCCCGCCCTTTCTTCTCCTCGGGCTCCCAGATTACAGGCCATTTTCGCCAGCCTTCACCTAGTGCCCCTATCTGCTTGTCTCAGTGCCTGAACAAGCTCTCTTCCTGGCAGCCTGGCTGTCAAGTTAGATCTGGCCCTCCCCTTTTTGACTTGATTTCATTGCCACAGCTTGTTTTCCCACCGACGACTGGGCATTTTGAGGAGGCTCCATCCTGTCTCCTTTTCCCCATTAGTACAGTCTCCTTCGTGGCAGCATCCACTGAGGGGGTGTCGCCATCCTGGCCCCAGATGTAACTGTCTTCCGAGCCCAGGATGTTGACGAGGCCCGTGTGTGTATCTGCATGCTCACACTGCAGCCTGATCGATGCCTGTCAGAACTCAGCATCTAAGTGACAGCCGCATGCCGGGCTGTTTGCAGAACACAACTCGTCCGTCAAGGGAAATCAGACGAAATCCATCTCCTTGTCCAAAGCCTGGCCCGACGGGCTGTGTCTGGAATGCCAGTCTTATATCCCACCCTACTTTGTGCCCTGCAAATCATTCCCCCTGGGATTTCAGTGTCACACTGATAGGTCCCCTGGTGCAGGAGAATTATAGTCAATAAAATGATGTGAAGAGACCAGTCCCAGCCCCTGCCCATTAGGAACTTCTAGTTTAGAACTAATGGCTACTATGTGGACATTCTGGTCTCATACAGAATTGACATATAACTATCTTAAATTGATTGGTATAAAATAGTGCATAATCAAATGGATTTAATTAAAAATTTTGCAAGTGTATTTTGAGTGGGACGTGACCGGATTAATTGTGTTGTAGACAATTGGTGGGGAAGGGTCTCTTCAGAAGGTCTCATTAGAAAAGCAATTATGGCATTTGAAGGCTTTCAAATTGACAAGGACAGTGGTTCTATGTTTGTAAACCACTTAGGGCTGCAAGAAGCTGTCACCCTGTGTCTTGGCAGTAAGCCAGTTGGCAGCTTCCCTTTCCTCTCCCTAAAGCCTCTTTTATCCCATACAAGCCTGTACCTGAAACTTCAAGACGACCCTATCTAACCCTCAGCCACTCCACCACTTCCATTTCCCCAGGCTGCTAGCCCTTAAGTGAAGAACTCTACCCTGTTTCCCACCTTGTCAGGGGTTGTGCCAGGTAATTCTCTCCCCTTTGCCTGCCTTCCTGTCAAGGCTCTAAATGAGTCACAGGTGTCAAAGAAAAATGTTGCAGGAGGCCACTTTGGAAGATAATATTTTTTCTCCCACTAGCTAGGAGACTGTGAAACACAAAATTGTTCTAAAGACAGAAGTGGGATGTCTGGATGGTGGGGGAAAGAGGTCAGCCCAGGAGCAAGAGGGTGGAACATAGCAGGTGCGAAAAATGGGGTGGTTTTTTTTGTGGGAGGGGAGGGGTGCAAAACCAGCAAGCAGAGGATGGGGATCCCAGCTGAGTGGGAGACTAGGTAGGGAGAAGCCAGAGTTTCAGAGTGACTCCTGCTGCTGCTGGTCCTCAAATGGGTTTTCACGCTGGCAAGGATTCTCTGATGCTGCTGGCCCTGGGGATGCGCCTGAGGGAATCAGCCCCTTGCTTGGGTCTCGTCTCTCCACCCTGCCCTACTTCATCAAGCTGAGCTCTCCCCTACCCCAGGCCTGTGGAGTGCAGCAGTCAAAGCTTTATTGCCCACACACAGGAGCCGCTCTGCAATGAAAGAAAAGAAACCAAGGTAATGAGAATGGCTAGTGCAGGGGGCAGACCCGCGGAGAGGTGGGCCTGCTGCTGCCTGTCTTCCCTGCACCACTGACCACCGTTAAGACCGCTGTCAGTAAGCTGTCTGCAGTCCCCTGGGCCTCATTTTGGGGGCTGAGTGAGTGACCTACGAGGTGGTCGGTTGTAGCAGCAGCCGCAGCAGCATATACACAAGCATCCTTGTTCAGCACTCCGTAGACCACAGGCCTGGGGGCCTTCTCCACAGCCCTCCAGGGGCAGTAAGACGGAATAGAGAGGCAATTTCACCTCCTGGCAGTTTCACCAGGTGGGGAGGAAAGGAGTACTGCCCTGAGGTGACCTCCAGACAAGCCTTTCTAGTACAGCCTCTGCTGTCCTATACCTGGGTAAGTGCCTGGTACTACAGAACTAGCTGGAAGAGGTGGAGTCTCGGACCTGTAAATGCCCAAAGGGAAGTGGAGGAAGGCACAAGCACCTGGCTGACTGTCCTCCCAAGGTCCCCACCTCGCACATACATTGTTCTGCACAGCAGATATTTATGCCTTGCATGGAGGTTGGCATTAGCAGCGGTTCAAAGTCTCCAATAATTTTCGTTTTGTCATGTGGCGTGTCTGGCCCTTTGACCAGAGAGCTTTTAAATTCCTTCTCCCTCATCCTCTTCCTGCTCCCCTTTTGCCTGGCTGCTCCGTCCCTGGCTCGATCCAGACTTGTTGATGAGCCTCAGCTTTTCCCCACACACAGGCACTAAATCTTGCCTGCTTGCCTCGCGACCCACCATCATTTCCTGAGTTCACCTACACCCATGAATGCTTAATTTAAAACTTCTGCTGCCGCACAGGAGTTTGTAATTCTGAGGACGATTTCAACAGAGGAGACAAAATGGGCTGATGAATGTACTCAGAAAGGTGAGAAGAAAACCATACACACAAGCATCTCCGTGAAGTGGAGAAAGTCTTTCTTGACCATTTAGTTTAATAAGATGGATATCTGCTGCATAGAGTTATTCTAATAGGATGGATATCTGTCTGATCTGTTGGCCTGCAGGATGGTTATGAGTTTTAAATTTCTTCATCTCCACGGCAATAAATTCTCAGGGCTTTTTCAATTATAAACTTAGTTTTCACTTGGGGAAGCCAGAGGATTTTGTTTTGGTCAAAGGATTAAGAAGGCAGGTCCAATCAGGGAGTTGGGAGGTAGGAAGGTGGGCCAGGTTTAGTTCATCCTTCATATTTACCTTCTCCACAGCCTGCGCCCCTCCTCCGGGCAGCCCTGTCGGACCATTTTCCCTTGTCCTTGTCTTCTCAGTGTGGCTGATGTTCCCACCACAGGGATCTAAAGGAGCCCCTCTCTGGGTGTCTGCTATAGCATTCCTCCACAGAGTCCAGGGCAGCAGGGACAGAATAAAATTGGACCCGTGAAATCTACTGACCTCACAGCAAGGGGATGCCCTAGCCTGACCACCTCCTGATGCAAGCCCAAGGAAGGGGTTGCAGCCGGTGGCTCTCCCAGGCAGTCAGGGAGGTGGTGATGAGTTCCTGGGGCTGGGCTCGTGCTGAGCAACCAACAGAGAATAGATGCAACGAGTCCCGAAGGTAATGAGCCCAGAACACTACTAACTGGAGTGCTCAGCGTGGGATCATTGGAGAAATGAGCTCAGGCAAATCTGTGTGGAGGGGAATCGTAGCTTTCTTAATGACTTTCTTCCTTTATACTGACACATCACCCCTTGGCCCAAGAGCAGAGCAGCCAGGGCCAGCAGGAAAACAGATGCCTCTCCCCAGGTCCACTTCCTGGCCTTCCTCAGCATGCCTTCATCCCCTACTCCCAGCCCCTAATGGGCCTGCCACTGTTTGGGTCAGAGCTTCAGAAAACTCTTAGACATCTGGGAGTGCGATTGTCCAGATGTCCACGAATCATTCTGCCTGTTGGTTAGTGACAGGAGCCAGGCTCTGCAATTAGACAGGACTGTGTTCAAATTCTGGCTTCTCTACTTACCAAGTGACCTTGGATAAGTTCTTTAACCTCTCTGAGCCTCCATTTCCTTATCAAAGTGAGACTAAAAATAACTGCTTCACAAGAGGGTTGTGAGAATTAACTAAGGCAACATGCATGTCTGTGAACCTAATTCATTCAGCATGTGGCATGCAGCAGGCATTCAATAAATGTTAATTCCCTTCCCTCTACCCTATAATAAGGAGCTACTGGTCTTTTCCTTCAGATGTGGAAGTGGAAACTGCAGAGCCTTCTTGCCTACAGCATTTATGATCCACCCCCTGCCCGGCCTAGCTGTTGGACAGAACCTGTGTTCAGGGCAGTTGCTGGAAGAGTACAGCCATAACGTGATGGGTCCTTACAGCAGGCCTTTGCTCCTGATACTAAATGCCAGGGACTGTGTTTGGATCAGTAATGAAAGAAAGAAAGGCCTTATTTTTCTGAGATTATCTTCCTTTTATGTTCTTTGAATCAAACATTCTTAAAAGACAAATCAATAGATAAGTGCCAGTGATCAGCATCTGGATTTTGTTTTCATTCAATTAATTTATAAATGTGTATTGACCTGGGCCGGCTCCATGGCTTAGCGGTTAAGTGCGCGCGCTCTGATGCTGGCGGCCCGGGTTCGGATCCCGGGAGCGCCCCGAGGCACCACTTCTCCGTCCAACGTGAGGCCGAGTCCCACGTACAGCAACTAGAAGGATGTGAACCTATGACATACAACTATCTACTGGGGCTTTGGGGGGAAAAAACTGAATAAATAAAATCTTTAAAAAAAAAAAAAAACGTGTATTGACCTTCTACTGTATGTCAGGCGCCATGCTAGGAGTTGGGACCAAAGTCAAGTAAGCTATGTTTTCTGCCATCAAGGAGTTGGCAGGTTCAAGAGTTCATCAACAACCTGAGTACATGGTGATACGTGTTCTGCGACTCACAGGATTCTCTCAGGGCACCACTGGGGATTCAGAAAAGACTTCCTGGAGGAAGTACTATTTAGGCTGAGTTTTTAAGGATGGGTAGGCATCAGCCACACCAAGGGTAAAAGAAGGACATGCACTCCAGAGATACCAGTGCAGCAGTTAGGGATTGCATTCAGTTGCTGATATAGACCAGAAACAGCATTTGCTTAATTAAACAAGATTAAAGTTTACTTCTTTCTCAAAAAAAGTCCAGAGATAGGCAGTCCTGAACTGGTATAGTGACTCGAAGTATCAACAGGGATCTAGGCCTCTTCATCTTCTTGTTCAGCTAGTCTTAGCACGTGGATTCCATTCTCAAGGTCCAAGGTGCCTGTGGAGCCCAGTCAGGATGCCAGAAGAAAGGGAGAAAGCTCAATGCGAGTAAATGCTTTCTTAGAAGTCCCACTCAAAAATGTCAGCTAATCTCAGTGCTGTGACCAATGAGAGAGGGGAGTCTTTTAGCTGGCCACATGGATGCCTGGACTAAAAGGATGCCTGTTACTAAGAAAGAAGGAAAGAGTGGAAATTGGGAGGTCTATGACACAAACAGCACGTGCAGCAGCACAGAGACACCAGCTTTTAAGTGTCTGCTTAGGGAACACATAGCGCAGTCTGCCCAGATCAAAGAGTCCGTGTAGTTAGTGTAAGAGGGATAGGAGGTGTTAGGAAATGAGACTAGAGAAGCAAGTCCACATTTCCCTCTAGGTATGAAAGCTCTGCTGGTTCAGCTGAATGGGGCAGTTGCCGGTGCTCAGGCTGGGCTGGTCAGGTGGCATCTGCCAAGGCATCAGGCCAGGGCTCGGTGCCTCTAGTTCAGTCCCTCTCCTCTCTCAAAAGAAAGGTCCCATGTGGTTCTAGAAGTCACATAGACCTTGCGCCCCACCAAGGCTAGAACTAAGCAAGCTGGACTGTATTTTTTTCCAAGGCCTGTAATTAATCCCTTAGAGAACCAGAGTTTGGTCACTCTGTGGCCTAGGTACACTCAAAATGTTTCTGTTCTCACTGTATGTGCTTAACCCAATAAGAAGAGCCAAAATGCATTGAGTGCTTATTGTGTACCAGACGTTGTTCTGAGAGCTTTATGCATAACAACTCATTTAAACCTCACGTTTTCCTTATGAAGGAGGTATTCAGTTTTATTATTCCCATGTTACAGTTTGCAGAAACTGAAGCCCAGACTTAAGATAACTCATCCAACGTTACTAAATGTTAGAGGTCAAATCTGAGCTCTGGCTGCAGAGCTCTTACTGGTAACCACTGTGCACTTCTGCCAATGGATGTGGTCCCCCCAACCAGGAGAAAATGTTGCAATCAAAGCAGGTGGATGAAGGTAGGACTAAGCACAAAGCATTTTGCCTGTCTTCTATGCAAGGAAGGAGTGGAAACTCATATGGACAGATTAAGCTTGGTAAAGTCTAGGGTGTCAGCCTTTTTCTCCTCTTTCTGACTCCTTTGTCTCCCCTCTGTGCATTCTGACTCCAGTCAGCATGGTCCATCAAAAAGCTACCACTATGCTTTTCTCATTTCTTCCCACTCCTGCCTCCCAACCATCATGATTGTAAAAGGATTTTTGTGCATCTTGTTTAGGTTCCTATTTATCCTTCTTTTCTCCCTGCCTCCCTAAGAATGTATAGAATCCAGCCCCTGATTCCTCTGTCCCAGGTCTGTATCAGAGGGGACCGGGCTCTGACTTGTCCCATCACTCCATGCCTCAAGGTCAGCTCTCTTGAGCTTTTCTTCTGAGCTACTTGCACCTCTTCCTAGCCTCTGCTCTCTCCATCATCCTCCCTCTCTTTCCCTCTGTCTCTCCCTCTCTTTCTCCTTCTCTCTCTCCCCCTCATCTGCTTGCACCTCCACTGACCTCTGCCTCCCTTTCTCTCCTGAAATTCTACCCTCATTCCTGCTCCTACACTCTAGCAGTCATGCACTATTTCCAAAGCATGACCCACGTCATTCCATATGCTAGAATGTGTTTGCCTTGCTGCCCGCCTGTGATGTCCCGCCCAGCCCCTCACTGAAGAGTTGCCGGCTCTCCAGCCCTCAGACTTGGCTCTCTCCTTTAAACCCCTCCAGTACTTGCTGTCTGCACTACCTCTCAGCCTTCGTGTGTTTTACATGGCATTTTGTCACTAGTTCACATGATGTGGTTTCATTCGTGTCTTCTCAACTCAATCATAAGCTCTTTGCAGACAGAAGTTTTTTCTTCTCTGTTTGGATCTACTGCAGTGCCTAATGCAATGCTTTCCTCCTTAGTAGATGCCAAATAGGTGTTTCTTGCTTCGTTGATTACAACAAGTCCTAGGTCTCTTTACATATCCTTAATGATTTTTATACATTTCAGTTCCTTCAGCATTTGTCTTCCATTTTGAAGAATCCTGATCATTTTCGGACATTCTCATCTCTTTGATCAGTTCAACGGGACATCTCTGGTCCTTCTCCCGCCCTGCTGTATCTTTCAGAGATGCAAGGCTGAACCACAGCGATGTCACCTTGCAGGGTACAAACCATTGTACCCTATTTTAACTCTAACCTTTAGCATTTTCTCCTGCCTGCCTGGCCTTGGAAGCTGTCCTTGTTAGGGAAGTTCTGGCCAGCAACCAGAAATCTAGCCGTGTGGAAGGTGCTGCCCAGAAAAAAGAAAGCCCTGCCAAGCATGGTCTCTCCCAGGAGTCCAGGATCCTCCTCTGTCAAGCGCCTTCCAGCGCTGCGTAGAATCCTGCTGCTCGTGCACAGGCTATGGAGACTGAGAGTGGGCTCAAAAGAAAAGGGCAAATGACCTCGTTTGGAGGGCATAATATAAAAGATAATGGATTAATGAGAGCAAGTTGATTCCAGACAGAACATGGGCACTAAGATGGAGTTCTTTGTCAGGATCGGGGAAGACTTCCTGGAAGACAGAAGTGGTGTGGGGTTGCTCCTTGCAAACAGCTTCACACGTTTTCATTCTGCACTCCTGGGCAGAAACTTCCTGAAGGGGGTTGCCTTAGTATTCCTTTACTGGTAAATGAACAAATATCTCTCTGAGTGGGCTCTGCCACCTCTGTGCCTGCCTGGGCAGAGCAGGGACCGTTGTTTGTCTGGGTTTTACAGCCGTGATGCAAGGTCGCGGCCTCAGGGACAGGCAGGGCTGCAAGAGGTAGGCTGGGCAGCTCACACAACAAGCAGATCAGCTGGGCCGAAGCAGAGGGTCCTTGAAGGGGAGTTAGAGGAAATGAGGTTGCAGAGGGGGTCTGAGCACCATCTACTATACTTTCCCTTTGAGAAAATACAAGATGCTGAGAATCTCCTCTTAGCCCTTCTTTTTCTCTCCATCCTCCCTGTGGCGCCCCAGTGGGTCCCTGCTTAAGATACAGGATGGAGCTGGCCTTTCCCTTCCTTCTAGCTGCTCCTGACCTTCCCACTCTGCGTTTTCCTGCCCACTGGCTCCAGAAAGCAGCTCAGGAGCAGGGGGCAATTGAGAGCCCCTCCAAATAGCATTAAAAGAAATCAAATTGCTTAAATGGTATTTACACTGAGTGGCGGGTGGGAGGCAGGAGTCGCCAAGCTTTTCTCCAAGGACACTGTGGCAGGAAGTCCATCGGGGGAGAAGCTGCACTGACAGCAGTAGCTGCAGCTAAGCTCTCTCAGAAGAGCCTGGAACAGGCAGCTAGGCTTAGGCAAGGGTAGACTCATTCTTTAAAAGCTTAATTGTGACTTCTAGGAAATCTTAGCCGGAGACACCGAGCATCTCCATTTCAGAATATGTCTTCTTTGGGGGGTGCTCCCCACGTGGAGTGGAGAACAAGTGTCCGTGGACTTCTGCTTAGTGCAGCGAAATTGGGAGGTGGAGGAGGGCACGGAGGCCACCCTGACCCCAGTTTGGGGAACACAGGACAGCTACCCCCTGCCAGAGAAGAGGGCAAAATCAGCCTGGACAAATAGTAGGATTGAGCGGCTAGCCACAACTCCTGGGACCTTGTTAAGCTGAATTGTATTTGGGACATTTGGTTGAAATGGGAGAGAGAAGTAATTGTGATTAATGAGACCCTGGCTCCTTTCAAGAGGATGGGCAGAGAGTCATGTCAACAACTAAGCTGCTGACCCATCCTACATAATGTCCTTTCCTACCATCTTTCTCCTTCTGATCTCACTCCAGTGGCTTTGAAAACTTTCAGGAGCTGATTATAAGGCCCACAAGAGCATCAGGAGCCCATGCTATGGGCAGTGAGTAAAGTGAAAGAAGAGAGAATGTGGTCCCAGTGTGGTCACAATGCCCATGCTGGCCCTGCCCATTGCTCCTAGCCTTTCTCTGGGCAGAGACAGCTGGGACCTGCTGCAGAACGAGGGCAGGGCTGCTGACTGTAAACCAGTAGTCTCTGGGTACAAACTCCAGCCCTACCCAGAGAGTTTGGGAGGGCTTATGGCATATGAGAGCTCCACGCTGACAGTGTAAGCAATGAGATATTTTAATTGTTATTAGCAATAAAAAATCAGGATGCCCAGCCTCAGCTCGCAAAAGAGGGCAGGGGCCAGGGTCATTAGCCAGTCCCATCAGCCTCTGGCGTGCTGCGTTGATCCCAATCTCGGCTGTACGCACTCAGACCTTATAATGGATGGCTTTTACCCCCCAGCTTTTCTTTGCGTTACTGAAAGGCTGGAGAGATCATGAGTCTTCCAGGTCATATCGAGCAAAATCTAGTTTTTCCCATGTGGCAGGAGAGTGAGCACACAACAGCCCTCTCCCACCAGCACTGCTAGGACTCAAAGACCCCAGTTGCAGGGGCTCTGCGTCATCTCAAAAGGTCTTTTATTTTCCTTACTGTGTTATAATAAATTTGAAACAGAGTTTGGCCACCTGCATCAGACGTGGCTTGAGTCCCCCAAAATGCCTAGATTTCCTCTCTACTGGCCCTAAGAGAGCAGCTCCTTAGTGGGGTGAGAGGAAAAGATGGGACTCTTTCTCTGTGGCCTGTCCAGGGATGTAGATTCACAGGGCTGCTGCCAGCCTGCAACACTGTCTTTGTGTGAATCAGAAAAGTGTGCCCTCGCTGGGTGGAGTTGAGCACAGCATACACAGTGTGCACGGCTTGGTGAGGCTAGCAGCCCCATGCCAGGCTTCCTGCTTGGCAAGTGAAGGCAGGATGGATTTAGGGAAGGGTATGAGTGAGTACAGGGGCAGGAGGCTTAATAAGAGGAGCCCAGAGGAGATGGAACCTTCTTAGGTCGCCTGATGATGAGGGAGGCATGAGGAAGAAAGGAAAGAAGGAGGGGTGAGGGCTTCCCCTCTGGTGACAGTGCTCCTGCATCCTCTTGCTGCCTTCAGCTGTGCCCTCAGTAGTTGATCTGACGTTATTTGGGACAGGTGGGAATTCCATGTTTGTGTTGAAATTGTTTGCTGTTTCTTTTACTCAGTTTAATGAAACAAGTAAATTGCCTGGTCCTAGCTACAAGTATAGAATTTTTATTTGTTCAGGTTCTTCTCTTGGGTGTCTTTTTCTGGCCCGCCAGAGGGATTGGTGTCTTTGTCCTTTTTGCCAAGAGACCAGGTGATGGTGAAAAAGAAGGAGCTCTGTGTCCCTTTTCTCCTAGCATAGGACATTTCCTGCCCTATCCTGACAGCTTTTGAGTGGCCCCCATGGCCGGAGCCCAGTTCTAAGAACTCTGAAATGACTGAGCCAGGAGTTGGCTTTCCAGTCCAAGCCCCACATTCTTTCAAACCCAATAGCAATTGCCTTTCCTCAAAGGTCTCCCTGTTCTAGAAGGGCCTGAGGGGCTGGCCCCATGGCTTAACGGTTAAGTGCGCGTGCTCCGCTACTGGCGACCCAGGTTCAGATCCCGGGCACGCACTGATGCACCGCTTCTTTGGCCATGCTGAGGCTGCGTCCCACATACAACAACTAGAAAAATGAGGCAACTATGACATACAACTATCTACTGGGGCTTTGGGGAAAAAAGAAAAAAGGAGGAGGATTGGCAATAGATGTTAGCTCAGAGCTAGTCTTCCTCAGCAAAAAGAGGAGGATTAGCATGGATGTTAGCTCAGGGCTGATCTTCCTAAAAAAAAAAAAAAAAAAGAAGGGCCTGAGACTTTCCAGCACCCGTAGGTGACTTGTAGCTTAAGGCTTTCTCAGCCCTGTGCTCACATGTTCCCTTACTCGCCCGCAGCCTGACCAGCACATCAACTCCTGGCTTGGAGGACTTAGCACTGGACAGTGGTCTGGGGTTCTGTCCTGTCCTCGTTTCTCTTCCTCTAGCTGTCTCATGTCTCTTCACGCCTTCCTTGCTGAGGGACGGTGGCCAGGAGGTGGTGGATGTGTGGGAGACCAGAGGGAGGCATACACAGCTGCTGCCTGCGCTCATGCCTGGATACATAGAGTACTCCATCCTCACTCCAGTTATATTCAGTGCAGGCAAAGCCGAGTGCGAAACAGCCCCTCCTGCTCATGATGTCTGGGCGCCTTTGAGTCATCAGTGCCGGCTGCACTGACCGAAGCCAGTTCTGCCCCTCTGGGCTCCTAGGAGCAGGGCTGCTCTAGCAGGGACAGCGGTGGGGCAGCCCTGTCCCCTTAAGGGGGTTCTCAAAACGGGCCTTCTCCAGTCTGTTTGGTGCCACTGGATTTCCCCAAAGACAGTGTTCTGACCCAGGAACTTGCCTTCTCCAAGTTCACTGCCAGTGATCTGGAGAATCTAGAACCTTTTACCTTTCATCCTCTATTTATTGAATGCCTACCATGTACCATTAATAAGGTGTTGTTATAATAGTGTAATTAATAGTGGTATGAACGAAGTGCTATGGAGAAAAACATTACTTCAGGAAATCATGGGCTGGTTCACGTGAATTCACCATTCTAGCCACAGGGAATATCATGTACAGAGGCCTGGAACAGCGCATCGTGTGTGTGGAGCTGGAGGTGCTTTGGCACAACTAGAGCAAAATAACGAGGGATACAGTGGAGAAACGGAGACCACAGGGCCCAGTGAGAAGGCGCTTATCCTCTACTGCTGTGCTGAGGAATTTGAATGTTAGCAGAGAACAAGGGTAAAATTTCAGCAAAGGAAAAAGTGATCAGATTTGGATTTGGGGGAAAGTAACAGCAGCAACATTTATTGAGCACTTACTATATGCCAGACTCTTCTTAAGTGTTTAGCTTTAATCAGTCATTTATTCTTAAAGCCCCTTGAGGTAGGTTCCATTATTGTGCCCATTTGACAAACAGGAAAAACCTAGACCCAGAGAGTTTAAATAACCCGCTCAAGGTCACACAGCTAGTAAGTAGTAGAGCAAGATTTGAACCAGGTTGTCTGGCTCTGGCACCTATATCTAGTCACTTTGCCAAACTGCCTGTGATAAGCCGCATTGCAGCATTGGAGAGGGGCCATTCGGGAGGGGCAAGGCTGGTGGCAGGGACACCAGCGAGGGAACTGTTACCCAAAGCTGGGACCTGAACTCAGGGGGTGGCAGTGAGGATAAAGAGGGGAAGAATTCAAGAGACGTTTATGAAGTAGAATCACTGTGAGCTCGAGATTGATGGTGAAAGTAAAAGGGTCAAGGGTGATTCCGAAGCTTCTCATGCTCCCGACTGGGGTAAGAAATGCAGGTGGAAGAGCAGGTTTTATCGGGAAGATAGACTCGCTACGTTTGAAATTCATCTGGTGGAGCTGATTCTGAAGAGAGGTCTGGACTGGAAATGGAAGTTGTGATGCCATGTAACTCAGAGAGCAGTGAAATACGGACACTGTCTACAGCTTAAAATGGCCCCCTGGGGAATACGCGTATTCAAGGGGATGTGGTTGGGAAAGAATTCACAATCGAAACTAAGAGCAGGGCGAAGCAGCCAAGATTGGGAATTACAGAGGCCTGAAAAAGAAAGTTTCAAAATGGAAAGGGGGTGCTTAGTTTTGTCACATCATTCAAAAGGTCAAAAATGATGAAATCTGAGAAATTATTAAAATGGCAAGAGGTCTTGAGTGACCTTTGAAGTGGTAGGTACATTGGAATATCGACGGTGGTGACCAGCTGCATTGGATGGAGAAGTGAAAGGGAGCTGAGCAGAATAATCTTTGGCTAAAGAGGAGGAGGTCGACTGGGTGGGATGTGAGGTCAAAGCAAGGTTTTCTAGGATGGGCAAGATATTTGTGGGCAAAGAGGTAGATCCTGGTGGAAAAAGGAACTGGAATGGTGATGATAGAAGAGAAGATTACTGATGGAAATAGCTGCCCAAGGAAACAAAAGGGAGTGTGATCTAGAGCCAGGTTAATTTCTTTTTCTCCAAGGTGGAAGGCAAAGAAGTAATTGTGGGTACCAACATAAGTGCTTTTTAAAGGCAAAGTGTGGGTCCGCATAGAAACCCACAGCAGTTCAGGTGAAGAAGCCTGAGCACTGGGGTCAGCAAAGCTCAGTGCACCTGTCCCAAGAACAGGCCTAGGGCTCAGGGAGCTACAGGTGCCTGCAAAGCGGGGACTGGCATTTGAACTTGATCCGATTAGACAACATTTGGTTACTTTCAGACCAGGTCAGACATTTGATAACCTCATGCAGTTACTCCATAGGTCATACACACAAAAGAAGGCCCGACAAAAGAAGGCCAACCATCTTCTCCCCCCAGCTCAGTCCCTCTAGGGCTCGGGTACAGCCTGAGGTACTCTGGCTGGGCTTGGGAGAACGCCATGGCCGCTGACTCCCTGGCCCTAGCCTCGGGTTGGGATAAAGAATGCTGTCTGGAGGCACCTGATGAAAAGTAGTCGTCACTGCTCTTTTTGGCCAAGACTGCTCTTCTCCACGTCAGCCAGTGAGCATGAGCAGGAGCTGGGCCATTCAGATGTGTTTCACTTTTAGAAGGAATTCCAAAGCCTGCCTCGGGCTCAGGAAACCTGTGGGAAAGGACGCCAACAGTGGTGCCCTGGACAGGGGCTAGGAGCAGAATGAGGGCCCCCTGATTCAGCCACGTTCCCTCTGTGAACCTTAGGGAAGAGAATTACATCTCCCTTCAGCCCCAGGTTTTCCTAGGAAGATGAACAGTCTCCTTTCCTTATTGTCTGCACCAGAGGAACAGATTGCGTCAGTTGGTAAACTGTGTTACCGCTTGCAAAGGTCTGGAGTCAGCAGGTTTGCATTTCCTGGCTGAGTCCAATGACGCTGATCACCTTGGCTGTTGCCTTTCTACGTCAGGCAGGACCAGGAGCTGTCTCCCCCACCCCCTACCCCTGTCATCCCACCCTTCATCCCTGAGGCATTCAAGAGGAGAGAAAGAAGCCCTGAGCTTCTAGCTGAGCCATCTCACTCACTGCTCAGGCCTTCCCTCAATTTCCAAGAGCTTCTTGGTCCCTCTTGCCACTGTGCCAACCCAGGCCTGATTTCCAGGCATTCCTAGGGCTTTGGCTTGCGCCAGCACACAAATGTCAGAAAAGAGGTTTTCTGGAGAACGATCAGCTAAGTGGGTTGGACTTTAAAGTCCTCTCTCTGGTCTGGAGGTGATGAGAGATTAGGGGCGGAGGCGCTGGTGGGGACCGGAACTCCAGGATCACAGGGAAGATTTGTACTGCTGCCTGCCTCTTGCCTGCCCACTGCCCCCCAGGCAGCTAATGGTAATGAGACCCAAGAGGCATGTCGTAGGCACTGCCTCTCCAGCTCCCGGAGCGTTACATTATTAATTGCACTGTGTTAATGTTCATCGTCTCTGAAGGACGTTGGTGTGTCTGCGTGTGGCCAGGAGTAGAAGGGGCGAGTTAGCTGTGTTAAGCTGCTACTATATTAAGGTGAGGTGTCTCTTCAAGTTCACAGCTCCGGCTGTGGCAGCACATTACAGCCTTCATGCAGTATCTGTGATGGTGGAAAACCCAGCCCTACGGTGATGTGGCTACCTCTGCGTGGCGGGAAGGGAGTCTCAATTGCCCTGGATCACTACTCACATTCTTGCAGACAGCTCTGGATGGGATGTGTCAGGGGCAAGAGGCTGCAGTGCCTCTTTTCCTCTCTCCGTTTCCCACCTTCCCCTCTCTGCAGGTTCTCCTACAGGGCTTGACGATTCGCGCGTGGGGCTTCTCCGTTTGCTCTTCTCTCTCACATAACCCGATGTCTGTCTTCTCTCTCGTCACCTCCCAGTCATATGGGTACACCACCAGCACCACCACCCTCAACCCAACTGTAACTTTAGAAAATTCAAAGCAGAGAGAACATTAAAAACCTGGTTCAACTCTCATTTACACATGAAGAAACTGAGCCTGGAGGGAAGTGATGCTCCAGCCCAAAAGAGGCAGAGCTGGTGCCTGGATGGCAGTTCTAGTCCACGCTTTTTCTTTGCTTCTCAATGCCTTCTCCCCATCCAAACCTTATCCTATCTTGTCCCCAGTCCCAGGCTTCTTGCTGTGCCTGTTGCTGATGGCCTTGGTTGGTATTTAAAGCAGCACTATGGCCAGACAGCGTATGGAAGGGATGGAGGCTTTTGCCTGTCATTGGGGCCCTGATGTCACCTCCCCAGAGGTAGCCCTGAGCACTCCTGCTCTGCCTTCTGGAGGCACTTGCAGCCAGCAACCAAGCCTTGTGCAGAAAGTCTTCCTTTCTGGATGCCCCAGGGCAGGGGTGTTCTGTGCTGCTGCTCTTGCCTCCTTGGCATCACCTGTCCTGCCTGAGGCTGCCCACCCGCCTTGCCCACCCGCCTTGGGGGAAGGAGCATCTCCTGCGGCTGTTTTCCAGGCATTCCACAGCCTCCCAGGGGTGGGGCTGAGGCTGGCTGAGGTTCAGTAATTTCCTGTGCTGCCTCGGGCACTGTGCCTAGAGGCTGGGCCAGTGCACTTTGGGGAGATTCAGCCTCTTCTCCATCCTCCTGAGACATAAAAAGGGGAAGGTGGGTATATGTGTGTGGGGTCTCCCCACTCTCCCTCCTTGCCAACAAATCCCCTCTATGTTCTACCTCCTTTGGCTGCCCTGAGTCACCATGTGGGGCATGCAGCCCCCTACTGTGTGTCCTCCCCTGTTCAACATTTTAAAATTCTTTTGCCCTAAACGCCCCTGGCTGCCTTATTTAGACTAGCCTTTCGGTGGAGGTAGCCTCCAGTGCACTTCTCCCTCCCCCTGCCCACACCTCACCACGACCTGAAGAAGGCTACAGGAGGGGACCTTTGTCTTTTCAGCTTTGCTCTGGCCTTAGAGCCACTAGGCATCCATCTTGGCTCCTGGAGCAGGAGAGAAAGGACAGCTAAATGAATCCTCAAAGCAGTCAGAGTTTCCTCTGTGGTCTTATAGATGAGCTCTTAATCTCCCCCCAACACATACACACATACTCTTTATGAACAGTTTCAGAATCTGAAGGCTGATTGGCTGGGGAGGGCCAGGACAAGTTGAGAGAGAGTAGTAACATCTGTAAGAACTTCAGCCCTGCCTGGCTTTCACTTCTCTTCCTTCCTCACACTCCCTCAGCGAGCCTCTGCGTCTTTTTGGCCTGCATTGCACCCCAGGCAGGGACTGTGCCTCACTGTTCAGAACAGGAGAATGACTCAGACCCCAATGCCTAGTTGGCTGAAGTAGTTCCTGTGTTAAGGAGCTGGACAGAATCCAAACAAGGGAAAGAAGGGGAACAGTTTGGGGGGTGGGGGGGTGGGTACTGAGTATATATTTCTGGAGACCAGGGCACTCAAGCTGCTGAGAAAAGGGCTATGGGAAATAAAACAGATTCATAGCCCCTGCCACCACCTTCCCTCCCTCACTTGCTCCCAGCCGTGGAGAGCTAGGGGCTGCTCCAGTTCTCCCTTTCCTCCTCCCCCTTCTCCCCTTCCTCACCCACCTGCAACTGGGACAGGTGAGACTACAGCCCAGCTGGGTGGGCACTGAGGTGTGTGTATTGCCTGGACGCGGGAGCTCTTCCTCAGTAATTAGGAGACATGCAGATTAACAGCCTGTGCCGTTTGTATTAATTTGGTAAATAAGCCAGAACAATTTCATTAGTGGCACATTAATGTGCTTGGGAGCAGGAGGACGTGTCCCACTGTGAGGCAGCAGGGCCCACTGGCTGCCCCAGCCTACAGACAAGTCGCGTCCGGTGTGCCCAGCTGCTCTCCCGCTGGGTATGGCTGGCTGGGCCACACCCCACCTTTGGCTCCGTGCTGGAGAAAGACCCCCCTCCACTGAGCAGAAAGGCATCTGTTTGCTCAGCTAGGTTGGGGGCTAGTCACACATTAGTTCTTTCCATCAACCCCCACTTGCCTTACCCCCCACCCTGTATTTTACATGAGGTCCCCAGGGCATAAGAAACCCAAAGATTTTCTGGGTGGGGAGCGAACTAAGGGGATTGAGCTCAGCCAAGCAGGGCTGCTGGCATCGGCTGAAGGGAAAAGGAAGCAGTTTTACATTATCTCGTTTAACACGCAGGACTCCCTTCTCTTTTCGCAGTTGAGGAAACTGAGAGAGGTCATGTGACTGCCCAAAAATTCACAGCTAGAGTTAGGATTTGAATCCAAGTCTGTCTGACTCCAAAAAGCACACTCTTTTTACCACCTCATGGCCCAGTCAGTACACCCAACTCTGGGGAAGATTTGGAGTATAGAACTAGCTTCGTTCACCTTGGACCTGACAGTCTAGTTCGACAATAAAGACATTGGGGAATGAAATAACTGCCTCTGCCAGGAAGTAAGTAACTAATAATGATGAAGCTCTCTTCTAAGTTCATAACGTATTTACATTCGCTCATTTAATCATCATAACAAATCCTTTGAGGTAGGTACTATTGCAATTCCAGTTTTACAGTAGAGTCAACAGAGGTACAGAGAAGAAGTTAAGTGACTTGCCAAAGGTCAAGCAGGTGGTAGATGGATTTGAACTCAGGCAGTCTGGCTCCAGAGTCCACGCTCTTAACCTCTGTGCTAGACGCTGGGCCCTAAGGGCCAAAGGGAAGGTGAGCCCGTAGGTGTTCAGAGTGCAGTTCTCTCTAGGCTGAGAGTTAGGGAAGCCTTCACAGGAAAGTGGTGTTGAAGCTGGAAGAGCTCAGCTCACAGGGCCTAGTTCAGGACCACAAAATCCTCACCCACTCTGCCAGCATCAAGAACAGAGAGCAAGAGATGCTGGCAGATGACCGGACCAGCAGGGCTACACAGTGAGGCAGCACCGCGGTATCCTTGAACGCCCGAGGGTCAGGTCTGACCTTTAGGCATCTAGGCTACACACTTCTGTCTTAACCAGAGTTACCACCAAGCCACTTCCTCGGTGTGGCACAGCCTGCCCCTTTCTTAGTCTCTCAGAAGGCAGTCTCCTCCCCACCTCCTTCCAGTTCTGTGTTTTCCTGGTCTCAGCTTCTGCATGAGCAGTGAGAAGGGGGAATGAAGAGAAGAGCCACCATTTGTCTCTTGCTGACACTGCTTATGTCCATGTGTACACATACTCTGTGGTACCCTCAAGGCCATATCAGCCCACATATGTACACTCCAAATGCCCACACACATATGAAGCCCACTCCTAGCCTCTGGCAGCCCATGAGGGCCCTCACCCAAGGCCTGAACTCCCTGATGTCACATGCCATTGTAGGAGGCCCTCCAGGGAAGCTTTTGAGTCCAGATCTCTTCCTGAAACACGCCAAGATGCGGAAGAGACAAGTAGCAATATTGTATAGCACTTTGCAATTTACACAGCACTCCATGAATAGTATCTCATTTAATGCTTGCAATAGCCAGTAAGATGAGAAGAGGTTTCTTAATGTATTTGACAAGAATGACCCTCCCTTTAACTCCTGTCTTCAGTTTGTGGGAACTTGTGGGAAATAGCTCTCTCTCTATCTGTATATAGTCAATGCTCATTATTCGTGTTTCCATATTTGTGAATTTGCCTACTTGCCAAAATTTTTTGTAACCCCAAAGTCAGTACTTATTGTGGTTTTTGTGTGTGTGTGAGTGCCCAGAGCAGCAAAAACTTTTAGTCTCCTGGTGAGCACATTCCCAGCTTAGGTTGAACAGGGTGATGCTCTGCCTTCCTGTTTCAGCCTCTCGTACTGTAAACGAGTACACTTTTCATGGTCTGTTTGGTGCCACATTTTTCAAATTTTTGTGCTTTTTGCTGGTGATTTTATAGTTGAAGGCCTCCAAGCCTAGTGCTGAAGTGCTGTCTAGTGTTCCTAAGTGCAAAGTCTAGAGCTGAAGTGCTGTCTAGTTCATTCCTAAGTGCAAGAAGGCTGTAAGGTGCCTTGAGGAGAAAACACATGTGTTAGATCAGCTTTATTCAGGCGTGAGTTAGAGTGCTGTTGGCCGTGAGTTCAGTGTTCACGAATCATTGATATATATTAAATAAGGTGTCTTTAAAAAGAAACATACATACAAATATCAAATCATTATGTTGTACACCTGGAACTCACATAATGTGGTATGTCAATTATACCTCAATTTAAAAAAAAAAAAGAGCCAGCCCTGATGGCCTAGTGGTTAAATTTCGGCACTCTCACCACTTTGGTGACCCAGGTTCGTTTCCTGGTCTCAGAACTGCACCACCCGTCTGTCAGTTGCCATGCTGTGGCGGCAGCTCACGTAGAAGAACTAGAAGGACTTACAACTAGGATGTACACCGTGCACTGGGGTTTGCAGGGGTGGGTGGGGGAAGAGTAAGATTGGCAACAGATGTTAGCTCAGGGTGAATCTTTCCCTGCAAAAAAAAAAAAAAGTTCCTTTCTATTAAAAAAAAAAAAAAGGAAAGAAAGAAAGAGGCACACATAGAAAAAGATTATGTATTGATAAGTTGACAAAAATGTGACCAGAGTCTTGCAAGAACCTAACCCTGTGTTTCCCCTAGGAGCAAAGTTTCAGGATTCACTAATTCAGTGTGCGTAGTGACTTTATAGAACATAAGTACCACCAGCAACAAGAATCAACCGTGTGTGTGTGTGTGTGTGTGTGTGTGTCTATTTTTTTAATTAAAGGAAAATATCGGAAATTTGAATCTTAAAGTTGAACAGAGAAATAGAGCTTGTACAGACATGGATCCACGTAATTTTATAGTCAAGCCACAAATTCCTGGCAGTCAATATAAAAGAGAAACGCAGTGAACCTGGGAGTGCCCTGCCTAACCCTCTGCTTGCTCCCTCTGTTAGCTCTCCCAGAGCTGGAGAAGAGTTAAGACTTTGACCTTATAACTGCGTTCCATGTGCCCAGCCAGGCTAGGGCGTGTCCAGAAGGATAGACACAGCACAGGGCTTGGCTAGAAAGGCCAGAACCCAAGAGACTCAGCAGCAGCAGGAACACTAGCCCTGCCCCAGCCCCAGCCCACCTTCCCCTGAGTGCCTTTGTTTGATTGAGAAATTACTGTGGTTGCAGCAGCTGTAATAAAAGGAGAAACAGAGACCCACGAGCGACAGCTTTATCTCCCTCTACAACCCGAGATGGATTGGGTGGCAGCACAGTGCCCAAGGCCAGAGATTTCTTCTGCGGCTGGCTGGGCCCAGGGACTTGTCAAGCCCAAGTTAGCGTATCGATTGCAGGCAGGGAGAGGCTGGGTAAGTGTGAAGTCATTGCCTACGTGCCAAGAGAGCCTGGCTGCTCCCTGACAGTGTTGGCCCTGAGTGTGGCTGCTAGTTGCTGGGGTCTCCCTCTAGCGTGAGCCCTTGGGAGACCAGCATCTGGTTTGTGGCCTCAGAGAGTGAGATGTGAATGTGGGGTTTGCCATGTGGAGTGACATCTGAGCGTGGGCACCTTATAGGATAAGAAGAATTGTACCTACCTGGTTGCCTCTGCAACCCATCTCTGAGGTTCTTGCCTCCATCCCAGCAATCTGGTGCCAAGAGGAGTGATACATGTGACCATCAAGCTTCTTGTCACAGCCACACTGGCCCACTACAAGCTTCTCAGAACTGGAGGGAGGCCTTGTGCTCAAGCAGGGCAGCCATCCTCAGTTTTAGGAAAAGGACACTTGGCTACTAACATGGTAAAAGACAAGAGGTTTGGGAATAGGGGAACTGGCGTGGGCCTGGGCTGAGTGTTGGCCTGGGAACTGTACCAGCTTCACTTGCTTTCGGCTGGACATAAGGAGGTGTCTCATGAGCCCCCAAACACAAGGAGCCCAGTGGTTTGGTGGCGGGAGCCAGGCCTGGCATCCTCTGCACTCTGCCTATTGTCTCATGAGCCCCCAAACACAAGGCAAGCAACCTCTCTGTTCTTCCTAGTGCTTCCCAGAATTCCTCTGGGACCTGCTGCTTCTTGGCCTTAGCATGTTTGATAAAGCTTGACAAATTAAGAGAAATAAGATGGTCTTCCCATGTATCATTTTGCTGGTGCCTGTTCTTGTCTGACCACCACCACGACAGCCTCTTCCTCCATCCTTAGCCCCCCCAGTGTAGGGGGCGCCTAGTGCTCCAGCGGCGGAGTTTCCACCGTGCTCCAGTGCCCTGGGCAATCTCAAGGTGGCAAAAGGCTCGTCAGGAGGCCCATCACTCATCTTGATGAATTTAGTTGTCTTTCTGGCTGGTGAGCTCTCAGGACACCTGTCTCTATCAGAGCACCATTGTGCCCACTTGCGCTTCTCCCCGACAAGTGCAGGTCCTCCGGTAAATTAGAGAAAGGAGAAGCATGTTTTGACATGTACAGGTACTAGATGCTGGTCCTCCCTGCTTCTGCCCCTCAGCAGTGTGATACAGGTGTTGGGTAGACCCAGCCCAGCAGAGCCCACCACTCCCACCCTGGCTCTACCAGTGAGGTACAAGGTCCCATGGTCCTGTTGGTGGAGAAAAGTGGCATTAACCCAGTGGGAAGTGAGGAAGGAGGGCGTCAAGGGTATGTCTGGGGGAAGGAAGGAGTCCTCCTGAAATAGAAAGTGTGGGAAAAGAGAAGGAGGTGAGGAGGGTCTTTTCTGCTCCCAACTAGGAGGTAGTGTAGAGAAGACAGTAGGGAAACCTGGGTTCTGCTCTCAGCTCTGCCCTTTACTAGCTACACTTCCCTTCTCTGTGCCTCGGTTTCCCCACCTACAATATCAAGTTAGATTGAATCTATGTAGTATCTTTTTTCCTGGCTCTAATAAATTCTACATATCCTCTTCTGTACCACACCCCAACTTCAGGCATAGTTGAACTTGTATTTCCACGTGAAGGATAAACTGCGCCCCTCAAGTAGGAAGAGAGTGTGCAAGAATAGGAAGAAGCCAGGGTCCTGCCTCCCTGGCCCTGCCCTTTCTTTTCCTCCCCACTGCCTTCTCTCTGCATGCCCAAGCCACCTCTGTCTACTTCTAGAGTTGTGTCCCCCATCATCTCTCTCTGCTGAGTCAACCCTGCCGGGTGGACAGGCTCCTCTCCTCCCCATCCTCGCCCAGCTAACCCTCTGCCCTAGGCTGCTGCCACTGGCTCCAGCCCAGGCTTCAGAGAATTCCCAGGTATTTAGACATTCGTTTTATTGCTTAATTGAGCTTGAAGCCGTTTAAATTAACACAAGTTTTTATATTTGGCAGCAAAGGCTTTTACAAGGCCTCTTTAGGAAGGGAAGAAAAAGGTTGGGAGAGAATCAAAGAAGGAATTAATCCTGGGCCATTGCCTCCATGAGGTGGGAGCAGATCAGCCACCATGAGGGCCACAGCAGTGAGGCCACCCTCCTGGAGGAGCAGAGTCAGTACGGGGTCTGAGGTGCTGGGTCTGGGGGGAGACCCTCAGTTGAGGAGGCCCAGGAGCCCTTGAGCCCTCTGGGGATCCCTGAGGGTTCTGGGGTACAGCCACAGCACATGTCCCCAAGGTCTGGGCTTGCAGTGACCACAGCCTTCCAGTTGCTCCTTCTCAAAGGTAATCTCCTGCTGGGGTCACCCCCTAACTGCCTCCGTGTCTTAATGTACGTCCTGCCCATGTCGTTCTACCCACCTGTCCTCTTCCCTCCTCTCCTCACCTGGCTTTTGTGCAGCCACTTTCATTGCCTTTGTTAAGCATTAATTCATTCAGCTCTTCCAGGAAGAACACAGGCTCCCCTCGCCCCGGGATTGCCTTGCTCCCAGGGGCCTGCCTGTCTTCCTAGCAGAATTGAGGAGGGGTGGAGGGTGGTGCCGAAGAGGAGTGGGATGTACTCAGAGCTGTCTGCATCTTATCTCACTCCTGACCCCCAGCTACACACAAACACACACACACACTCACACTCACTCACTCACACTCGGCTAATGTGGACTCCCTTGCTTAAGCTAAGGAGAGCGGAGTTTACCTGAGTGGTTCCCTGCCAAAAGGAAGGGGAGGGGATCTGAGAAGAGAGGGGAGTTTTGGAGTTGCTTTGTCAGTGAGGTATCTATCAAGGATGATTCTTGGGTGTGAGAGGCTGAAAAGCATAGCCCCAACTGACAGAACTGATGTGAAGGGTTCTAAGAGGGTTGGGAGTGCAGGAGCTCCAGGAAGCTCCTACTCTCCTGCTTAACACATCCCTTCCCTCTCCTCGTTCCAGCTGCTCCTGTCACTTGGGACGAAGGTGGTGGGGCTGCCCAAGGCCTATGAGCGCTGGGCCTCAGTGCCGCTCTCCGCCTCTGCATAGCCAGGGCCACCCCCTGCAGGCTGACACCCCCTTTCTCTGTTCCCCAGGTAGAGGTGGAGGTGGAGAGCATGGACAAGGCCGGCAACTTCATCGGCTGGCTGCACATCGACGGTGCCAACCTGTCCGTCTTGCTGGTGGAGCACGCACTCTCTAAGGTCCACTTCACTGCTGAGCGCAGCTCCTACTACAAATCGCTGCTGTCTGCCGAGGAGGCCGCCAAACAGAAGAAAGAGAAGGTACGGGCGTGGAATTGGGCCTGGGCCTGGCGGAGCAGGAGGCAGGTGCCACTCCGCCAGCTCAACCGTTCTCCCACCCTCCCCTCTTCCCCCCTAATGTTATTGTTGCTGCCTCCATACAACAGGCAGAAGCGGTTCTGTCGTCCGCAACTGAGTGACCCCAGTTGGTGTTGGTCTCAGACCCCATGCCAGGAACCACACACAACCAAGGGAGACACTGCCAGCTTAGGCATCCTCAGCCATAAGCCTGTTGCAGACTGGAAGTAGGCCCCAGACCTGCTCTGAGCACCTCTGTCAGGCCAGCTCTGGTGGACCTAGAGCAGAAAGCTGTCTGGAAGGTGACCTTGGAGTGATGACAGAAATGACTGGGGGCGTCCCTGGTGAGCAGGAGACTGGGGAGGCGCTCCTTCACCACCCCAGACCCTTCCATTAGTGCCCTTGGAGGGCCCAGGCGGCCTGCAGCCCACGTCTGAATTCCCTTCTCATTGCCCTGCAGGGAAGCCCATTTTGGAAGCTGCTCCAGGAGATGCATAAAGCTGTTAGGACAGCAGATTTACAGCCCATCAGTCTCTGCAGACACTGCATTGAAGAGACAAGGGGGGTGGGTCAGAAAGCAGGTTTGGGAAACAAATGGACGATTAAGGAACCCAATGGTTTGGTGGTGGGAGCCGGGCTCAGCACCCCCCGACTCAGCCTGTCGCCACTGACTTACAGCCCAGCCCTGATAATGGGGATAAATCAGCCGGCCACCAATTTGTCAGGGCTTCTCTGAGCTTGAGGAGGATTTCATAGGACAGCCGTGCTGAGCCATAAATTTGTTCTAGGAATAAATGTTTCCTTCCCCATGGGGCAGCCATCTGGCTTACAGCTCGCCTCCCAGAGCCAAGGCCCAGATACCTGCCAAAAGGAGTGGGGGGCTTCGGGGCCCAGAAGGCTCCTCATTCTCCTCTAGCCCA
Source organism: Ceratotherium simum simum (assembly GCF_057802395.1). Classification (NCBI taxonomy): domain Eukaryota; kingdom Metazoa; phylum Chordata; class Mammalia; order Perissodactyla; family Rhinocerotidae; genus Ceratotherium; species Ceratotherium simum. Next base: position 84,735,098 of record NC_141900.1, read on the forward strand.
GAGCAACCACCTCCTCACTTAGCCTCTCTTCCCACCTTTCTTCCAGGAGGGAATATACCACTTCCTCCTGGGACTGGGCCCAGGCAGGACTGGGCCCTGAATCTCTGTATCTTCTTCCCATCCCCTGGGGATTAGGGCAGGTGACTAACCCTAATGGAGGTGGAAGGACTCCGGGGAAGGGTGGCCCAAAAAGCTAGGATAGGTGGCAGAGACTGTTCATGCCTTGGAAGAGTGGGCCACCTTGAAGCCTCTGAGGAGGTTTCCACCGTTCCTTGTCCCAGTTCTGCTCCCACTAAACCCTGTCTTCCTAGAGGGACGAGGAAGCAGACAGCCTGAGCTCCTACAGCAAAGGAGCTTCCTCTTGGATTTCCTGTTTGTGACAGCTGAACTTAAGACTGCCACCCCCGTGTCCTCTGCCTGCCGCAGGGAGATGGAGGAAACGTGGTGCTGGGGCCTCATGTGCAAAGGGCTGAACCTTCACCGAAGAGTTAGCAGCTAGGGGTCAGTGTGGCAAGCACCAGGCTCTAAGGCCCGGATTCTAAAAGCATCTGTACCTCCTGGCCTTGCTCCTCAGCTACTCAGCACGTGAGCCTAGCAGCTGCTCTTCAGATCTGAGCAATCCTCTGCCCTCTAAAAGTGGGGACCCCAAAGGGACCCAGGAGAAGACAGAGGGGAGTCTGACCTGAGATGGGGGGGTGGTCCCTTCCTGGCTGCTGAAGTGGGCATCACTATTTACTATGCAGTGGATTTGTCTGAAAGAGCTCAAGTCATCATTTCAGTGGTGCTGTGTGACGATGCTGAGGAGTAATTACCAGTGATTAATTACTTACACAGGCTGTGTCTTTTTATTCCAGTCCAATTAAAATGCAGTGCACCACTCCTCAGTGCAAGGGCCTGCCTGCCTCCTGGGTCCCTGTCTGCACATCCCATTCTCTTCAGGCATCCTCGGGGAACCTATCATGGCTTTCCTCTTCCTGGTGGGGCTGGTTCCCAGGAGCAGTGTGGGCAGAGCTTCGCAGCAGCCCTCAGAGTTGGCTAGACTCAGATGAGAGAATTTGGTGGCCAGCTGGGAGACAGTAAAGTGCATATCTGAGGTGTCCACAGGATCCCCAACCTTGCCTCTCCTGTGACCCCATGAGGGCTGCCTTAGCTGTCGAGAGACAGGCACATCTGGGGTTAAAAGGTGATGATGGTACCTGTGAGCTAACTGGGGAGTGGTAATACTGAGAGATTTGTGAGACCAAGAGTAAGCGGAAGTCTTCAGGGAGTGTGACGATGTGCATATGCATTTGTGAGCGGGTCTGTCCAGGGGAACCCAACAATGCTGGTTTCCCAGCTTTGAGAACTTAGCTGCCTCCCTGCCAGGCCTAATTCCTCCCTGTGCCCTGCCAACTCCTCCTCTCATGAAGAGGCTGATGAAGGGTTACCCCCTCCCCGTTCAGGGATCCTGGGCAGGTCTGAGGACCAAAGCAGGAGCCACAGATGGCGGCCGCCTGGACTGTCCTCCTTCCCCTCCCCCTCCCCTGTGCCCCAGCAGGGCCCTGGACAGGGCTGGATTGGCTATTGATTGGCTTTTATTGAGCTTGGCTTCTCTACTGCAGGCTTGAAGGCCTCCACTACCCTGGACTCATGCCAGCCCCACCCCTGGAGCCTTCTGAGCAGTGGTATTAAATAGGATTTAGAAAGGAAAGACTCTAGCCAGTGGAGCCTCAGTCCACATTGCTCATCTCCTGCCAGGAGGAGGACCTGGGGCTCCCTGGGGAGGAAGCGCAGGGAAGAGGGAGGGCCAGGGGCGGGGCAAGGACAGGAGGAGGGATAGCCTCTACTCCTGACCTGGCCCCAGAACGTAGTAGAGGGACAGGAACTGGCATGACAGAGGAGTGTGGAGCAGATGAGGGAGGAGGGAGGTGCTTCTCTTGCCAGTTCCCCACCTGGGTCTGTAGCCAGGGCCATAGGCTACATAGGAGGGGTCACAGAGGGGTCTTGCCTCAAGACAGCACCATCCTGGCCCCTGGCCAGGCCTGACCGCAAATCCTACCATGAATGAGAGGAGCTGGGAGAGGCCTCTCCACACTCTTGCGGCCCAGAGGTGGTCCGAGAGCAAACAGACCCACTCTGTGGGTAGGTCTCCCAGCATCCCTGGGCCCTGCTGCTTAGGCCCGACTCAGGCTTGCCTCCACCAAAGGCCAAGAGCATTCACAGCTCCCGGACCCCGTCCTCTGCCCTGCACCTTGGCCGTGGGGGTTCTTCTCCAGCTCTCCCATCTGCCAAGAACCAGAGGGTACAGCCATAAGGCACTGACTCCGTGTGTCTGTGGGCACAATTACTGTTCTTTCTGGAAGGGGTCTTGGGTATTCACTGTCATCGCCCCAGGGATCCAGGAGGAGGAACATCCTCCATGGGAATTCAGGAAAAGAGCTTCTTGTCAGGGATCTGAGCTGTGAGAGGACTTGGGATGGCTGTGAGAAAGTGGCTTTTGTCCAGCAGGTGTCTTGCCAATGTATCTGTCCCCACCCCCGCCCCAGTTCTGCCTAAGGGCAACGTAAGTCAACATGGGCAAAACACGCCTTTGTTCCAAGGATGGGGACTTGGGCAGCCAAGCCCGTCCCAGCTGATCCTTCCCACCAAGAAGCTGCCTGGCCAGGCTGCATGTACCGGCTTGCCGAGGGCCACTGGCGGCCAAGTCCCATGGAGTAGCTGGTTGCCTCCAACCCCCCAGGGGAAGAGGGAACTTGCAAGGCTCCAAAATTCCAGCTCTCTCTTAATGGACTTCCTTTATCTGAGGAGCGGCTCTCCCTCTGCTACCCTTTGGCAACCTCATGCTTCTGGTGTCTTCTCACCTCAGGAGGCAGCAGTGTACACTCACTGCTCCCCTCCTACCACCCAATGAGCTGTGGGACCTTGTCACAGTCCTGTCCCCATTGCTGTCCTCCATGTGGGAGCAAGGGGCCCGAGGGCCATCCCTGAGGCTTTTGTTTGCATCATCCATGACCTCAAGCTTGCTGCCCAGCTGATCTTGCCAGGAAAGAAGCTCTACCCCCTCTCTCCAAGGAGAAAAATGTGATGCTGTCGCCTGAGGCGCTTTTACTTGAGGAGTCATTAGCAGTTTCTGCTCTCACCCTGTCAGTCAGTTCCCAATTCATCAACACCACTGAGGAGCCTCCTTCCCCCACAGCCAAGGGAAGCAGGTTAGGATGGGAGCCCAGAACAGCTCTCAGGCTCGGGGCCCACTCAGAAGCCAGCTCAGGGGGCTCTGTCTCTCTAACATGCTTCGTGCTGGGAGAGGAGGAAGCAAGAAGGAAGCGAACATGGGAGAGAGAAGAGCCCGCTGACTTGGTCTGGGGGCAGGGGGAGTGCAGACACATTAGAGTGCGCTGGTGGAAAAAGGAGGCAGGGGACAGACAGCTGGGTCAGGAGGTCACAGTGGAGAGGGGACAGGGCTCTGCTCCACCTCAGTTGAGCTGGTGTTGACAGTCTTGTCTCAGAGGCAGTGCAAGTCCCATCAATCCTCGGAGCTGCAAGCATCCCAGAGGGGCTGGGAGCCTAGATGTCGAGAGGAGTGTCTGGCTGAGTAGTCACTTCCCTGGGGAACTTCCAGCGAGGGGGGTCTGGGAGGAAAGCCTCAGCCTCCCTCAGCAGGATGTAGGCCGTGGAATTGGAAGTAACTGTGGCTGTCCCCCAAAGTGCTCTCAGCGGTCTGTGCCATGGCCTCTGATTGGAGAGGCCCTTTCACAGCATGTCCGAAAGCTAGAGACCCCCTTCCCCATAAGGGCAGGTGGGCCCTTGAGGGATTAGGTCAGGAGTCTCTGATCTGAGTGAATTGAAGCCCTGCCGCCTGCCTCCTCTCCTGGGGAGAGGCCAGGCCTGGTGATGAGGGAAGTGGCCCTGGTGATGGACAGGTGTTGGGGAAAGTGAGAGGGGCTAGGAGCTATTGTGGTTAGAGTCCAGCCCCAGACCAGGGGCCCACGGGTTCAGCCTCGGAAGGCAGAAAGCAGAGGGCACTGCTCTGTGGAGGGGGGCAGAAGTTTGGGCCTAGGTGATGTCTCTCCCATCCCCCTTGGCCACTTCCTGGCAGCCTCCCCTGGGCTTGGAAAGTCCCTGTTGCTCATTGAAGTTCTCAAGGCCCTTGTCGCCCCTTCTAAGGGAAGAACACACACTCACGCCACATTAAAGCCTAGAGTGTGGCCTCTGTAAGTGTGACCCCAGGTGGTTCAGTAATTGCAGCATTCCTGCCCTTCGGTTGCATCCTGATGCCACCAGGAGTCTGCACGTCAGCCGAGACGCACCATCCTCGTGATCACGTGGTCAAACTACCTACCTCTTCTTGCAAGAGAAGGAAAGGAGAGCCAGAGAAGGCATGTGGCTTGACCAAAGTCACACAGCAAATTAAAGGGCAAAATGAAAAGACAAGAGCCCCTGTCTCTCACCTATAACTCTTCCCACTGCTCAGTGCAGCCTTCTGTCTCCAGAGCCAGGCTGCCTGTCTTTGAATTCTGGTTCCACTACCTCTAGCAAACGTGTGTGCCTCATTTGTAAGACAGGGTAATGCTAATACCTCCTCAAAGGGGTGTTATGAAGATTCAATGAATTACTATTTGGAGAATGTTTAGAATGGCCCCTGGCGCCTGTGTAGTAAGCATGTAAGTTTTTGGCCAATGCTTTCATCACCCCCCTGTTCCTGTGTGTGTCGGTGGGACGCCGTGTGTGGTCTAGTCCCCCATACTCCCCCACCCCCTTCCCACTGCTAAGCTGGAAAGCCACCTCCCTCCCCTGCTCTGACAGGCCTCACTACTGGGATAATCTCCTGGCCGCAGGATTGGACTTGACGTGCTGTCACGTCAAATCAGCTTCTGAACCGCTGCAGCCCTGGCAGTGCACGGCTGGGGGAGGAAGGGTGGAGGGGAGCGGCCCAGCTTCTGAGCTGGGGTCGGAGCGCCTGCTTGATGTGAGGAGGACAGAGAAGTTGCTGAGAAGAGGCATCCTTGCACGGATGAGGCCCTCCCCTCCAAGGCCCAGGGCTGTCACTTGGAGAGCCTCAGGAGTACCAGAGTCCCTGTGACAGTGGGAGGGCCTGGAGAATTCAGAGTGACCCCTGCAGAACAATGTGGAGGAGGGAGATGGGGACCAGACTCACTCCAGCTCCAAGGTTCTCACACTCTGGTATGCACAAGATTCGCCTGGGAGCCTGTTTTTATTTTTGTTTTACTTTCTCTGGGACCCTTGTAACAGATCCTAATTTGGTAGGCCTAGAGTGGGACCCAGGGATCTGCTTTTTTAATAAGCTCCCCAGTTGCTTCTGATGCCTGCCAGAGTGTGAGAAGTGCTGGGTCAGAACTTCAGAATAGTCTCTTTCCCCCACCAGAGGTAGAAGGGCTCCAGGGGCTCAGCCCAGCGTGATGTGAAGCACCCTGTGGTGACCCCCACACTCACCCCTGAGGTGACTCCATTGCCCAAAGCCCCCTTCCTGGTGTCCTCTCTGACTTCACTTCCTAATCGCCTGCTCCGCTCTGCTGACCACGCATGCAGGTCTGGGCCCACTACGAGGAGCAGCCTGTGGAGGACGTGACGCCCGTGCTGGAGGAGAAGGAGCGCTCGGCCAGCTACAAGCCAGTGTTTGTGACCGAGATCACCGACGACCTGCACTTTTACGTGCAGGATGTTGAGACCGGTGAGTACACAGGCCCAGCCCCAGGCGCTGCTGCCTCATAGCTCCTGGCATGGTCCAGCCCGCCTCCAGGGCCCCTCTGTGCAATGGGAGGAAGGGCTACAGCCCAGGGGTTCCAGAGACCTCCCCAGAATAGCTTATGGCTGCCCACTCCCCAGGCCCCGTCACGCCACTCTCTGGGCCCATGGGTTGTTTCACGCACTGCAAGCGAGCCCTGGAGTGGGCAAGGCTACGCAGGTTCTCTGAGGACTGGTGAGGTAACCAATTTTGTCTGGGTGGTGCTCTGAGACTCTTAGGTAATTGTTTTGCTCCCAGACACCCCTGGCTGGGCGGGCATGAGGATATGTAGCCCTCATAGTCTATCAAGAAGCAGCGAACAGATTGTCTCCATGTGGTCTGGAAGCACAAACCGGTCTCTCTCCCTCTCAGCTTTTCTTGGCAGGAGGAGGAGGGGAGCCTGGGCTTGTCTCTGCTGGGATTTCTCCTCTAGAGGTTACCATAGCCCTGAGTGGTAGCCAGTTACCATGGAAACAAGCAGTGCTCTAGGGGAAGTGATCCCCAGGCAGTCTTTCTGAAGGACCCTTTCTCCACCCTCCTCCTGCCCTTGAGCACTGTGCACTGTGGCCAGGGTCCCCTAGGCAGAGACCTCAGGCTCCTGGAGGACAGAGGGCAGTAGACAGCTCTCGCAGCAGCTGTGCTGTGGCCCCTGCAGCCCAACTATCCACCTCCACTCCCTTGACTGTCTCTCCACCCTGACCTCCCTCCTCTCATTGCCACCCTGTGCAGGGAAACAGTTTAGTTAGGGGCAGAGGAAAAAGCTCTCACAGCCACCTCTGGGTCCAAGGAGCCAGCTCTTTGCAAGGCAGAGAGGGCTGAAGATGTCACTGGCGCTAAAGGCAGCCACATGGGTGGCAGGGTACAGCTCTGCCCAGCCTCCTCAGCTCCACCCCCAGGCCCACTCCAGATCGCCAGCAACCTCGTCTCAGCCACTTCCCCTCTAATGATATTTCCTAAGCAGCTGCTTTTGTGGCAGTGTCATTTCACCAAGAAAATCTGGCCATTCCTGGCCCTGGGCAGGCTATACTTGGGAGGGGAAAAACACCAGGGAGGGGTAGAGATGTTGCTGATCAGCCTTCAGGATTAGGTTCTCTCGAGGTCAGCTGCAATCCTGTTGAAAGCTCGCCCAGCCGTTGTCTTGGGAACGAAGCCGAGAGGCAGCCAGCCTATGGGTCTGGGTGATGTGCCAGGGAAGGAGTGTGTGGTGGTCCAGGTAGGAAAGAGAGCTGTTCCTGAGCAGAGGAGCCAGCAAGAATGGCCTTTGTGGGGGCCGGCCCGCTGGCGCAAGCGGTTAAGTGCACGCACTCCACTGCAGCAGCCTGGGGTTCACTGATTCGGATCCTGAGCGCGCACCGACGCACCGCTTGGCAAGCCATGCTGTGGCAGCGTCCCATATAAAGTGGAGGAAGATGGGCACGGATGTTAGCCCAGGGCCAGTCTTCCTCAGCAAAAAAAGAGGAGGATTGGCAGATGTTAGCACAGGGCTGATCTTCCTCACACACACAAAAAAAATGGCCTTCGGGGAGCTTGAGGGAAAGAGGACTCAAAGAAGACTCTGCCCAGGATACAACGACTCCCAGGCAGTCTTCACCCAGCCTCCAGCACTGCTGGAGAGGAGGACCCACCTTGAGTAAGAACAGAGCCCTGAAATCTCTGGGGGACAAAGTGTGAGGGTTCAAGCCCTTCAACCACAAAGTCTCTGTGATCTCACAGGCTTCCTGTGACTGCCCTGCATCCCACCTCTCACAGCTCTCGGAAGCCAGGACACTGCAGTGAGTGGTAGCCAAGGCAAAAAGTAAGGAAAGAGAGAACTAAGGGGGAAACCATGTATTCTTTGAATATTGGAGGATAAGGGAGTGAGGTGCTTTGTGGCATGCCACCTGGAGAGTTGTGGTGGGCTCTAGAGAAAACCCTGCCCTCAGGTCGCTCCATAAAATCCAGTAAAATAAACCTCAGCATGCCCAGCCTCCCTCCTCTGAAACCTTTCTCTCTTGAGGGACATGCTCTCACCCTGTCTCCCTTCTCTTAATTAAAGCCTACCTTTGGGTAGAATCTGATGAAAACATTACCCTTAGCTATAAATGACCAACCAAGCTCTGTAAGGACCTCCCAGAGGGCTTTGCCTGTTTGTAGAAGGCAAAGTCTGCTTCTGTTGCCTTAGAGCAAAAAAATAAAAAATAAAAATAGACCAAGTATAGGAGGATCTTGTCTATGTAGAGGCTACTCCTTAGTCCCTGAAATTGTACAGTCTGTGGGCAAGGAACGCTCTCAGGAGAATTGTAGACGATTGAGCGCTGGGGCAGGGGAAGGGCAGCTGCTTCCTAAAAGTCCCTGTCTTGAAACTGAGTCTCATGAACGCTGGAACAGCGGCCCATGCAGAGGCCGGAGAGTGGACACGCGTCCTCAAGTGCATATGCAGAGTTCATCTTCAATACAGTTAAACTGTTAAGCACCCTGCATGCATCGGGGATTCTGCTAGGCCTTGTGAGAGGAACCAACCAAGTGAGCTATGGTCTGTGCCCTGAAAGAGCTCACAGTGTATGGAAGAAACATAAGTGCAGACAAGGAACTTACAAGGCCGACTGTGACAAGTGTACCAATAGCCAACATGTGTTAGGCACCTGTTGCAGTGTGGCCTTGGGCCCTGAAGACGGAGAGAGGAATCCCACACCTACACCACATGTACCCAGCCACCCTCACCTGGGAGAGCGAAGGGGGCACAACGGGTCTGATGCAGAGCTGGAATCTGGGCCAAGAGGGATGTAAAAGAGAAGCCACTGGGGACTGATGCTTAGCGGAGTGGGAGTGGGGAGTGTAGCAGGAAGGAGCCAGGGAGGGAACCTGAGAAGACCTTGGGTATTGCCAGACCTGGTGAAAAACAGCAGACAACCAGTAGGGACTGATGACCCAAGGTCAGAGTGATTCAGGAATGACAAGGCAGGGAAGGAGATTCCCTCCCCCTAGTCGAAGAGGGCACTGAGTTGAGGGTGGGAGGGTGGAACCCCAGCCTGGCAGCACTAGAAGTTAAGTGCAGCACGTATGTCGCAGGGTGACCGGAGTCGGAGTGGCCAGGTTTGAATATACTGAGACTGCACCCTGCTCCTAGAATTGCTCCCCATCTTTCGTGGCTTGGATTCTGAGGCCCTTTCCTTTTCCAGGGTTGTAGGGGACCCATCCTTCATCTCTGCTTGTGCCCCTGGGAGACATTGTGAAGAATGGCTGCTGTCAGTTGCCACCTCTGTGGCTCAGGCTAGGGCCGGTCCTTGTAGGAATGGGGTATGGGAGTCCCCTGGGAATGTTCCTGGGCTTTGGTTAAGGAGGTGGAGAAAGTGCCTTACTCCATGTTCACTGACTTTCTCCATCTCCTTAACCAAAGCCCAGGAACATTCCCAAGGGCTTCCACAGTCTTGGCCAGTAGGTTAGAGAGCTGAGATTGGAAGACTGTATGTGCCTGAAGTCTCAGCAGGTCACCTTCCCACTTCTGAAGATAGCATGAAACCTCTTGAGCAGGGATCAAAGACAACTTCCCTGTGGGATAGGGGCGAGCCAGTACTGCGGGCACCCTACAGAACTCCACCTCCTGCCCACTTCCCAGGCTCATCTGCCTCATCCAGAGATGAGGCTCCAAAGAACATGGCACCCAGGTCTCACTCCATCTTCTTCCCCGCAGGCACCCAGCTGGAGAAGCTGATGGAGAACATGCGAAATGACATCGCCAGCCATCCTCCTGTTGAGGGCTCCTACGCCCCCCGCCGGGGAGAATTCTGCATTGCCAAATTTGTAGATGGAGAATGGTAAGCCATGTGGATCTGAGCAAGGCGAAGAGTCGTAAGCAGGAGCAATAGCAGGTCTGTCTTCAGGGTACAGGCCTGCAGAGCTACCAGCCAGACTTGAGGCATTTGCCTTAGCAGCTTGGTTTCCACTGGGTGGTTGTTGTTGACCTTGGCCAGCTCTCCAGGGTGGCCCTCTTTATTGCCCAAGCCCCTCTGGGGCCTGTGCTTTGGCCATGATTCTCCTGCAGTGCAGCCAGCGTCCCGAGTCCAGAAGCGATGTGCCTCCTCTTCTCTCCTGGGAAACTCCATGGGGGGGAGCCCTGGTTGACTGGGGCTCTCTGACTCACCCCTCACTCCACACAGGAAAAATGATGTCACGGGGTGAGGGTGGGGGCTGGTTCTCAGTGAGCCAAGACCAGCCGCCTGACTCTCCATCCCGCTGTCTGGGACATGAGCAGCAGCACTCACAGGCTGCAAGAAGGTCACTTATATCTGATCTACCAAGGGTAGGGCCTATGGCCTTCCCAGGGTGATGAAGTGACTTGGATGTGTTCCCTGCTGCGGCCTCCCAGACAGATCTGCTGGCTAATTACAGCTGCTGTTTAGTGTGCTGGGTTTAAACAGTAGACATCAATCTAGTCATTATTCTTGTTGCTTTATGCCCCAAGGACACATTAATCTGCTCCACATGCTCCCTTCTCCCTCCCTCTGCTCCCAGCTGTGCTCTGATTCCATTAGAGGGTGGCCACAGCACCCCGAGCCTGGGCCTTGGTGGAGTCCGAGAACTGCCCTCTGTGACGCCCATGAGTGCTCACTCTGAGCCCTGGGCGGGGAAATGCTGTACTTCCTGCCCTGCCATTGCTGAGGCTCCAGGGAGACCAGACTCCTCAGGGCTGCCCCTTGAGCTCTGCCCATGATGCCATTGCAGGTACCGCGCCCGAGTAGAGAAGGTCGAGTCTCCTGCCAAAGTACACGTCTTCTACATTGACTACGGCAACGTGAGTGTGGGGGACCAGGAGGTGGATGAGTAGGCAAAGGAGGGGCCCCAAGTGGCTGCCAGGGGCCATTCTACACAGTAGCCCCTGAGGTCAAGTTCATCTGACCTCTCAAAGGTCCTCAGAGTTTAGGACTCCCTTACTGACAGAACAGTGAGCATGTAACAGGCCAGTACTCCCGAGTAACCAGGCAAAACTGGTGTCTCTGGTCAGAGGCCTGTGAACACTGAGGGGTCTCCTGTCCAGGCCCCAAGGATGAGTGTCCAGCCACACCCATGGTTCCTCTTCTTCTGCCCACCTCTCTGAAGAGTGGGCCCATGACAGGCCCTCTACACCCTGTGGCTCCTGGTCCTCATGCTCGACTGGGTGCTTGTGTGCTGATCCCCAGCACCTCCCAAAAGCACCTCCCAAGGCCTGCTGGGAAGGGTCAGTCACAAGGTGGCAGAGTGACTGGCACCCTTGGGAGAAAAGCCCCTTGGCCTGGGCTTGGGAGTCTGTCAACAATTCCTGGGAAATTCCCTGGGCACAGCAGCAAGCAGGGGAGAAAGTTGTTGTTCAGAACTGTGCCGCTCCTGAAGTGTGGTGGTAGTTATCCACTCTCCTCAAGGACTAGGTTTGAGGGTCAGGAATACACAAAGGTCCTGCCAGGCTGTAGTTGCCCCATACACCTGGGCCAGAACCATGGGCAGGCTAGGAGGTTGCCAGGACCCCCATTTTTGTGTGTTCTTCCAGCTGGAGCACCCCCTGGCCTATGGGAAAGTAGTCAGGGAACCCGTGTCACAGAAGGAAGGCATTGGAAAGAACTGGAAACAGCCGTTAGAGTCTAGTTATCAAACTGATTATTTTAGTAGGAGCCATGAGGTGTGCCAACACCAGGCCCAGGGTGAGAGGGTGTGTGTCACAGCTACCCACCTACTGCAGGGGCCAGCTGGGCATGTTCTCCCAAGGTGTGGCTGACTGGGCAAGCCTGTGTACCTGGCTCAGTGGAACCGAGGCATGAGGGAGTGGGGAGAGCCCTCAGTTAGAATTCCCAGAGGCATGGCCACAGGGAGTTGTCCTCTAAGAGCAAGTGGGTATTGAGTGTGTGATGCTGTTGGCCTCGTGTGTCCTCTGCAGAGAGAGATCCTGCCGTCCACCCGCCTGGGTACCCTGCCACCTGCCTTCAGCACTCGTGTGCTGCCAGCTCAAGCCACCGAGTACGCCTTCGCTTTCATCCAGGTGCCCCAAGACGTGAGTGTGCATATCTTCCTTCCAAAGGGGACTGTCCAGTGACACTCAACCACTGCTGCAGCCCTCACAGGCTGATGGGAGAAGATGGAAGCAGTGATGAATGGTCTGTTCATAAGAGGACTCAAGAAATGGGAGTGACCGAGGCAGCTGAGGGAAGGTGCCACAAAGGAGGTGGCATTTGAGCACCTTAGCTACTGAAATGGGTGGGCCAGGGTGCGTTTGGGCAGAGACTAGTCCCCCACAGTCTGGTGTCAGGGACCTTGCAGGTGGTGGCAGGAGATGAGAGGAGCAAAGTAAGTCAAGGCCTGGGGATCGAGGCTTTGTCTGCCCTGGCAAGTTTATTCTTTGTATTGCGGGTGGGAGGGATTGTGGCAGGATTTTCAGCAGAGATATGACACGATCGAATCTGGGTTTTTTTGTTGTTTTTTTTTTTGTGAGGAAGATCAGCCCTGAGCTAACATCCATGCTAATCCTCCGCTTTTTTGCTGAGGAAGACCAGCTCTGAGCTAACATCTATTGCCAATCCTCCTCCTTTTTTCCCCTAAAGCCCCAGTAGATACTTGTATGTCATAGTTGCACGTCCTTCTAGTTGCTGTATGTGGGACATGGCCTCAGCATGGCCAGAGAAGCAGTGCGTCGGTGTGCGCCCGGGATCCGAACCAGGGCTGCCAGTAGTGGAGCGCACGCACTTAACCGCTAAGCCACGGGGCCAGCCCTCAAATCTGTTTTTGAAAGTTACTTCTGGTGGCATCGTCAGAGACTGGAAAGAATGGTTGGGAGACAATAGCAATTGCAAGTCCAGGCTAGAGACAGTGACAGCCAAACCCAGGCCATATAGTGGGGGCTGGAGAGAAAGGGCCAGTCTCAGCACCGTCAGAAGGATGGGGGTGCAGGAGAGGTGGACTCTAAGGTGGCTCTGGGTTTCTCATGCGTGGATATGTTGCTGTTGGCCAAGATAGGGAGGACAAGAAGGAGCAAATTAGGGCTATGGGAGCTCCAGGCAGCTTTCTAGTGTTCAGTTTGGAAAGTGAGATAAGACCTAGAGTCATGCCATACTCAAGTAGTTAAAACCATGGGAGTGTCCAAGGGTGAGTATTTGGAAGATGGGATGGGGAGGAAGTGCTGGCATTCCCCCGACCTGAGGAGGCAGAACCTGGGGCAGAATGTGCATCCAGAGAGGAGGAGCGGAGAGAGGAGAACCTGTTCGCAGGGTTGCAAACGCCACCCAGTTTCTGGAAGAGGAGAGCCTGCCTGCTGTGTCCAGCTCCTCCAGGAGATCAGGCAGGCTGAAGCTGAGGCTGAAGGGGTGCCCTTAGCTTTCAGCATGGGGGAGGTCCTTGTGCACAGAGCGAGAGCAGTCTGAACCAGCATGGCTGGAGCTGCCGCCAGATGCAGGGTGCTAAGGGATGAATGGAAGGGTAGAAATGAGCACCACAGAAAATGTTCTGCCTTTTCACAAACTATACTGAAGGGCAGAAGACAAACAACAGGAGATGTTGATAACATAAGTCAAGGGGCAGTCTGCGGGGGTGGGGAGACATGAGCAGGGAGAGAACCTGAGATGACAGTGAAGGCTGTGAGGGGTCACTGTGCTGGAGCAAGGCCCTGCAGAGGAGACGATGGGGGCCCGGGCAGCAAGTGGAGGATTGGTTTGGGATGGAAAAAATGCCACTTTTCCTCAGAGAGACAGCGCAGATGGGTGGGGGTATAAGGGTAGGGGAGGAGGGTGGGATGATATGCCGGTAGGCCTGGGCCGGGGAGGACAGAAAGGCAGAGGCGGGCACTAGTGTCCAGAGCCTGTTTCCTCCCTCATTAGGATCTCAGTGGAGAGTGAGCTGCCGGCATCCGCCAGGCAGGCTTTCTTCAAGGTCTGTGAACAGGACCTGGGGCCCACGTGGCCGGCTTTTGCTTGCACTTATCTCTCCCACTAACCTGGGTGTGTCCCTGCTCCAGGAGGATGCTCGAACAGACGCCGTGGACAGCGTGGTACGAGATATTCAGAACACTCAGTGCCTACTCAACGTGGAACACCTGAGCGCTGGCTGCCCCCACGTCACCCTGCAGTTTGCTGATTCCAAAGGGGATGTGGGGCTGGGCTTGGTGAAGGAGGGACTGGTCATGGTGGAGGTGCGCAAGGAGAAACAGTTCCAAAAAGTGGTATGTGATAGGGAGGCAGGCCACCCACTGTGGGAACAGGCCCCTAGCCTCTCCCCTACCACCACTGTCATGGAGTGAGACTGGGGACTGCACCAAGAGCCAGTGAGGGAGCAGGGAACCCCCCATCCTGCTGCTCTGGTGGGGAAAGATAATGGATTTGGGTTTTTTGGGGTTTTTAAAAAAAAAAAAGCTAATTACATCCCAAATTAATTGGCTGCGGGTTTGGCTGAGACTACAGGGGAAAGTTTCCCTTTGCATGTACCCTCAGGTGACAGGCTAGAAAGCTTTGCCGGGGGTGGCCTGGAGAGGGTCACAGCCTGTCCTGCTGTCTCGCCCATTCTCACTTCCTTCTCTCTGCCATACGATTTCCAAGTCCATAACCAGCTACTAGCACACAGTGCCACCCGGAGCCAGAGGCGTCCAGGAGGCAGCCAAGGGGCCCGAAGGGACTGTGCCGCAGCACCATCTAGCCTGTTTGAGTAGCCCCCATAGTTTGGAGCTGGGCCTGAGTCCTGCCTCCACCACTCATGACATGTCTGCCCTAGACATCAACCTTTCAGAGCCTGGGTCTCCCGCTCATGAAGCAAGGAGAGCACCACCGGCCCTTGCCGCTTCTTGGGGGGACTGCGAGGATCCGGGCTGACACCTGGGAAGCCACTTTTCGCTGTTCATTATCGATCATTAGGATCAGGCTTTTCCCATTCAGCACCGTACTCATCCCAGTCTCACACCAAGCCACAGCTGAGGCCCCACGACACACCAGCCTCGAGGGACAGGCTGGTGGGAAGCTCATGCCCTTCTGTAGTGTCACCTTCTCGAGGCAGGAGGGGATTAGAGGGTGGTGGCAGCACCCAACCCCTCCCCATGCTCCCTCAGAGAGGAGGGGTGAGAGCACCAGGGTTGAAACCAGTATTCTTCTCTCTTCACTGTGCCCATTGCTTCCTCTTCTCATAGGCCCTCTCTTGCCTTTCCTCTCTTCCCCACTATGACTTGGCAGTTTGTGGATCTGTGGCGCTGGCTATGCAAGTTGATAATTCATTTGGAACAAGACCCCAGTGTGAATTGCTAGTATGTCTCCTCTGGACAGGAGAGGCCTGACCCCTAGTCCTCCCCCTGGAGGCCCACAGGTTCCTGAGATTACTCCTAGGTATTAGCTTAAGTTTCCCTGTAGATTAGAGATCTTAGTGTCCCTGTATAAAGCTACCTATAATGTCTCTGGTGTCTAGAAAATTCCTTTGCCCAATATCGGAGATAAACACTTAATGTATTCATTCATTCATTGAGTCTTTCAGCAAACATTTATTGAGGGCCTGCATCTCGGTGAACAAGAGACAACACTCCTGCACTATGGAGCTTGCATTCAAGCATGAGGAGACAAACAATAAAAATAAATATATTAATTCAATGAAATAGAATGTTAGAAGATAAGTGCAATGGCAAAAGAGAAAATAGAAGCAAAGGGAATCAGGAGTGTGTAGGACAGGGTGGCCGTAATTTTAAATGAGGTCATTTGAGGCCTCGTTAAGAAGGTGATACTTTGTCAAAGACTTGAAGGGGCAGGATAGGTAGCCAGGTGGACATGACGTGGAAGAGCATGTCAGGCAGATGGAACAGCCAGCTCGGAGGCGAGAAACAGCAAGGAGACCAATGTGACTGTGCACTTGGATTTTACTCTGAGGGAGCTGGGGATCCATTGAGCAGGGAAGTGACATGGACCTGACCTGGATATTCTGCAGGGTCACTCTGGCTGCTCAGTTGCAAATACCACTGTCTTGACTACTCCCTTTCTTTTCTTGTCCCTCTAGATCACAGAATACCTAAACGCCCAGGAGTCAGCCAAGAGCGCCAGGGTGAGTTTTCGCCTCAGGAGCCCCAGAGGGTGCTGAGAGAGGAGGCCTGGCCCTCTGGGTTCCCTGAGTTCCCTCCTTGACCAGCTATTTTCTGTTTCCTCACAGCTGAACCTGTGGCGCTACGGAGACTTCCGAGCCGATGATGCAGATGAGTTTGGCTACAGCCGCTAAGGAGGGAATCTGGTCTGGCCTCCAGCACAGCTCACGCCAGTACCTCTTCCTCCACCAGGAGGGTGTTTTCAGCTCCAGACCCCAGATCAGGGGTATAGTTTGGGTCCAGCTTTGCTTCAGTGTATGGAAATGTCTTGTAGGGCAGCATCTGGGCTGGGGGTGGGGTGGGGGGAGCCCGAAGCTTTCAAAGAGCAGGCCATTGTCTTCTGAGATGAGGGGAACTGCTATCCACAGTCTCTCCCAGCTGATTTTGTGCTTTTATTTGGGGGTTTATGGTTTTTTAAAAATTGTCCTCAAATCAGGAAGAAACATGAAAGACTTTGTCCTAATGGAGGATGTAATCCTGGCACTCGAGGCCAGCTGCCAGCTGGCACCCCACTTCTATCCCAGACTGCCCGTCTTCCCAGGTCTCTGCCCAGCTGTGGATTATGTGATTTGTCTGATACGTCCATTCTCAAATGCCAGCGTGTCCACATCTGCCCCCTCGCCAGCCCTCCCCCGTTCTGTATTTAAAGCTTTTGAGGCCCAATAAAATAGTACCTGCTGTCTGCAGCCCATGTTGGTCATGGTGGAGCCCAGAGCCTGGAATCTCAGCAGCCCCAGCCAGGAGGAGACCTGGGCACTTGAATGACCCCCAGGGTCGTCATCCACGTGCCTGGCCACATCCCCTAGGAACATAGCCAGTCAGGGGAAGCAGGTCAGGTCTTCAGAGTTCCTGGCAACTCCTGGGGCCTGGTGGGCATCACCATGGCCATCATGCAGAAGACTAGAGAGTTCTCTTTTGACTCACAGTCTGACTCACACGTGACCACCCTCAAGAACCTTAGAGATTTAGAGCAGCTCGGCCAGCAGTGCCCAGGACTGTCCACCTATGGAAGGCCGGGGGTCCGTCTCGCCCCAGCAGGGGGCCAGAGGGGACTTGTTGAGGGAAATGAGGTGATTTCCTTCTTCCTGCTGTGGCTGGAGTAATGGCTAACACCAGACAGGCTGGCACAACATGGGTTAAGAATGAGGGCCCCTGGTGCCTGCCAAGCTCCCTCTACAGTGTGTGTTCATTGGAGAATGGAGCTGGAGGACGGGTGCTCTGAGAGGGGTCAGGGCTGCTGGCCAAGGAGAGGCCTGTCTCTGCAGGTTGGCTCTTGCTCTGTTTGACTTGACAAGGTATCCCCCAAGTCCTCGAGGTAGAGCTGGCCATGGAGCTCAGAAACCCTAGGCTACTCCTAGCCCCTAAGGGAGGAGGGAGACCGGAGAGTGGGCACCGTGGTGTGCAATGAGGAGCCTGTCCTGCTACTTAGGGAATGCCCGGGAGAGAGAGGTGTGTGTGTGGTGAGGAGGTCACCCCTCCTGGCATCTGCTGTGTCCAGGGGATCTTCCTGTTCTCCCACCCCCCACGCCCTCGTCCTGTGGTCCTGCCCATCCCAGTCACACACTCTGGGCCCGCTTCTGGCAGCGCCACTTTTCACCCTGCATTCTCATCTGAGGTGGTGCTCCAAGCTGCCATGTAAGATTGGTCCACTGACCTGTGGGGAAGTCAGTAGAGGTGTGGGGCCTGGCTGGCTAGCTCTCATTCCTAAACAGGAGGTCCTGGGCCCCAGAAAATTCTGGCTCCTGGCAATTCTGTCCCCACACCCTCTTGTTCAGGCCCAGGGTTCTACCGAGTACTCCTGTCTTTAGGCAGAAAGATGTATGCTTCTTGTACTCGGGGTGCACTCTAGTTAAGGGGAGAGGTGAGAGAGAGAAGAACCAGGGAGGGGTGAGCAGGAGAAACATTGAGTCAGTGCAGCTGCGGAAACCACTGCGCTCACCTCCTCCTCTCCAGGATCCCTGCCTGCTGTCCCTCTGGGCTAGTCAGAACAAGTGCTTATGCTCCTCGCATCAGACCCTTTATAGTCCAGTACACTGTTTGCCGTGACTACGTACAGCCCCTTCTGGGGCGCAGGAAGTCAGCGGGAGTGTAGATGATGAATTGGTGTGAATCTCTCCATCCATCCCCACTCCTGGCAAAGCTGTCCTGCCCCCAGCAGGCAAGCCTCCTCTCACCACGGTCTCTCATTTTATTTTTATCCATCGTGGAGGCTAGTCATGGAGAAGAGAATGCCTGTCTCACCCATTTCTCTATCTCCTGGAAGGGCCAGGAGGTAGGTCGGTGTGTATTCACCGTGAGCACAATTGGCAGAGGGGCAAGATGCCAGCCCACTCTTTTGTAAAAGGGTCTGAAATCATCTCACTGTCTTAACAGTTGCCTTGGTTACATCTGCGCCCAAGGATAAACCCTCCGTGGTTCTCCAATTGAAATGATGCCTGAACCTTTCCATTTCTTAGCTTCTTTCTTTTCCAAGGCTGGTTTAGACAAAGGTCAGAACATTGTCAGGCCAGGAGGTGCTGCTGCCGCCTTCTCTCAGTGTTCCTCTCTCCGCCACGTGTGTTGAGTTCCTGCAGTCTGTCCTGGGTAGGGCTGGGACTAGGGTGAGGCAAGCCAGGTGCCTAGGGCAGAATTTAAGGAAGCGCTCAGGGCGTGCAGGTGCCTCGGCATGTCATCTTTTTGTCCATAGTTGAGGCCAGTCAGCATCAGCACTTGCACAGGTAGCACCCAAAACCCTCTCCCAAGGTCCCTCCCCCTCTGGAATTACAAAACACGCTCCTTGGTGTCAGGATCCTAGGCTCTGCTTCCCCTTCCACCTTGCCAGTTGAACAGCAAAAGCTCTTGGGCACCTATTATCCATTCATCCATCCACCGAACACAGGTTAAGACCGAGCTAGCCCCGGCACAGCCTTGGGTCCGGTGAGTGCCAAGGCCATCTCCATAGGCTCTCGGGGGGCACGCGGTCTCGGTGTAGAGGAGGCAGCAGGTACTGAAACACTCATAATAAGCCACAGCAGCGGACAGTGCACGAGGACAAGGGGCTAAGGCCCTGGCCTGGTGGCTGCAAAGGTGTCACAGAGGAGAAGGGCAGAGTTGAGGCTAACGGATGGCAGGAAAGCAACATTGCTGATCTCTGGGCGGGCTCTGGAAGTTTCCCAGTCTCTGAGGGCTGTTGCAGCAGAGCCTAGGGTTTGGGCTCGCCACCAGGGGTACTGACGCCCGAGACCCCTCTCCAGTGACCCTCCTCTCCTCTCTGCCTGTGTGCAGGACCAGTGAGGAAGGCAGGCGGTGGAGAGAAGGGCTCGCACAGCTGCCTCCACTTTATTTATTGGTTTGATTATTTCCAACTCCTGGGGAGAGAGTCAATGGACCCCTTGCTTGCATTAGCCCATGTTGGGAGGCAACAGGGAGGAGCTGGAGAACTGGTGCCTCAAGAGTGGTTATTGATGTCCTAATTACAAGAGGATGCTAATTTAATTTGAACCTAATTACAGTGTACTACCCTGGGTGGCATGTGTTTTAATAATTAACGTCCTTCAGATGTGTAGGAGTATAAAAATATTTACACTGGGTTGGCCAGCAGCCTGGGGAGGCGGGCTGGGGGCCCATACGCCACCCTCCCCCCAGACAGCTTGGCTGCTAGCAGGTGGGGAAGATGGCACACCAGTCTTGGTTGGCTGGTATCTTGTCATCTTTCCCAGGGAACATGCTTGGGCCTCATTTCCAACCACTTCCTTGACCCAGCAGGCCCCTCTGCTCTGTGGGGCGCCCAGCTGGAACTCTGCAATACATCGTGACAGGCAGGATCAGCACTCTGGGCGCTAGCCCTCCTCACCCGCCCCACGCTGTGCCGCATAGACGAGGGCCCATGGCTGGCTTCCCCTGCCTGCCTGGGCCCATCCTCGGGAAGGGTTTTTCCTTCTCATTTTATTGGTAACGCTTGTAAGGAAATAATACATTCAGTAAAGTGCACAAATTATAAAGGTACAGCTCAGGTTTTCACAAAGTGAACGTACCCATGCACACAGCACACTGATCAAAAAATAGGACATCACCAGTCCCTCATAAACTTGCTCCTCAGTCACTATCACCCCAAAGGTAACCGCTCTTGTGACTTTTAGCCCAGTAGATGAGTTTTGCCTGTTTTGTGGGGTTTTTGTGGTGTTTTTGTTTCTCAGTTTTGCCTGGTTTTAAATTGTACATAAGTGGAGTCATGCAGTAATCTATTCTTATGTGCCTACCTTCTCTCATGTAACATGCCTGTGAGATTCATCCTTGTTCGCATTCTCCTTTCTCTATGTTCCATTGTCTAAATACACCACTCCTTGGTGGTTATAAAGAAGTCAGATGCTCAACAATCTGCTAGCACCAGAGTTATGCCATTCCCTAAAGGAGAAGTCTGCTCATTCTAATTATGCAACTAAGGGACAGGAGGTGACACTAGATGAGAAGGGGAGCAAGATGATAGGGCAGGGCAGTTCCACCAGCACAAACCCAAAACAGTGTGGTTGCCAGTGTGGCTCCCATACCCAGCCTTTCAGAGCTCCCAGAGGTGGGGAAAGGATCTGTCAGCAAGTTCCAGAAGCCAAGCAAAGAACCAGGGGCTTAAGAGATGGTCGGAGGGAACTTCAGAGTCTACCAAGAAGCCTCACTAGGCCAGTGCTTCTCCAAGTGTGGCTGGCAGACCAGCTACCTCAGACTCTCCTGGGGGGCTCCTTAAAATGCAGCTTCCAAAAATAGTGCCAGGACTGCATTGGGAGTGGGGATGGGGTCGATGAGCTATCCCTCATCTCAGCAGGAAGACAATGAGTAATGTTTGAAGTTGATGAAATAGAAACAGGCCTATTGTTTAGCAATAAGATAGTAACCACCAGAAGATCTAAAACAGATGATAAAGGTGGTTGCCTGTAGGTAGCACACCCGGGCGTGGGGAGTCCATCTTAAAATTCCCTGCGTACTATTTAATTTTTTCACTAGAGGCGAGTGTTTCTGATTCTTTTTTTATTCATTATCAGGTGAATATGTATCACTCCCACTCCAGACCTACTACCTCAACTCCTGTTGGTGGGGCCTGGGAATCTGTACTCTTAACAAGCTTTCTAGATGATTCTGATGCGTTCTCAAGTTCAAGAATTAGCTATCATTGTCCAAACTCATAAGATGAGGAAGGGGACAGCGACCTGCTCAGGGTCACCCAGTTTATTAATTAATGGCAGGACCAGAAATAGAAAACAGGTCCCCTCGCCCCAGGCCTGTGATTTTTCTCTACATCATAGCTTTCACCTTGGTGGGTGTGCATCTCAGTGGACCTGGCCCTCGGGGACCTGAGGGGCGAGCTGGGGGCCTGGCTCAGTTGACAGAGGCCAGGGTGCCTGTAACGGTACAGGAGGGAACCCCTCCTGCCACAGGCCCAGAGCCCTGCAGCAGGCACAACACTTCTCACCCCAGCACACTCATGACGCCCATGCTTCGTACAGAGCCACTGCGGGGACGGGCCCTGCATATGCTGCTGTTCCTGTGGCCTGCCAGCAGCGACATCTCGGAGTTGTCTCAGAATAAGAATGTGTCTCCCCTGAGACATCCAGAGCCCCCCTCAAGCATTTAGCATTTACTGAGCTCCTTCCTGCTAGTTCATGTCCATTTTAAGGGCTGGGGTAAAAAGAGGAATAAGCCCTAGCCTCATGGAGCCCACTGTGTACTGAGGACAGCAGATACTGGGGATGGAGAAACCTAGTAAACTTACCGAAATAGAGGCATGGACAAATGGGGTAGCTTTAGCTTGTCGGGTTGACAGTGTACGTGCCCCATGATCCAGCAGTTCCCTCCCGGTTCTGTGGCCGAGGGCTACATTCACATGTAAGAACCGTCCACCAGGAGTCACGTGCAAGAACAGTCACTGCAGTTTTGTTCCTACTGACAAAAAACTGGGCCGAGCAGACACCGCAAGGTGTATCCACACAACAGAATGTTATTCAGCAATGGAAATGAACGAACTGTGGCCACACACAACACGGATAAATCTTAAAGACAATAAAGCACATCTCAGAGGACTTCATACCATATGATGCCATTATTATAAAGTTCAAGTAATACATTGCTAACATAGGTGTATACTGAGTGATTGTAGAATTCATGGGATGTGTTTGAGAGTGTAAAGGGACACTTAAATCCTTACACTTGGGCCACAAATGTAAACTTGCACTGTCTTGAGCAAACAGGTAGATGGATACCTTCAATGTTTATACTAAAATATAAAACCAAAAAAGGAAAGGGATGAACGCAAAAGTCTGAACAGTGGTCACCTCCCAGTGGGACAGGGGACCCCACAGGTGGAACACAGAAGGATGTCAGGGAGATGTAAGTTAGTGGGAATGTTCTAGGTCTTGGTCTGGGAGATGGTTCCATAGATGTTGTATAGTAAAGTGGTGTGGGAGGGGCCGGCCCCGTGGTGTAGCGGTTAAGTGCATGCGCTCCTGCTGCTGTCGGCTCGGGTTTGGATCCCAGGTGCGCACCGAGGCACCGCTTGTCAAGCCATGCTGTGGTGGCATCCCATATAATAGTGGAGGAAAATGGGCACAGATGTTAGCCCGGGCCAGTCTTCGTCACCAAAAAGAAGAGGATTGGCATGGATGTTAGCTCAGGGCTGATCTTCCTCACACAAAAAAAAAGTGGTGTGGGAGCTCAAAAGGGAGAAAACAATTTTTCCTGGGAGTTGGGTGGACTTACAGTCAGAGAAACCTCAAATAGGAGCATTCACGCTCTGCCAAGGAAAGTTATGGAAGGTTTCAAGGACAAGGTGACACCTTCAACAGCTTACCAGATGAAGAACGGGTCTGGTTGAGGGAACACTGAGCGAAGCCCTCTCCTGCTGGAGGACTCTTGAGCAGGCTGCCTGCTTGTGTAGTGGGTGGACACAGAACTAGAGACCACAACTCAGGCGCGTCCTCGCCAGCCCTGGGTGCTGACCAGCTGAGGCACACCCCCTCCCCCCCGCATTGGGAAAAAGCAGCCGGTGGGGGTGGGGAAGCTGACTAGGCCTGCACAAAACACTCGAGCACGCGGTCCCCGGGTCACACTTCCAGTTAAGGTCTAACTTACAGTAAGGTGCACAACTCTTAAGTGTGTGGCTTGTGGATTTTTACAAACCTGTACATTCCTGAAACCACCACTCAGATCAAACTATAGAACATCAGCATCCCAGAAGGCTTCCTGATGGCCTCGCCTCTCAAAGGAATGACAGTTTTTATCTCTCTCATCAGTTTTGTCTGTTCTTGGTGCCAGAGTCTTTGAAAAGACGTTTTTCCCCAAAACAGTCCTGGGGAAGTGAGGGGGCCACACGGTCTCTAGGGACCTTTGCACAGCACCTAAACCTGGGCTGGAATTGATACTGGGCAGGATGGTGGCCCCATGGTCACTACGGCTGCCTCAGGACCTTGGACAAGGCCAGCAGGAGGTGAAAGTCCCTGTCCCACTGCCTGAGGGCTTTGGCTGCTGCCATCCTGGCAGCAAAGATCCATCATCCAAGCTCGATGGAGTCATTATTCTCGGCCGCGGGCCCAGCTGCTGTGCCGTGGGAGCGGGTGACATTGATGCGATTCAGTGAGCAGGCGGCCCCATTTCATAGGAGTCATCCGGGTGCCTGTGCCTAGGATGCCAGCTCCCCCTCTACTACGGGCAGATCTCAGAGACTCTCCTACAGCCACCCAGGTGCTGGTCCAGGCCAAGTGAGGGAGCCAGGGACAGAGCCCATGACGTTAACATTTCTTGTTTTCAGTTGTCTACATGGAAGGAGGAGCAGCCAAAGCTGTGGTTAATCTAGACAGTCCCTCTGGCTTTGGAACATGTTCACACGCGCAGCTCACCTGTGGTCAGGAGTGTCTAAGTGAGCTGCCGCGGAGGTTTCACAGTAGAGGAAATGATGTTGATGGGGCAGGTTGCAGAGCAGTCCTCCCTCCCGTATGATGTGGGTAGCTGCGCTGCCTGAGCACGCCCCTCAGGCTGCCCTCTCTCCAGCCTGTCCAGCAGCGTGGTGGTTCAGAGTGTGGGTTTCATAGAATTCCTGGCTGAGCCTTGGGCTGCATTCAGAGACTGAGTCAATAGGTAGATGTCAACCAGGTTAGTAATTATCAGGCTGAGTCGATGCTGGTAGAGAACTTAGAAATGAGTTTATCTCAAGGAGTCAGTACATCATAGTGGTTGAGGACAGGGCTCTGTAGGCAGACGGAGTTTGAGCCCCAGCTTGCCTCATAACAGCTGAGTGCCCTTGGGCAAGCTAATTAACCTCTCTGAGGCCGTCTCCTCCTCTGTAAACTGAAGATAAGAAGATAAAAGTCCCTGCCTTTAAGTTGATATAAGAATTCAGTGAGATTTGTAAAGCAGGGCTGGGCACAGATTCATTGTTCAGTAATGGCTGCTGTCATAGCTCAGAGGAGACACAGTACAAGCACCCTACCTGTGCCTGGATAGCCAGCACCTGACTACTCAGGTGGGATTTTGGACAGCCCAGAACTGTTTTGCTGAAAGGAACTAATGATACTACCAAACCCAGAAACAGAGGCATCCTCCTGCTCATGAGAGCATTGTGGGGTTGAGGCCACATGGGAGGGAGCCAGGGCTGTCAGGAAAGGAGGGGCAGTTGGCTAGGTATCTCCAGTGAGGCCCAACATTCCCAGCTCCAGTAGTGGAGTGGTGGGAGCTGGGAGTCATGTACACGCCAGGACTAGGCCTGCAGCTGGGTGGGTCAGCCCACATGTACTGAGCACCTGTGACGTGCTGAGTAAGATACAGCAGCATACAGCAGAGTGCCTGATCCCATGGTCTACCAAGGGTGTGAGCCCATCCCAGCTGGGCATGGGGGATGCCACACCCAGCCAAAACTTACACATGGACACCTTCTCTCCGATCTCAAGTCTGGATGTAGCAGGCAGAAGGAAAAGACGGTAGTAGGGGCTGGCTGTGTGCGTAGGGGTCTCGCATCTGATTAGCAGACCTGATAACCTGCTGCAGAAAATGACTCTTGCTCGCTGATGTGAGTGAGTGGGTGTGGCTTCTAAGAAAGCCCTGTGGTGTGGCAGCCGAGGGGTGACAGGCAGAGAGTGGTGGGGTGCAGGAGCAGTGCTAGGAGAGCAGCGTGCTGCACCTAGGAAGTGGGGAGCAGGAAGCCCAGCGCTGGAGGTTCCCCAGGACTCACCACGCAGGGGAGGCAGCCAGTGTCAGAGCCGCACTCCCGCTTCAGAGCTGCCATGGGAATTACATACGCATGTCGGCCCCCATGGGGCCTGCCTCTGGACTCAGCACACAGGCCTTATGGGCTGTAAAAGGGGAGAGCCAGGGTCTCTGCTCCTCCAGGGGAGCAAAGCCAGAGCAAGGCTGTGCAGATGCACCTCTCCGGGCTCAAGCTGAGGGCACTATGACAGGCAGGAAATGTTAACACCGATGTATGGGCACTTCCTAGACCCCCTCTTGTCCACTAAAACCCTGGGGTCAGAGGGGCACACTCTAGGACACCACAGTGCATGACTGTTGGGGGCATTTCAATCTGACAGGGTGACAGAGACCAGGAGAGGTCAGTGCCTGATCCGAAGTTATACAGGGTGTGAGAGCATCAAAAGCCACACAGAGGCCCACCATGGTGAGCCGCTTATGTGATCTCCGTGTCCCCTAGGGAGAGGGGCCTGTGTGGACAAGATAGGCCTAGGGCTGGATTTCACCCCGCCAGCTGTGAACATCTCGGGAGGGTGATTTACAGGGCAGGTTCCCCACAGGGCAGCAGCACACCACTCTGGGCAGTTCAGTGGGGAGTGATGGGCGTCACAGGAACTGGCCTGGCCTCCTTGTCTCATCTGGCCTGATCTGTAAGGGCAGCTCCCAGGGAGAGACCCGAGGCAAAGATCTCAAACAGTGCCATGCCTGATCAATTGATAGCGACTCCCTGGGGTGTTATGTAGAAAAGGATTCTGAGGTCATGCCAGAAAGTCAACTGCGATCAATTATTGATGTCTACCAAGAGTCTGGGAAAGGGGGATGGTCATGTGTGCCCCATATATTTGCTATCCTTGTCCTGATGCTTTATGGGAAGAGGGTTCAGGAATCCTCTGACCCCATCAAAGCAGGCGTCACTTCCATAGCATCCTTGACAGCAGGCATCTGCTTCTGCTTGAACAGAGGACCAGAAACTCCCTCTCAAGGCAGTGGTGCCCAACCTAGTCTTTTCTTACCCTATTACTATACTGTGTTCCAACTGCAGAGACAGTGTTGCAATTTAATAAACATGAGTTAAGCACCTACTGTGTGCTGGGCACAAAAGGCCCGCAGCCGAGCCAGCTAAGTCCCCTACCATGTCTATCGGGTGTCATCTGCAGATATTTGAATCTAGTCAGCTACAGCAAGACCAATTTTCTTGGGGAGGAAGAGGCCCTAAAAGGCAGAGACAGGGAGTTCTCCAGCAGTAGGAAGAGCTGAGGCCCTGAACCTGGAAGTATCTGAGCTCCTTGGGCTTGTGGGCATTTCCAAAAGACCAACTTTCCATTTTCTTCTGGTGGGGGGCAGGACTTTCAGGTCAGCAGGCCCTGGAGCAGTGCTTCTCACACTTTAACATGCTTATGAATCATCTGGGGATCTTCTTAAAATGCAGATTCTGATCCAGTAGGTCTGGGGCAAGGCCAAGAGTCTACATTTCTAACAAGCTCCCAGGAGGTGCTTAGGCAGTAGGACCACCCTGTGCGGAGTGAGCCCTCCCCCTCCCCCCTTTTCAGAGCCTACTAGGAGGAGGTAGGTAGAGAAGCCACCTGGGCCCCACAGAGGGCATCAGTGTGGTAACCAAGGCCTGAGTTTGGAGGCAGGGAGAGAAGAGGATTCATGCTACATAGAGGCAGAAATCTGAGGGAAGGAGCCAGACCCTGGCATGGCTCTGCAGGACAACCTGACCCAGGGGAGGGGCTGCAGCTGGTGAAGACTCTCTCTCCCATAGGAGTGCCAGGGACAGCACTGAGAGCACTGGCAGAGCTACATGCCAGGGTGTAGGCTCTCTCTAGACTAAACCCCCAGTATGATCATGATGTCAATAATAGCAACAAGCCAGGTGTGTGGCACTGGGCTAAGCACTCGTGGGTAGTCCTATGAAAGAAGGACTTTTGGCCTCCATTTTACAGATACCCTCTAGAAGACGGGCCATGTGTTATTATTATTATTTTTTAATAATTTTATTTATTTATTTATCTCCCCAAAGCCCCAGTAGACAGTTGCATGTCATAGCTGCACATCCTTCCAGTTGCTGTATGTGGGACGCGGCCTCAGCATGGCCAGAGAAGGGGTGCGTCGGTGCGCGCCCAGGATCCGAACCCCGGGCCACCAGCAGTGGAGCGTGCGCACTTAACCGCTAAGCCACGGGGCCAGCCCTCGTGTGTTATTAATCGATGTATCCCTATCCCCAACACAGTGTCTATCAGTAGCTGGTATTCAATAAATGATTTCTGAATGAATGAATGACTAAAGTACAGCTCAGCCCAGGCAGAGGGTATTGTACTGGACCAGGCCAGAGACAGGATGGGAAACAAGGTTGGACCCCAGGATTCTGTATCACCCCTCACCCCTTACCTTCTTGCCAGCCCCAGGCAGAACACGATCTGAACAGAGTGGCCTGGGAACCTGTGGCCAGCCTTTACTTGTTGGAAAAAGAGAAATCCTTAAGCCCTGTATTCCTCCAGGTTGATGATTCCCTAGTTATTTTCAGAAAATTCTAGATCCAGGTCCACTGTGCTGAGGGGGCAGGGCCTGGCAAAATTTAGGGCTGATCAGGCTCCCATTATCCAAATGGCGCTATACATGGACCTCTTTCCTTGTGTTAGGCTCTGTGCCATGCACATCACATGTCTGCATCCTACAGCCTCCTTACTGTGGTCCAAGGTCGTACCCTGGTCCAAGGTCGCTGACTGAGGCGGGACTCCAACCCGAGCGCCCACGCCCAGGCTTGGGAGACAGCGCCCGCCTAGGGGCTACGGAGAGGCAGCCGGGAAACAAGACCTGGAGGTGGGCAGCCAGATGCAGCTGAGCCCGTAGTCCTTGGCCTGTTGTCGCGGTAAGCAGCCAAGGAGGGAGCCAAGAGTGGCGGTTCTTCCGAGGACACCCGGTGCTGGGTTGCAAGCAAAGGTTAAGGCCTGGTTTGTGCGGGAGCTTCTCTGTGCCTTCCGCATCATAATTCCGCAGAGCCTCAGAACCGCACATCATGGTCCTATTTTACTGAAGAAACTGAGAATGGAGGAACGGAGGCGACTTGGCCAGGGTCGCAGAACTAGTTAGCTGCAGGGCCAGAGTTGGGATCTGGGGTCTGGCACCCGCGCCCAGGGCCCTCCACCTCCTCCCCGCAAGCCACCCCCTCCCCCGCTTCCCGCGTTCCAACCCCGGTCCGGACGCCTCGGCCGCCCCCACCCGCGTCCTCGCGGAAGATGAGGGCTCCACCTCGGTCCGCGCACCCTAAAGAGAGGGAACTGTGTGGTTCAGAGGGCGGCGCGCACCGGGTCAACCGCTCATGGGGTCGTTCGCCCGCGCCCGGCGGAGCTCGGAGAAGGGCCCGGGGCTTGGGAGGCGCGGGGGCGCGCAAGACCCGCCTGGACGCCCCGCCCCAGCTGACGCCCGCGGCCCCACTCGTGTCGGGCGGCAGCGGGAGAAGGCAGCAGGTCGGGGGGGGCGCTGCCGCGGCCTCGGGCGTCCGGGCCCCGCGCGGTGGGAACCGACCCGCCAACCGAGTGCGCAGGCCGCTCGCGGCCACCTGGGTGCGGGGCGGGAGGCCCGGCCCCTCTGCTGCTCCCGCCCCCGGGGCGCTGGTTTCCGCCGAGGCCGCGGAGGCCCAGACTGCAGCCGCCGGGCTCTGGAAGCTGGCACTTCCAGAGGCGGCCCCCCGACGCCAGCCAGAGAGAGGCCCACCGCCTCCTGGTTCCTCTACCAGTCCGTGTCCCTGGGGTCTCTGGGCAGTTCCTGTCACCTGGTCTTGCTCTCCTTTCTCCCCCTATACTCCATCCGTGTCCCAGGAACCGTGATACAGGCACCCGATTACTCTCCATCTCCCGACTCCCAACTCTGAATAATCGGCCCCTTCCCCCTCCCGGGCATCAGGGTGACAGATACACAAATAATCTGAGTGGTTCTGAAAATATGGTTCCTGCATCAGCAGCAGCAGCATCATTTGGGAACCTGTTAAAAATGCAAACTCCCATGCCTTACCTCAGACCTACCGAAGCAGAAACTGTGTGGAGCCGGCAGGTGATCGTGATGCAGGCCAACATTTCAGAGCCGCTGATTCAAACTTTCACTCATTTTTTCATTCAAACCCGACCCACCCAGCGCAGCCAGGGGAGGAGAGGGACCCTGAAGCACCGAGGTCCCCCACCAGCTGACCATCCTGAGGATGCTGTCCAGTAGTTTTTGGATGGCAGGCAGAGGCGCTCCTGGTGGGTCCAGGGCCGACCTGGGAATCAAGAGCTGGAAAGGAGGCCCCAGCTCCAGGCCAGGGGGGAGGTGAATGGCTGCTGAGGGTTCCCTTGGGGTGGTGTGGGGTGTGGGAGAAGCTTCCCTGGATTTCCCTCAGTGCTGCACTCAGAGCACCCACCATCAAAGTTGTGAGGACAGGGAAGTGACCCTGCTCTGCCCCTGGCAAGCCAGGACAGTCTCGAGGGTCAGGAGTCTTTTGCGCTTCGCAGAGAGGAGACAGCCTGCCTGGTGGGCCACCAGGGTTTTCTGCAGGTGACAACAGTCATTCATCTCTCCAAAGTAAGCATTCTAATGGGCTGTACACCTGCGAGGGAACCCAGGCCAAGGGATTCAATGTGGACAAAGTCAATGTTCTGAAGGGAAGCTTTATGGGGTGGTGGATTCCCCATACAATGAGGGAATGAGGGGAGGGATAGCCCCGAAAGTCATGGATCTGGCCAGTGGGGTTTAAACACAGTCCAGAGCCAGTTTTCCTTGGCTGCATTCCACAGGCAGAGGGCCAGAGAGGTGGGGATACACTGCCCCCCACTCTGGTCAGGTGGGAGGGGTTGGGGCCCCTCCCCATTTCCTGCCTTCTGGGAGGAGGGCTTCAAATGAGAATGAAACCACACCACCTCCCCAATCTAAATTGTGGCATCACATAGAGCCTGATGTTGTTTGATGGCATTTTGGGTGCCCCAGCACCCTGCCTGCCATAAAGTGATGGCTGTTATTTATGCCTGTGCCCTCCTCTGATCTCAGGGAGAATATCTCATCATAAATTGGCATGCCATGGCAAACAATTAAAAGAGAAAAATAAACCTCAGTGCAATCGCAGGGTGCTCAGAAATGAGGAATTACAAGGTGGCAGCATGAAAAAATTATATAAAAATCTATTTTTACATCACAATAATGTGCTTTTATACGGGTAGTAATTTCTGGATGTGCAATAAAGTGGCTTTTACATCAGGCAGAATCAGAGTTTATAGGCAATCGGTGCTTTTATCTGGGAAAATATAACTCACCCATCCCCACACCATCCATCCTGCAGGCAGCAGGCCTCATCTTCCCCAGCACCATTGGTAGTGAGAAAATAATTATGCAATTAAAGTGTCAGCCCTCCAGCCCCCCATGATCTCCCAACCACATCTTCCAGCTTCTGTCTTTGATTCCTTCCCAAAGATGGGACAGGCCGTGGGTCCAGGACAGGGTAGTGGAGGGGCCAGGCAGATACTCACCACTATCTCCATTGGGCCAGAAAGGATGCCAGTGCTCAGAGAAAACACCACAGAGTCAGCAAGCATGCCACAGACACTGAGAGTCTGCTATGGGCCAGGCACTGTGCTAAGAACCTAGAAACCTGGGATCCAGTGCCTGGCTCAGAGAGCTCGCAATCTTGTGACAGTCATGATGCAGGCAGGGAGATGAAAACTGTGATAGGTAAACCCAGGGAGCTGAAGGGGCACAAAGGAGGAGCCTAGGGTGGGGTGGGGTGGGGTGGGGCGTGGCACTGCTCTGAGGCCTCTGTTGGGGAGGGGGGCAAGTGAGATCGGTGAAGGTCTGAAGGCAAGTGTGTCCCAGAGCACAGGCCCCAGCCCAGGCAATGTCTCTGATTGGAGCATAGACAGGCATATGAGAGGACGTGGTAGCTGTCCTCAAATGCAGAGTGCTGAAGCTGTCCTTCAGTCTCATCTAGTCTAACCCAACATTGTCTGTATTCTTGTAAAATATCAGACACTGTATAATCAGTCAGGGTCCTTGCAGGAAACAGGTGACACATTCCGTTCAACAAAGGCAGATGCACAAAGGTGTATGGGCAGAGTTTAGGGAAATCAACAAGAGATGGTGCAGAACCCCAGGGCTAGCAAGAGAGAGGAGCTGTTACCCCCCCAACCCCCAGGCCTGGAGGGCAAGGAACGGAGGCAGTTGATGGAACCAGAGAGAGTAGCTGGATGAGGCAGGCCGTCAGACTCGCTATCACCTGGAAAGCTGAGAAAAGAAGGCCTAAGGGAATGAGCCAGGTTTTGATGGGAGGTAGGAGCCGGAGGAAAACCCTACTTGACTCTCCTCCCGCCCTATAGTTTCCTGCCAGTGCCTGCAATGGCCACCTCCAACCAGATGCCAGAGATCACAGGAGCTTGTTGATGCTGCCCAGACAGATGAGCCTCAGGCCAGAGAGCAGCATGGAGAGGGGTGGAGAGTAGCTCTGGGCCTGCAAACGGAAGACATCCAGCACTGGCACGTGTTGGGAATTATTGGACAATCTGATGATTTGGCAAAAATGTAACAGTACATCAATGCCTAGGATTAATATTTCTATACAGTGAAACTTTGTAGTTTTTCTCTTCTCACATTTTTGGTTCACCAGAACCTATACTCAGCGTCAGCCTCCACAGTCTTACCTGACATGCACTGTTTCATGGCCAGGGAACCTGTATGATATGGTGGAAAAGAATTCCATACAGTAGCGTAGATGGGGTGTAGACCAAAGCGGCCATTCTGGCAAGTGAAATGGCAGTCTTGAGGCAAATGCGGGCTCTGCCTACCCTGAGGAGCATTTCTGCTCCCGGCGCGTGTCCCAAAGAAATCCTCCCGCACAGTCTCGTGAGAGGACAGGTGTGAGGACGTCCACGGCAATATTCCTTGTGGTGGTGGGAGATGGCGGGCCCATCCTTGGTAAAATGCACTGGAAGCAAACCACGGGCCCTCTGCTGCAGCAAGGAAATGACTGTCCACGTAAATGTGGAAGTCTTACAGCAGTGCTGAGTAGAAAGAGCTGGAAAGAGAATGAGCTCCATAATTCTGAAGCACGAAATAAGAATAAAAACACATGCACACACAAAAAAACATTCTGCAAGTACCTTTACAAACCCAAACCATTTAGAATGGTTGGCTTTGGGGAGGAGAGGGGAGTGGCGTTGAAAGGGGATAAATAAACAACGCCCTAAATAAAAGGAAGACATCACGGACTCAGGAGACAACACCTGGGCTCCAATCAAAGCAGCTTTGCTGTGTGACCTTGGCCTGTTCCTCAGCTGCTTCATCTTTAAAATAGGAGGAAACCACAATAACTAGATCCCGAGGCATGTTTATGAAACCAGATGCTGGTGCAACAAGACCTGTTCCGGGCTGGGAGGGTCCACAAAAGCCTCTGGCCCAAAAGTGCAGGCAGGGGGGCCGCTCCGGCTGCGTGGAGGTGGCTGGGCAGCTGCCGTGCCCGTGTGGTGAACACACTCAGGGTGATGTCCAGAGCGCTGACGGAGCCCCTCAACTCAAAACCGTGTCTCACCGCCTGTCTCAGGGCTGACAAGCCGCCATGGGGGATCCCTTTCTTTGACTCAAAGCCTCTCCTCAACTAAGATGCAAAATGTGCCCCTACGTTCCTCCTCGCTCCCCCCACACCCCATTTTGTTGTTAGCAGTCTTTAACAGCTTCAGTCATTAACTCCTGAGCTGGTTTGAATTTGTTTATAGGATTAGCTCCCTATCACCGGAAAAGCTAGGAAAAGAAGGCCTAAGGGAAGGAGCCGTGTGCCTGATACGTTTTCATGGGAGAAAGAGGCTCGTGGAGCCTGTGAGTGTCGAGGGGAACCGCTCCAAGTGGGTAGGATGCTAGAGTGGGGGGCGTGGGTCTCCAGGGGAGGAACCTCAGTTTGAAAGGGTCCAGTATGGAGGCAGGAAAGGTGAAGATAAACACCTAAGTTGTCCAGGGGACCCGAGGTCTCAGCTCACACTTGACCTCTCTGGCTCCTCACCGAGATCCGGGCAGGTCTGAGGCTGCAGCATCTTGTGGGTTTATGCCTGGAGGTCTCCCCACGTGCCACCTTTCTTCATTCCCTCCCTTCTTGGCCCAGGTGGCTGCACATGCAGTAAGGCTCAAGTTTCTTTGATTCAATCCCCTTTCTTCCTATTTCTTCATTTTTCTGGCTTTCCTGCCGGCGGGGAGGAGAAGGGCTTGCTGTACGCCTTTGCTCCACACTCAGGGCTCAGAGGTTGGCCAAACTTCTCATTTGCACCAGGACTAGGAGGGAAGTGAGCAGCCAGCATAGAAGCAGCTCTTGGCCAAACAGCTTCTTCCAGTGGCCTTGTGCCCTCTGACCTTGTGGCACTGCAGCTAGAGGAGAGAACTAAGAAACATCTCCGTGAGTACCTGGCTGTAGGAGATTGAATAATGTCCCCTCAGAGGATACGTCCATGTCCTAACCCCTGGTACCTGTGAATGTGACCTTATTTGGAAATGGGTCTGTGGCTATAATCAAGTTAGTACTTGAGTTAAGGATTCAGGGTGGGCCCTAAATCCAATGACTGATGTCCTTGTAAGAGAAAGGAGAGGGAGGTTCGAGACAGAGACCCAGGAGAAGGCCATGGGAAGAAGGCAGTGTAGGAGAGGAACAGTCATTTTCCCTCTGCCCTTCTGAGTTCTTAGCTGAGACCCCCTGTAATAAAAGACAGATCAACGAGAGAAAAACAGAGTTTATCAGCACGTACACCTCGTGTATACATGGGAGATATCCAGGAAAAATGAGGAACTCCCTGAGGTGGCTTAGAATTCAGGGTTAAAAACAATCTTAACGGAGAAGGGGAGAGAAGAGGTAGGTCCCTTAGGAGAGAGTAAAGGATTTTTAGGGAAGGTGACTAGGCCCTTAGAAGAACAAATGGGAGTATGACCATTTGTGACAAAGTTTGTCTGGGTGTGTGTCACTTCTGTCTCCTCTCCTGTGATGAGAGTCATCCCCCCTGGCTGATGAAACCCCCAGGGAGGGAATTGATGAATTGAGTTCCTTTTGGAGGATCTGTCTTTAGGCAGATAAGGGGAGATCAGAGCAAGCCTCTCTTGGCATTTGCTGTTTTTCAAAGTGCCTAAGTAATAGCTTAAAATAATCGGTATACCGAAGCAGCATATTTTGAGGTGGCATGTCCCGAACTCCTACAGCCATATTTTGGGGTGACATGTTCTGCTATCCTTCAGCAGTTGGTGGGGCAGAGACTGGAGTTATGCTTGCACAAGCCAAGGAACACCAGGAGCCACCAGAGACTAGGAGAGGCAAGGAATTCTCTCCTAGAGCTTTCTCCTAGAGGGAGCACAGCCCTGCGGACTTGGCAGAAAAAGGAAACTGAGGCACCGGGCCACGTCAGCTCTCCTTGGGCATGAAGGGCTGGGCCCACAGCAGCACAACCGGGGCAGAGGTGGGGCTGGAGCCAGGTGCCCTGCCGCCCAGCTGAGGCCTTCCTCTCCCTTCACGGTGCTAGCCTTTCGCAGGGAGCATGAAGCACGGAGCAGTGTGGGAGCCCCCGTGAGCCCAGGAACCCTGGCTGGCACCACCTTGCTGCCGCCCTCTCTGTCACGCCCTGATTTCATGCTCCGTAAGACAGGCAATGAAAAATAATAGACCCACAGCAACCTGCCCAGGGCCTGCTGCCGCTGAGGTGGCTACCTGGAAAATAAACCAATTCCCAGCCCTGGTGGAGAAAAACAACAGCATCAGCGAGGAGCAGGAGCCACGTCTTGGTCTGCAAAGCCCCAGCCAATGAGCAGGCTAAAAATAAGCAGCCTCTCCCTGCCGCAGCCCTCCTCTCCCAGAGGTGGCCGAGTGGCGACGAGGTGTCTCATCTCCAGGCAGGTGTCCATCTGCTGCACAGGCCCCCTCAGGCCAGCTGGGGCGGCTGTGTGCGGGGAGCATAGGCAGAGGAGTGAGAAGGGGAAGGGTGGGAGGTTCCTCTGACTCGGGAGGGGCTCCCTGTGGGGCATTGGCTGGGTCATCT
This sequence comes from Ceratotherium simum simum, assembly GCF_057802395.1. Lineage (NCBI taxonomy): Eukaryota > Metazoa > Chordata > Mammalia > Perissodactyla > Rhinocerotidae > Ceratotherium > Ceratotherium simum. The sequence goes on from NC_141900.1 coordinate 84,770,085, forward strand.
GGCCCCAGGCTGCTTCCTGTTAGCTGTGAGCATCCAGCTGTCACTGGTGAAGAACACTTTCAAGCACCTGTGTTGGAGCTGGGCACCAAGGAACCCAAAGAGAAAGCCCGGGGGCCTACCTGTCTGCACTCAGGGAGCACACGCAGACCCCTCGCCTCGCTGGCTCTGTTTGAACATGAGACACGTGTTCACACACACCACAGAGAGGAGATTCCAGGGTGGGCACAGGGCCGCCTGCGCTTCCAAGAGCCTCTAGCGGTGTCCAGCGTGTATACCTGTGCCTCTAGAGAATGCGCTGCTCTTTTATTTTTAAACAAAGAATGTACATTTTAGTAGGGAATTAGGTGACTGAGAGTTCTGCCAAGCATCCCTCTGGGGCTAGAGGTTGGGACATGGATTTGTCTTAATTATGCTGCCATTGAGGAAACACACATTTCAATAATGCCTCTTTCAAACAGAGGGAGAATGTGAGCCTCGCAGAAACATTCCCTCTGCTGCTTTTTCGTCATGTGCTATTCCCAGCTGCCCTGCTGTCCCCCCCACCGTGGGGTTATGCACACCCAGCTCCCACCTGCCCCCCGCTGGATCCACCTGGCCCAGGTTCCCAGCATCTCTTACCTGGAGAACTGCCAAAGCCATCAACCCGTCCCCTTCAAGTCCACTCTCCAGCTTAAAAGATGTCAAGAGCTTCTCAAACCACTTGGCCTGATGCTTCCCTCTCTGTGGCCGACCGACTCCTTCCCTGAGGCCTGCCCGTGCATCTGTTTCCCAGCAAAATAAACACCCCGGGCTCTTCATCCCCCTGTGCCTTTGCTAAAGGCAGTTCCCACTTTCCAGAACACCCTTCTCCACCTTCACGGTCTCTTGAAATCTGACTAATTCTTCAAAGCCCAGCTCACATGTTATCCTCTATTCCCAATTTGTCCCAGGAATAAATTGGTCACTCCCTCTCTGTGTCCCCCTAGCACTTTGGACAGCTCCTATCACAGAGCCTGCATTTCTTATCACAGTTACTGTCTTGTATCTCTCCTCTGCTAGGTGGCTAGATCCTGAGGGCCTGAGAAGAGTGCCTGCACATAATAGGCATCTAATAAATGCAGCCAAGCTGCAGTTGACCTGCAGACCTGTAATATAAATGTTTTTTTGTTGCAAGTCACTGAGATTTTTTTAGGGCAGTTTGTTACGCAGCATTATTATGCCAAGAACTGACTGAGACAAGCGGGTCCAGGAAGACTGGAGTGGTATGGGACTGAGCATGCAGAATTGGCAGAAGGCTGTTCCACAGGCAGGGTCAGTGACTGAGTGCTGATGTTAGGTGTGGGGTAAAGTTGCTCTTAATGTGGTGATAAAGTGTCAGAAAGAGTCAGACCACCCAGGGTCAAGTCCTGGTTCTGTCACTTGCTGCTGTGTGTATTACTGGGCAAGTGACTCATTTTCCTCATCTATAAAATAGGAACGATAAATAAAAGGCTCTGTCTCATGGGGCCGTCATGAGGAACAAGTGAGACAACGCCAAGCCTGGTGCCTGGCACACTGTGAGGGCTCTGTGAGTGTTTGCTGTTAATGATTATGACTGATTATGGATGATCATCGTCTGCCCCATCATCCCTGGGTCCTGCTTGCCTGTTCTCTGCTGGGGTCTGTACGGCGTGCGCTGTGTCTATGGAGGGGGCTCCACGGGAGGGATGCAATTCTCCTCTATCTGATTTCCATAGCTCCTCTTGAACTTTGATGTTTCGTGAGGGGCTGGCAGCAGCCTCCACCCTGCCTTCCTGCAGAAGAACCGAGTGTGGCTCCAGCTCCCCTCACGGGGCATGGAGAGAAAGTCACAGCTCAGAGAGGAAGGGCTTGACAAAAGCAAGGGAGGGGCGTGGCGCTGATGGTGACAACTTCATATTCCCATCTCCTGTGAGTCAGGCAGACCCACCATCAGGATGCCCAGCTTCTAGAGAAGGACAGGAGTCCTGAAGTCTCCATGGTCACCTCCTTGTTGGTAGCATCTGCAGACAATCATTCTGTCACCTCCCCAGGAAGCAGGGACTGTGGGGATTCAGAGTTGGGGGTGCTCAGGCCCTGCCTTTGGGAAGCTTCTGGGGTGGCCAGAGGGACACAGGAAATAGCTGAGCAAGTCAGAGCATCATGTACCGACAGGACTCTGAAAGCTGCCCAGCAGAAGACGCCGTGAGGGAGGGATGCTAGAATCTTCCAGGGAACACCTGAGAGGGGCTGGAAGGATGGCAAGGGCTTGGACAAATGGAGATGAGGGTGGGCTGAGGTGTCCTGGGCACGCTGGGCTTGCAGCTACCCCTCTCCAAAGGGCTGCCCTATGTGGAAAGCTGCAACCATCTCATTGTCACCACAGCAGCTCTTCCTTCACTGACTCTTCCCAGGAGGGGCCAGGCCTCGCCAGCATCCTCCTTCTGGGCTTGGCTGGAAATGGTCCCCAAATGGAGAGACTCCCTCCTGGGCTGCCATTTCCCAGGGCTCCCAGCACCCCAAAACCAGAAATAGGATACGGGGGAGGAACTGAGTCCTGTAGACATCTGGTGTCTCCAGGCTCCAGTGCTGGCGTGAACGAGAGCGCTCACAGCTCCCGGACTCCTGCCCCCACTGCAGCTAGCTGCAGCAGGAGGTGGGGCGACAGCAGAAAGGTGGGTTGGAAGAATGTTGGGTGGGGAGGGTGGAGCACCGAAGCCTGAGCTGACCTAACTGGCTGACCCGGAGCAGCCCACTGCCCCATTTGGAAAATGGGGAGACCACCATCTTCCTTTTTCCAGGGGGCCTGAGCAGTGAAAGAGAAAGATGTGAATGGGAAATGCAGTGGAGCGGGGTGGGGGGAGCAATGTTGTTCATGGCAGGTGTTAAGTCTGGGGTAACTTCCTCCTTTTCTAGAAAGAATTCCAGGCACATAACCCCCTCCAGGGGGAAGCAAGATCTCCCTAGCCCCATCTCTACCCGCCCTCCCCCCCACTGGCAGCACAGAGACCAGCATAATAATTATAAAAATAGCAAACACACAGCATTTACTACGTGCTGAGCCCTGCTCTAAATGCTTCGTATCATTGGTTCATTTACCCTATGGGATAGGTTCCGTTACACCCCGTGTTGCAGGTGAGGAGGCTGAAGCACAGAGAGGTTGAGTAACTTGCCCAAGGTCACACAGCTGGTGAGGGGTGAGGCTGAACTTGGACCTGGCCGCGTTTGTAACCCCTCTCTTATGGTGCCTCTGCTCCTCGGAGGTCCTCGGTAAATCCTGGGGACCGTCTGAACAACTCTTTAGTCCAGAACTGGGAAGATCAAGATGGGGCAAGGCCCCAAGGTTCTCCATGAAACAGTTTTCTCTGTGTGGTGCTCCGCAGAATCCCCCAGATTGACTTGGGGCAGAGGCAGGGGTAGAGAACAAGGACAAGAGAGACACCTCGAGGCAAAGTAAAAGGACTGAACCAACGGAGCTGAGAGCAAATGAGGAGCCGGAGAGGGGCTGGAAGCTGCTCTTTTTAAGATTATTTTGAAGAGAAGGAAAGAGAAGGACCCTAGAGAGACAGATCGATGGGAAACAGCAAATGGGCTCCAAGCCGGGCCCAGCCGCCACTGCGGGGCCTCGGCTCTCCTTGGCTCCCTCAGCCAGCTCTCCGCTCTCACCGAGGCACCACCAAGCCTGAGGGGAGGCACGCAGGCTAGGGGACTGGCTGTGTCAGAGGGGGTCACTAAGAGCCACGTCCTGACCAGAACCGCTGACACTCCAGGCGAGAGCCACTGCGTGCAGCCACTGAGGTGCTGGCTGTGCAGGGCCTGCGGTGGAGGTTTTAGCTGCCACTCAGGAAAGGACACTGCCGAGGATGAGAGTGCTTCTCTCATGCCTGCGGTGCTGGGCTGGCAGGGAGGAGGCCTGGGCAGGGGAGGCAGGGCAGCACCAGGGACAAACGAGACACGGCGTCCTGCCTCTTAGCAGCTGGTGTGTCCCGGCCACACCAGACCAGGACGACAGGGCTGGGGGCCCTGAGGCTCGCTCACTCCCGTGTCTGGCGGGTGATGCTGACCGGGGCTGGGATCTCAGACGAACGCCCACACGTGCCCTTTCTGTGTGGCTCTGCTCGTGAGTCAGCCTAGGCTTCGTCTCAGCATGGCGGCCTCAGGGCAGTCAGACTGCTCATGTGGCAACTGAAGACTCCCAGAGCGAGAACACATTCCAGGCAGCGAGGCAGAAGCTTTATCGCCTTGTATGACCCAGCCTTGGAAGTCACATAACATCACTTCCACCGCCCTTGCCCAGCACTGCCTGGCATCCTCGCTGGCCACAAAGGTGCACTGAGGGTCAAGGGCAGGGGACATCGACTCCCTCACTCGATGTCAGGGCTGAGTGGGAAGAAGAGCATCTGGGATGAGAGATATTGTTGTAGCCAACCTGGAACAGGCTGTCCGCCACATTTGTAGACTATGCCCACAAGATGGGGTAGCCCTTCCTTTCTTTCTTTCTTTCTTTTTTTTTTTGAGGAAGATTGGCCCTGAGCTAACATCTGTTGCCAGTCTTCCTCCCTTTTTCCTTTTTTCTCCCCAAAGCCCTAGTAGATAGTCGTATGTCATAGTTGTACATCCTCCTAGTTGCTCTATGTGGGACGCCGCCTCAGCATGGCTCAATAAGCGGTGCATAGGTCCGCACCCAGGATCTGAACCACAAACCCCGGGCCACCAGAGCGGAACACGGAAACTCAACCGCTATGCCACTGGGCTGGCCCCTAGCCCTTCCTTTCATGTCCAATTTATCACAACCTGAGTCCCCCAAAAGCCTTCCCTCCCCCAGGTATATCTGGAAGTGTCCCAAAGACACTCCACGTCACACTGTCGTGTGGGAAATCACCTCTGTGTGTGGCCAAGTTAGCCATCCCAGAGCTCACGGGACAGGAAGGCTCACAGACCAGATGAAAAGTCTCGAATTACGTGGCTTATTAAATCCCTTAAAAACACACAGCGAGAGCCAGCCCCAGTGGCCTAGGGGTTAAGTTCAGGACACTCACCTAGGCTTGGTTCCCAAGCAAGGACCTACACCACTCGTCTGTCAGTGGCCATGCTGTGGCGGCAGCTGACATACAAAAAGAGGAAGACTGGCAGCAAATGTTAGCTTAGGGCAAATCTTCCTCAGCAAAAAAAAAAAAAAACACAGGGAGAAGCAAGAGGAAGGAGATGGGTAAGTTAACACATTTAGGCTGGGGTGCCCACAGGTGGAAGGAGCATGCCTGGGTGCAGGGTTCACACGTCCTGTTTCTCTCTGCTGCCTCAGCCAGGTCACTGATAGTGACCAGAGGCCCAGGTCAGGGTGAGCAGAGGGGCTCAGAGACGGCCCGTGCCTGGAGCCAACGCTCACATGCTCTATCTGAGAGGTACACGGGCAGCTCTGGCTCACCTGTTAGCCTGTGAGGCAGCTGTTAGCTTGTTAAAGATTCAAACCCATTTGGTACTTTATTTAGATTGTTAAAGGCATGTTGCACAGTAAGAGTTAATAGAAGTTAGTGTCTGGGATGTCTGAAGTAAAGAACCTACTAATTTTCTTGGGCATAGGGCAGGTGGGGCCAGAACGAGTGTCACCAGTGGGTGGCCAATTTAAGGCCTCATGAATATCGAGTGTGTTGGTGCCTCATGTACGTTTATGTATCATGGATTTCTGATACCCTACTTCTTTTCATCCTTCTTATCTATCAGCAATACTCTTCTTTGTTCCATTCTTTGTATCTCTGTTCAACATACATACATTCTATAGACTTTATGTCTAACAGGTTTCACCCGCTATTTGCTTCTGTCAGTAGTTTCTCTTATGTTTTATATCAGAATTTAATATTCTTAAACAATACAGCCACACACGTCACACACATGCTCTCTGGAAAAGGTCCCTCCAGGTGTTTTGGCTCGGATTTCATCTTCTGACACATTATTGCCTCTCCTTCCAGTCACTGCTCTTCCGAATTCCTGGGCGTCTACAGATGACTGTGGCTGATGCCCGCACTCCAGCCTTAGGAAGGGGTCACTCCTCTCTCCTGCGGCTCTTCCTTTGAAACCTAGGACAGTCTTGCCAACTGCCATTAGAAGTGGCTGTCCTTGGAGCCTACAGACGGTAACCTGCTCTGAGTGGGCTGGCTCCCTGACCAGCTCCACGTGGCAGAGACCAGCTCACTGCCACCCTGAGAATGTTCTGTGTAGATCCAAGTTTGGCTCAACAGAAACCTCCCCATTCTCAGATCGGACCTGCCACGCCTTTTAAAGGCAACCTGAGAAGGTGTGGTTGGCCCCGTCCTGACAAGACCATACTGATGGTCCAGTGATGTCCTTCCAGAGCCTGGTGTGTGCGGTTACGTTCCTGCATGCGCTCAAGGACCATCCATCCCAGGCTGCGCTGGTGAAGCCCGTCCCAGTTCTGGCCTCCGTCTTTCCTCCAGTCTGAGGCAAAGAGTACGTCAGGCCTGCCTCACTGCTCCCCTGACCATCTGCCCATTTCTGCTCCTCATCTCCGATGAGCAATTTCTTCCATTTAATTCATTCCTACAACATTTACTGAGCATCTGCTATGAGCCAGGCACTATTCTGGGCACTGGCAATTCAGCAGCAAACAAAACAGACAAAATCCCCACCCTCACTGCCCTTGCGTTCCGGTAGGGGAGACACACAAGGCACCACATACATACATAGCACAGCATATTAGAAGGCACCAAGTGCCATGGTGGGGGACGGGGTACTAAACCAGGGAAAGGGGCAGAAACTGGGGTGGTGGGAGTCAGACTGCAAGTTTAAATAGGGTGATCAGGGACAGCCTCACTGAGAAGGTGACATTTAAGCAAAATCTTGAAGTATAGGAGATAGTCTACCATGCGACTATCTGGGGAAGGGTGTTCTGGGCAGAGGGAGCAGCCAGTGCAAAGGCCCTGAGGTTTTGGACAAAAGCAAAGATATCGTCTAGGTTTTAGATTTTGAAAAATATATATCTCTACCTCTGCAAGGGCAGGTTCTCCCAAAGATGAGAAAAGGGAGGACCACACAGTGTAGGCCAAGCCTTCACTTCTGGGTTAGGCCTTCAGGTTAGCAGGCGCCCACCCACCACGACCCCCTAACAGGGAACAGATCCTTCTCTCACCCCACGCCACTAAATGGCTTCCCAGAGGGCTCATTTCAGAACAAAGGGAAGGCTGGTGCCAAAGACAAATCCAGGTTTCCACCCTCCAAGGCAGAAGTGACTTTTAATCCAAAAAGAACAATCTTTCCAACATTCATACATTTTCAATCCAGTCTTTCTGATAACCATCTTTGAACTTATTTACTTTTTGAGGCCACTATACCTGGTGAAACCCTTTCAGGAACAATTATTATCACCCCATTTTGCAATTTGGGAACTGAAGTTCAGAGAGGGTAATTTCCATGCCCAAGGACACACAGCCAGTCCCTCCTTCCCATGCTCTTTGCACTCAGAGGCTGTGTATCTTTGGCCAAACAACTTGGCCTCTGAGCCTCAGGTTGCTCATCTGAGGGATGGGAATAATGCCCGCTTCCCAGCTGGGTGTGCTGAAGAATAAATGAGCTCAAGAGTCCTGGCACGAAGCAGATGCTCAGTAAACTGTTAGTATTATTACTGTTTGCACTCTGGGGGTGGGAAAGGGAGCTCTGGGTCCATAGGAGGTGGTGGTCCCCCTCCACCTCAGTCTGGCCTTGAGGGTCCTGAGGCGACACATGAGACACTTGTTGGGGGGGTCTCGGGGTTGGGGCTGGGCTCCTCTGGGCTCTCTGATCATTTTCCATCTTCCTTTTCTTTATGAGCTGCAATAATTTAACAACCTCAGGAGTGAAAAAAGATAGCTGGGGGAGCGAATGTGGAATAGCTTAAATTAAAATTAAATTGAAATAAATTAAATTAAATGGGCAACTTTCCTACGCTCATCTCTCAGGCCAAATTATCATGGAGCACTCTGGCTGCAGAGGAGATGGCCCTGGGGGCGGATTCTGGCACTTCCTGGGGCTCCCCAGAGGCCAGCGGTGCAGGGTGGCCCTCGGCTCCCGGCTGCTGCTGGCAACTTCTCCTGGTTGGGGGGGGTGCTGGGGGGAGGAGCACAGGAAGCCAGAGGCTCAAAGCTGGCCACTCCCACCTCTGTGTCCTTCATCCTGAGCTTCCGCCATTAGAACGCAGGTAAAGGTGAGACTTGAATCCAAGACAGACGACCCTGGCTTCAAGTCCCTTGACTGGAGGAGGTGCATCGCTGATTGGCAGCACTGGGGCGGAGAGCACTCTCTAGGTTCGCAATAATCTCGACTCCAAGGGCTTCTAAGGTCTAGACTAGAGTGGGATGTGCTGGGGCCCAGCTCCCCTGCAGGGCACACGCCCCTCTGCTGCCCCTTCCCTCCTAGGCTGCCCCAGCACTTCAGGCCAAAGCACCCAGATTCCAGGCCAGGCCCAGGGTTTGTGGGCTTGTGCTTCCTTCAGCTTGCCATCCCCCAGGGCCTAGAGGTGGAAGAAAATCTGCCACAAGCACAGAATTTCTTTCAAGTCTCAGTTTTGAGTGAAAAATTCATGTGCATTTTGCATTCTGTCTTGTAATAGATGCATGTTTATTTTAATGTGTAATGTTTTACAATATTTACCAATGAGTAAAACTGACATGCCCGGAGGCCGTGCTCCTTTATCCTCGACCTTCCAGGAGCCTCTGGCATAAGGCCCAGCAGCCCCTGTGTGAGAATCAGCCTCGTGGTCCATCTGTACCCCCCACCTCCACCCCAGGCTGGAATCCTAGAAGGTGGGAAAATCTCGACATCCAAACCAAGGGCATTAACAACACGGATGAACCTTGAAGACAATATGCTAAGTGAAATAAACCAATCTAAACAAATACTAAATGATTCCGCTCATATGAGGTACTTAGACTAGTCAAATGCATACAGACAAGGTAGAATGGTGATTGTGGGGCCGGGGGAAGGGATGGAGAGCTATTGTTTCATAGGTGCTCAGCGTCAGATTTGCAAGATGAAGAAGTTCTGGAGATGGATGACACAACAAGGTGAATGTCCTTAATACCACTGTACTGTACACTTAGAAATGGCTAAGGGGGGCCAGCCTGGTAGTGGCCTGATGGTTAAGTTCACGCACTCTGCTTCCGTGGCCTAGCATTCGCAGGTTCAGATCCTGGGCACGGCCCTACACACCACTCATCAAGCCATGCTGTGGTGGCATCCCATATACAAAATAGAGGAAGATGGGCACAGATGTTAGCTTAGGGACAATCTTCCTCAAGCAAAAAGAGGAAGACTGGCAACAGATGTTAGCTCAGGGCCAATCTCCTCAACAACAACAACAACAAAAGGTTAAGATGTTAAAATTTATGTCATATACATTTTGCCACAATTGAAAAAACACAAATGAAGGTGTCAAGGGCCAGAAAGGTTAACAAACCAGGGGTTCACAGCAGGGGGGTGGGGCAGGGGCACCGGGCTGACCCTCCTTTCCCTGAAAAAGACCCTGCCCCTGCCCTGCTCCCCAGGGAGGTGGCAGTAGTACAGCCCTCTGGCCACCTGGGTGGTCCCCAACATTGGGGCTGGAAGGAGCGCTGGAAAGCAATCATTCCAATCTCTGCATTTCACAGATGAGAAAACTGAGGCCCAGGGAGGGGGAGTCGCCTCCCCAAGTCACACAGCTAGTGGCCAGCCTAGAGGGGTGATTTCTGAGGGCCGATCCCAGCTCTCTTCTGGTGACCCAGCAGCTAGAAAGGTCCAGGGTGAGGCAAGCAAAAGCCCTTCCTCCCACCGCACCCCGCCCACCAACTTCTAAAAGGGTGCGGATAACCCTTGCCCCTCCCCAGGCTGCAAGGAGGCTGATTAATTAATTAATCCTTGTTAAGCACTCAGGCCCAGGCTAATGGGCAATAGGCATTCTCATTATTATTTTTAATCAGACTTTGCAATTTTATAACTCCCATCACCCAGGGCTATCGAGTGTCTCTGGAAGTTAATTAAGCCTGCCAGAGATGGGCTCCAAGAGGCAGGAGGAGGCAAGAGGCTGGGCTGTGGGGGAGAGTGGGGGATCCTGACTCCCCTTGGGGCTCAGGCCCCGGGCCCACTGTCGGGGAGACGTGAGAGGTTGGGGGGTGAGGGCCAGCCTCTGCTAGCTCCTTGGTCACATAACCGAGCCTACCCCTAGGTGGCAGGGAATGGGCGGGAGTGACATTAGCCAGAGGCCCCCAGCTCCAGTCTCTGACTCTCACTGAGGGACAGGCCTCCTGGTCTCCCTTTATCTCGCCAAGCACTGGGGAGAATTAGGAGCTAGAGACAGACAGAGCAGAGCTTCTCTTGTTCCCTGTGACTTTCATTCTGCCATGGGCACCCCTCTGAGGAGCATTACTTCCTTTTATGCCCTTTTTCCTCATTTCATCAGTCAACAAACACATCTTGGGTGTATCAGGCATGTACTCAGTGCTGGAGATAAATGAGTGGTCCAGGCTTGTCCACCCCTCCCGGAGCTCACAGGTCTTGGGTGATTGGGACAGTGATTCTTGGGAGGCCTGCTCCCGGCTGGGATGAACAGCTGTAAAGGTTCTGAAGATACTGGTGACTCCGGGGGTGGGGGCCTCGCTGCCAGGCGGCGCAACCACCCTGTGGGCCTCCAGGCAGCCCATGAGCCCCCGAGGCCTGCAGCAGGGGTGCCGACCCCTCCAAGCCGGCACCAGACGAGGCTCAGTGCGTGAGGCGCAGATGGTGCCGTCCATCCCCAAGCCCAGCCCAGAGCCCTCTCTGTGGAAGCAGTAGCAGGAAAGAGCTGACACAGATTTAGGGGTTTGGTACAGAACAGACAATTGGGAACTGGGAACCCAGGGGACTGAGAATAATAATCCTAACCCTCCAGGCAGGGCCTCCAGCTCCCACCCTTACAAATGGGGCCCCATCCTTTCAGCTGCCAGACACAGTGGGTGACACTGGAGAACTCTGGCAGAGAGAATCCAGGGATGCGAGCTGTGGAAATCAGGACAGCTTAGGAAAGCAAGCTCCCGCAGGGCGCCCAGGGGCTGTGTAGCCTCTTAGAACATGCCTTGTCACATCGAGGTGTCTAAGGAGCCTGCTTCTCGGCTCTGTCTACACTGGGATCCGACAGGCCCAGCGCTTCTGTGAAGGGAGAGCGGGACGAGCCTTTTGTGAAGACAGTAAAAGGATTCATTGAAAACTATGGGCATGAGAACCATATATGGTTTCCTTTCAATTAAATACAATTATGCAGAAAAAACTGTGGACAATATACAAACCATTCTGATATAAATTTACATTTTTTATTATTTGGAGTTTGAATTCATTTCAGTTATAAATCAATACGTGAATCTATTCACCTTAAAAATTATCAAAAATAAATCTGAAGTCTCCATTAACCCAACTATTTTGTGCCTCCCCCATCTTCAGAGGGAGCCACTATTATGATTTTGGTGTGGATCCTTCAGATTTTAAAAAACATTTTAAATCCATTAACTAGATCCACAGAAAATCGTAGTATTGTTTTGAGTGTGTGCCTTTTCAAAAACAGAAATGGTATCTCATATATTCTGCTTAGGGGAGGAAAAATAATTTTCCCTCTATCCTTCTGGGTTCTTGGCTGAGACCCTCCAATAATAAAAAGATTAACAGGAGAAAAACAAATTTAATTACATATGTACGTACGAGAGACCCACAAAGATAGGAGACTCAAAGAAGTGACCAAAACAGGAAGCTTTTATACCTCTTAGGCAAAGAAACAGTAAATTTGTGAAGAATTGACAGGACAAAAAGGGTTTGGGCTTGGGGTAGTAAATTAGTGAAGAAGTGGCAAAGTTTCTTTATACAGCTTTCCCAGGCCTTAAATCCCTTATCATCTCTGGTGATAAGGATGCCTTCTACCCTCCAGGTGCAGGGAGAGTATCTTTCACATGGGAGATAAATCTCTTGCTTTCAGGGAGACAAAGGCGCGTCAGAGTGTCCTTGCACCGGCTGTTTCTCAAGTACCTTTAATTCAAAATAACCAATACGCCAACGTGGCATATTTTGGGGTGACATATTCTGAACCCCTACATCTGTAACTGTTTTTTCACTCGCTGTTTTTTACATCTAAATATATTGATACATTTACACCTGGTTCATTCCTTTTTGCACAGTGTAGTCTTCTGAGAATATACCACATTTTATTGATCTATTCCACTGTTTCAAAAATACCTCAATGATCATTCGTGCGCATACCTGTGTGCACATGTGTGTTTCCACACGGGTGAGTGTCTTTCTAGTGCTGACACACAAAAGCGTAATTACTAGGTTATAGGATATGCACATTTTCCGTTTTGAAAAGATACTATCAAATCACTCTGCAAAGCGGCTGTACCAATAAACACCTCCTCCCCCAGCAGTTCTGTGAGCTTGCCTATTTCCACGCATCCTCACTAGCACTTGATATTGCAAAAAAAAAATTTTTGTTGCCAAGCTGGTGATTAAAAATAGTGGAGTCTTGATTTGCATTTCCTTGGTTACCCCTGGGGTTGAGCATATTTTTTTTTATTGGCCATTTATATTTTCTCTTTTGTGAATTGCGTACTTATATCCATTGTTCCTTTTTTTCTGTTGGGTGGTTTTTCTTTTTTCCTATTGATTTCTAGGTGTTTTATAAACGCTAGATTTTAATTCCTTTTCTGTATATTTAAAATGTTTTCTATCAGTGTGTTGATTGCCTTTTAAATGTGTTTATGGTTTCTTATACTCTATATAAAATTTAAATTTTGATTTGTCAAATTTTCTTTATGTAAAAATCTCCTTTATGATCTAGTTTGTAGACTTGGTGTCTTGTTTAAACAACCCTCCACACTGTAAAGTAAAAAAGATCGTCTATAATTTATTCTAATAATTTTGAAGTTTTTCTTTTTTACATTTAGGTCTTGAACTCATCTGGAATATATTTCTGGCACAATAAGGTACTCAAATAAAACTACATTTCCCAGTCTCTTTTGCAGCTAGGATCTCCCATGGGACCTAGCTCTGGTCAAGGGGGAAGCAAGAGGAAGTCTATGGGGAATTTGGGGGAAAGTTTTACTTTCCTGCCACAGGCACTGCCCTTGCCTCTTTCTCCCTCCTTTCTTTCACTGCCTGGAATGTGAGTGTGTTATTCTTTCACAAGAATTTCAGAAATAGTTTGTCAAGTTTCATGAAAAATCTTGTTGGAGGTTTAACTGGGATTTATGTCAGCTTTGAGTAACAGAGGCAAACAGACGCTTAAAATAATAGAAATTGTAGTTTTGCATACTAAGTAAATCCACAGGAATGCAGACTAAAGCTGGTGTAGAGACCCTATGATGTCAACAAGAAACTGAGCTTCTCTCTTTCTTCTCTACTTTTGTTAGTGTGTGGCTTTTATGCTCTTGGACCCAGGATGTGTTGTACCCCCAGGCATAACATCTTAATAGTAATGTAAGCAAAGTGTCTAGGATAAACCTAACATAAAAAATGTCCAAGGTGCCGGCTGGTGGCGCAAGCGGTTAAGTGCACGCACTCCGCTGTGGCGGCCCAGGGTTCGCCGGTTCGGATCCCGGGCACGTACCGACGCACTGCTTGGCAAGCCATGCTGTGGCGGCGTCCCATATAAAGTGGAGGAAGATGGGCATGGATGTTCGCCCAGGGCCAGTCTTCCTCAGCAAAAAAAAAAAAAAAAAAAAGAGGAGGATTGGCAGATGTTAGCACAGGGCTGATCTCCTCACACACACACAAAAAATGTCCAAGACCCATATGGAGTCCTCCCATCCACGAACATGGTATAGCTTTTATTATTTGGCTCTTCTGGCACATTCTTTTGGAACAATCCTACTTGGTCATTGATTGATTCATATTTTTGTATCTGCGTTTATAAGTGGGAGGGGCCTATGGTTTTCTCCTATGTGCTTTCTCTGTCTACATTTAGGATCAGGGTGATTCTAGCCTCAGAAAATGAGGTTGAGACTTTTCCATCTTTTTCTGTGCTCTGGAAAGTTTATAGAAGATGGGTATTTTTTAGTAAGTTGAAAGTTTGGTAGAACTCACCTCAAATTTTTTTTTTAAATTTTTTGTTTATTGCAGTAACATTGGTTTATAACATTGTAAAAATTTCAGGTGTACATCCTTGTACTTCTATTTCTGCATAGATTACATCATGTTCACCACCAAAATACTAATTACAACCCATCACCACACACATGTACCGAATTATCACTTTCACCCTCCTCCCTCCCCCCCTCCCCTCTGGTAACCACCAAGCCAATCTCTGTCCCTATGTGTTTGTTTATTGTTGTTATTATCTACTACTTAATGAAGGAAATCATGCGGTATTTGACCTTCTCCCTCTGACTTATTTCACTTTGCATTATACCCTCAATGTCCATCCATGTTGTCACAAATGGCTGGATTTCATCGTTTCTTATGGCTGAATAGTATTCCATTGTGTATATATACCACAGCTTCTTTATCCATTCGTCCCTTGATGGGCACTTAGGTTGCTTCCAAGTCTTGGCTATTGTGAATAACGCTGCAATGAACACAGGGGTGCATGTATCTTTACGCATTGGTGTTTTCAAGTTCTTTGGATAAATGCCCAACGGTGGAATAGCTGGATCATATGGTAGTTCTATCCTTGCTTTTTTGAGGAATCTCCATACTGTTTTCCATAGTGGCTGCACCAGTTTGCACTCCCACCAGCAGTGTATGAGAGTTCCCTTCTCTCCACATCCTCTCCAACACACGTTGTTTCCTGTCTTGTTAATTATAGCCATTCTGACAGGCGTGAACTCACCTCAAATATTGTGTGAGTCTGATACTTTTTGCATTCGCCCCGATCACCATTTCAGCTTTTTCTACGCTTATTGGCTTATTGGGGTATTTTCCTTCTTCTTGGGCTTATTCTTGTAATTTATTTTTGTGTAGGTTTTCACATTTATTAGTAAAAGTTTGTATACTCTTTTATATTTTAAAAACCACTTCTGTCTGTAGTTATATATCCATTTTTCATTCCTAATGCTGTTTGTTCATCCTTCTCACTTTTATCTTTATTAAACTTGCCCCAAGTTTGTCTATATTAACAATGGTTTGAAAGAGCCATGTTTTATTTTTGTGGAACAATTCCTCTACTGGTTTTTTCTCTTTCCTTATATCTTGTTTTTTATCGTTATTAATATTCTACTTCCTTTGCATTAATTTTGTTGTTCTTTTTCTAGCTTCTTAATTTGAAAATACAGTTCATTTATTCTTAGTCTTTATTATTATCTAATAAAAGTACTAAGACTATAACTTTTCCTCTGAGTACAGTTTGGCCATATCCCATAGGTTATACCATGCTCTCATTTCATTCAGTTATAAATAGTTTATAACTCTCATTTTTGTATTTTGCTTAACATAAGTTATTTAGAGGTTGTACATGCTTGCCACCTTGAAACATATTTTGGCTGGTATTAATATTGCTAATTCTGGCTTCTTTTTTTTTGTGTGAGGAAGATCAGCCCTGTGCTAACATCTGCCAATCCTCCTCTTTTTTTTGCTGAGGAAGACTGGCCCTGGGCTAACATCCATGCCCATCTTCCTCCACTTTATATGGGACACCGCCACAGCATGGCTTGCCAAGCGGTGCATCGGTGCGCGCCCGGGGTTCCGAACCGGCGAACCTCAGGCCACCGCAGCTGAGCGCGTGCACTTAACTGCTTGCGCCACTGGGCTGGCCCCCTGGCTTCTTTTTAATAGAGCTAATTGATATCAATCTGACCATATACTTTTGTAGATAATATAATTTTTTCCTCAAATAAATTTCTTAGACTTTTCTCTTTATTCTTGTTGCTCTTAAATAATACAAAGATATGTCAGGGTATGAAGTTACTTAACATCAGTGGGCTCTTTTGATCCAAGACTAATATCTTCCTTAAGTTTTGGGAAATTTTATATCTACATTTCTACTCTATACTCCATTAAATATAATCTTCCCTTTAATCTCTTTTTTGTTCTCTGAACACCTAGTAAATGGATGGTGGAATTCTGGAATTGCTTTCTACATCTTGTATCTTTTGTTTCATGATTTACATAATTTAATACCTTTTTGCTGAATTCTAGAAGAATTCTTCACCTCTATCATCCAGCTCACTAATTTGTTCTTCTGCTGAGTCTGTTCTATTATTCCCACTTACTGAATTTATCTTCAAGAGGTATATTTTTAATTTCTGTGATCTCTTATTGGATTTTTTCAAAAGAAGCCGGTTTTGTTTCATGGATGCCATATCCTTTTATCCCACTGAAGGTATTTTCAATATTTATTTATAAAGTCTCTCCTGCCCGCTCTATGAACTGTTTCTTCAGGTATAATTTTTCCATTCGTTGTTGTAGTTAATGCGTATGGCTTTCCTCAAATGTTTGGGAGAATCTTCTAGATCTGTATGAACCTCCTGCCCTAAGGAAAGGGAAGGTATAATTGTTTTCAGTGGCGGGGGTGGGGGGGTCATACATAGCCAGGTGACTTCCTAGGTCACTAATCTCCCCCTTGTTGTGGTTTCCTCCTGTTCCTCCCAACTGGTAGGGCTGGGTATGGCTCTATTTTACAACCTAAGCTCTCACACTCATTGTTTCACCTGAGACAAATACCCAAATTATCGCTGCCTGACCCAAAGTGCTGTGTGTGCGCGCGCGCGCGCGCGCGTGTGTGTGTGTGTGTGTGTGTGTGTGTGTGTATCTGCATATTCATGTTCTGGCAGCTTGCACCAATCCCCAGTCAGTCGTCCCTGGGTCCTTTCCTCCCAGGATTTACCTTCTCTAGTCATGAAACTCCTTCTGATGCTTAGAGACATACTGGGATATGTTTCCAAGTTAATTGTTTTGAGTCAATTTGTCCTTTCAATATATAGATTCAAGTCTTCTCTTATTTCAGGACATTTTTTCTTTAACTATATTTTAAAATGTTTCTTCTGTTCCGTTGTTTTGGTTTTCTCCTCTGGGGACTACAATTACGTGATGTTGGTCTGCCTTTGCCTGTCTTATACATCTGTCATTTTTCTCTCTAATTTTTAAAATTGCTTTTTAAATTTCTGTTTTATTTTGTTTTCTTTTCTCATTTGTATGGTGTCTATTGTCCTTTGTGCTGTTTGTCCTTTAGTCTTAAATTCTGAAATAGTGTTGTCTTTTCTCTTGTGGGAACTAGAAGTGGGATTTACATTTTCACAGGGTCGTTCTAGCTGCTGTGTTGGGGAGGAAGCATTTGGGAGCAAGAGAGGAAGCAAGGAAGCGGGCAGGGAGACTATTGCAGAGGTCCTAGGAAAACTGGTGACTGGGAGAGGAGGGTAGAGACGGAAACGGTGAGAAGTATTGGTCTCGGGCTATATTTTGAAGGTATTGCTGACAGAATATGCTGTTGGATTAGAGAGAAAATTAGAGAGACAGCTTTGGGAGGAAGGATTAAGAGTTTGGTTTGCTAACTTTGGGGTTCCTATTAGACATGCAATTAGAACGGGCAATTGGATATTTGAGTCTAGAGTTGGAGGAGAGGTTGGGGCTTGCGATATAAATTTGGAAGACCTCAGCATATGGTGTTTAAAGTCTTAGGTCTGAAAGAAATCACTTAGAAAATGAAGGAGGCGAGAGAAGAGGTCTGAGCATGAGCCCTGGAGCCCTCTAGCACCTAGAGGTCATGAAGTTGAAGTTGAGGCGGGTCCAGCGCAAAAGACTGAGAAGGAGTGAAGTAGCAGAATCAGGAGGGTGTAAACAGTTGCACTGAATACTACTGAGAGATCAAGGAAGATGAGGACTGAGAGACTTGACCATGGGAAAGTAATTGTTGATCTTGTATTGTTTCTTGATTAGAGTAAGAATAAATGGATCCATCCTCTTCACTCTTTCCTCCCCTCTCACCTTTCCCCCCTCCCTCCCTTCCTTCCTGAATAATTCAGTCCAAAAGCCATTAGGTGGGGCTGGGCCAGGTAGGTACCCATGGCTGGGAGTAGGAGGAGGGCCTGCTGCAGGGTGTTAGAGCCTGAGTGGGTTAACAAGGGCCTCAGTGTGTGGCAGGTGGTTGTGATGGCAGCATTGATAGGAGGTTGGTTACATATGAGGATTGATCAAATAAGCAAATATATTGGGGATAATGGGATTCAGGGTTCTCATTGGTAGAAAAAATTATAAATATGAAAAGGAGGAAATTAGAAAGAATCCTATGATTTTGGACTGGAATTAGACACATCAGTATGACCTAATGGCTTTCAATATAGATAGACAGAGAAACAGATATAGATGAAATTTGTGTAGAGAGATTTTCTAACTCCATTCACTGAGAGGGCCTGGGAGCAGCACCATCCAAATTCAAAGAGCACACCCAGTGCCCAGGACTTGGTTTCTAAATACCACTGTCTCCTAAAGGGAACCAGGGTTCCTTGGAGAAATCGCTGATTCTAAGGCTGAGGCAGGAAAAGTGCAAGATAAGCCTGGAACATCTTGTACCAGAAAGTATGGAGGTGCTCAAAACATGTCAAAGGGACACAGAAGCCAGCCTGCATGAGCTCTCACTGGTCAAGTCTGGGACTATCTGAATGTCAAATTAAATAATAATGACAACAGATTATACCTCCATGAATAAAGTAGGAATCCATGAGCCTATACTGACAGAAAGAGAGACAGAGACAGAGAGAGAGAGAAAGAGAGAGAGAGGAGAAGACAAAGGTTTTCTTCATAATAGAATGCCAACTAATACATTCAGAAAGAATGATGAAATTAGAAAATTTGGCAACCCTCAAATAATGAACTCAGCCAAGAAACATCAATGGATGCTAAAACTGGTGAGTGAAAGTTCGAAGAGTAACAGGATATTACAGAGCTTCAAAATATTTATTGATTACCAAGGAGGAAAGAATGGCTTTCAGTGGGGAAACCTGGCAGTCACTGCCTCAGTCAACTAATCAAGGTTAACATCATCAGTAGGGGGACAAACTGAAATCATGTACCCCCTGCCAGGACTAAATGAGAAGAACGCAACATCACTTCTGTGATACTCCTGCCAAAGATGCATAATCTGAATCTAATCATGAGGAAATATTAGACAAATCCGTGTTGAGGTCCACTGTTCAAAACAACTAGGCTGTAATCTTCAAAATTGTGAGGTCCTGTTGGTCAAGGAAAGACTGAGGAGCTATTCTAGACTGAAGGAGACATGCCAACCAAGTGAAACATGTGATCTTGGAATGGATCCCCGTGGCTTAGCGGTTAAGTGCATGCGCTCCGCTACTGGCGGCCCAGGTTCGGATCCTGGGCGCGCACCGACGCACCGCTTCTCTGGCCATGCTGAGGCCGCGTCCCACATACAGCAACTAGAAGGATGTGCAGCTATGACATACAACTATCTACTGGGCTTTGGGAAAAAAAAGGGAGGAGGATTGGCAATAGATGTTAGCTCAGAGCCGGTCTTCCTCAGCAAAAAGAGGAGGATTAGCAGGGATGTTAGCTCAGGGCTGATCTTCCTCAAAAAAAAAAAAAGAAGAAAAGAAAAGACACTATTGAGACAATCAGAACTTGAATGGAGTGTGCGAATTAGGTGGTAGTGATGTATCCATGTTAATGTTCTCATTTTGCTGATGTATGTAGGAGAATGTCCCTGTTCGTAGGAAATGCACACTAAAATATTCTTGGGTGATGGGGCACCATGTCAGCAACTTACATTCAAATAGTTCAAGAAAAAGAAAGTTTTTTATACTGTTCTTGTACCTTTTCTTTAACTTTGAAATATTTGAAAAGAAAAGGAAAACAAACAAAAACACAAGAAAGAATACATGGATGAGAAAGCTAACAGACGAATTCAGAAAGTGGGCCAAGTCAGGCCAAGTGGGCCTGACTAAGGTTTTTCACTATGTCAGTGAGATGAGAAATAAGAGGGCGGGATTTGGGGGGAGGGGCTAATCCAGAGAAAGGGATTTAAAAGACACAGTTAACCAGTGTGGATCCTGATTCCAACAAAATAGCTCTGAAAAGACATTTTAAAGGCAATCAGGGAAATCTGAATAACACCTGAGTATTAGATATTACCAAGCAATTCTTGCTAATATTCTAAGTGTGAAAAAGCCATTGTGATTATGTAAGAAAATGTGCTTCCCCCCACCCCCTGACCCCCCCACCAACACACACTGAAGCACATGGGAGCAAAATAACATGAAGTCTGTGGGTTGGCTTAAGAATACTTCAGAAAAAGGGGCTAGACCAATCAAGTAGAGAAAAACCTTTGATAATTATTGGATCTGGGTGATGGGTATTGTACTAGATAGCTGGAGCTGCCATAACAAAATACCACAGCCTTAAATGACAGAATTTATTTTCTCATGTTGTGGGGGCTAGAAGTCCAAGATCAAGGTGTCAGCAGGTTTGTTTTCTTCTGAGGCTTCTCTCCTTGGCTTGCAGACAGCCACCTCCTCGCTGTGTCCTAACACAGTCATCTTTTAGTCTGTGTTGTTTCTGTCCTAATCTCATCTTGTAAGGACACCAGCCACATCAAATTAGGGCCACCCATATGATCTCATTTTACCTTAATTACCCCTATAAAGGCCCTATCTACAAGTATCGTGGCATTCTGAGGTACTGGGGATTAGGGCTTCAACATATGAATTTGCGGGGGAGGGGGGGACACAAGTCAACCTACAACAGGTATATGGGAATTTATTATACCATTCTCTCACTTTGGTGAATAAGTTTTCATAATAAATTTTTATCATAATAAAAATAAATGCAGAAAAGTAAGTGAAGATAGCTGCTGTAGACAGGTCTATTGAGGAGTTTCACTGCAGAAGACATCAGAGAAATGAGGTCATGTCTGGAGGTGGATATGAGGTCAATGGAGTATTTTTTTTTCTTTTAAAATGACTGTGATTATGGCATATTTGTATGCTAATAGGAAGGATCCAGTAGAGAGCAAAATTTGATATACAGTGGAGGAGAGAGGGGATAATTGCAGATGAGTCGGCAAGAAGGGTTGGAAAATTATGATACGAATTGAAGTGCAGCCCCTTCTCTCCTCATGGGAGCAAAAGCAGACTTCAGGGGGCAGCCGCTGCAAGGGGCTGGATAGATGCTGCGGTGGATGTGTGGAAATCCTCTCCCAATTGATGGTTTCCTCAGTGAAACAAGAAGCAAGGGCATCCATCAGTTAAGAGTGAGGAAGTGTTGGAGATTTGAGGAGAGAAGATATGAATTGTTCATTTAGGAGTGTGGAGAATGAATTGAACAGGGAAATGTAGAGGGAACACCAGGAATTAGTGAGCCCCATTTTGAGGGTCAGATATATGGTTTGCAAATATTTTCTCCCAATCTGTAGCTTGTCTTTTTGTCCTTTCAGTAGAGTCTTTCACAGAGCAATTGTTTTTAATTTCGATGAAATGCCACATGTTAATTGCTCCTTTTATGGATCCTCCTTTAGGTGTCAAGCCTAAGAACCTTTTGCTTAGTTCAAGACCTTGAAGATTTTCTCCTACTTTTTTCCCAAAAGTTTTATAGTTTTTACATGTTGCAATTAAGTCTGTGATCCATTTTGAGTTAATTTTTGTATGAGGTGTGAGACTTGGCTCAAGGTTCATTTTTGGCCTATGCATGTCCAACTGCTCCAGCACCATTTGTGGAAAAGGCAATCTTTCCTCCATTGAATTGCTTTTGCACTTTTGTTAAAAACTAGTCCAGCATCTTTGTGTTGGGTCTGCTTTTTGGTTCTCTATTCTGTTCTATCGATCTACATGTCTATACCTTTGGCAACATTGTACAGTATTGATTACTTTAGCTATATACTAAGCCCTAATATCAGGCAGGGTGATTCTTCCCACTTTGTTGTTCTTTTTCAAGATTATTCTCGCTATTCTAGGGCTTGTGCATTTCTATATAAACTTTAGAATAAGCTTATTTGTTTCTGCAAAAAATCTTGCTGGGATTTTAATAGAAATTGCATTAAACCTAGAGGTCAATTTTGGGAGAAATGACACATTCACTATGTTGAGTCTTCCAATCTATGAACACCATATGTCTCCCCAAGTATTTAGGTCTTTGATTTCTTTCATCAGCATTTCATGATATTAATGGAACCTGGCGGGGGGGGGATGCAGAGATAAGTGTGTGTCTGATGCCTTGAACTGGAAGCCTGGTGTCAATTTTCAAGTGTGACTTACTAAAAATTGGTGAAGACCTTGAACAAGTTTGACTAAAAGAATTTTCTTAGCCTGGTTCAGACTGGATTGGTCTTCTTCACGAGTCATTCATTTTCTGCTGACACTGTTCCATGTGCCCTTAGATTCTATTCTGGGATGATCTCACCTGGTATCCAGATCCTTGGATTATGAGTTGCTTAAAGTTCACTACAGACTCTTTGCCATTTGGGTTGCTACAGAGACTTCCCTTCCTTCCAGTTCGCTCTGCCATCTCTGCTATTGATTACTAACTCTTAAAGTAATCGCTACTTTCTACTTGTTGGCCCCACAGCTTTCCAATGCTAGTGTACAATTCAGTGGCAGTTTGTACATTCACAATATTGTACAACCATCACCGTTATCTAGTTCCAGAATATTTTCATTACCCTAAAAGGAAACTCTCAAACAATTAAGCATTCACTCCCCATTTCCGCTTCCCCCCAACTCCTGGCAGCCACTAGTATGCTTTCTGTCTCTATGGATTTGCCTTTTCTGGCTGTTTCATATGAATGGAATCATACATGGCCTTTTGTATCTGGCTTCTTCTACTTAGCATGTTTTTAATGCTCATCCATGATGTAGCAAGTATTAGTACTTCATTCTTTTTATGGATGAATAATATTCCATTTTTGGATATACCACACTTGTTTATCCATTCATCAGTTGATGGACCTTTCAATTGTTTCTACTTTGGGATATTATAAATAATGCTACTATGAATATTCATGTACAAGTTTTTGTGTGAACATATGTTTTCAGTTTTCTTGAGTATATACCTAGGAGTAGAATTGCTGGGTCGTGTGATAATTCTATGTTTAACTATTTGAGGAATTGCCAAACTGTTTTCCATAGTGACTATACCATTTTACATTCCCATCAGCAATGTATAAAGGTTCCAATTTCTCCACATCCTCACCAACACTTGTTATTTTCCTTTTTTGTTTTTTTTAATCATAGGCATCCTAGTGGGTGTGAAGCAGTATCTCATTGTGGTTTTGATTTGTATTTCCCTAATAACTAATGATGTTGAGCATCTTTTTATGTGCTTGTTGGCTATTTGCATAACTTCTTTTCAGAAATGTCTACTCAAGCCCTTTGCCCATTTTTAAGTTTGGTTATTTGTCTTTTTGTCGTTGAGTTGTAACAGTTCTTAATACATTGTATATTAGACCTTTATCATATATATGATTTGCAAACATTTTCTCCCATTCTGTGGGTTCTCTTCACTTTCTTGATAGTGTCCTTTGATGCATAAAAGTTTTTAATTTTGATGAAGTCCAATTTATCGTTGTTATTTCTTGTACTTTTGGTGTCATATCTAAGAAATTATTGCCAGGTAAAGATTTACCTTTATGTTTTCTCCTAAGAGTTTTATAGTTTTAGCTCTTATGTTTAGGACTTTGATTCATTTTTAGTTAATTTTTGTATATGGTATGAGGTGAGGGTAAACATCATTCTTTTTTTTTAATTATTTTTTGGTGAGGAAGATTGTCACTGAGCTAACATCTGGGCCAAGCTTCCTGTATTTTGTATGTGGGACGCTGCCACAGTGTGGCTTGATGAGCGGTGTATAGGTTCACACCCAGGATCCGAACCTGCGAACCCTGGGCTGCCAAAGCAGAGCACGCGAACTTAACCACTACGCCACCAGGCCAGCCCCTAAACTTCATTCTTTTGCATGTGGATATTCAGTTCCCCCAGTACCATTTGCTGAAGAGAATATTTTTTTCCCCATCAAATGACCTTGATATCCTTGTCAAAAAACAACTGACCATAGATGTATGGGTTTATTTCTGGATTCTTAATTCTACTCCATTGGTCTATATGTCCATCCTTATGCCAGTACCATACAGTTTTTTTTTAAATTTTATTTATTTATTTATTTTTTATTTGTTATTTTCCTTTTTTGTTTTTTTTAATCATAGCCCCAGTAGATAGTTGTATGTCATAGCTGCACATCCTTCTAGTTGCTGTATGTGGGACGCGGCCTCAGCGTGGCCAGAGAAGTGGTGCGTCGGTGTGCGCCCGGGATCCGAACCCGGGCCACCAGCAGCGGAGCGCACGCACTTAACTGCTAAGCCACGGGGCCGGCCCTATACAGTTTTGATTATTGTAGCTTTGTAGTAAGGTTTGAAATCAGAAGTCTGAGTCTTTAAACATTTTTGTTCTTTTTCAAGATTGTTTTGGCTCTTTTGGGTAACTTGTAATCCTATATGAATTTTAGGATCAGTTTTTCCATTTCTGCAAAAAAGGCCATTGGGATTTTGATAGAGATTTTATTAAATCTGTAGGTCACTTGAGGAGTATTGTCATCTTAACAATATTGAGTCTTCCAATCCATGAATACAGCTGTTTCCACTATTCAGGTCTTCTTTAGTTTCTTTCATCTCAGGGCTTCCCTGTTTTCATCCATTTCCCCCTTGGTCTTGCAGGCAGTGTCTGCTCTCCCTCCCCACGTACTGTCAAAGATCTTTTCTTTTTACTGCTTGAATTTTCACCTCACTTTTGCACTCCTTCTGAAATTCTACTAATTGTATTAAAAATTCATTTGGGTTAATAAGATTTGGTCTGCTTTAAAATTTTTTAAAAAACCGTACAAGGAGAAGGGTTTGTCAGTTATTACTGTTCAATGTGAAATTGTTTAATAAGTAAGACTTTCTCTAACCTCCAAGTCAAAGTCTCTCACACTGAGGAATGGAGTTGGCTTGATGGAATGGAAGGGAAATGTGGGAAAATAGTGTCCCAGCGGGGCATTTGTGGGGGAAGAAGGACACTGGAATAGCTTCTTCTATCCTCTTCCCTCGGCACGGTTCTCTCCTCTGGGCGAGAGCTTGAGTTGATATTAGAATTCTATTCCTTTACAGGCTCAACAGACTTTTTTTTTTTTTTTTTGGTGAATAAGATTGGCCCTGAGCTAACATCCGTGCCCATCTTCCTCTACCTTTTGTATATGGGACGCCGCCACAGCAGGGCTTGATGAGCGGTGCATAGGTTTGCACCCAGGATCCAACTCTGTGAACCCTGGGCCGCCGAACTGGAGCATGCAAACTTAACCAGTACGCCACTGGGCCGGCCCCTCAACAGACGTTTGAGGGTCCTATGTAAAGCAGTTCATATGGAGAAAATACATTCTGAATTCCAAAGAAAGACCAACCAACATATAAAGGAACAGTGGGAGTCTATCCACATTTTTAGGGGGAACTCTCATCCTCACTCCACGTGAAGAAGACTCTGGGTTTTTCAGCTCCCCTTTCCTCACTTATCCTCCTGAGCGTGAGCTCACCCCAACCCCGGGAATGAGTAGCTAAGCCTGCCTCCCTCTGGGGTTCAGTTAGCCAGTCTTTTTATTCTCATACTGAGCTGAGTCCTGCGATTTAGGCTTGGTCAGCAGGGAAGGCAACATTTTATCTCTCCATCGACTTGCTCCTGTCTTATTTCTTAATTTCTTCAGAACCTAGTCAGAGAAGACAGGTGCTATTTATTGGACTCTCTTAACATCTGTGGAAGATTGCTGGTGTTTTAGTGTCCCACTAGATCCTGGACCAGACTTAACTAGTAAAGGAGTCTTAAAAAAGAAAATAAAACTTTCTATTTTTAAAAAATATGGCCTTTCGAGAACCCAGACATCACTAGTGTGAGTCTAAAATGTGTTCACACGACCATTTATTTACAAACCTCATCAGTGGAAGACAGGAGGATCCACTTGTTTGTGGAGGCATTTTTATTATTTGCAAAGATCCCTTCCTCAGGCATCTCTGGACTCACCAAGGAGCGTCCTGTGTGCACTTACCTCCTGGGTTTAAAGATTTTATTTATTTATTTTTTTCCCCCTAAAGCCCCAGTAGATAGTTGTATGTCATAGCTGCACATCCTTCTAGTTGCTGTATGTGGGATGCCGCCTCAGCATGGCCCGAGAAGCGGTGCGTCGGTGCGCGCCCGGGATCTGAACCCAGGCCGCCAGCAGCGGAGCGCGAGCACTCAACCGCTAAGCCACAGGGCCGGCCCTACCTCCTGGGTTTAAATCAGTCTTCCCCATCACATGTCCTGCTCTGAATCCAGCCATGTCCTCCCCAGCCAGAGCTCCTGCCACTGCTGCTTCTGTTTCAGCCAGACAACTGCCACCATCTGCTGTGCTGTCTGCACTGCACTGTCCCTGCTGGTGACACCTGGCTCTGTGGCCACTGGCCTGCTGAGTTGAGCTGCAGTGACTGTGGCGCTGGGGAGGCCCCCTCATAGACCCAGGGAGGCTCTTGGTGTGGGAGGAGAGTGCTCTTTTCGGGGATACACTGAGTTAGGGCCAGGTGGCTTGGGCTCTGAGGAGTCATAGAGTCATTGAACAACTCATTCCAAAGCCCCAGTTCTCTCCAGGGCACACTCACTCCCTGGTGGATGAATCAAGGTAAGTTCTAGCACAAGCTGCTACCCAGCTCCCTTCTGGAGCTCACACCCATGGCTGATCTGGCTTCTTGGGTCAAGCTCCCTTCTCTCTTAGAGATGTTTGTTTCAAGACCCCCAAAGTCCCTGTCTATTGTGTGGTCTCATCCAGCAGCCCTCTCTGGCAAGCCCACAGATTGTGGCAATGTGTCCCAGCCCCAGGACCCCAGCACCAACACGGTCAAGTTGATTTGCTTTAGAAAGTGTCTCACCCTTCATGTAAATCTGGATGCAACAGATACTGGGGTTGGGGTGGGGGATGTCTGCCAAGGGGCTCCCTGCTACATAAACAACCATCCTCCTAACTAAAGCTTACCAGTATCCTTGATTATCCTTAGTGTGAGTCTTAAAAGGTCAGATGGCCATCCCACCGCCCCTTTTCCTGGGAAATCATGCCTTCACTGAGCATAGTCCGTCATCGCTCTCCTTCCATTTTTGTGGTCCCTACAAGGAAAGGCTTCTCCCCTGAACATGAGAGAGAGAGAGGGAGAATATGGATGAGGGAATGAGACCCTAAAAACAGGAGCCTCATCTTGGGGTCATATTTGGAAAAGCCCCTGTCTTCAGAGGCAACACAAGCCCCTCCTGGAACTTCCTCAAGTTAAGAGCAGGCAGTGAGATGTTTACTGAAAGGGGGGGTCTGGGTGGGCCATGGGCCCTGGCCCGCCTGTTTCCGTTCCCGCCTGCACGGACTGGAACCCAGGAGGGTGAGCTGGGGGCCGGGCATGAAGGACGAAGAAGGGCCCGTTCGCAGGCAGCTTGGGGGTTTACCACCCCCATCCTGGGTGGGCTGAGGGGGCGAGGCATCTGGAGCGTGGGAAGGCACTCTGTGGCCGGAGGACGTGGCCAGCCCCTCCCCCCAAGGCCTCCCTTGGCTTTGGCGAGAGCTTCAGTCCTCCTGCCCGGGGTGAACCGGTCAACCGCGGCCAGCTCCGGAGTGGTGGGGCCCGGGCGGCGCCGCGCAGTTCCCGGAGGCCCCACGAGGGGGCGCGCGAGCTCAGCGTCTGGGGCACGGCGGGCGCTGGAGGCGGCGTGCGCGGGACTGCGGTCCCGCCCGGTTCCTCGGCGAAGGTCCTCAGCCAACTATGCGCCTTAGGAGGATGGACTTTACCTCGGAAGCACAGCAGGCCCTTTACAAGTTACTGATTGAATAAATGCGCTATAAACCTAGTTACCCTGAGAATTTCGACATTTAACTTGTTATATCCCACCCTATTCCATCCCCGGATACTCACATATTAAAAGAAGCCTGTTGGAAGAGGGCAATGCACACACAGACGGCTTTATGCGGTCTATGTGGGGCAGAAATGACTGAAGGGGTAGAGAGGAGCAGGCTTCCCCGCTCAAAGGCGCAGGTAGGGTGGATCCAGTCTCCACGGAATTTCTTACCCTAGGCCAGTTGCCTGGGGGCGTTTCAGGTTAACGACAACACCTCAGGGCCAGAGGCAAGGTACGATGGAGCCTGGGCAGGGCATATTGCTTCAAGCCCTCCCAGGGACTCTCCTCCCCCAGAACACGTCCTCACCCTCCCTTGCTCAGACACATCCCTCTATGGGGCTTGGGCATCACGTACTTCTCCAGCACCCTCAATGCCCATTCTGGGTTAGGGCCCCTCTGTTGTGGTGATAGCCGGGGGCTTGTAGTTCTACGGACCCAAGTTCAAATCTTCTTTAACAGCTGGGCGATTTGGGGCAAGTTACTTAATCCTCGGACCCTCTTTTCTTCCCAGTTACACTGAGAAATGGGACTACTTAAGGAACCTACCACAAGAGTAGCCGTAAGGATTAAATGAGACGCTCTGCTAAGACCTTAGAACTGGCCCTGGCACGCGTGACTAACCTCAGCTGGGACTGCCATAGTACTTTTTCTTTAGAGTAGAGCAGGTCGCTGTCTCATCACCAGGGGTTGTAAGCTCTTCGAGGGCGGTGGCTGTTTGATTCATGTGGAGCAGTGCCCTGCACCCCTTGCCTGGCTCAGTACATGCTTCCTGGAGACAATGAACCCTACCTGGGCCCGGGGTGACAGGGGGCCCAACCTCTCACAGCTCCTGCCCACTCCCCTCTCCTACAGGCTCTATGAGGCCCTGCTGAGGTGCTAGGAATGACCCCTTCCTTCTCCCCCATCTCTTCCACCCCAAGCCCGCTGCGGAGCCTGCAGCCCAGCAGCTCTCTGTCTCCATAAGGCTCTTGTGTCCCAGCGTTGCTAGCAGCTCCTGGTCTCTGCATGAAGGTGATCCCAGCAGGGGACCTGCTCCTTTGTCACCTGCGTCACCTCACCCGGGCTCCAGTGCTGACCTCTGGCTCCACTGTACAGTGAATCCTGTGAAGGACCTGCCTCTTTGCTCCCCGTACACTCTGAAGTGCTCTTGGCTCTCGGCTGAAGTCTGAACATTGGTATTGCCAGAGTTTGAGTAACAGAATGGGGAGGGCTGAAGGTAGGATGGGGGTGGCGAGCTGAGCTGGGCCCTTTGAAATGGACTCCAGTTTCCAGCACCCTTGCAGCCTGGCTTCAGCCTACATCCTAGAAGTGCTATGGATCCCGAAGTTTGGCCACATCAGCAATTCAGTACATCTCCCGGGTTGGCTCAAAGTGTTCTTCAGGAGCACTGTGAACAGACATCTTGAAACACCTTGAGACTCAGCCTTTCCTTCATCTGCCCGGTAGCTGCCCCTGAGTCCCTGGACCATCCCACCAAGCCGTGAGATACACACTGGTGAGGCCGCTGAAAGGGAAAGCCCTATCTGTATCAGAGGTCCCTAAGGAAAGGAGCCATCTGGGCCTGGGAGGTCAGCCTGGGACAGTGGGCTCCCTGGGCCGTGTCAGAGCTGACCTTGCCTGCTCTCTCCAACAAGCTGCCTCTTCCAGATGACTGTGATTTCAACCTCACTGGAGGCTCAGCTGGGATAATGACCTCTCAGTTGGCCACTAGGGCGGCTGCCAGACCCTGCTGGAGTGGGAGGTGGGCACCAGCCTTGGGAGGGGCCTTCATTGCTTCTTGGAGAGTTGTACGTGCTCTGGGCCATGAACTTCAGCCATGAATAAACATCACACCGAAGCCCACTCTTACAGGCCCCTCCTCTGTGTTCTTTCAATCATTTAGCAAGTGTTTATTGGTCAACTAATCTGTCCCTGGCATGTGGTAAATGCTGTGGTTGCAAAAGTGAACAAAACCCAGCTGACTTCTGCCAACTAGGAGCTTCGTCTAGTGGGGGAGATAAACAATAAACAAATACACAGATAAAACAGAACTGACTGTGCTCAGCGCTGTAAGGAAATTAAGAGGATGCAGAGAAGGAGAATAATAGGGTAGTCAGGGAGGGCTCCGAAGACAAGTGCAAAAACCGCGAGGTGGGAAAGTTGGAATATTCGAGGAATAGCAAGGAGGTCGGTGTGAACGGAGCGCGGCGAGGGAGGGGGAATGACAGGAGAGGAGGGTGGAGAGGTAGACGGGGTCTGATTGTATAGGGACGTGCTCGCCATGGTTACGATGATGGGCAGCACTGGGGTGATGCTCACAAGCAGCTCCTATTCTCTGCATGATCTGATCCTTTTGAAACACAAGGATCTTTTCCCTCTTCTGCTTAAAATACCAAAGATCTCCCATCTTACTCACAATAAGATCCAAAGTCTTTCCAATGCTCTGTCACATCCTGTGGATCTGCTCTACCCTCTAACCTCTTGAACCTTATCCTCTATCACTCTCACCAAGAAAATTCCAGACTTGTTTGCCTCTCTCTGCCTTGTATGCCCTTTCCCCCGGCAACTGTCACTCCTGTAGTGATGCAGGACGTGGCTCTATCACTTCCTTCAGGGCTCTGCTCAAGTGAACCCCCACCTCTGCAGTCCTTGTCCCCTCATCTGGTTTTCTTTTTCCATAGCATTTATCACCACCTCACCTAGTATAGATTTATTTGTTTATTGTCTGTCTTTCCCCATTAACATTGAAGCCCCACAAAGGCAGGGGCAATGATTTATTAAAAGATCTAGTCCTGGACGGGGGGGTCCTGCTGGTGCTAGGTAGAGACAACAACAACAAAATGCCAAAGAGAGAAAGAGAGAAGAAAAAAACCCAAACCAATGGAACTTCCCACTGAAAATTATAAAACATAAGGAATTCTAATGCTAAGAAAGACAGACGACAAAATCTACAATCAGATGACAAAGTCACTGCAGATGGCATTAATTTTATAAAATAGCTTGACAAATATTTTTAAATAAATGTGTTTAAGAGGCTCAAAGAAATAACTGAAAGAATAACTTCTATTAAATAATGATAATAACAACAAGAAGATCTTCAAATAGGCAGAAATGAACTGCGAAGTAGATATCTTGGAAATGAAAAAAATAGTCATTAAAAATGTGATAGGATAAATTCTAGAATTGAAACAGAGAATATTAGTGAATTTGAAGATAGTATAAAATTAGCCTAGAATGTACTAGGAGAGATGCAGAGATTGAAATAAAGGCTCATTAAGACACATGAATGATTGATTGAAAGAGGCTCCAACATATGAAAACAGGAGTCTCAGAAGAAGAGAATGGAGAAGTAATATTTGGAGATAAAGCTGAGAATTTCCTGGATTGACAAGGACATGAATTCTTTGATTCTAAGTGCACTCAAGGTACAAGCAAAGTAAATAAAAGTAAGTCTACACCTAGACACACCATACTGAGACTGCAAAACGTGAAGGATAACCAGACGATCAGAACAGCTATTGTCTTAGTCCATTTGGGCTGCTATGACAAATGACCACAGCTTATTAACCATGGCTGATTAACAACAGAAATTTATTTCTCACAGTTCTGGAGGTTGGAAGTCCAAGATCAGGGTGCCAGAACGGTTGGGTGAGGGCCCTCTTCCGGGTTGCAGACTTCTCAAATATCCTCACATGGTGGAAGGGATGAAGGAGCTCTCTGGAGTCTCTCATGAGACGCTAATCCCATTCATGAGGGTTCTACTCTCATGACTTACTCACCTCCCAAAGGCCCCACCTTCAAATACCATCACCTTTGGGGGTTAGGATTTCAACATATGAATGTTAGAAGGACACACACATTCAGACCATAGCAGCTATTATGGAGAAAAGATAGACTACACCTAAAGGCATGTCCCTTAGACTGTCAGCCCACTTCCCATAAGCAACAATATCTTCCAGAAGACAATGGAGTAATATCTTTAAAGCCCTGAGTTTATATGCAGCTAAATCGTCATGTAGGAACAAAGACAAAATAAAGACATTTTCAGACATACAAAGACAAAGAGAATTTGCCTCCCACAGAAGTTCACCACAAGAAAAAGTAATTTAGCGAGAAGAGAAATGAACCCAGGAGGAAGACATGAGATGCAATAAACAATGGTGAGCAAAGACATTGATGAAACGTTAGTAAATTTAATTAATGAACTACCAACGTTAAAAATAAAGTTTTTGTCACTTAAAAAAGGTGAAACAAACTCTAAAAAGATAGTACAAACATAAGGATGAGTTGTTTGGTTGGTGATTAAAAGAAACTAATGGGCTTGTGTTTGGAAGGAGAATAGAAATACTAAATTTTTGACAGTGCTAGAATAACTTTAGTTAAGCATGCATATTAAAATGTAAAATTAATTATTAAAAGAAATACAATCCCTACTGTATTAGTCTGCTTGGGATGCCACAACAAAATACCACAGACTGGGTGGCTGAAACACCAGAAATTTACTTTCTCACAGTTCTGGAGGCTGCAAGTTCAAGATCAACGTGCCAGCAGGCTTGGGTTCTGGTAAGACCTCTCTCCTCAGCTTGGAGACAACCGTTTTTTTGCTGTGTCCTCACATGGCCTTTCCTCTCTGTGCAGGGAGGGAGGGAGAGAGAGAGAGAGATCTGGTCTCTCTTCCTCTTCTTATAAGGACACCAGCCGTATGGGATTAGGGTCCCACTCTTATGACCTCATTTAACCTTAATTACCTCCTTAAAGGCTCTCTCTCCAAATACAGTCACACTGGGGGTTAGGGCTTTAACGTATAAATTTTGATGGGACACAATTCAGTCCATAACACTTATCATCCAAATCAGCAGAAGAAATATAGAAAACTTGGTCAATCCAACAGAAAGCAAGAAAAGAGAAAAAAAAAGAAGCAAAGAAAAAGGTTGTAAACATAAATGACAAAATAAGTTCATAGAAATAAGTTCAAATATATGAGTAGTCAAATTAAATGTACTGATTAAATTCACTAGATCGAATTTTTTAAAATACAGCTCTATGATGCTAAGTGACACGCTTAAAACAAAATCATAAATTAAGATTAAAATTAAAGACATGGAAAAGATATGTCATAAAAATACTAACCAAAGAAAGTTGATATAGCAATACTAATATCATAAAAAGTAGATTTTAATGCAGTCTTACTAATAGGGATAAAGAGGGACATCACATATTAATAGATGGAACATCCACAAAGATTTAAAATTCACACACTTGTATGCATCTTGCAGCATAGCCTAAATATATATAAAGCAAAAGCTGAGAGAATTACAAGGAGGAATTGATGAAACATGAGATTTTAACACATCTCTTGGAGGAACTGCTAGATCCAATAATCAAGTAACTCTGCACCAAACCAAAAGAGAATATACATCCTTTTCAAAAACACAAGTTTCATTTTAAGTGAATTTCAAAAATTTGATATCCTGCAGAGTACTTTCCCTGATAATGCAATTAAATTTTTAAAATGATTTGAAATGTAGTAAAAATAAACAAATCAAATACAACCTTCACGTTTTTTAAAACTCCTAAGTAACTTTGGGTTTGAAGAGGAAATCAAATGAAAAGTACAAAGTATTTAAAATTGGATGACAATGACAGTCCTACATATCAAAACTTATGGGATGCAGTTAACGTGGTACTTAATGATAGATTTATAGCCTTAAATAACTTTATTAAGAAGAAAGAAAGATTAATAATAATTGAGGTAAGTGTTTACTTCACAGAGCTGGAAAAAACAATTAAAAAACAAATGGAAGGAAATAATTAAGATGAGTGGAAATTAATGAAATAGAAAACAAATCAAACAAGTAAAAAGTGTAAAATAAAAATAGTCTATAAACTCAAAAAAAAAAAGAAAACAAATCAGAGGGGATAGAAATAAAAACTGGTTGAGACATAAGAGAAAAGGCATAAATTATATTAAGAATTAAAAATGGTTTTAGTATTGCTACAGATATAGGAAAGATTAAACACTCATCAGACTAGTCAGGCACACAACAGTCAAATAAAGAAATACATTTCCCAGACTCCCTTTCAGCTAGGTGTGGCCCCATGAATCAGTTCTGGCCAATGGGATGTAAACAGAAATGATGTGTAAACTTCTGCTACATGCCTTAAAGGGAGGGAGGTGGCCTTCCCTTTCCTTTTTCTCTGTCCTACTCTCTGGAAAGTAGCTTGCTGCCTAAAGCTAGAGGAGTAACCATTTTGGACCGTGGGACGTGAGCGCATTTTAGATGGAGGAGAAGGAATGGAGGGAGCCCTGGTGTCTAAGGACTTGGGAGCTTGCACCCCAGCTTTGGGCTGCTAACAGAGAAATAAACTTCTAACTTGTGTAAGCTGCTCTTTTGTGGTGTTTTCTGTCACTTATAGTCAAAGATAAACCTGTGTAATAAAAAAGGGACCTTCCTTTAGCCGGCAGAGGAGATCTATCAAAAACTTATGGCAAACACAGCAGGGGAGGCATTTCAGAGTCATTCCTACAAAAATCGGAGCTAAGGCCAGGATTCCTACAACCGCATCTTCTATTCAGCACTGCATCTGAGGGCCTACGTGAAATGACAAACAAGGAAAAGAAAAAAAGGTGTAGGAGTTGAAAGAAAGAGAAAACACTGTTCTTAGTGGTAGATATCATTTTCTACATAAAAAATTTAGGCTTCCAGGTAAAGATGATGGATTGAGCACATGAGTCTGATTTCGCTCCCTCCTGATATGCCACTAAAACTACGATAAAAGGATTTTTAAAAAAATAGACATAAATCCACAGGACAAGAAAAAGAGAAGTTAGCAATAATATTTTAGAAAGTGGGAAGCAGATGGACAAGAAGTTGCTGAATTAGCAGGTCCAAGAAAGCCATACCTTAAACTGACAGTGGTTAGGTGGGGCACGACCTGATTGGGCCCCCAGCATCCTCAAAGGACTCAGGAAATGGCAGCCCCTGCTGCTGATGAGACTGGAAGTGACAGGTGAGAGTAAATAGGGCTAATTGGTTGAAAGTTGTTTAGAAACCAGTTAGACCCCAGATCTCAGCCTTCTCCCTGCTCCTACTGCTGAGCAATGCCCCGTCCCACCTTGGCAGAAGTCTGGGGGATTATTTTCGGGACTGAGAACCAGGTACATGGGTATGAAGACTGCATCCAAGAAAGAGGGAGTTAAGTTAATATATGCTTCATGAATGCTGAAATTGCCTAGCCTTCTTCCCTATTAGGTTCCCAAGAAGAAAGATCTAAAGGTACCGACTCTGGGCTACACCCACCAGTCCATCCAGAGAACTCTACAAAGAAGCTCGTAGACGACACCACTACCTCCCACGCTCCCATGGGCTCAGAGCTTTCAAATAGCTTTGTGGCTTCCCACTGTTGGTTATAAACAGACAAGCAAGGATCATTGACATCTGAAGAAAGCCTTTAACATGAAAGACAGGGGCCAAAACAACATTAAAAGCAAGTTAGCAGAAACAGACTATGAAAGAAGAAAACAAACAAAAATAATAGAGCTATCACAAATACCTGCGGAGGCAAAAGAGAAGTTTTGCATCCAGAAAATGAGAATGGGGGGCTGGCCCCATGGCGCAGCGGTGAAGTGCGCGAGCTCCGCTGGGGAGGCCCGGGGTTCACAGGTTCAGATCCAGGGTGTGGACCAACACACTGCTTGTCAAGCCATGCTGTGGCGGCGTCCCTTATAAAGTAGAGGAATATGGGCATGGATGTTAGCCCAGGGCCAATCTTCTTCAGCAAAAAAAGAGGAGGATTGGCATCGGTTGTTAGCTCAGGGCTAGTCTTCCTCAAAAAAAAAAAAAAAGAAGAAGAACAGGATGGAGTTCCAGTTCTTACCAAGATGCTGAACTAGCACAACTTCTGGCTCCTTCTCTAGAGGTCAATACCAGAGGAACCACACAGGGAGACTACCAAGAAAGTTCTGAGGAACCCCTGGGAACTGTTGGAATTCTTTTCTTGCTGTGACTCAGACCTCTGGTCCAGGGGTCAGCAGGAGTAAAAGTAGAAGCCCTCTATTTGTGAGGAGCTGAGAAAAGTAGAGAAGGACTCACTGACCTTGGGTAGTCTCTTCTCCACCCCTCACACTACAAATGCCCAGGGCTGGTAAATTATGGTCTCAGAAGTATCATCTCCCAATGCTGCTTTCCCTGGGAGAGGGAGGGGTGTGTGTGTGTGTGAGTCCCTGACATAAGAAGTTGTTTTGTGAAGTGAGAACTGAGGTTGTCTGATATCTGGGGCTCTCCATCCTAAATCTTATCTGCCCCACTCCTATACCCACAGAGCTAACTAGGACTGACAAGCACAAAGGTCTGGGCTTCCCCACTGCCTAACAGAGTAGCCAGGGCCCCAGGGGAAAATGAGCACTGAGGAGCACAAATATTTCAAAAGAAAACAACATATTGGATTTCAGATTCCATCAGAAGCATAAATATTAGAACAGATGGACTAAAACATTCTAATTAGCCTCATAAACACAGAAAGATTAAGATATTAGCCATATGAAACAAAATAAGAAAACAAAAAAAAAAGAATCAAGCAGAAACACAGCATTGGGTTTGAAAAATATAATAGTTGAAATACAGCATTAGATATGGAAAATGTAATAGTTGAAATAAACAACAAAATAGGATAATTACAGGTTAAGGAGTGAATTAGAGGGTCAGATTGAGGAAATCCTCAAGAAAGAAGAAGGAAAGGACAAAGAAATAGAAAACAGCAAAGAAAATGAAGAGATATGGAAGTCATTAAACCAAGCCCACATTCAAGGGGAGAGGAATTAGTCTCCACCTTTCGAAGGGAGAAGTGTTGAAGAATTCATGGATGTTCCATTCACCATATTGGGGGCAGCTTTTCTTTTTAATGCATTCTGCTTGGGATAAATGAAGATTGATGTCTTTCATCAATTTTAGAAAATTCTCAGCCATCATCTCTTCAATTCTCCTTTATTCTCTTGATTTTCTTCTCCTGGACTCGTGTCAGACATATACTAGATTATTTCATATCTCAATCTTTTTCATAGTTTCTATGTCCTACTCTATACTGAATTTTTGGAAATATCTTCATATTTATCTTCCAGTTCACTAATTCTCTCTTCAACTAAGTCTTCAATTGGGTCTAATCTGCTATTCACGTCATCTTGACTTTTTTATTTTAAAATTATATTTTTTATTTCTAAAAAGTATTATGTTTATCACTATTTGTCAGTTCTTCCCAGTCAATTTTGATCATCTTTCATTGCTAGCCCATTCTCGTGATTCAATCTCTCATTTCTTTACACACTCCTTGCATAGTTATTTTATAGCCTTTATTTAATGATTTCAATATCTAATATCCTTAAAGACCTAACCCTGTTGTTGGTTGTTTCTCCTGACTCTCACTCATGGGAGTTTGCTTCCTCATGTCTTTGGAGATTTTTTTTATCTTGCGTTTACATTGATAGATATCAATCTGTGGAAATCTTTGGGCCTTAACTGAGGATAACTCTCTGCAGAGAAGATTTTCATTTGCTTTTTCTGGATGCCAAGGGATGCACCAACCCAGGGCTATGGCCACTTTAGCCGTCTTTCTGGGTCTGAGCTTATTGCAAGAGTTTGGGTTCAGCTCCTCCTTGGTACTGACCGAAAGTTTAGTCTTGCAAAGTTCATCTTGCTGCACTTACATGCGTGGACATTAGCACTCAGGGCCATCCCATCTTTCCTGTATGCTTATAACTTCACACTTTGGTTTCAGCTCACTTGTCCCCTGGAGATTTCACTTAGTTCCTGCAAACCCAGCTGTGCAATAAGAACCATGTTTCAAGCAGGATAGACATGACTGTGGCAACAAGACTTGTCAGAGTATCTAGCCTGCTACTTCTGGAAGTGGAAGTCCCAGGAATTCTTTATCATGAAAATATCCAGAAAAACAAAAGAAACTAATAAGAGAACTCAGCAAAGTTGCTGAAAGAGGTCAATATAAAACAATCCATACTATTTCTATACACAAGTATTAATCAATTAGAAAATATAACAGAAAAATGTCATTCACAATTGTAATAAAGTTTAAGATACTCAGGAATATATCTAACAAAAGATATGCAAGACCTTTATGGAGAAAAATCACAAAATATTACTGGAGAACATAAAATAAGATCTGAATAAATGGAGATTTTTAAATGTTCATGGGTAACATTCATGGGTTGGAAGATACTATCATAAAGGTGTCAACTCTTCTGAATTTAATCTATAGGTCCAATGTAGTACAAATGAAAATTCCTGTGAATTTTTTTGTGGCACTTGACAAGCTTATTCTAATATTAATGTGGAAGACCAAATAAACAAAAAGAAGAGCTTAGACAATTGCAAAGAGGCATAACAAGGGTATGTGTGTCAGGGGAGAATTTCCACACAAGATATGAAGACTTATTATAAATTTATACTAACTAATACAGTGTGGTATTAGCACAGGGACAGAAAAGTAGCTCCATGGATTAAAATAGACTAGAGCCCAGAAAATAAACCTACTCATATCTGAAAACTTGATATATGAGAGAGGTTGCATTACATTAGTGGTGAAAAGAAGGACTATTTAATAAATGATGCTGGGACAAATTATTGTCTTTATGAGATAATCAATCTTCAAAGATACCATACAAAAATTCTCTATGGATTAAAGGCTTTAATGTACCATATAAAAATACTATTTGAATTAAAAACTTTAATGTGAAAAGCAAAACTTTATAATTCTTAGAGGACAATATAGTAGAGTATCTTTATGATCTCAAGTTGGGAGGGGAAAGACTTCTTAAACAAGAAACAAAACCTCCCAATTACAGAAAATGATTGATAAGTTTGACATCATTAAAATTTAGAACTTTTGTACAGCAAAAAATACTACAAATATAGTTAAAGACAAGACACGGATTGGAGAAAGTGTTTGCAAGGCAAATAACCAACCAAGGCAGTAACTTTAGCATTTAGACTATAGCAAAAAGTCCTACAAATCAATTTTTTTAAAAGAAGGAATTAAAAAATGGCAAATGATGCAAACAGGCATTTCACGGGAGTGGAAGCCCAAATGGTCAAAAAGGCAGTC
Organism: Ceratotherium simum simum; assembly: GCF_057802395.1. Classification (NCBI taxonomy): domain Eukaryota; kingdom Metazoa; phylum Chordata; class Mammalia; order Perissodactyla; family Rhinocerotidae; genus Ceratotherium; species Ceratotherium simum. The sequence goes on from NC_141900.1 coordinate 84,809,000, forward strand.
TGAGATTCTGCTTGACATCAAGAGTAATCAGGGAATTGCACATTAAATACACATTAAGACATTGTTCGATACTAAACATTTACTATTAATACATGTTTACACTTCTAGTGGTGTGAATCAAGAGCAATTTGGCAAAATCTAGAGGGGCGGGGGGTGTGTATCCTCACACCCAACAATTCTACTCACGGGCATATTCCCTAGGGAAATTAGTATGCATATGCATAAGCAGACTGTAAACAGGAATGCTCACCCCAGCACTGTTTGTAATAATGAAAAACAGGAACCACGGGAGAATGGATGAGTCGTGATGTATCCATATAATAGAATACAGTGCAGCTGTTAGAGTAAATGAATAAGAGCATCATCTATCAATGCAGATGCCTCTAAAACCACTGCATGCAAATCAAACAAGTTCCAGAAGGATGCAAGCTGTCTGATGTCATTTATAAAAAGTTTCAAAATATGCAAAACAATTTTATATATTGTTTATGGTTATGGCTACCACATAAATTTGTAGAAGAAATATAAAGACACGGATGGGAAGTAAATACAATAAAATGTTAAAAATTGATGAAGCTGAGTTTTTGATAAAGTGGGCGCATGGGTGTTTTATTATATTATTCTCTTTATTTGTCTCAATTTTTGAAATATTTCGTCTTAACAAAGTACTCTGCAGCTATATGAGGTATGGATGAGAAAGGGAGCAAGGCCCATTGGTGGCTTTTGCAGTGGTGGGAGTGAGTGGAGGTGGGTGGCTGGGTGAGGGGAGTGTGGAGAGATGGGGAGGGAGGGCGGATTTTAGATTTGTCCTTGTGGATGTGGGTTTGTTATTGCTTTGTTTTGTTTTGTCTTGAACAACTATATGGATGGGGGAGGCTAAGTAAAAATTTAAAAGTCTAACAATCTCAAGGATTGTCACTGAAGTGAGGAAATAGCACCCTCGCACATTGCCAACCTGGGTGTAAATTGGTTCAACGACTTTGTTGGCAATCCAGGGGTTACTCTACTACTGGTCAAACCCATTGCAGGGAGACCTGAGCAAGGAATTCAGTGCAGCAACAACCCCAGTGTCCCTCCAAAGAAGGATGGATCAGTAGACTGTGGTGCATACATTGGCTGGAATCCTATGATACTTGCCTTAGGTCTTTGCAAGACTGATGCCTTGAAATCTTGAGAAGGTTGTCAGTTTAAAAGCTTCTGCACAGCAAAGGAAACCATCAACAAAATAAAATGGCAACCAACGGAGTGGGAGAAAATATTTGCAAATTATATATCTCATAAAGGGTTAATATCCAAAATATATAAAGAACTGATACAACTCAATAGCAAAAAAACAATCCAATTAAAAAATGGGCAGAGGAACTGAATAGACATTTTTCCAAAGACATACCAGTGGCCAACAGGTACATGTAAAGGCGCTCAACACCACCAGTCATCAGGGAAATGCAAATCAAAACCACAGTGATGTATCACCTCACACCTGTTAGAATGGCTGTTATCAAAAAGGCAAGAGATATGTGTTGGAGAAAAGGGAACCCTGTGCAGTGGTGGTGGGAATGTAAATTGGTGCAGCCACTGTGAAAAATAGTACGGAGTTTCCTCAAAAAATTAAAAATAGAATTACCATATGATTCAGCAATCCCACTTCTGGGTATATATTCAAAGGACCTGAAAACAGGATATTGAAGAGATATCTGCATTCCCATGTTTAATGCAGCATTATTCACAATAGGCAAGATATAGAAACAACCTAAGTGTCTGCTAACTGATAAATGGATGAGGAAGATGTGGTATATATACAATGGAATACTATTATCCAGCCGCTTGTAACAAGGATGGACCTTGGGGCATTATGCTAAGTGAAATAAGTCAGACAGAGAAAGACAAATACGGCATGGTATCACTTATATGTGGAATATATATATATATATTTTTTGTGAGGAAGATCGGCCCTGAGCTAACATCTGCCAATCCTCCTCTTTTTCCTGAGGAAGACTGGCCTTGGGCTAACATCCATGCCCGTCTTCCTCTACTTTATATGGGACGCTGCCACAGCATGGCTTGACAAGCGGTACGTGTGTGTGCCCGGGATCCGAACCGGCGAACCCCGGGCCGCAGCAGCGGAGCATGCTCACTTTACCGCTTGCACCACCGGGCCGGCCCCTATGTGGAATATTTTTAAAAAGTCAAACTCATAGAAACAGAGAGTAGAAAAGTGGTTGCCAGGGGCTGGGGGTTGGGGGAAATAGGGAGAGGTTGTTAAAGGGCACAACCTTTCAGCCCTAAGATGAAAAAGGTCTGAGGATCTAATGTAAAACATGGTGACTATAGTTGATAATGCTGTAGTGTATAATTGAAATTTGCTAAGAGAGTAAAACTTAAATGTTCTCACACACTCACAAAAAGAGAAATTCATGAGGTAATGGGTGTGTTAATTAACTAGATGGGGGATCCTTTCACAATATATACATATATCAAGTCATCACATTGTACACTTTAAATATCTTGTAATTTTGTCAATTATACCTCAATAAAGCTGAAAAAAAAAAGAAAATTGTCCATTGTCCCATGATATGAAATGCAAATATATGTACATAGTCATTTGTCATCTGACTCTTCTTACAGAGGCTTTTGCCTTACAGACATTTTTTATTTCTACACAGCTGGATTTATCAGTCTTTTCTTTTATGGCATCTAGGTTTTGTTTTGTACTTTAAAAGACCTTCTTCACTTTGAGATTACAAAAACTTGTCCCATAGTTAAAAAAAAAAAAAAAAAAGAAATGAGTGAGATCAATATGTAGCAACTTGGGTAGATCTCAAGTAATAATATTGAGGGGAAAAAAGCAAGACACCGAATAATGTGCAGCATAACGCTGGTTATGTAAATAAAAACTGCAAAATAAAGTTATATGTTTTCTGTGGACACCATTATGCACATAAAATATGCATTTTTAACAATTGGAAGGAACACACCAAATCCATAATAGTGTTTCTCCTGATGGTGGGAGGGGATGAGGAGGGGGTGGGAGTGGAGCTCGGGAGAGACGTTAGCTTTATTCATTATGCCTAAATTTTTTTTGTAAGGGACACTGTTCATACACTATTTATATACTTTTTAAAAGTGTAAACGTAAAATACAAGGCAGAAAAGCAAAAATGCCACAATGTTATACAGAAGTTATTTCTTGAGGGTGAGAGTATAAATAACGGCCTTTTTTTCCTTGTATTTTTTGTATTATTTTAATTTAAAACTTTAACTGCTTACCATTCAGGGAGGTTATGAAGAGCAAGTATTACATATAAACAGTCCTGTGGACTAAAAAGTGCATTATAATAATAGAGTCCCAATACGTATTTGCTATTTGGAGGTAGAGAAGTGGCAACAACTGCTTTGGAGAAGTCTCTCTGTCAGGTGGAGCAGACACTGGTCTTCTGCCTTGCTGGAAAGGCGGGCATGGGTGTGTGGGTGAGGGTGTGGTGCTAGCTCCTCAGGTGAGTGAGGATGGGGGTCAACTGCTGTCAAGAACCCAGACTTTTGAATAAGACCCACTTGGGTTCAATTTCTTACTTTATCTCCAGGTAGCTGTATAAATTTCAAGCATATCACTTAAGCTGCTTGAGCCTCAGTTTTCCCATCTGTAAAAGGGAAGAAAAATCCTTACCTTGCAGAGGCACTAGTAATCACTGACTCAGCTCTGGAGATCTTGAACTGGTTTAATTTGGTCCTCCAAATACCCACCCCTCCCAACCCCCACCCCATTAAGAGTTCAGGATCCTACTCACCTTTTCTGGGGCTTGAGGGATATGGAAAGGTTGAGGGGTGGGGAGGAGCTGTGCTGAGTGACATCCACACATGGAAAGCCAAAAGATGGATTGTGCAAAGCATTGCCTCTGCTGGCAGTCATTGGGCCAGGGTGAACACTGGCAGAGAGGGCAGTGGCTGGATGCCAGGGCATAGGTGGCAGTAGTAACTGTTGAGGGTGGAGGGGAGGCACTCCCAGGCAACGACTCTGCTTCCATTGGGAGCTGGGGTTTCAAATAATCTCCTTGCAGTGATCTTTGGCCAAGTCTACACCCTACACCCTACCCCTCCTCTTCTTAGGAAACTCTCTCTCAGGAAACCCCTTCTCCCTCTTCATTATTTCGCAATAACATTAGATGGCTCATTAACCAACAACACAAGTCAACCTAAAACTAGTTCCCTCTCTGGGAAGGCTGAAGCCTCCAACCCTTCCAGAGCAGCAAAGAAAGGGCAGGCAAAGGGAAGACGGTCTGAACTCTCACACCTGCAGCAAAAGGAACCGAGACCGTGCAATGCCTGCGACAGAGCAGGTGTGCAGTAGATTACAGCAAAAGTGCTTTCCTCGAAACACTGCATAAGCAAGTGATATTAATAGGTATCTAACAAATTGGGGAACTGCTGATTTAAACAAAGTCAAACAGGGTTACTGTGTGATTTGTCTGAACATTTAAATTCGACTGCACCTTGTGAGTTTCTAAGGAGAAATTTACCCAGGAGAATTGTACTCAGTTCCCTAAACTTTCTGCACTGTGCAGCTCTTGTTCAAGGAATACGTGTAAGTGTCTTGTGGAACTGGAGTCTGAGAATGCAGTTTTGGAAATAGATTACGTAATTGGATTACAGCCATTTTGATGATCATTCTTTGCCTTATGAAGCCTTGGGCTTTTAGAGTATGGCTGAGGGTGGGAGGGTCTCCCAAGCCCAAAGCACACTATTTCATTCTCTTGGAATAGGTGAGTGACTACTAATTGTGGAGGCAGGGGACAGGGCAGTGGTCTCATATTTTAATCACCTAGAGAACTTCTTCAGCCCACAGCACCTCTCTCCCCAGTGGTCTGGGCACCCCCACAGACCTAGGTTCTCCTTGCACTCTGCGCTGAGTCTCTAGCTTTTAAATACAAGGCCCGGTGCAAAGTGGATGCTCAGTACATGTTGTTTCAAGCATAATACAGTTCTTCACCTGGGCATGTTTTTAAAAGCATTGTCTTACTTCTAGGGTGAAGTAGATTAAAGTTCCTCAGATTTGAAAAATGGGTGATTGTGTCTGGCTAGTGAGAGGATATATTAAATGGAAAATTTCAGATATGGATAAAAGTAGAGAAAATTGTTTAATGAACCCAATGAGGGGATTTTGCTCAGAAGGTTAGGTTAGCTTCTCACTTGTTGAGTGGGACTCACAAGCCAGGAATTTTTTTTTTAATTAAACTCTTTATTTGGAGATAATTGTAGAGTCATATGCACATGTAAGAAAAGATATAGAGAGCTCCCATGTGCCCTTTGCCTAGTTTTTCCTCCAGAGGTAACATCTTGCAAAACTATAGTAGAAAGTCCTAACCAGGGAGGTGACTTCGATACAATCTACTGATCTTACTTTGATTTCTCCATTTTTACTAGTTGTGTGTGTGTGTGTGTGTGTTGTGTGTTTGAATTTAGGTCTGCACAACCTTACCACATGTGTAGGTTTGGGTATCCACCACCAGAGCCAAGATACAGAACATTTCTCTCAGGATGAGGATCCCCTTCTCCTACAACTCCAGTCCAGGGTTTTTGAGTGTGTGATGTGAGAGACTAAGGAGAGGGCAAGTTCAGGAGAAAAAAAAAGAGGCAAGACCTAGTGTGACAAAATAAGAAATACATATTTGACCTCTGCCCGTTTTCTGGCACAGAGCTCCAAAAACCCTTGTAATGTTCCAAGTGATAGGGATGCTATGAGCATATTTTGTTCTAATATTTGGTCTTTGACTCTGCTTCCTAACACAGAGCTCGTAAACCATTTGGACTCTCCTGGGTGAGAGGAGTGTTTTTGTTATGAAGAAGGCAACTCTTGGTGGGCTCCTGGATGGGGGCTGGTCATAAGAAAAAACCAAGCCATGATAAGAAGCTTAGGACTTTCAGCCCCACCTCCCATCCTCCAAGGAGGGGAGAGGAGCTGGAGATTGAGTTAATAATCGACCATGCCTATGTGATCAAGCCGCCATAAAAATCTCTGAAGTATGGGGTTCAGAGACCTTCAGGTTCGTGAGCATCTCACTTGCTGGGAGGATGGTGCACCCCAACACCATGGAGACAGAAGCTCCTGCACTTGGGACCCTTCCCCATACCTCACCCTATGTACCTCTTCATTTGGCTGTTCATCTGTATCCTTTATCATATCCTTTACAATAAACTGGTAAACATAAGTAAGTGAATCCCTGAGTTCTATGAGCTGTCATAATAAATTATCAAACCTGAGGAGAGCGTCATGGGAACCTCCAATTTGTAGCCAAGTTGGACAGAAGTGTGAGAGTAACCTGGGGACCCACTACTTGTGATTGGCGTCTTGTGGGGGCAGTCTTGTGGGACTGAGCCCTTAACCTGTGGGATCTGCATTAACTCCAGGTGACTAGTTTCAGAACTGAATTGTAGAACACCCAGTTGGTGTCCAGAGAGTTGGAGAATCGGTCATTGTGGGGAAAACCCCCACACATTTGCTGTCAGAAGTGTTGAGTGTCAAGAAGAAAACAATGAGTGTTTCCTCTTGATCCTGGAAGACTGAGGCAGCTGCAGTGGAGAGGGACTTCATGGAAAAAACAGAGAAGTTTAAAGAGAATTTTCAGAAAGTTCTGACATGCAGTAAGTGATATGACTCCTCCATTTTCCCATGAAATCTAAAGAACCAGCCATGGATTCATTTAGAGCTGGGTTTGGTTGGGGAAGCAGTGCTGAGGTGCTGAGTCAGGTAGGAATCCCCATCAGGGTCAGCTGAAATCTCAGCTGATCTTCACCACTCCCTAGACAGGGACAGGCAGGAGGTATTATCTCCACATTTGAGAGAAGAAAAAAGATTGAACAGAAGTGACTTGCCCAAGGTCACACAGCTTGTAAGCAACAGGCTCTGGAAAAATCCAGATATGGAGATGCCCTTCTCCCTGGGCTCCAAATCACGTCTGACTGAGTCCAGCAAGATGCAGACTGAAACAAACTCGAAGTGGCCCAGTGGGAACTCCTGCTTCCCCCAGATCTGCTCCTTCCCAGAGGCCCCCTCTCGGTGAATGGTACCACCACCAAGTCGTCCTTGACTCCTCCCCTTCTCTCACCCCCACATCTTGTACATCAGCATGTGCTGTGTCCCAACCCCCAAGCACATCTCAAATCTTTCTCAGTACCTGCCCCGCAACCACCCAAGTCAAGCCTTCATCACCTCCTGATGGATGACTTTGCAAAAGCTTCCTAAACGGTTTCTCTGCTTCAGCTGGGGTCCAGGCTCAGTGATCTAAATCAGGGGTTGGCCAACTACGGCCTGCAGGCCAAATCTGGTCCATGAGCTGAAAATGATTTTTACATTATTAAATGGTTGAAAAAAATCCAAAGAATAATATTTTGTGACACATGAAAATATGAAATTCAAATTTTATTGTCCATAAGTAAAGCTTTATCAGAATACAGCTGCTCTCATTCATTTATGTATTGTCTGTGGGTACTTTCACAGAGCTGGATAGTTGCAGCAGAGATCATGTGGCCTATAAAGTCTGAAATGTTTACTATCAGGGCCTTTACAGAAAAAGTTTGCCAACATCATCCCCCTTCCAGTTTCCTCCATGGGCTTCCTCTTCCTCTCAGAGAAACTCGAAGTCCTTACTTTGGCCCAAAGGCCCCTGCCCGCCTCTCTGACTCATCTCCTCTCACCCTCATCACATTCTAGTCTGCTGGCTTTGCGTCCCCCCACCCCCATTTATTGTATGTGCTAAGCCCCTTCCTCTTCTGGCCTCTGAACTGCTGCTTTTCTGTCTGGAATGCTCTTCTGCTCTTTGCATGACTGCCTCCTTTTCTTCAGGTCTCTGCTCAAGTGTCATCTCTTCAGAGAGGCCTTCCCTGTCCGCTCCTTCCCCTGTTACTCTGTTTCATTCCTGTTTATTTCCTTCATTGCACTTTTGTCTACTTGTTTATTTCATGTCACCCCCCCCACCAGGAAATAAGCTCCATCTGGGCAGAGCACATATTAGATGTTCAATGAAAATTTGCTAATGAATGAATGAATAAGAGGACTTTGTGGCCCAGGAGCTGTGTGTCCATTTCCCTACGAGGGTGACTTCTGTCTCCTGGATTGAGATAATTCCCATCAACTCCTCCTCAGTGTTTTATTCTCCTCTTGGACCCATTGCTATTATTAACCACTATGACTTTCTTTTCCAAAGAAGTTGTTAGCCTTGAGGTCATTTTGCAAGGAACAGAGGAGACAGCTGCTACTTCACTAGTTTAATGAAGAAACATCTCCCCTTATCAGCAGGTGAAGAGGTTCCTTCTACTATCAAGAGCCCAGTCCATAAAAAAGATGAGTCATGTAAACATCTGAGTTTGGTGAATGGTACAAATACAACAAGTTTCAACTCACTTCTTTATGTAAGCAGCAAGAAACAACCTCAGCTAATGAACACAACAAATTGCAATGTCATAGACAGGCTGAGGGTATGAATATGTGAAAGGAACAGTGACCAGGCTGGACTGGCTAGGTTACGCCACAATAAGAAAAAATCCCAAAATCTTGGTGTCTGAAGACAAGGCAGGTTTATTTCCTGCTCACATTACACATTACACCTCCATCGGGGGTTGACAGGGACCATCGAACATGGTGGTCACTCAGGAGCCTGCCAGTTGCTGGCTGCTGCACCAAAAAGAGACCTCAAATGCTCTGGTGGAGAAGAAGACCACTTCTACTCACCAGCCAGAACTTGTCACATGGGCTCAGTCCCCAACCTATCCCATCCTATGCCTGGAAGGCAGAGGGTTGGGAGTGTTCGATGAGCAACGGTAATAACAACAACATGGATAAAAGAAAATTTGTTCTTTTTAGAGGCAAAATAAGACCAGGGAAGGAGAGATGGGGCAAGAAAGATGAGAGCTGAGAAAGAAAGGCCTCAGAGGCTCCTAAAAGCATGTCAGGGAGCCTTACAACTCTGGTCACACTCGCTTGTTCACCTGAGCTGTAAATTTCTGTGTGTCATCTATTGTCATGGTGCTTGAAAAGCTGATTATGTACTATTCAGAGCGCTTCAACTACTCTTTACTCTTAAACATTTATAGCACCATTCCAAATGGGTGAGTTACAGCAATCCTCCTCAGGTAAAATTATTCTCCAAGCTCTTGCTTTTGTGAGCAGATGCGTATAATCCCTGGGGGCCATACCAAACCAAGGCATGAACTCTGTAAAAGGCTCAGTTGCACACAGCATTTCACACACACCTCGTAGTAAGGACTGTGGATCAATAAAAGATGACTCAGATTTTTCTTTAGGGCTCACCCTAAAATGTGTTTTCCATTTATATCCAATCCTTCCAGTTCGGCCAGAATCTTCTTTTGGAGCAGTGTTGTCCAATAGCACTTTCTGCAATGATGGACATGTTCTCTATCTCCACTGTCCGATATGGTAGCCACTAGCCACATGTGGCTACTGAGCACCTGAAATGTGGCTAATGCAACTGAGACACTGAATTTTTAATTTTACTTAATTATTATTATTATTATTTTTGGTGAGGAAGATTGGCCCTGAGCTAATATCTGTTGCCAATCTACCTCTCTTTACTTGAGGAAGATTGTCCCTGAGTAACATCTGTGCCAATCTTCCTCTATTTTGTATGTGGGATTCCTCCACAGCATGGCTTGCTGAGCGGTGTGTAGTCCGTGCCGGAGATCCGAACCCACAAACCCCGGGCCGCCAAAGCAGAGGGCGTGAACTTAACCACTACACCACCAGGCCAGCCCTAATTTAATTTAATTTGTAAATAATTTAAATTTAACTAGCCGCACGTGGCTAGTGGCTACCAGATTGGACAGCACAATTTTGGAGTAAAAAGGAAAACCGTAGCATTGTATTCAGCCCCTATTCCTGCTATGTTAAGAAAAAGATAGCAGTGGTCCAGAAAGACAAATATAAATGAAAGTCGTAGTGCATATCCAGTATCTCCTTCTGACTCATACCGCCCTGCACACAGTCTCTTATCCAGGGAAGACGTCTAGACTGTTCCTTGTATAAGACCTCTAATTGGATGGAGGGTGGACCGCTCACCAAAGGGTATTCTTCCATCCACAGGCTGGCCAGGACCCAGGAAGGTGGCCTATATGGACTCTCGGAAAGAGCAGTGGTGACTGGCCAAGCCTATCAGGCTGCCTGTCTTGGAATTTTAAAAGGTTTTTCCAATCAGCAGTGAGACGAGGCGGCAGAAGCCAACTCAAGAGAAAAAAAGATATTGTGATTGAGAGAGCTGGGCTCCCCACAGCCGTCCTGTTCTAGTCCCAGTTCCCAGCCATATGTATCCTTAAACGAACAAATAAGCAAGTAAAGTGTGCTTTCCCTTAAGGTGGACTGAGTGACTGTTTTTTGCTTCAAAAGAAATTAAGCAACTAAAATTCCTCTAATTCAGGGTTTCTCAACCTGGGCACTATTGACATATTGGATCAGACAATTCTTTGCTGTGGGAGCTGTCCTGTGCACTGAAGGATGTCTAGCAGCATCCTTGGCTTCTGCCCACTAGATGCCAGTAGCACTGTCTGCCCCCCACTAGTCATGACAACCGAAAACATCTCCAGACATTGCCAAATGTCCCCTGGCAGTGGTGGTGGTGGCAAAAATTCCCATTCCCCACCCCCGGGAGAATCAGTTCTCTAACTGTATCCCAAGTCCACCTCCTCTGGCCTTCTTGAGGACAAAAAGATAAAAGCAGCAGTTTATTCCTAGCAACATCACAGCTCTCCCTCCCTCTCTTCTCCAGGCTAAATAAAGATAGCTTTTTTAGTCTTTTTCCTAGAGTCTGTTTCACAGATACTGATGGCGACATCTAAAGATGAGACTGGAACCATTTGTTCAGGAGGGACTCTGTTCCCTTAACTCTACCTATTTATAGAGACAGGGGCAGACACATCTGTGCAACCCTGTGACAGTGGCAGCTCCTTGGCCAAGGAAGCGGCACCTCCGAGGTCAGCTCTGGGCAGAGCCCAAGCCAGTTCTTCCCATGAGCTAATTCAGACCTGCTGAGCCAGAAAACTGCTGATTTACAGAGAAAAGAGGGAAACGATCCTTCAAGGCCATCGGCATTTGTCTCTTCCCATCCCTCTGAACATTCCAACTGTTTCTTTGATCTCTCTACTTGGTATTCTCATAGATACCTCAAACTCAATCAGAACTAAACTCCTTGTCTTCTTCCTCAAATCTATGCTTTGCAGTGTTTTCTACTGTGTCCACCTAGTTTCTTAAATCAGAAGCCTGAGAGTCATCCTCTGAAACAATGTGAAAGGAAGAGATTGGTAGAAGAGTTTAGAGAGGGAGATAGTGGCCAACCCATAGAGGATTTTGTGTGCTGTGCTGAGGCTCTTCAATGTGGATGGCTGCCTCCCCTTTCTCAGCAGCCATTTCCTCATTAACTTCCCGCCATTTGACTTGCATGAGCATCATGCCACTCTGAATGCTCTCTTGAAAGTTCTATCATATTCACAAGTCCCATCCACGAAAGGGGATTATATAGGGTCTGTACACCAGAGGGGTCAGAAATCTCAGGGCCATCTTAGAATTCTGTCTCTCACAGCCCATAAGTCTGCACTCTACTGCCCCCTGTTTCAAACTCTATATATTCAAAACCAAATATTTTCCCAAACTGACTCCGTGTTTCAACTTCACCATTTAAGGAAGTGAGGCAATGGCAGAGACTGTTAGCTCTCCCCCAGGATCTGAATTCTGAAACAGTATCCACTTCTACCATAGGGGGTATCATAGAAGTTTTAGCTGGGTACAAGGCCACTTAGAAAATAAAGTCCACGCTTCTTAGCATCCCTTGCAACTAGGGATTCTAAGTGTGGCCATGAGACTAATTTCTGGACAATGGAAGTGAGGAATATAAGAGGGAGTGATGAGTGGCAGCTACAAGGAATCTCCCTCAAGAGACCCTGGCTCTTGCCTTTTGCCAGTTTTTCATTCCTTTCTCCATATGGATGCTGGAACCCAAGTGTCACCAGCTGGTATCATGAGAATAAAGACCACGCCCCAAGATGGCACAGGAGTGAGCTGTCAGGAGCCTAGTTCTCCAAGGACTTTGTGGAACAGAGCTGCCTTCCCAGCCTTGAACTGCATACCTCTGGACTTTCAACTGGTCTATTTTGTTTAAGTCATTGTTGCCTTGAGTTGTCTGATACTCAGAGTTAAATATAATCTTAACCAACACAAGGTTTATTTCCTTAGTCCTCCAAGACTTGAAAACTTAAATTTATTTTTCTCCCCTCAATCCCTCTAAGCTCTTAAGTCCACCAAGGTCCTAAATCCTGTTGATTCTTCCTTTGCACTTCACCTCACACTCATCCCTTCTTTTCAGTGTTCACTGCCTGTTCTGATCCCAGACAATTCTCTTGACTCCATCTCTCTCCCTCCAATCAAGGCTGCACAACCCCCAGATTCCTGAGGTATCATATTCATCATGTAGCTCCTCATCCTCAAATCCCAAAACCTGAGCTCCTGTTGTGCTGAATAGGATGAAGCCCCAACATTTCACCCTGTCATTAAACCATTCCGTATATAGCCCCAACCTTTTCAGCGTCTCCTCCCTCTGATACGGATCTTCCTCAACACCCAGGAGAGGCCCCCAAATGGCCCATTTTAAATCTGTGAAGTAAGAGTTAAGACTTTTCATTCTTTTTTTCTTTTTTTTTTTTTTTGTGAGGAAGATCAGCCCTGAGCTAACATCCATGCCAATCCTCCTCTTTTTGCTGTGGAAGACTGGCCCTGAGCTAACATCTATTGTCAATCTTCCTCCTTTGTTTTCCTTTTTCTCCCCAAAGCCCCAGTAGATAGTTGTATGTCATAGTTGCACATCCTTCTAGTTGCTGTTTGTGGGACGCCGCCTCAGCGTGGCCAGAGAAGCGTGGCCCGGGGTGCGTGCCCAGGATCCAAACCCTGGGCAGCCAGTAGCAGAGCGCACACACTTAACCACTAAGCCACGGGGCTGGCCCCCCAAATGGCCCATTTTGTCCTCTTTATGCTAGAGATCCTCAGCCCGGCTGCACATTAGAATCGTCTGGACAATTGAACATGACCAGTGCCCAACGTGTTAGCACTCAATACACGGAGGCATTATCTCATGTGAGCCACAAAGCAGCCCTGTGGGATTTAGGTACTATCATTGTCACCATTCTACAGATGAGGAAACAGGAAATTTAGAAAGTTCAGGACATCATTCCTGGTCAGATGGCCAGTGAGTGGGAAGCCAGGATTCCAACAGAGAGCATTTCCCTCTAAACCACTACAGTGGAGTCCCCTGAACCATATTATGGATTATCAAAATTCAAAAGTAATTTCTGATAGCATGGCACACATTAATTGTCAATAAATGACAAAGTACAAATGAAAAATTTTAAAATACAAGTGTGTGGCCCTCACCCCAGACCAGTGGAATCTGAGTTTGTTGGGAGTGGGGCCAAGTATCTATAAGATCTTTAGGTTGAACTTGGTTTATCCCAAGGTGATTCTAAGGTGCAGCCGAGGTTGAGACCCACTGCTTTATACAGTTGCTCCCACCTATCTGTCTTCTTCTCATTCCCTCTCCCCACTCCAAGTCCTACTTATCTTTTGGGGTTCAGTCCAAGTGTCACCTCCCTTTGTGGAGCTGGCCAGCTTTCTCCAGCCTGAGTGCTCCCTTTTCTGAATGCTGGTTGCAAAACTTGTCCACACCGGCTGAACTGTCACCTATTCGACCTCTCAGTTTGAACCAACTCATGGCTTTATGCCACTGGATCTTTGGCAGGCTTTCCAAATTTAATCATTTGCTGCTAAGCTACCTCCACCTCTGCCCAAAAGAGCAGCAAGCACAACTGTTCCTCTATCAGAAGCAAGACCCAAACTTAGGGTCCTGTGAAGTCATAACCTTGGCTCAGCGCTCACCTCCCAGGGATTGGAAGCCAGGAGGATGTGGGGAAACAGATTGTGTTAAGCGGCAAGGGCATTAGCACAGTGGGGGAGAGGAATGTGGGTGAGGGCTTTTCAGGTCTCTCAGATGCAGATCTGGAGGTTGTCAAGATGATGATGGGGACAGTGGTGCCTCTAGGAGACAGGTCGGATGCATGGATTAGAAAATGTTGGGAACAAAGCCTGGATAGGGCCTGGGATAAAATTTGGTGGTCAAGGAACAGGAATTGAGAGGGGAACAATTTGAGCAAAAATGGCATTGGACCAATTGAGTTTGTTGAAAGAGTGAATGAATGGATCTTCACCTGTGTTGTCGGGAAGAACTTAGGGGGCTGTGGCATCCTTGCTTGGTGCAGGAATCTGCCAGGCAAGAGAGCCAAGACAGTACTGGATAGAGGGCCTATTAGGGAGGAGAAGGCTTATGGCCACCAAAGGGCCTATGGCCACCAAAGGCCCAGCCAGCCAGAGGCCAAGTCCCAAGAGAGCAGCCCACTCTGCCACCTGCCCACCTACAAACCCCAGTGGCTGGGCACTGAAGTCAAGGGTGAAGCCAGGTCTCCATGTCTGTGCTGACAACCCTGCTTGATTATCCCGTTGCACCAATATGTGAAGCAGGTGGTAAAAAGAGTCCCAGGGAGGAGGTGTCACTTGTCTTGAGTTATACGGTGATTAGTTCTGAGATTAGAAGCTAGTTCTAATTCTAGGCTCAGGTCTCTTTCTTCTTGACTCTGTTGGCAAGTTAGTCACTTTGCCTTTGTGGGGCTCAAAACAAGGCCTCCAGTGCAGGGCTGAGGGGCTCTCCTCCTGGCCGATCTGAGTTCAGCAGGAGGTCCCAGGTCTTCTCTGACTGAGCCTGTTCTTGCAAACTAAGTGGGGGCTGAATAGGACATAGAGCAGCCTCTGAGGGGACACTGGCATGCTCCTCCCTAGATCCCCGGCCTTCTGGTCCCATTGCCATCAGCATCACACTGATGGCACTGCCTTCTGGACCCCAAGGGAGGTCAGCCACTGCCTTCTGGACCCCAAGGGAGGCCTGGCGTGAAGATCAGCTCAGCAATGGCTGTCCACGTGAGCAACAACATCCTCATCTTGTCAGGCTGAGGGTGGAGAGAGGCCAAGGTCTACTCCAGAGTGTAATTGCATTGAATAGGCCAACCAAGATGCTCAACATATCACAGGAATCTTTCCAAGGAACTCGCCATTCCTATAGCTCTGCTGAGGGGAGCCATGACTACTTGGGTTCAGGCAACTCCCCACCCCCACAGGGTCCTACTCCAGCCCAGCTGACTGGGCCAGTGGGAGATGTCTGACTCAAGGGATGTAGATCTCTGGATGTCGAGGAGCCTAGAGGTGGCCTGGGTCAGAGGCTCTGGCTAACCAGGGACACTGGTACTTACCTGGGTCATTTGGATTCTCTCCTTCTTAGTAATTTGAACTGGAGACATGGTGAGAAAGCCAAAAGGATGTAGGGACAAATGAGTTGCTGAGCAGCCTTCAAGACAGCATTCCAGGGCCGGCCCCGTGGCTTAGCGGTTAAGTGCGCGCGCTCCACTACCGGCGGCCCGGTTCGGACCCTGGGCGCGCACCGACGCACCACTTCTCCGGCCATGCTGAGGCTGCGTCCCACATACAGCAACTAGAAGGACGTGCAACTACGACATACAACTATCTACTGGGGCTTTGGGGAAAAAAAAGAGGAGGAGGATTGGCAATAGATGTTAGCTCAGAGCTGGTCTTCCTCAGCAAAAAGAGGAGGATTAGCATGGATGTTAGCTCAGGGCTGATCTTCCTCACACACACACACACACACACACGGAAAGACAGCATTCCAACCTGGGATCATGCAGCTCCTGCTGCCTTGGGCCTGCAAGACAGGCCAGGTAGTCAACAGAGGCTGCTGGATCCCAAACAGCTTTCCAGGCCCACCTTGTGTTCCAACGTCCGCCATGTATGAACATACCCAGAATACCCTGTCTTATTCCCATGCATCTCTTTGCAACACAGCCGGTTACCTGAGGCAACGTGAGTGAGTCCTTGTCACCAAAAGACCCCTGTGATGGCAACAGACACACTTATGGGGAGGTGCACCTCAGGGATAAAGTAGGGTGCTGCTGCCCCTCCCCACACAGAGAACTCGTCCACTTCCCACCTTGGAGGACAGAGGGTGTTACATTAGGGGACCCTCAATGTGCTGACTGGCCCGGGGCGCGTAGCTGAGACAGTCTGGGGAAGCAATGTGGCCAGGATGGGGCTGGGCCCCAGAAAGAGCTAGTCACAGGCCTGCATGTGTGTGGAGGGGGCTGGCGGCTGCCACATTTTCACTGGCTCGGGCAGAGCCTCTTCCTCACTCAGAGTACCCAGTTAATTGTCGTTCACTGAGTAACAAATGCTGCTGTGGGCCCAAATGACACTGGGATCTGTCCCATGATTGCAAGTCACTGGCTTTCCTGCCAAACAGCTGATTGGGCAGACTGTGACTTTGACCCTGATGGGTCTTTTCCTTCCCTCACCTCCCCCTCATCCTCCCAGGTTGCCAGACATACTCTGCACTTTCCCCCAGGAAAAAGTAGGAAGCATGCTCTCCCAGGGCCTCCCTCTTTGAGGCTGGGTGGAGTGGGGCATCTCCTGACTGACACGGCTGAGGTTTCGCTCAGCCCAGGTCTGCAGAGATATCACCATCAGCATCGCTGTCCATCTCAGGCCAGGCCCTTGGCTGAGAGATGATGAGCAGACCTGCAGAGCTCAGTTCAGGAACTATCTCCTGAGCATCTACTGTGTGCCTGGGCTGGACACAGCTGAGCGATGTGGACACGTGGAGATGGGCAAGGCCCAGTTCTGGCTCTGAGAAGTTACAACCCAGCAAGGAGATGTACAACTTTTACAGAGAATGGCAATTCAGGGAAGACTATAATCAAAGTCTTGAGAGCTCTTCCAAGTGATCCAGGGACTCAGGAGGGGTGAGCTTATATTCCTGAGGATCAGAGAAGCCTGCATGGAAGAGCCAGCATTTGACCTGGGCTTTGGGGACCACATGGGCTTCGATATGGAGAGATAGATGGAAAAAGTAGGGCTGGGGCAGGAGGTTCCCAAAAGAGAGACTAGCGATCTTTGGTTTATCAGCAATTAATGTCAGCTGAAGTGCCAGGCACTTGCCAGGAGTTGCTGGGGGAAGAGTGCCACATGGTCCCTGCCATGGTCCAGAGGGGAGTCAGAGAGGTCGACGGTGACTGCAGCTCAATGGCACAGGAGCTGTTGGTGGGAGAGGGGCAGGGGTAAGCGGAGCCCAGCCAATGTAGGCTTGGTGCATGTCCTGCTGGGAAATAAACCTAGAAAGAGAGGGGCAGAACCAGATCACATGCCCCCTCCCCCACCACCACTTGGTTGAACTTGAATCTGAAGGTATTAGAAACCTGCTTTGGGATTTTGGTCAGAGGATGATGAAGTGGAGGAAAAGAGCACAGATGCCATTCTTTTGGGGGCTAGGGCACTCGATGTCACTGTTTCCCCAGTGTCCCTAGACCAGCTTCCCCCAAAGATGTCACCAGGGAGTGTGTATATATTGCAGAGTGTGGGTTCGCTCACTGATGAGAAAACCACCCACAGGGAGCAGGAGCAGAAATAGAGCGTGTCATTTCTCCAGCACACTCTAGGTACCAGCTCTTGTCATCTTCACAGCAGCCTGTGGAGTGGGCTTCATGACCTGGTTTTACAGATGAGGCTGCTGTGGCTCAGAGAGAGAAAGGGACATGCAGAGGGAGGACACACAGCTCACAAGGGTAAGGCCAGGCCTGTCCTCTCCAAAGCTTGTTCTTTGGTCTGGTTCCTACCTGATGGGGACAGCTGGGTTTGTCCACGAAGGTCAGTGTGTGGTTGCCTGTTCATCAACTCTGTGGTCAGCAGGAACAAAGGCCAAGAGGGGGATTCCTGGGGTCAGGGCTCTGTGTAAGAGGCATCTCTCTCCCTTACTGCCAGAGGGGGTGCTGTGTGAGCCAAGTCACTGCCGAGAGCTCCGCGCACACGCACAAAGAGACAGAGACCTTGGGAGAGGTGTTCCCAAATTCCAGGCACACCTCCCTCCCTGGCCAGAGAAAGCAAAGGCGAGACAAGCCCAGGGTGAAAGAAGCAGGAGAGACCTCTCTGCGCCCTTCACTCTCAAATGACCCTCCCTGCTCCCCCCACCTACACTCAGGTGCGCGAGGGAGCCCGCCAAGCCCGCTCTGCCCAGTAGGCGCAGCCTTCTTCGCGCTCCGGAGTTCCGCGGCTCCGCGCCCCGCTTCGCCGCCTCCGCTGACAGCCCAAGGCTAAGAGCTTGCTATTTTGATCCGGAGGAGCGTTCTCCTCACCCTCGGAGAGGCTGAGTCAAGAGCCCAGTCAGGGGAGGACGGTGAGCTAGCAAAGAGCCTCTGAGGCCGAGTGCTCACGTTTCAGCCACCTCTCCTTTCTGCGTGCTGGGCCCTGCCGAGAGCTGGAGCTAGGTGACGCTCAGAAAAGTCGGTCGCTCCCCAGCCCAAACGATTATGGAGCCTGTGACAGCAACCCTGGCCCCCAGTCTTTCTGTCCGAAATCAGTCCTCCTGCCCCGTTGCCAGAGAGTACGGGGGCGCCGAGGTGTGGCCTGGCCCACCCCCAGCGGGGGATAGCCTCAGGGGGCTGGCTGGATCCCTGAGGGGTTTCCCCTACCCGCGGTGTCCGGGCGCGGCTAGAAGAGAAAGCGCAGGGGCGCGCCCGCCGCTTGGGAGAGGAGCCCCTCCAGCTCGGGTCCGAGGTGGATGGGTGGGGATAGGTGTGTGGAGGGAGAGCGGCCGGCTCACACACCGTGCGGGGGCGGAGGATGGGGGGAGGGAATTCGTCCTTCAACTCCAGCAGGGCAGGAGGCCCTGACCTGGACCTGTCCTTGCGCCCCCGGGAGCTGGGCACACACACCTCAGCAGGTCCCTGAAAGAGCTCGAATGCAGGGAGTGCCTGCCCGAAAATAGACACACCCAGGTGTGGTGTGCACAAGTGTGTGTGTGTGTCTGTGGATGTGCGCACGTGCAAGGCGAGAGGGTCTTGGAGTCCCCCGCACCCTCTCTCTGAGGTTCTATATTTTGCCTTCCTTTGTTCTCAAAATAGTAGGCAAGCGCGGTCCGCGCTGCCCTAGGAATGGGTGGGGGCAATTGCGCGCTCGCTCGCGCGCGCGGAGTTAACTGCGGGGTTACAAACAGTCTCTCCCTGCTCCCCCGGCCTGAATTAATGTGTTACTATTTTGGGTGCGCCAGTGTTTCCAGGGGAAACCTAATGACGCAATGACGTCAATGCAGGTCAGCAGCAGACTCTCCGGGAGGGCGGGCGGGCTCCGGGCTTTCAGGCTCCGCGCAGTCTACCAGCGCGAGGGCGCCGGCGAGGTGGCGAGGGCGGCGAGCGCGGGGGCGCGGGAACCCTGGCCAGGCCCAGGGACCAGAGGACGCTCCCTCCCAGCGCCTGGACCCGGGTAACTTCCCGCTGCCCGGGATAGAGTTTCTCCGTTGCCCACGGACATGAGGCAGAGTGGAGGGCAAGCGGGGTAACCCCCACTCACACCTAACCTTTATCCAGGGGGAGCCAGAGGAGCCAGCAGGTCCGGACTCGCTGAGGGGGCTCCACGCGGGGCTTCCCACGCACAGGTAGGCGCAGGTCATCAGGGTGTCCCCAGCATGCGGGAGGGAGACACTCACACTCACTCCTGTTCACACTCCTCTCGTGTTCTGGCACCATAACTGGGAGTTTGGGGAAAGGAGAAGTGGTGTCTGAGACCTCTCCTCCGCCTGTCTCCTCCCACTCTTTCTGGGCCTGGGAGCTGCCTGTCTGCTCCTCTCCAGCACCTTCGCGGGTCGCAGGCTAGAACTGGGGCTTCCCACTGTCTGTGCCTCCCTTGGAGACGCCATCTGAGGCCGGAAAGCTAAGCGGGAGGGTCGTCCAGGCCAAACAGGCCGTGGGGATGCAATACCGGAATGGGATCCTCAGCAGCCTGGAGGAGGAGCCGGTGGCCGTGTGCAGGGTGCGTGTGCCCATGTGCATGGGACTGCTTGCGTGTGCTTGGTGTGTGCCTGTTCTGGGAACGCACCCTATGTGTCCCTGGGGTGTGTATGTATGACTCACGGAAGTCTGCTCTGTGTGCTTGTCATACGTGTGAGAACACCTCATGCACTCCTACTTGCCCTGTAGCCGGGGTACCTGCCTGGAGTGTAGGAGGACCAGCCCAGGTCCAGGTCCTTCCCCTGCTCGTCTCCCACAGCTGGCCCAGATTGCACTCTGCCCCCAGCCGGGCGGTGGTCCGCTTTTGCTATGCCGGCTGCAGCTTTGGGAGGCAGCACACTTCTCAAAGCTCAATCTGCCTTCTCGCCCCAACTCGCTAGTGCCCTTCCCTCCTTGAAGCGTGAGTAGAAGAGGGGAGAATCCCTTTCTATTCCATCCCCCCCCCACCACCACCACCTCACCCGAGGCAAGGGCTCAGGTTCCTTGGCTGCTCTCCTCCCGCTAGGCTGCCAATGTCCGTTTTCAGCACCAGGGTCCGGACAGCTCCACGCCCGCACCTGCGCCGCCTCTTTCCTCACCAGCGCTGAGCGCGCGACCCGGGAGTGAGCAACCCCTGCCCCGGCCTTTGTGGCTTCCAACTCCTGAACCCGAGCCTAGACTCTCCTCTCCCGCCCCCAACACACCCACAAGTCGGGTCGTTGCCTCCCCACCCCGGATTGATTTCTGTCCGGTGGCCGGGAGCTTGGAGGGGGCAAAAGCAGCCTGTGAAATCTCTGAAGCTGACTGGCAGGCCTCACCGCGTTGCAGCCTGGCTTCCTTCAAGGGGGTAGCGACTTTGAAGAGAGGCTGCTAAGGCATTGCCACAAGCTCCCCTTTCCCACCTTAGTTCATTAAAGTAAGTAAATAAAGCTAGATTCCTTCCCCAAAAGGCAAGCCAGCGTTCAGAAGGTGCTAGTGGGGTCCAGGATTTTCAGGATTCTAGAAACACAGTTAGTGGCCCCTGATATTCCCTTCCAGACATCCTCACAGCCCTGCCCATTCTTCTCTTTTTCTAAATCCAGGCCTCACCTGGTGGAGGGGGAGTGGGGATGAATCCTGCCCACCTCTCTACCTCCCCCAGCAGTCAGGGAGGGTTCCCCTAATGTTATAGCTTTGGGGGTTCTGCATGCAGTGATATCTGTGTGAGTTCTCACCAGAGCTGTGCCCCAGACTGCCCAAGAGGCCCCGGGAAGCAATTTTTGTGGTGACAGAGCTCTGCGTAGACCACACTTACTGGGCTGTGGCCTCACAGAGACCTCTGAGAGAGCCCCCACCCTACACTCCACCGCAAGTGGAATCCAGGACACAGCAACTCTACTTGTGGCTCTCTCCACTCCTAGGTTCCTTTGACTGATAAAAGCACCAGAGATGGTGCTAGAATATTGTCCCAGACACCTCTCTCCACCTTGCTGAGGTGTCTCCTTACTGTCATCCCAACTGCTCCAGGAAGAGCATGGGTCTGCATGAGGCCTCAGCTGATTCAGAGATGGGTGAAGGAAGCAAAGGAGACGTCCCCTGGCTCCGTCCTGCCCCACCCTGTTTCAGAGAACTTTGGCAAGCTGGGAAGCAGAACACTCTTCCTCCCTAGATATTCTCCCCTCTAGGGCAGCAGAGATTAGGCCAACCCTGTCATATTTGACCCAGGGGCAAATCCAGTGTTGTCTTTGTCCTACTGAGCCCAGAGCACTAGAGGCGGTCTGGGCTTTAGGAGGAGGATGCCTCTTTATAAAAGCTCTGGGACCTGGAGTGAGGCATGCACACTGTCAGCAATGGCCTTTTCTCTGAAGCAGCCATTGTTCTGCTTGCTGCTGAGCTATTAGAGTGAGGAGAGAAAAAGCCCCCAGGCTGGGGACAAGGGAAGAAGAGACAGCCACCATAGTATGGTGGCACTTCCTTCGCACAGGGTAGAAGCCTAAGCCCAGATCCTATGACATCTTCAGAGTTTACATGGGTCTCAAGGGGAGTCAGGAAAAGACTGTTCTCCCAATGGAATTAATTTTCATGACAGAGCTGTGTGTGACTCGGCTAAGGAGGTGGCAGTGTGGGCAAAACATGCAAACAGCAAGGGAATGTGCCTTCCACTAAAGGACAGTGCCCCCCATCCAGGGTCTTTGCAGCCAAAATCTGATCCTCTGGGAATAGCAAAGCTGCCACCATCTGACTAGATCCACTCCTCGCTACTTTGCAAGCTTCCTGGGCTCCCTGGCCTCCTTCTGTGCTCAGCTGGGTAACGTCTGGCTGTGGCTTCAGGAGAAGGCTGGCCAAGGTCAGGCAGATAGAGGGATGTTTGCCCCATGGGTCTGAGCTTGGCTTCTCCTCCGATTGTGCAGAACAGGGACCTGAGGAAGAGAGCCAGGGAAGTAAGAGGCCCCACCCTACAGGAAGCCTCCATGTGACATTGCACTGAGTGTAGGGGAGAGCCCAGGTCTCTGAGGTTGTCATTTCCTGACCACAAGCATCATAGGCCAGAGGAGCTTCTGGTCCCACTTCTCCTGGGTCAGGTGCTCAGCAGGGAGCTGGACTGACTCAGCACCATTCCCAGCACAAGGGGCCAAATTCTCTCTTCGGCCCAGTACTGATTGCCTAAGCAAATCCTTACGATGAACCTCATTTTCTCCATCTACATAATGGGGATTAGCTGAAGCAGGGATGGTTCCCACAGCTTGAGAGTCAACTTGTTCTGAGGTTGCCTGACCCTTACATTAGCATCTGAAATCAGAGATAGCCAGGAGAGCTGGTTCCTAAAATATCTGGGTTCCTGAGAGGCTCAGGGTGCGTTGGGGCATGGAAAAGGCTGACCCCAGGTCCAATGGCAACTTTACTGCCTCCTGGACAGGGTCTTAGCCTCTCCCTGTAGATGGAAGCCCAGGCCCATCATTCAGAAATCAGGGACTCACTGCTATTAGAGAGGTGCCCATGGGAAGCGTGTGTGAGGAACAGCTCCCGGCTGGCCAAAGCCATGCAGCTCTAACCTCCAGCTCAGGGCTCTGGCAGCTCCCATTCCTCCAAACAAAGGGCAGAAGAGTTCAGTGGAAAGAGCCCTCAAGTTTACTCTTAGAGCCAAGAAGCTTGGAGTATTTCCACCTGCAAGGAATCCTGTAGAGGCCTCTTAATCACCTCACTGTTCATCAGCAGGACCCTTGGGCCCAGTGGGGACAGAGACAAGGTCCAAGTGAGCTGGAACAAGGTCACTGGGTTCTTTTCCTGTTCAGAGCTTCCCAGGGGACAAGGGTCTTATGCTCATGGCCAACCTTTGGGTTCTGCAGCCCTCAGAGAGGCGAGACTGGGAGGGTGTTGCCCCAACACAGGGGAGCAACCCCCATGGGCAGTGCTTCTGCTTCCCCAGAGGCTGTGGGTCCCACAGTTGGTGCTGACAGTGAGTTGGGGAGAAGGATTGACCCAGCCCTATCTCTACTGTCTGTGTGACATTGGACTAGTCATTTCTGTGAACAGCATGAAAAGAGAGATAAAGCAACTGCCATGGCCCCTCACAGGCAGTAGTTAGTCTGACGAGATACAGTGAAGACAAGTGTGTCAGGGAGGTGGCGGTTGTTGACCCTAAGAGCCTGAGAGACCCCAGAATGCTGTCTTCCCAAATGCTGTCTGGCCAAGCTCTGTTGTCAGGGTCTCAGCCTCTCCCTGTGCGTGGAAGCCCAGCACCACCATTCAGGATTAGAAAGAGGACCCTCTCCCCAGAAGGATAAGGATTTAGAGTATCTGTAGAGCATCAGAGTCCACAGTCTTACTAAGCCCCCTGTTCTGGCCACTTCCTATTCACCCTGTTGGTGAAAGAGAGACCCCCTGCCCTAAATAACATGAGATGGTGGAACATACAACACCTATCAATGGACAGGTGTGATTGGCAGCAGTTTATCAGTCACATGCACTCGCAGCCTGGGGGAGGAGGACACTGCATGCCATGCAGGGCCACACCAGGGTCTCACTGGGGAGCTGCACTTGGGAACAGAGTGAGCCAGCACTGGCTGTGGAGTACAGGCTTTGTATTGACAAGCGGGTGGGGTGCCCCCTGATTCTTGTGGTTGGTTGTGATTGGCTCATTTGAATAATTTCTGGGGCTGGCCAAGAGGTGAAACTCATTAGGATGAAGACCAGGTGGGGTGCAGCTACGGGAGCTAGCTGAGTGGGGTGCCTTTCCATCTGGGTGGGGAGCATATCTCACGGGGGAACTCACAGTTAGGCTTTTGGGACTCAAAGATGTCAGGGCAGCACTTGAAATTTTAGGCCTAATGTAATGCCTCAGGCCCTGCGCCTGACCTCTTTTCATCTTCGTGACACCCTGTGAGATAGTTACATTTCACAGATGAGGAAACTGAGGCTGGATAATGAGCCACAACCAATCAGAACAGGCTTTGTGCCGGGTCTCCTGATTCCACAGCTCATGCTCTTTCTGTGCTGTCCATCAGTGAGAACACCTACAAGCTGCAGCTACATTTCAAAGCAGGTACAGTGAGTGGGGCTGGCCCCAGGCAACCTGGCCATCTCCAGATGCTCTGGAAAGCCCTTTCCTTTTTCAGGGCAGGATTCTCTGCAGCTTTGCTTCTAGTTGGGTTGTAACTAGAGAGAACCTAAGGCCCTTTTTGGCTCCTCTTGTTCCAGATTGTGGAGCTGGTGAGCGGATTTGCATATTAAGTCATTGGCATTTCTGTTCTGATGATCAGGATGGGGACAAGGCATGGGGCTGAGCTGACCAGACTAATGGGGAGACTCTGGCTCTCAGCCCAGCTCCTCACTCACTGTGGCTTTGGGCAAACTCGTCCTTCTCTGGGCTCAGACTTGTCAGCAGTAACCAGAGAGGGTTGGCTGAACTCAAAGGCTCTTTCAGTTTTGAGTGCTGTGAGCCTCAAGGACTTGAACTGTGGAATACAAGGCTCCATCCACGCAGGTAGAGGCATTTGAAGGCAGGTGGCGGGAGGGCATTTTTATTCCTGCAGAGTTGGGGAGAATCCCGGTGACGTAGTCCCTGGCGTGAACGGATGGTGGGATGCTGGACTGTGAGTCAAGACCCTCCCTCAACCCCCAGCCCAGTCATGGCCTCATGTACCTCTGGGAATTGGCTGGGCTTTTTTCCAGAAGAGGTCTATTTCCAGAAGATGATCTGGGGACAGGAAAATTAGTGTTATTTTGCCGTCTGGTTTTCAGAGCCCTGAAGCCCCCAGCCCAGACCCAGCTCAGCCAGACAGGCCCTCCCCCTCTAGGCCTGTCTCCTCCACAGCAGCACTTGCTACTCCTTTTAACTTCTTCCTTCCTCTCCTGGAGGTTGCTAGATTTAGCAAATAAATATGCAGGATGCCCAGCTAAATTTTAATTTCAGATAAATACGGACAACTACAAGATTCCCTGGTACCAAGGACCAGAACCTGTTTCCATCCCTTCACACATTGAGACCTTGGGTTTCTGCTGCCTCCAGAGACAGGAATGTGCCATCTTAGTCCAGGGTCTTTGTAGATGTATATAAGATGCTGATAAAATGGAAAATAATAATAACAGCAGCCGGGGAATCTGAGTCCAAGCTCATGGAGCCAGGGGTAGTAGGCCGGACTTGAACCTGTGTCTTTTATGCTATTTTGTGCCCTTTCCACAGCACCAGCATAGGTTTGCAGAGACAGCTCGTAAGAGAGGAGTCCGGTGCAAACCTGCAGGCTCCTTGTGGTGGGTCAGGTGGCAGCGCTGCGGGACGTGTGGAGAGCAGCGGGCGTGCCTGTCCCTGTGCAGGGCTGACCAGACCACCGTGCAGCGTCCAGGCTGCAGGCCAGACTGCTTTGCAGGGGTTGTGTTTGATTCTGCCTCTCAGTCTGCCTACGAATGCAAGTCCTTGTGACTTCCTCTCTGGTGGCCCGGGCTGCTACTGAACCATCTGCTCCCTGGCTGGGCCTGCAGCTGAGAGCACACGCATGACAGAGACTTCTCCTGGTAATGGGCCTCTGAGGCCAGCCTGTAGGTAGGGACACAAGTGATGATTGCATATTTGAGAGGTGAAGACAGGCTCCTGTGCGGGTGCTTTTCCTAGTTCCATATGGGTCTTGATGACTTTCAAAAGACTCCACTAAAATTGGGGTAGGGAGGGTGGGTATTTTTCATCTCATTTTAGACATGAGGCTAAATTCAATTCTCCAAGATTATACAGCACATAACTGGAGAGCCAGGACTGCGATCTGACTTCACACCTACTCTGTATCCTAGATTCATGATCCCTCAAATCTGTGGCCATTCCTTGGAAGCAGAGCCTGAAAACAATGGCTCTCAACCCTGGCTGTGTATTAGAATCACTTGGGAGCTTTAAAAACACTCGGGTCCAAACCCCAGAGATTCTGGTTTAAATTGATCTGGATGTGGCCCAGGCATCAGTGGGTGTTAAAAGCTCCCCAGGTGATTCTAATAAGCACCCAGGGCTGAGAATCACCTCAGAGGAAGTAAGAGATGGCATAGGGTAGGATCTCCCAGACTACTGCTCATTGGTATCATCTGGGAATCTTTGAAAATATTGCTGCCTGGCTCCGTCCCCGAGACATTCTGATTTAGTGTGGACAGCACCCTGGGCATTGGGATTTTTTTAAAGCTCTGCAGGTGATTCTAATATTCAGCTAAGTTTGGAAACCATTAGCATGAGATTGGGCCTTTCTCCTCTAAGTGTGGTCTGTGGGCCAGCAGCATCACGATCACCTGGGAGCGTGTTGGAGATGCAGAATCTCAGGCCCCATTCTGGACCTATTGAGTCAGAATCTGCATTTTAATAAGATATCCAGGTAATTTGTATGCACATTCAAATTTGGCCTAGGGAATAATGTGATGAAGAGGCAGAGGAGGGCATAATTTTTTAGTCAATCCATCTGCTCATTCAAGTATTCGGTCACTGTACTGATAATCACAGAGCACTTGCTTTGTGCTAGCACCATGTCAGGCACTGCTCACTCAGAGATGAATCAGGCTGTGGGTGAGGAAGAACAGCTGTCAGTGAGGACACGAGGGCAGTCCCAGCGCCTGTAGACACATAAAGGACACAGTGTATGAGAGAGGACAAGGAGGGTGCCCTTCACTGTCTGGGGAGCAAAGGAGTTGCCTTCCAGGGCAGGAGTATCCGGAGGGACAGGATGGCTGCTGCAGAGGTGGGCAGGGCAGGATGGGGAAGGGTGTTCTGTGCCCTTCTGAGGAGCCTTGGCTTTACCTGTGGGCAATGAGGTATCTATGGAGGCTTTAGGTAAGACGAAGAAGAATGTCATGGGTCAGACTGGTCTTCCAAAGAGAACTTTAGACGATTAAGTGTAAGAACTGGAGTAGAGAGAACCTAGTGGCCACGGAGACCAATTGGGACTCTTAGAAAGAGGCCTAATGATGAGGGGGGCACAGAGGGGATGCAGAGGAGGGCCAGGTTCAGGAGATGGTTGAGAGAGGATCCAAAGGATTTAGGGGCAGATTGATATGGGGTGAGAGGGAGAGAAGTTGAGCATGACCCTAGAGTGTGCAGTTTAGGTAACTAGGTGGATGTGGCACCATTCAGTGGGATAAAGAAGCCAGGAGGCATAGGAAGTTTGGACAGGCTGAGAGGCAGCTGTGTGTTTGGGCCTGGAGCTAAGGAGAGAAGTTGAGGCTGGCTGTAGGTCTGGGAATCAACAGCATCCAAAGGGTGTTTAAGCTATAGGAGTGGGTGAGAGATAAAGACAAAAAGGAAGGGAAGATAGACAGAACACTGGAGACTTACTATTTCAGGGGAGATTGGAGGAGGAGAAAAGAAGAGGGGAAGGAGGGTGGAAAAGTGGGAAGGATCCAGCAAAGACAGACTGGAAAGAATGGATCAGAAAAGAGAAAAGAACACTAAGATAGAGGACGCCTGAAAATAAAGACAGACATTCAGGAAAAAGAGCATAGTTGATGGAGTAAAATGCTGCAGAGAATTTAGGAGACGGAGACTGAAAACAAGATTTGATAATTAGGTCATCACTGACCCAGAGGTGGCCAGTGACGTAGCGGGGAGAGGGACCAGATTGAGTGGGTCAAGAATGTTGAGGAAGAGGACACAGAAAGTGTAGATTAATCTGCAACACTGATGGGAAGAGAGAAGGGGAGATAGAGAAGTAGGACAACGGGGTTTCTGTCTCCTGCTCAGGTTGGAGAAGATAAGCCCACTTCTGAGCTAAGAGGAAAGAGTTAAAAGTGGTTAAAGATCCAGAGGGAGAGAAGATAACCATCCTAGAGCTGAACGATGATGATCACAGAGGCACTGGGAGGAGATGCGATTCAGAACAGAGAGAGCAGAATTCATCTTGGAGACGAGAGGGATCTTAAAGTAGTCCCTATCAGTGTTCTCTGACCAGGGGCAAGTCATCTGTTGACAGCCAAGAGGAAGTAGTGGGCTGGGCAGGCCCAGGCAACACAAGAAGTTCTGGGGAGTGGGAGAGAAGAGATAGAGCCAGCCAACTGGGAGACCCACATCTTCAGTGGCCCCAGCAGCCTGCAATGCATTGCATTTTTTCCAGCCACAGTGGCCCAGGAGATGAGGAGATAAAGGCAGCTGGTTGCCTTCAGCTTTGAAGATTAGTTAGCCTGAAGGGCAAGTAAGGAAGGGCAGCCAGGGTGGTAGAAACACAGTTGATGCCATCATTTTCAGGGTCAAATTTTCCTGCTAGTCTCATGAAGGTCAAACGCAGGAGCAGTCACACCCATTCATGGGGGTAGGGACTAATAGGGCTGCTGGTACATTGGCTGAGCCGGATCTGTTTGGAAAGAGGCAGTCCTCACAGATGCCAGAGGCAGTGGCTGCTCTGTGTCCACCAGCCCAGGTGGCTCTAAGAATGGCGAATGCCAGACTTACCTGGCCCCCTGCTAACTCTCCAGCTGCTGAAGGAGTCAGAGGATCCTAGAGTTGGAAGGAAACTTAGCGATCATCTAGTCCAGTAGTTTGGCAGCAGTGACCCCTAGGAGCATTTTGGACATATAGGGCAGCATTTTTGATTGTCACAACGATTAGAGGAATGCTACTGACATTTAGTAGGTGGAGGCTAGATATGTTTATCCTCGTGCAATGCACGAGACAGTCTTGCACAGAAAAGCCTTGTCCCACATCTCCAATGGCTTTCAAATGCCTTGTCAAGCAGTAGAAACCTGTTCAAAATTATTTTTGAACTCTGGTTTACATATAAACACAGTTGAATTTGCCAGGAATGTTTCCGTATATAAATCGAGGAGAGATTGTACTTCAGAACTTCACTAAGAGTTGTGTGTTAGTTTGGAAAATCACATCTTGAAACCAAAGCTCCCCACAGTAATTGAGTCATTGAAACGACACACCTGTATCAATGTGCATTTGCACCAGTTGCGTTCATGCTGATTCTGTGTAGAGAGGCAAGCATCACACTATTTCATTCTATTATTCATCATCATACCTGAGCATTTAAATGTTGAAACACATATTCCTATATTACAGTTGTGTCAGTTTTATTTTTATATATCAATTAGAGAATTGTATTGATTTTTTAAAAAAATGTTATTTTTTTTAAAGTAGGTTTTGCTATTATTTTCTTTCAGCCTAACAAAGAAGATATTATCAAATATTTGCTATAAAAGAGGGTGGTTTTTTTTTGATAAATATTTTTTTTCTTTTTTTATTGTAAAATTTTTGTTGTATATTATTGTTTTATCAGGCATCATATAAGTGAATCCCTCCACCCCTTGTGCCCACCCCCCACCCCCCTAGCCCCTGGTAACCACCAAACAGTTCTATCTGTCCGTGTGTTGGTTTATCTCCCACATATGAGTGAAATCATGCACTGTTTGTCTTTCTAAAAGAGGGTGTTTTAACTCTAGTAGAGTTAAAAAAGAATCTAGTCTAATCTCTCAACCAGTGAGTTGAATTCTCTCTTCAGCAACTCTAGTAGCTGGCTGTCCAGATCTGCTTGAACATTTCCAGGACAGGGAACTCATTACCTCTCCAGGTAGTCTGTTCCATCATCAGGGAGCTGGCTGAGCTGAGAGGTTTTGAAAAAGTGATTGCATGTAGGGAGCCGAACCTGTCATTGAATATCTTCCACCCTCACACTAGTCCCGCTCCTGTTCTCCAAGGCCACATAGAAAGTGTCAATCCTTCTGCATGAGATCTTTCTGATATTTGTAGGTGGCCAGAAACCCCACGCACATCCCCTTACCACCCCCCGCACCGTCTTCTCTTCTCCAGACAGAATGTCTGTAAGCCCTTCACCTTCTGTGTGTGACATGATTTTTGTGCCCCTTCGTTACCCTGGCTAAGCAGGCACTGTGCTAAACGTGAGGGATTCAGAGAGACCTGTAGGTTCCATTCTGTTCAATGGATATTTTACAGATTGCCGACCTATGCCATTTACTGTGCTCAGCTCTGGGGACACAAAAATGATTTAGAAATAGCTGTTGTCCCTGGGAGCTCAGCCAGTGGTGAGATGGTCACATGGAATGGCAGATTGAACACATTCCTTTCTCCCTTCTCTCCCAAGACTCCTCTAGACTTATAGGAAGGGGATGTTCTTAAAAAAAAAAAAAAATGATGAGAAGAGGCCATCAGCAGATGAGAGGTTTCCACAAAATTCTAGAAGACTAAGAGCAGGTGGAGGTATGGAACGGTCATATAGAAGAGTGGAGAAAGCATCAGCTTAGAGTGCTCAAAGAGGGGCCTGCAGAAAAGAAGTGGCTTATTTGCCCCCAGGAACCCCTGAGACCTCGTCCCCAAAAGGCCAGGTGGGGCAGAAGGCAAGAATGAGATCTGGTACCCAAAAAGGGAGATTATTTGAAAGTCTACTTACATAACAGTCGCCGTCTACCACCAAATAAATATTTACAGCCAGGGCTCTACTCTTTGGCCAGGAGATTAGAGGTTTCTTCTTAGGAAAATTGAGTGGCCCCAGAAAACAGGAATGTGAGGGTCTCCACATAACAGCTGGCTCCCGCTGAGAACCCCAAAGCCAAACTCAGCCACTGAGAAAACCCCACCCATGCACACACAGCTCCCAAATGACTTTTCAATGTCTTATTCTTAAATATACGAAAGGATATAGCTAAAGATAATCCAGCCCCAACGAGAGTCTCCAACATAAGGAGACTGAGGGAAACACAGAGAGAAAGAAGACCCCTGAGAAAATGGAAATAACATAAGGAAAAGGAAAGAACTCAGACAAAACAACCACCACCTCTAATTAATGTCCACAGAGACAGTACCAAAAGGGAAAACTCAACAGACAAGAAAGCGCTCTTGGAAATTAAAACATTTAAAAAACGGCTGCCAAAATAAAATATTCAGTAGAATTCAAGATAAGATTAAGAAAATCTCCCGGAAAGTAGAAGATAAAAATTCAATAGAATTGGAAGACGAAGTTGAGAAAATATCCCAGAAAGCAGAATAACAAGATGGATGGAAAAGACAATAGAAATGAAAAGAGAATCAATATGATAGGTTCACACTGAGCTAATAGGAGTTCCAGAACACTGACGGGAGGAAGCTATCAAATCAATAATACAGGAAAATTCGCAACCCTGAAGTTTAGCGGTCTTTATAGAGTTCCCCGAGGCCATCCAAAACAAAGAATGAAAACAGACCCACAGCACTGTATGTCAACCTAAAATTTCAGTATATCAGGGACAAAGAGAATAACCAAAAAACATCCAGAGAGAAAATATAAAATCCCAATGAACATTACAGAGGCATGAGAACTCCTAATGGCAACACCAGACCTTAGATTGCAGAGGAACCAGACCTTCAAAATTTAGAAGGAAAGTAATTTCAACCCAGAATTCAACACCCAGACAAATTATAATCAAGCATTAGGGTAGAATAAGGACATTTTTTCAGATATATAAGGACGTGGCACCTCAATTAAGGAAGTTATTAATAATGTGCTCCAGCAAAATAAAGGAGTAAGCTAAGAAAGGCAGACAGAAAAATCCAGAAACAATGGCTCCAATCTGGAGAGCAGTCGGGAAAGTCCCAGACTGACAGCTGTGCAGTGAGCCCAGGGACACAAGGCTCATGGCAGGGGATCTCCCGAAAAGAGGGAGACTGGGTAAAGTACCTGAGAGGCCGGAGCTTCTGAAGAAAGCATAGAGACTTGTTTAAAGGGGATCATGACAAAAATAAAATAAAGACAATTATAAATTCCTGGAAAAGCAAAAATCTACATACAAATAAAACTTAATCCTTGCACCCCAATTGACTCTGCAATGGCCATGTTTACATAGTCACAATAATGTAAACACTATTTAATCAATGATGGCGATAGAATGGGAGAGGGAAGGTGTGGGCAGTGTAATAGAACCGAACCTTCATCTGTTATATAAGAAGTAAAAATCATGTATAAATTTGATAAATCAAGAAATAACTTTATAAATAAATATATAGAGAGAGATGAAAGTAAATACCAGAAGAAATGGCTAAAAGACTTAAAAGTGATTGCCTCCAGGAAGTGGGACTGGGGATGGGAGAGGTGGCCCTGAGTTTTATTCATTATCAATCTTTTGATACAACTTGATTTTTTTAACCATGTGCATGTATTGGTTTGATAAACACACACACTTTATCTATCTATCTATCATCTATCATCTATCTATTTAAAAACCTCAAATCAAATGTGCTAAGTGGTGAGCAGATTGCTTTGAGTGAGGATGTATGCAGGCTAGACCCAGAGGTTGGGGGTGGTTAGGATAACTGGCGCAGGCTTCAGTATTACCAGAACAGAGAGTCCAAGGCAGACTGTGGGGAAATCGAGGAAGGCTGGGTGGAGCTAGGCCACAGGGGCCCTGTAGATCTTGTCAAGAGTTTGACTTCATCCTAGTGGCAATGAGGAGCCACTTATTTTAAGAAGGAAAGTGAGGCCGGCCCCGTGGCTTAGCGGTTAAGTACGTGCGCTCTGCTGCTGGCAGCCCAGGTTCGGATCCCGGGCACGCACCGACGCACCACTTCTCTGGCCATGCTGAGGCCGCGTCCCACATAGAGCAACTAGAAGGATGTGCAGCTATGACATACAACTATCTCCTGGGGCTTTGGGGGAAAAATAAATAAATAAAAAATTAAAAAAAAAAAAAGGAAAGTGACATGGTTGAATTTGTGTAATACACAAATTAATATACCGTAACAGCAATAATTCTGGAAGCTGGGTCTAAAAGAGTCAGGAATGGAGAAGGAAAATCCATTTAGGAGGCCATTGCAATAACCCAGGTGAGGCATATGTGAGGAGCTGAACCAGGACAATAGGTGGGGATGAGAGGAGGCAAATTAAAACAAATATTTAGAAGGTAAATGTGTGGCAACACTTGATTGATTGTAGGGCAGGGTGAGGAAAGGGGAGGAGGCTTTATTGGAGAGAAGTGGGCAGATCATGGTGCCTCTCGCTAAGATGGGGCAGAGGTTTGGTGGTCAAGATGATTGGTTCAGTTTTGAATGTGTCAAGTGGAGGGGCTTGCAGGAAACCCAAGTGGGAATGTCTAGGGAGCTGTTGAATATACAAATGGGATGTTCTGGGGAAAGGTCAATCCTGGAGGCATAGACGGGAGACATCAGCCTGTGGTGGACAATAGAGGAGATGGCCCAAAGAAAGCATCCAGTGAGAAAAGCAGTGGACCAAAGACAAAAATCTAGATTTTAGCATTTAAAGGGCAGGCTGATAATGCTCTAGATAATGTTGAGCATATTTGCCTATACTCATGAGCCATTTTAATTTCCTCTTTTGTGAAATACCTATTTTGTGTTTTGATTATTTTTCTTTTTTCTTTCTTTTTTTTTTTTTTTTGTGAGGAAGATCAGCCCTGAGCTAACATCCATGCTAATCCTCCTCTTTTTGCTGAGGAAGACCGGCTCTGAGCTAACATCTATTGCCAATCCTCCTCCTTCCCCCCGCCCAAAGCCCCAGTAGATAGTTGTATGTCATAGCTGCACATCCTTCTAGTTGCTGTATGTGGGACGCGGTCTCAGCATGGCCGGAGAAGTGGTGCGTCGGTGCGAGCCTGGGATCCAAACCGGGGCCGACGGTAGTGGAGCGTGCACAGTTAACCGCTAAGCCATGGGGCCAGCCCTGATTATTTTTCTATTTCTATTTATTTCAAACCAAACATATCATCTAGATTAACAATAAAACTCTTATCATGAACTCATTATCATAAGAGTTTTATCATTTTATCAATGATAAAAAGAAGGATTCCCATTAGACTAAGGAGCAGTTAGATGAAGTATTAACTAAAGCAGTTAAACATGGGAAAGAAATGAAGCACCAAATTAGAAAACAGGAAGTAAAATTGTATCATTCACGTGAAATGATGTGATTGCATAACTTGAAAATCCAAGAGAATCAATGGAAAAAATTGAAAATAGTAAGAATTCTATAAGATTGCTGATGCAAAATTAATATGGCGAATTAAAAGCATTTTTACATAAAACAACCAGAAGTTAAAAAATACAATGGAAGGGAAAACCCAACTGAAATAGCAATAAAGCGCAAGGTTCATAAGAAGAATTTTAAAACGTTGTTGAGGAACCCAAAGAAGAACTCACCAAATGGAGATGAAAAACCTCCTTCTTGGATTGGAAAATGTTGATTCTAAGTATTATAAAGACGTTAATTCTTCCTAAATTATGACTTACACTTAACTATCTAGATAATACCTAGATAATTTTTTTCTTGAAGCCAGAACAAGCTTTTTCTGAAGTTCTTATGGAAAAATAAACATGCACGAATAGCCAGGAAATTCTCATAAAGAAGAGTGGTGAGAAGAGATCAGCTCTACCGTATGTGAAAACATAATTAAAATAGAGAGGCACTGGAGGGTATGCAGTCAGATCAATAGAACAGAATAAAGAGCTCAGAAATAGGCCCAAATTTATATGGAAATTTAGAATATCATAAAATGGCATTTCATATCAGAGGGCAAAAGACAGATTGTTCAATAAATAGGGCTGGGGACAGCTGGGGGACAGATCTGGGGGAAAAGTTAACTCCTACTTCACTCTTTACATCAAAATAATGGAACAAATATATAAAATTAAAACTGAAGTGTCGGCCCTGTGGCGTAGCGATTAAGCGCACGTGCTCCGATACTGGCGGCCTGGGTTCGGATCCCAGGCACGCACCGACGCACTGCTTCTCTGGCCATGCTGAGGCTGCATCCCACATACAGCAACTAGAAGGTGCAACTATGACATACAACTATCTACTGGGGCTTTGGCGGGGGGAAAAAAGGAGGAGGATTGGCAATAGATGTTAGCTGAGAGCCGGTCTTCCTCAGCAAAAAAGAGGAGGATTAGCATGGATGTTAGCTCAGGGCCCATCTTCCTCACAAAAAAACAAAAAAACAAAAACTGAAGCCATGAAAGTACTAGAAGAAAATATGGAGCATTAAAAATATACATATTAAAAAATATGTACGTATATATAAAATCTTGGAGAAGGGGAGGACTCTGTGCTCATGAAGCCACACAACAAAAGACTGATTAAATCAACTATATAAAAATAACATACATCAGCATTGGAAAAAAGCACATATAAACAAGATCAAACAGCAAATGATAAATTACTAAAAGATATTTGAAACATATATAGCAGACAAATGCCTACTTTTTTCTATATAAAGCACTACTACACATCAATATGAAAAATGAAAAATTCAATTGAAAAATAGGCAAAGGATGTGAATAAAATTCACAAAGAAAAATTCATTGCTCTTACACATATGTAAAAATGTTCAACCTCACTTATAAGGAGGGAAATGATAATTAAAATTACAATGAGATGTCATTTTTCATCCATCAAAATTCAGCAAAGATCAAAAATAGCACAGTGTATTGGCAAGGACAAAGGGGACACTCATGTGTTATTGGTGGGAGACTAAATTGGTATAACCAAGATCTATTGTCAAATGGAAAAGGCAAGGATAGACCAAGGTGTAGATTATGCTACCTACCATTTGCATTTTTTAAAAAAACCACATATATTTTGTATAGATATAGAGTGTCTTTGGAAGAACACACAAGATACAAGTTTCCTTCCTTCCTCACCCCTTCCGCCCCTCTCTCTCTTCCTTCCTTCTTTCCTTCCTTCCTTCTTTCCTTCCTTCCCTTTTTAAAAAGTAGAAATAATTTTTCTAACTATAAAAGTAATATTTGTTTCTTATTTTAAAAAGAATCTTTCTGATTTGAAAATACAGAAAGAGGTTAAAAAGAAAGCAAAACCACCTTCAGTCTTACCACTCAGAAAAATCACTGTTAACATTTTGGTGTACATTCGTCCGGATATTTTTCCTGGTACATTTTTTTGAAATGGTATCCTACTTTGAACACTATTTTTAGTCTGATTTTTCTCACTCAACAGCATCTCTTTCCATGTCATTAAATATAGATCTACATCATCATTTTAGACATGTGGATGCATCTATATTCATTAAGCTATCTATTGATTAATATTTGGGGCATTTCCAATGTTTCACTGTTATAAACAATAATATGATAAACAGACATGTATAAACATCTTTGTGAACTTGTTTGAGTATTTATATCTATTTTAAATTCTTTAAAAATCAAATTGTTGAGTCAAAGTGCGAGTATATTTTAAAGGCCCCTGATATACATGGTCAAATTGCCCCTAGAATAGTGGGGACAGTTTACCCTCCACCCCACATATGTGAGGGCCCATTTTGCCACATCTTCACCTCCCTGAGCATTATCACTCTTTTGAATCTTTGCTACTCTTGTAAGTTGAAAAGGAAATCTCATTTCTGAAAAAAAAGAATTGCATTTCTTTGATTACTAGTGAAACTGAACATCTTTTTATACAATCATTGTCCATTTATAAACCTTGCTTATTTTCCTATTGGGATAGTCAAAATTTGCGTTGCTTTCTAAGAGCAATTTATATATTAAGGACACTTATCTTTGTGTGTCATATTGCAAATATTTTCCTACTTTTGATTCTTAATTCACATGATGTTTAAAAGTTTTCATTTTGTAAATTTTCCAACATATATTAAGAAAAGGCAGAATAGTATAGTACTAGTATGGTATAATATATAAGAGTATAATAAACCTCTGCATGTCCATCACCCAGCTTCAACCATTATCAACATATAACCATTTTGTTTCATTTATATCCCTCCCTCATCCCCCCTATTATTTTGAAGCAAATCTCAGATATCATTCATTATATCTGTAAATATTTCAGTTGTATGGAAATATTTCAGTGTCTTTGACATATGGAAATTTTTAATGTTTCGGTAAATCAAATCAAATCAGAAGAAAACAGTCTTCATGGAATCCCAGCACCGTTTCTTGAATAGCACATTCTTTCCCCCACTGACTTGAAACCCCAGTTGGATTTTCTATTCCGTTCCTTTGATCTGTGTGTTTACTCTGACATCAATAGCATATTGCTGCAATTACTATAGTTTAAACTATATTTGTTCATATTTGATATGACAAGTGTCAGGAGACACTCTGATTCAGTCTTTTTTTTTTTTTTTAAAGATTTTATTTATTTATTTTTCCCCAAAGCCCCAGTACATAGTTGTCTGTCATAGCTGCACATCCTTCTAGTTGCTGTATGTGGGACGCGGCCTCAGCATGGCTGGAGGAGTGATGCCTCGGTGCGCACCCGGGATCCGAACCCAGGCCGCCGGCAGCAGAGCGCACGCACTTAACCACTAAGCCACGGGGCCGGCCCTGATTCAGTCTTTTTTCCTCCAAATTTTCTTATGTATTTCCTCACATTTATTCATCCAGATTAACGTTAGACTTATTTTATCAACTTCTGCTCAAGAACTCAATTGGGATTTTGATTGCAATTGTGGGAAATGTATAGCTGAATGTGGGGAAGACTGACATTTTTACAATATTGAGTCTTCTTATCTTGATACCAAGTATAGTCCTCTACTTACTCCAATTGTTCAGGAAAGTGTGAGAGCTTTCTTTATGAAGTCCTGCATTCTTCTTCTTAAGATTCTTCCATGATATTTTATATTTTGGGTGCTATTGTGAATGCCATCCTTTTTCCCATTATATTTTCTTTCTCTTTTTTTTTTTGCTTGTTTTATTTCTTTTTTTCCAGTTTTATTGAAAAATAATTGACTTACATCACTGTATAAGTTTAAGGTATACAGCATGATGGTTTAATTTATGTATATTGTGAAATGATTCCACAATAGGTTCAGCTAATGTCCACCTTTCCATATACAAACAGTAAAAGGAAAAGAAAGAAAAAAGGAAAAAGAAAGTTTCTCCTTGTGATGAGAACTCTTGATGTGGAGAACTCTTGTGATGAGGATTTATTTTCTTAGCAACTTTCCTCTATATCATACAACAGTGTTGGCTACCCATTGTATTTTCTAACTGGTTGTCACCACTATCCAGAAAACCTTATAAATTTCTCTATCTTTCTTTTGTAACGACCTGCCTTATTAAACTCTCTTATTATAATAATTATAATAATTTTCACTTGATCCTCAGATTTTCTGTGGAGTCCATCAGGTTTTCGACTCTCCCTCTCCAATGATTCTATCACTCTGTCTTTTTCTTTTATGATTGCACTGACTACATCCTACTTGCACACAATATTTCCAGATAGCTTTCATCAAGGGCATCCTTGTGCAGTTACGGGTAGTGGTTCATCTTTAAGCATGACAATTACTCCTGGTTTAGATTTGTTCTTTATCCCATTTTGGAATTATCCCTCTATTCCTAGTTTACTAAGAAGGTTTTTTTAAAAATGTATATTAGATTTTACCAAATGCCTTTTGGGCATCTAACAAATGATCATATAATTTATCTCCTTTAATCTATTCATGAGATAAATTGCATTAATAGATTTCTTAATGTTGACAGTCTTCAAATTCCTGGAATAAACTTCACTTTGTCATTTATACTATTATCTTTATTACTCTTCTGCTGGGTTCTATTTGTAATATTTTATTTGTTTCCCATTAAGGTTGGTATATGACATTACAGATTACTCTTTCAAAAAGCTTAGCTGAGAAGAAGAGGAAAGAGAGAATAAAAGCTCTAGAGAGACTCAGAATTAAGGAAGTGCATGTTTTGAGCATATTAATAGGCTTTGAGTATGTAGCCAGGAGAGGAAACACCTGAGGACAGAAGAGAAAGAGGGCGGAGCTGACAGAAGGAGGTGCCAGCAGAGAGAGCAGGCAGCACCCCCACCAGTGGCCGGGAGGCTGGGAGCAGGGAGAGAGACCACCCTCACTGAGACTGGAGGGAAAGAGTCCAGGGCAGGTGAGGTAGAGCTGAATCAGTTGGGGCAGGTGACAGTTAGAGGCTTCGGTCGTCAGGGGGTCATGGAAGCGAGGTTGTCTTCCAGGGCTGGTGGGTGAGGGCTTGAGGCCAGTCGTGAAAGTTGAGAACAGTTGCTGAGAGTAATGGGGGCAAATCAAAGCACTGTTGTGGGGTGCTGAGGCCCCACTGAGGGTAAAGACCTCGATTTTTCATGGCATCAGTTTGCAGGATTGTGTAATTATTCTCTCTAGGAGTGCTGTGGGAGGGGAAGAAGATTGTGGGGCCGATGCAGGGTTGGGGTTTTGATAGGTGAGTGTGGAAGGCAGACGTGGGGCCACGGAGCTAAGCAGGTCCCACGTGTTGGCGATGGCGATGGCGATGGTAAGGGGCTGAGAGGACACACACGACAAGGCAGGCCTCTCCGTGAGGTGGCTATCATAGTTGTCTTTGTTTTAATCTCCACCTCGAGGCAAAATTTTCCATTTTTGCCCTGTCACAAAACAAACAGAATGCACCAGGGCTGAAGCCAGATAGCTTATGTAACTGATTTCATGCTCTGCCACGTTTTTGACAGTTACAAAAAGTCTGTACTTTGGGGAAATTATGTTGGGACCACAGGAAGCGTGTTCTAATGTGGGGGAAACGCAGTGATGGGGAAGGACCCCTGAGCCCCTGCTCTCCGCATCGGGCTGTCAGAGCCTTGATGAGAGGGGTCAGGGGGTCAGGCTTGCAGGCATGGCTGGGCAGGGGAGTGAAGCTCCTGGCCTGATAGACTGGGAGCAAGGGGACTAATGGGGACGGCAGCAGGGATTGGGCCAAGGGCGTGAGTGCCTGAGGGGAGCTGGAGGTGAAGGACCTGGAGATGAGGAGGCCCAAGGCCCAGGAGGCTGGCCTGTTGAACGGGCCTTCTACATGGATCTTGAGGTCACCCCAAATGATGCCGGGGCTTGGAGTGGGCAGAGAGACAGTGGGCTGAGCATAAGTCTCGGCAAGTGTGAGGGAGGGTCCAGGGAGTTGGAAGGTGACAGCACTGAGGAGGGGGTGGCAGGGAAGGCTGGAAGGCAGGCCCTGCAGAGGAGGAACAGGACTGTTTTGAAAGTTGCGATGGGGAGCAAGAAGATTGCTGACTCGCTCCCGGCCCTGTGATTGAGCCTGAGAAGCTCTCCTGAGGAGAATGAGGCCCAGAGAGGGGAGTGACCTGATCAAGACCCCACAGCTAATAAGCAGCAGGGTTGGGATATACACTCCCATCTGCGGCTCCCTGAGAGACAGCAGGCGGCCTCAGGGTGAGGGTGTGACCTGTGCGCACCACCTTCCCTGTCCTGCAAGACCCGGTCAGAGCTGAGCCCTCCATCTACCCTCCCTGCTGAAGGCAGCCTCTGGGTGGCTTGGTAAAGTGTCTAACCCTGAATGTGCCCACCCAGCCAGGGAGCACAAGGATGGAACACCCTTCTAGGACAAAGGGGCTTTGCCTCCATTTCGCAGTGGCCCCAGCCCTGTCTCCCCTCCTGGCATGTTCTATTGAGGTTGACTGCCTCATGGATGGAAGAATGGTGTAGTGAGTATGGGGTTTGACTTCTGATGGCCTGGGTTCAAATCCTGACTGTACCATTGCTAGCTCTGTAACCTTGGGCAAGTGGCCATCTAAGTTTCAGATTTCTCCTCTGCAAATGGGGATGCAATACTTAATCTGTAATCTATATTTCCCTTGCCAGTTGCTGTTATAACTAAAGGAGAGAGTCCGTGTGTCACTGGTCGAGCTCTCCGAGAAGCTGACTCTGAGAGGGAAAGTAGAGGTTTATGAGGAAGTGTTCTCAAGAGGACATCGGGAGGGGAGGAGCCCTGCGGAGCTGTCCCAGGCAGTCGCTGATGTGATTTGCCTTGGGAAGGAGACAGGACTGGGCAAGGTGACCCTCTTCAGTCAAGGACAGTTCCGGAAGAGGGGTGGGGACTGTCAGGGTGGCAGCACTCCCAGCAGCTGGGACAGTAAGTCCCTCGGCTGTAAAGCCAGTCCTGGGCTCAGCCCCTGCACGGATTGGTCGATTTGGGGGAGGCATGGACCCCCTAATATAAAAGATTTGGACATCCTTTCTGAAGTGAGAGTCTAGTTTTTATTAGCTTCCCAAAAGAGTCTGTGACCCTAATTTTTAGGAACCATTACTTTAGGGTCACATTCCAAGGGGAGAAGGGTTTCCTTTACCTTCCCACTCCAAATCTGCCTCTCCCCAACTGGTCATGTGTGGAAGCCCCCTCTAGACCTCTGAATCCCTTCCCCCTGAGCACCCCCTCCAGTCCTGTATCCGTCACACCAGTCCTAACCTAACAGGCTGCGTGGGAGCCTGGAAAGGGGGTGGCCTTTGGTGTTAGACATCTGGATTTCAACCCTACCCCTGCCACTCACCATATGTGTGGCCTTGAGCAAGTTTCTTGACTTCCGTGAGCCTTAGTTTCCTCACCTGTAAAATGGGAATAATTATACCTACGCAATAGCTACATTTTGAAGATGCATTAAATGAGACGGTTTAGGGAAGTGCCCTGCATTGTGTGTAGAACAGAGTAGGTAATTCATAACAAAAATCATTTTCTTTCTGAGATTCAGTCATACCTTCCCCTTTCTTGTCTGCCTCTCCTAGCACATCTGAGCATAACAGGACGATACCTCAACACTAGGATGGCTGAAACCCAAGGGCTCCCCGCACTGGGCCTCGCAGCTGGATCTCTTCCTCTGCCCCCCAACCCCCATTCGCAGTCCCCACATAGAGGCTGGAGCCCTCAGCAGGTGCCCTTGCTCCTGGGCTCCAGAGAAAACTCCTGGTCAATAAGAACCCCAAGTTACATCTGGTGAACCCCTAAGCATTTACAAAGGGAGGTCCCACCCTGCTCTCACGGCAAAGCTGGGTAGTGGGCAGAGCAGGGATTACTTCTCCATTTCCCAGAGGAGGAACTGCGTCCTTCCAGGTAAATCCAACTTTCCAGGTCACAGAGCTGGTGAGTGGCCCAGCTGGACTCTGTCCTGGATGCCAATGTGATGGCTAAGAGGGAGACAGTGGAGCCAGGCTCACTGCCTGGGTTCAGATCCTGGCTCTGCCCGCTGCTAGCTGTGGAACCTTGGGCAATTTATTTTACCACCCCCGCCCCGGGCCTCAGTTTCTTCATCTGTAACAATGGAGAAAATAATAGTTCCTCTCTCATAGGCAGCGGTGGGGACAGATCTAAATGTTAGAACAGTGCCTGCTGTTGTATCTGTGTGAGCTACTGCATGAATGGGTCAGGATCTGCATCACGCCTTCTGGACTGGAGCACCATCAACCTCCTTTCTCACCGCGTTGAAACATCGTGCACCAGAGTCTCTGTTTCTCTTCAAAATGTGCTGGTATTTTCAAGGGACTTCCAAGGGGCTTCACCTGAGTCCTCGGCCCCAGACCCGCTTGACTCCCAAAAGTCTTCGTTGCTTTTTCTTCCGTCTTGAATCATTTCCCCCAAGGCTGCCTGCTTCCCCACAACCTACAAACAACAACAGCT
The DNA here is from genome assembly GCF_057802395.1 of Ceratotherium simum simum. NCBI lineage: Eukaryota > Metazoa > Chordata > Mammalia > Perissodactyla > Rhinocerotidae > Ceratotherium > Ceratotherium simum. The sequence continues at coordinate 84,851,732 of NC_141900.1, forward strand.
CCCTCACCCACCACCCCCCTCAGCTGCTGCAGTCTTCTGGCATCCCTTCCCTTGACCTGTAAACTTCTAAACAGTAAAGTAAAATACCTCGGCTCCTTGCCTTCCCCTTCCCCACCCACGCCTCAAGCACTGACTGTGGGCTCTGCAGCGTTCATTTTCCTGGAGCTGCTCCTGAGGTGGGCATGGCTGCTCAGGGCCCTCTTCAGAGCTCTGGTTGGCACTGCTAAACATTTCCCTCCTTCCCTTCCCCTCCCCCCTCCGCTCGCCCCTTCACTCCCCCTCCTCCTCTCCTTCCCCTCCTCTTCTCTTCTCCACCTCACCTTCCCCTCCCCTCCTCTTTCTCTCCTCTTCTCTCCTGCCCTCTCCTATTTTCCCTCCCCTTCCCCCTTTCCTCCGCTTTTCCTTCTCCTCCCCCTCCCCTCCTCTCTTCCCCTCTTCCTCCCCTCCCCTTCCTCCTCTTCCCTCTCGCATGCTCTGCCTGGTTTCCATCATACTCTCCCACTCTGATCCCCAGATTACCCACCTTCCCCAGCTCTCCGGCTCCTGCCCAGTCCCCTCCTCCTCCCCAGCCTCCAGTCGGGGCACTGCTCTTAGATCTGCAGCTTCTTAAATCTGTAGGTTGATATTTTTCACCAAATATGGGGAATTTTCAGCCTTTATTTCTGAAAATATTATTTTCTGCTCAATTCTCTCCCTCCTTTCCTTCTGATTCTTTTTATGTTAAATTACCTGATATTGTCCCATGGGTCAGTGAGTCTCTGTTCATTTTTAAATCATTTTTCTCTGTGGTCTTCAGGTTAGATAATTTCTATTGATCTATTTTCAAGTTCAATGACCCTTTCTTCTGCAGACTCCAATCTGATATTAAGCTTATCCCGTGAATTTTTTATTTTAGATCTTGTAGGTTTCAGTTCTAGAATTTCCATTTGGGTCTTTTTTATAGTTTCCATTTTTCTGCTGAAATTTCTACATCTGTTCACTTATTATGAGTATCTTCTTCTCCTTTTAAATCCCTGAACATATTTATGATAGCTGTTTAAATGTTCCTATCTACTAATTCTAACCTCTCTATTATTTGGGGACCTGCTTGTATTGGGTCTATTTTTCTTGATTATGGGTCACCATTTCCTGCTTCTTCTCATGTCTAGAATGTTGTTTTATTGTTTTTTGGACATTATGGATTAGATATTGTAGGGAGTCTAGTTGGTATTTTCTTCCTTTAAAGGGCGTTGAGTTTTGTTCTGGTAGACATTCAATTACAGGTGGATCATCTTGATCCTGGCAGATGAATTCTTTTTCCCTTGGTGTTAGAGTATGGCACTTACTCTAAGCACAGTTGTCAGCCTAAGGTGTAGCCTCTCTGGGATCACTCCTGACTGCCTGAAGTACTTACTGAGGTCTCACACTTTTCACTGGGCTGGAACTCTGTCTCTAAGACCGGCATGACTCTGCACAGCAGCTACTCTCTGCTGGGCTTTGTGGAGTCTTGCTCTGTGCATGGCAGCCAGGCCCTCCGCCAAGCCCCCAGGGGAGCCCTTGTAGACACCACAGTCTCCTTCCAGCACAGCCCCGCTCTCTGTGCCATTGTCTTAATCTGCTAGGGCTGCCTAAAGAAGTACTACAGACTGAGTGGCTTAAATGACAGTTATGGATGCTGGAAGTATGAGATCAAGGTGTCTTTCTGTGTCCAAATTTCCTCTTCTTATCGGGATACTGGTCAGATTGGATTAGGGCCACTCTAACAGCCTCATTTTATTTAATCACCTCTTTAAAGGCCTTATCTCTAAATACAGTCATATTCTGAGGTACTGGAGGTTAGAGCGTCAACATATGAATTTGGAGGGGCCACAGTTCGGCCCATAACAGCTATTCTGCCCCTCACATTCTAGCCACTTCAGCAGCCCTGCACCCTGCCATCTGGAAAGTGCCTGGATAGAAGTCTGATGCAAGTGTGGACCTCACCCCACGTATTTCCCTTCTCTCAATAATTACAGTCTTGTGCTGCCTGTTCCCCAAAGATTGACAAGAGTTGCTTCATGTGTTTTGTTGTTCACATCAGGAGGGCAAGTCCAGTCCAAGCGACTCTATCACGGCCGGCAGGGAAAGTCCATTGCCAGCTTTTTACCTTCTCTGCCTCAGCTCAGTGGTCAAAATTACTCACAATGCCAAAAAGACTTTCCTCACGCATGTCTGTGAGGATCCGTTTTTCTTTCCCTCACACCACAGTCATGCTGTTGTACCTCGGCCTTCTTGCCCTGAGGGTCCCTCCCAGTGCTGCCCTGGTCTCACACCCTGTAGACCTTGGATGGGGATTGGGTGCAAACACCTTCCGCTGACTCTTCTCACTGCCCTTTCCTCCCTCAGCTTTATTTATGGTCCTAGGAAAAAGAAAACCAAATTTCCACAGGAGGCAGGTTTGATAGGCAGAGAGACAGAGAGGTGGGGACAGAAGGAGGAAGACAGAGGCCTAGAGAAGGGATCTTCCAAGGGAAGACAAGCAAGGGGAGGGTAGAGGAGGGGAGCAGAGAAGGGGGAGGAGGGGATGGGAGGGGAGGCAGGCAGAGGATGGGGAGGAGGGCAGCGGCTGATTTTCCTTCAGGGCTTCCCATGGGCCTGTGCTTTGGGCCTGGGGTCTGGATATGCCCTTGCAGAGCCAGAATCAGGACTTTCCATCCATTCTCCCAGGGTGGTGCTGGGGCCTAGGGGCCTGACTCACTACTGGTAGAGGAGACCTGAAGGAAAGTTTATTCTTTGACTGGGGGTAGAAGGGGTCAGGGGTAACTTTCTGGGATCTGACACACTTGTCCAGCAGCTACCCACTGCCGAGTCTGGAATCACTGCCTAGGAAGCTGTGCTGGTCACCAGAGCAACTCTCGGGAGCCTGGAATGAGGTCGCAGTGTGGTGGGCAGGGCCTGGACCTCGAGTTCAAGGATGAGCCCTCCCTCCTGTAGATGCAGGCGCCTCCCTGACAACCCAAACCCTCTGCTCCCATTTCTCTGCCCCAGACGTCCTCCAGACCTTTGCCTGCATTTGCTGAGAACCAGCTCCCAGCTGTTGGATGTGCTGTTGCCACAGTTCTGAGCCCAGACTGTCTCGGAGGGCCTCTCCAGGCAGGGCCAGTAGCACAGCTCCCTTGACCAGTCCTGGGGGCCATATGCTCCCCAGCTGTGCCATTCTCTGTTGCTTCTTGCTCCCCCTAAGTTCAGTAGGTGATGCTTCCAAGCCTGGTCTCCACTTTGACATGTAGAGGAGAGTTCTCTGTGCACACATAAATATCTGACCTTTGGGAAAGTTTCTTTCTCATTGAGGTCTGATCGCAGAGAGCCCTCATGAAGCGGGGCAGCTTTCAGATGTTGAGGCCCTCTCCTCAGAGTCCACGTTCCCAGATCCCGAGAGTTCAGATGGGGGGAGCAGGAGTGGGAGGCTGGATTTCTGTGAGCATCAGAAAGAAACAAATCGGGAAACTGTAAGATTATTAATAGAATGAAATTCTATAAACTGCACTCATACACCGCGACTCACACACCATTCAGGGTATACAATAGTTATTTTTATCTAAATTATTTCCTGAACAAGAATAAGATTCAGATGTAAAATTAAACAACTGTTACTCTATTTAGTTTCATTTTATGGTTAATGAAACTCTGAGGACAATAAGAACTTACAACAGATCTGGAAAATATTATTACTCAGCTGATAAAGAGAATGGTCTATAAATTAACGAGTGAAAGTCGAATAAGAAATATTTCTATTTTAGCATGAACTAACAAAAATGTAAATACAAAATGGAGAAAATTACAAGGGACAACGTGTCACCAAGCAGGTGACAAATCAAAAAATACGAAGCTAGAATGAAGAAAGCGATATAAAAGGTGATTCAGCGGGTGAAGTCACAGTATAAAAATGCCTGATGTTTGGCAGGAATAGATTGGAGGCGCATTTGAAGAGCCCATCTCCTGGAGCTCTCTGGGAAGGGAGGGTCAGCGGGGGCATTGGCCGTCATGACATGAGAACATGGTCTTTAAAGGGAAGGCTCAGTAGCCAACTGCTGCTGGCAAAACTCAGTGCTGTGTATGAGGGGCCTGAGCAGTGAAAAGCCACTGCTGAGTGGCATCAACATGGTTCTGAGAACAAGACATGAGGCCAAAATGCAGCCTCACCCTGCTCCCCTGCACAGCTTTGCCCATTTGACCAAAAGTTACAGCTCCCCCAATCCTGAGGCCTGGCCCAAAACACCTCGCTGGCCTCCCCTCCTGGTCCTGCCTGAAGTCTAGCCACCTTTGCTTCTGATGGCTTTCTTCGGCTCACCTCTCTTAGTCACACTTCCGGCCACTCTCCAGCCTCCCTCTGAAGGATCCCCTTTCCTCCCCTAGCAAGACCAGGAAGCAGTGGACTGAGCGCACCCAGGGTTAATACTGGCAGCTCAGAGCTTGAGGCCGCGCCCCTGCTCTGCCTCTGGCCCCTAGTGGTGAAGGATGGGCTGTTGAGGATGGTTTCTCTGTGGACACTGACCAATCCCCCTCCTGCTGGTGACCTGAATCTTAGAATAGTTACAGGCGGGGGATCCAGAGATGACCTCCTCCGGCTTCCTGCCTCCAGCCCCTCCCTCACTCCTTCCCTTCCTCCCTCCCTTCTCTCCTCCCCTCTTTCCTCCTTTCATCAACGCTTCCTTCCATCAACACTAAGTGTTCCGGGTCTACAGCAGCTAACAAAACAGACAAGATTCCTGTCCTCATGGATTTAGTCCAGTGGGACAGGCAGACATCAAACAAGCAAAGGACAAATCACACTAATATCTATGTATTTGCAAAGGAGATGAAGTGCCGGGAAGAAGAGCAGGGTGTGATGCAAGGCACTAGCAGAGGAGATTTAATTTGGGTGCCCGGGATGGTCTCTTAGCGGGAGAGGTAATGAGGCCCGCACGCAGGCTGAGTGGGAGTCATTCAGGCAGAGCGGGAGGGACGGCGTTCCTGGCAGAGGGGACAGCAAGGGCAAAGGCCCCAAGGCGAGCCTGGCGTGTTCAAGGAGCTGGAAGAGTGCCAGTGTGGCTGGAGCACCGGGAGAGAGGGCAAGATTGACGCAGGAGGAGGCCGGGGAGCCAGGCGGGGGCAGGTGATTCGGCATGGATTTAATTTTAAGAGTGGAAGAAGCCATTTAGCGATTTTTTTTTAAAGCAGGAGAGGAACAGGAGCAGATTTGCATTTTTAAAAAGTTATTGTGGTTGCAGAGGGATGGATGGATGTGGAGTGATGAGGTAGGAGGTTACTGCGGTCAACAAGATCGCCAGTGCAGGGGGTCTTTTATAGGGCAGGGCAGTGGGGCGGCAGGAGCTAGCAGGTGGATTCAAAATATGTATAGGAGTTTGCACTTGAGACACATTAGAAATGAGAGGTGAGAAAGTGGAGGTGCCCGCGGTGGCGTCTAGGATTTGGGCAGAGCAGCCGGGAGGACGGAGGCTCCCCTCATTGAGGTGGGGGCACCCTCTCCTTCGTATGTCTGAAACTGTCTTGTTTTACAATTAAGGGGCGTTAGTGCTGGGCTTTGAAAGAGGCGCAGGAGGCCCCCAAGGTCGCTCAGCCAGTCAGCAGAGCTGGGGTTGGAACTCAGGGACTCTACCTACGCCCGGGTCTCCTTTGCTCCGCAGTGCTGGGCAGATCTCCGCGAAGTTTCCTGCTCCCAGCTGGGGTTGCGATCCCGCGGTCTCAGGACACCCCACCCCAACTGGGCTGGTTGGGCACAGCCCACGCCTCCTTCCCGGGGGATGGGCACCCTCCAGCCCCAGGCAGCCTACTGGGTGGCACTGCTGTGTGCATGCCCTGCTGACCCCGCGTCTGCCCACCCAGGGCTGCAGGGACAGTGCCAGGGAGGCCTCCACACACCAGCCTAGGGCACAGTGGAAGTGTCCACGTGCACATCTCCCTTCCTCCTCTGTTTCTCTCCTCTGGGCGGCCTCCAGCTTCTATTTCTTACTCCCTCTGCCCCTTTTGCCCTTCACATATCCTGGTCATTATCAAATCCTACACCTCGAGAGCTGAAAGTGGCCCTGTACGCAGTGTGTCTTCCACGTCTGTTTATTAAATTGGACTGCATGTCGTATGCGGTCCAACCGCCTCACTTTCCTCCTGTGCTTGGCCCTCTGTCCTTGCTGCCGGGACCCCTCTCCCTCCCTCCCAGATGACCTGTACGTTGTCCATTCCTGTCTATTATATCCTCATAAATTTGCCCCATCAGGCCCCCCTCCCATCTCTCTGGGTCAGGTCCCCCCATTACCTCTCATCAGAATTGTTGCAAAGCCTCTAATTCTCCCCCACCCACAGCCTCTCCCTCCTCCGGTCATTTCATACATTTTTCCCCGCTCAGAATCCTTCAGAGGCTGCCCACTGCCTGCTGGAGAAAATGCAGATTCTTCAGCCTGGCACCGCCTCACCTTGTCCACTTCCCCACTTCCTGCTCCTACAAACCAGCTCTCCCCCCCAAACATGTTTCCATGTTTCCACGTTTCCAGAGCGTTTGCTTCTGTTTTTCTCTCTCTCTGCCTCCCAGTCCCAGAAGTTCAGACCCCTCCCACTATGCCCAGAGCAGCTCCCACAGGCCTCCTTGGTGAAGCCTCCCAGTCTCCTCGTCCTCACCCCCACCCAGCCTGGGAGAGTGTTCCCTTCCTGGGCACGCAGCAGCACCCCCTCAGGCACCCATCGCTGCCTACCTTGCCCATCATTGTTGTGCTGGTGCCATCGGCAGAGGCGGCCCTGGGAGGGAGATGGGGCTCCCTGGGGAGGCTGATGAGCTCAGTGCAGGATGCATGTTGTCTGGGAGGCTTGTGGTGCCCAAGGGGGCCGTGTCTACACTTCCCTAAGCTGGGGGCTCCTAGAGGGCAAGGTCTGTGGACCCTGCATCCCCACCATCCGCATTAGCTGCAACTGGACAGGTCCGTCTCCGCTTCCTCCTCTGTAAGGGGGTTGTTAACAAGACCTACTCCATGGCGTCGCTGTGGGAACAAGTGAGTTAACGCGGAAAAGCCCACAGCACTGTGCTGGCTGGTAGAGGGCCCTTGACAAATGGAAGCGTCATGAATGCAGACATTGGAGGGAGGAGGCTTGGAAGAGGAGGCCATCAGTGATGCCAAGGAGACAGCACCCTCAGGGGAGGCGGGGGGGGGGGCCCTATGTAAGGGGGAGAGGGCCCTGGCTTCCCTGGTGGCCCTCACCAACCCTGCTTCATGGTCCCAGCACCAAGGTGTGTGTGGCTCAGCTCAAACCCACCAACGGGGTGTGCCTCCTCCACCCCTGCAGCTGGGGAAGTGGGGCAGGAGGGGCAGGAGGGAATGGAGTCCCAAGAGATCCCCAGAGAACCATGCTGGTGAGGGTGGCACCAGGAGGACCCTGGCAGCAGCTGGAGCTCAAAGCTGGCTGCAGGTGATTCTCCACTCCTGTGAAGGCCCTGAAGCAGACAGCAGGCATTGGTCCCCATAATGCAGCAGCCTGCTACCTGGGAGACAATGATGGATTCCCCAGGCTGGGGGCTGTGCGGTTAGGAAGGGGAGGCCTGCTCCCTGGGCAGGAAAGAGCTTCCTCCTCCTCCTCCTGAGAGCAAGCCCATGTCCCAGGCTGCTGGGAGGCCCAGGCCCACCCATGCAGAGGCAGCATGGATACCTGTCCAGGCACAGGCACCCTCAGAGCCTCGGCAGCCCCCATGCTCTCCACTGCAGCCTGCCCCATGGCCACACACACCCTCATCTATGGCCACAGGTCCCACATTCTGGTCTCTTCCTGGACCAGCCTGCAGAGCAGGGCCAGTGTCTCCAGGCAACCCCTGCTAACAAGCCTCTGTTGTGAGTGGGGGAGGGCATGAGGGCCCACTCTCTCCAGCAGGACCCGGATGCTTCCTTGGCTCATTCAGGAAAAGCACAGGACAAACCATCCTATCCTGAGCTATGCAGTGGACTGTAGGCAGAACCTGCATTCTGCAGACCTGCAATGTTGACGGTGCTGCAACTTCCTCCACTACTCCGTGGCTGTGGCCCCTGGGGGGGCCTCCAGGTAAGGCAGGTAAGACCCAGGCCAGGCTTGCTCAGCGAATTCTGGGAACCTTTGCTGCCTTCCCACGTTATGGAAGCAGGAGGGCACTGAGACCTGGGGGGCTTGGCTGCCACCTTTGTGAAGCGGCTCATTTGACACGGGCTAGGGAGGTTTCAACGCTAAGGCTAAGTCGGGCCTCACACTTGACCCCTGTCTTCACCTTAACGATTGTGTCTGCTGAAAGCAGAAGGCATTGTCAGAACAGACCAGAGATCCACGCCTGCAAGTTCAAAGGTGTCTGTCCCCACAGGGCTCATCCAACCATGACTTATTCTTCTTGGGGGCTCTTGACGTTTTGTGACTCTGGGAGAGTCCCCAACGGGAAGTGGCTGCTCTGACACTATGAACCAAGGAGGGTGCTTAGGTCCGTGTGGGCCCTCCCCCCAGCAAGCACAGAGGCCTCGTGAAGACCCCCAGGCCAGACTGTCTGACTGAACCCCTGTTGCACAGGAGACTAAAATATTCCAGAGTTGAAGAGAGTGCAGGGAGGCGTGGACATGGAAGGGGTGCCATGCAGATGCAAACAGCCAAGGGGCTGGGGGTGCATCCCAGTTCTCCCAGCTTTGCAGCCTCCCCTACAAAAGGACCAGGTAAGAAACCTGGGTGGGTGGGTGGAAGGAGGGATTACACTGGGATTCCTGCTGCTGGCCTACTTCCTGGGGCTCTCAGCTCCCTCCGCTCCACTCCCTCCCCTCCCCTCCTCTCTCCTCTCCCCAGGTCCTGGCTCTGCCTCCTTGACCTGGTCTGCCTGGAGCCCAAGCTGAGCCCTGGAGGGCACACCTTCACCTCCTGCCCTCCTACCAGAGCAAGGCTGCTGTCTCCTTTGGATCTTTTTGCGGTCTGGGCTTGCTGTTCCTCACAACAGTAGTCAGGAAGCCCTTACCCCAAAAAGTATCTGCAGGAGGCCTTGTCTGCAGGGGAGATGCCCCAAGGGCTCCAGGTGGGTCACACACCAAACCCAGCAACAATGAGTGCAGCTGGGACCTCCTGGCTTTCCCTTAGAGCTGCTGGGTGGCCAGAGGGCAAGCACTGTGCCCTTTAATCATTCAGTGGTTGCAGTGGCTAGTGGGAGATTCCACAAGGTAAGGAAGAAAGCCGAGCGGCTCAACTAAAGGTGTGGTGTCGGTGGCTTGGCTCCCAGCCTTCTCCCTCGGTCTGCGTGACCTCCCTCTGGCCTTCTCTTGGGGGAATTGCCTCTCCCACGTGGTGGCATTCCTGGTCGAATCATCACTCAAGGCATCGTGCCTTCCCCTGCGCACTTGGATACCAGACGCAAGAAGAGTCTGGGAACTGGAATCTTGTGTGGAGATTGGGAAGAAAATGATCAATGCTGATTGATCCTAGAAGCTGTGCCATCTGCGTCTCCTGAATTGCCTGGCGTCTGCCCTTCTGTAACCTGGACCTTCAGCTGCCCCCTTCATTTCATGAGCCACCCCCGAATCCTTCAGATAAAATCCTTTATTGCTTGGGTGAAGCAGAGTCGATACTGTTGCTTAATCGGATACTGAGCCCTCTAGAGGGAGGAGGTGGGATTGCTTACCCGGGAGAAGAGGGGAGGGGCTAGCCTCGGAGGGCTGAGTGACCATCCTCGAGGGAGGCCCACACAGTGTCAGCCCCCGGGGACAGAGCAGAGGGCAGGGGTCACACACAAGGCTTGGGGCAGGGCCCACCGAAACGTTCCCAAAGGTAAGAACAACACTGGGGAGAAGGACAGAGGAGGACCTTCATAATACGGAGCGATGGGAAATACAGGCAGATAGGCTCCTCATTTTCTAAAGTGGGGAGGGGCTGGGTTAGGACAGCTGCAGGTGGCTGTGGAGTGCCTGTCCTTCCTGCCAGGTGCCGGGTGTCTGGGAGATCACCACTGCAGCCGCAGCAAGGCCACGGCAGGTCAGGGATGGCCACACGGGTCTCCATCTCACTTTCCACCTCAGAGAGGACCCAAGTGCGTCGATGCCCTCTGCCTGGAAAGGCGGGCTCCTCCTTAGCTGGAATCCTCTCGCCCAGCTCTGGGAAGCTGCTATGCCTGGCAGCCCAAGGTGAGGGGCACCGTGTCAGGCCTCTCCAAGCCCTTCACCTGTTACAGGGCACACCAGAACCACAGCCTGCAAGAAACAAGGCTGCTGGAAATTTCCTTCCCTATGCAGAAGCTGCTAGAGGCAAGTCTACGCCAACACGGGAGCTGGCCCACACAGAGTTCAAAGGTGCTGACGGATCCTGAGTGGGGCTAGGGGTTCACTGTGGGAGTTCAGGAAGGAGGGCTGGGAGCAGTTACTGTAGATGTGTGAGCTAAACTGAGCTCTCTCCTGGACACAGTCAGATATCGGAGAGGCAGGATGGTGACAAAGGCTGCGGGGCTGTTGAGCCTGCCAGAGCTCCTGCTCCTGATGCGACCCTGACCTCCCAATCCCACCCAACTGCAAAGCAGGTCTTGCTCTGCCGCCTGCCCACAGGTATCTGGGTGGGGAATGCGTATACAGCTCAAGGGTGGCATCGTGTGGTCGTAACGGGGTAGTGCACCCCACAGCCTCCAAAGAGCTCCATTCACAAGTCTCGTGAGTGCTGAGTCCAACTCTGTGATGGACTCTAGGAGGGCAAGGCCTGCCGATCTTGCCCAACAGGACCAGAGTTTCTGTGTGGAGCAGTCCTGAGGGGCACAGAGCCTAAGAGGGGTGGTGGAGAGAAGAGAGAGAGAGATGGAGGCTGAGAGGGAGGGGAGGTGGGAGGGAAAGCTGCTGGAGGGATGGCACCCCTTGGTGAGGGTGTCTACACCCCGGGTTGCTCTCCTGGGTCTAGGCCACCTTCCAAGTGAGTTTCTGGGTCCACATCCCAGGCATTTGACTGTGCTGAGCCCTTCACTTGAGCCCCTGAAACTGCAACTCAAATCCCTGCCACCGTAGGAAAGAGAGTGGGGCCCGGGGAGAGGGCATTATTCAGAAACGGCTCCTGTTTCCTGTGTTAATGGAAAGAGCCTGCACTTCAGAATCAATCAGATCTGGTTTCAAATCTCACGTCCTCACTGTACTAGCTGTGTAGCCTCAGGAAGGTCCTTTACCCTCTGTGCTTCAGTGTCCTCATCTGTAAAGTGGGGACAATAAGGCCCGCCTTGCAGGGACATAGAGAGTAGTCACTGTCAGTACGGTGAGCGTCACTACCATAGAAAGGAAGGCCTCTGACCCTGAGTCCAGGGGTGGCAGCTCTGGGGAGGTGCCTGCTTTGCTGCTGTGCATGGCTGTTTTTCTGCACTTGTGTGAATGTGTCCATATGGCCATGAATTGTCTGATTGAAACCAGCTGTGGTTGCATGCCCCCTTCCTAACTCACCCAGATGGACAGGAGGGTGCTGAGAGCTGAGAACATGTGGCCAGCACTGAGAGAGTTGAGGCAAGTCAACAAGGCCTCGGGGAGCTAGATGAGAGGGAGGGAGGGGCACAGCGGCCAGAGGTGGCAGGGTAAAGGCTGAGCCTTTGGAGGAGGGAGGAAGGAGAAGGGAAGGTGGCACAGAAAGGGTGAAAGAAAGTTTAGAAAGGAACGGAAGAAAGGAGAGCGTACAAGGCAAAATGGAAGTCTCTCCAGGTGCCTGGTGTCCCCCTGTGTGCGCCCCCAGCAGTACCTGGACAAAGTGTCCCTTCTGACCCATGCTGGGCCAAGCTATAGGAATGTCCTTGCACCCGTCTCCTTCCTTCTCGGGCCTCGGCTTCTGCCTCCGTACAATGAGAGGCACATGCTGGATTCCTTCTCTCAGCTATCATCTCCATCCACACCGGGCCCACCTCCCAGGCAGACGAGGACTGGGGTCCCAGCCGCTGTCCTTGAGGGGCTGCTGTGAGGGCACCGAGGAGCATGTAGGCGTGCCAGCCTGGGGGGAGGCAGGCTGAGACGGAAACACCAGGCTCTGGGAGGAAGGAGTCAGAGAAATTACCAGCAATGAAAACCTATAGGTTTCCTCAAAGTACGATTTGAATAGAAATGTCAAACGTACCTGGAGTTATGACACCCTGTAATCCTAACGGCATATAATCCTATATACCAACCTGATAATATCGCGAGTCTGTCTGGCAATACTGCCGCGTGTTAAAGCTGCCTTTCTCCCGGGATGAGCTCTCTCCTCCCAGCAGAGCCAACAGAGTCTCCTTTGTTCTTCCCAGAGGTGGCCTCATCCAGGCTGGGCCTGGGGAGGTGACAGTGACCAAAGCAGTCCTAGAAGGGAGCTGTCATGTCACTAGTAGGGGAATGGACAGTTGTCATTCGGTGCTTTAATTTTTGCCTAATCTGGGGTGTAACCTGAGTCCCCGGAAGCTACTGAGCCCCACCATCAGCCTCTCTGTTCCGGACTCTCTTCTCTCCCACCCTCCCTCTCTATCCTTCCCTCTCTCATTCCTCCTTTCCCATTTCCTTCCCTTCTTTCTTTCCCAGCATCTACGCATTGTTCTGCCAGGGACACCCTCAGACATGGTTCTTTCCTTAGAGATCCTCTGGGATGAGTGTGTCCTCATCCTGTCGGGCTGTGCTCCTAGCTGCAGGGCTTGGGGCTGGGAAGGGGGGCAGACCGTTGCATGAGGTGAGAGCCGCATGGTTAGTGGTCTGTGGGCAGGGGGCTCTCAGGATAGGGGACAGAAGGTCCAGGCCAGCACACCACCTCAGGATGGACCCTAGGCTTGTTTTATGTATAGTATAGCCTGTGCCAGTCCCCAGGACATGAAGTCACCTTTGCTGTTAGCACAGGAAATCTCCTTCTGGGCTTCTTTTAAAGAGGTGGAATTTTTTTTTTTTAATATTTTTTTAAAAATAATTTTATTTATTTATTTTTCCCCCAAAGCCCCAGTAGATAGTTGTATGTCATAGCTGCACATCCTTCTAGTTGCTGTATGTGGGATGCGGCCTCAGCATGGCCAGAGAAGCGGTGCATCGGTGCGCGCCCCAGATCTGAACTGGGGCCTCCAGCAGTGGAGCATGCGCACTTAACCGCTAAGCCATGGGGTCCGCCCAAGAGGTGGAATTTTTAAGGTCAGGGTTGCAGGGTCTTTCACACAATCCAGGAATCTCTTCCCAAACCCCGCATGCCCGTGCTCAGCCTTCTAGGACAGTGGTTCTGGGAGTGTGGTCCCCCAGCAGCTTCAGCATCGCCTGGGGTCTTATTAGAAATGCACATCCTTAGGTCCCAGTGCCAAGAGTGTGCTGAGATGGTTTGTATCACCTCGGGAATAGCAATTTTGTGCATCCCCTCCCCAACTCCACATTTAGTGACAGTCACACTGGGGGCTTGAAGTCAGCCATGGTGGGAATATTTACACCATGGAAATTGGCAAACACTACGAATCAGTGCTTATTTTTCTTTCAGAGAACAGTTTCCAGCACACCACTGGGCTCCATCCAGTCCCACTGAACCAGAGACTCTGGCAGTGGGGCCCATGAATCTGTAATTTAATAAGCTTTCCAGGTGATTCAGATGCACACTCAAGTTGGAGAACCACTGTTCCAGTGGGTCAGCGCTGGTGAAATCAAGAGAAAAAAAGGACTTTAGGGGGTGGGGATGGAAAAAGAAGATGCTGGGGTGGCCAAGGAGTAGGGTTTTGCAAGGAAACTTTGGGAAGGGTAAAGAAAGGAGAGAGAAAGTAAACCAGACCCTGTGCCTTCCCTTCCAGCTGGGCATTTGGCAGGAAGCCCTCCTGACAGAGGTGGGTCTCCAGGGTCTGGGAAGAGGTGCCGAGGAGGTCGAGTGCAGCCTGCCTGGAGTGCTCTGGTTTTTCCAGCTATCTGGAGGAGGGAGACAAAATCAATTACTCTTAGTCATGCGATCAGGAGGGCACAGAATAATTGGCTGGAAAAAAGCCCCTTTCAATGATATTTCTGCAACAACAAAAAAAGCACATTTGCAAGCGTTTCATTGGAGATACAAAAAAGGGAAATCTTGAAAAGTTTCTTTCAGGGACGAGATGAAAATGGAAAATCACAGTACCATACCTGTTACTGCTCACGCAAATGTGTACAGAATGCCATGGGAATGTTCTTTCCTTTGTCCAATTTTGAAATATTTCAAACATACAGAAAAATATAAGGAATAATATAGCAAAAGCCTTGTACCTACCACCAGAAATAGTGAATGTTAACATTTTGCTGCACTTTGGTCACATTATTTTTAAAAAGTAGTAAAACCTTATAGGCACAGGTGAAGTCCCCTTTGTGTCCCTTTTCCTCTCTCCAAAGATGCAGCAACTATCCTGAAACTGACGGCTATTATTCTCATACATGTGTTCATACTTCACCACATGTGAATTACTCATAAATTATACCTAGAAATGCTTCTTAATTTACACATGTGGTATCATTCTCGAACTTGCTTTTTTTCACCTAACATTATGTTTCCAAGATCTACCCATGTGGATGGATGGAGATCTAGCTCCTTCATTTCAACTAATGAATAACATTAAACTGTACAAATAGACCACAATTCATCCATTTACCTGCTGATGGACATTTAAGTTGTTTCCAATTTGTCACTGTCATGAATGATTCTGCAGTGAACATCCTTGAACTTGTTTCTCTATTTCCCTGGAAGTGGTGCTGCTCTCCCTTGGGAGTGTGTATTCCCAGTTATATGCACATTGCCAAATCGCTCACTAGCTGGGCTGAACCAGTTCACACTTGTACCAGTGTGGATATGATACGTCCTAAAGTGTTCTTCATTCAGTGTGCTCTTGGATTGTGTTTTTTCCTGAATGTAAAACCAATTATAAGGGTTTTCTCTAGTTCAGTCCAGACCTTTCTTCTCCTAACTCTACTTCCCTTTAAGGTCTTAAATTCTTCAGCCATGAATTTTTCTACCAGTAGGGTTTTCCAGAATCTGAACCTGGCCAAGAAGGGACGACCAGTTTGTGTGTTACAGGGTGGAGTGGTATGTGTGTGACTCTGTGTCTGTGTTTGTAGCTTTGTACCAAAGCCAACAAGAAGGACTGGGAAAGGCAAGACTTTCCACAACATCTTTTCAACAATCCCATCAAAACCAGGAAAGAAAGGGGTACCCAGTGTGACCCAGAACCCATTCTCATGATGGAGAGTCCCTTTCCTCTCCATCTCTTGTTGGGTGTGGGTTAGAGGGAGAGTTGTCCCAGGATGTCACCCTACTGTTCCATATTCCCTGCTCCCCTACCCCCACCAAACTCCAAATACTTCTCTAAGCTGTGTAAACCCATGGGAGAGGGAAAGAAGTGTGCCGTGCAGGGGAGGGGCAGTCCCATGTGCTCCATCTGGGGGAAAGGGCTGACTTTTTGGCCCTGAGCCTAAGAGCTCTCTATCCATGCCAAGGGCTGCCTCTGGGCCTGTGGGGTTGGGAGAGCTGCCAAAATCCAAGACTGGGCAGTGACAGTGGACAGCCTGGATCTTGGCCACTGACCCTGTCCCTTAGCCCCAGGGCCACAAAGAACTGATCTGGAGTTCCTTCCCTCCCAGGCCCTGAGTCAGGGAGCCTTCAAGGCCTCTGAAGTAGCCTTGAGAAAGGGGGGTAGATTAAAGGGACCACCACAAAATCACCTGTCCCAAACTAAAGACATTTCAAGAGGCAGGAACCCAAAGTACAATTCATAGTTAAGTGGGAGCATGGAGGGCCCTGATCCAAGGATTGGTTTTGGATGGGACTTTTTTTCCCAACACCTTAAGTTTGGGTAGCAGTTGTTTATTTGTAGGAGGTTTTTGTCCTTTCTTAAAAAGATGAAGGCTGAAACCCTTGGCTTCCTTGTTCCACAGGGTCTTTTTGGCCCTAAACAGTCTGTCCTCAGGGACAACAGGTGGCTTACCTCAGGTCGGAGGACAGGAGGCCTACCCACGTGCCAAAGACATCCCACCAGAGACCTCACCTCTGACTCCCACCCACCAGCCAATGAGGACGTGCGGAGATCACATCACTACATCCTGTTTCCCAGCCCAGCAGGGAGGATGGGACCAGTTGAGGAAAAGAGCCAATGTAAGTGACGGATGCCACGACCATGTTGGTAAAGAAGTGGTGGAAGGCAAATGAGTCAGCAGCAAGTTTAAGCAACGAACAATTGCACCATGGGGTGTTTCTCAAATTCTTGTCTACTTTTAGAAAGTATGCAAGGCTTTTCATATAGCGTCTTGATTCTGAAATAGCTACAGAAAATGCTAAAAATGCTGTGGCTGAAGATGTGCCCGCATTTACTTCTTTTCTAGAACAATAGTTAGCAATTGTGCTGTGTGTCCCTAGGCAAATCCTTAACCCAGCTGTCCCTTAGTGTCCTCATCTGTAACGTGATGGGAATGTATGAAAAATGTCTCTGGAGAGTCTTTCCAGTCTAACATTCTTTGACTTGATGTTATGTTCACATTCTTAATGCCCAGGCTAGGTCTACACAATGCCAAGACCACTGGCCAATTCAGTTGGTGTGGACAAAATGTTCTCTCCAATCAATTCTTTGGCTCAGTGTAGATAAAACAACCAGTTAATTGGCACAATTTTTCATTTCACAACTGGTTGTTCTGGTCTCATCTTGACCAGCAGTTCCTCCATAGAGGTGTCCTGACATGCTGCATGTCTGGAGAATTTATAAGATGTGTCATAGGCAATTTGCTGTTAATAATAAACTATTGAGGTTTTCAAATGATTGATGAATTTTTTATCAATTAGAACAGATTCAATGTATCCCTGTGATAATGCCCCTGTCACTCACTTGCATTCCATATGCCTCTCCATGTGGAAGAAGAAGGAGGTAGAGTTACAGCCACCAGCCAGGGCTTGCCTGTAGCTCTGAGCCTACTGGGGACGCCCATGGCAGAATGCCATGAGTCGTACATGTGAATGTGGTCCATCACCTGCAACATGGCATTTGAGGATGACTGATAGAGACCCTGATCATGGTCAGACATCAAGTCACTGGAGACCCAGGCCCTGGAAGAATGTGACCCAGATGTGGACTGCTGCCAACATCCTATGATCCAGCCACCAGCCAATAAAAAAAGAAAGTGTTAAACAGGGTACGAAATGAAGGGCCTGTTCATTATGCCTGTCTCTTGGTCCAAAAAGCATTATTTTACTCTAATTTCTTCATAGGTGAGGAAGAAGAGAGGGCATGAAATAGTGCTTATTGAGCATTTAGGTGCCAAATCCTATGCCAGACACTCATGGCAGGTTTCAATCCTCCTCACCGCATGCTTTCTCTTCTCAGCCATCCAGTGGGATCGTACTTCCTCCCCCTCGTGGTTTGGAGTATGGAATACAGCTTTCTTCCGCTCTCCGAAAATAGAGTGTTTCTATGAAAACCTTTCGTAAGCAGAAATGGCGTAAATCAAAGAAGCAATTACCGTTAATTTATATGGGAACAATTTTTTAGTCTTCCCAGACCCAAAAAATAACCTACCAAATCATATCAAATAACACATAAAACCTAACATAACACTAATGTATAGTAAAAGCAGGAATGATGTGATAAATACACAGCCTGTATAAAGTAGAAATAAAGTACGCGTGGTGTAGTTTCACTTACCGGAATGGGGAAGGCAGCGAGCACACTGGAAGGCTGAGAGGTGGTGGTGGTGATGGGGTGTTAGGCTGAGCTGTCGGAGGTTGGGGTGGTGGGAGGTACAGGAGACTGGGGTGTAGGGGGGAGAGGAAGAGGTCATCTATGAACATCTCATCGTCAACATCTGAATCCACCAGGGCAGGCAGGTCACTGAAGTCTACGCCTTCTTGTATGTCTGCCGGCCTCGATGTCGAATGTCTAGGTTTGTTGTCTGTCTGCCGTGGCTGATGTGGCTCAAGGGGAAGGCTTGCAAACGGACAGTATGCTTGACTGCTTAACCTCTGTAACAGCTCGCTGCAAAACAAACGCTGAACGCTATTTTCGTAAAAGTGAAAACCCTCTTTGGATTTCTTTCAGTTAGCGAGAACAGGTGCAGTACTAATGTAGGTCTTTCGTAAAAGCAAAGTGCATAAAGCTAACTTTTGGATAGCAGGGGGAAACCCGTATTCTGGCGAGTGAGTTGTGAGTAGAAGTGTTGTGTGTCAATTCAATGCCAGGGCATTTAATCACTAGTTTTAAATCCTCTAGTGCTCCCTCTCCCTCAACTATGGGGACTGGCAACAGTCCAGTGGCTGTTCCATCCTTAGCCTGAGTCCTGGAGCAGAGCCCCCAGCCAACTGTGATGCACGCGAGTAATGCATTACATGTGAGGATGAAGTAAGACACGGTTGTTATAAGCCACTAAGATTTTGAGGTCACTCATTACTGCAGCACAACCTAATTTTGTGCTGACTGATGTTACTATATGTGTTTTATATATATATATATATATATATATATATGTTTTGTATATCATAGTAACATAGTGGAAAAATGTGAGCTTTAGAGTCAAAAAACCTAGGCTGGAATCTTAACACTTAGCAACCTTGAGCAAATCTGTAACTCCTCTGGACCTCAGCTTCTTCAACTATAAAATGGTAGTTATAATTCCTATCTCATGATATTGTTATTAGGTTTGGAAATAGTATTTGTAAAATACCTAGCACAGGATTTGGCTCATAGTAGGTCTTCAATTGTAATTATTTTAATTTAATTTATTCCTTAAAATAGGCTTATGAATAAATAGAGATCATGAGAGTATAAGAGAAAAGATAACCCATTATTGATGTTTCAAATGCCATCATACGTTCTGGAGAACCCTGGCCAGGGACCCCAAGGGTAAGTGGAGGTGTGAAGTCATCTGTGCCCACACTCCCCTGAGCTCAGAGAGCTCTAGAAAGGAGAGGAGGCCCCAAGGATACCATTTACAATTTCGTCTTTCCATTGCCAGAGGAAAGACAGATTCCACTTATGGGAGTGATTACCAATACCTTCAGCAGATAAAATAAGAATATGGCAGCGGAGTGGGTTAGTATCCCTGTTAGTTTCACTGAAGCTTGTTATCCTACCAAGCAAAGTGCCGGCCGAGATCTTTCCCAAAGGTCCAATGAGCTAAACTCTTCTCTTAAATCAGCTTATTAGTATTACCTTGCCCACTTCAGCTGGCTTGCCTGGGACCCGGGAATAATCTGGAGAGCAGACTACACAGGAAGGGAGAGGAAAAGATAAGGCATGGGACAGGGGGGATTGAGGGGCCCTTTGTCTCCTCCTGCTCCCCACTGCATCTTCTTCCCTCCCCACCACGCCTGACCTGATAGAGCAGCAGGAGCATGGCCAGGGAAGAAGGTGGGGGAACCATTCCTTCTCTCCCCATGCTGGTCGCTCTGAAAACCCTCACAGTCCAGGGCCAAAGCTTGCTGCAGTTCCCACATATATTTAATTTGGTGGAGTATGTCACCTCCAAGCCCAGTTTTCTCTAAGATCTGCCCCAGATCTCTGTTTTCTTCTGAAATGCACATCTTGACCATGAACTTGGAATTATGAACATTCAATGGCCCACCCCACGGAACTCCTCTATTCTGCCTCTGGGATGGAAGTTCCCGGGACGTATTCACACGTGTGGAGTGCAGACTGTCACTCAGGGCCCACGGAGAACTTGACCACCACGTTGACCACCCTGCCATCAGCAATAGGTCACACAGGAAGTGTTGGGTGAGGCCCCCACAGCCTTTGTTGAATGAGAAATAAAGAGATGTCCAGTTCCGTGTGGTACAAAGCACCACATGCTTGGGCAGATTTTACACCTGCCATTAATCTCACCCTGACTTGCTCTTGATTAACTTTTGACTTTTCCCATGTAGACCAAGGCCCATGAGAATTCCCACGGCAAGTGGGGTGACTGATCTCCAGCAAATGGGTGATTCTCCTAGGTTAGGAAGGTTAAACAGAAGCAAGTATTAGATGCACATGGGTTTGTGCTCAGGAGTTTATAGCATGATAGGAACAGAAATAAGATTGTAGGATTGAGTCCTAGAGGGCCAGTTAACCTCATTTTGATCAAGATCTCAGATTGTACCCCGATCCAGATTAAAATCTATAGAGTGGCTTCCGTGACCACGATCGGGACAAGCAGTGGTCTGCTGGAGCAGACTCATACTGGCTTATGAGAGCCAAGTGTAAAACAGTCAAGAACTTTGTGAGCCAGTTTCTAAACCATTCGTAACTTGAAATCTATTATGGTGGGAGTATTTACACCATGGAAATTGGCAAACTCTACACACTAGGGCTTTTGTGTGTGTATTTTTTAGAGCTACTTTACCAAGGTATGCATGGCTTCTAGCAAAGCCATTCCTTTCACTGGAAAAACAATTCCAGGGATAAGATCAGAGGAATCAGTTTTGTATATGGGAAGAACATAGCCCTCTGGAACCTTAGACAGCTATGAGGACTCTAAAAAAAATGTAATATTGATAGAAAGTTTGACCAGATGGGGGGCTGTGGCTTCAGTCCCCGTGCTGAGATAGTAAATGTAAAAGCTTTAGCTGAAGTGAAAATTACATGCAAATATTGGGTTTTATAGAGCTGCAGGAGCCTGTAGTCATGCTCTATAAAAAGCCTGTATGGAGTTCTCCGAGGAGCAGGGGTCTCCCAGTGATGTGGCCTCCAGGGAGCAGTCTCTAGCCCCCGAGTCTTGCAGAGAGAGGCTGCCACCTGGGATTCAGCTGACTGTGCCCCATGCTGTGGGGGCTGCTGTAGGAGGGACACAGAGCTTTGAATAATCTATGTTTAATCTGAATTGTGTCCCCCCTACAAATTCATAGGTTGAAGCCCTAACCCACAATGTGACTGTATTTGGAGACAGGGCCTTTGAGGAGGTAATTTAGGTTAAGTAAAGTCATAAGGGTGGGGCCCTAATCCAATAGAACTGGAGTCTTTATAGGAAGAGGAAGAGACATCAGGGATGTGTGTGCACAGGGGAAAGGCCACGTGAGGACACAGCAAGAAGGCGGCATCTGCCAGACATTTACCCTGCTGGCACCTTGATTTTAGACTTTCAGTCTCCAGAATTGTAAGAATACAAGTTTCTGTTATTTAAGCCACCCAGTCTGTTATGGCAGGCCTAGCTGACTAATACAATCTACAATCCAGATTGCTTGTTTTCTGTTTTAGTCTGTTTATGGATCAGTTTTGCAGGATAAGACACCTTTCCACAATTCTTCACAGCCTCTTAACCCTGCCTGAGGTTCTCCACGGTCCCAGTCACCCAACTGTGAAGCCAAAGTGTGAAACCATGTAAATTGAGTCAGATCCTTGGCAGGTTACCATAGCAGGGAAACTAAGATTGAACATGGGTAGAACTTGGCTCTGTCAGCCTCTAGTTGTAGGATCCTGGGCAAATCCTCAACACCTCAGTGCCTCAGTGTCCTCAGCTATAAAATGGGGGCAAAAATACTATCCTCCCTTATAGGATTATGATCAGGGTAAACGAGAATGTAACAATAAGCTCATAGCACAGTGCTCAGTGAACAATCCCTCCTAAAACAAGGGCAGCCTGGGTGCAGCCTGGGTTGGAGACAGATCGACTTCCCTGGCACTGGGTGGGTGGAGGAGACCGAGGGGGTGGGCTGCCTGTGAGGGCAGGGTCTTTCCTCTCCAGGCGACCTACAGTGCAGAGGAGTAGGTCATCCTACTAAGACAGCTCCTCTCGGCACTAAAACCTGCCCCCAGTTGAATTTTTCACTCTTCTGATTGTTCCCAAACAGGATGAGACCTTCTTCCTCTGGAGAATACTGTGAGTCTTAATAAATAAGATAATGAAGCAAAGGTTCCACTGAGAGCCTGGCTCTCAGCAAGCACTCAATAAATGGTAACGATTCTATCTACACGCCTCCCACAAGCAGCTTCACGCCACTCTTCAGTGCAGCTGTGGCCACAGGACTGAGGCCTAATTTGGATCCTTTCAATGGGAACGACATTGGGTAACTTTATTAACCAACTCAGTTCATCCTTTCTAAGAGGAAAAGCTCTGTTCGTGCCAAAGGCTTCTCTGAGCCCTTCCCAAACTCCCGGAATTGAACAGGCTGAATTCCCCCAAGGATGACCCTTGCCAGGACACAGCAAAGCCGAGCAGTGGTCCTCCCTGACACCCTGGTCCTCCTCGCCATGTCTGCTGATTGACAACTTGGCTCTGTGGCTTCACTGGACTCCAACCCGCTGCCCTCCGAGCTCTCAAGTCCTCCGCCAGGAATGAGACCACTTGTGACCCGGGAAAGAATAGAAACCAACACCTGCCCTGACCCCTGGCAGGAGAGTTAGACTTGTATCAGGGACTTGAGCTGCAGGAAACGGTTCCACTTACTGGTGGTCTGAACCTAGGGGAGTTTGCCTCACTGAGTCAAACTTGATGAGCTGTGACATTCCGGCCACGGTGCTTTGTATCTGACTCCCAAGGGGCTCCCCCTAAAGTGACTGCAGGTTCCTTCAGCAATTTCTATTTTTGTATCTCCTGGGATCATGCTGAGCTCACAGGATGCTCAGGTAGAAGCCATTTTGTGTCTCTGTGTCATCTTCTGGTTAAAAGTACTTTAAATGTCATGTTCTGCGATGGCCTGCTTTGTACCCACAAGAAAGCAGGCTTTGCAGAGTCAGGCAACAATGGGGTCAGTTTACAATTTAACCTTATCAGGGACCTGGTTGCCAAGGGACCTTTCAATGGAGATTAGTGATAACAAACTTGGCAAAGAGCTGAGACTAAGAAAGAAATTCAGGTGAGGAAAATCCTCCTGCTGATTCAGAAAAAGCGGTCACAGGTTTCAAACATTCTGGAAACATCGAACATAATTTACTCACTTTATGAACACTACAAGGAAGCAGGACTGAGACAAAGAAACTTCTCTACTGAGAAGTTGTAAGGGTTCAGGAAGGGGTCCTTAATTAAACATCAGAGATCAAAGCTGAGAAAAGCTGCAGACCAGGACTCTTGACAAATCTGACCAGAGTTGGCACACATCTGAGAAAGTTAAAAGATTCAGAGTCAATTAATTCTATCCAAGCCAGGATTATACTAAATAAAGGATGGCAGCACTAATAATGAAGATACTGGTTTATGCCTAGGTGCTTGCATTTCTTTGGATCTAACTCTAACTACATATCCTATTTTAAACTGATTTTTTAAATTCTTTGTTCTTGATTATTTTAATAAAAAGCTCTATTTTAATTTATTTAAAGAACACCATGCCACTAGAAAAGCATGCTTCAGTTACTAATGCCTTTGGGGAATTTAGCAATTCAAGCCCAGCTAACTATCTCTTGGCAGTTTATTCTAAGCACAGGCAAGGAACCTCAAAGGAAATAACAATCTGTGGGGTACTAGTGATGTGAATCTATAAAGTTCTAGTAACTGTCATAATGCTTGATCAATACTTATTAATAAACCCCACCTAGAAGGACAAGATTTAAAAGCCTGAAAATACCCATAGCCAATGTGCTAATGATAAGTAATAACAGTGAGAAGGGGATCAGACACGGCATTTCCCTGGGGTGATGCTTCTGTGCTTTAGGCAAAAATGGGAGCAAATGATTCAGGCAATATGGCCAGAGGGAGGCCCAGGACTTCTGCCAGACGCTGCTCCTCCGGCTCCATTTGCTTGGATGGAAGGGATGAAAGGAACGCTCCCCAAATCCTCACACACACACAAAGCACTGCAAGTTCTGCACTAGTGAAGGCCTTCTGCACAATGTCAAGTCAGACCCCTTGGAGGTTCCAAGAGCCAAGGGAGATCCTTGGGGTTCTGAGATATCCTAGGGCAATTCTTTTGGCTCAAAGATGTAGAACAGGAGACACTGGGATCCCAACAAAGAGAGGGCAAACTGCCCTGTGGCAGAAACACATATTTCTCACCAAATATCCCTGTGCTCACCAACATTCTCAGCCCTCTTATTGGTTTGGGGCCGTGTGGCTGATAGCAGAAGTGATAATGGTGAATCTTGTCTAATCAGTTGAAGGCCTGAAGAGAACAAAAAGACTGACCCCTCCCCTGAATGAGAGAGAATTCTCCAGCAGACAGCCTTCGGACTCAGACTGGAACATCTGCCTTTCTGGGTCTCCAGGCTGTCAGCCCACCCTGCAGATTTTGGGCTTGTCAGCCTCCATAACCACCTTCTTCAATTCCTTAATATATCTATATTTTCAATTGGTTCTATTTCTCTGGAGAACCCTGACTAATACACTTGCCCAGAGAAAAGTAGAGTGGATCTCTGGGCCCGAGTGTGGAGAACGGATGGGAGCCAAGACATGGGCATCTCAAAGGGACCAGAAACCCAGATCCACGTGCTGCCCCCTCCATCCACTTTCCACAACATTACCCCCACACACACACCTTCCAGCAACCAGATGTTAGAGGCTTGGGGCTTTAGGGCAAACTCCCCCAAGCCTGCCCTCCCCAGGTCACAGCCACCTTTGCTCTGTGGGTCCAGCCTCCATGGTGGAGACAGCTCCTGGGCTGGAGAGCAGGGACTTAGGTGGTCAGGAGACATGGGCAAGTTGTTACCCAGTGCAACCTCAGGACCCTCTCCTATAGAAGGGGAAAACCGCATCTGCCTCTCCTGCGCACGGGGATGCTGGGAGGATGAGCAGAGAACGATGTATGCGAAAGTGCCTGGTGAGTGGACAAGAGCTATGCGGATACGAGGTGCTGTTACCCAACAGTCATTCATTTCACAAACATGCTTTCTGCCAAGAACTGTGCTGCGAGTGGAAAGCCAGGATGAAAGATGCAATCTGTTCTCAAGGAGTTCTCAGTCTAGTGGGTGAGACAGACAAACGAGGGATTACAGTGGGGTGTGGTGAGTGCTAAAATAAAGGCATGCCCAGGTGAAACTGGAGCACAGGGAGGGACTCCTTCCTCATCCTAGAGGGGTGGGGGAAGGCTTCCTGCAGGAGGGGACATCCCTGAAGGATGAGCAGAGTTTAGCCAGATGAAGAAAGAGGGGAAGGGTGTCCAGGCAGAAGGACCTGCAAGTGCAAATGTTGGAGGTGTGAGAGGGTTTACATGTTTGAAGCTATGGTTTGCAGCCACCAGCAGCCAAGTTTTGGGCCAGAGAATGAGGAATAGTGGACAAAGGTATAACTCAGAGGATGTGGGGAGGCAGGTGGAGCCTGCTCCCAGCTTCCATGAGGACCACGCCCTGTCAACACATCATCCCAGCATCAGTGTCTCTTCCTCTCTGCTGACACTGCCTAGGACCAAGAAACTACCAGACTTGCCCTGGCCACAAGTCACAAGGAGGAACCCCATGGAAACTTCTCCCCCTGCACCGCATGCAAGGATGTGCACACACATGTGACACTCAGACACAGATACGCAGCAAAACATGCTCAGAGATACACACGGGTGCAGAAATTTAGGATCTTGCCTGAATTTCCTAACAAATATAAAAGAGCACACACACCACACACTCACAAACACACACGAAAAATGCAAGGTCCTGCTCAGAATTTGCCAACACAAAACAAGTGCTGTCATAGCACCTGCACCTCAGAACCGTATCCCTGATCTGCCCAGCGGCACCCAATGCCTCCTCAGCCAGCCAGCTATCCCTGCATCCACGCCCCCAGCCCCATCACTCCGCTCCTGGGACGGCTGTGCTGGGTTATTTGCAAGGTGAACACTCAGAGCTTGGGAAGAGTAAGTAGCAGTTCTGCTGTGCTTTGCAACCCGCCCCTCACTCTCTAATTCTTTTTTTCTGGAGGACACTTAGCAGTAAAGCCTGATTTATGAAGTCCCTAAAGATTTGAACTTTCTGCAGAATTGGCTGCAGCTTCTAGTGGGTTAGAGTCTAATTGGAGTGGAGCAGAAGCCAGGAGCTGTGCTGGGGAGGGTGAGGGAGGGAAGGAGCCACAGCCCGGGAGCCACACCAGGCCAGGGTCCCCAAACCGCCTTCCTCCCCGGCAGGGAGCTGAGAGACACCCAGAGTGTGTGTGTACGTGTGTGTGTATGTGGGTGACACAGGGCAGAGGATGAGTCCAGGAAGGCAGCGGGGTCAGAAGATCTGCGGTTCGAGTGACCACTCATCATTGCTAACATTCTAGCCAAATCCAAAAACTCCCCAAGCTCTGGAGGCTCCCAAGGTCACAAGATCAAGTGCAGCCTAAGTCTACTCTACCCTCCATCTTTCTCACGTCCTGGGCCAACGTCCACCCTGGGGTCAAACATTCACATCCCTTCCCCAGCAGGCACTCCATGAGGGCCAAAGAGGAATTCTGTAAGGGCAGAGAGAAATCAAAAGTCAGAGGCTTAACTCTCCCTGGTGAAAATAATGGAAGAGACTTCCCCACCCCCACCCCACTCCCTTCTTAGAGCATTTACTTTAGAAAACTTAAAATTGGAAGTGCTTTCTCTGTCTCTTTGAAATGTATGTAAATCTTTTCAAAAGCTAAATAAACCTCTTGCCAGCTTTTACCCAGGCGTGTCTTTCTCAAGGACCCGAGAACTACTTCTTTGAAATGTAATCATCGGGGAAGCCATGCCCCATCTCCTAGTTTCTGTGGGAGGGTAGGACCCTAACTTCAGCTCCACGTTGCAAAACTAGCTCTTGTCATCAAGAGGTGAGAAGTTTATTTTTCCTTTGGGTGAAAGCAATAAGCAAACACAGACGGCCACCCCAATAACCAGGTGAATCTAGGATGAACTGTGCGTGACAAATGTGCTGTCAAGTTCTCCTACCTGGTGTGTAGTAGCTGCTTATCTATAGAAGAGGGAGATTTCTTTCTGTCTTTGCAATCTCTTAGCAGATGGCCTGTGATGTGCATCACATTCCGGTTTAATGCTTATTCAGTGAGAAACTGTTTTCTTCCTCTTCTACCTCCGTGGAAAGGTTTGCTGGATGGGAGAAGAGTTTGTTTTAAATTCTATTCCCCACCAATCCCATGCTCTCCTAAAGAGAGTTCACAGCTATGCCCTGCCCAGGCCCTTCAGGAGGAAGGGGGCCCCAGAGTAGAGCGGGGAGAAGCATGCAGGCCCTGATGAGGCCAGATCCTGCAGGGATAACGGAGCCTGGGCATCACCTGGAAGAAACAAGCTCAATTCCACCCTGGACTGGGGGCAGCCTCAGCAGCTGGACCGGGTCTCCCAGCACCCAGCCTGCCCTCCTTACAGGGCTATTTGCCCTGGGTTCACCTGGCTCTCTTTCATGCATTGATCATTAAACTTCTTTTGTTTTCCCCTTCCAGAATAGTAATCCTATTCAGCAATTCTTTTCTACTTTGCGTACAAAGCCCACACGTAATAGATGTCCAATGGAGGTTTGCAGATTCTGTTTCTATCTACTGAGTCCCTTTTGTTCCCACAGTGAACCTCATTCATCTGGACCCCATTTATGACAATATTTTTTACCTTTGTAGGCAAACACTAAAGTGCATTTTGCTTTTTCTTTGAAGAAAGATTATGTCAAGTAAATCTGTCAACGAATTTGCTGGGAAGCGTTTAATTGACTTGAGAGTAGGAATTTTTTGAGCATGTAACGACTACTTTGCATACTGAATTGCTGGATGTTGATTCTTTTTCTCCTCCACTCTCCCTCCCCACAGGTAGTTAGGAATCCAGCGAAGGACAGGCCACTCGTCACCTGGTCTCTGCCCTCGTCAGGCTGGGGCTGGTGGGCTGCCTAAGGGCTTGGCCCGGAGGGGCCATTTGGTTTAAGCCTCTGGAGTCTAATTCTGAACGCTGGCTGCTCTTTCATGGCCTGGGGAGCTTTAAGAGGATACGTGCCGGGGCCGGCCGGTGGTGTAGTGGTTAAGTTCGCGTGCTCAGCTTCAGCAGCCCAGGGTTTGCAGGCCCGGATCCTGGGCGCGGACCTATGCACCGCTTATCAAGCCATGCTGTGGCGGTGTCCCGTATACAAAATAGAGGAAGATGGGCACAGATGTTAGCTCAGGGCTGATCTTCTTCAGCAAAAAAGAGGAAGATTGGTAATGGACATTAGCTCAGGGCTGATCTTCCTCACCAAAAAAAAAGAAAAGTACTGATGCCTGGCACCAAGCATAGCGAGTCTGATTTTCTTAGGCTGGGCTGAGAACTGGGCACCAGAAGCCTCTGATGTGCAGCCAGGGTGAGAACCACCCGGACGGGAGAAGGAGCCCTGACTTCTCAGTCAGACTGACCAGAACTAGAATCAGGACTCTGCTGGGTGACTTTGAGCAGGTTAATTAACCTCTCTGATCCTCAACTGTCTCATTTCCAACATAAGAATGGTGTTACCCACCTTGCAGGGTTGACTGCAGCTGACACACCTGGTGGCTTCCTCCACTCTCCTGGCACAGCATGGGTTAAATGTCTCAATTACTCTCCCTCGTGCAAATTTATATCAGTAATTAACTGCTACCAATAAAAATTCAGGTTTTTTCAATAAAAAGGTGCTTCTTTTTGGGACAAGGAAAAGAGGATGCCAGTGCCTGCCTGTCCTCCCAGTCTTTGTGAAGTGTCATGACAGCAGCTCCTTCACTCATAAAACCCTATTTCAGGGTGCTGATACTTTTGAATCAAATTTCAGTTAATTAAACCCTCTCTGAAATTCACTAGGGAAACTCTTTACATAGATTTAAAGTCCTGCATGCTTGATCTTACTGTAAATAAATTAATTCTTTTCTGTTAGAAATAATCACATTTGTATCACAATATAAAGATGAAGTAATTTGGCTCAGGAAATGAGTCTCAAACTTAAAATCGGATCACGTGGGTTCTGGACCATTCGTGTGCCTTCAGCCAATGCCCCTCACCTCTCCTAGCCTCTGTTTGCTCAACGAAATTTCAGACTGAGATTCTGACAAATGGGGTTGAAAATACTGCTGCTGCTATGCAGGGTGTGTGATTTCATAGCTCGTGCCTGATGCCGACATCAGCAGGCAAAGATGCCATTTCACAGCGCTGCAGGCTGTGACCAAGAGGTCTTCAAAGAACCTCCTTTTCCCAAGAGCGCCCTCCCATCAGACGTTCTCAACCTGCTATTGGTACCGCACTCTGCCAGGTGTAGAGAAGGATGAAGAGAAAACGGATGTGGATTCTGCCTGCCTGCCCTCAAATAGATTGTGGTTTGGAAGTTCAGGTAAGTCATACATGTAACTAACTCTAAAGCACAGTAGACAAGGTGTCCAGCTGGGAGTCAGGGCAGGCTTGTTAGAGGAGGTAGTGTTTTAACTGTGCCTTGGGGAAGAACGGAGTTTAGATAATGGGGCAGGAAATGCCTTCCTCCCAATGTCAAGGATGCAAAGGAGCCCAGATGTGAAGGGAGAAGTGGTTTGAGAGCAGGAGGTACAAAGAGAATTGATGGGAAATACACGTAACAGGCGGGCAGGTAGCTCCTGGGGGTCTCAGGTTACTTTAGGGTATTCCTAGAGGTGAAATCGCTGGTGGAAAGGAGTGCATATTTTAAGGCGCTTGGGACACATTGCTCAAGTGGCCTCCAGGAAGGATGTTCCAATGTGCACTTCGCAGGCAGGAAGATGCCAGCAGCCTCAACCTGAAAATGTGGGACAAGGACATGCAGGGGTTGTGCGTTGGGGTGGTCAGTTCAACAAACATTTACCAGTCACTGGGTTGGGTGTGGTGATGCAGAGATGAACAGACATATTCCTGCCCTTGGGGAGCCCAGTCTGGTGGGAAAGACAGCCCAGGGTCCAGCAGTGTGGGCAAACCTGGGGCTCCCTTGAAAGCTACAAGTAGGTTTGTGAGCTGGAAAGAATGTCCTTTCTGGGTTTTTCCTCTTTGAGGCACCTCACTCACCTCCGCAGAGTTACTTACACAGCTCTGCCGATTCTGGTCAGGTTACCTGGCTCTCCAAGGGACAGCTAAATTTCCCAGCTGCACCCCACTTTCTGCCGAAGTCCTTATTCCAGCCACTGTCCTTCAGCATTGAGGGAATTTCCAAGGTGCTTGGTGGCATCTGGCCAGCTCCCTGCAAGTGGTATAGCTCAGCCTTCTCAGGCCCGCAGGTGGGAAAGCCGCCATGGAAACCTCATCCAGGGAGCCCTTGCAGGAGGCATTCAAGGCCTTAAAATACGCAAACCTGCTGACCCCACTTTTAGAAATGATCCTAAGGAAGTAAGCAGGAATATTTGCAGAGCTTTATCTATAAGATTATACATGACAGCATTGTTCATGAGAAGAAAAAAAATCGTTGAAAATGATCTACATTTTCAGCCATGGGAGATTAGTTAAATAATTTATGGCATATTCACACAATGCCGGTATTATAAATTACATCATGGAAGACTATTTAATGACATGAAAAGCAAGTTTAAGAGAATTGAAAATATCACATTGCAAAACAGTATTACTGTATGATTCTATTTATGGTGGAAAAAAGTATGTATACACTTATCTAGAGACACAAGGAAGAAGAGGAAAGTTATGCATAAAAAACATAAAACATTAGTGATTTCAGGGTAGTGGGATTATAAGAAATTTAAATTATCTTCTCGGGATGTTTTCTACAAGAAGTATTCATTACTTGTATAATCAGAATAAAAGATACTCTATTTTTTAAAGTGACATCTCCCCAGGCACAGGACAATGTCTCCCATCTAAGACACGCCTAGGCAGGAGCTGGGTGCTGGGTACTGGGGAGCCACACTGTTGGGCACAGGCTGGGCCTAGGCAGGTCCTCCAGAGCTCCTGGGTGCTGGGGCCTGCTGCTTAACCATGCAGGGTGCCATGCAGCAACCCCGCTGATGCAACGTGCTGCAGGAGAAATGCACTTGGCGGCCTTCCCTCAGCTCTGGGCATACAGATCTTCCCACTCCTTGGCCCCGTTACAGGTCGTGATGGGACAAACCAGGACTCAGGCCTGACAGTGCCCACTCAGCTGAGCAGGCACGTTTGAACTCCTTCCCTCCCTGACTGCTCAGCTCATACAAACCAGGCACCTTCTTGAGAGAACCTTCCAGACTAACCCTATCCTGCAATGTGCTCAGAATGCCCCTTCTCTAAGTAATAATTAACATTTGTAGAGTGGCTACATTTTTACTTATAACAACCCGAATTATCCTCACAGCAGCCCTATAAGGTGGTGCTGTAATGCTCTCATTACGGATGAGGAAATGGAGGCAGAGAGAGCGTCAGTAACTTACCCAAAATCATACACTTATGAGTGGCAGAGCCAAATTCAAAATCAGGCAGTGCGGCCCCAGGGCCAGCCCTCAGAGACACCATGCCATACAGCCTCTCTGGCAGACAATTCATGTCACAGTCGTGTTTCCATGGTGATTTTGAGTTCTTCCCAGATTTTTCTGGAGGGTCACTGAGAAGGTGCTGCATACCCAGCACAGCTACTATTCCAACTGCAGGAGAAGCGGGTGCATCCTACTGAGCTAGACTCTAGCTGCTGGAGGCGTGTCTACAGGGGATTGTGCAAGTCGTCTGGTAAAACACCTCTGTGAGGGCCAAACATGGGGCTGGAGACTCTGGAAGCCTCATGGTGCATTAGATCTGAGCCTTCCGTAGGCTGCTTCTCCACAGCATCTTCTCAAATGCCTGTTTAGCCGCCCGGGTACCTGGGAAGGGTCCAGCTCTGCACAGGATCATGGCCCGAGTCCTTCCACTCCAACAGAGAAGAGAGATTAGGTGAGAGGAAGAGCATGCAGCCCTGAGGGTGAGCCTGTTGGAGTCGACCTCTTGGCTGTCATTTCTTTCTTCAGAGTTTCCAGGCTGGATTCCAACCCGGGATGTAAGAGGCCGTTACCAAGTCTGGGCAAATCAGCCCAACCGTATTAACGAGGGTTATCTCAGCATGGTAGGATTAGGGATGACTTTCTTCATGGCTTTGCTTCTTTGCATTTTCTAATTTTCTGCAATGAACATGATTATTTGGGCAATTAAATAATTAGAGGGAGGGAAAGTTAGTTGCTGACTGTTGCTCTGTTGAAAAACAGTTGCTCTGTTCTTCACAGGGCTCTTTCCTGAACCTTCTGTAGACTGCTGAACTCCAGGGTGTCTTCTATTTCATGTGGCTTCCTCAGAGCTCCTTCTGACCTTTACACCTCAAGCTCCCATCCTCACCTTCTTCTTTCACACCCTCCAGTGCACACTAATCTACTCAAAACCTTGCAGACTACACAGCGTTTCACAGGCTTGAGCCTGCTGGTCCCCACAACCCTGATTTCATGAGAAGTCATTCTCCTGTTTTTGAAGTTGCTGCCTGGAACCACATCTCCATCCTTGGCCCCTCACCTGGACTTCAGCCCCAATTAACTGCAGGACATCTGCAACCAGACGTCCTAAACAACCACGCTGACGACAAGCATCTCAGTCCCCTCCTTCTTGCTTCCCTCCACATCCAGTCACACCCCGCCCCCTTCCAGTTTCTTTGTCCCTTCCAGCAGCACCATCATTGAGTTCTAGGTGGGAAAGTTTATAGAACTATAACCGCTTTTTCCTCCTAGGGTTGGTCATTCAGTTAACAGGGTTGGTGTTCTTTTCTTCAAAATATCTCTCAGGTCTTTCCTTCCTCTGTCTCCCCACTCCCCCTCACTCATGCTGCTGAACCATTGCTGAGCACCAGGACTAAAGCCTACTTGTTTTTGCATCTCCAGGATCTAGCAGAGTGCCCGGAACATAGTATGCCCTCGATGTATGCTGCTTCTTTGAAAGAATGAATGAAAAAATGGGTGCAAAAAATAATCTTTTATAATTTTTCTCCTTGATTTTAGTTTTTTCCCTGCAATCCTTCCTATATTTCTCTGCCAGTTGAATGTCCCAAAATGGTGACTTGACCATGTGAATCCCCTCTAGTGACTTTAATGGCTCCCGCTCTCTGTCAAGGACCTTCAAAATCCAGGCTCTCTTTGCCTTTCTTTGTAAAGAATTTGTTCTCTTGCTCCCTGGGGCTCCCCACCAGCCGACCTGGCCCCTCAGGATCCTCTCATGGCCCTCGTCTGGTCGCCTTTTCCTTTTCTCTTCTCAACAACTTAGCCTCCTGTGCTGATGCTTACTACTGACTAATTTTTTTATGAGTTCAATGTGGTGTCCTCTCCTGTGGTGAACTGATTATGGTAATAGTCCCAATCTCTTCATGTCTCCCCTTATTGTAATCTCCTCCCACAGTGACTCCGGGCTTGACCATGTGACTTATTTCGGTCAATGGGAACACAGCAAATATGAGTTAGCAGAGACTTGAAAAGTGCTTGCACATTGGGGTTTTCCCTCTTTTGCTGCTCCTGGGAGCCCAGGAACTGTCACAACGTAAACAAACCCAAGCTGTCCCAGTTACCTGCATCATCTAAGCTGACAGCCAGCCAATCACAAGACATGAGCAAGGCTGTAGACCCCTGTAGACCCCTCTAGACCCCAAGCTGACTGCAGTCACTGAGTGAGCCTAGCCAAGACTAGCAGAAGAACCACCCAGCTGAACCCAGCCCAAGTTGCTAACCCATAGAACTATAAGCTAAATAAATGGTGGTTGCTTTAAGCCACTAAGTTTTAGGGGTAGTTCGTTATGTAGCTCACTGAATCTGTAAGACTTCGTGTTTGTTGACTGGAGGAAGAATGCTGTAAAGATCACCTTTTGACACTCCCAGGTACAACTACTGACATCCTAATAGAGGTTTGAAAACATCCACTAAAAATGTTGGTTTATTTTTTATTATTTTGTTTAAGAAGGTCCATAGTGGAGGAGGGAGAGGGGTAGGAGAAAAGGAGACAAGGAAAAGTCAAGAGAAGAAAGGCGAGAAAAAAAAGACAATGTAACATAACCAGCATGGATCCTTCCTGCTTGTACAAAGCCCAGCCAGGACAGTGGTCAGCCTGAAGCACCAGTGGTGGCCTGGCTGGAGGAGGCTGGACACATTTGTCCAAGGGACTTCTGGATTCTCTCACCCACTTCCTCCAATACATGTGAAAACACACGCCTTGCAAGACTTTTCCAGGACTAGCGCATGGCCTGTAACTATCTACACCCTAAAGACACGGCCCCTGGCTTTCTCCTTTTTATAATGCCACCGACTCTAGCATTCAGTCAGTCTGTGGAAGATGTACAGCAAAGCTGACTTACCCACCCAGAGATCAAACGAAACCCCCGCCTCCTTAGCTAGCCCTGGGCTCTATTCACCAATTGAGAACACCCAGCCTGGGGGCTGGGGAGCAAAATCTAACATGCTTTCATTTGCTGAGCCTTTAGAAAGCGGGGACATTTAGAGTCCTCCACTATAAGGAGCAGCCCCTCTCTAAGAAAGAGCAGGTATGAATGAGTCAGCGTTTGGTTATGGCTGAGTCTGTCCACCTTCCACCATCCTCCACTAAGAAGGCCTGTTGGAAGCTCAGAGCCTGAGCCAGAATCACCAACATGAAGCAAAATGAAGTGAAAGTCAGTTTCTTCAAGAGTTGAATTAATACAATGGATCATGTATTAATGAAAAAAATCGTCAGGCAGAACTAGAGGAAGTCGAGAAATAGGTTAGACCCAAGAGTGGGAGGACTTGCAAGTGTGTGTGATCCCGTGGAAGCCAGCGGACCTCACGGTGAGCTCTCTGTCCATCTAGGTCATTGCTGGGTGGCCTGAGTCCCTGGCCCTGCTCCACTTTGTCAAGCTGCAGTCTTCACCCTGGCCTGCCAGAAGTGTGTTAACAAGAAGTCACTGTCATATTTAGTCAGCCATTTATTCCACGGATATTTACTGAGGGTCCACTATATGCTGGGTACTGCTGAAAGCTAGGAATAGAAACATTTGGGCAAAGCTTCATTTACCAGTTTATAAAGCCCTCACTAAGTCTCAGGCCCTGGGCTGGGACTGGGCAGACCCAGTCTTGACCCTCATGGAACTTATATTCTCATGAATGGAAACCAAAAAACAGACAAATTAGAAATCAACTAATTGATTGATTATAGTTTTTGATTGGTGCTATGTGGAAATACGCAAGGTGCTCTGACAGATAACAACAGGGAGAACATCAGTCAGCAGCAGAAAGAACCCAGACCCATTCACGCATCTGACTAGCACTGTGCCAGGGGCTGGGAACAGTGAGGTGAGTAGACATGGTCTTTGCCCTTGGGGAGCTCACCCCTAAGAGGCCACGTACATAAGAAAAGAAGCAATCCAGTCCACACACACACACACACACACACAAATATTTAATTTGGGAAAATAATAGACCCATTATTTGACTGAATTATCCAGTTACTTTTTAAGTCCAGTCTATAGGCCTGTGTAGACTCCTACTACCAAATATGGGTTGAAAGGCATATTTCACACAAGAGAAGCTGCTTGGGATTGCCTAAAATCAGAACAGAGATTCAACCTTTGTATGCCTTTCTTCTCCCTCAACAGGGCACCACCAGTTGCTCCACAAGCAGAGGCTCTGTGAGGCCACCGTCAGACCCCAGTGCATCCACGTGCACCATGCATCAGCTCATGGCTGCCATCAGCCAGAACTGCAGGGGCCACTGTGTCTGAGGACTGTGGGATCTAATGATCCGGGACCTGGAAGAAGGAAATTTGTTTAAAGATGCGGACAGACTAGGAAAACAAAAACTTAGGCTCTGGAGTCTGGCTCTACCACTAACTTGCTGGGCAAGTCCCTTGACCACTCTGAATCTCAGGCTCTCGTCTGTAACATGGTTCTAGACCTGCTCTACCTCTTTCTGTGGGTTACTGTCAAAATCAAATGAGATCATGAAAATGCTTTGAAAAAGAAAAAGCAGTATTCAAATCCAAAGCGCTAGAATTACCTTTTTGTTTTTTTAATTATGAATGTTGTCAGGGTTCAAACAAAAAGGATTTTTAAGTCTGACTACTTAATAATAAAGTGAAGTCTGTTGGAAGTTTGATAATACACCATAGATGAGTAGAGCGAGCACTGTTTGTCATGTACCCAAGAGCCGTTTCTCCTCTCCTTCTTTCAAGCTCACAGAACCCCAATTCCTTCAGGTAAGGACAGAGCTTCTCTTCATCTACCTTGATCTACCCCAGCCCCAAGGGAAGGATTGTGATTGGTCTAAATCAGTCACGGTCATCACATTCCATTTTGCCAGTGATCGGTCTGGAGGTGGGCATATGTCCCAGCTCTGGTTAATGAGAAATAAGGGAAAGTCTGACTTCCTTTCCCCAACCTGAAACAGAATTTCAAGAAGAGAAAACCTTTGGCCTCTGCCCTGTCCTTCCTACTTGGCACTGGTGTGAGAACGTGATGCTGAAGGGGTGGCATCCATGAAGCAATAGCGCAAGGACACAATAGAAGAATAGAAGATCAGAAGGAGCAGGATTCTTGTTGGTGCCCTGGAGCTACTGCACCTGCCCTCCTCCAGGCTTCTGGTTTTAAGAGATGACTAAATGCTGTTATCGCTTGAGTCACTGTTACTTGCAGCCAACTGCATATGTAAATTGGTGTAATCTCTAAGGAATGTAACTTGGCGATTATATTTCTATTTTGAATGTGTATACTTTTTGACTCAACAAATCTACTCAGAATTTCTCCCACAGATATACTCATACAGGTATATTTAAATATATGGTATATCTAAATATATGAGTCACATCATTATGTATGTAACAATATGGTTAGATTGATTACGGCACATCCATAAAATGAAATAAACGCTGACTTTAAAAAGATTAGTGCAGGAGTGGATTGGATGTGAGCTTCCTGCCTCAGCCCTCTTTGTTCCTCTCCTCTGGAAGGACTCAGATCTCTACCAGCTGCCCCCATCGTTGCTCCAGTGACTCTATGACAGCTGCTCAGCCTCTCTGGATGGATTGCTCAAAATGCTGAGCAAGGGGCCGCCCCATGGCCTAGTAGTTAAGTTCAGTGTACTCCACTTCGGCAGCCCGAGTTTGGTTCCTGGGCACGGATCTACACTGCTTGTTGGCGACCATGCTGTGGCAGCAACCCACATACGAAATAGAGGAAGATTGGCCAGATGTTAGCTCAGGGTGAATCTTTCTCAAGCAAAAAGAAGAAGGTTGGCAGCAGATGTTAGCTCGGGGCGAATCAGGAAAAAAAAATTGCTGAGCAAGGCTAGCGTGGATCCTAAGGAATCATTACTTCCCCAGAAACATGACATGCATGACTTCTTTGAGAGACTTATGGGCAAGAGGAACATCCAGCCAGACACTCCTATTGATGTGAACCAAGAGAACATCCCCAGCTTTGGCACCCTCAAGTATCCCCCCAATGTGGAATGAGCATCACTTCTGGACTCCTGGGCTGCGTCATGAAGACATTCTGTCACACTGTCCCAGTCCCCAGGTGCAAGCACTCCCATTCCCTTTCTCTTCCCCATCCTTGTAACACTCCTGTGCTTTGACTCCTTCCCCATCTCTCCACCCCATCCTGACATGGAAACTGCATAGTGATCATCCCCAATCCCAGTGGGTATTGACTATAGATTCCCCTGGAATTTCTGTATGTCCTACATTAAAAATATGACGTCTCTCTCTACTCCTCAACAGTAAAGGATTTTTACATATGAAAAAATAAATAAAAAGATTGGTGTAGCTCTATATATACTGGTAAGAAATGATATTCTAGATCTGCTAAGATATATGTATGCTGGTAAGAAATGATATTCCAGATATATTAAGTGAAAAAAGTGAGATTAATAATGGTTGAAGCTGGATGATGGTTACATGGAGATTTGTTATGCCATGTTTTCTTATAAATGTGTTATGGAGATTAGAAATTTTCCAAAATAAAAAAATTTAAAGGCAAGGGGCAGGAACAGTAGTGTGGATAGTATGATATCATTTGTGTGGGTTTTTTTTTTTTAAGAAAATAGATATATGAAGGAGAGAAAAAGAATATCCATGGAAGGACACTCCAGAAACTGGATATTCTTTTATAAATTAATAATTTATTAATCAGTCAAAGCAAAAATCAGGTAGGTAATGGAGAGATAGAGAGATAGACAGACAGACAAGCAGTCCATATCCTTGCAATGTGGTCTCAAGTGCTCCTTGATGTTCAGGCAATAACTCTGGTCCAATCCACCCTGTGACCCTAAAGAAGGTGATACTGAGACAAGTAACCTGTGGCTGCCAAGGCCCCTGCAAATAAGCTAAGGCCTCACTTAGGGCCAAGTTACAAAGATGTTGGGTTCCCAGGAAAACTTGATTGTAGTGAGTGCTACAGCCCATGTATGAAAAACAACACAAAACACCATTTCCGTGGGAGGTAAAAGATTTCTCTTTAAAACATAATTCCTTTGCAGACGTTTTTTAAAAGCAGAAAAGTACAAAGAGATTAAAAATCATTCCTAATCTCACCCCCCATAGTGACAAGGTATACTGATGTGAATGTGTGTGTGTTGACACATGTATAATCAGAAGACGCATACCATTTTGTAATCTGATTCTTTCCACTTCACGAAATATAATTATTTTTTCTACATCATTAAATATTATTTTACAACATAATTTTAAATGTGTGTATATTGCTCTAATGTGGCTTTTCAGTTATCTTACCAATTTCCTATGTTGGACAGGTAGCAATATAATTATAAATCATAGTCAATGCTAACAATTTCTGACTTCCACAAATATATAGCTCTATTTCCTTTCTTCCTTCCCTCAATAAATAGTTATTAATTAAGAGCAAAACAACCAGGATCAAACAAAGCAACTATAAAAGACATTTTTGAGATATCTAGGTAAATTTGAATCTTTCATGATGTTAAGGAATTACTGTTGTGTGATAATGGTCTTGCAGTCATGTAGAAATGCTTCCTTATTTTTTAGAGATACCTACTGAAGCATTTAAGGATAAAATATCATGATGTTTGTAATTTGCTTTAAAATATTTTAGCCAAAAAATAAATGAAGTGAATATGGAAAAATAATAATTGTTAAATCTAGGCAACGAGTATATCGCCTACTTTTCTGTACTTTGAAATTTTCATTTAAAAATAATGTCTTGAAAATGAAATACTTTGTGCTAGGCACTGGGCTATGAACTGAGGATATAGCGGAACGAAACCAACCCCTGCCGTCCTGGTGGAGCACACAGCCTGTGGGGAGCGTGTTTCCATTAGGAATTCTCCAGTGCAATATGACTGGTGCCTCTAGGACCTGTGCGAGCCTGGCTTTCCTTGTCCCCTCTACAGCATCATCACTGCAGGTGCGTTTTCCCAAGTTTTAAAATCCTACACTCCCAGGAGCCTTGAGTCTAGAGGAATCTCCAAACTGAGGTGCCCTAATATTGCATGTCGAAAATCAGCTCTATGGTGCATGGTGCCCATGGGGTTCACTTCAGCAAACTTTTCCTGAGCACCCACAAGTGCCTGGCACTGTGAAGGTACCAGGACTTAAAAAGTGGATGGCCCGACTCCTGCCCTCCTACCTACTTACAACCTAGAGGAGGAGGTGGAACAGGTCACCAAGCCAGCCAGAGGGAGGGGAGCTGGCTGGAAGGACAACCAGAACAAGCTGCTTCAATGAGGGAGAAAGAGCCCCCAGTGGAATGGGGAGATTCCACTTGGAGAAGGGATGGATGAGCAGTCCTGCACACCCACCTAGGACTGGCAGAAATAAAGACCCAGAGGAGCCAACATGCAGTGTATTCCCTAGTTCAGCGGTTGGCGAACTTTTTTCCTAAAGGTCCAGATAGTAAACATTCTAGGCTTTTCAGACCAAGAGGCAACATCAAGGATATCATGTTGGTACAAGAGAGAAAATTTTCCAAAAAAATTTTTGAGAAAATTCAACACTTCCTTTATGTACACCGAAATGTAAATTCATATAATTGTCATGTCTTAACTATTCTTCCTTTTACCCCTTTTCAACTATTTAAAAATGCAAAAACCACTCTTAGCTCAGGGGCCATACCCAAACAGGTGGTGGCAAGATTTGGCCCACCCACATAGTTTGCCACCCCCTACCTTACATGATGGGCTGCTGCTTAACTGAACGGCTTGTTTTCAGAGCTGCTCTTTGCTGTGGGGACGGGAAAGGACCTGATCTAGCTGTTGGCCCCTGGGTTCCTGGCCCATCTCTACTCCTTCCCAGCTGGGGGTTCTGAAGAATGTCACAACCCTCGTGGACCTCAGTTTCCTCGTCCCTGAAGCCTGAGGGTAATACTCACAGGCTGTGGTGAGGGAAGTAGCGCTCCGTCTGGGACGCGCCCCTTTGTACACAGGAAATATTGGGTTGAGGATGGCCTCGTGGCGAGTCCAGAGCATCCCCAAAGTCCGCAGAGCTGGGTTCTCCTCTCCTGGAGCGAGCTCACTTCTCATAACTAGGGGACTCATAGTCTCCCAGGGATGCCAACCCGAGACCACCCACCCTGAGCCTTGGAACCCGGGTTCTCGGCGCGCCAGAGCATGGTGGGATGAGAGCAGAACCCCCATTCTGAGTGGGAACGCGGGGCGCATGGCGGCCCTCTCCCGCTATCCGGGGGCTTCCAGGGCGCCCAGGGCCCTCGGGTCTGAGCGCCGCGGAGGCAGCGCCGGCGGAGCCCCGGGTGGGGGCGGCTCAGGGCGGGCGCCCCGCAGAGCCGGCAGCGCAGGCCTCGCCGTCGGCGCGCCACGGGGCAGCGAGGGTGCAGTCTGAGCCCCTCACCGCCGCCTGGTTCCCGGCCGCTCCTCGCAGCGCGAGAGGCCGATCCTGGCACCAGAGCCACGCCGGAGCCTCTGGCGGACCTCGAGGATTTCTCGCGCCTGCCAGCCGCCCCCAAACTTTCGGGGCGTACCCGAGGGTGCGCGCGTGGCTCCTAGCGCAGCGGAGTCCCTCCCTCGAGGCCCCGGGCCCGCAGCTGCCCAGCCCGACGCTGCCCGGCGGGACGGGGCGGGAGCTGGCGCTTAGGGTGCGCCGGGGCCTGCCGGGCAGTTGCGCAAGTTGTGCTTGGGCGGCTATAAGAGGGGCAGGCAGGCATGGAGCCCCGGAGGAATCGCGGTGCCAGCAGCTGCGAGGTAAGGCTCGGGCGCGCTCCTTTCTCCTTCACCGCCGGTCTTTCTTGGCAGGCCACAGCACCCCACCCCACCCCAGTCCCTGGGGAAACTGAGGTGGGCGAGGGGCAGGGCGAATGGCTTGGTTCTGGACTACCGTAGCTTCGCACCAGAGGGAAAGCGGCTGGGAGCCGCGGCGCTTTGGATTGTGGGCTGGGCTGTGCCCATTTCCACGGGGCAGGAATCTGCTCAGGGAGCCAGCCAGGGCCCCAGGGGACTTCAGAGCTGCCAGCCCCAGCTCCCTTGAGGGAGATGAGGTGCTTTAGAAATTGCCTTGAGCACGTTCTCAAAGATCAGGGTAACCTGTCCCTATCCGGGGGGGATAAAATTGAGGGTTTGGGGGACACAGGTAGGAGCGTTCAGTTTCTGAGAACTAGATATAGCCCCGCTCTGCTCGCAAGAATTCAGGCATTATTTTCCAGCGGAGATTATTTTCCAGCATGGGTCCTGACCTCTGAATGGGAGTGGCCTACAAGGCTGAGACCTAGGGTTAGGAGAAGATGGAGTAGAGATGTGGAGAAAAACTGTCGGGAAGAACCCAAATCTCTCGAGAAACTGTGCTGGGTCTTACCATTTCTGCTCTCAAAGCCGTGCAAATTGCCTTCTTCTACAATGGATAAAATAGGGTTTCTCTGGGGTGACAGAACAGCAGGTCAGGGGAAAGGCCTGTGACATGTTTCTCACTGTTGCCACCCCTCTAGCCAAGACCGCCAAATAACACCCTGTTGGCAGGTGGGCCCCAGGTGAGACCTACCAGGCCTGCTGATAGCCTGCCTTCTCTCCTGGCTTGGTTTAGATTTCCTTGTGCGTGTGGTCACCTTTACACTCCAGTTTCTATAACTTAAAGACGGTGGCACTTTGGAAAAGTGACTCCTTAAATACATTTAGATCCAAGTGTGACAAGTAGCCTGGTTGTCATTTGAGAATAGCAGCTTTGGAAAGACAAGATGATTCCTTTCTGCTGGAAGGGTGGTCTTCAGGGGAGGCAGGGCACAGGGCAGGGACTTGAAGGCACTGCCCCAGGATCACAAGCCTTTGACTCGCCTTTGTAGGATCTGACCTCTATCAGCTCCCTTGTGTTTGTCCTGTAGAGTTCTGAGGTGGCAGTGGTCAGCTGAGGCTGGTGGGAGAGGGTGTTCCCAATCTCTTTCCCACCAGGATGCTCTGCAGAACCACAGTCGCTCCCATTCTAACGCCCTCATGAGCAGAAAGGCCATGCTGATCACTTCTCTCATTTAAGTAGAGGGGGTAGGCAAGAGAAAAACAGTGGATGTTTTCAGGTTCTTTCTTTTTCAAGCAGTTGTGGACACTGGGCTGAGGGGAACGTTACCATGTTGGTCAAAGGAGCGTCCTTCTCATATTTTGTATATCTTATGCCCAAAATAACTCTTCTTGGTATTTGGGGAAAATATCCCCCACCCCGACCCCGCTCCGTTCCAGGAAATGGCTCCAAGTGCCAAGGAGTGAGCCAGGGAGATTGCAATGAATTCTTGCCCATCAGCCCCCAGGCAGATGCCTCTTGTGTCTGAGTGGCCCGTGCAGGGTACGGAGGTGGCTGCTTGGGAGAGCTCTCCTCTCAGAACCCCAGTCATTGTCCCCACTCCAGCCTAGATGCCACCCAAGGGAATGTGGAGGTCAGGGAGAGAGAAGGGGCTCTAGGGAGGTGGAGTCCTTGAACAGCATGCATGTAATTTAAAGGAAAATCGAGCCAAATTCTCCTGCAATCAGTCAATCAGTAGGCCCTGTGTGGCAGCAGCTCCATTCTGGCCGGCCAGCTGTGAGCCTTGAAATTCTCCTTTTTCCACACAGTTGTCTCAGAGAAATAGAAAGAGAGGTTGTTGCTGCTTAAAAACAACACCTGATGCCTGGGCCCATGGAATCCTTTACACTTATTCCAATGCTTGATAACAGATGTGCCTTGCCTCTCAGCAAACTGCATTTTACAGCCTTTCCTGCTTGGTTTGCCAGCTCTCTGGCAGCGAATCCATGATCAGTGTCAATGCTGACCTCTTACCGATTCTGTAGAAGATTTCATCCCCATCTGTGCACACATTGCGTTTGTACTCTGGGGTGCCCCAGGCCGGAGGGTGCCAAGGAAGAGGCGGGAAGCCACAGGGAAGACAGGAGGGGCAGAGCAGAGGTCTCTGAGAAGGGCAGGTGGCCCAGAGCACAGCAGCAAGAGCCAGGCCGATGAGTGGGACCAAGGCAGGGAGTCAAGACGGAGCAGAACTCAGGAAGCTGAAGGGAATCAGGGCCCACGTGGTGCTAGAGGACACATATGAGGTGCAGGAAGCTGACCAAGGTCCCCATGAAAGGGAGACCTGGACACTGAAGCATTTCCTATCTTCATTTAGAAAGCTTCTTAGGAATTCCTGCTGGGCAAAAGTGAAGTCTAGGATGTGACTTTAAGATGGGGACAGGTGAACCATCATTGAAGTAGGTTAACCTGGTTAGAAAATGAAGATCAGGGATGGAAAATATTTCACTTATTCATTCAACAAATATTTAATGAGCAAATGCTCTGTGCCAGGCCCTCAAGAGATGCTGGAACAAGTGGCATATCCACCACTCCTGCATCTGGCAGACATCATTAATTGATCACAGCACCCTCTCCCTCTGAGTCTGGATGGAGCTTCAGATTCCCCTCCACACAACACTCCAGAATTGATGGGAGTTGACACAGGAATGGAAACCTATTTATCCCTGATGGGATCAGATCTAAGAGTAGTTTCTGGTGAACAGGAAGAATATAACCCTGTACACCCATGCTCTGGCTACTGGTTAAGTAGGTTAACATGATTTCTCAAACGAGCCTCTTGGTTGCACTCATGCTAGCTCAGTTTTTTTCAACCTGTATATTGTGACCAAAATTTAAAAAACAGAACACAGACTCTCAAAAGTGCATCACCCATAGGGTGAATTTATTTCCAGACATTTGTTTCTCTTACATATGTATATCTATATGTCTCCCAGATGAAAAATATACTCAGCAAGTTGAAAGCTACTCAAGTGAGTATACTTGGAAAAGAGTATCTCACACTGGAAGCTAAGGACAGGGAGGGCCCAGAACCAACAAGGTCAGGAGCCAGAAAGAAAGTCAGGAAGGAGCACTGCTAGTGACCGTAACCCACCTCTCAGTGGCTGGATGGACCCTGGTCTCTCTCAGCTACTCCACGCACAAGAGGCCAACCGTGGCTACCCCAGAGCATCTGAGCCCTCAACAGAGACAAACTAGGCTCTCTGAAGCCCTACTTTAACTTCCTGGGAGAGAGGCAACTGACCCAATCAGTGATTGGAGGAGGAAGGGACAAGGAAAGGGAAGAGAAAAGAGTAGGGTCTCTTGCCTACCACTGGTCATGCAAACATGGCCTCCAGGGCTTGTGTGTGTGTGTGTGTGTGTGTGTGTGTCTTGAGTAGGGCGGATTCTCCCCGAGGTCCCTACCACACAAAGAATCAAACCCGGGACATTCTAGCTCTCCAGCCTCACCTTCTACCATATTGAGTTCTCCCAAACCCACCACATTTTCCCCAACTCCACACTGTCCTCTTGGCCTGGAATGCTCTGCTTGCCCTCTTCCCCCTGGGGAGCTCCTGTCTTTCAGCTCTCAGTTCTAATATTGCCTTCTTTGCCATGCTGTCCTCACCTCCCCAGAGTCACCCCCTTCCTCTATTGTTCCCGGGTCCTATGCTCCTCCCCTCATAACCTTCACCAGGTTGTGTCAAAATAAGTTGTTTAAGCTTCTGTTCCACTGGATTCTGAGTAACTTGAAGGACCAGGATCCAATCTTCTCTCTATTTGTCCTTTGTCCTTTCCCCATCCTCCCCTTCCAACTTGAAGTTAGGGAGAAAGGAAGGAAGGAAGGGAGAGAGGGAAGAATAGGCGGGAGCCCACAGGAAGAATTTCTGCAGGGAGAGGGCTTAGATTATCCGAAGCTTTTTCCTCATAATTAAAAGCAAACACCACATTACCCGAATTTAATTCACACTAGCATACCAAAAATTACCAGAGAGAGGGGTGTAGAAAACCTAAAGGCTGGAGAAAAGAAGGAAGAGAGAAGAGTGTGCTGGGTCCCTTGTTAACCTCTGCTCCTTTCAACCAGGAGAAGACAGAGGAGTTTGGATAGCTGAAGTC
Organism: Ceratotherium simum simum; assembly: GCF_057802395.1. Lineage (NCBI taxonomy): Eukaryota > Metazoa > Chordata > Mammalia > Perissodactyla > Rhinocerotidae > Ceratotherium > Ceratotherium simum. Next base: position 84,896,715 of record NC_141900.1, read on the forward strand.
TAGCAGCCTCTGCCAGGGAATGCCTCTGTGAGCCAGAGCTCTCTCCACCTTCCCCCCACTGCTGTCATCAGAAGGCTGAGGGCAGGCCTGACCTTGGCCCAGCAAACCCTCTAACCTGGATCTAGAGAAGCGCCCCCCTACCTTGACACAGAGGACCCTTACTTGGTCTGCCTCATCCCCTGGGACGGGATGGAAGGTGAGGGAGCGCCCGTCTGGAGGCCACCATCTTCATGGGGAAGTAGGAGGCGAGCTTGTCTGTGGAGAAGGCAGAAGTGGGGGTGGGCAGTGGGAAACTACCAAGTGCGGATGGGGTTGGGGCTCAACTAGGGATGAGTAGAGGTGGGCCTTCCCCCAGGACCCAGATGAAGTCAGAGAGGGGGAAACTGTGTCCTCTCCCGCTGGCCTGGAGCCTGTTTTCTGTGATTACATTTCATTATCCAGTGCTGCCCTGGGGGGCTTCATTTTCTGTTTTTTCTGTTTTCTTCTCTAGTGCATCCATGGCAGGGGATGATGGTAGAGATGATGGGGAGTGGCAGGGTCTTAATTAAAGGAGAGGGAAGGCTTTGAGGCAAAAGCCAGTGAGCAGGTGGCCCAGAGGATGAGCAGAGGGGAGTCACGGGGGAGCCAGCAGAGTGGAGGGCAGTGCCCTGAGGCAAGCCCACCAGGCGGTGTGTGCACATGGTCCATTGGCCCCCTGCCCTCCCCCAGTGGTACCTGTCTCCCTCTCCAAGCTCCGCTTGAACGAGGGTCAGAGGAAAATAAAGAGATAGGATGTCGTATCAACATTCCAGCGGTTCAGCTTAGAAAATGACAGCTCCTAAATGTTTAAAACCTCTTTGGAAACTTCTAGAGAGAAAAGGCTTTTGCAGCCCAGGCAGGTGGCTGACAGCTGCCTTTCTCCCTCCCCATTCCTCCCTCTTCAGCTCTCTCCACTCACCCCTGCCGGCAGCTCCAACCAGCACTCCTGGGTCTACCTCTGCAGCCTTTTCTACCTGAACTGAGACCCTTGATCCCAACTGTCAACTGGATGGGTCCACCTGAGGTCCCACTAGGACCAGCAAAGCAGCACGTTTCAAATCCTCATTCCCAGACATCTCCAAGTGCTTTTCCCAATTTTCATCACCATTCTTCTTGTCACCTGGGCTGAAATCGTTTGCCTGGAAGCAGTCAGAGCTCCTCACTTCCGCAGAAAGAAGCCTAGCCTCTCTACCTGGCCCTCACAGCCCAATGCCTCCCCACCTCCTCGCCCATCACACCTCCCATGCCAGCTGTGTGCTGCCGTCTCTGGAGCCCACTGTCCTCTTCACTGACTACCGGGACTGCCTGTCTCCTCCACCTTCACAAACCCAATTTCTCCCCATTCCCCAGGCCCTTATCAAATGCCACCTCCTCCAAGATGCCTCCTTGATTCCTTAGCTGGAAATAACGATAACGATGATAACAGCTAACATGCATTGGCGATGGCCACGTGCCAGGCACAGAGCTAGCACTTCACATGCATTATCTCATTTCATCTACTTAACAGCTGTGGGTGGAAATTATGATTTGTATCATCCCTGTTTTACAGCTAAGAAAACTGAGTCTCAGAGAGGTTAGCAAACTTTCCAAAGTCCTATACTCCAACTCAAACATAGCTCTGCTAAACTCTAGAGCTCATGATTTTATGCACGACTCTCGCCCCTGAGTTACCCAAGACATTTTATCTGTTTTTTTTTAAACTGAATTGTTTGCCCTTTTTTATTATTGAATTGTAGCAGTTTTTTTTTTTTAACTTTATTTATTTATTTTTCCCCCCAAAGCCCCGGTAGATAGTTGTATGTCATAGTTCCACATCCTTCTAGTTGCTGTATGTGGGACTCGGCCTCAGCATGGTCGGAGAAGCGGTGCGTCGGTGCGCGCCCGGGATCCGAACCCGGGCCATCAGCAGCGGAGCGCACGCACTTAAGGGCTAAGCCACGGGGCCGGCCCCTATTTTATCTGTTTAAATGCTCTTCCTTGCATTGTAGTTAACTAGGTAAGTTCTTAAATCAGTTGTTTAAGAGCACGGTTTTGTTCTTTACTCTTATTTTCAACAAATAATATATATAAGTAGCTGACAACGTCAAATACTGTGGTATTCTATCTGGGCTTCCCGGGAAAGCCACCAGTCTTCAGCCCAGCCCTCCTCACTCCTGATTTCCAGTTTCCTGTGGTTCCATGTCTCTTTCATCTCTGTACTTGGCCCACAGTGGGCGATCAATACATGTTAGCTGTTAGCCATCAAATACGTAGTAACTGTCATGTGCCAGGTGCTGCTCAATGAAGTTGTAGTTGCTGTCTTGAATTATCCCTCCTCCCTGGTCCCTAAACCCTGGCTCTTACCAGTCATCCTGCCCACCTTCTCCAGCCATGCCCAGGCCACGTCAGGTACTGACACTCAGGTGAACCAAGGAAGACTTGATGATCACTCTTTTCTGATGCCCGTGTCCGGCTGTATAAATTGGTTCGCATTAAGTTTGCCTGCATTTAGCAGAGACCCAAAATAACAGTGGCTTAGTCAAGACGGAGGTTATGTCTCTCACACACACAGCACAAGTCCAGAGATAGGCAGTCCAGACCAGTATGGCATCTCGGCTCCACGAAGTCCTCTGGGACCTGGGCTCCTCCAGCTCCTTACTCTTCCATTCATAAGGTGAGGCCCACATCCTCATGATCCAAGATGGCGCCAGAATGCTGGCTACCGCAGGCATCAGGATGGAGGAAGGGATGAAAAAGGAAGAGGCAAAGTCATCCAACATGAGAGCTGCCGCATGGCACTTCTGCTTTTATTTAATTGGCCAGAATTGAGTCGCATGGCCATACCTAGTTGGGAGAAACTGGGAAATATAGTATTTATTCTGGATGGCCACATCCCTATCTGAACTTGGATGTTCTATTACTTGGGAAGAATACATATTGGGGACAACTAGCAGGCAGCCTCTACTGAAAGGGTTAGGTGTGTTGGGGTGTGTGTGTGTGTGCATGTATGATGTATGTGTTGTGTGAGCATGTGTGTTATGTGTTGTGTGTGTTGGTGGGCCAGGTTGTCTCCATCACTTTTGTCTCAGATGGACCTGTTACACGTTCTCTTGGCAGTCTCCCATGGGGCTCCCCTAAACCTGGCCTCTCCTCTTAGGCAGACAGCAGCAGCTTCTCAATCCCATGTTTCAAGGAACTGCAATTCATTTTTAGCATCCACTGAAGCATATTATCAGTGGTGATAGAGGGAGCTTGTAAAACTGTTTTTCCATTTAGGTATTACAGGGTGGCCATTATGTGAGAGTGACTATGACCAGAGTTAATCTGGTAATAAATTCTCTTAGGAAGGAGGGTGTCATTAACTCATGAATCCTAGAAAAGGATATTGCTCAAGCTTTTGCTGCAGGAGGAAGGCCCAGAAATACCAGGCACTCTGTTGAGATGGTCCAGGAGAGGCAAAAGGCCAAATGCTTGATTCAGGGTTGGCTACAGGTAGTGTTGCCTGAGTGTTTCAAGGCCTGCCCAGTAATTACACAACTAAAAAATATCTGACATTACCTCCACACTTTGGCCCACACACTCAATGGGCAGGGGCTCTACTGGTTCATCTCGTTTACTTTTTAGAGCCGGGTGGTGTTATGAGTTCCATTTTACTGATGGGAACAGATGCTTTAGGGAAGTTAAGTGTCTTGCCCAGAGACACAGCTAATGAGGGCAGAGCCCGCTGCTGAAGCCTTGGGGCCTAACCATTATGCTTTCCACCTTTGCTAGGGTTTCATGGAATCCTACTAGGGAGTTAGCACTATTTAACTGCATTCCACAAACACATGGTGGAAATGTTCACTCAGGTAATGAGTAGTTAATAGAGGGAGTTTTAACTTTTAAGAGAACAAACAAGCACAAAAACATCTGAAGTGCCCCCTCCCAAACTCCTTAGTATTTTTCATATTTGAAGTTGATATGGGGGTGCCATCTCATAGCTTCATCCTAGAGCAGGTATTAGTTCCCAAGTGCCATGGTCCCAAGACGTACCCTCAGTCGGGCATTGGAGTGGTTTGTAACTCGGGCTTTGCCTTAAAGGCCAGAGAAACTGGGGGGAGGGGGGCAAGTAGGAAGCAACCCAGCCCTTCTGAATCCCAGGATTCACACCTGGGATGTCTGGGTGTGAATCCGGCTCTACCACTCACCCGTTTGACTTTGGGCAATTAACACATCTTCTTGAGTCTCATTTTTCCCTTTCTATAAAATTCAGATAAAAATCATACCTTTGATCAAGCATTATAAATAATATATAAGCAGACTGCTTATTTCTATTATATTGCCATTATATGGATTATACTACTATTGCCACCTATGGACAGAAAATGTATTACCTATTTTTATCAAGACCTAGATGAGGTAAAACACAAAAAGCCGAGATTAGCTTTTTGCCATCTCCAGAACCTTCATGCCAATATTTACTTACATTTGATTATTGCTTAAGGCCCATCCACACATACTTAGCGTGGATCATTGGCCACAGACTCGTGTACGTTTAACTTTATTACTTTTTGCCTCATGAATCACATTAAAAATTTGCTGCTTAATCAAGGATCTGCGTATTATTAATGTTAGAATTCATGGTTCCATGACTTTGGAAGTTTCAGATATTCTGAGTGACATGTTATACATTCTCTCCTGCCTCCATGCCTTTGCACCAGCTGCTTTCTTGGCCATCATGGCAACCACTTTCTACTCTTACTAACTCCTACTCGGTATTTAATTTTTTTTTGTTTTTGTTTTTTTTAAATTTTATTTATTTATTTTTTCCCCCAAAGCCCCAGTAGATAGTTGTATGTCATAGCTGCACATCCTTCTAGTTGCTGTATGTGGGACGCGGCCTCAGCATGGCCGGACAAGCGGTGCATCGGTGCGCGCCCGGGATCGAACCTGGGCCGCCAGCAGCGGAGCGCGCGCACTTAACCGCTAAGCCACGGGGCCGGCCCTACTCGGTATTTAATACCCTGCTCAGGCGACACCTCTTCCAGGGAGCCCCCTTTGTACACCCGTGATATCCTGTACTTGTCTTTCTTGCAAAGCTCTTTCTTCCTGTATTGGAATGGCCTGTTTACCTGTTTCTCTCTCCTATTAAATTGTAAGCAACTTAAGAACATCTGTTGTTCACTATTATGTCCTTGGTGCCTAGCACTGCATCTGACATATTATCAGATCTCCCATAAGTACTGGTTGGCTTCACACTCCCGGTGAGAGAGAAAAGAAGTAATAAAGGCAATGATAAATGCCATCATGGAGATATCAGCAGGCTGCTGTGGGAGAGTAATGGAGAGGACAAGTAACATAATCTCTAACAAGAGGGTGGTGATAAAGTATGTCTCACAACACCTCTCAAGCTCTTTCACGTGCATTATCTAATTTGATCCTCGTAGAAGCCTGGAGATAGGTATGTTGCAGGGGTGGAAGGTAGAGTTTTTAGCAGCTATGTGATATGCCTAAAGTCATGCAGCTAGTAAAGGGCTGGGTTCAAACCAGACCTTAAAAGCCCATTCTCCTCCTTAAAGCACACAGTGTGTCACTTCATCATCACAATGTCCCTTTGCTCACACCCTGGCTTATTGCTTTGTGGTCTACAGCACACCTCATCGTGGTTTTATTGATCAAGCCTTGCGTCTCCCCAAGAGAATGCATTTCATTAATGTATTTCTAGATAATGAATTGTCTTTGACTCTGAGGAGATGATAGCCAGGGCAGAAAGAAATCTCATCTTTATCCACATCTGGTAATGTGGTTGGTCATGGCATAGGGGTGTTTTCTGAGATATCAGCAATTTGCAATGTATGGTTCCTTCTGTTTTCAGGACCAAGAAGCACATTCTGGAAGGAAAATGCATTGTGGACCGCTGTACCAATTCCTGTGGCTTTGGCCCTATCTGTTCTACATTGAAGCTGTGCCCATCCAAAAAGTCCAGGATGACACCAAAACCCTCATCAAGACGATTGTCACCAGGATCAATGACATTTCACACATGGTAGGGAGGGTCTGGGGAGATGAAGTAGAACTGTGGCTGGCCCACGGGGACACCAGGACCTCAGAGGTTAGCTGAGGCCTGTGCAGCAACATGTAGGGGCCATGGTGGCCTTGACTTCTCCCTACTGCATGAGCAGCTGCCTCTTTTCTTCCTCTCCCCTCTGTCTCCCGCCACCTCCTTACTCTCCTTCCTCCCCGACCTGAATCCCAGGATTCACTTCCTTGAATCCTAGTGCCTAGGACCAGAGGATACATAAAAGTCCTTGTGTTCCATTGGTAGGTGACCAGACCCCCAGCAGCATCCTCTCTGGGCCTCTATCCCATCTCTAGAACGTGCTTATCAGTAGGCAGTCTTCCCGGTTGAGCTGAACTCTGGCCCTGTGCCGCTTCCCCGATTACTGCTAGTCCTGCCTGTCAGGCCACACAGAAAAGCAAGTCTACCCTCTTTCACATACAACCTTCTGTGTATCTGCAAACAGCTGTCAATGCCCCCTGGGTCTTTGCTCTGGGGCTGACAGATCTAGACCTTCAGCCATTTCCCAGGTGAGTTCTGTATTTGGAATTAGGCAGACTAAGTGTGAATCTTCACACTTCTGTTCTCTGTCTGTAAAACCTTAAGCTGGATCCTCAATGTCTTTAAGCCCTGGTTTCATCATCAAGATATTGAGACTATCGTAAGGTCTTCACAAGGTTGCTATGAGATTAAATTAGATAAAGCAAGTGAAAACACCTCCCACCACCCCCGCCCCACCCTGCAGAATCAGAAGAGAGTGTGCCCTCATTAAAGGTTTGCAGTTGTGTTTTTTGGTAGCCCCCAGCCTTAAAAGCTTGCTTGTTCACCCTGCATGGAGCAATCTGGAGACTTCCACATCTCCTGGCTACTGTGGATGACTGACAGTGGCCTTGTGCAGCCAGGAAGAAGTTAGGTGGCCAGAAGCAGGGACAGCTCAGAGCTAGATAGTCTTGGGAATTTCATACAGAGAAACCCTTAAGTCTCCTTGCTTTAAAAATAGTCAACCGAAAGGCTGCACGTGATAGATCCAGAGCATCCCAACCTGTGTGGTGCAGGGAGTGAGTGCTGCGGGCAGGGGGGAAGGGGAGTTACCCTCCTGGTAACCAGAGTTACTGGAGCAGAGGAGTGAGGTGGGGCACTTGCTGGGGGGACAGCCTTGACCCCTAAGGGGGTGAGACTCCATGGAGATCCTGATTGGGAGGGAGGAGTCCGCAGGGGGTGGAAGGGAACGAGGATGGCTGCGGAGGGGGCGCTATAGAGGACTTCAGATGCCTGAGGAAGAGACTAAACTAAGTAAGAAATAGGGAGCTCTGGCTGGTTCTATAGCAGAGGCCATTTGGAGAAGGAAACGACCTGAGAAGTTTGGTCTGGAAGTGGGAGGCAGGGTGGTTTGGGAAAGACGGGAAGACAGAAGGCCAGGAGGCCAGCTTGGAGGCTTGGCAGCCACCTGGGCATAAGAAGTAAGGCCTAGTCCAGGATGGTGCCAAAGAGGGAAAGGAGGCAACCAAGAAAGTGAGCCTCCGTGCTCGTGGGAAAGACTGAGGGCTTTGCAGAATTCACTCTCTCCCGCCTCACTAAGCTCTTGCTCTCCCTCTTCCTCCTGCACAGCAGTCAGTCTCCTCCAAACAGAGGGTCACTGGTTTGGACTTCATTCCTGGGCTTCACCCTGTCCTAAGTTTGTCCAAGATGGACCAGACATTGGCGATCTACCAACAGATCCTTACGAGTCTGCCTTCCAGAAATGTGATCCAAATATCTAATGACCTGGAGAACCTCCGGGACCTTCTCCACCTGCTGGCCTCCTCCAAGAGCTGCCCCTTGCCTCAGGCTAGGGGCCTGGAGACATTGGTGAGCCTGGGCGGTGTCCTGGAAGCCTCCCTCTACTCCACAGAGGTGGTGGCCCTGAGCAGGCTGCAGGGGTCTCTGCAGGACATGCTGCAGCAGCTGGACCTCACCCCTGGGTGCTGATGTCCTGAAGGCCTCTCTTCCCCCAAGGACCAAAGTCAAAGGAAGAAACCTGGGCTCCCAGGTGTCTCCAAGAGAAGAGAGCCCGTGTGGACATCCTTCATCCGGGACTCTAGTCTGTTTCTCTGTCACTCCTCTAAGCCGCCCTTCCAAAGGCATAAGACTTCAAGGCAAGTTGCTTGAAACCAAAGATATAAATACCTGATTCCATGCTCACCCATCCAGCAAACAGTGGACTGGATCTGGGATTCTCACAAGTCTTCCTCTCTGTTCTACCTCCCCTCTCACTGCATGCTTCAGGGTGACCTGGGATGATCTCAGGAGGTGGGCTGCAGAGCCTTTGGACGATCAAGCAAGGTTCCGTCTGAGAACTCTGGGGAGCACCATGAAGGCTACATCCACGCTTAGCTGGAAACTCTCAAGCAACACAAGTTGGAAACATTTATTTATTATGCATTTTATTCTGGATGGATTTGAAGCCAAACGTTGCCTTTTCCAGGCTCTTTGGTGTTGGCCAGGGCTAGGGATGCTCCTGGGGTGCTGTTACCAGTCCCATCAATAGGCCTGGCCAAGGCAAATCCACTTCAAGTGACTTGAGGGCTCTCCAGTAAGTTCTCTCATAACTGGCTTTGTTTCTACTGTGACTTTAAACTACAGTGTTTGCAATGGCATTGCCCTGAGTGGATCTCCAAGGGCCAGGTTATTTTAAAAAGAAGAAGATGAATTTTGTCAAGTGTAATATATAGCTGTGTGCACCTGGAGGTAGGAAATGTGTTGATGGAGGAGGAAGGATCCAGAATGTATTTTCTGAGTAACATTTGTGTGATGGGCTCTTTGGATGGGGTGGAGTCATTTTCTCATCTTCTGCAACCACTTAGTGTGGTTTTCATGAAAATAAGTAGATGGAGTTGACTCCTTCACGGGGGTTGTGGGGTTTTGCCAGCTGCCCATGGAGGAGTGGGGCTGAGGCCACTGTTTGTTGGGGCAGTGGTGAGCTCTGGCCCTCTCTGACTGCTAGAGAGTGGTCTTTCTTATCAGAGAGTGAGGGTCCTGCAGTGGAGTCAGTGATTGACAGATCAGGGGTCCTTGATGTGGCCCTCTGAATGGTCCAGGCTTGATCCCACGCTGGGTTTATAACATGGCAGTGTCCCTTTTGGGCTTTGCATGTGCAATTGTGGTTCTCATCTGACTGGCTCACCCAAAGCATGGCTATGTTCCCCGCTCATTCAGGGAAGATTTTTATTCCAGTGGAAAGGCGAAATCCACAGGAGGTCTGTGGGATTTAGCGGATAGTCCCAAGACCTGGCAGCACTGCTGAGTGCCAGGACCCCAGACCAGATGGCCAGACTCACCCTTCCCACTGGAGGTCATGTTCAGTAGGACTAACAAGGAAGGTTGGATTTTCCACCATCCTGCCCCCATGATGCAGCCATCACACTGTGAGTGGTGGATCTGTCCAAGGAAATTTGAATCAGAGCAATCAACTTTAAAACTGAGTGCCTACTTTGTGCTCAGCCTCAATTGGTGCTATGGGCTAGAGCAGCTCACCAAATAAACATTAAAATCCAGTCCTGCCCTCAGGGACGTTGCATTCCAGATGGTAAAAACCCCACTCACCAGCATGCAAAGCCTGCCGTTTCACTGTTTCATCATGGGAACTGAGCCGCTGAAATACAGTGCAATCTTCCGCAGGTGGGAAATGCTGAGCTGCGGGTGGTAGTGCCCAGGGGCCCACAGGCTAACCCTGCTTGCACTTGGTAGCATTTTTACTTTTCAGGGCATGTCAGCCTCTACCATTTAGCCACATGCCTTTGAAGCAGAATAGCTGAGAATTTAAAAATAAGAAAATACCTAAGACCATAACAGCAGACAGGTGGCAGGACAGGGACTAGAACCCAGGTCCTCTGACCCCCACAGTGTTCCCTGAGCCAGGTAATGCTCTCTGGAGGTGCAAATAGGGTTGGGCAGGGGAGACCAGGAATGCTTTCAGGAAGAGAGGAATTTCAAGGCCTATTTTGCAGGAGGTGAGGGAAGTGAATTGCCTGGAGGGAGGAGGCTGTTTTGTTTGAAGCCTTGGTGTACTGAGACGCCAAGGTGAAGGTGTGAGGAGCCGGTCACAAAGAAAGGCACAGAAAGGAACGATGGGAGGGAAAGGGAAGTGTTGAAGAGGACTTGAGGAGCAAAGAAGTTTGATATTGAACGGGTTAAGAGTCGAAAGTTCTAGAGCAGAGACTCTTGTGGTGGACAGAGTCAGACCTGCTCTGGAAAATATGACCTAGATAACCATGGCCACCCAGTCTGGCTGGCATGTTTTAAGCCTTTTGCTCACAAAACCTGGCACTATGGCTCATTCCCAGAGTGTGAAATCTACAAAATTTAAATGATTGTCTTTTGTGGCAACTTAAAAAAAATTTTTGTTGTTGTTAAAAAGAATCCAAATAAATCACCTTTACCCCCTTTGTTTTCTGTCGCCTTTTGTGGAGGGGCTTCAAAAGAGCTGTTTGTATGTGACAGGGCAAGGCCTGGCTGGCCTCCCTCCATTGCTGGGGTCAGCTCTGCCCGGGCTTGGCCACAGCTGGCCGCCAGTTATCCAGGCTAAAGGATTCCCCCAAAGCACAGAGCTGGCAACATGAGGACATTTTGCACCAGAGTCACTGTGGATCTGCAAATCAACCTTGAGAAGCACCAAATTATTTAAAGAACAAAAACAACAACAAATAACCCCAAGCAAGCAAATAAACAAACAAAAGCATGCAGCCCAATAACAGACCCCACCAGGTGCATAGACTCTAAAAGACAGGACTTTTCTTGTTGCAGGCGCAGAGCACAGACAATCATCTCTGCAGGACAGTCAGGACCTGGTGGTTTCAACCCAAGTCCGGGGGAGGACTCAGGGGACTGGCCCATCAAAGGCAATCTCTTCCATGGGTGATTTCAAGGATATCTGTCCCCTCAAAAATTTGCTGATTGCTCTGGGGATTAGATGAGATAATGACCCAATACAGTGTCTGGCTACAGAAGATGTAAGAGAACCTCTTTCCCTTCACATCACAATTAGCAACAGGCTTGAAATGTCAGTGATCCCAGACCAGGGAGCACATGGGTGCAAACGCACCCTCAGTATGGAAGACAGAGGCCGATGCTTTCCCACATACTAGCTTAGGTGGGGGAGTGAGGGGGGACCGAGCTCCTGAATGAGAGGAAACTGAAGAAGGAGGGCAATCAGATGTGGCTGCAGCAGCCTAAGTGGTAGGTTCGGGGAAGTGGCTGGCCTCTGTACCAGTCAAGACTCCTTTAGCTGCAAGTGACAGAAACCCAAGGCAACTCAACTTTTAGTAAATAAAAAAGAGAAATTTTTGGCCCATGTTGCTGAGAAGTCCAGGCCATGATCCATCTCTTACAACACGTTCCTCTGCACTCGTCCCCAGGGACTTAGAGTCTGGCGGTGCCATGATCCACCCCAGTCCTGCTTGCCCAGGGTGGGTAACGGGGACTTGGGGACAATATGTTTGCCCCTTGGTAGCCATCTGGGACTGTCTGAGTGGTCTTGTTTCTCAGCAGTCTACAAGCCTGCGAAGCGCCCCCTCCAACAGTGGCTCCGGAAGCCAGCCCACAGTAAGAGGGGTCTCAGAGCAGAGGCTTGGAGATGTCATTCCCTCCTCTGTGAGGTGACTCCCAGGGTCAGCGTGAAGGGCGTGTTCTTCAAGTTGTCCTTCCAGATCCTTTTCCACCTTCAGGCGTTCTCTTGTGCTCCCCTGAGGCAGCAGCTCACATGTGCCACATGGCTGGCGGAGTCTGGGGGCAGCGTCTGGCCATGTTCACCCTCCAAAGGCAGGACTTTTGCAGAGTCTCGTGAGAAAAATATCAGGTCAACCCAGCAGGACCTTTCAGAAGACCCCACCCCAGAAGCTTGCTGCACAGCAACACACAACCAAAAAAAGACGACACCTCATTTTTCCAAAACGAATTTACAGCAATTTATTCCAGGCTTTTGACACCAGAATCTAAGTCTAGTGATGCCTGACCACACAAATCCGCCTGCTTAAGTTCACTGGTACATTGTCATCCTCAGCCCCAAGGGGTCCTCACCCTGGGAACTCATAATCTCAAAACCCAGGATGGTAGAATCAAGGATGTAAAGAAGGTAATGGAGCCCCCATGCCCAGCCCTCATCTCAACCCCAGCTCCCAGCCTAGAGGATGCTTAACACCTAGACAAGTTACTTAACCTCTCTTAGCCTCAGTTTGTCATCTGTACAATGGGAGTATAATAGCATTGTCCTCATGGGGTCTTTAGAAGATTAGATGAGTAAATGTTTGGGAAGCTACTAGCCCAATGACTGATATATAAAAAGCACTCAATAAATCATGCTGCTGTTATTAGAAATAATGAGTCAGGGAAGTAAAAGGAATGAGAATTGCTGTAGCAGATGATTTTGAGGCCCTTGGCCCACCTCTGAGATCAGCTGCAGCTGTGATGTGCAGTTCCCTTGCACAGCATTCCCCCCATCTCTCCACTTTGATGCCTTAGGGAGCCCTCACAGCCCACACAGGGCAGCCCAAAAGTGAGGAGGAGAGTGAAGGCCCCAGAGGAGCAAGTCTCAACCAGTAGGGAGTGGGAGTCTGTGGATAAATGCCCCAGCCTCCCACCCCCCACAGGGGCAATTCTGTGCCCTACACGGATTGAGCCGTGGTTGCCCTCACCAGTCACCACATCAATAAGACACTCTCGACTGGCTTTTCCTCCTTCCCCATCTCACTGTCCCTGCTCCTCACTCCTGCCTTCTAGGGTCACCTCCCAAAGACACCTCCTGCACCAGAACCCTGTCTCAGGCGCTGCTCTTGGAGGAACTCAAGTAAGACAACTGCAAAGCAAATGGAGATGGCTTTGGATGCTGGGACAACTGTGAAGCAAGGTTCTGGAGAGGTGCAGGAACCACACAGCAGAACTCAGAGAACCCCTGGGCCCTCCTAAGGAACGAGGCCTAAGAGAGGAAGGAAGAGAGGGGTCCTCAGGAAGAAGGGAATCCTTTGTGGAAAGCTTGACATGGGAAAGAGAGCAAGGACAGGAGGAAGAATCTACTAAGATGGAAGAATTATAAGATTAGTAAGGAAAATAAAGAGAGAGAGAGAAAGGGAGGGAGGGAGGGAGGGAGGAAGAAAGAAAAGGAGACAGGGGAATGAAAAGAGAAGAAATATAGAGAGAGTTAAACATCACCTGTCTTAGCCCGTTTGGGCTGCTATAACAGAAAGCCATTGACCGGGTGGCTTATAAACAACAGAAATTTACTTCTCACAGTTCTGGAGGCTGGAAATCCAAGATCAAGGTGCCAGCTGATTCTGTGTCTGATGAGGACCCACCTCCTGGTTCAGAGACCACATCTTTCGCTGTGTTCTCACATAGTGGAAGGGGCGAGGGAGCTCTCTGGGTCTCTTTTACAAGGGCACTAATCCCACTCATGAGGGCTCCATCCTCATGACGTAATCACCTCCCAAAGGCCCACCTCCAAATACCATCACATTGGATGTTAGGATTGAACACATGAATTTGGGGAACATGAACAATGGATCCATGGCATCAACTTATGATAACTGATTGGAAGAAAGATCAGGCCAAATCAAAGGAGACACAATTATTGAATGTTTTCTGTATAAAATGTCTTTTTACAATAATAAGACCTAACATTGGAATTTTTTTCCTTCCCTGAGCGCCCACAGCCCCCGTTCAATCCTGTACACTAGCGCACAGGGGATCATTTCCATCGGGGTTCCACCACCACACCCCTGCCACCCTGGGCTGTGAGCCTCTGCGGCAGGGACACCTCACCCAGTGCCCTGCTGTAGTGTCTGCCACAATGCAGGCCCTCTGTTCCTATTTGGGGACCAAAGGAATTAAGACTCTTGTATAACAAGCCCATTATTTACATGTAAGCAAATTCTGCAAAAAGCCTGAAAACAGTCCTAACCATTGAAGGTTAACCTTCTTATTAGGATTCTGTTCACCCTTAACTTGCTCAGCAAACTTCTTTTTGGGTTCAAAGATATAGGTCCACACCAACTGTGAAAGACAGCTTTAAGACAACGATGGAAATTTGAATATGGATTCTGTTTTAGATTACGGTAAGGAATTATTGTTAATTTTATTAGCTGTGATGATGGCATGGTGATTATTTTTAAATGCTTCCTTATTCATTAGAGATTCAAACTGAAGTAGTTTAGGGTGAAATGCAATGATATTTGGGATTTATCTTAAAACACTTCAGGAAAAATATTTTTTTAATAAAAACATATATATGTGTGAGTATAGATAAATAAGATCAGCAAAATGGTGATAAGTGTTAAAGCTGGGTGAGAGGTACACAAGAGTTCACTATGCCAGGCCCTCTACTTTTGGGTGAAATTTCCAAAATAGACATTTTTGGGGGAGGTTTGTCCACTGCCCGGGCACTCTGTGTTCTCGGGCAGGAAGGAGGAGGGTGCAGGGAAGAGGGGGAAGGAGAACACGACATGGAGCCGAGCTGTATTTAACTTCACATTTGATTTCACTCCTGGCAGATGTCCCAGGGCTGTGGCGGGGATGACCGACTGTCAGTGTGGGCATGAAACAGTGAACTAAACAGAGATTTAGCAAATTAAACAAGCAGAGAGAGGTAGGAGGCAGCTGCAAGATACTGGAAAGGCAAGTCTCAATGCTCTGAGGAGAAAGCAGAGGAGCGGAAATCAGACCCTCCAGCTCTGCCCCATCCCTGCTGGGCCTCGACTGGCTCCGGGTGCCTGGAACTCCCCTTCCCTCCCCAAGGGAAATCGTGGTGTCCCCACTTTGCAGTTATCCCTCCATATTAAATATACTGTATAGGGAAAGAAGCCCTCAGACCATTTGTGAAGGAAAATGGGACTCCTGTCTCTTTTTACCACTTAAGTTAAACAAAAAAAGAAAGTCCTTCATCCCTACCTTCAAAACTTTGTCCCTGGGGCTCTGGATCTGGCCCCAGCCAAGGGCAGGCCCATCCCATTTCTCTGCTGGCTTACTTCAGACCCCTCTCAGTGCAGGAGCAGACCACCATTCACCCCCACTCACCCACCCACACACCCTCTACATAAGCTCCAGGAGGTTCAGAGAGTGTAGAACGGGGCCAAGGGACCTGCTCAGAAGGTGCATGAGGTTTCCCCCTTCTCAGCACTGAATGCTGCTGACCCTCACACTGGGCCTTCCTCTTGAAGGCCAGTGTTTCATCTCAGGCAGATGTCCCCAAGAAATGTCACGGATCAGAAAACCAACCCTGAAGTTGTCTCGACTATCTCACCCTTTTTCTTTGCCATAATTCCTGAGGACACGCTAACTCTCACAGCTTCCCCTTTTCTGTTATAAAATGTGTGTATTTATCTGAGGGAGAACCAACAGGTGCAGCGTGAGTCATAGGAAGCAGGGCCTTCCTCCCACCCCGCCAGCCCCGAGACAGTCTCGGAAGGGGAAGCCCCCTCTCCCTTCCTCCCTTAGGCTTGGACTTTGCGTCTGACTCAAAACCTGGAACTGGTCTTTACAGTCCAGTAATTATTTGGAGATCACAGAAACGGTCCAGGAACCCCCTCTGTACTTCAGGATGGAAGGATTTATGACCCTTGCTATCCTTGGGGGAACATGGCAGGGTGTTCCTTATTTATTCCATGTAGGCTAAGAGGTCTTACAAGACTTGCCCAAAGACTCACATCTGAGGATTACAACCTGACCCTTCGGATTTGCAACACCCAGGCTGGATATATATATGCATCTCTCTTTACCCACCCGATCCCTGCCCCAGACACACACAAACAGATTTCCAACTATCTTCTGTTTGCCATCCCATGCCCACCTCTCCCCATCGGAGGGACAGCAGTCAGGAAAAACACTTGCTGGCCATGTCACTGTCCTAATGTTGAGGAGCTTAGAGGCTGGGTTGGTTGTACACACGCACACACACACACACAATGTAAGTAGATGTGTGCACAGATGTCTCTGGGGTTCACCCACAGCTCTGCTTCCCTTCCCCATCAGCATCACCTGAAGCTCCCTCCATTAGTCACCTGTCCCACTACTTTTCTTGGGTGAAGAACTCTTTAAATCACAGTCATCGTTTCACTCTCTTCATCCATCCCCTCTCCCTCATTTCTATGTATTTTACTTATACATTTGTTTATTATTATCCCCCCCCCCCAACACACACACACACAATTGTAAGCTCCTGACAGGCAGGGGTGGTTTTTGGGTTGGTTTTGTTTACTACCATATCTCCAGCACCTTGGCCAGATCCTGGCACAGAGTAGGTACAAAACAAATATTTGTTGGCTGAATGGGTGTCTGACTTCAAGAGCTGGACCCGCATGTACACTTTGCATTTGCACCAATAAGTTTAGGAGCAAAAGAAGAACCATGAGAGGAGGTGGAATTGTGAGCAGTCTGTCCACTTAGATGATCCCAAATCAGACATGGTTGCTAAAGCCTTGTTCTGTGGAGGGCCCGGGAGGAAGATTGGAGATCAACAGGTAGAATTTAGCAGAAGGCAAACTTCGGCTTAATCTCACAGTTAGAGTGCCCTATGGTCGGGCTGTGGGTGAATTACTGCAGTGATGGCTGCTATCAGTCATGCCTTCCGGTCTCCACCCCCTTGGGTAGTCTCCGCCCGCACTGATTCTGGGCTTGGCCATGTGATGTGCTTTGCCCCATGGAACAAAGACAAACAATACACAAGTAGAGGCTGGAAACGTGCTTGCACTCCGAGGCTTGTCCTCTCCCACTGCTGGGAAGCCTTTGGCCATCATGGAGCAAGCCCAGACTAGCCTCCAAGAGGATGAGCCGCCGTGTGCAGAGAGGCCCTGGTCATCCCAGCTATATTAAGCATGTTTCTAATTTTCTGTACTTACTGATGCTTTGGCATCTTGGGGCCTCGTTGACATTGGAGGGACTGCCCCTCCCAGGGTTAGCTAATTCCTAGAGATAGCAAACAGCTCTCTAGGGAGCATGCCCTTCAAATGCAAACCAACCATCCCAGAGCCCACACCACCAACCACCTCCTCCTCTATTGGGCTTTCACACCCAGGGCCACTATCCCTCTGCCCTAATCACCCCAGGGCCAGGTAGCAGACACCTCAACAGTCTCTGTAGCCCAGAGCCCCCTGAAATTATTCAAACTAACCAATCCTAAACTTGCTTACCCTGCCTTGCTTTGCCTTTCCTGTGTGGTTGAACCAGTGCTCAAACCATGTCAACAGGAATCATTCTCTATCTCTCAGCTCTGCTTCTTCAACATTGGCATCATCCTTAGGTGGTGGCAAAGGTGACCACCACCAACTCCAGGTTTCCGCTTTCCAGCTTGGCAACTCCCTAGAAAAGAGAAATTCTCCTCCCTAATTGTTCCAGCCAAAGTCCCAGGGCTGACTCTCATTGGCCTGGCTCAGATCACATGTCTCTTGCTGAACCAGTGACTGTGGCCAGGAGGATGCAGCACTCTGACTGGTCAGCTTGGAGTCATCCCAGAAACTGGGGAAGGGATCAATCCCACTTGGAATGAGAATGGGGAAGGGGTAATTTCCCAAAGGAAAAGAGAGTTCTATTATCAAAAAGAGGGAGGGATGGATTCTGGGAAGGCGGCAACAACAGAGGAGCCCTCCCGGAATGCTCTGAGCTTCTCTCTCCTGGCCTCTCTGATTCCTGACAGCTGTACAGAGCCTTGTTCCAGCCTGGATTTCTTTCTAAGAGAGGGGAGAAAGGAGACTCACTTTGACCTTTTACTTTTTTTATACTAAGAACCAAAACCAACTCCGACTGTCTCTTAAATTCAACCACACAGCATCAAATAAAAAATAACATTTGACCCCAGGCTTAGAAGAGGGTGGAGCAATTGTCCTTGGGTCTAAGAATGTCTTCTGATAAGAATGGGGAACATTTTTGTTATTGGGTATACTGGAGTGGGCCTTGATATGAAATCATCCAAATTGGCATTGCTTTTGTTGGGGTTATTTTATTGATCTCTCTGCTTTGTCTGGGGTCACTCTGTTCCGTTGGGAAAATTGCTTCCTTTTTTCCTCCCTTATAATGGAGCTCATGCTGCTGACACTTTATATTGTAAGGCCTGGCGGTTCTGGGTGCCTTTCAATAAGTGTGATGATCACAACGATCCCTTACAGTGGAATAGCACCTTGCCATCTAGAAAGGACTTTCACACACATTATTATATTTGATCCCCACAATAACCAGGGTGGAGGAGTACAGTATTATACTCATTTCCTTTAGATGTGGAAATAGAGAGGTTAAGTGAGGGGCCAGCCCGGTGGCGTAGTGGTTATGTTCGTGAGCTCCGCTTCGGCAGCCTGGAGTTCACAGCTGGGATCCCAGGCACAGACCTACACACCGCTCATCAAGCCAAGCTGTGGCAGCATCCCACATACAAAAAATACAGGAAGACTGGCACAGATGTTAGCCCAGCAACAATCTTCCTCAACAAAAAGAGGAAGATTGGCAACAGATGTTAGCACAGGGCCAATCTTCCTCACCGAAAAAAAGAGAGAGGTTAAGTGACTGGCTAAAGGTTACAGAGCGATGTTGCCTTGGGTAGCAGAAAAATATTGGCAAGGAATAAGCAGGCATTTATTCAAGGTTTCGTTTATTTAACAAGATTAGACTTTATTGCTGCAAAGCTAATCAGAGTTAACTCCACACTTAATTTGTGGTATGCAAACTACAGTAGCTCAGAAGGACCAAAATGCATACATAGGGCCACGGAGCCACCGACAGCCATGACTATAGCCCAGCCCAGCATGTTGGCACTTGGGCTCACCCACAGGCAGGTTCAAGACATGCAGCCCCAGCCCGGCCCTCTGGAGAGCAGTTCGTGGCTCAGGACAAGCACCCAGGAGCTCACACCTGCGGTGCAGCCCTGCTGTGTAACTCCTCCGCCCCTCCCCAGCTCCTTCTCTCCTCAAACGGGCTGGTAGCTGGGGCATGGATGGGACTGGGACTTTGGTCACAGAGAGGGAGCGGACAAGTCTGGTAAGGCCTGGAGTGCTGGGGAAATCTCAAGCCCATGTGGAAATTCCAGCCTGATATGCTGGGGGTTCCCTTCCAAGGACTCTCTCTCCCACCCACCTCCCTCCTTTTCCCTCTGTGTCCGTCTTCCACACTGAAAAACCTGGTCAGAGTGACAGCTGGTGGTCCTCCTGGGTTTCCACGCAACTCACAAATTCTGCTCGTTACCAAAGAAAAGAAACGAGCCAGGGTGGCCAGAGGAGACAGTGTCTTCTGTTGTGAGAGGAAGAGCCTCTGTGAAACTGGGGACGCCCCCCCATTCCTGGTCCTGCCCCTAGAAACCTCCAGGGATCTTCCCTCATGCAAACACTCTGCCTGTGTCCTGAGCAAACCACAGGGTGATCAGGTAAATGGCGCCCCCTACAAAGTGGGCCCTGTCCCTGCCCTTCCAGCCCTGTTCCTGGGCCTCATTGTGGAAGTCCTGAGAGCTCAGCAGGACAGACTGACTGGAGGGGAAGTGACCTAGCCCCAGATGCACTCTGGAAAACCTACTGTGTTGGCCCCAGACCCCACACCGGGGTTCAGGCAGATCAGAGCACCTTGCCAGCATTGTCTGAGGTGAATGGGACAGGACTTAAAGCCTGTGTGGCCAGAAGAGAAGGGGCCCAGTCAGCTTACCCTGCCCTCCCCAGTCTGGGGAGGGCAAAGTCTTCCCTAGATGATCAGGCTGTGTGCTGCTGGGAGGCTTCTATTCTCGAAGGTTCTTCCAGGTAGCAGAGGAAAATAACTCATCCATCTGAAAAGATTTGTTTTTCCCCCATAGGAGAAAAACTCAATCACACCTTCTCCCAGTTGGAATATCTGCAATTACCCACCCCCCCCATAAGTGGAGAAAGAATGTCAGGACTAATCAAGTGACATCACTCTGGAAACCCAATGCATCCCGGCACCAATCTTTTTGAAAAGCCCCATACAGGAAGACATAAATTCAATTTGTCTTGTCTAGGGGAAAAATGAGTTTTAAATATGTTGAATCAAAAATGATATTTTATGTGTCAGACGTTAGTGATCCAGAACAATCGCCTTGGGAGAAAAATTACCCTGAAAATTTGAAGTATTCAGGTTGCCAAAGAACTGGGAATTTATGCCACAATCCAAGAACGGAAAGTCCGCACTGGACACCCACATGTCCCAAACTGGGCCCCGGAGGGCCAAGTGCCTCAGACAGAGCCCTGGTTCCTGAGGGCCGGCCTGGGCAGCTCCCTTCAGAGACACCTCCTGCCCACCTCCTGGGACCTGCAGCTTCAACATCTTCCTGCTGGGCTGGGATGCCAAGGCCTGAAGAACTTGAGTCTGCTGGCCAGAGCAAGGTGGTTGGGGAGGGTTGGGGAGGGAAAGAAGAGGTCCAGTTTCCACTGGTTTCCCAACCCTAGCGGACACTGATGCTATGAAAAAGCCAGTTTACAAACCCTGGAGGGCACTGGTTGTTCTCTTCCAAGACAAGCTGGTGGAGTAGAAAGCTCCAAGGACTGAAAGTCAAGAGATCTAGGGTTCTAATCCAGTAGCTGGCTAGTGCCAAGGGTCTTGGACCAGTCTCTTCCCCTCTCTAATCCTCAGCTGATAAAACAAAGAGTTGAATTTAAATGATATCCAGGGTCTCTTTCAATTGCATGACTAAGATATTTTTATTTCTTTTTGCTGTTTCTTGCAGGAGTCTGCAGAGCATGGTGAGTAAGAGCACGATCTTTCAAATCAGTCCGCATGGCTCCAAATCTCAGCTCTGCTGCTTTCTAACTGTGTGACCTTGAGCAAGTAACTAAACCTCTCTGTGCTTCTCTTTTCTCTTCTGTAAAATGAAGATAATGGCATCTATCTCATAACCTCGTGAAAGGATAAGATGAATGTACATGTGCAAAGGGTTTTGAGTAACTCCTAGCACATAGCAATTATTTATTGAGCAACTACTGTATGCAGTATGCCAGGCTCTGTACTAGGCATCGTAGATACAGAAATGAGTGGGAGAGTCATGGTCTCTGCTCTTCAGGATGTTATTGTCTCCTAGCAAAATGTTGCCCAGGAAGCACTCTCGTATGGTTACCTGCTCGTGTCCCTAAGGGTCGGGTGACTCCTGGCATTCTGCCTTTGGTGTGGGGTTGGGCATGGAGCAAGTCTCCATGCAGGTCCCCAAAGCACAAACCAGCTGCCTGACATCTTGCCTTTTTTTCTTCCCTACTTCTTTACTGCTTTTCCGCTCCTAATTCCACTTGAAGTCTAACTTCGAAGATAATAGAAATAAATAAAATCTCCTGCAAAAGAGCCTTTCCGCCTCCTCCCTCACTCCTTTCTCTCTCTAATTTCCTCCCCAGTCTCCACTTGTTCATATTGCATCGCTTGGTCTCACAGCCTCTCTCCACTTGCCCTGTTTGGGGAGCTACAAGATCCCTTGGTGCCTGCCTGCCCTCCTAAGAACACACGCTGGCCTTGCTCTTCCTAGAACCCGACACAGACATAATCTCCTTGGTTAGTGAGGGCATTGGCTGTGGGAACATTCGGCTGTTTTCCCAGGGGATGGGGGTGGGGGCCGGAGAAATGGCTCAGCTCCTGCACAGTCAGCAGGGAAGGCAATAGAGATTAATGTGGGCACTGCCAAGTGCAGATGTGTCCCCAGTCCAGGAGGAATGATGAGCAGCTGCTGTCTCAGGGGCCAGCTGTGGCCTGCAGGGGGGCCCAGGGAGAAGAAGGCAGCGCTGGCCCAGAACGGGCAGCCCCAAGGGTTCCACGCAGCATCCTGGAGGTCTGGAGCTGCCTGCCCGGCCCTGCCTGGCCAGGAGGGCTGGTTGATGGATGCCTTTAATAGACATGTTGGGGAGCTGGCAGACCAAGTGTTTACGCCCAAATGCACATTGGCTGTTTAAGGAATTCCTAAATCCCTCACTGGAGCCTAGATTATGAAAAACATTTCTAGAGGAATCCTGTGGCCTCCCTTGCCACTATGCTCATCCTGGGGCAGCCAGGGGGTGGGAGGGTTAGGGGAGGAGTGCAAAGGGCAGCCCTTTGGCCAAGCCTGGCAGGTTCTGGGTCAGGCTGATTAAAGTCTGGCATGGGAGGAGCTGGAGTAAAGACAGTTGTCTGACAAACATTTCTTGAGTGCCTGTTAGGTGCCAGGCACATAGAAACAAAAGCAATTAGGAGCAAATAGAAGAGCTCATAGCCCAGTGGGCAGAGGAGGCTCCCGGAGCTGTGGAAAATACACAAAGGTGGTCTTTGGGGTCCTGGTGCCCCTGCCATGCTCTCCCCCACTCCCTCTCCTCTGCAGGTGCCAGAATCCTTTTACAGTCATAGTGACTATTGACGGGCTCCTTCCAGCGTGATTTGTTTGAAGAGGAAATTCTTGAAGCCCCCAAACCCTCCAATGGTAAAGGGGATTGAGGGACTACAATGGTAAAGTTTTAGAAATCCTGACTGATCTGGGGAGGGGAGGAGTTTGTGTGATCCTCAATAAACCACACCTTGGCCTGAGTCGGGACATCTGGGGCGATCTATGCCCTGTCACTCTAGCTGGTGAGCTGGGGAAAGTCACCGAAGCCTCCCTCCTACATCTCGGGGTTTCTGGCTGTTTAGACGTCCTGATGCGTGGGACAGGAAAGGGGAAAGCGCAGAACCTGGGCACCACTGGCGGGCTCCACTGGTGGGAGCCTTCCTGTCCTCACCCCACAGTGGTGATGCGCCGCCTCCTCACATGTCTAGGTGGGAGCTTGCTGCTGAGTTTTATACGGATCACTGTTGATATTCGTTTATATGTAAATCGTTGAAAGAAGACTTTATTTAATGAGGGTAAACGGCAGAGAAAGGGCCTTTATGCTGAAGTGTGTGTGTGTGTGTGTGTGTGTGTGTGTGTGTGTGGAGGGGGGTGTCTCTGTGACTGCCACATTTCACGACCTTGCGCCTGAAGGGGCCAAGCATCTGAAAAGGTAGCTTCAAGGCCATCTAAAACAGACTAGTCGGGAACCAGGTTGCCCTGGGACCTGGGCAGGGGAGACCGTGGGTCTCCGATGCCTGGTTGCTAATCCTTTAAGCTGATTTAACCCCGATTTGTGCCCAGCAAACGCTGGCCCATCCTCCTCTCCCCAACACCGCCCTGATGCCCTGTCGGGGCCACGATTCCTCACGCCCTCGCCCGGCTTCCACCCCCAGGCGGCTCTCAGCTGCTTGGTCCTCCGCGCCCCGCGCTCACGCTCGGGATCGCGGATTCACCTCTGCGGCCGCCTCTGCCCGACTCGGAAACCGCGCCGCTGCGCGGCCGAGGCGGTGTTCCCGCTCTGCCTCCGGACTCCCGAGCCCAGCCGAAAGGGGCGGACAGGAAGCGAGGACCGGGCCTCAGGACCCCCGGCTGGGCCTGGAGGGAGCAGCGCAGCCATGTGGGAGGGTTCTCAGGGGTCCCCACTGGGATCCCAGATACCCGGATTCTAATCCTGAGCTGGGCGGCCCTGGGCAAACGCGTTCACTTCTCTGGGCCTTAGTTTCCTCATCTGAAAAATCTGCGTGCTGAACTCCATTTCTTAGGTCTATTCTAGACTCACTATTCTATGATTCCATAAACAAATACGTTAGGTGGGAGGACAGCCGGTGAAATCATCCAGCAGCCACAATAATTTGCCTCTGAGCCAAGACGCCAATATAACACGTTCGGAAAACAAGTTTTATTTCATGTGCCAACTCAAGTCTGTGGGTAGTAGCTATCCGGAGTGCTGTGTTGAGAAGGAATCCGAGGCCTTATCTGGGTCCATCAGGAGACAGGATGGCTTAGGGTTAAAAGCTGGGCTCAGAGGCAGACGCTGGGTACTTACCAGCTGTGTGATTTGGGCAAGTTACTCAATCTCTCCCAGCTCAGGGGATGGTAACTGCCTGCCTCTGGGGGTTGGCTGTGATGAGGAGTGAGATAACGCATGTAAAATCCTTGCACTGGGTCTGGCGCGTAATCAACCTCGGCAAGGAGCCAGGGCTGCTGGGGTGGGCGTGGGAGGGCCGGAAGGGAGGCGTGCCAGCACAGGGGCCTGCCCGTCACGTTACTCTCTTGTTCCTCTCATCCCACGGACCACCCTGGCTGTTCGTCCTGTTTCTTCCAGAAAGGGGAATAGGACCCTCTCGGGGATAGAATTGAGTCAGAGGAGAACGCCCACCCCCAAATCCTCGTGAAAACGCTGAGTTGCTCCCTTTGGAGGGGATTTATCTTTCCAGAAATGCCTTTACGACCCCCGCCCCCTGCTCTTCACGGAGCCCACACTGTGCCCCTTTCTCTGGCCGATGGGCAGGAGCCAGGTCGCGGTCGCCCCTCCTCCGACCCGGTCCCGGAGGGGCTCGGGCCTCTCCCAGGTGGGTACCCGTCTTTCTCCCGGATTCCCGTCCCGGCCTCAGGAGGCGCGGGTGCGGCCGAGTTTACCACGCGCCGCCGACCTGGGAGCAAAACGCGCTGCCGCCGGGACCCGCTGGTTCCCAGTCGCGCGCTAACTTGCTGGGTCTGGGGAGAGAATTCCACCCGCTCAGCAAATTTCCCTTTATTGTTGGTTTTGTGTGTTGGCTTTTCCCCCCCTTTCTCTTTTTCCTTTCTTCCCTTGAGTCAGCAATGCTGAGCCCAGCGAAGCAAATGGGGCGAAGGCGGCGAGACGCGCCCCGGGCGCCTGCAGGTCCCTTTGCCTCGCCCCCCGCCTGCCCTGCGCTACAGAGACCCGCGCTTCTGGCACTCTTTTCTGCCCAGGCAACTGAATGTCCGCCCCTCGAGAGCCAGTCAAAGGGCACTGGCGGGGGAGGGCAGGCGCCAGTCACCTGCGGTCCCATGGGCACCCCCCTGCCTGCGGCTCCCTTGCCTGCAACGGCTCCTCCTTTCTCCCCAGCTCATTGAACCTCGGTGACTTCAGATCTTATAATAAGTGCTCTACATTCAACTCATTTCATTCTCACCATCACTCTGTGAGTAGGTCCTATTATTATCCCACATTGTTACTATCAGCAGCCAAACCAAGCAATAATAATCGTATAATAATCAGAGTGTAGCAAACTAGTAATTTTTCATCTGAGCATTAAGATTTGAAGGGATATTTGGAAGGTGCCTGACCACAAAAATATTCCCCTACACTCAGGTCTAAAAGTATACCAGTCTATGTACTTAGTATAAGTCTGTCCCATGCAGTTTGGGACATACACTAAAAATCTATCCGTTGTTTATCTGGGACATACTAAAAAATGATCCATTGTTTATCTGAAATACAAATTTAACTGGGCACCCTATATTTTTATTTGCTAAATCTGGCAATCCTAGCCCTGTGAGCCCTGTGCTGAGGCTACAGAGAGGCCTCACCTCCCTAGAAATGCCCTCTGCAGACACTACTACAGAACCCCCAGCTGTGGGGGAGCTCCTGTCACCCGTTTCTTCTCCATTCTACTGATTGCACTCACCAGGCTCTCTTCTTCCTCCTCCCCAGTGCTGCAGACTCTTCCTTAGTTCACAAGCCCCCTCCCCACCCGTGCCCAGGTGAGCAACTTGCCCCACAGGCGGCAATCTAGGATGTGCAAAGAGAGACCCCTTGGTATGGGGGCTGAGTGAGCCAAGCCCTCCAGCTAGGACTGATGCAGCTTGGGCTTCTTCCCAAGGCCCTCTTTCTTGCCCCACCAGGGAGACAAGGGGTCCTGCCTGAAATGTACACCACTGCCCCCATAACCAACATGGGGGGAGCTGGAGAGCAGTGAAAAGGACTTGATTCTGCCCCCAGCTGAACACTGCTCCAGTGTTCTCAGACAGCTCCAAACATTTGGAGCTTCCATTTCCTCATCTGCAAAATAGGGATAATAATATTCAGCTCAGCCCAGTATAGTGAGAGTTAGAAGAGAGAAAGTAAATGCCTCCAGAATGAATAATGGGCAAAACATACAGATCCTCAACATTCCTGCTCCCTCACCCCCTCCCTCCAAGTCAGGGACTGCTCGGGCAGCATTTATACCTTGGTTAGAAAGATCCCCAGTGATCATTTGAGCCTTAAACGACAATCATCAAGGTCCAAATGGGCCAAACAACTAAACCTTCTGGAAACAAGGCCCCCCCGCTTTGCTTTCTGATCCACTGCTGACTCAGAAGGCAGATGCCTCAGCCTGTAGGGGAGCCCTCGGGGTTGACTACATCCCACAAACCTCCCCAAGGTGGAGGCTGCCTTTTTGGCAGAGGACTTGGCAAGTCCTTAGCCCAGCCTCTAGGATTCCATCCTCTCCTCCTTGGGCCCAGCACAGCTCTCTCTTGGGGCACAGCTCCCTCCTAGGCACAGCCAGGCACCCCGTGGTGCCAGCATGTACAGGAAGGACAGAAATTGTGCAGTGTGTCAGGCCCTGGGTAGAACCTCGTCCTGGCACTGCAGAAGCACATTGGGAATCAGGGTGCTCTTAGCTGAAAATCCCAAAGTTGAGGCTTGTCTCCGTCAGTTCATTCACCAGACACACATGGGGCACTTCCTTCTCCCCCAGCACTGCAGATGGGGAGACAAGGACAAATGCAGCCTGGCCAGCACTCAGGAGCTTAGAGCCAGGTCCCTCATGCTTTGCCTCTCTCGAATGCCTCTCCACAAAATCCCTGCCACAGCTCTGGGCTAGCAGCTTCCCCTCCCACTGTCCCAGATTCTCTGAGATACAGGATTTTGTCCAAAGCCCTTCCCTACACACCCCTACTTCATCCTAATGTCAGAGAGGAGAAAGAACAAGAGGATGCACAGCGAGGCTTCGGGGTATCTATGCTGTGGACTCTGCCCAAGAGCCAATCAATCTGGACTTTTTTTTCAGGCAGCGCATGTCTATTGACGGCCTTTATGTGCCAGGCCCCAGGGACACAGGAGCAAACAGGACAACGGGTCCTTGCCCTGATGGAGCTTACAGTCTAGCAGGAGAACAAATTAGATAAGTAATAACAACCCAATAACAAATTAGATAATAATAACAATATAAGTAATAACACTTAGATAAGTAATAATGTGAGGAGGGCTATGTTCGGAGAAGCGAAGCTGCTGTGGCATGAAACAGGGGTCCCAGCCAAGCCTAGGAGTCAGGAGTCTGGGTCAGAAAAGGGCTCCCCAGAGTCGAGCTGAGCCGAGACAACAGGGCTGAGCAAGGGTTCTCCAGGGGGAGGGTTGTGGGGTGCTGGGGGATACAGTAACAGTGTTTTTGCAGTTCCCAGGGCAAGAGAGAGGCTCTGGAACCTTGGAAACATTATGCTAAGTGAAAAAAGCCAGACACCAAAGGCCACATATTGTATGATTCCATTTATGTGAAATGTTCAGAATCAGTCAATCCACAGAGGAAGAAAGTAGATTAGCGGTTGCCAGGAGTGGGAGGGGCGAGTGAGGAGTGATGGCTAATGGGTTCGGGTTTATTTTGGGGGTGATAAAAATGTTGCAGATTTAGATAGTGGTGATGGTTGCACAAAGTTGTGAATGTACTAAAAACCACTGAATTTTACACTTTAAAATGGTGACTTGTATGGTATATGAATTATATCTCAATTTTTAAAAAAGAGAGAGAAGGGGGCTGGCCCGGTGGCGCAAGCGGTTAAGTGCGCGTGCTCCGCTGCGGCCCAGAGTTTACTTGTTCGGATCCCAGGCGCGCACCCACGCACCGATTGGCAAGCCATGCTGTGGTGGCGTCCCATATAAAGTGGAGGAAGATGGGCACGGATGTTAGCCCAGGGCCAGTCTTCTTCAGCAAAAAAAGAGGATTGGCAGATGTTAGCACAGGGCTGATCTTCCTCACAAAAAAAAAAGAGAGAGAGAGAGAGGAGAGCCCTGAGGCCCACTGAGCAATTGAATGAAGCTCCACTCACATGGGATGAAAGGGAAAGTTGGGCCGGGCCAGATCATGCAGGACCACCTTCAGATGGTCTGGATCTGAGGGCTATGGAAACCAGTGGAAGGTTTGAAGCTAGGGAGCCACATGGTCAGATTGGCACTTTAGGAAGACCACTCTGGCTGCAGTGTGGAGGATGCATTGAATGGAGGACAGAAAGACCAGTTAGGAGGCTGCTGCCATAGTCCGGATGAGGGATGCTGGGGACCTGAACCAGGGCAGCAGGGAAGGAGAAAAGTAGGATTCAAGGGAGAAACAGGAGGCAGAATTGACAGAGCTGGAGATTGCTGGATGTGGAGGGACGGGTGACAAAGAGAGGGGAGGGTGATGAGGCAAACGGCACTGAGGGTGCCAGGGCCAAATAAGACTGGGGTCATTTACTGAGATGAGGAAGCCTAGGGAAGGAGTGGAGGAGAGGAGCTGCATTCCACCCACCTGGGGCAGGTTGAGGTCCAGGTGCCTGCAAAATACTCAAGGGGACTTGTGGAGGAGGTGGTTGGCTCCAGGGGACAGCGCTCAGGAGACAGGCAGGGCAGGTGGAAAGATCTAGAAGGTACCAGCACGTATAGTCACTGAGGCATTGGGAATGAGGGAGCTGCCCCAGAAGCGTGTGGGAGAGGGCCGGGCAGAGCCCCTGGGAACCCCAGTACATGAGCACAGGAAGAGGAACAGGGCCCTCATGGAACCTAAGAAGCAGAAAGCAGGAACCAACTAGAAGAGAGGGGCATGTGGGGACCCAAAGGAGGGGGTGTCTTAAGAAAAATGGCATGGTTAGCCATGTGGAATACCACTGAGAGTCAAGCAGGTAGGGACACACATGTGTCCACTGGATTCAGGGACAGGTCAGTCACTGGTGACTCTGAGGGGCAGGGTCAGCACTGTGGCTGGACTGAAGGGAGACTGGAGTAGACTGAGGTGGGTGAATGGAGGAGAAAGAAGTGGAAACAAGTTTGTGAAGGGGAGAAGTGATACAGGGGGAGAGATCATGGGATCACGTTGGTAGCTTGAAATTGGCCACAAGGGGAGTTCTTATACCAAAAGACTTAGCAAACACTACAATCAAGGCTTTCCCCACCCCATTCAGAGCCCATTGTTAAGCATCTGCCAGCTCACCACTGGGCTGGCCTGCTTGTCAGAGGCTGAGGGAGTGGAGTAGTCTTTGCAGAGGACAGAAGCAAGAACTGACTAGAGACACAGGGGTAGTAGGACTGCTAGGCACTGTTGCAGGCCCAGTTGATGTTACAGTGACCCAGCCTGAGTGGCATTATGGAAAGTCCACGGGCATGGACTGGAGTGGAGGAGAGGCCCTGAGGATAAGGAGCCCAGGATGTGAGAGGCCCAGAGTTGGACAGGTCATTTCCATGGAGGCTGGTGTCTCCTGGGATTGTGACAGGACTTGGAGTAGAGGAAACACTGGGAGAGGGAGACGGGGAAATAGAGGAGGGAGGGAGGGAGAGAGAAAAAAGATCCAAGAGGGAAAAAAAGGGAAGTATTCTTAGCGGAGGCAAGAAAGGAGACTAACGTGTAAAGCTGGAGGGTGTTTGGGAGCATCATTTAATGATGGTTTAATGGTGGTTTAAAATAGATGTTTCTATTTTAATCAAAAAGGCTAAAGGGCTTGACTGAGAATCTACATTACCCCAGGGACCAGGCTAATTCCTGCTTTTGCAATTCTTAAATTGTCATAAGAGTCTGGAATTATCAGATGCTTCAGAGTGCATCCCAAATCACAGGACAAAGGGTAAGCAAGAAAAAGAAGAGTGGCTGGGACCACGCTCTCAGTTCAGGGGACCAGCCCTGCTCCCAGGCGAGCCGCTCCTCACTGGGCTCATCTGAGGAGGCGGCTTCAAAGGCAAAGGGGGCACCACCCAGAAGGCAGGAGGCGGGACCAGACTTCAACTAGACAAGTCTGATTCCTCCAAAGACCCCGATGGGGACCAAAGGAAAACCCCTGCTCACACTCTGGGAGTGAAAGCATCTTGGGAAGTTCCCTCAAGTTGCAGAAACCACATCTTGTTACTCAGATATGGATTTGCAGTACCCAGCCCAGTGTCCTGCATATAGTAGGTTAGTAGGTGCTCAGTAAGTGTTTGTAGAATTAACTGGAATTTATTTAAAGAGAGAGAGACAATTTCAACCAATGGGTTAGGGACCTGATATGTTTCCCTTCCAGCCAGATCTTAAATTTAAGAAAGGAGAAGGAAGAAGATATTAGCACAATTAACTCTCCAATAGTGGATTTCCAGCTCTCAGTGGAAGGTTTTCTTCTTGGTGGAACAAAAAGGTGTGAAGAGCCTTCCCTATGCTTCTGAAATCGCCCTGGGGCACCGCTGCTCCACCAGTCAGTACAGTCAGCCATGCTTATCATCGTTGCTCTCAGTTAACTCTGCGGCTAGTAAGGGCTGCACTGAGCTGAGCCCTTTCAAGTGGCTGACCCATTTCAGCCTCACCACAGCCCATGGAGGGAGGGACTGTTACATCCAGCGTATCAATCAGGACCTTCCTGTTCAGAGAGGCCCCTGGGTGACACCAGTGGCCAGGGGGTGGGTCTGGGCCACAAAACCTCCTTCTGCTCTCGGAACCTGACCACCCCCACAGACCCTGGGACTGAAGTCACAGCAAGTAGCCCTCTTCTCACCGGCTCGGAGCTCGCTCCCAGTGATCCCTTTGGACAAACACCTGCCCTGTCTGGTCCCAAAGCTTATGCCAAATCACATTCTTATTCTGTAGGTAGAGGCAGGGGATGGAAAAATCCACAGATTCCACTTTGAAAAGAACTTCAATTTGGGGGCAAGGGAGGAGTGGAAAGAGGAGAGAGGTATAGGAAATGATTCAGAAACAGCTGAACTTTGAAAAACAGCAGAAAAATCTCTCAGGCACTGCAGAGAAGTGCCTTTTTAAATGAACCTGGGCCAAGGGACTGAAAAATTGCTTATGAGCAGAGGACAGCGGCCCAGGGAGCAGCTGAACTGACGGGGCAGACAGAATAACTGCTGGGAGAGCAGTTTGTTCAGAGCAGCAAAGGAAACTCAGAGCACATTCTTAATCACTGAATTCTAGGAGGTCACCTAATTCTATAGCCACTCGATAGTATGACCACTAAATATGACAGGTACCAACTATGACAGCCACTAAGTACTATGGCCACTAAATACTACAGACACTAACTACTACAAATACTAACTACTACAGTTGCTAATTACTGCAGACACTAAATGTTACAGGCACTAAATACTACAGATACTAAATACTACAGGCACTGAATACTAAAGATGCTAAATACTACAGACACTAAATACTACAAATACTAAATACTACAGGCACTAAGTACCATAGATGCTAAATACCAGAGGCACTAAATATTACAGGCACTAAATATTATAGATGCTAAATACTACAGGCACTAAATACTATAGATACTAAATACTATGGGCACTAAATACTATAGATGCTAAATACTATGGGTACTAAATATTACAGATACTAAATACTATGGGCACTAATTCTGTAGCCACTAATACTGCAGTGACTGAATGCTACACCTCAGACAGAAAATACCAGTATTACTCTCCAACAGACTGGGCCTACGGAAGATCAATAATGTTTGTTAAAAGAATCACAGTCTCGGGGCCCCTGAATTCACTCTTTGGCCCTGAATTCACCTGGGTGGCCAAGGTAGAATGACAATAGCCTGATGGCAGGTTGGGACTGGAGGGAGGGGAAAAGGAGAGAGGTATTAATTCACTTCCACAAAAGGCCAGAAGCCTCCCTCTCCAACCTGGGCAGGCCCAGCAATGCTTCCTCTGAATGTGAGTCCTCCTTCCAGGTGTGGAAGCCAGCTTACTCTCCCCTGCCCCAGGGCTGGAATTGGCCCAAGAGAGGATCTTGCCACAGCCCCCACCCCAACCTAGCTTGGGGGAAATGAAATTTCTTTCCCATTTGGCTGCTCCTTTGGCTCACAAAACCATTTCTACTTTTACTCATTGATGAGAGTAGGAACCAGGTGACTCTAAAATTGCTCACACATTTTTTTCTGTCAAGGTGGATGTTTACGGCCAAGAGGTGTTTGGTTTTTAACTGTGTTTGGGGATTTGGAAAGGAGGGGTTATGGAGTTCTATTTCATTTAGATTTTATCTCTTGGCCTTTCTCCTGGGCAGCCAGGGGGTCCTGTCACCTATGGTTTTCCCTGCCAGTTCCCGTGGCTATCCAGAGAGACTCCAGGAGGTGGAAGAAGCCTGGATCTTAATGTGGTAGCCACAGGAACTCACCACAGGCAAGGGCCTCGCAGGGAAACAGCCTGCAAGGCCTCCCTGCGGAGTCAGCCTTTCTCTGTCTTCACACCTCCCTCTGCTCTCCTCCAGTCGCCCACAGGAGGACAGGACCAGGCTGTACCTCCTCGCTGTGTCCACAGGTGCTTTCACAGAGGGGACCTGGCAGCTCCAGGCACACGCCTCAGGCTGTGTGGAGAGGAAGGGCAGGGGGGAGGTGGTGCAGAGGGAGCCAAGGCCCCGATCTCATGGGCCTGACCTTTCCCCCACACCGCTCCTTTTTGTCTCACCCAGTGCTCTTGGGGTGGGTCACGGTCAGGGGGGAACTCTATAAGCTGAATTCCAGCCCTGCAGCAGCCTGATTCTCCCGTTTGAGGGGGCTGTTGCCCACTGAGGAGGGGGATGTGGTTGGTTGCTCAGCTGAGGGTCTCCGGAAGCTCTGAAGCACCCCCTGAACAGACTCTTCTGGGAAACAAAGAGATTCCAGTACTGTCTAAGCCCTCAGGGTTTGCTTTCGTAAGTCTTTTCCTTATCATAATGATACATACTCATTATAGAAAATATGAAAAGTGCAGAAAAATATAAAGAAGTCGAAAAACAATGACTGATGGTCCATCATCCAGAGGCAACCACTAGTAAACTTTGGCATATTGTCTTCCAGTCTTCTCTGCTGTTTTCTTTTCCTTTACATAGTTGAGATCATACTGTACTCTTAATTTTGTGCTTGCTCCTCTTAACAGTAGATGACAAGCTATTCCCTATGATAGTAAACATTTCAAAAATGTTGTTTTAAAGGCTGAATGTGATGGTTAATTTAATTTTATGTATCAACTTGACTGGCCCAGATTAAACATTATTTCTGGGTGTGTCTGTAAGGGTGTTTCTGGATGGGATTAGTATTTGAATCCGTGGACTGGTAAAGTAGATTGCCCTCCCCAATATGGGTGGGCATCATCAAATCTGTTGAGGGTCTAAATAGAACGAAAGGCGAGGAAGGAGGAATCCTCCTCTTTTTTCTGCCTCACTGCATGAACTAGGACATCTCATCTCATCTTCTGCCCTCAGACTGGGATTTACACCATTGGCTCCCCTGGTTCTCAGGCCTTTGGACTTGGACTGAATTAAACCACTGGCTTTCCTGGGTATCCAACTTGCAGACGGCAGATTATAGGACTTCTCAGCCTCCATAATAGCATGAGCCAATTCTTCTTAATAAATCTGGATAGATAGATAGATAGATAGATAGATAGATAGACAGGTAGACAGACAGACAGACAGATATCTCCCCTGGAGAACCCTGACTAATACAAAAGTTATATCATATATCTACCCACATATTTTTCAAAATGATGTACTGAGTGCCCGCGGCATAGTGCTAAGTACCCAGACTCTGCAGCAGACTCTGGGCCCAAATCTTGGCTCTGTTACTTATCAACTGAAAGGCCATAGGTAGGTGACTTAACTTCTCTGTGCTTCCATTTCCTCATCTGTAAACCAAACATAGGAGATATTGATATAGTTTACCTCTTAGGGTGAGGATGCAATGAGTTAATGCACATAGAAGGATTTAGAAAGCGCCTGGCCCAGAATAAGCACTTAGAAAGTGTTAGCTGCTATTATTATTATTAATTTTATTATCACTATTATTTTTAAATTAGTACTCTGCTGGAGACAAAAGAGGATTTAGGGTAATATCTGCTCTCCAGGAGGTCACAGTCTAGTTGAGGAAATAGACCACAGATAACACATAATGATACGCGGTAAGTATAATGATAGCAGTGAACCCCAGGAAGGGCGCCCAGTCCAACGTATGTGGTGGCTGTTGGGGGTGGAAAGGAGAAAGGCTTCCAGAAAGAGGTGATTTCTGGGCTGAGAATCAGCTGGGAGGAGGAGGGAGAAAGTGGGCATTCTGGAGGGAAGGTGTGGTAGGAAGAAACAGCATGTGAGTGGCAAAACTACAAGAGTTCTATGTTGCTGAGTCTGAAGTTTAGTTTGAAGAGCAGGAAAATTTGGTCAAGCAACCATGGACCCAATTAGGAAAAGTCCTTAGTATTCAGGCTAAGTTGGGTCGTTATCCTGCAGCTGATGGGGAGCTGTCACGAGGATTAAGCATGGGAGAGGGTGACGCGCATGTTAGGGAGATGATCCCAGCCAAGGATGGAGTTTGAGATGACCAGTCTGGAATCCATGGCACGCAGTGGGCTAAGAAATAGGCAGGGCTCGGCTGGGTAGTTCTGCTTCACACACTTTCACTTGGGACCATTCCTTTGGCTACATTCAGCCATTGGCTGTGCTAGAAGGTCCATGGTTTCACTCACGTCTGGCACCTTGGTGCTCCTCCACACGACCTCTCTCTCCATGTGGCTAGCTTGGGCTTCCTCACAGCACAGTGGTCTTTGGATAGTTGGACTTCTTCATGGTGGCTGGCTTCTAAGGGTGTATTCTAAGAGTCAAAAGCAGGTGCTGTATACCTTCCAAGTCTCAGGCTCAGAAATTACACACTGTCACGTCTGCCACATTCTATTGGCTAAAAGAAGTCACTAAGCCATTTCATATTTAAAGGAGAAACACATTCAACTTTTCAATGGAAGGAGTAGCAAAGAATTTGCAGCCATCTGTAATCCACCACAGCAGGTGTAGTGAAGGCTGTCGTGTGCCGCTGTTTTAGTCCGTGTTCTCCAGAGAAACAGAACCAACAGGAGAGCTACAGATACAGATAATATAGATATAGATTTAGATATAGATACAGGTATAGATATCTACCTCTTTTATATTTACCATAAGGAATTGGCTCACACCATTATGGAGGCTGAGAAGTTCATGATCTGCAGTTAGCAAGCTGGAGACCCAGGAGACCCAGTGGGACAGTTCCAGTCTGAGTCCAAAGGCCTGAGAACCAGGAGAGCTGACGGTGTAAGTTCCAGTCCTAGTCTGACTCCGAAGGCAGGAGAAAACCTATGCCCCAGCTCAAAGACAGGCAGAGAGAAAGAATTCTTTATTACTCAGCCTTTTATTCTATTCACACTTTCAACAGATCAGACGAGGCCCACCCACGCTAGGGAGGGAAATCTGCTTTACTCAGTCTTGAATTGAATCTACAGATTCAAATGTTAATCTCATCCAGAAACATGCTCACAGGCACACTCAGAATAATATTTAACCAAATATCTGGGCACCCCGTGGCTGAGTCAAGTTGACACATAAAATGAAGCATCACAGCCATCCAGTTCCCCCTTCCAGGTGGAGGCATTTGCTTCCCTGCTGGGAATGTTGGCTGCTCACAGCTGGGTCTCTCTCGAGGAACTGTCCTCCTCCAAAGTAACACCCCCCTCAAAGCACAGCCCCCACCCAATGACTGGGGCATGTGGGGCTTATCAGAGCCCAGCCACCTTACCTCTATTTGAGACAACTCTGAAGGGCCATCCCAGCTTGAGATCTCCCCATGGGATCAGCTTATGACTTTGTTGTAACTATACCACAGTTCGACTTCTCCTGCCCACTCCTCTTCCCTCATCCCTCACAGATGCGGCTCTCAAAGTCCTCCCACTCCGTCTCACACTGTTTCCCAGGCGCCTGACCTAGTGAGAGGAGGAAGGGGCTGAGCTCTGACTGGGCCATGTAGCGGTGTGGACAGCCTCTGAAATGTAATCAGAGCCTTCCGCAGGCAGCAGGATTTGTGAGGCTGCAGTTTGAGGGAGAGGCTGAGCTGTGATGGATTAGTAGAATGAGAGGATCAGAAGACTGAGGTGAAAACAAAGTAAACATCGACCTAACCAATCCGTGAATGTTAATCATTTAGGTTGTCTCCAATTTCCATTGTTATAAATAAAAAATATTGCAATACATGTCTTGATCCCTACATTCTTTTGTCCACAGTTCTGATCACTTTTTTTAGGAAAGATTTTGAGCAATAAAATTATGAATTAAAGAATATGAGCATTCTTGAGGCTACCAGAACTTTCCGAGGCCCCTATTCACACTGTATTTACACAGCCTTCTCCTTCAGCCAAACTCCTAAATATATGAGACCTGATTTAGGGAAGGTCATTGATTCAGCTGGAGAGTTAATTATTCATTTGAATTGGTTTGTGCAAAAGGCTCCAGAGAGCCTATAAGAATAAATTGAAAAGCTATTAGAACTAACAGGTGAATTTAATAAAGTGGCTGCATGCAAAATTCAATAGCTTCCTCATCAACTAGCAATAACCAATTAGAAAATATAATGAGGGTGGGTGGCTAGGGGAGCAGAGAGCAAAATCACAATAGCAATAACAATAACAAAAACACCCAGAATTGACTTTAGCAACAAATGTGGGAAACGGGAAAACTATATCTCAAAAATTTGTATACTTCTCTAAAACACATGAAATAATTAATGAGATGGAAAGGCATGCCATGTTCCTAAATGGGAAGACTGAGTTAACTTGTAGATTTAACACAGTCCAATTAAAAGTCCAAGGAGGTTTGTTTTGTTGTTGTTAAACATGCTACAGTTATTCTGAAGTTTACTCAGAAGAAATACATAGGCAAGAACAGCTAAGACAAAAATTTAAAGACGAATGAGGAGGAATTTTGCCCTGCCAGATATTAAAAATACAGTGAAGCTAAAACAACGAAAATCGTGTAACTCTGACGCAAGAATTGCAGATGCATCAGTGGGTCATACTTACAAGCAGAAGTTAGTGTGCAAGATCTAGCATCCGATGCAGGAGGCATCAGAATCCTCTCAGAAGAGGCAGCAATATTTGATAAATGGTATAGAGACAATTGGTTAACTATTTGGGAAAAAATATTATACCTTCTCTCACACCACACATCCAAATAAATCAATTCCAGGTGATGAAAGAGTTAACTGTTGTTATGGGTCAAACTGTATCCTTTGCAACAAGGAAATGCTGAAGTTCTAATCCCCGGCATCTTATTTGGAAATTGGGTCATTGCATATGTGATTAATTAAGACAAGGTCTTACTAGAGTAGAGTAGGACCCTAATCCATATGACTGACGTCCTTATAAGAAGACGGCATGTGAAGACAGAGGCAGAGATGGGAGCTATATATTGCCACCAACCAAGGAACATCTGGGGCTACCAGAAGCTGGAAGAGGCAAGGAAGGATCCTCCCCTAGAGATTTCAGAGGGAGCATGGCCCTGCTATCACCAGACTTCTAGCCTCCAGAACTGTGAGATCATAAATTTCTGTTGTTCTAAACCACTCAGTCTGTGGTATTTTGTTACAGCAGCCCAAGGAAACTAATACAAATGGATAAATTAGAACCATTTAAAAATTCAAAGAAAATATAGGTGAAAAATGTATGTGCTTTCAAAAGCTGTAAGGACTTTATAAGCATAAAAGCGATGGAAAAAATCCAAAGGGAAAATCAATACTTTTTATATGTAAAAAAACTTAAACTTACATAAAAAAATAGCTTTACCAAAACTAAAAGGTAAATGGCAAACTAGGAGATATAATTGTCACAAAATGACAAGTGGGGGGCCAGCCCGGTGGCATAGTGGTTAAGTGTACACACTCCACTGCAGTGGCCAGGGGTTCAGATCCCGGGTGTGCACAGATGTACCGCTTGTCAAGCCATGCTGTGGCGGTGTCCCATATAAAGCAGAGGAAGATGGGCATGGATGTTAGCTCAGGGCCAGTCTTCTTCAGCTAAAAAAAAAAAAAAACAAAGAGGAGGATTGGCAACAGATGTTAGCTCAGGGCTAATCTTCCTCACACACACACACACACAAAAAAACCACAAAATGACAAGTGGCCATTATTCTTGCTTGGATCTCTCAGGCGTCCTGCTGTGTTGTGTAGGGAATCCTCTGTTGGCTGATGGATGTCCATTTAGTTGTAACTTAGAGGGGAGAGAAAAAGGGAACAACTCACTCTGCCATGATGCTGACGTCACTCCAAGTGGCCATTATTCTTAATATATAAGGAGAATTCTAAAAATCCAATAGAAAATTGGGTGAAGAACAGGAACAAACAATTCATAGGATGTACATGACTGTAAACATAAAAAAATGCTTAACCTCATTAGTAATCAAATCCATATAAATTAAAAGTTGATAATTTTCACCTTTCAAATTAACAATATTTTATATGATAGTGCTTAATATCAATAAGGGTGCAGTAAAAATTGTATCCCCCCCAATACTGTTGGAAGTATAAATTTCTATATTTTTTAGAATGCAATCTGGTGCTAGGTATAAAAAGACTTAAAAACCCCTAGATTTTGACTGAGTAATTCTCCTCCTAAAAATCTATCTTAAAGAAATAATTAAAATATAGGCAAATATTTATCTACAAAGATGTTCATTACTGTATTATTTATAATAATGACAAATTAGAAACAGACTCAATGTCCAACAATAGGGGAATCATTGCATAGCCATGTAATGTTAAATTATGCAACCCTTAAAGGTGGTGATTCCAACCTATTTTAATGACACGGAAAATATTCACAATAAAAATGTAAAACTAAAAAGCTCACTATTGTATGTATATTATAAACTAAATTTTATAAAACACACACCTGCAGAAAAAAAAAGGTTAAAATCAGCAAAAATATTTATCTTTTCTTCTGGATAGTGTTATTTATGGATGGTTTAAATTTTTTTGTATTGTGGTAAAACACATATAACATAAAATTTACCATTTTTAAGTGTACAATTCAGTGGCATTAAGTACATTCACAATGTTGTATAACCATCACCATTATCTATTTCCAGAACTTTTTCATCATCCCATATTGAAACTCTATACCCATTAAACAGTAACTCTTCATTCTCCCATCCCCCCAGCCCCTGGTAACCTCTATTCTGCTTTCTGTCTCGAGGAATTTGCCTATTCTAGGTAACTTATATAAGTGGAATCATATAATATTTTCCTTTTGTGGCTTATTAGTGCAATAGACTGAATGTTTATGTAACCCCAAAAGTCATAAGCTGAAATCGTAACCCCCAAGGGGATGTTATTAGGACGTGGGGCCTTTGGGAGGTGATTAGGTCATGAAAGTGGAGCCCTCATGAATGAGATTATTGTCCTCATAAAAGAGACCCCAGAGGCTCCCTTGCCCCTTCAGCCATGTGAGGTTACAGTGAAAATATGGCCATCAGTGAGGAAGTGGGTCCTCACCAGACACAGAACGTGCCGGTACCTTGATCTTGGCCTTCCAGCCTCCAGAACTGTGAGAAATAAATGTCTGCTGTTTATAAGCCACCCAGTCAATGGCATTTGGTTATTGCAGCCCGAACGGGCTAAGACATTTAGCGCAATGTTTCAAGACTCATCCACATTGCAACGAGTATTCTGGTGTTTTTTGCCCTCCACAACCTGGACTCTCTTGGGAGGAGCCTTGGCCTTTCTCTCGCTCTCCCCTTTTGTCCCTTGCCCGCTGCTCAAATCGTTCACTGCCTCCTTGGGAAAGGACACCAGTCCCTTGTTAAGATTCTAAATTGCTTAAATCTCACCAAGGGGCTCAAAACCCAGAGGCCCTGCAGCAGGTCAGCCGTGTGGGCCCTGCACTGGCCCCGGCTGCAGCCCTCCACACCCGTGAACATTTATGCTTCCTGGAGAGACTGGGCGCCCGGCTCACTGCTGGTGCCACCCCTGGATATGGCTCTCACTGCATTCACCCAAGGGCCTGCACTCTACCAAGTATGCCCTGGGGATGGGCAGACAGAAGGAAAAACACTCCACCCCAGCCCCACTCCTGCAGTTCGTACCCCAGCGTAGAAGACAGGCCCAGAAATAGAGACTTTCAGTGGCACCGCTGAGGGATCCATAGGCACTCTGGGTGTGCAGAAGACACTAGCTCAGTTAATTCCATCCAAGTCCCTGATGGAATGCATGTTCTGAGCTCTGTGAAAATGCACGGGGTGCTTCGGGCAGACGATCAGTTTCCTGTCCCAGAAGGTCTGCAAGCAGAGGAAACAGGGACCTCTTGCCTTCCTACACAGAGATTCCCCTTCTGTGGTCTTCATCTGGGCCTCTGGGTGTGGGGATAGGGATGGGATACGCATTTTACTTAATAGATAACCCTTAGCACACGCCTGACACAAAGTAAGTGCTCGGCAACTGTTAGCTGCTATTATGAACTATTATTTGAGTTTAGAGTCCCCATCCTCTTGTGGAGAGTTAGAGATGAGAGGCAAACAGTTCTTCCAAGAACCTGTTCCCTTCACCAGCCGTACCCACACACAGCTGGCCACAGGGCAGGAGAGTCTGGCTAGCAGCTGTCCCCACAGATGCAGATGGGGAACAAGGGTATGTGATTTCCTGAGTAGCCACTTCAATTCTAACGTCTCTTTCATAGTCCTCTTCAAATTGCCATGGCTCTCCCCAGAGGTTTTTGTGACTATGGAAAATAAACAGCCATTACCTGACCTCCAGGGCAATAAAGATATGTGCAGAATTCTGGGAAAGGCAGTTAGAAAACTGAGGAAAGCCAGTCCACCCTTCAGATATCGGCAACCCCAATGCAAAGCCAAGGTATGGAGCCCTGACTACTGCCAAGGAAATCACAAAATAAATGAATTCACCACTCAAACTCTCTTTTCACCTATTTTTAAATATATGAGTACATTTGGCTTCTGGTAGCACAGGAAAAAGAAAAAACGACAACTAGAAAAATATGTGATGATTGGTTTCTTTTGCTCTGGGGTAGAGGGTAAAGGAACTGGTCAAACAAAGGACTTAATTAAGTTAATAATTTATCATAAAAACTTGACATTATTGTTTACATGAAGGAAGTTTTAAAAGGTTTCGACACCATCCAAAGAATGTGTAAGTACGAAAATGTCCTTTCCTTCCTTTTCTTATCATGTAATATGAAAAAGAGAAACCACCTTTCACCCTAAAAACCTTTGGTGTACCTAGCAAGAAGTGTTTTCAAATACAAGATAGTTCCTCAGACGACAGGCCCCAGAGACAGAGCTCTAGGCCAGGCTGGAGCCCCGCTCTGGTTCTAGATCAGGCGGCCAAGGGATCTTAGGAGAGTGTCGTCCTATTTTCCTCCGCTGAGACTGGGATGAAGGGTCTGAAAAAGCAGGCAGCCCTGCTCAGCCAGTCTTCACGTGGAGGGAGCAGCGCTCAAACCCAGCCCCCATCAAGGGGCATCATGATCACCACTCTGCAAAACTGTCACAGGCAGGCCACGTCTCCGCAGGCAAGCTGCATCCAGTTCTCAAACAACCAGGCTGCCCTCACCCTGCCTGGGAAAGATCAGGAAGGGAAATGAGAAGGAAGATGTTTTTTCTTTGTGCTCTCTTTCCATCCAGAGAAAAGCTTAAAGCCAGGAGAAGGATGGAGAGGACCACCATCCCTGCCCCCACTCACCTCCTGGGTCTTGGCTGCCCTCTCCGAGCTAGATGGCCCCAGGCAGGCCTGGGGTCACAGGCTGAGGTTGATTGGCAGCCCCCTAGCCCTGCCTTTGCCCACACTCTGATATTGATCCAGAGCCCGTGGCTGTGGCCCTGCCCTTCTCAACAGCCATGGGCTCTTCTGGGCCATATCATCAAGGAGTTGGTGACAGGCAGGGCAAGAGAAGCCCATGCTCCTTCAGGAAACTCTCCTTTGTGCAAATGGAGAAACTGAAGCCCAAAGGGCAGGCAGGCAATGTGCAGCAGGGATCAGATGAGGACAGAGCACTGGCCTGGGAGTCAGAAGACCTGGGCTTGTACCCCTGCCCCATCCGTGCTGCCTTCTCGGCCTGGGCCTCAGTTTGCCCTGTCTCTGAAATGGAGATCATAGCTTCCTATCTGTCTCACACATGAAATGGGTCTGGGGTCTGATTTGACAAGGGAGGCTGTTTTCAGACTGGACACCACTGGCTTGGAAGGAGCCAAAGCACTCTGCCTCTAAATTGTTCTTCATCTTATTTGTGGCATTACCCACCTCTGAAGTAACGCAGGCCTGCTTTGCTCCCCAGAACTCTGCTGCAGGGCTTGTGGTGTTGAGGGCTGGGCAGCTTCACATACTCTGGCAACTGATGGTCATTGTGCTACTGGAGGAGGGTTTTCGTTGGGGTGCTGTTAAAAATATATTACCTATAATTCTGACACCAGCTACAATTCTGCACCCAGTTCTGATCTGTGGGTTTTCTCCCCACACCAAGCAATTCTCTAACACCAACTGTGTGGTGTCCTACAGTTCAGCTCAGTTCTGACACTATTCCTGGAGAAGCGTCACATCCCATAGGTTAAGGGCTCAGTCCTACAAGACTGCCCACCACCTCAGATGCCAATAGCACGTCCAGGTTGTCACCTGTATTCTGACGAACGGGCTACAGGTTGGAGGTTCCAACGTCCCCCTCCTTGGGTTCAATTAATTTGCTAAAGCAACTCACAGTACGCAGAGAAACATGTTCTCTCCAGGAGCACCACTCTCCCAGCACCTCCGTGTGTTCACCAACCCCGAAACTCTCTGAACCCAGTCCTTTTGGGTTTTCATGGAGGCTTCATCACATAGGCAAGACTGATTAAATCATTGGCCATTGGTGACTGAACTCAATCTCCAGCCTCTCTCCACTCCCCGGAAGTTGAGGGGAGGACAGTGGGGGGTGGACTAAAAGTTCCAACCCTCTAATCACAAGGCTGGCTCCACTGGCAACCAGCCGCCATCCTTAGGTGCTTTCCCAGTCTTCTCATTAACAAAAGATGCCTTCATCGCTCTCATAGCAGTAAATTCCAAGGGTTTTAGGAGCTCTGTGTCAGGAATGGGATGAAGATC
The DNA here is from genome assembly GCF_057802395.1 of Ceratotherium simum simum. Lineage (NCBI taxonomy): Eukaryota > Metazoa > Chordata > Mammalia > Perissodactyla > Rhinocerotidae > Ceratotherium > Ceratotherium simum. The sequence goes on from NC_141900.1 coordinate 84,939,590, forward strand.
AAATATATATTTCTCATTATAAATCACAGTATCACACTATCTTATTAGAGGGGTGCACCTGAATCCCATCCTCTTGTTGCAAATAGTATAGGAACAATGTTCCAGACCTCTCCCTCCAACTGAGGTGCCAAATGCCATGGTAGGGTCTTTCCCAGTGTAAGCTAGCATACAAAGATAGCATCTTCTTTGCAGTAGCATCCAAAGGGAAAACCACATCAAAAGCACAGCATTTGAGTATCTTTTGATTGAAAAGGGCGTGCAGACAATGGAGAGTGTCAGACCCAGGAGAGAGAAAAAGGAGAAATGGAGACAGGTTGAGAGTGAGAATAGGGGACATGTGAGAATGAGTTTCTTACAACTAGGTTTTTTGCACATACAGCCTTCACTGTTCAGCCCCGTGCATAGGGCTGGGAGTCCCTCAGCAGAGGTGGACAGGAATGGGCTCTGGCCACAAGGCAGATTAGGCAACCTCAGAGGGCAGTTGCTGGTGGACTGAGGCTAGACAATAGTGCAGGAAAGAGGAAAAGGAGAGAGTGAAAGGAACTGACATTTATTGAGCACCTACTATACGGATGAGGCTGAGCAAGAAAGAGGATAAAATACCATAAAATGATAGGTTGGGGAGAGACCACTGCAGATGACAGTCTGCTATATCCCTCATCTTCATCATCTTCAATAACCACACACAGGACAGCCATGTGCCAGGCCCTGGGGCTGGGATAGCAAGGACTAGTTCTTGCCATCGAGGGGTCAGTCTACTTAGAGAGGCGAGACCCAAAGAAACAACAAGGAAGCCACAATAGCACATGCTCTGTTGAGTGAGTGGATGCCAACTAGTAAGTGTGTCAGGGACCGAGGGAGGGATGGCAATGCCCTGGGTTGGCTGACGTCCCCAGGGAGAAATTGGGCCTTGATCCCCAACTTGAATACCGGATGGCACTTGAGTGGAGAGGAGGGACAGACAAATCGGTATGGACAAGGCTCAGCAAAAAGAACACAGGTGGTATATTCAAGGGATCGTGATCAGTAGCCTATTCTCCTTCTTCTATCACTTTGTATTTTGGGGCCCCTTCACATACATCACCTCAGAAAATGACTCTGTTGTCCTTCACAAGCCCAGCTAAGCCTGGAACAGATGACCTTCAGGAAGTTCAACAGAATTAGAAGAACTCCTACTATGTGTAAATCATTAAGTATTGCAGAGTATGTGGAAAAGTGTAAAATATAGTCCCTGCCCTCAAGGACAGAAAGGATTTTTCCTTCTGTCAAATGGCCAGTGAAGGAGATTTCGGGATGACTCTGCAGCAGGGAAGTTCTATGTCTGAAAAAAGGCAGCGGGCTCTGGGCAGCATGGACAAGTCTAAGGAAAACTGGATGTGCCACCTTTCAAGATGCTCCATTTGAGGGTGGTCCAAAAGGTATTCCAGTGACTGCAGTTTTCTTCTCAGAATTGGTTACCAGACTCCGTCAGTCTCATGTCGTTCACATTCTTCCCAGTATGTTCCTTCACAAGCACAGAAGCTTGTCTGCAGTCAAACACCAGTTCAGAATCAGAAGCCAAAAGAACCTGCAGATGTACCTATAACTCATCCATTGTCGGGCCACTGAATGACACCCCAATCAATGTGCGGTCTCAGACTCTGCAATTAATCCTGGAAAGCAAGAGGCACCAGGACAAGAACAAAAGAACCAAAATAAGGTAACGCACGTGGGTAACTTCTAAATTGGTCAAGCCTGGGCAAAGGGAAGTCTGGAAATCTTTACTTGGCCTGAGAGAAACAAAGCAACCTCATCTTGGCCCCTAAGCGCCAGTCAGAGCTGAGTGGGAGAAAGCATAGCTGAGCATCACTCAAAACAAATTGAAATACAAACTTATCTTGGGTATCCTTAGTCTGATGATGTGGCTGCTGCCATCATGGAGAGCAGTCTATGGAGAAATTCAGGAACTTTCCAAGTTGCATGGCGGAGTTGCTACTTACATGACAAAATTGGCAGATGCCTGTCAGTCACTTCACAGACAGCGAGTTGAAGGAATATTGAAGCAGAGAACTAGCTACCTGGGTCAGCCAGAGGGCATAAGACTGAAGATTCCGGGTAGTCAGCACTGATTGTGGCATATTTCACCTCCTGCCTCCTCAGATGACTGAAGGCCAAATACAAGGCGAATAGGAAATCTCTGGAGCCTTGAGGTTCTAGGTTCTGAATTTTCAGTTGGAAAATCTCTTTTCAAGGCAAAAACTACCACAGGATGTTCGGAAGTATTTTGAAGAATGAATTCACATGGCCTAACGCTGTAACAGAGGAAGCTGCAGATCTCCTTTCAAGACAGTTGAAGTAAAATCCCTGCTGCAGACTAATTCTAGAGGAAGGGACCACACATCCTGGATCACAGCAGTTTCTTCAAAACTACCAAGTAACCCAAAAGAAAGAAAGCAAAAAAACAGCCAGCACACAAACTTGAGACTCTTTATTTAAAGAAATATCTCTGAGCCCGGCTACTGTGTAACCAAGCAGGAAAATGCTACTGAAACTTGACAGTTTTGACTGATGGCCTTCAGTCTAGGATGTTAACAAAAATGGTTGTCATTGTTTTTGTTTTTTAACCCAGCAGTCTGCACCTCCATCTTCGTGTTTAATTCAGAAAACTCCATTTTATGAAACATCAGGCTCTGAAGTGAAGAAGTGAGCACAACTCTCATTGCATTAATACTCCCAAGGCGAGGGTAGGAGCTGCCCAGATAAACACAGAAAAGTGTCCCAAAAAAAGACACTATATAAGGAATCTGGTTGTTGAGAAAATGGACGATTTGTTTTTTAAAGAACCGCAGAATAACCTTCCAACCAGTTGAATGATGTTTTAAACATATGGGTTGCTAAAGCTGTCAGAAGAAATATTTGGATCTAAGAGAATCTGGCAAAGCTATCTGAAGGAACACCAATTTTTATCTATTCTAAATGTTAAGATATATTTTGGAATGTTAATTTATAGATATCTGTATATAAGGGAAAAGGTGTCTGGTGAGCAAACAGTTGGCCAAGGGAAAACAGATGAGCTGACAGGCAGGTTGTGGGTATTCTGTGTATACCCATAATAAAATATCTTACTCCCTCCGCAGCACACAGACCTTCCTAGGACAGATGTGTTGCCAAGTTACTACAAGAACGTTTCAAACTCCCCAAGTCACACTGTCTCAAGGTAACTCTGGAGATACAGCCCTTTAGTTCTTCCCCAAAGAAGGTTTAAATATTTTCAGGGTCTCTCCTTTATCTATTTTTAACCCAGTTAAGGGTATTTTTGAGCATTCACTGGTTTCCCAAGACAATGCAATGAAATAGCCATATCCCTAGGTCAGCAACGGTTCTGAAGAAAGCATCACTTATTACAGCACCAGACCGGATGAGTGAATCAAGAACTTTGGGCTATATTTCCAACTCTTTCTCTGGCCTAGTGAGTACTGTTTCTTTCTTTGCCTCATTATCTTTTCTTCATTCAAAAAATATTTACTCGGTACCTACTATGTGCCAGACTCAATTCTAGGTGCTGTGTCTACAGGACGAAACAAGAGAGATCAAGTTTCTCTCACAAGCCATACATTCTAACTAGGAGGAAAAAACAAATAACTTCAGATAGAGACGAGTGCTCTATCTGAAAGAAAATAAACAGGGTAATAGAATTCAGTGATAGGGGCAGGATAGACGGGAGGGGAAGCAAAGCCCTGCTTTAGACAGGGGAGGGCTCCAGGAGGCGGTGACAGCTCAGTGGAGATCTGAATGATAATCCAAAGATCTGAGGGAAAGGCTCTCCAGGCAAAGGGAACAAATACAAGGCCCTGAGGTAGTAAAGAGACAAACGAACTGAAGGAAGGCCTGTGTGGCCAAAAATGAAAGAAAGGAAGAGAATGGATAAAGACAGGCAGGAGAGGTGATAGGGGCTGGAGAACCTAGGGCACTGCATGGTATGGGAAAGAGTTGAAATTTCAATCAAAGTGAGATGAGAAACCATTGAGGGTTTTAAGCAGGAGCTAAGCCATCTCGACCATGGGGCAGACTTAATGAGGACCAAATGTATGAAGGATACCACACAGAGAGTGTTGATCAGGTTTTCTCTAGAAAGGGGCCTCAGGGACTAGGGTGAGACATGAGGCACATCTTCAGGTCATCTTGAGGCCAAACATTAATGAGCTGACTGATCCTTACCACCTCCTCTAGCCCAATCCCCTAGTACTGGAATCCCCTGCACAGTATCATGGACTTACTACATCTACACTTGGACAGTTCCAGAGATGGAACTCATGCCCCTCTGACAGCTACATTCAAGTTCTTCCTTATACTGAGCCAAAATCTGATTCCCTGTGACTTTTACTCATCTGCCTCCATATGGCCTTCCGGGCTTTACCAACAGCTGTTATACCCCAAGAATTCCCTCTCAGGCAGGTCAGTACCAGCTTTCTTCAGTTACTCATCTAACTTTTTATTACAGAAAATTTCAAAAGTTCACAAAAGCAGAGAGAATAGTATAACAACAAATCTCCATTTACCCATGACTAGCTTCAACAACAATAATCTCATGACCACTTTTGTTTCCATCTGACATTTTGATTTCCTTCACCAACTTGGTCATTACATTTGTCTTATAGGTGTGGTCTGGCCAGCTCAGAGTACTAGCAGCTCACTCATTTGAGACATCCCATTGCTACTAATATAGCCTAACAGTCCTACTACATTTGTGGTAGCCATAATGTTGCTTCACAACTGACTCAAACTCTCCCACCAGAACTTGTGCAACAGGGTTTTTGGATGCAAGTGAGGGAATTTATGCTTCTTCCCAATGATTTTCATTTTATCAGATTCAGCCCATTCCTTCAGGCTATCATGATCTTTTTGGATCTTGATTTTTCAATATTTATTTACCACGCCTCTCAGCTTTTGTGACACCTCTAAAATTTTGAAAAGTAATGAAAGCCTTCTCTACCCTGAGTTTAAAAATAGAAAGAATATGGATGGGAATGCATTAGAAAAAGAGTTTAGAGCTAGGAAGGATCAGAGAAAGCCTTTAATTAAACTTCTTAGTCTATAAATGAGGGAACTAAGGCCCAGAGAGTCTGTGTCTGGTTCAAAGCCACCCATTAGGTAAAAGGCAGGTCAGGCTAGAGCCGAGGCCTCATGCTCACTGCTCTCTCCACCACCTCCTACCTCTCTAAGTCCTTAGGAGGAGGTATTTGATGAGAGAAAATGCAGGTTATCACCAGCCAGCCTAGTGTCTGTGTGCTACTGCAAACTGATTTCTAGTCAACTACTAACAATTATCCACCCATTTGGTAAAGAATTATCAGGTATTGCTCTCTGCCAGGCCCCACTGCCCTCAATTACTTTCCAAGTTTCTCTCACCCTCAGAGATTAGGTTGGAAACAATTTTTCTCTGCTCTTACTTAATCCCTGAAGTATACAGGACTACATAACTGAATTAGAGTTGGGAACGTCAAAAACATTCATAAATAATAAATGATTCACATATATTAGAAATGAGAGATAGTTTGTTATTCAAAAAGCCACAAAACATCTCATTTAGAGGAGACACTTAACAAAATATACATCTTAAAAATTCAGCCCTCAAGAATGCTTTTTACAATTGTTTTTATCTGAGAAACAAAGAACTAAAATGGGTAATAATTACAGACACAACTTCAACAATAATCTGGATAATATGCAAGAAGCATCACAACATTCTTCTGAGATTTCTCTTTGTGGTTAACTAACCACGCACCACGGAGGGACCAAAGTTCAGATGTGCACAGCCCAGGGGGCCTCCCAACAAAGTGGCAATGCACTCAAGGGGTTTCTTACCCTCAGTAAATGCCATTAGGGGGTGAGGGGGGAGCCTGGGAGCTTTACCAAGAAGTACACAACCCAGCTTCTTATCCAGTCTGTTGCCATCATCAACTGTCAAACCATTTGCTCCTCTTTGCAAGAGGTGCTCCTTTAGAAGGTCCCAATAATTTCTGCTTATATTGTTCAACCAGCTGGTTGAAGCGGATTTCTGTCTTATTTCCTTTAGCTTTTTTCCTAGGTACCTACAAATGAAATGTAAGGAAATACAAGATAATCAATTTCAAGCGTTAAATATCACCTTACCCTCAGGCCACCCAAGAGAGAAAATAAGTAGGTACAGAGATCTTGTCTACCACAAGAGGTAGACTTCTGGTGACTCTTAGAGAGAAAAACCCAAAAAGAATCATCCACTGGTAAGAAATCACACCAGAAATGCCTAAAAGAACACTAACACACTGTTCAGGTGTTTCAGAGGCCTCTCCCACTCTAGCTCTCAAATGCTCACGTGAATCTCCTCACAAATGAGTCAGCCCAGAGTTTGGATGTTCTTGCTTGCCCTTTCCTGCACCAAGAATACTTATGGGATTGCAGAGATAGAGCTCTATAAAATAGTATGGTATGCGTCAGACTTCCCAGAGACACAGATTTCTTGAGTAGGATGGGAAACTAATGCTTCTTTTACCCTTTAAAGAAAGGGACTAGGAAAGGGGAAAAGAAAACTTGACCTCAACTGTTCAAGACTATAGGACCACCATTTCCTACTAAAAAGAAATAGGGCTCCTTGGAAAAATGGCTAATGCCAGGACCAGGGAAAAAACATATAAGACGAGCTGGGACATCTGGTTGTTCTAGAAAGCAAGGACACTACCAAAGACAGGATAATGTCAGAACGACTCAGGAGCCAACCTGGAGGGGCTTCTGCTGGCCTCAGATGGGATAAGAATAATAACTGCATTTGAATGAAACACATCAAGTATATAAAAACTCAGGAATTCATAATACTAAAAAAATCATACTAGTCACCATAGGAGGTTGGCGGTGTATCAACTCATTACTCTGGAAACTGATAGAAAAAAAATCAAGCATTAACCTGCCTTTCCTATACAAATGGTATTTCATTTCCTATACAAATAGTTGACAAGGGAAGATTCTTTTTTCTAGAATTCAACTAAAAAATGCAAAAGGACTGATAAAATTAGAAAATCACCATTCTGCAACCCATATTGAAATAATGGATCTAGATAGCAATCTTCACTGGGTGCTAAAACCATTACGTGAGAGATTGATGGCGGACTTCACAAATGGAAGATAAGGTAAACAATCCCTAAACCTACTGATCAATCTGAGCATCACTGAAAACGGGGCAACCAGACAGTATGTGCCTTATGATGTGATGCAACAGAAAGCACACAGAACTACCTATGAAATACTCTCGCCAAGAAAACGGCGAGAATCTAATCAAGCCTCTACATCTACCTACCAGTTTACAGGCAATATGGAGTGTTACAGAACAAGTTAAATGACACCACAAGGAAGCAAGCAGCTAAACTCAAAATGCAATACATTCTAAAGGGCAAATGACCTGGTTTCTCCAACAAATTATCAGCATGGAAAACAGTGAGGTGACGAGGAAGAGTGAATATTACAGGAGAATTAAAGACAAAAGATATAAAAACCAAATGTAATGTGTGGACTTTGTTTGGATCCTGATTTATACTAACCAACTACAAAAACACATTTTTGAGGCAATGTGCACATTTTCATAGAGACTGCGTATTAGATGATATTAATGACGTCTTATTAATTTCTCAGATATGATAATGGCATAATATATATGTATGTATGTGTAAGTGTATTTAAGGCCTGGTTAAGTGTACTTTTTTTTTTTTTTTGTGCGCAAGATCAGCCCTGAGCTAACATCCATGCCAATCCTCCTCCTTTTGCTGAGGGAGACTGGCCCTGGGCTAATATCCGTGCCCATCTTCCTCCACTTTACGTGGGACGCTGCCACAGCATGGCCTGACAAGCAGTGTGTCGGTGCGCACCCGGGATCCGAACCTGGGCTGCCAGCAGTGGAGCACGGGCACTTAACCGCTGCACCACAGGGCCGGCCCCCAAGGCCTGGTCAATTAGATGCATTCCGAGGTATTTTTCTGAGCAATATACTTCATTTTCATCTGAGGTGTATTTACACGTGAAGCAGAGTTTGCTTTAATGTACGCTGGGGGAGGGCCGGCCCCGTGGCTTAGCGGTTAAGTGCATGTGCTCCACTACTGGCGGCCTGGGTTCACATCCTGGGCGCGCACCGATGCACCGCTTGTCCAGCCATGCTGAGGCGGCGACCCACATACAGCAACTAGAAGGATGTGCAACTATGACATACAACTATCTACTGGGGTTTTGGGGAGGAAAAAGGGAAAAAAAAGGAGGAGGATTAGCAATAGATGTTAGCTCAGGGCTGGTCTTCCTCAGCAAAAAGAGGAGGACTGGCATGGATGTTAGCTCAGGGGCTGATCTTCCTCACAAAAAAAAAAAGAAAAAAAGTGGAAAAAAAAAAAAAATGTACTCTGGGCTGGGCCAGGGGGAAGCATGTACAAAGAACAGGTAAAATAATTCCTGAAGCAGAGTAACTGATATATGGGCGTTCATTTTACTATTCTCTCTACTTTAAAAACTGTGTACCTCAACATCCTCTAAAAAGCTGCAGTCCTGCATGTGGCTGCAATCCAGAAGCCCTTTCTTTCTGCTCAACTAATCAAGGCAAAAAGTGGCTGCCAGCCCCGGCAGAGCCCTGCCATACTGAAGTCTTATGCTCTATAAAACTTACCTGCTTGGAAGATAATTTCTGCTTCTCTTGTTTCCACTGGTTTATCTGGGGCTTTGGCTTTTTGGCAGGGACAGATTTCACTTTGCCTTTGTCCCGCAACCTGAAATAAGACGGTCAAGTAAGGGTCACCCTGAGTTCTTCCTCTAATTGGCACCCCTGAGGTTCTCTCAGCCTGGAAGATAAAGTTCCTTTTCTTACACTGGCTCTTTCTAAGCCCTTGATAAGTCATTCTATAAAGGGATAGTGCAACAGAATATCCTAAGGCTCAACATTTGTATACTTCTTTTTTTGTTTTGGCTTCAAACCTCAAGAGAATCTCAAAAACCTTCATTTATTTAACAAATATTTTGTAAAGATCAACTTCTGTTTACAGCACTAATTTGCTGCACCAACAGAAACTGTAAGGAAACATCAAGCAAATGGGCCTCAGCTGATAGGGACGGCCATCTGGACAGGAGGAAGCTCTTCAGAAGAGGAGAAAAATGGCATGAAAGCCTGCCCTGGAAGGCTCCTCCGAGGTCCCGTCTGCCAGTCCTGCTCTGGCTTCTATTTGGTCCAAGACTGACATCTCTGCTAGTGTGGAGATACTTGTGCATTCCCCTTCACGTAGGACTGGCCCAGTACTAAGCATCCCATTCATCCAAACAAAAGCCACAAAGAAGAAAAGGGCTAAATGAGAACAAACTCTGAGGAGCCACCCACTGTTCAATGCCGCCACCCTGCATCTCACCTAATTTTGGGGCCTCGGTGTGAGGGGAGCACCAGGACCTTTCTTCTCTTCTTTCCATCAGGCAGCTCCACCTGCTCCACTTCAGCCTTGGTCTGGAACCCTGTCCACGAGATAGAGCCTGCCTTCCCTTTCTGCTCCAGGGGAGCCTTGCTTGGTTCCTGGCTATGGTTTTGAGCTGCTTTCCATTGCTGGTCTTTTCCAAGCTCTGGTTGGTCCTGCTGGGGCTGACCAGTTGTGGACTTGGACTTCACTTTTTGCTGCATAAAACAAGAGACTGCCATCTGCTTTCTGGATGAGGTCTATTTGCTGAAAAGACTCAGTAGAAGAGGAGCTTTATGTGAGCTTGGTGAAAGAAGGGGAATTCTTCCCCCAAATAGTTATAGGAAAGGGAATACAAGCAATTCACAGGCCCTGACATCATAACAGAAGGATATTGAGTGGGGGACGCAAAACAATCATTTACCTTTCCATATGCAGAAATAGGGTGAAAATACACGTGTGCCCAAGACTCGAAAGCCAGTAGAGAAAAGAAAAAAAAAAGGCCAGTAGCATGGAACAATTACTAAAGGTGTAACAAATGTGTAATGGGAATACCAGGAGAAGAAAGAAAGGAACCAATGAAATATTTGATAATACGGGCTGAGATTTTTCCAAACTTAATGACAGACACTAAACCACAGATTCAGGAAGCTCAGCCAAATACCAAATAGAATAAACACCAAAAAATCTACACCTTGGCATATCATATCTAACTGCAAAAAATCAAAGATAAAGAGATAATCTTGAAAGAAGCCAGAGGAGAAAAAAAAAATCTTACCTACAGAGGAGCAAAGATAAGATTATATTGGATTTCTCTTTAGAAACCATGTAAGTAAGAAGAGAACAGAGTGAAATATTTAAAGTTTTGGGGGAAAAAATCACCAACCTAGAATTCTGTATCCAGTGCAATTATCCTCCAAAATAGAAGGAGAAACAAAGACTTTCTCAGACAAACAAAAATTAAAGAAATTGGTCACCAGTAGACCTGCCTTGCAAGAAATGCTAAACAAATTTCTTCAGAGAAGGAAAATGACCTAGGTCAGAAACTTGAATCTATGTAAAGAAAGGAAGAGCATTAGAGAAGGAATAAATGAAATGAAGAAGAGAAGGAAAAGATGCTGTGAGAAGGAAGGCATAAAGTATGTTACAGAGTTATGTTGCATTGAAGTGGAAGATTCATGTGAAATTAAAGTAATAATAATGTGTTATTTTGTCCTTTTCCCCTTAAAAATCTAGATAGGCACATTGATAGAACAAAGATTTATTATATGCCTGTTTTGTGTCAGTCTCTGTTTCTAAGCAGTAAGGGTACAAATGGAAAGAATAAAGTACCTACCTTTCAGGACTCACAGCCTATTGGAGATAAGAGATGCAAACACAAATAAAGCAAAGAAAAAAACTAACAAAGAGCTTAAGGAAGTTCATGAAAGTACAAGTAACGAGGTCTTATCTCTTTTGAGAGAGGTGAGAAAATGCTACTTGAAGAAGCACGTTTGATTTGAATATGGAACTACATAGAAGTATCCTTGAGTCAGGGGAAAGGGGCACTTTTACATAGACAGAGCAGTATGTACATAAGTGTAGGCAACAAATAAAGCCATCTGAACTTTTTTTTTAAGCCTGCAGCTTCAGAATCACCTCTGAAGCAACAGCTTAAGGCAGTAAATAATTCTATACCTAGGATAACAAAGCTGCCTTGAATAACCAGATCCCAGGTTTTCCAATCCAGGACCATTGTATTAACCCCTGAAACTGTTCCTCTATTGGTCATGCTCATGGTACACACCACAAAAGACAGCAAATGTTTGGTATAGATGCAAGTTAAGGTATCATTTGATGAGAGCTGTAAGTTACAGTATCAAGAATAATCTGGTCCTGTATGCCCTGAGGGAAGATGGGTAAGAGAATGAGATTTGACTGTGTGCTGATCACACAGTATGTAAGACAATTTACATGTATTATCTCATTTAATCTTTATCAATCATGTGAGGTAGATGCTGTTAATCCCATTTTACTAACTAGAAACTGAAGCTGAGAGATGTAATAACTTGCAAGGATCTCAAAAAGGGGCAGAACCAGAGTTTGAACATGAGTCTTCCTGTCCCCAAAGTCCCTGTTCTTTCCTGCATACCACACTAGATTAAAAACAGTACTAAAACTACCCGACATCACAATTCTGGAGCCATCTAAGAAGAAAAAAGAATTATGGAAGCGACAGTTGAAATCTATAGGTAATCTAAAACTTTAATCTTGGCCATTAATTTTGACATGTACCATCACCAAACACTGCATAAGAACTGCTGCTTGGTAATAACATCAGCCTGCTTCTCTCTCCCTTCTCTCCTTTCTTGGGAGCTATTACAAGACAGGCCAGCAGAGGAGAAGGTGGCCTGGACAGTTCTAGGGAAAAACAGCAAAGGGTAACAAAGAACTTAATGAGACAGAGACCTATTTTAAGGGAGCAGAACCACAAACTGAACAATACAGGAGTTTAAATATGGCCTTAAAAAATGGTTTTAAGTGTGCTGTATACATAAAAACAGTAAATTTTATGCTATCTGTATTTTACCACAACTAAAAAAACAAAAACAGAAAAACCATTTCGGTTCTGTACCAGGCTGCGCTGGATCCTCAGTTCCTTTATTTTGAGTTTCCTTCGATCTTCCAAAGAGAACTCCACTATTGGTCGCTGCGTCAGGAGACAGAAAGCCATTCATTAGATTTCTTAATCTCTGAGTGCACTGACCTGAGCTGTCCCCCACCACTGTTCTCTTTTTTGCAAGTCAGAGCCTGCTACTCACTTACTCTACTTAAAGGGGCCAGTTCTGCAAGCAGTCTATCCAATTTAGAGTTCCTTTTAATCATCTTATCACCTGAATCACTGCTCATTCCCTCCACTGACTTTCTACTCTTTCCCACCACTCAAATGTCAGAGGACACTGGACATGAAGGAGAGGAATGGTTTTCTGCAAATGGCTCTCAGGGGAATAGCTCTCCCCACAAGATGAGGCTCACCTTCTGAGGCCCAAAGATTTCTGGATTGTTGTTTATGTGGCGTAGGGCCGTCAGGGCGTGCTCGTGCTCCTGGAACTCTGCAAAGGCGTAGCCCAGGGACTGACCCTTAATTTTCCCGTGAACTCCTTTAAGGTCTCGCATCACCCTACACTATGAGTAGAAAAACAAAAAGCAGCAATAATTACAGGATGATGAGAAGCCTCAATAGATTCAATAAGAAATCAGATTATTGGAACAGAATCTGCATCTACATCACCATCACAAAGAGTTGTACTGGAATAACACTTATGAATATATGTCTTATTAGAATATACCGAGAGCACAAAACAAATTAAACAGACATTTTCTTGCTTTCTAAGAGTTTATAGACATCAACACAGACCTACAAATAAACATGTAAATAAAATAAACTTCCCAAGGAAAAATTATAGTAGCTAACTGTTGACAATATATACAACTTGAGAGGTACATGGTATTTATGATAAGTATTTATTATATAATAAGTTATCACCGAGGATGACGTGTTATCCACAGATCTCATCACTGAAGAAACCACTCAGAAAGGAACTTATTGAAAAAAGGAAGGAAGAAGGCCTTAGATGGCTTTAGATGAGAAAGACATTTCAGGCATGAGAAAGAGCCTGCCCAACATACAGCCTCAGAAATACAGGAAGAAGCTTTAGCTGTCTTTGCTCGGAGCTTAGATCCTCTTCAGCGTGATTTTTCCCTAAATCCTTAAGCTGGATGTAACGCATCCTAGGGCACCAAGGTAGAGTAGGATATTTTGGGAAAATGGATCATTCACATGCTATTACTCCTGGAAGCTGCAGATCTCATGTAACGAAGACGTCTAGATACTGGGGACACTTGGATGTTGCATTTGGTATATGCCTAGCATCTACTCTGTACCTAGAACTGTAGAGGAATCAAGAAAAGTATTAAATGAGGTTCCTGTCCTCAAGAAGCTTACTATCTTACTGAGACACTATATTTATGCATATGAAAGAATTAAGAGAAAATTCAATATAATGCAAATATTGTAAAACACACATAACTTGTTCTAAATGACAAGTTTTAAATTTGCAGACCTTAAGTATTGTGCATGCTGATATGAGAAATTACACAACTGACCCCTATGCCAGTAACACTTTGAACAGTTTTACTAAGAGTAGTGTCAGACATACGCTGATATGTTCACATTCTCTCATGTAATTACCCAAATCCTAATATCATACATTTTGAAGAGGCTTTCAGGGATTAGGAAAACCATTTATGGTGATGAAACAAAGCAAAGCAAATTAATAATATGGGCTATGTTATTTTTTCAATAAACACTGATTGAGAGATTACTATGTGCCAGGTACTATGCCAAGGATTTGAAACAATGGGATAACACTTGCCCCCAAAGAGCTCAATCCAGTCAGGAGAAATGACTGACAGACAGTTACAAGACAGTGTAACAGTCAGTGCTACGATGGAGGTATGCTGTGGGGGCAGAGGAGAGGTTTCTGTACTCACACCGTGTCTAACCAAGTCTTGGTATGAATCCAGTGTTTGTCTGATACAACTGCCAAAGATACAACTCCCTGTGCTCACTACGGGGCACTGAGGACTCTTACCATAGGGTAAGAGCCTAAATGGTAGTAAAATGCTCTTCTAAAGAGCAAAACACACAGATGATTTTCTCTGGAAGAAAATTAACATCACAGCACCTGGTATAATGCTGAGCACCTAGCAGGCACTCAATAAATGCTTGCTAAAGTAATTCACCAGGGCAGAGACTTCCTCATATTTCTGCTGCAATTTGGTCAGATGTGAAAGGCAGTTCCCAGAAGAGAAAAAAAAAAAAGAGAAAAAAGAAAACTGCAAAACTCAGTCTTGTTTGCTGACAACGTGTCCAAAAGAAAATCTGTTAATCTGCTAGCACCACAACTTGAAATATATGCTCGATCTGACCCAGGTACCAAAGTTCTGAGAGGGCAGGGCCAACTCTCACCTCCTTGATGTGCACCCCTCTCTCCCCTCGAGTGGCATTCAGCAGCAGCTTTCTCAGCTGTTTGTCATCCACAGCCTTTGGGAGATTGTGCAGGCAGAGCCTGGTCTGGGAGACAAAGATATTCTGGTCCTTCAGTTTCTGATGTTTCAGTAGCTCAAACTGAAAGAACAACAAACTGTTAATACAATCCACCCTTTAAAAATGCAGGCTCATAGCTCTCTGAAAGGAAAGAACCATGACCCCCATCTAATAACCACATCTACCGACCAAAGGAGGGAAATCACCCACACTGCAGCCTTACAATGCCCAGCATCACAGGGAAAGGTTCAAGGAGGTAGGATGGTGGATAGACAGTACATACAATCATGGGCTCTGGAGTCAAACCGAATTAGAAATCCATCCCTAACTGGAGAAGTAATGTGAAATTTTTTACATCTCAATTTTTTCACCTACAAAGTGCAACTGTAGATCAAAATACTAATCTCTCAGCACTGATGTGTGGCTGAAATGAGGTAATATACATAAAATCCCAAGCTCGAAACGTGGCCCAGAGCAAATAATAAATGACACTGTGGTTAACATCTATGCCCAGTCCTTATTTACCCACCAACTCAAACTAATTATCTAGTCCTTCCAAAAGGAAGCAGAATTTATCTAAAGAATACTCGAGAGAATGTTGTCTTGTCTCAACTCTGCCACCTGGAGGCAAAAGGACACCCAGGACCACAGAAAGGCATTCTGCTTCGAGAGCTACAGCCTCAACTACGCTGCACAAAACATGAGTCCCAGGACAACCTGTCTCTGAAGTGAAAGGATGACATTCTTCTCCTGATTAGTTTTTTTAAAATTAGGATATAGAAAAGTTTTAAATTAAAATGTTCTTTACCAAGTCTTCTCATTCCTGCTGCTCTTTGTTGGGTAAAGGTACTAACAACAAAATAAACAGATACTCTGGAAATGAATATTAAAGGGATATTTGAAGAGGCTATCATGTCGAAGTTCAACAGTCTGATTTTTCTGCCAGGAAAAACTGTGCCTGCTGTGAATTATAATGCATATAATCTAGTGAGCTTTTTACTAGAAAAATTCATTCTAAGAGAAAACTAAATGTGTCACTATTGCATTGTGATCAGAAAAGGGCATACAATGCCCCCTGAATACCATGATTTCCAGATGCTCACTACCAAAGACAGTTGAGAACACTAGTCTAGAAACTGTACACAGAAAAGACACACTGCCTCTTGCTGTCATTATATTCTCATCTCTGTCCACGATTTTCTGCACTGTCAGGTTCCACAGCTAATTCTGTTAGTGGTTATGCATCTTTACCATTCTAGGCTGGCTTATTAGCTTTTTGAAAGTAAGCTATATGGGCAAAAGTAAAAATTACTAGGAACTAACATTACCAAGCAGCAAAGGAACTTAACGGTATCAGTTATCAGAGGAAACTCCCATAACATGGAATTTTCCTAAAAGGATTTTATAATCTAGAGGTATCACCCTCCTCCCCAAAACAGATATCTTAACTATCCCTTCCAAGACCCACATCTACCTCTTTGTCTACTAACTCCAACCCACTCTGATCTTCCCTTCTTATGTTATTCGCATTTATACTGATACCTAATTATACACAGCCCTATAACCTCTAAGTGTCTACTGCATAATCTACAAGCACACTATTCAGCAAACATTTACTGCTGAGCATTAGGAAAATGAAAAATAAGACCCAGTTCATATAATGGCATATATTGCTGATATAATAGTATGTATAATGTTGGGTTATTTGCTGTTTCACCTGTGTGCTGCTTTTCTCTCTAACAAGAGTGTAAGTAGGGTCTGTGATCTATACTTGGCTCTTTGATGAGTACCTCTAGCATTCATTAATTATTATTTATTGATTTATAATAAGTCATGCAGAACCTGAAGGGTGGTGCCTAATCTACTCACTCGTTCTCTTTTAGCCATATCAGCAGTGCTCACACCCTCTGCAGCCTTCGTCCCAGCACGAATCACTGAGGAAAGAGGGAAAAAGGCCAAGACATCAGCAAGGGAATTTTCACTGAGCAACAAGAAGAATGTGATTTGAATGATGCAAGCTCTTTGTACAGGGCCCAGAGGACTACCCTGGCCAGGACATAGTGGCATTTGGGTAGGTCCAGAAATAGGCTACAGGGCTAAGTTCTCGGCTCAGAGCTGCTCTCAAGGACTAAAACTCTGAACACTTTGTGATTTTTGTTCCTTTTCTCCTTCCTTCCCCTCAAAGAAGCTTCATGTACACGCCCAAAGTCAGATGGAAAGGCCTAGAGGAAGTTCTGAAAGTAAGTACATTTTAGGCATTTGGAATGCAAAAATGCTCCACCTGCAACCTGCCCTTGGAATTTCGCTGCTCTTCATGTACTCGGGGGCCACTACTAAGCAATGAGATAAGCCAGCCCAGAAAACAGCCACATTGCCATATAAAGGCCTAGTATCAAAGGCTAATGGTCTTACATTACTAGTCCACACTGTGCAGATGGTAGGCCAATAAATACTCTATGACCTAGAGGACAAGATTCTTATGACCTAGAGGACAAGATTCTTTCTTTTTTTTAATTAAAGCTAATTTTTGATTGTCTTTCTGATTAAGGGAAAGATACTGAGTGTACATTTTAAATCCGTGAATAATCCAAAAGAGTAATTTTAGTCATAATTTTCAACTCCTTCAGAAACCCTATTAGAAATGATGACAAGGGGCCGGCCCCGTGGCGTAGCGGTTAAGTGCACGCGCTCCACTGCTGGCGGCCTGGGTTCGGATCCTGGGCGCACACCGATGAACCGCCTGTCAGGCCATGTTGTGGTGGCATCCCATATAAAGTGGAGGAAGATGAGCACGGATGATAGCCCAGGGCCAGTCTTCCTCAGCAAAAAGAGGAGGATTGGCATGGATCTTAGCTCAGGGCTGATCTTCCTCACACACAAAAAAAAGAAAAAAGAAATGATGACAAGAAGCAAAGATAATTAGAGTTTTTCCTCCCTCTTGCCCTGCCAAATCTCCAATAAAAAGATCTAAAGGTATGCAGGCAGAAAAGCAAATGGACTGGTTAATCCACAAATTGGGTGGAGGTTTGCTAACAGAAAGCGACATCTGCTAAAGTGGAATCCTAATATAACACTGTTAAAGGAGATATTTGGGTTTTTAATTTGAAACATGCCCCCAAACATACTATTGCTAGGTCACTGTCACGGCACAAGGCCAGCTACTCAGAAGCCTGGTCCATGTCTCCCTTCCACTACTCACAGCCTTCCCGGGCCAGGTAGAGGTTCCGGGTTCCAGTCGGCTTCTTCACTTTCTTTGTCTGGAGCTTTGCAGCCTCATCACGGGTCACTGCCAAGTCAACCTTGAGCTGCCGGCCATCCAGTTTAAGTCCACCACCCTATAAGAGATTGTAACTCTCTCTCTTAAAATACATAACGAGTAGAAACTAAGCACCTGACAAGGAACACCAAGAAAAGGGAAACAGCAAGCCCCAATAATGCTATAGAGTCCAACCCCCAGGATGTTTTAGCCCAGCTGGCTGCAAGTGGATCACCGAGCCTAAGAGTATTTAGTAGAGGTGTGCAAAAGGCCACATGTGTACTTAGGGCGGTCAGCAGTAAATCATTTATTTTACAGGAGTTGATTAGTCCCAAAGTAGACACAAATTGAGGAAAATGATCTGTAAACAGGCAAATTTTTAGTATTCTAAAGAAAGTTAATGAAATGGTATTGTTAACTCAAGGGAATGAAGAGACAACGGCATCAGGATAGCTTATCTCAAAACAATGTATACTTGGTTATGGAATACACAGAAAAATTCTCCATCACCCACACACTTTCTCTCTCTAACAGTTACTCTACTTCATAGATGGCCTTAATCCATTCTTGTCCCAGTATTTCATGTCATCAGCCTAGGATAGAGGCTGACATACAGACAGGGATCAATAAATATTAGACACATTATTATACTTGTTTCCTCACCTATAAAATAGAGATAATAATTGTACTTACCTTATAAACCCCTATCAGGCTGATGTAAAGATTAAAGTAAGGTAATACATGTAAAGCTCAGTGCCTAACACACAAAGTGCTCAATAAGTGTTAACTTTATTATTATCATATTATTGACAATAATGATAATAACAATAATATAGCTTTGTGTAAACATCAGATGTTGCCACTGGAAGCCACTATCACCTAAGTTTCAGGGTAAAGGAAATGTCTGCCTTACCTCAGTCTCTGGAGAAGCAGCTTCAAGGCATTTCTGAGCTGCTTCTTGAGTCATGAACTGAGCAAATGCACAACCTGCACGAGAGACAAAATTAAGTGAGATCCCAAACTCCCATGGCCCACCAGGAAGCCAAAGACAACACTACAAATGGTGGCAGCCTGACACAAAGTGGAAGGGGTATTAGCATCCTTATGCTAAGTACCATGAGACAGGCGCTGTGTCAGGCACTGAAGGTTCAAAGACATAAGACAGCACACCTGCTCACAATGAAATTTTATTATTACTTCCTTCATCTTTTCCAATGCTTCTTAGAACTTTAGTCTCACCATCTCGCTCCTTAATAAGAAATATGCACAAGAAATGATAGAGTAATCACTTACTGCGTGCCTATTAGAGGACTAAAAATGGGCAGGAACTACTTAACCCTGAAGTTAATTATAGATCTCATAGGGAGGCATCAGATAAGGGCAGATATGCCTCTTGGAGTAAAAGTCTCTGGCCTCTATCACACGAATATAGTAGTGAACCAGAAAGCCATGAGCTCAATTCTTGACTCATGCTCTAGAATTTCCACAGGCATACCTTTTACTGGCTAGACGTTAAGGCCAATCAACCCATCCTAATTTCTGCTATTGATAAAACACAGCTTTCACAAGCAAATAAAAAAAAAGTTCACTTTACAGTAAACTCCAAAAAAAAAACCAAAGTTACATAATATTTTGTTAGTATTCCTTTAAACTTTAAATATTCTCTCATATGTGAAAACAATGCCATATTTCCCAGAGCTACTGGAGCATTGATCTTTTGTCACTATTTGCAGATGACATGATTTTATATATAGAAAACCCTAAAGAACGCACCAAAAAACTATTAGAAATAATAAGTGAATACAGTAAAGTTGCAGGATACAAAATCAACAAACAAAAATCAGTTGCATTTCTATACACTAACAATTTACTACCAGAAAGAGAAATTAAGAATACAATCCCATTTACAATCGCAACAAAAAGAATAAAATACCTTGGAATAAATTTAACCAAACAGGTGAAAGACCTGTACACTGAAAACTATAAAACATTGCTGAAAGAAACAGAAGCCACAAAGAAATGGAAAGATATTCCGTGCTCATGGATTGGAAGAACTAACATAGTTAACACGTCCATATTTCCTAAAGCAAGCTACAGATTCAGTGCAATCCCTATCACTTCCCAACAATAAAATCCCCAACAACATTTTTCAAAGAAAGAGAACAAAGAATCTTAAAACGGAACAAATCTTGATATGGAACAACAAAAGACCCTGAATAGCCAGAGGAATCCTGAGAAAAAAGAACAAAGCTAGAGGTATCACACTCCCTGATTTCAAAATATACTACAAAGCTACAGTAATCAAAATAGCACAGTACTGGCACAAAAAGAGATCAATGGAACAGAACTGAGAGCCCAGAAATAAACCCACACATCTATGCACAGCTACTTTTCGACAAGGGAGCCAAGAACATACAATGGAGAAAGGAAAGTCTCTTCAATAAATGGTGTCGGGAAAACTGGACAGCCACATGCCAAAGAATGAAAGCAGACCATTATCTTACACCATACACAAAAATTAACTCAAAATGGATTCAAGACTTGAATGTAGGATTTGAAACCATAAAAGTTCTAGAAGAAAATATAGGCAGTACGCTCTCTGACATCCATCTCAGCAGCATATTGTTGAATACCATGTCTACTCAGACAAGGGAAACAAAAGAAAAAATAAACAAATGGGACTACATCAAACTAAAATGCTTCTGCACAGCAAAGGAAACCATCAACAAAATGAAAAGACGACCTAACAATTGGCAGAAGATAATTCACAAACCATATATCTGGTAAGGAGTTAATATCCAAAATACACAAAGAACTTGTACATCTCAACAATAAAGAAACAAACAACCCAATTAGAAAATGGGCAAAAGATCTGAACATTTTTCCAAAACAGATATACAGATGGCCAAAAGGCACATGAAAAGATGTTCAACATCACTAATTATTACGGAAATGCAAATCAAAACTACAATGAGATATCACTGCATGCCCGTCAGAATGGATAATTAACAAGAAATAAGTGTTGGAGAGGATGTGGAGAAATGGGAACTCTCATACACTGCTGGTGGGAATGTAAACTGGTGCAGCTGCTATGGAAAAACAGTATGGAGATTCCTCAAAAAACTAAGTATGGAAAGCCAGCCCCCTGATGGCCTAGTGGTTAAAGTTTGGTGCGCTCTGCTTCAGCAGCCAGGATTCAGTTCCCAGGCGCAGAACCACACCATTCGTCCGGCAATAGCCATGCTGTGGCGGCAGCTCACATAGAAGAACTAGAAGGCCTTACAACTATGTACTGGGGCTTTGTGGGGGAAGGAAAAAAAACAGGAAGATTGGCAACAGATGATAGCTCAAAGCAAATCTTTCCCAGGCAAAAAAAAAAAAAAATTAAGAATAGAACTACCATATGATCCAGCTATTCCACTTCTGGGTGTTTATGCAAAGAACACAAAAACATCAATGTGCAAAGATATATGCATCCCTATGTTCATTGCAGCACTATTCACAATAGCCAAGACTTGGAAACAACCTAAACGCCCATCAATGGATGAAAGGATAAAGAAGATGTGGTATATATAACACAATGCAATCCTACTCAGCTATAAAAAAAGATGAAGTCTTGCCATTTGCGACAACATGGATGGACCTTGAGGGTATTATGCTAAGCAAAATAAGTCAAATGGAGCAAGTCAAATACTGTGTGATTTCACTCATAAGTAGAAAATAAAAACAACAACAACAAACAAAAACATAGATACAGAGATTAGATTGGTGGTTACCAGAGGAAAGGGGGGAGGGAGGAGGGCGAAAGGGGTGATAGGGCACATGTGTACAGTGATGGATGATAGTCTTTGGGTGTTGAACTTGATGTAGACTACACAGAAATCAAAATATAATGAAATTTATATAACAATATAAACCAATGTTACCTCAATAAAGAAAAAAAAAGAATGAATGCCAGAGACTAACTGAAAAGACACATGTGGCAGGCCAACAGAAGGGTCACCACCTAGTAGGTCTTCCCTGCTTCCTTCAGGCAGAGCCAAGTACCCCACCCACAGGTCCTCCACTCACATCTCTATTAGAGTACTGGTCAGGTGACATGTTCCCAAACAGACTGAATGCCTCAGGAATAAGGGCCATGTTTCTTGGCTATTTCTATATCCCTAGCACCTACCATAATGTCCAGCATTAATAGAAAGAAACAAATAACAAAGAAATATGGGGAAAATAATGTTTCTAATAGGCAGATTAGTCTATTCATCCAAAATGAAGAAAGTGGGTAATTCTCTCTGAATAGGTAAGAATTTTATCATTGGAATTTCCAGGATCAGTACCGGGCTCAGTCTTAACACTTCCCAAAAAGTCTTCAGATAACATTTAGCTCTTTCAGGCAGTGAAATGGCATGCTGACAGGGATAAACTGTAGGAGGAGGCCAAAGCTGTTGTGAATAGGGAGAAACAGTGCCAGAAAAATTTACTATGAGCTAGGGAGAGATAATGTATTAAGAAAAAATAATGAGGGGCTGGCCCCACGGCCTAGTGGTTAAGTTCAGTGTGCTCCACTTTGGCAGCCCAAGTTCGCGGGTTCGGATCCTGGGTGCGGACCTACACCACTCATCAGCCATGCTGTGGCAACAACTCACGTACAAAATAGAGGAAGACTGGCACAGATCTTATCTCAGAGCTAATCTTCCTCAAGCAACAAAAAAAAAAAAGGAAGATTGGCAACAGATCTTAGCTCAGGGCAAATCTTCCTCAGCAAAAAAAGAAAAAGAAAAAAGAATGAAAACTATGCTTATTAAGATCATTAACTCTCAGCTAACATCAATAAACCAAGAAAGAGATTGAGCAAGTCAACTGTAGACTACCTTCCGAAAATATCAACTCAATATACTACTGCACTCAAAAAGGAACAAAGGATATCATCAAAGTAAAGCAATATCCTACAGTACTTGGAACATTCTATGTAATTTTAGTTGCCCATTTTTAGAAAAACATACTAGAAATGGAGAAGGTCCGAGAAGTATAACTGAATATCAGAGCTGAAGTCACTGTAAGTGATTACTCTAGTTGAAACTACTCATTTTACAGACAAGAAACTGAAGGCCAGGGTGCCTAAATGATTTGCCAAAAATCACCCAGCTGTTCTGTGGCTTAGCTAGGATTAGATCCCTAATCTCCAGGAAGCAGTTTAGTTTTCTTTCCATCATATTGCCTTATTTACATCTTTTTTAGCTAAGTAAAAACCAAAAATGATCAGGTCTCATCCATTTGGAAAATAAGAAGGTTTAGAATGGAGATTATTAATCCATGCCTAGGCTCCAGAGAGCCCACAAACCCTCAGAAGTGGCATTTTTCTGAGACGGTTCATTGTTTTTGCTAGATCTCAAAGGAATCAAGAATCAGAATGAATTAAAAATTCACTGCTTTGGGAGAATGACTGCAGTTGATAAAATCAAAGATTATGAATGGGTTGAAAAGATGCTTCCCTAATAACAGTAAACTAGAATAAGGAGTAGTCAACCCTTGAGGCTCAAAAGAAATAGCTTTAGGAAAAAAAAAAAAATCGAAGGCAGCACTCCTGCTACATGGTTTTCCTTCCGACTGTTGCCACTGCAACAAAGTTTCTCTGTCAACTTTCATCTCTAACAAAAGCAACTAAAAAAGATCCCAGTAATTTCAAGCAATGTGGAATGATTAATACCCATGAGCTGTTATCACATTTGAAATTCAAAGGAGAACAGCCAATGGAATTCATTACCCTAAAGTAAACAACCAAGGGCTTAAAAAGCTTAGACAAAATTATGGCTGGCAGCACCATTAAAGGTGCTGAGTTTGACATCATAGAAAACGACCTCAGAATGTCCTTGGTGCTTCTATAGACCACAGAAACCTGGACGGACTGTGAACCCCCTAGAAAGGCACACATTATGCTCTCATGTAACCTAGCCAGTGTCCGTGGCAGTGGTCTCAACCCTTTTAGGGCCTGACCAGCTGACAGCAAATACCTTTAGAATGCTCTGTGTCTGGATGCAAGACAATGCGGACATATTTAAGATCTCCAAATTGCTGGAGGAGCTCCCCAAGTTCTTCTTCATCTGAGTCAAAGGACAGGTTTCTATGGACGACAATCAGGTCACAAGAAAGGTCAATTACAAAAGTGAGATTCTGTGTTTCAGTACAAGGTGAGTGAGTTACACATCAACTGTTCCCTTGTTCATGACCACTCTCCACCCTTCCTTGTTCAAGAATAGCACTGAGAGGGGTGGCCCCCAGTAGCCAGGTCTGTGATGTATGACTCCACCACTCGGCCATAACGGACCGACCTTCCTATGTCAATCAGATTCTCTCTCCCAGGAATTTAAAACTTGAACAGACATATACAAAGACCAGAAGTTGCAGATGCAGATTCACTTCAAAACAGCAGTGCCCCACCTGAGGGAAACTTTTGGGGAGCTGAAAATTTTCTATCTTGATCTGGGTGGTGGTTACATGGATATATACACACACACACACATCCATATATATTTGTGTGTGTGTGTGTGTGTGTGTGTATATATATATGTGTATATGTATATATATATGGTTATATATATATGAAAAATATCACTGAGTTTTAGACTTAGATTAATGCACTTTACAGAATACATGTTACACCTTAAGAAGGAAAAGAAGGGGCGGGGTCCTCAGAGAAAAGACCTGCAGCCTGCTAGGGTCTCAGAACTGCCCTGATTTTCATCCCCTTCTTGAGGTTTGCTCTTTGACAACTTGGATTCTGTGAGCCACCCTAATCTTCATCCAACAAACCTGCTTTTTCACGTAAATTGGCCAAAATTAGTTTCCCTTACTACAACCAAAAGACTCACAGCAGGCTAATGAGAAAAGTCAAATGTCTCTCTCTCTCTTTCCATTAGCCGTTTTCTCGTCTGTGCTGCTATGAAATCAGGTTTCAGTTAAAATTTTATGGAAGTCATAAAATCCTTCAAAATAATAACTCAGAAGCAAACATGGTAAAGTTTACTAGCTAAGCGCAAAAAAAGGAAACTACTTATTTCTCTCAATGGGATTAAAAAATGTTGGAAGGAGATTTTGTTCTACTAAATTTCAACAGAGTGTAAAGATTCCTCATTTCCCCAGCTATGCACAGCCTTCCAGGGCTAAGAAAAACAGTCCCAAATAAATATCTACTATTTTATTTCTCTTATACTCAGTTAACAACCCTATAAATGATTCTACCTAATGGAGTAAGCAAGACAAAAAAGATGTTCTGCAATAAGACATATACTAGCTACATTATTTCTTATTTGCCTCATCATGTACATAGTTTTTTCTCTTCTATCCCATTACTTTCCTAAGTTCTTTATTAACTAAAAGACGTGTAAGAAGTGGTACCCTTAGTATTGAGGTCACAGGCTTCTAAATGTGACATTTCTTCCTTCCTTTTAGACAGAATCCTCTGCAAACACAAAATTATTTATATAGCAATTCTAAATAATACAGTAAAAAAAATTATGGAGAGACATGTTATAGAGGAAGAAAATGGGCTACAGCACAGCATGCATAGGCTAAACTCATCCTTGTGAATATTTACGATATGGGCATGTGTGTGGGTGTTCTCTGAGTAGTGATTAAGGTTAATTATCTTGGTGGGTTTTTTTGCTCATTTATTTCCTAAATTTCCCACAATAAACATAAATTAATTGTATAACAAAAATAATCTTACGAGATTGTACAAGAGGATAAAATATACATTTCCAAAATAAGACCCAATGGCCCTAGCACACTGGTACTTAAGCAAGGATGAGAAGGCATACTTGAGGCGTACCGAAGATATCCTGACCTTCTGAAAACGCCAATCTACTGCAGCCAATAGGACTAAAACAGCAATGGAAACAAGAAATAAAACCTATCTCCACCCCAACTCCCTCCCTCAGTTTTCCTGGAAACAGACAGGATGCTTTACTTTATTCTGGACACTACTTTAGAATGTAAGTTAGGCATGAAGAGAGAAATCATTTGGGAGTAGTGGTGTTACTGCCTTCCCAGCACTCCCCCTAAAACAAAGGCCAGAAGCAAGATGTTTCTAACAGTTGAAGAATTGATTTGTTCCAAATGATGCCACCCCAATTACAAAGAATGAAATCTAAATGAGGACAAGATAGAAAGACCCCTGCTATTTATCTTCTGTGTATACTTCTGATTTTCCTACATTTCTCATTGTTTGGTATGTTCCAAGGGCCAGATGTGCCAATGGTCTTAGAGGAGTCTAACTCCCCAGCCTAGCTAACAGAACTGGTGCCAAAAAAAAAAAAAAAGAAGAAGAAGAAGAAGAAGGGAGGGAACAAGGGAGGAGAAGAGAAAAGAGAAACCTCTGAAGGCAACACAATCAGCAGTTGTCAAGGTAGAAAGGCATACCTGATAAAAACAGTTTTCCCTTCATTCACGTCAGACGGTAGTTTCCTCTTCTTTT
Organism: Ceratotherium simum simum; assembly: GCF_057802395.1. Classification (NCBI taxonomy): domain Eukaryota; kingdom Metazoa; phylum Chordata; class Mammalia; order Perissodactyla; family Rhinocerotidae; genus Ceratotherium; species Ceratotherium simum. Next base: position 84,965,830 of record NC_141900.1, read on the forward strand.
TCTTTGAGACTTTTACATCTAAAGTAAAAAAAAAAAAAAAAAAAACCTGAAAAAAGAGTAGTGCAAGCCATACAACCAAGGGGTAACTTCTTAAATATATAAAGATCTTGTGTAAATCAATAAGAAAAAAAACCCAATTAAAAATGAACAAAGTATATGCAACTAAATATATGAAAAGACGCTCAAACTTACTCATAATTAAATAAAAACACAGCACAAGAAACAAGACAACTATCTTTCACCAACAGATTAGCAAAAACCAAAAGATAGATGAAATCTACTGTGGTAAGAGTGTGGGAAAAAAGAGAGTCCCATATACTGTTGTGACAGTGTAAACTTTTTGGAAATATAAAACATGTAGAACATTTGAGGAGGAAAAAAATACACATTCACACAAACAACGTACACTATATTGTATATGTGTGCGTATACGTGTGTGTGTGTGTGTGTGTGTTTGCTTATACAGGTATTAAATATCTTTAGATACACAAGAAACTTAGTTGTCTCTGGGGAGGGGCCCTAAGTGGTTGAGGATCGGGGTATAAGGGAGACTCACTGTTTTTAAAAATAGACATATAATGCTTATACATACATAGAACATTTCTGGAAGGATACAAAAGAAACAACAGTAGTTACTTTGGGGGACTGTTGGGGCAACTGGTGAGGAAATTTTACTTTTTATATTATACTCATCTGCACTGTGTTTTTCATTAATTTTCTCTCATTATTATCTATTAGTCTTATAATTTTTTCAAGTGAAAGAATGGTAAGAGACAGCTGAATCTGGCTATAGAATGCAAGGTTTCATAGGCCCTTTGGTATAAAAGCTTCTTTGATTTTAAGCTGTCTACCATTCTCTCCTCACGGAAAACGCTAATTTCCTCAGATTTCTTATATGGTCAAACCAGCATGTCAGACTTATAGAAAAGGAAACAGAAGGGAGTGACCCGATAAGTGAATAAAAACCTCCATCCAGACAAAGTAAAGGACCAGTTATTGGCCACTCCTCGTTTTGTAATGACCTACCCTCCCTCAATAAACAAGTTAGGCTTACCCCCAACATTCTTAATAAAGGTAGCAACAGGATTTGGTTACAGTTTTACAAAATGCCCGAAGAGGTCCTTTATCCCCATCTCAACTCAAAAGACTTGTTTAAAATCCACCTTGGTGTTAGGATGCAATATCCTGTTTATCCAGTTATTCATTCAACTTGGATATCGAGAGAGAGAAGTAGTACCTTAGCATTAAGCTAGGTTTTAAATTCTCTAACAAAGAATCTTAACCCTCAAACACCACTTCAAATTCATTTAAAAAACAAAACATAGGGGCCGGCTCCATGGCCTAGTGGTTAAGTTCAGCACGCTCCACTTCAGTGGCTCAGGTTCAGTTCCCAGGCCAGGACCTACACCACTTGGTGGCCATGCTGTAGTGGCGGCTCACATACCAAATAGAGGAAGACTGGCACAGATGTTAGCTCAGGGCCAATCTTCCTCAGCAACAAAGAAAAAAAAAAACACCTTTTTAGAACACCTTTTAGAAGACAGGAATATAAAGCTTTCATTTTTAGCATCTAAACATAAATTTGACAGAACACCTTAGGGTCCTATTTAAAAAGAGGCCTGAGCTGAACTGATGCACATTTCTCAGTAACTTAAATTTAAAGGCATCTACAAAGATCCCAGGCAAACCTTCATCCTCTTGCTCTTCAGTGTTGGTATCACTCTGTGCCAGTTCCTCTCCACCATCAATACTATCTGTTTCCTCCAGGTCGCTGTCATCATAGGAATGCTCCTCTTCACTGCTTTCTGCAGGTGCTGCCCTCTTGACTGCTCTGCAATGGCACAGTTCAGAACTAAGGATCTGGGCTGAGACAGGGGCCTATCCAACTTCATTACACATGTCAATTCTGCAATGATGGGGGCAGGAAAAGACATCATTTCTCCTCTCAGAGACAATCCTAAACTCCCTCTGTTGTCTCAGAATAAGCTGAGCTGCTTACCTCTTCTGAATCTGCACAGTCTTCATCACCTTTGATTCTTTATTCTCTTCCTCCTCTTCTTCATCATCATCATCCTCTTCCTCTTCCATATCATCATCCTCCTCCCCCTCCTCCTCCTCCTCTTCTCCCATATTCTCTTCTTCCCTGCCATTCTCTTTACCTAATTTCTGATGTTTAGGTTCAGGCCTCTTCTCCTCACCTACACAGGGAAGCAAAGAAAGTTAGGAACTCATTTAGTATCCAAAACAAGGTTATTTTAACAAGAGTAACTAATACCCCAAGTTCCTAGTTCCTTTGGTTTTACGTTATCTCATATATTTTTCTTACTCTACTTAACAGGGGAAAGTATGAGGAAAAAAAGCAAAAAACAAACAACAAAAACTCCTCATCACCGAGATTCCCTTGGAGTCTGTCTCATCCATCAGAAACCTGAAAGTTAACCTGGCTGGGGATGAGAGACGTAGCAACTGAGCCTCCACAAACAGCCTACCACTGTGCACCATGGCCAGCACAAGCCTTGCTCTGGAGCCCAACTATGAACTTTAATCTCGCTGAGTTCTGTTCTCTGAGATCCTGGTGACTTAAAAGCCAATTGTTTTCTTAATAAAACTCAAATTTTAAGTTTCCCTATTCTTAATGTTCTATGACTCCCTATTATGAAAAGCTGTGAAAGGACAGCAAGTAGAGGGGACAATGAGTTCAGGCCCTACCCCTCGCTTGCACCCACATCCAGGAGTGGGCTTAGACCCAAAAGATCCTGTTTTGGGACCAGATCACCAGATGGTACAATATAAATTGACAAAGAGCTCTGGGCTCATTACTGAGCCAGCAGGAATTCAGAGTTTTTCTTACTCCTCAGTCTCATTCTTTTCGTTAATCTTCTGCTTTTGGTATCTCCAGCTCAATATTCTTGCTGACAAGCAGGTTCCCTGATACTTTTATCATAGATAGAGTTGTTTCCACACTCACCCCAGGACAGACAAACCCTCCTGTGCAACACCACCACATCTTACCTGGGGCAGAGGCAGATTGTGTATTTTTATATTTATCCTTTGCCACGGCCCAATCCACAGCCACTGTCCGCCCTGTGAGACAGAAAAGTAGCATCAGAAAGGCCTTCTTCTTTTTAACAGTCCTATCTCCTGTAAACGACTTCTTATTCATCAAAGACAGTTACAGAACCAAAGGAGACAAAGAAACTGCCAATTCAGACAATGCTGGTCCTAAAATACAACTCCTTAACCTTTCTATCAATAAACAGAAATTTTACCCTTCTACACGCCTGGGATAAGAAAGAGTAAAAAAAAATAAAGAATTAAAATGGTGCTTCCAGTTAGACTTAAGTTTCCAGTTAGACTAGCAAGAGGCAAAACAGGCATTCTGGAATAATCTGTACCCTACTCAGAAGTTAGGAAGTCTCTAAGCCAATCCCTTCTTTAGGCAGAGTACCTGGTAAATCAACATCAGAGTAGCCTCACGGTCAGTTTAATAGCCCACAGATGGTGAATAGTGATCATAACCAAGAAGGAGGAACCTGCAAATCCCACATCCCCTAGACAGCAACCTGCATCCATCAGTGATTATTTTAGGGACATCTTTCATTAGGGATTTAAAAGGACATCCATCACCAAATAAAGAAAAGAGAATAATGACATGGGTTCTTTCAAGTTTAACCCTAAGATCAAGTACTAGGAATATTTCACCAAAACAGCTTCTATATTAGCAGTGAGACTCTCAACAATGCAAACAGCTTTTGAAAATGTAGAAAGTGGGTTACTGTGCTAATTCACCCCAACACCAGGAAGATCTGGGTCAATGGTATATGTATAGAAAACTTACCTTTTATCTCTTTCATGTTCATGCTTTTCAGAGCTTTTCCTGCTTCTAGGAGGTTTTTGAACTGAACAAAAGCAAAACCACGCATCTTTCCATCTGTGTGCAAACATACAAAGCAGTCAGAGGCAGCAGGTAGGGAGCCAACAGGCACTAAGAAAGATATTATAGCAAACCAAGCTGGCAAGATGGCCCAAATCCTGCCAACCAGCCAGCCCCTTGCCCAACCAATAGCTTATGTCCTGCTGAGTATACCCTGACTCAGGCTTGGGAAAAGCAATGCATTTTCTCAAACCATAACTCGTCTTCTAAAACTAGTTCTGATCTAACTAAAAATACTATCAGGAGAATAAGTGCTATTATTTGAGTTTTATTACTCGTCAAGCACTGTGCCTGATACTTTATATATATCATATCATATGGGGCTCACAGAGAGTATGACATGAACCTTGTATTTCTATTTCAAATGGTGCTTAGTTCAAGGGTGATATGGAAAAAGACCATTACATAAAATAATCTAATCCACACCAAATGAAGGCCTGCTAGTACCTGGTTTCCTAGGGATGTTTACTTCCAGGACAGCTCCAAACTGAGCAAATACTGTCTTCAAGTCATCTTCTGAACACTGAGGCCAAAAGTGAAGAAAGAAAAAGAGATATTATCACAACCAATAAACACAAAACATCAACCACTAAATTAGCTCATTAGGAAGAGCTTGAATATTTGTACTTCGTTTTTACTTTTGAGACTAGGACATCAAACATTTCAGAAAAGAAGACATCTGGCTTTGTATCTAAAAGGCAAAAAGGACAGACATCAGAAAGCTTTTCTCCCCTCCCCTTCTCAGTAGTAGTTTCCCCAAAAGGAAGGCATCTTCACATTTACTGTCCTTAGTAAGTTCTTATTTATACAGGTCCATTTTCTGACTGCAACAAGGTTAAGATTCATTCCCAGAAGGAATTAAGCCCAATTATACCGTCTTGGTGAGGAGTTCCACCAATGAGCATGCCTTGGCTCCACCAGCCTTCAGAACACACAGTGTTAGTCTTCTCTGTTGCTTACCTTAAAGCTCAGGTTCCGAATAATTAACCTGGCTTTCTTATCTGCCACTTTGGCTTTTTTAGGCTTCAGCTCCTTCTTTAGGGACTCTGATTTTTCTAAAAAGTAACAGGCAATGCAATAAGTCTGTGCTCCAAAACCACCCACCTCTAGGCCCAGACCACCACAGGAAAGAAGCTACTAGCAACAAATGACATTTACCACAGGGTTAAGTATGGCAACTCCCAAGAACACCAGATGTTCCAGAATTAGAAGCAAACAAAAGACTAGAACGAGTAACAAAATACATTTGATGATTTAGGACATCAAAAGGAAATTCAGGAAGCTTTCAGTCTAGAAGCTACCCCCAGTGCCACTCTGCCTCCTCTTCACTCCGGGGGAAAACTCTCTTCAGTTACTAGAAACTGACCATTTTTCTCCTTGTCCTTGGACTTGTTCCTCAGCTTTTTCTTAGCAACAGTCACATTGATCTTGCAGCCTTCAAAGGTAGTAATCTCCTTGAGGGCCCGCTGAACATCTTCCAGCATAGAAAACGTGACATAGCCAAAGCCTCGACATGCCTTACTCCCTGGAACAGTATTGGGGTGGGAGGGAGAAAATCATAAACCAAGAGCCCTAAATCAGTAAATTCTCAAAGCCTTAAACCAGCAGATATACGGCCAGGACATCCTGTTATCAGTTTGCCAAGATTCTCAGGAGGGAAAGAAAGAAGGTTGTCATCAGTGGCCCCTTCTCCACTTTGCTCAGAAATTGTTAGGCTTTCTCTTCTAATTTGGTGTCTTCGCTGTTAGCTCCTCTTCCTCCTGCTTTCCCGATAATCTCAAGGATATGGAGGATCCATGATATACACTACACCTTCAAAGAAGAACTCAACATCAAATAGAACAGAATATCACCAGAGAAGTTAGAAACAGTAAGTATGACAGCTCCAAAAATTACAATGTAATAATACTGCCCCTCCTCAGAAGAGATCAGCAATGAATGCCTGTGGTCCTGACAAAAGAACCGCAAACCACAAACATTGTTTCTGGAGCCTGCAAATACTATTACCATTATTACCAAGCCTTAGTGATCATTATCAAATTAAACCTTTCCAAAGTGGCTCTAAATCTCTTATCTCACTTTATCTTCAGAACACACCAACGTAGGTAAGGCAAATATTATCATCCCTTTTTTCCAAATGAATACAGTCACAAGCCGCATAATGTAGTTTTGGTCAATAACTGACTTTATATAAGATGGTGGTCCCATAAGATTAGTACCATACAGCCTAGGTGTGTAGTAGGCTATACCTTCCAGGTTTGTGGAAATACACTCTATGATGTCCGAACAACACAAAATCGCCTAACGACGTATTTCTCAGAACGTATCCCTGTCGTTAAGCGACCACTTAGAGTAGCCAGGGAAGCCCTGACTAGGTGACATAGCGGCATTCAAGATCATTAAGAAAATTAAATGAGATAAAAACACGTGTGAAACCCAGAATCGGATCTGGCAATCAGTTGACTCTCAATAAGCCTCACTTATGTTTTATTACAAGTTAGCTATTTTCATTATTACTAAATCAGATCTTATCTGTGAGTGCGCATAAAAAACGGAAAGCGCTCTATAGAGTTAAGGGAACGCTCTGACTTTCAAAAACAGACTCCTATGGACTCGTTTAAAGCAGCATCAGTTTAGAAAAGAAACTCAATTCCCAGTCCCTTCTCTGAGGGGCGGGGAAAAAAATTATACGGCTCTCTGAAGTCTGGGAGGGTGTCCTCGCCCCCATCCCGCTCCCAGGAAACCCCAACCCATCCTCGACCGCCCCGCCCCCTACCTTTCTCAGTCACCACGAAGCACTGCTTCACCGGCCCCACCTGACTGAACAGCTCCTCCAGCTGCTCGCTGCGGGCGGAGGGCGGGAGGCGGCCCACAAACAGGGTCAGCCCGGCCATGAGGCCGAGAAACCGATGCGCTTGAGGCCTCGAGCGTACCAAGCGGGCGCACGCGAGTCAAAGAGCTGGCTTTGGCAGTGGAACACGCCGAGTTGCCGGAAGGTTCCGGAAGTGCTCGTTACCCAAAAGAGTCCGGAGGAAAACGTGGTGGGAAGGGGGAAAACCATTCCGGAATGAAAAAATGGTGACGCCTGGGGGCTGAGCTTCTTGAGTGGGGCTCCACCCCTAGTACAAGTACCGCCCCCAGCCTTTGGCTCCGCTAGTTCCTGCTCTGCTTAAAATTGCACCTCAGGGGATGGATACCAAATTCACCACGGAAGGCAAGAGAAGTGGTTTTTTCTCCGGGCCTAACCCAGGAGCGGACATATAACGGATGTTTAATAAATACTTTCCGAGGTCGCACCACAGACTCCCAGATTACGTGCATAAAACGCAGCCAGAATGCACACAAACACAAGTACGTCACACACATCGTTCGGACATTTCTCACGTTCTCAGAAAATATGAGACATCTGTCACACTATAGCATAACTATAACTGTGCCTATAACACTTCGCAAATTACAGCTACTAAAGTAACACGTAGACACAGATTGTACACAATTTCATTCTTTCGATAAATGTTTCCTGAGGTCCTACTATGTGCCAGGTACTAGGAATAAAATTGGAGAGCTAAAAAAGACAGGGGTCCTTGCCCTCATGGAGAATATCGTCTAGTGGGAGTAGACAGACATTACCCCAAAAAATCCTACGCATAAATCACAGCACACACACTGCAAGATACACCCAAAACAAACATAACATCCAGCTTATACACACAGACCTAGAACCCAGGTGACCCCAGAGACAGGGGAAGATCTTCTCTGGGGTCAGTTTATCAGACAGACCCAAGGCTGAGGGACCTCACTGGCAGGGAGGAGATCTGGGTGCTCCTGGATCCTGGAACACAGGATTGAGCTCTGGCACTCGTCTATGTGCAAGACTGCAGCACCCTGCAGAATGTCCAGCTGAAAAAAAATACCTGGTGCATTTTTTAAATAATAACAATAATTTTTTTTTTTTTGGTGAGGAAGATTGGCCCTGAGCTAACATCCGTGCCCAGCCTCCTCTATTTTGTATATGGGACTCGGCCACAGCATGGCTTGATGAGCAGTGCCTAGGTCCGCACCTGGGATCCAGACCTGCGAACCCTGGGCAGCCAAAGCAGAGTGCATAAACCTAAGCACTATGCCACCAGGCTGGCCCCTTAAATAATTATTTTTAAATGGTATAACCTGAACATTTGGTAAGTAGAAAACTCAAAAAGTACAAAAGGTACAGTGAAAAGTAAGTTTCCCTTTCTCCTCAAACCCCAGCCACTTTCAGTACATTTTGGATGGACGGATGACTGGTTGATAGTGATGGGGGCAGGGAGGGAGAATGGTAAACATCAGATTTATGAAGCTGTAGCTCCAAGTAAGTAATATATGCTTAAAAGAAAATGCCACAGTTATTTTTAAACACATAACTCAGGAGAGGAAGTATTGAAATACAAAACAGATTTTTTAAGGCTGTGGTGAATCCTATCCAAGATAAAGAGAGATAAATATACAAAGGAAATGGGATGGGTCATCTGAATAAAGTTTATTTGGGATTCCACATTTCTCTCTCTTTTTTCTCCTTCTCTCCTCCCCCCTCACCATCTTAGAAATCAAAATTAATTCTATCCCCAAAGACTAAATTGCAAGCTTCAGGGCCCTAGCTATGGGAAGGCCTTCCCAGTCCTGGCTGCAGGGTGCACAGGAAAAGGAACCCTGAGAAGGTTATTCCAACATCCCTTTGGGACACCCCCTACAGTGCTAAATTTTAAATACTTCGGACACAAATGTTCTTTAAAGAACAAAATGAAACTGTGTCCTTGTGCCCATCAGGGGGCAGCAGCCACCCACAGTATGGAGGAGTTCTGTGCCCCTAGGGGAGGATAGTAGCTGACTCTTTCTACATTTCCCAAGTTTCAGACCTGGCTCCCCATCTCAGTCTCCCAGCCTCAGTGTCAGCCCCAGCGCCTCCTATCTATTCATGTCAGGGAAGTCACGTGGTTCTTCAATCAGGAATATCTGCTCATCCATCTACCCAGGACACACGCAGTGTTCTTTATTAAATAGCAGGAGTTGTGGTACACTGCGCCACACCAGCAACATGGCTTCCAGGGGAAATAAACTGCTGGCCTCTCCCTCATCCATCACTGTGCAGGAGCCTGGAAAGGAAGTAAGAGAGGCCTGGGCTGTGCTCAGCCGGTCTCTCCCAGGCCCCATCCCCCTGGCTCCACTCCCCCTTGCAAGCCAAACCTTCTTATAATACTGCATACATCTTGTTCTTAGCACTCTTCACAACTGTAATTAGTTCCCTATGCTATTGTAATTATTTATGTGATTAGTTGTTTAATGTCTGCCTTCCCCCAAAAGACTTGCAACTTCATAAGTTCAGGACCAGTATCTGCCTCATTCACCCTTCTATCCCCAGCACCTAGCATATTGTAAGCCTTCAAGAAAATGTTTTAAAGAGATTGAATTAATGAAGGTGAATTTGTCTCTCAGTTGCCTGCACTACTAAGAATTGGAACCGAAGGGTAGATCAGGATCTACCTGGACTCCTCTGGGAAACCTGCTTTGGGTAACAGCTGAGGCATGAGACAAAAGGGTAGGATTGTCTCACCCAATCTCGGCCTCTTTGTTAAGTCAAAGGGCCGAGGTAATTCTTGATGAGGAAAATCAAAGAAGTGTTGGAGCTGGTGACCCCTGAGCTGTATTCCCCCGCCCCCTCGCCATCTCACCAGCCCCATTCAGAGCTTCCAGGCAGAAAGGGAGTGTGTGTGGCGGTCGGCGGGCGGGGGATGACTGGGGTCATGTGGGGCTTGGACTACCTTGTCAGGAGGTGTGTGCGTGAATCCAAGGACTCTTGATGGAGAGAGTGAATGAGCCAGAGCAGCTGGCAAGGATTAGGGTGAGGAAGAGACAGCAGAGAGGAGTTGAGTGTGAGCAGAGGCAGATGAGAGGCAGATGGAAGAGTAAGTGGGGAAGAAAGGGAGCAATTTCTCTGAGCCGCAAGCACTCCGTCCATGACACAAAGCAGCTCTGATGCTGGACCGCTACAGCCACTACGACACCGGTGAGAAATGCCTGTAATTAGGAGGCTGGCAGTTCTCTGGGCGTCAGCCCAGAGTGACGATGCAGAAAGAATTTCTGAGCTAAGCTGAGCCAGGTGATGGAGGAGACACGATCAGAACCACTCCAGTCCCATCCCTCAGCTGTGCCTGTACCACCCTCTTCTCATTCCTCTTCCTCACCATGACCCTCACTCTCCCCCAAACCTCACTGACTACCCTTCTCCTTCTGAGGTCCCAGGCTCTGGACTCTCCACTCAGCCAAGACAAATCGTCACGCACAAGGAGAGCAGTGCTATAATTCTCCCACTAGTGCATTGGACCTGGTCTAGCCAAAGGTCCCACCCCCTCCCAACCTAGCTGCCTGCCTCCCCCTTGGCTCCCTCGCCTCCCTTCTCAAATCCCCTTGAGCTGATAGACAGAGTTGGAAGAAAAACCACTCCTTTCCTGTTTTTCCACTTCAAGCCTAGTACGTGTGCCCCTGTAGGTCTCCCTGTGATGTGCAAGACATCTGCCAAAACACTGCTTGATTTTCGTTTTCAAACCTAATCTACAACCCTCTTTTGGTGCCACTCTGAATTTACAGCATTTTAGCCAAATGACAAATGCACACTACAGAGCTCAGAGCCAAACGCTCCAGACAAGGGAGGGATTACACAGTGGCTGACGGCCGGATGTGTTTATGGGTTTCTGCACTGTGAGTTCTGCTTTGGTAGGTAGGATGGGGCTGGGGTTTGGGGAAAGACAGGCTTTCTCCAAGGAGGATCTGTACTGATGGGAAATGTGTGTTCTGCAGGGGAAAGGAGAGTTGTAAGTCTAACCTTGAAGAGGCTCTGTTGGTGGACAAGTCTAACCTTGAAGAGGCTCTGTTGGTGGACGGAGAAGGTGGTTTCCTCTGTGAATCCCAAACCGTGGGAACGTGGCAGGAGTATTGCTGGGGCTCCCAGCTCAAGGTGATCAAGCCCTTGACATGTGTATCAACATCTCCAGGAAGAACTTTACCACTAACTAGTCCCTAGGCTGCTGAAGGGAGGTTCCTACAAACACAGGCATTTCCACCAACGACTGCAGAGTTTCTGTTTCACCTCTCAGGGCCATGTTTCATCTCTGAAAAGCCACTTACCAGAGAGTCAGAAGGGCCTTCAAGGGGCTGCTTCCAGGACCCTCACTCATCCCAGCCACTGGACAAGCCTCCTTGCAGTCAGGACAGAAGGTCACTGGGGTCTGAGATGTACCCACCCCACCCAAACACGGCTTCTCTTCCAGTTATGGCAGAACCACTGGTGCTGTTGCCTTGTTGAGCTTTCCCAAGAAGGTCAAACCTTTCTCCTCTGAAAATATTTTATTGATAAATTAACTCTGAAAGCGCCTACCTCCCACCCAACTGCTGTGAAGTCTGCTAGATGGGCTATGGACCCTTCTACGGAAAGAGTCACAGGGAGGACAGGGACTCTCACTCACGCAGGGATGGGATTCCTGGGCATGGCAGAGGTGGGTATGGGGACTGAGGCCAGTCCCGAGGTCTTCTGAAGACAGCCCCTCTCACTCAGCACCAGAGTGGGGAGTGGTGGTCAGGAGTGGAGCACCTTGGAGCTTTATTGCTGGTGAATGCCAAGGAGAGTGGGACCCCGGCCAGCCTAGAATTGCAGCTGAAGGCATCAGCGCCCAGGGCTCCAGAAAAGGTGGCACTAATTCCCAATCAACAGAGCCTGGCTGCTGACCCACCCACCCAGGGGTCCCTGGATGGGGAAGGAAGCAGGGAGAAGTATCTGAGCCAGGCAGGATTGGGGAAGGGTTACAGTGTGCAGGTCTCGGGCGGAGCAGGCGCCAGAAGGGGGCGTATGGCCGGGACAGCGAGGGGGCCGCCTCTTCACAGGTCTATGGTGTCGCTCCCCATGCTCAGCTCGTCGATCTGTCGGCAGGCGTCCAGGAATTGCTCCTGCAGCAAGGCCTCTTCGGCCTGCAGCTCAGGAGCAGGCTCTGGGGAGTCGCGGGAGGGTGGGGATAGGGCCTGGTAGGATCCTGAGGCCGGGAGGCTAGGGCTGCTTCCTGAGGGCCTCGGGGGACTGAGGACGCAAACCAGCGGACAGCGTGGGGGCCTGTCCGGGCTGGAGCATAGCAGCATGGACGAGCTGTCCCGCGAGAGTCCACACAGCGAGCCGGATGAGGCGCTGCTGCCCGCGGGCCAGGCCCCGGGAGACGGCAGCTCCAGGGGAGCCGGGGAGCCAGGGGCCTCCTCAAACCTCCTACTGGGCCCGGGCCCTGTCTGCGCCCCCAGCGAGGTAGTGCGGTAGAGGCCGAGACCAGGCAGGGCTTCCCCGAAGGCAGGGCCCTGGAAAAGGCCGGGAGTAAGCAGAGCCTCGCTGCAGAGGGCCTCCTCGATGCTGCGCCGCAGGTTGATTGGGGATGGAGGGCGGAAGTCCACGGTGTAATCGCTGCAGGGGGAGGAGGCCGGGGAAGGGGCCGGGTTGGCGGCCGCGCCTTCGAAGCCCCGGCAGCCACCTCCCTGGAGTAGGAGGTCGGGGCCTGGCCCTGCCAGGGCGCACAGCTGCAGCAGCTCCGCGTCGCCACGCGCCATGGCGCTACCTAGGGGCTCCTTGTCCGGGGGCCCGGTGACCCAGCCTCCAGGCAGCAGCGGGGCCGCGTGGCCCGGGGACAGGCGGAAGAGCTTGGCCCAGCAGCGCAGCGGTACGCGGGGGCTGCAGAGCGCCGGGTAGAGGCCCAGCAGCGCCAACGGGAGCGCGACGCCCACCTCGCCCAGGCGCAGGCCCAGCTGGAAGGCCCACCAGGGCCAAGGACCCTCCAGGCCCGGCTGGCCGCCATAACCCAGGGCGTGCAGCACCTCGTAGCCTTGCAGGGCTCCGCTCAGCAGCCCAAAGGTGCCTGCCACCGGGGCCGTGCGCGCCGCGCGCCGCCAGGACTCCCGCGGGGCGAAGGGGCTGCGCGCCTGCGGGAGAGGGGTGGCGCCCTTGAAGCTGGACCCTCCCAGGGGCGCTCCGGCCCTCCGCCGCCGACCCCCCCAGCAGGAGAGCGCCAGCAGGAGCCCGGAAAGGAGGGCGGCGAGGAAAGCGTGCAGCCCTCGGGAGGCGAGCCGCAGAGGCCGCAGCGGGCGGTGGGCGGCGCTCCCGAGGGCAGCGGCGGCCGCCAGCCCCAGCCCCAGCAGCAGCAGCGCGGCCAGGCCGGCGGGGCACCGCGGCGGGCGCGGCCGGGCCAGCAGCAGGCAGGCCAGGCCCAGGCCGGCGGCCAAGCAGGGCAGCGGAAGGTCCTGCAGCAGTAGCCAGGCGAGTGCGGGCAGCCGGTCGCGGTGCCCATAGGCGTCGTAGAAGAGCGGGAAGGCCCGCGTGGTCCCGGCAGAGAACAGGAGCAGGTCCAGCAGTGCCAGGCAGGGGGTGCCGGGCGGGCAGCGCCAGGGCAAGAGGGCCAGAGCCAGCAGCGCTAGCAGGGCCACCAGGCCGAAGAGTGCGCCTACCCCGTACACATGGGCCTCCCAGGCCAGCCCCCAGCGAGCCCTGGCCTCTGCCCAGTCGGCCTCCAGGGTCAGGAAGAAGAGGGGCAGCCGGGCCACAGGAGGCTGCCCCTCCCGTTCAGGCAGTTCTCCAATGCTGCAGGACCCTGGCCCACACTCTGGCTGCACCGAGGGGTTCCCAAGGCTGGCAGAAGAGGGGTCATCAGGGCCAGAATTGGGGATGATGGGGTCTGTGGGCAAAGAATGTTTGTCTGAGGCAAATGTGCAGCGCTCCCCCTGCCCACCCCAGTCAAAGAGTCCTCCTGGCATCCGGGATACACTTGTCTGAAATATGAGACTCACCGGACTTCTCAGCCCCTCGCTTTCCCCTTCCCCATCAAACTCCTCGCACAGTAGTTTCAGCTCTCATCCTTTCCCCCCACCCCAACCCACCCCCAGCTCCCTGCTTTGCTCATTTCCCTTCATCATTCTGTGCTTTTACTGAAAAGGGTTTTTCTTGAGAAGTTACGGAATTTTACAACTGGAAGGAACTGTAGAAGCCCCTTCTACTTCAATCCTCCCACCAGGAAGGAAGCTTCATTAAGAACAGGGATTTTTGTTTGCTTTGCTCGCATCTGAATCCCCATGCCTAAAATGGTGCCTGGCACAGAGCTGGCACTGAGCAGATATTCACTGAATAAATGAATCCTCTTATTTGCCTGATGAAAATATTGAGGCTCTACCTAGAGGCAAAGTGACTTATCCAAAGTCACGATTGGGCAGAGCCGCAACTAGAATCCAGATCTGAGCACCACTCTGAGCCCCTTACCACAATTCCAGAGCCTCTTCACAATACTAATTTGCTTACGTCTTGTTCTGCACCCCTGACTCCCAACTCCCACCTCAGTGCTAGGAGAAGCTTCCCCTGTCCTTTTTCAACTGCCTCCCCCTTCTCCGAGTCTCTTCAGGAAAAGCCCCTATGCTTGCACGTGCACACACACAACAGGGGAAGAGGTAAGACCCTCCTGTCCTCAGCACCCTGAGAAGAACACAGTGTTTCCTATTCACTGGCCTTTCTGCCTGCTATACCCTCAACCCTCAGCCTACCTATGGCCATGGTCCCCATCCTGACTCAACCACAAAGCCATTGCTCTAAGGCTCTTAATATAGATGCCCCTTTGGTTCTCACCCCCTTTTATGGAAGGTGACATTGAGATGGACTTCCCTGAGTCTCGAGGCTACCGTTGAACTTCCCAGGAAGGAACAACTAGGGAGGTCATAGTGGGATAAAATGCCATCTTAGTGAGTGAGCCCCTCAGGTGCTCTGGGGTTTGCTAACTCAAGCCTCCAGTCCCCTCTTGTGCTCCAACATCTTCACCACATCCATTGGGGAAAAGGAAGTCAAGTGAGAGAGGGTGAGGAGTACGATCCCTAATTCTACTCTCTTGGAACAAGAGAGAAGTTAAAAAGTGTTAGACTCAAGGATTCTCCCTATGGCCAGGCAGCAAGGGAAGATGCTTCAGGCTGAACCTCTCCCTACCCCACTTAGCAGGCTCAGCAGAACTGTATCTACAGGCAAGGAAGGAGGGAGAAAGATGGTGGTGAAGGATGGGGACAGCCTGATGGGGATGGGGAGGTGCATAGGAGGAAGATGTAGAATGGAGGGGGTCTCCTGACAACCAGATTCCTGCCCCAACTGCCTGGCCATGCCCCCAGCCATGCCCCAGCTGGACAATACAGGAAGACTCAGGAACACCCCTACCCCAGGCAGTGCCAGCTCATACTGAGGACATGCAAAACAGAGCCGTCCTGAGAACAAGGGAAAGGAGTGAGGGGGGCAGAAAGTGGCTCTGGAGAGAGGGGAGAGGAAGATAGACTTGGACAACTGGGGAGGGCAGAGCGGGAGCAACCAAAAAATTAAATATACACAGCTCACTGCCTACTGCAAATGGCAGCATGTGCCCTGGTTCCCATTCCATTACCTTCCTTAAGTCTGAAATGGGGAAGAGTACGTACTGCACAGGGCTGTTATGAGGATAAATGGACGATGTGTGCAAAGCTCTTTGGAGTGTCTGGTGCATAATGAGCATTCAATATATGATCATTGTTGGTATCATCATCAGCTCACGTTTATCAGTGATCAGTCATCAGTTTGTGTTTGTGTGAATGTGACTGTTTCTGGCCTCAAACTAGTTCTCAATTTGATTAACAAAAGACTGTTGTCCCTTAGCACATCCCAAACTTGCTTAGAAAGTTAACAATTAATCAAATGAGTGAACATCAACATGTTGTCTCCCTTTGTGAACTCTGTTTAAAGAACACCATTTGGATGGACTGACCATGTCTAAACACCTAATGAGGACACACCCATGAGTTAAATAAGGAACCATTCACTGGGAAGGGACAGCTTGACCCGGGGCGGGGGGATCAGTCTGACGTTAGCAGGATCAAATACACACACACCCTCCCTCAGCCCTCCTTCCTTGGTCCCCGCCAATACCCTTGCCCAGCCCACTCCTGCAAAGCAGATGAGTTTGCTTGGCCTTTCCTTGGCCTTGGTGGGCTCTGCAGAGAGGCAGAGAGACCAGGAGCCCCACAGCCTGCGCCAGCCTGTGGCCCCTCATGCCCTCCTCCTTGCTCACTATACAGTCACATTCAGCTCTCAGGTCTGCTCCCCCTCACCTTCTTCCAGCTCCACTTCTCACCTAAGGGCCACAGGAAACCCCATCTCTCACCTCTGACCCAAAGCACTATGGCAACTAGAGCAAATTTCAACATTCCTAAGAAGCCAAAAAGGAATAAAAACCAGAAAATAGGCAAAGCACAGGCACAGCTCAGGTGTCAGAGGAGGGAGTTCTAAACTAGGAGCACTGCGCCAGAGGGCAGGGCATGCCCAGTGGGCCAGGTGTAGGTGGGGACAGGTAAAGAAGACCCAGCTTCTGCCTTTGAAGGGTCCACTTGACCTCATCTCCTGTCTCCCCATTCAAAGCTTCCCCAGAAGGAGCCCTCAGTTTTCCCCCAGAAGACAATGACTTCCTAGGATCCCTCTCCTGAGCAGGCCTGCCTTCCAAGGTGGTCTCACTTGCCCTGGCGCCCCTCTTGACTTCAGGGGCAAGGGACAAGATGGGATGTCAATGTGAGTAACTGGTGAGGCCGGAGCTGGCTGGGGAGGAGCCAGGGAGAGGGGCCGGCCCGACTTATGGAAAAGTCAGGCCTGATTATCCACCAGCTGCCCAGATCAAAGGGCAACGGAATCACTCTCCACTCCGGATACCAGAAGCTGCAGCCTGTTCAGTGGTCTGGCCCCATCCCTCTCCCCACCCCCACCTCCAGGATCATGGAGGATGGATACTCTCTGTAAGTGCAACATTCGAAATATTTAACAACTGGAAATGGAAATGGTGCCAGCCAATCCGAACGGATGCCAGCCTGGGTGGTCAGGGAGTAGAGGGGAAAGCTCAGGGGGCTAAGGGGAGTAGGTACTTATCAACTGGTATGAAAGTCTTTCAGTATGCTAAGGATCTGTACAACTGTTCCGGTGAGTACTGTCTGAATACAAGCTCTGTCCAAGGTGAAGGGGACCTAATGGAAGAGAAGAGAAGCCCTAGGGTCAAGGGTTAACTGCACCTCAGTTAGAAAGATCCTAGAGGAGACATAGAGAGATTCCCTTTGTCCTCTAATTGCTTGACACTACTCCCCACACATGCTGCTGACATGAGCGAGGCCCCTTGGCCTTCTCTCTAGGAGGCCTGTAGCCCTCCTGGGTTTATCCAAGAGGAATAGCCAGGAAGAGGCTGGGTTCCTGCAGCCATCAGTGAGGAGGGGGAAGGAGGGCGGGGCTGCCTCTGATACTGTCCAGACTCATTAAACCTGCCTGGCCAGCACTGTCACTAAGGCTGACAGACTGCCAGCCAGCATCCTTCCCCTGAGGCCACAGAGCCTGCCCCCCACCCCACAGCAGATCCTGCCACTGCTGCACGCTGGGCTGGATGGGGAGGGGATGGCAACCTCCTCACCCACATGCCCGGGAGTGCAGTGACCACGCAGGAGTGAGCAAGAGTCAGGTGCTGTGTTAAATCTGGAGCTGGAAGAAACTGGAACAACCAGTGGTTTCCACTGCTGAGCAGGTCCCTAATGCGGGGTGGCTGAGAGGATTCACAGCACAGTGAACCCTTTGCAGAGCAAAGCTGGGCCTGGAGGTGCCTCTCCATGGCTCCCTTGGCCTCACCTACCAGAACCTCTCCTGGAGCAGTGTGCCCTCTGCCCTGTGGGTTATGTGTTGTCCCATCACATCTTGGGGCCAGGGTTGTGGTGTCTAAGATGTAGGGTCTATAAGTGTATTTGGGGAATAAACAAGGTTAACAGCTACTATTTAATGAGCTTCTACTTTATGCCCTGCCTCATGCGAGGAGCTTACATTATCTGCAAGCTTCACAATAACAAAATAGGTACTATTATTAAACCCTCAATATATGAGAAAATTTAGGTTCAGAGAGGTTAAGTAACCTGCCCAAGGTCACACAGCTAGTTAGAAAGTGAATTGGAATTCAAAGCCAAGTCTCAAGATTTCAGAGTCCCTGGTCTTTCCTCTGCACCACCAGCCTGTCTATGTGCATCTTCTGAAAGGTTCCCTTGAACAAGGATGGCGTCTGTCTGCTCGAGGTCTCCTCTTCAACGTCTTCCCAGTGAGGGCCCAGCTCTGCCCATATGTGACAGCATGTCATGTCAGATCAGACAGCAAAGGAGAAAGCCCCAAGGTGGGGGTGGGGGTGGGGAGGCAGCCCAGGCAGACTGGAGTGGAGGGTGGGGTTAGTGCTGAGGCTGTGGAAATCATGAAGGAGTTCCTGTGTCTGTTGGCCCTTGATACATTTGTCTACATCCTGCTCTGCCCTGTGATTGCAAAACTCCCAGAGGACCATTACTTAACTCTGTGTAGGACTATCCCCAGCAACACTTGTTCTCAGACCGTTAATATATATCTCCATGGTGATGATGAAGAGAATGGTGATTATGATTATGGTGACAATGAAATAAAAGGGTCCCAGAATGCCAATGAGGGGCTAGCATGTAGTAAGTGTTCAATAAATAATTGTCAAGTTCAACTGAATTGGACACTTACCTAACGATGCTGTTGCAATCAAAGCAGAGCTTAGAGAAGCAGCTGGGTCCAGCGGGCTTGGACTTGAGAGCTTTCTCTCCAGGAGGGTTGGGGGTGGGGACAGAGAGGTGCCAAAGAACCCTACAAAGGGAATATGTGGGCTCCAGTGCCATCCTACCAGCTAGCATTGGCCTCTGGGGCTTTGGAGAAAATTCTGTCCTTCCCCAGAGTTTGCCCCAAGAGAGCCACTATCCCAGGAATTGTAGCCACATGTCCACCAAGAGCTAAGCTACAAGGACCAAACCAGACTCAGTACGGCAAAGAGGGCATTTCCCAATGGGAGCACTGTCTCATGTGCCAGGGCCTGGGAGAAGCAATGCAGGCCTCCCTTGAGTCAAGGAAGAAGAGGAGGTGCTGGTTAGGTCTCTAGCACAGCGCCCGGCATGTACAGGTCTCCCGCAAATGTTTGTTGCAATGAAATAAACACTCACCTGGAGAATGTGAAACTCCAGAGGCAGAGCTTGGGGATGTAGTTGGGCCCAGGGAGCTGGGGCCTGAGAAGTTCCGGAGTGGGGACAGAGTAGTGCCGAAGAACCCTGCAAAAGGATCCCGGGCTGAAGCTTCCTCCCACCTGCCAGGGCTGCCTGGCAGGAGCTCTCCTCAGGATGGGGTGGGTACTCACCAAAGGGTCCCAGGCGCCCAGCAATCTCTGCCAGGCTGGCCCGCAGGCTGGGCAGCAGGGGCAGTGTTCGATGCCCAAGTGTGGGGGCTGCACCCGCTCTCAGCGCCATGTCAAACTTCAGCTCCAGCTCACTCTGGTGGGGTCTGGGAGCACTGGATGGAGATGCTGTAGTCGTCAGAGCAGTGTCCCAAGTCACAGTGCCCATCCTGGGCTGATAGGGAGCAGTAGGCCGGTCGGTGGGCCCAGAGAGGCGGGCTGTGGATTCCAGAGGCAGAGAGGAGGCCCAGGGAGTGGAGCTGCCTTCAGCAGAGCCCCACTCTGGGGGAGAGTTCCCGAGGGAGCTCACCAGCAGTTCCCAAAGCGGGTCAGTCCTCAGCCCACTGGCCACCTCTTCCTCTGGTTCCCGGCTCAACCCAGGAGACAGCCGCTGCGTCTCTGTGACTGGGCTCCCCCAGGCAGTAGCAGGTCCCCGGAGGTGGAATTTGAAGTTAAGTCCCAGGTTGAGAGACAGCATAGAGGCCTCACTCTGAGGTGGTGGGGTCAAAGTGGTGAGAGGGACACCTGGGATGGAGGAGGCAGGCTGGGGGCCCACGGGAATAGCAAGCAGGACCCAGCAGAACAGCCCCAGCCCCAGACAGCCATGCCCCGCCATGGCCCCACCTGGCCTCGAGTGGCCTCCACTGGCAGGGGGCTCAGTTCTTCAGCACCTTTTGAGCAGGAATGTCCTGGAGAGAGGAGAGGCGCTATGAGCCCTGGCTGCCTGGGATCTGATGCCCCAGAGAGAGGCTTCTGATCGCAGAGAAGCAGGGGGTGGGGGCAGGACACAAAGGTTCTGCCCAAGGAGAGATGCCAGCTCCTTCCTGTACATTCAGACCCCAGCACAAATCTCTGCCCCACAGTTTTCCCTCACTTCCAGCTAAGGCTCCCTCTCCCTAAAGCCTTGCCTCCCCCACCTACTCAGTCTGGGGACTGGGGTCTTACTGCAACCAGCTGCCCTCATCCTTGACTGATAGCAGACCGAGCAGACTTGACTCCCAGACCCAGATCCCTTCCCTCCCTCTCTTCTCTCTATCCTCCCTTCCACCCTCAAATATTTGTTGAGGCCTACTATGTGCCAAGCACCCTCTGGTAATACAACTGTGAACAAGCTGTGAGGTTCTTTTGGAACCCTCACAGATGAGTCTCAACCTATTCCCACCGCCACCTCCAGCCCCAATCTAAGATGTTGGCCCTCTCACTCACTCAGCTCCCGTGGGGAGCACAGGGCCCTGGGAAGGGCAAAGCACAGAGCTGAGTGATCTGCAGAGATGGAGAAGGCAGCCTGGCTCCGCCAGAGGAGCAGGGTGCCCTGGTCTGGAAGAAGCTGTCCCTTCAGCCTTTCCCCTCTTTCCTGGGGCTTGGCCTGCTCCCTTCCCCTTAACCCTAGAAGTGTTTGGGGGAGGGGCAGCTTGGCCATCTCTTGCTTCCTGGGGAGGACGGCCAGGCAGGCAAACTGGCCAAGGGGCTGCCGCAGCAGACTCCTCCCCCCTCCCCAGAATCCACGCCCCCCCCCCCACATCTGGTGGGGGAAGGGGAGGGTGAGCCAGGGACACACGTGCACCCAGCACCCTTACATCACACACACAGCCATACCTAGCACCCATGACACGCTCACCCACACCCTTCACACACCCCTGCACACAGTGTCCGCGCACACACACACACACATTCGGTCCTGCTGAGCCTCCCTCCCTCCTACCTGGGTTCAGACCCAAGCTCTATGAGCTCCCAGCCTCCCGTCTCTCTCTCTCCCTCCCTCCTCTCTCTCTCTCTCTCTCTCTCTCCCTCTCTCTCTCACACACACACACACACACACCCCTACCTCACAGACACACACAGTATATACAGTCACATAGAGAGGCACACACACCCCTACACATACATTCACACACTCCTCACAGACACACATCACACACCATCATCCCCCCACATACACACCCATCCACCCGTGCAGACTCGCTCTCTCTCCCCCTCCTTCTCTCTCCCCGACCTGCTCCTCTCGCTCCCTCCCGCAGGCGGGTCTCCTCTGCCAAGATCCCCGAGAAGGGGCGGTCGCGGCGGCCCAGGAGCCCAGCTGGGCAACGCTCCGCCGAGTCTCGCCGGGTCTTTCGGTCGCTCCCGACGCCCCCTCCGCTAGCCCCGGCGACTGCGGCTTCGCCGACGCGCTGCCCCCGGTCTGGCCCGCCCGGCCCGCTGCGCGCAGCGCGGTCCCCAGGCGGGCGGCCCGGCCGGTGCTCCGCGCTCCCTCCCCGCGGCGCCGCCTCCTGGCCGCCAGCCTCCCTCCCCGGCAGAGCCGCCCGCGCTGGGGCTCCGCGGCAGCCGCGCTCTGACCGCCGGAGCGCCCTCCCTCCCTCCCGCGCTCCCGCCCCTCCTCCCTCCCTCCCTCTCTCTCTCCTCCTCCTCCTCCTGCCCGGCCCGCGGTCCGCGGTCCACCCCCACCAGAGCCCGCAGGCGGGCGCGCACCGCAGCGCCGAGCCGCCGCCGCCGCCTCTGCGCGGGTCTCCCGCACGCGCGCTCATTCACCCAGCGCTGCCAATCAGCCGCCGCCGGCGCGGGCGCCGCATTCTCAGCCTGCCGCCGGCAGCCACACACTCCCAGGGCGGCCCATCACACACATCCACACGCACGCTTTCCCCGGGCAACACACCCGAGGGCCAGGGCGCCGCGCGCGCACACTCGTGTGCGCACACACACGCACACACCGGGCAGCCTGCCCCAGGATGGCAGCCCAGGCAAGAAGAACCACTACGTGTAATAAGCCATGAGTAGAAGTGCAATAGGCATTTCTACACCTCTTATCTCTAGTTCACACCACAACCCTGTGGGTGTCCCCATTTCACAGATAGGTAAATGGGCTCAGAAAAGTAACGAATTTGCCCAAGATACACAGCTTGGCAGAGACTTGAACCCAGTCTCTCTGCCTTGAACCCAGTCTCTCTGCTGCCCTCTCCACCACCTGGTGGCTTTCAACAGTTGTACCGCTCAGGCAAGTGCCTCGAACACTTCACAGGTGACCCGCCGAGTGTCAATCCCTGTGTAACATTTCTTTTTGCTAAAACCGATTGGTCAAAAATACTCAGAGTTTCAGAAATGTCTGCCAGGAAGAATGGTGAGCTAAAGTGCTTGTGAGAGGTGGATTACAACTTGTTTCCAGTAAGGTGTTAGAGGAGAACAGTGAAGTCGAAGAAAGAGTGTGCAGCCTCAGGAATGTAAGAGAGCCCACAATGCTGCCACTGCGTTGAAGATGACTAAGGAGCAGGGCCGTCACGTCGTGAACCCTACTATGCTGTTGCAGTGACTGATTAAAGTGGTACTGGTTCATTTATGTTGTCTTGTCTCTAAATCCCCTCAAGTGTTCCTTCAAAAATGCTGGTATTTAAAAGTATCAGGAGAACATAAAACACAGGAGGTCCTCGCACCCCATAAAGCTGTCCCTCAAAATCCAGATGTCCTACTGTGTGCCAAGCACCATGCCCGATGCTTTATGAGTCTCCTCACTTATTCCTCATCACAAGCCACAGAGAGAGAAAAATTATTGTCACCATGTTATGACCTTGGATGTGACCATGACCCCCTTTCCATCCACCCCTCACTTGCTGCTCTGCAAGGTTGGAGAGGGGGTGCTTAAAGAGTCACCTAGGGCCGGTTCTATCTCCATTATAGAGAGCTAGCATAGTACTTTGCCCATGGTGCTCAAGGAATATTAGATAAGTGAATAACAAACAAATGAATGATTCTGGGGCCCAAATGGGCAATGGGTTGCATTTCAGAAAGGCATCCAGGACTCATTGTCTTATCAGAGAATTCCCCCAATTAATATAAGATAAAATCAGGCCACCAGCTGAGCCCCTCTCCAGGGAATGTCAACGATGAAGTCTGGGATTTATTCCAGGTCCCTTAACAAAACATTGCAAAGGGCATTCCCCGCATGCACCCTCAGGGGTCACTACAGGGTCCCTCCTTTAGTAGGGCCCCCCACCCACTCCTTTACGGGCTGCCTGGAGGCTGCATACTGGGATCCAGCCTCTGATTTTCTCTCATATATGTAATAAGAGTTATCCCGCTAGAGACATTTTCCTTGAATCCTCCTCATGGAAAGGCTCATTTCCTGCTAATCATGTCCACTTAAAGACTTCTAAATGGAAAAACAGAAATAAACAAACCCCAGTACATTAAAATAGCAATCCTCCATGACCAAGTAGGGTTATTCCCAGGAATTATATTTTTAAAAATATATTGAAAAGGAGGGCCGGCCCTGCGGCTTAGTGGTTAAGTGCGCGCTCCGCTGCTGGCGGCCCGGGTTCGGATCCCGGGTGCGCATTGACACACCGCTTCTCTGGCCATGCTGAGGCCGCGTCCCACATACAGCAACTAGAAGGATGTGCAGCTATGACATACAACTATCTACTGGGGCTTTGGGGGAAAAATAAATAAATAAAATTAAAAATATATATATATTGAAAAGGGAAATTAGGGTTCTGGATCAAGATGGTGATTGAACGCATACATCTAATTTCACTCCCTCCCAAAACCCCACTAAAACTTCAATAAAGAGATTTTTAAATCAAGAGATAGACCTACAAGGATGGAGGGAACAGAAAAAGAGACAACCACCACAAAATTTTTGAAGCAGGATGGCAGGCAGCCATGCAGTTACTGACTTATCAGCCCTGAGGAAAAAGACATGTCAACTGGCAGTGGGGAAAATTGAGAACCAGCTTGGTTTATATTGCAAGGTTCTCAGAAGGCGCAGAAATCGGCCATCCAAGGTACCTCTGGAACCGTGGAAGAGGTTGCTAAAACAAGGACCAGGATGAGAAGGAGTTAGATCCCAAGATCTCTTCCCCAACTCCCAGCCACTGGGCAATAGTCGCTCCCCAATTCCAGCAAGATCCTGGAGAATTTTCCTCTGAAGAAGGTAAGATAGAGGGTATGTGGGTTGGAGAAGCTTCAAGCACAGTTGTGAATGGAGATACCATACCAAAAATACAGAAAACCAGGGGAGTATGTGACCATGTCATATGGAATGCTGAATGCAGAGACCCTGAGCCTTCTGCTACCATCAAGGTCCCAAAGTGCTGGGAGCAGGACCTTTGTCCTCCAGACAGGAAACCAGAAGACTCTATTCTGGGGTATTTCACCAGCCCAAGAGAAAAGACCTAAAGATACTGACATAGAGGTTTCCCCGCCAACAGCCCAGCTAGACTACCCTACAATGGCAAACCCAACCTGTGAGCTGAGAGTTTCTGATTAGCCTCCCTCCCACCTCCCACAACCTTAATCATGGCCAAGGATTACCAGGCATCCAGAAAATTTTCTAACGCAGAAGAGAGAGACAAAACAAACAATCAGAAAAAGTAACTTGGAGGAAACAGGTTATATTGAGAGAAGAAAGTGTCAAAGAGACCATTGTTAAGTGTCAAAGATACTGCATCCATGAAACAAGAACAAGATGCTATACAAAGGAACATTCACAGCCACAATTATGGCTTGAAAAACAAAATCATGACAGCAGAAACAAAAACATCAATAGAAATATAGGAAGATAAAGTTGATTAAATCTCCCTAGGAAGTAAAGCAAACGTACTAAGAGGTAGAAAATATAGGAGAGAAAAGAAAATTAAAGGACAATTCCAGTAGTCAATATCAAAATAATAAATTCTAAAAAGAAAAAAAAAAACAGAGGAAAATGGAAGGAAGGAAATCATCAATAAACTATTTTGAGGAAATTTTCCAGAACAGAAGGATATGAGTTACCAGGTCACAAGGGTGGGTTGAATGAAAATAAACCCAAATGAAGGCAAATTAAAGAGAAGAGTCTAGAAACTTCCAGAAAGAAAAAAAACAAGTAATGTACAAAAGATTAGATATCAGAAAGGCTTTGGATTTCTCAACAGCAACACTAGAAGTTAAAAGCAATGCTTTCAAAATTCTGAAGAAAATTTACTTTCAATCTAGAATTTATATTCATTCAAGCTATCAATCAAGTAAAAAGAATATATACATTTTCATACATACAAGATTTCAGAAAATTTATCTCCCATGCACATTTTCTGGAAAAGCTACTAGAGAGAGTGCCCCACCAAAACCAGAAAGTAAAGTGAGAAAGCAGAAAATGTGGCTTGCGGGACTCAGAAGACCCACTAAAGGAGAGAGACAAAGGGAGCTCCTTGGAAGACCAACTTTGGAACCTGAGGTCAGGAAGTCTGGGTGAGCCCGGCCCTACTTCTTATTTGTACTTGCCTTGTCTTGACCAAGTGCAATGAGGCTACCGTTCTCCCCTCCATGCCCTGCTGCCTGCTCAGGAAGTGTTCCACTTTGACCTGCTCCTGAAAGAAGGAGACAGGAGTGAGCTCAGAAGCAGAGAGCACAGAGCAGCCCACTGCCCCGACATGTTTCATCCAGACATCCAATCTGGTCAACACCACAGCCCTGATAGCAGTGAGCCCTGTGTTTCCGAGGACTCCTGCCTGCCCTCACCCACTGACATTCCCAGAAAAGGTTCATGTAAATTCTCAGAGAAGCCAAAGCCACACCAAGACCCAGAGGCTCTGTTCAGCATCTCTTCTCCCAGAAGTCTTCATCTAGTACAAGATTGTCCTTTCCTTTTACAGTTAGGATTATGCTTGCTTCTCAGCATTGTTTAGGAATATACACATATGTGGTGAAACCATAAACAAAGCAAGGGAAGGACTAACCAAAAATTCAAGAGACTGGGGTAGGGGAGGCAAGGAGAGAGTGGTTATGACTCGGGGTGGGGAACTCAGGGGGCTTCTAAGATAGTGGTCATGTTCTATTTCTTACCCTATGGGGTGGATACATGGATATTCATTTTATTATTATTTTTAAAAGAATATAAATACTTTTTCTTTTTTTACATATACTTTTATGTACTCTTCTGAATGTATGATACATTTTTCAATAAAAATTTAAATATATTAAATAACATGTCAATAGGCCAATTAAGAAAAATATATGATCATTTTAATAGATATTCAAAAGGTATATTCAAAAATTAATAATAGAAGGCTATCTCCTTAATTGATAAAAATTCTATTTTGAAAGAACAGCTAGCCCCATACTTTCCAGTGAAATATAAGAGGTATTCCCATTAAAATTAGAAATCGAGATTCTGCTATCAATGCTGACATTTAACTTTGTTTTGCAAGTTGTAGCCAATGCAAAAAGACGAGAAGCAAAAGGAGGAGGAAGAGGAAGAGGAGAAATAATAAGTATAAAATATTTGAAAAAGAGTAAAGGAGAAGCCAAAATGTCATTACACTGCTGTGAAACATTTGGAAAATCGTTAGAAAAAATATAATTAGATTAAAGCTAAATATCTCCATCAATAGCTTTTCTATATAAGAATTGGGAGAAAAATCCCATTCAATATATGCAAAATGCATAAAGAAAGAAAGAAACTTATTAAGAAATGAAAAGAACATATGTGAAGAAAACTATGAAACTTTACTGAGAGATATAAAAGAAGCCTTGATAAATTCTTTCAGAGTGTGTACACGTATCAAATTATCCCATCGTACAATTTAAATATATTACAATTTTATTTGTCAATTATACCTCAATAAAGCTGAAAAAAATAAAATAAAATAAGGCCTTGATTAATAAAGAAACAAATCTTGTTTCTGGATAGAACCCCTCAATATTTTATCAGGTCATTAATTCTTTCCAACTTGATTTATATGTTGAGTACTATTCCAATTAAAATATCAATGAGTTTTTTTAAATTTGAAAAAATTATTCTAAAGCTCATCTGTAAGAATAACAGGCAAAAATACTTAAGAATCTTTTTAAAAAGAAGAGCAACATGGGGCTGGCCTGGTGGTGTAGCAGTTAAGTTCACACGCTCTGCTTGGTCGGCCCAGGGTGCGCCAGATGCGATCCTGGGTGCGGACCTACGCACTGCTCATCAAGCCATGCTGAGGCGGCATCTCACATACAGCAACTAGGAGGATGTACAGTTGTGACATACAACTATCTACTAGGGCTTTGTGTGGATAGTATGTATTCATTTACATAAATATTACATTGTATTACAAAGCTACAATGATTGAAAATCATTTACATAAATATTAAATGACATTAGACAGCTACAATGATTTAAAAAAACTGTGATTCTGGCACAAGAGTCAACAAGAAGGTCAAAGCATTGGGAAGCAGCACTAGCCAAGTTACTGCCCCATTTCTTTGCTCCTCAGCAGAACTTCTCCAGTTATTACCTCCAGAACTTCTCCACTTTCTTACCCCCTACTCCATCCAGTCTGGCTTCCATCCCACTGCTCTCCCAAAACAGCTCTTGTCAAGTCACAATGACCTTTAGGTTGCCAAGTCCAGCGAACCAGAATCTTCTTCCTTGACCTTCCTGAAACAGTAGATACCATTGATCACTTACTCCTCCTTGAACACTCTCTCCTCTTGGCTCCTGCCTGGTTCTCCTCCTTTGCCGCTCTGTCTCCTCCACTCACAGTCTTGCCTAGGTGATCTCATTTGGTAACATGGCTTTAAATACCAACTCTGACCTCTAAGTTCCAGACTCGTATTGTCCAACCACCTACCTGACATCCCTACTTAGCTAAGAGATGCTTCAAACTTGTCATGTTCAAAATAGAACTCTTTTTCCCAATCATTTCCCACAAAAAAACCAGTCCACCTCCCCACCAAAAGAACTTTTCCTTCAGCCTCCTCCATTCTTTCCTCTTTTACTTAATAGTACTAGCTTTCTCTACTCAGTTGATCTAACCAAAATCTAGCTGTTGTTCCTGATTCCTCTCTTGCTCTCATCCTTACATCTAATTCATCAGCAAATCCTAGCAGGTTTATCTCCAAAAGTCTTCTCACATCAATGCCCCTTGTCCCTCTCTGTCACCGTAACTATCTCACCTCGATTAATGCTTCCTTTGCCCGACCCGTGGCAATGACTGATCCTTTTACTGCCTCCACAGTTTTGCCTTTTCCAGAATGTCATTTGGTTGGAATTATATAGTATGCAGCCTTTTCAGGCTGTCTTCTTTCACTTAGTAATATGCATTTAAGGTTCCTACATGTCTTTTCACAGTTCAATAGCTCATTTCCTTTTAGTGCTGAATAATATTCCATTGTCTGGATGAATCACAGTTTATTTATCTCTTCACCTACCAAAGAACATCTTGGTTGCTTCCCAACTTTTGGCAATGAATAAAGCTGCTATAAACATATGTGTGCAGGTTTTTGTGTGGACATAAATTTTTAACCCCTTTGGGTAAATCCCAAGGAGTGTGATCATTGGTCATATGGTAAGAGTATGTTTAGTTTTGCTAGAAACTGCCAAACTGTCTTCCAAAGTGGCTATACCATTTTGCATTCCCACCAGCAATGAATGAGAGATCCTGTTGCTCCACATCCTTGTCAGCATTTGGTGCAGTCAGTGTTCTGGATTTTAGCCATTCTAATAAATGCATAGTGGTATCTCATTGTTGTTTTAATTTGCAATTCTCTAACAACATATGATGTTGGGCATCGCCTCATCTGCTTATTTACCATATGTATATCTTCTTTGGCGAGCTGTCTTTCAGATCTTTTGCCCATTTTTAAATCTATGTGTTTCTTATTGTTGAGTTTTAAGAGTTCTTTGTGTATTTTGGATAACAGCCTTTATCAGATATGTCTTTTGCAAATATTTTTTCCCAGTCTGTGGTTTGTCGATAGATTACTTTTTAATTAGAAAAAAAAGAGCTCTTCAGATTCAGTATAATACATATCACCCAGGTGGGTATCTCAACACCTTAAACACCTCCATCATCCAAGCATCCCATGACCTTCCTAGGTCCCACACCAGGATCCCCCTCACTTCCTCCCAGTGGCTTGGTCAACATCTTCTCTATGGCCACTTCCCCATCTAGCCTTCCTGAGTTCAGCTGTTCTCTCTCACTCCATTTCCAACCATCCTCTGAGGCTTTCTGCCCCTTCCCCCTGGGACAAAGAGTGAGGCTACATTCCAGGGATACTCCTAGGAGGGGACAGCAGACCAGGAACAACACGGGACTCATGCACCAGCCACTTGAGATTGGAGTTTGGTTTGATCCTGGGAGGCAGAGGGAGGGGAATGACATGGTGAAGGGCCATGACAGGAATCAGCAAGAAGAGACAGGTCTGGGATGGGAGCTCCTCAGCCCAGCTCTGTGGGGCTGTCCCTTCCCAGCAGGTCAGAACATCTTCTCAGCTCCCAGAAGGCCAGTGCCTTCAGGTGACTGCCTGCTCTCTCCAAGACAGATGAAGAAAAATGGGGTGAATGAGAAGCAGAGTGGTGAGGGGAAGGAGACTTGAGGAGTAGAGATGGGGACCAAGGAGCCCGACCCTGCTCTGGTCCCCATCCTCCTTCCCATCTGCTGCTGGATCCTAGGGCCAGGGAGCTGGGCCAGGCTAACAGAGGGTCCCTCCAGTGAGTCCCTGTGTTTCATCTCTTTGTGTCTTCACTTGGGGATTAGGGGTGGACAGGGCAAGGGTCAGGGAGGTCTGCTGCACACATTACTTTGTAATTAAAAAAAAAACAAAAACAGCACTTTAATCTTTTGACAAGGACAGCTGTTCCCAAACGTCTGCTTTGCAGGTCTCTATCTCCTTGTTTCTGCAGCCCTCAGACTTAACTCAACCTTATTGTTTTCCAGTGTATCAGATTCCTCATTTGCAAAAGGGGGATAGAGTCCTTCCTCCATAGAGTTACCAGACCACTAAATGAGTTAATATATATGAAGTGCTTTGAACACACAGAAATGACACATAGAAATATTATGAAAGTGTTTGCGACTATATTACTATGTGTTATGGCTCCAGGAGTAACAAATAAAGCCGCTGGGGGGAATGGAGGAGGTGGGAAAGTTTGGAGGCAGTGAACAGAAGAGATTGGTGGGGGATAGGGGTGCCAGAAGAGAGGTGGGGACAAGTAAGAGATGAAAGTGGCTTGGAGAGGAGGATTCCTGCCAGGGGATGCGCCACAAGGTGCGCTCTAGCCAGCAGGTAGAGGTAACAAGGTTGTGGCTGGCAGGAGCTGTGATACCATCTGCAAGGTTGATCTGTTTAAGTTTTATAGGGCAGAGGAGGCCCCAGGGAAAAGTGTCCTGGTTCTCACATCCCTGTGAAAAAGCACACGCCCTGCTTAGAGCAGAGGTCCCCTGCTCTGCCCCTCCCACCCTGCTGCTGCCCCATGGACCACCCAGGCACAGGATCAGGGGGATGGGGTGGTAGGTCATTGATGGCAGGCTGGGGGCTCAGCTCTAAGCCCCTCCTCCCACACAAAGGCAGGTTGGAGCAAACTTCAGCTGAGCGTTAGCTTTTGACAGCCTGAAGGCTTCCTACAAGTGCCTGGAGAACTCAGCTGTTCCCCGCAGCAGGGGAGAGGAGACCCCTTGCCCTGAGCCACTCTGCCTGTGACCCTCCTCCCTGGTAATGTCCCCATCCCTCAGGTGCTTGGAGGACAGAGAGGAGCAGCTGAAGGGCCTGTGGGGCTGAAAGAGGATGACAACAGAGCTACCACGGCAGCACCCACGTGAGGCCTGGTCAGGATGCCAGTGGGGGAAGGCACCTCTTCTCCCTCAGCCACCAGAGCAGAAGCCAGCAGCCCGAACACAGTCCGGCTCCCTCAGCTCACCTGTGCAGGCCTCCCTCCCTCTGCAGCCAAGGGCTGAGGAGGAACCTCACAGGGATCTCTGGTCCTCATCTCAGCCCTGCTCTCTGTTTCCTGAGACCTGATGCCATCATTATGGAAATGGCAGCATTACTAAATGGCACAGTTGATGCTGCGGACACTCTTCCACCTCACCTACCAGAGGGCCTGGGCTTGGCAGGGAATGAGGGAGGGGACGTGCTCTGTGACTGGAACGTTTCTGGATTCTTTCTGGATCCTCAGGTCCTTTCTTTATCCCTCCCCCCGCCCCCGCCCCTGTCCTGCCCTTTCTCCTGGGCAGTGGGTGGGAAGTTTGATAACTGGAGTGCAGGCTGTGGGTACAAGCAGCTTGTGTTCTACATGTTTCTCCCTTCTGTGCCCCATTCCCACCTCAGGTATAGCCCCTGATCAGGCTGTCTGTAGGAGGGGGGCTGGAGGAGCCCCTTTGTAAAACCCTTCCAGGAGAAGGGCATGGGTGAAGGCGGAAAACCAGAAATTCGATTGCCTCAGGCTATTGGAGCAGACTGCTTAAAACACACTTCTTGTTTTATAAGGTGAAATGAGCCATTCATCAAATTTGATCCCCAATTCCAAAATCCTAATAATGTGTCTGTATCAGCCTTACTTGGGAACCGGGAGACCTGTGTTCTAGTCCTGTCTTGAGCAGAGCTGTGAAGAATGTTCCATCCCTCTCCTCTCAGGGCTGGGCCACTGTCGATAGGAGGGTGAAGTCATGTCTGCGAGAGCAAGAACAGGAAAAGCTTGGAGGGCGGGGACCACCAGGAGATTCGGGCCAGGCAGGAGCTTGGGAGGTGATAAGGGAACCCAGAGGTGGACACTGAGAAGCTGAGGTGAGGGGAGCCACTTCATCCCAGCTCCCTGGGTAAGGCTGTGTTCTGCCCAGAGGGACCAGACTCTGCCTGGGGGGAGGAACGTGGGCAGGCTGCTCCTGCCCAAGCCCTCACAGCCAGTGTCGGGTGGAGGGGGGTGATGGAGGAAGGAGGGGAGATAATGACATATTGTGAGAGCTCAAAAAATATTGAATCGGGCCAGCCCCGTGGCTTAGCAGTTAAGTGCACATGCTCCGCTACTGGCGGCCCGGGTTCGGATCCCGGGCGTGCACCAACGCACTGCTCCTCTAGCCATGCTGAGGCCGCATCCCACATACAGCAACTAGAAGGATGTGCAACTATGACATACAACTATCTACTGGGGCTTTGGGGAAAAAAACGGAGGAGGATTGGCAATAGATGTTAGCTCAGAGCTGGTCTTCCTCAGCAAAAAGAGGAAGATTAGCACGGATGTTAGCTCAGGGCTGATCTTCCTCACAAAAAAAAAAAAATATTGAATCGTTGAATAAATGCATGGGAAAAGGGATCAAGATGGATCCTCTAGATCCACACTATTCACAGTGTGCTCCCTGGACCAGCAGCATTTGCATCACCTGGATGCTTGCTAGAAAAGCAGAATCTTGGGCCCCACCCCAAGACCTGTTGAATTACGATCTGCAGTCAACAAGATCCCTAAGTGATCTGCCCACACATTCAAGTGTAAGCAGTGCTGTCGAGAGGAGGGAGCAGGGCTGTACTGCCACGCCCATCTGTGTCTTCTTACAGGCCTTGGTGACCTGCTCTGGCTTGAACCAGACCCAGGAAGCTCCCTTACCCTGTGGCCAGCCAGGTCTGAGTGGGTCCTTCCAGAATGTGAAACAACAGGTTAGGAGTGGGGGCAGAATGGGACAGCCCCTCATCCCACCACCTCCTCACAGCCTCCCCTGGCCTTGGCCCCTGGTGCTGAGTGAACCCTGGCAACAAAGAAGGGAGCCCAGGAGAGGGAGTGAGGGCAGACCCCAGAGCAGGGTGTCTTCATCCTTGGAGGTCGAGCCCCTTCTGAGAATCTGATGGAAGTTCTGCCCCCTCTGCCCAGAAAAATGGACACACAATCTTGCACACATGGCAGGGGGGCACAGACCCTCCAGAGCCCATCCATGAACCCCAGCCCACAAACTCCTCTCTCTCCTTCCATCCTGACATTGCCCAAGTACCTACTCCTCCACACCCCATGCCAGGGCCCCAGGGGCTAAGACACAACCCCTGCCTTGGAGAGCTTGCAGGCCAGACCAAGATGCAAACCCAAAGATCTCAAAATCAAAGCAGAGGCAGCCCTATGGGAGTTCCCAGAAGAGAGGGGCTCATTTCCAGTCTAGGGAGGCAGCCTTGGGATCACTGCAAACCCACAGGCTCTGGAGTTGGCCAGGGTCCTTGTCCACACAGCAGGGATCCACGCCCACCTCATAAGGATGGTGGGAGACAGCGTCCACAGTATTTAGCACAGAGTGAGGCTCATGGCAAACATGCCATAAATGCTCCCTCTAGCTGTGGAGGAGGTGAGTATCCTAATGAGGCATGGTAAACTGAATAATGGTCCACCAAAAATGTCCATGTCCTATTCTCTGGAACCTGTGAATATGTTACCTCACATGGCAAAAGGGACTTTGCAGATGTGACTACGTTAAGGGTTTTGAGGTGGAGAAATTACCATGAATCCTCTGGGCCCAATGTAATCACAAGAGTCCTTATAAGAGGGAGGCAGGAGGTCAGAGTCAGAGCAGATGTGAAAAGGGAAGCAGAGGTCAGAAAGACAGGGAGCTCTGAAGATGCTGCACTGCTGGCTTTCAAGATGCAGGAAGGGGCCATGAACCAAAGAATTTGGGCAGCCTCTAGAAGCTGGAAAAGGCAAAAGAAAGGACTCTCCTGTAGAGCCTCCAGAAGTAACACAGCCTGGAGGATCCGTTTAGACTTCTGACCTCCAGAACAGTAAGATATTAAATTTGTGTTGTTTTAAGCTGCTAAGTTTGTGGTAATTTGTTACAGCGGCAACAGTAAACTAATACATGAGGCCTTGCCAGGAGAGGCCAGAGCCTGCTGGGGCAAAGCTGTGGTGCAGGAGGGAGGTCAGAGGTGAATATTTGCAGCCGGGCAGGGCAAGGAACAAGCCTGTGATGACAGGGAGGAGGGGCCGGCCATGGAGTGCTTAGCCCGTGACCTCACTCTTGGCCAGCCACCGCTGCCCTGGCATCCGGACGCCTGTCAGCCTGGAGTTACATGCCTCACTGGGCCAGAAAGGGATCCGTGTAGCCAGGCCCCAGGCAAGGGTGGGGGTGTGGCAAAGAAGGCTGGTGCCAGAGGAGGGAGCCCAATCAGCCCCAGGGCTGCAAAGGCCACACAAATGGAGGGAGGAGGCCAGCAGGGGCTGGCGAGGTGCCCTGTCACCCAGGGGCCCCTGCCAGCTTGTCCTGCTCTACCTCTCTCCTGCTGGGCGTGAAGCACTCTCTTCCTCTCTTTTTTTTCCCTCTCCACCCCCAGGCTCCCCTGGGAGAGTGGGAGGAGTAGCAACTTTGACTGAGTAGCTGGGTGGCCTCAGGCAAATCACTTCGCCTCTCTGAGCCTGTTTTCTCTTCTGGAAATGAGGATGATAACGGTCTCCACTTCACAGGGCTGTATTGAATGACGTAATGTGCGGAAACAGCACCCAGCACAGAGTAAGCTCCAAGTGCAGCTGGTCTCTGTGTTATCGTCAAGTATATACTCTACTGCCCACAGATATAACATAAAGCTTATCTCCACAACTAGGTGCCCAGTTCCTCCAGGGAAAACGTGTCCTGTCTATCTTTGCATTCTCAGCATTGCTACACTTCCTGGTGTGTATTAGGTGATTAATAAATGTTTCACATATTCATTCATTCATTCAATGAGTACTTCTCAGTGACATTGTTTTCAATGATGAAGACATAGGAGGGAAAACAGACTGTATACACATAAATGGAGAGTATGTTTGTGATGCATTATGAAAAACAACAAAGCAGGAACAGAGAATGCCATGATGGGGGTAGGGGATGGTTTGCTCTTTTGCACGAGGTGTCAGGGAAGGTCTGTCTAACAAGATGCTGCTTGAGCAGAGACCCGAGGGAAGTGAAGGAGTGAGCCCTGTGGATGTCTGGGGAAGTGAAGGGAACTGGCCTGGTGGGAACATATGAGGACAGCAAGGCCGGTGTGGCTGAAACAGAACAGGTGAGGAGAAAGGGACAGAAACCAGGTCTGACATAGCGGGGCCGGGTCATGAAGGGCCTTGTAGGCCTCAGTAAAGACTCTGGATTTTACTTGGACCCCATGGGAGCCACCAGAGGGTTTGAGCAGAGGCATGATATGCTCTGGCTTACATTTTAGAAGAATCACCCCCTGGCTGCTGTGTTGAGAAGACTCTGTGGGGAGACAACAGTGGGGGCTGGGAAAACCAGAGCTCATTGCAGTAACCACAGCAAGAGATGAGGGTGGCCTGGGCTGGCGTTGAGATGGAAGACACTGGAGGAAGTGGTCAGACTGAAGGTGTATTATGAAGGCAGTACCAACAGGATTTGCTGATGAATTAAACATGGAATGTGAGAGAAAGATGAGTCAAGGGTGGCTCCAAGGTTTTTGGGTTTTTGTTGTTGTTGTTTGTTTGTTCATCTGAGCAACCAGAAGAATGGAATTGCTATTTTTTGAGATGGGGTAGATATAAAGAGGACCAGTCTGGGAGGATGGTGAGGGAGTGTGATGGTTAAGTTTACGTGTCAATTTGACCGGGCCATGGGGTGCCCAGATATTTGGTCAAACATTCTGGGTGTGTCTGTGAGGGTGTTTCTGGGTGAGATTAACATTTGAATGGGTAAGACTGAGTAAAGCAGATTGCCCTCCCCAGTGTGGGCCTCATCCAATCTGTAGAAGGCCTGAATAGAACAAAAAGGCTGAGTTAGAGAGAATTTGCTCTCTCTGCCTGACTGTCTTTGAGCTGGGACATTGGTCTTCTCCTGTTTTTGGACTTAGACTTGGACTGGACTGCTCCCCTGGTTCTCAGGTACACATAAACGTATCTTCTACTGGTTCTGTTGCTCTGGAGAACCTAGACTAACACCGGGTGTTGGTTCCATTCTGTGTGGGATCCTATTCCATGTCCTGCGGAGATGTGGAGTAGGCAGGAGATGAGATCATGAGGGGAGGAGAGGAGATTAGATCTTGGAACTGAATTTGAATCCTCCAGATATCTGTCCCCTGCCCCAGGTGACGCCGGCTTTCTTCTCTACACAGCTGCTGAAATGGAATCCTTTCCTGCTGCTTCTCCCCAGAACAGTCCTGGGCTCCAGTTTTGTGTCCTTCTTGGAGAACTCTCCGGTCCTTGGTTTCTCTAGAGGGTCACACAACCTCTGGAATTTCTAAATCCCCTCCCCTCCAACTCTGTGGTCCTCTGACAGAGGGGAGCCCCACCACAGGGTCAGGGGAGCCCTGAGCAGAGGGGTGCCCCACCTGGGCCAGGCAAGGAATATTGGCCTGGAAGAGGTGGATTCATCTTCGGCTCTCTTCATCCGCAGCTGCTGTTCCTGGTCTCCCAACAGGCCTTGCCCCTAGCCCCCTCACACCAGCTTCCCTTGGGGGCTTGGACACTTCACAGCCACCAGGAGGTGGAGTGGAATGGATGGGGACATCCAGACAGGCCCAGCTTCCTAACCAGGCCCACCACTTATCAGCTGGTGACTCGGGCAAGTCACTTTGTGTTTCTCTGAGCCTCATTTTCCCCATCCATAATAAAGGAATACATGCTACTGCCTCATAGGGCTGCCAAGGATACAATGCATCTACCACAGTGACTGGTGCTTAGTAACAAAGGGCAGAGGAAAGCCGGTCCCTTAGACTCCTCTTCCCCAGCCCCACCCCCAGCCTCTCTCTTTCCTGAAAGATTAGATTATTTTACTCCCATGCCCCTGCTGTCCTTCAGAAGCAAATTTTACTATGGATGTGGGCAACCAGGGAATGGTTGCCAAGGGCAGGGCTTTCGGAAAGGCTCTCTGTTGCCTAGGAAACTGCCCCACTCGGGTTCCCTGGGGTCCCACGAGTTGCTGGGTCCTGGCGCCACCTGCTGGATGCAGTGCTGCACTGCTCCAAA
This sequence comes from Ceratotherium simum simum, assembly GCF_057802395.1. Classification (NCBI taxonomy): domain Eukaryota; kingdom Metazoa; phylum Chordata; class Mammalia; order Perissodactyla; family Rhinocerotidae; genus Ceratotherium; species Ceratotherium simum. The sequence goes on from NC_141900.1 coordinate 85,002,698, forward strand.
AGCACCCAGACCCGGGAGTTCTGCATCCCAGAGCAGGGAACATACTCTGCCCCTGCACCATAAAAGGTCCTTCTTTCTTTTTGTCCCTAGACTTTCCCAGAGACCAGAGGCATGGAAAGGAGTTGGAAGCACCGTGGACCACGGGGAGGAGTGGGAGCAATGTCCTTCCCCACATAGAAGGACTGAGGACAGAGGAGCAGGACTCCTGGTAGTGTGGGGTCCAAAGGAAGTCCCTCCTCTTAATTGATTTCCTGAAGCTCAGAGTCCGCAGTGCAGACACATATTTTGTTTCCCACTAGCCCACCTTCCACAGGAAAGGAGCAGTGGGAAGGAAGAGGTTAAAGTTGGGGATGAGAGAGTGACGTGTGGGGTCACAGCAAGGTCCTTACAGTGACATCCCCTCCTGGCTCCCTCCTCCTTCCCAGCAGCTCTGCTTCTGGTGTCCTAGTCCCGACTTCCCTTTTATTCCCTGGGGAGAACCTCCCCACCCACCTTGACGGCTTGTCAGACGAACCCCTTGTCACCTCAAAGGGAACCCCAGGCGGCAGAAGAGGGAGAAGCAGAACAGCAGAGACTGGGTCTCCTGAGTGGGACTGATGCCTGAGGCAGCCCCCCACCTGCGCTTGGCCACCCTGAGATCAGCTGCCCTGAAAGGTAAAGGGTGAAGTGGAGCAACTGATGTGTGGGGTCAAAAGACAGGAAGCTGTTGGGATGCCTGGGATCCCTGGTTTGGAACACAAGTAAAGAAACTGAGGCACATAGAAAGGGAAAGGCTGGGGCTGGTCCCGTGGCTTAGCGGTTAAGTGCACGCGCTCCGCTACTGGCGGCCCGGGTTTGGATCCCGGGCGTGCACCGACGCAACGCTTCTCCGGCCATGCTGAGGCTGCGTCCCACATACAGCAACTAGAAGGATGTGCAACTATGACATACAACTATCTACTGGGGCTTTGGGGGGAAAAAAAAAGACATTATAAAAAAAAAAGAAAGGGAATGGCTGGTCTCTACCTGTCCCAGGCTAACACTGCACCTTGTAACCCACATGCCCCATCTCCGACTCTAGCTGGGTGGGGAGCATAGCTGACTTGGGAGCCAGACACCCTGGCTCTCAGCCCAGAAGCTGATGTTGCCAATGGGCATAAGAGGGGTTGGAGCAGGAGGCTGCGGACCAAGGTCTCCTGGGTCCCTGACCCCGCCCATCTTCCCTCCTGAGCTGAGCTGGAAGGTAAAGGAGGAGGCTGGTGGAGGTGAATCCCGCACCCTGTAGGTGAGGGGCCCTGTCCTGAGGACAGTAGATGTGGGGAGCGGGGTTGCGGGGCTGGGGCCTGGGAGAGGTTGCAGAGGGCTACATGCTTTGACCCTGGCACTACCCTCTGACCAGGTGTCCTGCCTCCAAACTCTCCTCGGCTGGAGGCAGAAGAACTGCTGGGGGTGGGGTGGGGTGAAGTGGATAGAATTGGCCCTCAACCCCCTAATAAGAGGGGCCTGTGTGTAAAGCAGGGGAGAATCCAGAGAGGCTGGGGTTGGGGTCTGGCTCTTACAAGCTGGGAGGGATCCTAAAGGGACAAAACGCTCAGCATAAGGGTGGAGGAAGTAGCTGCCTCCCCCTCCCCCATGGCTGGTCCCTCTTCTTCTCCTGACCCCACTCCTGGATGTGAGGAGAGGGGGTGAAGGGAGAGATTGAGAGCAGCAGCTGAGCAGCACACAGCTGGGGTGCAGACCCCTCCTCTCCAGGCTGGCTGCCCACCTCCTGATTGGCACTAGAACCACAGAAGGTGAAAGCGCTCTCAGAGGGCTAGACCTCAGCTACCTGGTCAGGCCATCTGAGAGCCCCTGTTCTGGGCCTGGCCTGCGGGTGTGGGAGGAAGAGTGGGGCCAGAGTCGAGGGCCACCCACCGTTCCTCCTCCATCTGTCCTCTAGAGTGCTCCAGCCCTGGCCCCCCATCCACCTGTACTGCAAGCCATGCCTCCCAGGGTCCCCTGGACCCCGCCTGCCACTCCTGCTCCTGCCCTAGCTGGAGGCACGGCCTGCTGCCCAGGGAAGTACCCGCAGCTCTACCTAGCCTGCTGGCCGTGGAGAACGCACTGAGCCACTTCCTGTGCCCATGCCAGGGCCCAGGGCAGGCTGCCTGTGTGCTGGTGTTGTTTCGGGGGCCTGGGGAACCAGCTGGCCACCCACTGGTGGTACATGTCCTCTCCCAGGGTGGCTACACCTTTGTGCAGAGGCTGCTGCTCATGAGCCAGGACCTGGGGTAGCGTGGCCAGGCACCTGTGCCACACAAATCATGCTGGACTCCAGGTGGACACATTCTGCTGGGCATGTGGTCTGTGACCTGCATCTGTCCCAAACGTGGCTCTGGATTGCCTCTGAATGTCCACCTCACGTGGCCTTCCTACCCGGAGCATCTGTCCCTTTGTCTCGCCTGGGCCTCCCCTACTGCGACTGAACTTACAACCCAGAGTGAGCGTGTTGTCTGAGTCCAGTCTGGTACGCGTTTATCTCCAGCCTCTATTCCCCAGGGAAAGAGGAGGGCAAATCGGCCATGACAAGACTCATCTACTGACCATACGTTCTCTCACATAATCCCCACAGTGAGGCCGTGAGGTAGGTGCCGTGTCATCTGAAATTCTTAGGGCACATGCTTTGGAAAGAGTCTCAGAAATCATGCAATTGGATGCATGGATTTCCTCTAAACCAGTGATTCTCAAACTTTGGTAGGTATCAGATCACCTGGGGCTGAGTGATGGTTCAGAGACCCAGACACTTTCCTACTTCAGTGAGCCTGGGCTTCTAGGTTCATTTTTAGCTCTCCAGCTGATTCTGATACACACTAAAATTTGAGGACCACTGTGCTCAAACTTCTCTTGAAGGGCCTAACGCTAACAGAGCTCAAGTAACAGGAAGGTCACTGTTACACGGTAGCCCATTCTATTTGTCAGCTCTCGTTGACCAATTAGGTCTAGTGCAAAAGGAAAATTCTCCCTTTGAACCACTCATGCCCTTGATATAGAGTGACTTGGCATTTCTCTAAAAACCCTTCGATCTTTTCCATCTTGCTGCTAGTCAAGCTGCTGCCCGAATGGTTTTTGTGAAACAGTGTGCAAGACAAACCATGACACATGGCCTCATTTTGGTCCATCCCCTCTCATCTTTCACCATCCCCTGGTCCCAGGCATCCTTCTACCCCCAAGCTGGGTCACCTCAGACCCTTCGGTGCTTACAAGGCCACAGACTCCAGGGCACAGGCCTCCGGGGACTCTCAATGACCAGGTCACTTTGCAGCAACTCCTGGAGCAGTGGCTGAACCCACCCAACAGTCCTGCCCTTCAGCCCTCCCCCTCTCGTCCCTGAAGATGCCACAAAGCTGGAAAATGCCACAGTGAAAGGTTGGCCCCAGACCAAGTGGCTCTTTCAAGAAGGGCCTGGGAGAGGGCAGGGACTGGCATGGCATCCAACAGTGGTCTGTGGCAGCCCCTCCCTGGCAGTCATGGGACTGTTTCCAGCTCTTCACTACCCATGAACTAGGGCCTTCCGCAGCCTCTGCTCATTCCTGTCACCAGAGCATTCCCAGGTCATCTTCCTTGTTTCCACCTGAGTGGTGTCTGTGCCTCGGTGGGACAGCCGTGTGCCCACTGCCCAACTACAACAACAGAGGCAGAGGAAGGCAACGTAAATGTCCCAGGACCCCCACCTCCAAGGATATTCAGCAGCCGCCCATGTGTCAGTGCTGTCCCTACCAGGAGGGGTCTGAGGCTGGGAGGTGAGTCTTGAGCCACATACCTACAGTGGGAGCTACGTCACCACCCCACCCTACCCCCACCATGCTACCTGGTACTCACTGGTGTCTCAGCTAATGAGACTGCAGGCCCTGGGCCCGGTGCTCAGGGCCACAGTCATGCTCTACTTCCACCTGTGCCCAGGCTGCACAGTTCATTCGGAATTACAAGACTGCGGTGAGTGCTTTCTGGCAGCTGCCTGTGAGGCCCCCAATGCTGGTCTTCTATAGCCACCATGACCCCTTCTGTGATACGGCCCACCTGCATGAGCTCCTGGCCAGCTGGCAGCAGGAGCCCATGCTGGTGTAGGCACAGGCCTGGGAGACCTCCCACTATGTGGCCCACCTGCACCAGCATCCCCTTGAGTACTGCAATGCCCTCATCACATTCCTGGGGAGGCTGGGCCTGGTACCTGCACCCCCCGGCCCAGCTCTGGTGGGGCTCTGGACTCTAGCTCACCACCAGATTGGGGGCCAGCTGTCCAGGGGACAAGGGACAGAGACAGGATGGCAGAGGCATTGAGACCTCTGGATTTATTCAGATTATTTAATACACAATGATGCAACTGTGACCCCAAGTGTGCAAAGTTAAAGCCTTCAACTGCAGCTGAGAGGAGAGGGCAGGAATGGTACACCTGGGGATGGTGGTGAGTCAGGAATGATGGGCAGCCTCCTCCCCAGGGCCAGAGATAGGGGAGCGGCCTGAGGAACAGAGCCCAAATAGCCTAGCGCCAGGGGAAGGGGGCAGAGACCTCCCTCTGGCCTAGGTCAGGAGCCCAGAAGTGCCACATGGTTGAGGGGGCAGCAGCCTGGGAAGGGGCCAGCGGCAGGGCCAGGAGAGCACCGTATCCAGGGTGGGGGTTGGGGAGAGAGGTGCCCTACAGGAGAAGCCAGGAGGGGCCACCTGTCCCAGGAGTAGGAGCTGGGCCGGAGCAGGCTGCAGCGAGAAAGACCTGAGGCAGGCGCAGGGCCTGAGAGCCCAGGCTGGCTGGGCTCAGGGGGACTGAAGAAGGGGGGACCCAGGGGGCTCCCAGGGCAGCCTGGCCCCAGGAGCAGTCCTGAGTCTGTGGGGGATGCCCAGGAAGGGGCCCCAGACCCTCAGGGCCTCCCCTCTTCTCTCCCTGGAAAAGAGCTAGGGAACCCATAGTGCAAATCTGTGGACCGCTCAGTTATGGAGGGAGACTGTGCCCAAAGCGGGGTCCTGGGGGGCATCCCCTCCGCTGCCTCGGCCACCACCGTCTTCAGTACAGCCGCTTCTCGTAACTGTGGGGACAAGGCAGGAGGGGAACGAGAGTGAGTGTGTCGACCCTGCTCCCTTCCCAGATCCCCTTGCCTAGGCCCTGGGCTGCCAGGTGGCCCCCAGATGTGGAAAAGGCAGTGAGCTGCAGAAGCCCCTACCTCTCAGCCATGGGGGCAGGAGAGGGGAAAGAGCAGACTCTGTGCCTCTGTCCTTCCCAGGCCAAGGCTCCTGGGAGAACCAGGCCAGGTCCAGGGATAGCCATGCTCCTTCTGGCCACAGCCACAGCTGGTGGACTGTCCTCAGTGCCAGGGTGGAGAGACAGCTCAGGAAGGCACGGCCCATCCTCACGAGCAAGCTCAGACCAAGCTGAACCTCTACTGCCCATGTCTCCACCCCACCCCTGCACGCACAGTAGCCTAGGCCCCTTGTAGTCAGTCACTGGGTCCAGTCCAAGAGAGGGCAGCCTCAGGCCTGTGGTCAGGGACATCTTTCTGCACCCCAGAAGGGGACCTGTGATTCTGCTGGAGGAGGGGCTACTGCTGGCTGCCCCCACCACGGTGCTGGTCCTAGGGTCCATGTCCCATGTTTACACCCCAGCACCACCCCCAACCCAATGCCCCCTGCCCCCAGCCCAGGTCCCACCCAGACTGCCCCTGCTCTACTCTATGCTTGGCCCGGGCAGCGCGGTTACTTACACGGTAGAAAGGTATAGCTACGGGAGGATGGGGCAGAAAGAGACACAGGTTAGATGCCCGCCTATGCCTGGGGGGACAGGCCCTCTCGACCAGGGCGGGGCCGCATGCCTGCAACTACTGCTGCCAACTAGCACTGCTCCCGCCCACGGTCGCCCCAGCACCGGCCCTGGCATCTGTCTCTCTGCCCTTCTCCCCACCGGAGGGTTTGTGCCCCTAGCCTCTGCCTGCCTGCCTAGTGCCGCCACCAGCAAGAGCCCAGCACTGCCAGCCCCTGCCACCAGCCACCAAGCTTCTGAGCAAGCAAGGGCCGGGAGCCCAGGAGGGGCTAGCGGCCACATCTCCCGTGCCCTGCTCGGGGGAGATGCCCGAGGGGAGGGGAGGGCCTGCCTGCGGGGGCTAAAGGACAGGGTTCAAGGGTGGGCAGCGCCCTGCAGTGGAGAGTGATGGGGTCATCCTGCAGCAGCAACCATCCCTGGTGTAGATGGTCCATGGGGTCCCTGAAACCTCAGCTCGGCCTCTGAACCACGGCCCCACCTACCCGACCCAGTGCCAGCCAGCTGGGGCAAGGAGGCCACCACACTTACGAGTGCAGGCCGTGAACACCACCCTCGATCTGAGCCGACATGGTCCGCTTCTCAAACTTGAGCTCTCCTGAGTACATCATGGACCTGCAGGCAGGTGGGAGTAGCAGGTCAGGGGTACCAAGGACAGAGAAGAGAAGAGATAGAGAGAAAGAGAAAGGAAGCAAGGGGCAGCCAGGAGCCTCCCAGTGGACCCCCCGCCCAGTGCTCTAGTCACAGCACTCACCGCAGGACAGAGAGGCTACGGGCACCGATATCCTGGCAGCCGTGCTGGATTCCCGCGATGAGGTAGGGCACGAACTTCTGAATGGAGCCTTTGTCCTGGATGGAGCCCGAGACGCCCTGTGCGATCTTCACCTTATCCCCCTCACTGTGTGGAGGGCGGGGAGACTGAGCCAACCAGCCCACGGCTCAGGGGACCCCACCCCAGCTCTCAAGGGCACTGGCAGAGGGGAGACCACCCAGAAGGACCCCAAAGCAGCCACTCCTTGGACCACAGCATAAAAAGCATGGATTCCAAGTCAGGTGGCCCAGGTTCCGTCCCAGGTCTGCTTCTTGTGCCCTGGGCCTCAGTTTCCAAAACAATAATATGGAGATTGGGCACGATCTTGGGAAGTCAATGGCATGTGTGGTCCGTGAGGGTTGTGGGCTGATCTGCCTGGGGCCGGGGTTCAGGGCAGGGCACCTGAAGTATCGTTTCTGGCTGCTGCTGCTCTTCTCCATGGCATCCAATGAGCCCATGCCCCGGTACTTCTTGAGCCGCACCCCATCCGAGAAGAAGTACTCGCCAGGGGCCTCCGTGGTGGCAGCCAGCAGGGAGCCCATCATCACTGCAGTGGTCAAGGGGTCAGTGCCTCTAGCTCCACAGCCCTCCTACTGCCCCCGTCCGGCTCCCAGCCCCCCACCAGCCTGCCAATCCCCAGCAGACTCCTCACCTGTGGAGGCTCCAAGGGCCAGGGCCTTGACCACGTGCCCCACGGTCTGGATGCCACCATCAGCTATGACCGGCACCCCAAAGCGCCGGGCGTACTCAGCCACCTTGTACACGGCAGTGCCCTGGGGCCGACCACAGGCCATCACTGTGAGAGGGTACACAAGACAGAGGTATCAACAGCAACACAGGGGCCAGGTACAGGCCCCTTTCTCTTCGTGCCCGACCTCCACTTGGGAAAAGGGACAGGGCTGGATGAGGTTTCTGAGGCAGAAGATAGGTGGCAGCAAATAACACTGGGGCGAATGTCATTCGAGGGACCTGGACCACCCTACCCATAACAGCACTCTGGGGGCTTCTGGGGGTGAGGGGGAAGTACTGGCCCCCAGACTGTGCACTCGGCCTGGGGGTCCCCAGCCTCACCTTGCTCCATGCACTAGCTCCCCTGCGAGGCTTGCATTTGAAAGCCTGTTACCAGGGTTAGGCACTCACGGCCTCCTTTGGGCTACTGGCGTGCATTTCTTTAAGTTTAATTCTCCAAGGTCCTTAAGTGTTAGGTTGGAGTGGGCATTCTAAGGAAGCAGCACTTATCTGGGGACAGATGCGAGGCTGGAGAAAGTGGAGAAGAAGGCTTCTCCCGAGGGACCTTTCATGTGTTTTGTCCCTTCTGCGCCCCAAGGTTTAGAACAGTGCCTGACACACAGTAGGTGCTCAATTAATATTTGTTAAGTGACTGAGCAAAGGCCCACGTTTCACCGAGGTGGTCAGCTAAGGTGAAGGGTAGATACTTAAAAGCAGAGGCTCTGGAGACCAAAACAGGGAGACGTTTTGGGCAGAGAAGACCAAACAGGTCACTCAGTGTTCCAGAGAAATGACCCTCACTAGAGGGGCTAGGTACATCACCTCAGGCCAAGGCAGCCCCCACAAGTCAGCCACCAGCCTCCAGGGAGCAGCCCTCAACCACATGGGGACACATGTCAGGGTCTCACCCCCCCCTTTCGTGTCCAGGAACCCACCCCGCAAAAGGGCTTCGTGACTGTGTGGAACCCCTCTCCCCCACTGTCACCACGTGGTGGCATGGGTGTACATCTTTATACATTCAGGGACATGCTGTCTCCATGTCTTAAGTATCTGCCTTGTCACAAAGCTAATCCAAACCCTGAGCTGGCTTCCAACAAGCACCTCAGAGAAGCATTCACACCAGCCTTGGGCCTCCAGATTGGGCCTCCTTGACCAGAATCTGAGAAGCAGGCTGGCACAAAACTCCAGGTAACCTCATCTTACACCTGCTTTCCCCCAAGTCAGTGGGCCAGACAGGCAGAGTCTGAGCCCGGGTCACCCTTGAACCCACCACCCGGGAACGGGCCGGGCAGAGCGAGCACTCAATACGCATCTATGGAACAAGAGTGAGGCCCTGGGGCCTGGGAAGGGCCAGTGGGGTGTTCAACGTGGCAGTCACCCATTCTCCTACTGACACCCACCTTCTTGGGTGATGCAGATGGAGCCGCAGCCCATCCCCACACGCAGCCCGTCCACACCAGCATCAATCAGGTTCTTGGCCTGAGCTGCTGTCACCACTGGGCGGAGGAAGGGTGGGGGGTGGGGAAAGAGGAACGGTGTGAGGATGGCATGCCCCTGCCCCACCCAGGGACTTCCTGGGACCCCAGTCTAGCTCCCCCACCTACAGTGACCAAAGCCCATTCATTCAGCCCCCCACCCCCCATGCAGGAGCGATGCCATCACCTACGGATGCAAAGGACAGAGAAGAAGTTACACACTGAGGGGGCAAGGACTGCGGGCGAGAGGGGACCCCGCACTCACCATTCCCCCCAATCACCTGGAGGTGGGGGTACTTCTGCTTGACGTAGTGCACCATGGCGATCTGATACACAGAGTTCCCTTGGGATGAGTCCTGTGAGAAGGGGGACAGGAAAGTTTAGGCTTAGAGGCTGCGTCTTCACTGGGTCTTGAGTGGACAAACTCCTGAAATCACATTAAAAATGTTATAAGAATGCACCTTTGTCTGTTTGTTTGTTTGTTTCTGAGAAAATACTTGACAGCTCTCAGCTGATTCTCAAAGGGACCTGCTTTCCCCAGAACGTTAAGCACCAGAAATGTATAGTCTCAGAGCAGACAAAGCCCCTTCATACCCACTGTAGGGACTGGTCCTCACAGCAAGGAGATGTTGCCTGGGGTCGTATCCTGTTCTCAGCAACTCATTAGCCAAATAAAATTACTTAACCTTGTGAGCCTCGGTTTCTTCATCTGACAAACAGGCGTGGTAACTGCACTTCAGGGGGCTGTCGGAAGGATTAATTGAGATCGTCTACATAAAGGTCTTCGTGCAGGGCCTGGCAAATGGGAGGTTCACAACGAATGGGAGCTGTAACTATCGGAGTCAACTTACGAGCAGGGAGCGCCCTCGGAGGGCCCACAGTTTGTTCTGAGCTGTCACAGTACCAGTGACCCTCCTAATTCTGACTCCCAGGAGCGCTCAGAGTGGGGAGGAGAGCAGCAAGGAGGGTCACAGGCTCAATTAGAGGTGAACTTGGGTCTCCTAAGCCTGTACTCTACTGAACCACCCCCGCTCCAGGGTGGCACCCGTACCAGCACTATGACATCGGCGCCCGCCTGGGTGAGCAGGTCCAGGCGGTACTTGTCATCCTCGCGGGTGCCCACAGCCGCCCCACACAGCAGCTGCTTGTGGGAATCCTTGGAGGCCAGAGGGTAGTCCCGGTTCTTCTTCAGGTCGGTGCGGGCAATGATGGCCACTAGCTCATCACGATCATTGACAATGGGCAGCTTTCCTGATGAGGAATGCAGAGGTGAGATGAAGGAGCAGGCTTCTGGGGGTCGGGGTGGGGGTGGGGGAAGGGAGGATGAAAATGGACCACTCAAGATTCCACTGAAGTACCTAAACCAGCCACTAGGTGACAGCACCCACCCAGGAAGTACTCCTAGATACCTGGATCTCTTCCCAAGGAACAGGAAGCAAAGAAACTTCACAGCCAAGTGGGTTCCTGGAGCTCTTCCTCCCCTGTGGCCTGGCCACAGGAGGGTAGGCAGCCCCTGAGCACTGGCAGCCTTTCACCTGCTGGGCCACGGGCCACAGTGGTCAAAAACTCCTAGGCAGGGCACAAATCTGAGGCTGTCCTGCAGGGAGGAACATGTGCCCTGCCCAACACCACCCCCAGAGAACAATCCAGTATGGGTCAGGGAATCCCACAGGGACCCAATGAATATTATGTCAACAGCCCCAATATCAGAAATATTTAACTGCAGGGCTTCTCAGAGCCTTTAATAAGTTAATGTACAATTCTTTATACAAGATGGGGGATATAGAAAGCAGAATTTTCTAACTTATGAGACCACAAAGCCCTTTCTTCATGATGAGCATTTCACAGGACAGTTTTTTTTGGAAACATACTGTGAAGATGCTGAATGAAGGACAAATTTTCCTAAGCCAGGAAAAGGACCTCAAGAATCATGCTCTAGCATGGGGTTATTCAAACCTTCCCCAAGGCCCAGTCTGGGAGCTGGGACAATTTGCAAGGCTGTGAAGGAACAGGGTCTGGGGAACAGTAGCCAGGCTGGGGGGTGTTGAGTTTTCTGCCTACTCTCTGGTACCTTTCTTGCTGCGTTGCAGGATCTCATTTGCCTCTTTCAATGTTACACCGGCTGGAGCCACCACCAGCTCATTCCGCGGTGTCATCACCTGTGGGGCCAGGAACATTTCCCTGCAGGTTGGCAGGTGAGAGAGAAGGGAGCCAGGCCTCCCTCTGGTCCCTGGTCACAGGCACCAGCCTGAGGCCCCAGGGTGTGGGGTCCTCTCTCCGCCCCAGCCATGCTTTCCCTGCCCTGCAGATACCTCACTGAGGAGGGTGGTGTGGTCCTTCTCGGCAAGGAAGTCGATGTCTCGGGAGGTGACGATGCCCACCAGCTTGCTGCCCATGGTGCCCGTCTCAGTGATGGGGATGCCGGAGAAGCCATGCCGAACCTTGGCCTCCAGCACGTCGCCCACGGTGTGCGAGGGGCTCAGCACCACGGGGTCTGTGATGAAGCCCTGTTCAAATTTCTGTGGGCAGAGAAAGAGGAAGGAAAAGGCTGGAGGAAAGCTACAGGTGGTGTACAGCCTGGCCACAGGGGGCAGAGAGTGTCCTGGCCATGCCCCAGATGAGCCAGGGCCCTCAACGGGGTAAGAGGCCAGTGGGAAAATGAGAGCTGGGCCCCCATTGTGGAGAAGGGCAGACAAGACACCACAGCAAGCATCCAGGGAATACAGCAGCCTGCAGCGCTGGCACCGGAGGGTGAGAGGGTCTGTGGGGTGGGGGCCGACAGGTGGCATCTTCTTTCTGGGGACGGGCCTGGTACTTGCCTTGACTTTCCGCACCTCGTTGGCCTGGAACTCTGGGGTGCAGTTGTGGTGAATGAAACCAATACCGCCCATCAACTGGGGTGGAAGGGAAGCATTGTCAGAGCCAGGGAGCCAACCCTACTCACTCTGCAAACTCCACCCTGATTCCAATTCCTCCTGGCGCCCAGCACACCACATTCGGTCCCCTTGGCCCTGGGGTCCCCACCCAGGTATCTGACTCACAGCCATTGCAATGGCCATGTCAGCCTCTGTCACAGTGTCCATGGGGGAGGAGATCAGTGGCGTCTTCAGCGTGATCTTCCGAGTCAAGGCTGAAGTCAGGTCCTGAGGATGGAGGCACAGTCTATGTGAAGAGTTTTATCATTCACTCAACAAACATTTACTGCTCCTACATGTACCCAGCACCAGGACAGGCCCTGGGGACACAGCAGTGCACAAGGCAGACGAGTCCCTGCTATCTCTCCCAGAGCTGACATTCTACTCGGGCAGAAAAATGACAAACACAAAACACATGTACAGGATGATTTCAGTCAGGACAAAGGCTCCAGAGAAGAAAATAGGACAAGTGACTCCTGGAAGGTGGATGTGGTGGTCAGGGAAAGCCTCCTTCTCGGGAGGTGACAAGTGGAAGACAATCAAGGAAAAGTCTGAGGGACTGTCATTCCAGGCTGAGGGAGCTGTGCATGAAGATGCCGAATTCCTCCTGAGGTGTATTTGAGAAAGACAAAGAAGTCCAGTGGAGTAGAAGGAAGGCAGGGAGGCAGCGGCTGAGGGGCAAGAGGCAGGTGGGGGGCCAGGACGTGTAGCCTTGAAAGCCATGGAGGAGAGCTTAGATTGGATCCTGAGATAAGAAGCCACTGGAGGGTCTCAGGCAGAGGAGAGACATGATCTGATTTATGTTTTAAAGAGGTCACTGAGGTTCGATGGGGAGAAGAGGCAGGGAGACCACCAAGGAGGCTGCAGACAGGGCCAGGCAGGAGATGTTGGTGACTAGGATGGAGAAGGTACGGGAAGGAGCCTATCAGACATCCAGGAGAGTAGGTGACAAAGGATCTGCAGCTCACAGGAGAGATCAGGACTGCAAATATACATTTGGGAGCCATCTGCCTATGAACAGTAGGTAAGGCCACATCATAGAGCCCTCGGAGACTGAGGCCAACATCTGTGGATCCCAGTTGCCAAAACACTCAGATATAGACTGTGGTATACAATTTTTGGAGATTCAAGGCCCCTGAAGTCCATCCACAGAACCTGGTTCAGAACCCTGGCCCTGTAGTCTAGAGAACTCCCCCTTCTGCTCTCTCATCATACCACAGGAGAAGAGCCACAGCCTTTCCGACAGAGGCCACAGGACCAGACCCTTGTCGGCTGCAGGGGTCTCTTCTATCCCCCTCTTCCTAGTACCCTGCCCAGGCTCCAGCACAAAGCTAGGGTGCTTGGTAAACCGTAAACTCAACAGAGGATGGTTGCTGTCATCAGGGAAATATCCAAAATAGCCCAGATTTCCTCCGAAAAACCCGTCTGGGTCAACACTGGCTACACAGGCAAGATGTGAGCTTCCCCAACATATAAGTGATCCAGGCACACTCAGGCCCTCTAGCCTTTCATGAGAATCAGACCACAATAAATAACAGCAACAGAAAAGAAACTGTTTTTTAATGTGTATGAATTCTTCACAGAATAATCTAACTTTTCCACGAAATGGCTAACACCCATTAGCACTACCCTCTTGGCTTCTACGAGTTTATCATATGTTAACTGTGTAAGGACATTGTTAATTCACTTGGCTCATTGCCGAGCCCCTCGGTAAGCAAGGCACTGTATTTCCTTGTATTTGTCTAAAATCTGACTCCTGCAAATCCTCTTTTTGGTTCTTGTACATTGTGGATCCATGAACAAGTCTGTCCACCTCATTCAAAGTCTCCACAATTTTACTGGCTTCTATCGTGTCCTTGCTCAGCATTTTAGACAACATCCAATCCTTCTGGTCTATGGTATAAGGCAGCCACACCCATGCCCACCCCCCAGCCTCCCCCAGGCCTTTATGAGCCTCACTGCAGGCTCTGTCAGGGACAGAGAGCCCTCTGGCCCTGTGCCAGGCCCACTACTCAGGAAACCCCTCAGTGCCCACTCCTGCCTCTGCCCCATTAGGCATAACCCACTGCACTGTGCCAGTTTCTCTGGCAGCAACAAAGGCCACATCTACCACATTCCCAAAAAAAGTCTCCCCCACACCCTGCCCTTGAACAAGAAGTCAGCCTCTTCTCCACATACATAGCCCCTCTCCCCCTGGTCAACGGAAGAGGTACTCACCACCTCATCAGCTATGAAGTCTATGAATCCTGGGAGAATCAGGAAGTCGCTGTGAAGAGAGAAAAGCGAGTGTTACTAGGTGGGGAGGGGTACCCAAAAGGGGCAGCGCCTGCCATGCTGGGGAGGCAGCATGGGGTGGGGAGAGGGGCAGGGACTGGAGCACTCTGATCCCTGCTGCCCCATCAGGCCTGAACTACCCTTGTGCCCCCCACTAGCATCCTGCCAACTCCAGCCCAGAGACCCAGAGCCACGGGCAGGGGGAGGCCTGTGGACCTGGGGCGCCACCAAGGCAGTTGGCCCAAAATGTCCATTGCCTTTAGGGCTCAGAGTTTGTCAAGGGACACAGAAGTTCCTGTAATGCCACACAGCAGATGCAGTGCCTGCCCCTGAAAACTTCTCAATCTTGAGAGGGAGACAATAAGTAAACACGGAATGAACCTGAGAACAATTTAGTAGTGCAGCATAGCATGAACACCACATAGCACAGGACAAGCTGCACAGCCCAGTGCTGGGGCTGCTGAGTCACACAGGGTTCAGAACAGCACAGAGGGACCCCAGGGGGCTGAGCGTGGGGCATGTTCTGACAGAGCAGGCATTGGTAAATGTTTGCCCAGTTGGACTGGATCAACCAACAGACATGACCTGGGATGGGAAAAGGGAGGAAGGGCCCTCATAGTTAGGACCAGGATACTGGGGCCCCATCCAAAGCATGGCAGCTGCCAACACTAGGGTGGATCATGGTCACAGCAAACCCCAGAAGGCCTGCATAGGTGTGGCAAGACGCAGAGCCACAGCCCCGGGGCCCTGACGAGCTTAATCCGCCTGATATCACAGGGCCTTGACAGACACACCCAAATGCAAACGTCCCACACTTCAGGAACACTCCCAACTGGACTAAGCAAAGCAGAGGCACCCCAGCACGGGAAGGAAAAACTACAGGGTGGATGGGAGGGATAGGGTCTCTAACCTGCTCCAGGGCCTAGAGCAACTCATAGGAATTTCCCTAGGGAGTTTCCCTGGGCAACTCCAGTGAAAAATATATCAAAGAGATACTCTCGCCCCCCTCATCAAAGACCACCAAAGAAATAAAGAATCTTAACTGCCCTGCCCCTGCCCCTTGGCAGCCTTTCTTCTGTACAGTGAAGAGGGCTTTGTGGCTCACTAAGAGGCCAGAGAAGAAATGTTGGAGTCTGGGCCACTTGGCATTTTCCAGGTATTACATACACCCCTCACCTGGCCCACACCCCAGCTACGGAGAGGCAAGAGGAGATACTCCTCAGGAGTGACTGGGTATCCTGTGTCTAGGGAAACCACCTGCCAAGCAGGAGTGCTTACAGGCAAGGGCAGGGACTGGCAGGAAACAGGGCAGGGATGCTCTTGGCTCGCCAGCATCCCCACTCCGGCCCAGTCCCAGGTTCTGATGCTCCTTCCTGGCAGGGACACAGTCCTGCAGCCAAGAGAGCTAGTGCCAGGCCTGCAGCCAGCAGGACAACTGGCCCAGGGCCCACAGAAAAGCAAACTAAGCCAGAGGCAAATGGATAGGTCTTGTCCTTCTCTCAAATCCCAGGTGGGGTGGGCTCGGGGGTGGTAGCCACAGAATACCCAGAATAGGGGCACTAGTGCTAACCTGTGGGCAGGCAGGGGCACAAGTGGAAAGAGGGTTGGACTGGACGATGGGAAAAGGAGCCATCCCAACTGCCCAACTGGCCCTCTCCCGGGGGTAACATCCAAACAGCTGCCTTAGCTTGGCTCCAGGGCCCCCTCTGCCCTCGTGGTGACGCTGGGAGTGAGAGGGTGTTCTGGACCAAGGTCTGAGAAAAGTCTCCATAACTCCCACATCTGGCGTTCCCACACGCCCCAAGGCCCCTCCATGCGGCCAAGATGCCCATAAGAGGGGGAAGGGGGGCAGGCCAGACCCGGATCTGGCCAGAAACAGAGCATGGCACCGAGGGCCGCGATGTCGCTATGCCACGTCCGTCTACTGGCGGCGCGGGCCGCCTTCCTTCCTTCCCTTGCCCAGCTCTCCCCACCCCCCCCGCCCAAGTCGGTCGAATAGGGGCAGGGAACACCGGCGTCACCGAGCGAGGCGCGCTGCACGTGCAGGGCCGGGGCCGGGGGATCGCGGCGCGTTGTTGTGCGCACCCAGGTGGGGCTGAGGCCCCCTGCGCTTACTTGTAGGTGAGGCCGTCGGCGTTGGCGAAGAGCTGCTGCGCGGTGAGCCCATCCTCGGGCACGTAGCCGGTGCCGCCGCTGATCAGGTAGTCCGCCATGCTGCTGGGAGACACCGCGACGCGACATAAACACCCGCGCGGGCCGCCCCGCTGCTTCTGCTTCTGCCGCTGCCGCTGCTACTGCTGACGCCACGGCCACGCTGCCGCCGCGGACCGGGCGGGCCGGGGGCGGGGGCTGCGGCAGCGGCGGGGCGGGCCCGGGGCGCCGCCCTCTCCTCCCGCCCCTCCCCCGGGATACCGCCGTCCCCGCCCCTCGCCGCACAAAGGGCTCCGCGGAGCCCGGCCCGGCCGCCGCTGCTGCACGCTCGCCCAGGGCCGCCTGCAGTGGCACAGCGGCCCCCGCGAGCCAGGGCAGGGGGTGGGGGCGTGGGTCCAAAGGAGGAGGAGGCTGAACCAGGCCGGGACACGCCCCCTCCGCCGCTTCCCGTCCCGCCTCCTAGGCCCCCCGCAGCGCGACCCCAGGCTCGCCCCTAGCCTGGGCCACCTCGGGCCACCCAGCCCCCGCCAGTCTGAGTCTACTCTGGCCCTACTCCCCATCCCCAGTGGTACCTCTAACACGGTTACCTTTCCCCAAGACTAAGGCCCAGACTCTGATCAGAGCCCACAGCTCTGAGAAACTGGTTTGGGCTCACAGCTCCCCAACACAGAGGAGTTTGAGGTTGTACCCTCCCAGTAGTGTACCCCCCCTCCTGACTCCCCTCAACCCCGACATCATTCCAAGGAGGCAGGCATTCTTAACAATGGCACTCCCTGACCTTTGGGTGGCCTTGGCACCCTCTGCAGTTTACAAGGCATTTTTCTTTTCTTTTTTTTTTTGTGAGGAAGAGCAGCCCTGAGCTAACATCTGTTGCCAATCCTCCTCTTTTTTGCTGAGGAAGATTGGCTCTGGGCTAACATCTGTGCCCATCTTCCTCCACTTTATATGGGACGCAGCCACAGCATGGCTTGACAAGCGGTGCGTCGGTGTGCACCCGGGGTCCGAACCTGCGAACCCTGGGCCACCAAGGCGGAGTGCGCACACTTAACTAAGCACACCACTGGGCCGGCCCCTACAAGGCACTTTTCATAAATGATCACAACTTAACATCTATTAATTGCCAATTATTAGGTACCCCCATTTTACAGATGCAAAACCTACAGTTCAGAAAGGGGGGGTGAGCTGTACTGCTTCTGACTCCTTGTCCAATGCTTCAGTCTGACATCCCTGTCGTATCCCCAGCTCAGAAAGTGGTGTGGAGACCAGGGGTTTTAACCCCAGAGAGGAAAGTTTGTCTTTATTTGGGAGGGTAGTGTGGCGGGAGGATGAGGGAGGACCACAGGCTTGGCTTGGGCAAGTAAGTATGCATACAAATTAGGACAGAGGCTAGCGAAGTTTTGAGAATTTCCCAAAGTAGAAGTGTGGACTCTGTGTGCCCAGCAAGGACCCAGATTTCTACATGGGGGCAATAAGATTGGGTAGCAAATTGATTCACATGGGGGGAGGTAGAGTAGCAGGGGCCAGACCCTTCCTCTTGTGTGACCAGAACTGCTAATGCTACTCCTTAACCAAAAGCTAAAGAGCAGATCTCCCCACCACCCCCCCCAACCCAAATTCCATAGTCTCCTCTCTCTGTCCTCCTGTGGTCGCCACAGCTCACTTCTTGGTGAGGTGAGAGAAAGGCGGGGCAGGGACACAGTCCTCTCTCTGGCAAGGTGGCTGTCTGTGATGCTCCCTCTCTCCCTCCCCAGCTCTGGGAGGCTGGTTTGTTTACCTCTCAGCGGTGCAGTGGCAGCCAGGCCCAGGGGAGGCTCCCTGGGATGCCCAGCCTCCCCCAATGATGCCCCCGGGACCCTGCCAGGAAAACACAGACTGTTCCATCTGTGTGCAGAGGGGAGGGGCGGCTTCCCACAGAGCTAGGGCGATGAGGCCTGTGAGGCTGAGAGTGCTGGAGGAGATTCACAGACATCCACAGTGTCCTCTTTCCTCTTACTGTGGGGGACCAGAACATCACAGACCCTAAGCTTCCTTCTCCACCAGGGGAGCCCCAAGGAGCGCTCCTGATGGCGGCCTCTGAAGGCCCTCTGGCATGAAAAAGGAGGGAGCGCGCCTGCTGGGATTCTCTGCTGAGTGGGGTCTGGTGCCAGCTTGCCAGGGATGCCTGTGGAGCACTTGACTCCTCAGCACTCACAGACTCATCCAGAGGGCCCGAGCCATATGGGGGAAGAGGGGTTATCCTGGGGAGACCAGCACTAGGACTTCTTACTGGCTACCTGGAGGCAGAGCAGTGAGACCAGCCCAGCACCCTGGCCATTCAGAGCTGCCCTGGACACATTCTAGCCATAGAAGGACAGGGCTATAATGGTAATTGCAGGCACAAAGCACAGGCTGCCCCTGTGGTCTCTCTGGGTCTCTAAGGGAGCTGCTCTGGGTCACTATCCCCTACAGCATGGGTCAGGAATGGGTAGGGTACTATTCAGGGTTCCACCAGGGCTGGGGCCCAGAACAGCAGCTGGGTTCTGCCATCTCAGGTGACCTTAATGTGACATCTTCCCCAGCCTAGAACTCAGACCCAGGGGAGGAGGCTGCCAGGCTGAGTTGTGGGGAGGGTCCCCTTCCCAGTGACAGCAGATCTGACAGCCCCATTCCCTTCTCCTGCTGCCCCACACCCCCTACTGCATTGACCTGTGTCAGGGCTCCTCATAGCTCTAAGCTGCTAGGCTCAGCCCTGGGTTAGGCTGTCCTTTCCCAGAAACTGTTAATCCATCCCCCTCCTACCCCCGCACCGGCTTTACTCCTCCCTCTTCCTGATCTTCCCCAGCTGCTTCCTCCATGGGGAGGAGACACGGAGGTAACCAATGGGCCTCCTCAGCCCAAGGAAGAGGCGTTGGTCCCCTGAGACTCCCCACCTGGCAGCTGTGAGGGCAGCAGGGCAGGAGAGCAGGTCTGAGCCCCTTCAAGCCCCTTCCTCAGGGTAGTGGGGGAATAGTGCCCAGCTGGGCACTAAGGTCCAGGCTGGGAGCCCAGAGGTCTCTATCTGGTCTGCAGCTGTTTGAAGGGACAAGATTTCAAAACACCTTTGAGGGAGGATTGGGGATGGGTGGGGGGGAAGAAGAGATAACAACAATATTGGCACTGTTGAACTGGGACAGGGGACATGGCTTGCCCAAATTCAAGCCAGAGAGCAGTAACACTGGCCTTAAACCCAGGACTTCTCATCCAATCCGGTAGTCTTCCCACAGCTCTAAGCTAGTGATGGCAGATGGAGGTCTAGCCAGCAGGTTTCGAATCTCATTACACCACCTAGGTGGGGCTCAGGTTTTACAGTGCTCTTCGGAGCCTGGTGGGGGGTGGGGATGGCCCCTTGATGCAGAAGTACAGTCTGGAGAAGGGATGCTCCTGCATGGCCCTGCTCTGAACTTTGAAATTATACTTCCGCAATACCTGCTCTAACCAAGGCTCTGCCTCCATCCAGCCCCCAAGTGCCCCAGCCTGCTCCCTCACTCCTGTGGCCTCTCCCTATGGCCCTGGTCCCTGATAGCTGGATTTCTAGGATGGGAGGAAGAATAGGGTTGCCCGAAAGGGAGGCAATTCTAGACAGGCAGCCTATGGGGGCAGAAGGAGACAGCCTTCACTCAGCAGCCCCTTAAGCCCTTAAAAGTTCTTACATAAGCGGCCAGCCCCTGAGGGGAGCTGCAGGGCTAATTCCCCCAGACCAACCCCCCACCCCCACCCCAAACCAGCTTCCAGGTCACCTCCCCAAGCTGCTGAGCACCAACAGATGGGGCAGAGAAAGAAGTCCAAATCCTCTGGACCGGAAGGACAGTGGGATTGCATTTCAAGCTGCGATACAATCCAGAGATTAGTCACTGTCTCCTTTTCACCAGTCCTCCTGGGGCCCAGCTCAACTCCCCCACTCTTCCTCCAGTGACCCTTACAAACCCCAGCAGGCTAAAGGCAAGAGAAGGTCCTGAATCTTAAGAAATACCCTGAGATGAGCTGCACTGGCAGCCTCATCAGACCTCAGTGAATGGTAAGGAGGGGACAGTGTTCTCGTCCGGCTCTAAGGAGGCGATCCATCTGGACACCTACACCTGCCAGTAAGACTCGTAAGATAGTTCTAGGAGGAAACAGCTAAGGAGGAGTAAGCAAAGTTGGACAGGGACTCTAACAAGCCTATCTGAACCTCAGGAGCTACTTGGACCAGGTGTCGTCGAGTGTGTAGTCGACGTCCGATCCAGGGCTAAGATTTTAGGGAGCGTTTTTCCGACCTGCTCCCCGGTGCAACGCAGCACCGAACCCTTTGCACAGTGCCCGCCTGCATCCCCCAACCAAAGCCAGGTGCGTGGCGTCTGAGCCCAGTTTCAGGAAGTTAGAGGTTGGGGCGGTTAGAGCGCAAGGGTGGTGGGGCCTGTCCCTCCCCTCCCCCGCAGTGCTGCCTGGTTCCCGGAGCCGCCGCGCCCGCCCCGGATGCGCCCCGCGCGCTCTGCCCTGGGCGTCACCTCTCCGGCTCGTAGCCGGCCTGCAGCAGGCGGGCGCTGTACCGCTGCGCCGCCGTCTCGTGTCCCGGGTGTTGCCGGGCTCCGGGCTCCAAAACAGCGGCGGCTCCGTCTCCCTGCAGCGGCTGAGCGAGCGGCCCCTCCATGCGGAGGCCGCGGCTCAGGGCGGGCGGGAGCCTCTCAGCCTGGAGGCTCCCGGGGCCCCCGCTGGGGAGTGAGCGCAGCCCAGCCTGGGCCCGGGGAAGGGGCGGGGTTGCGGGGGCGGGGCCTGCGTCCCGGAGGCGTGGCTCGAGCGATGGGGGCGGGGCCGCTCGGGAGAGGGCGGATCCGAGAGTCCGCTGGGCTCCGCCCTGGCACCGCGCTTCTCTGCGTCCCGCCCCTCTACGCGGCTGTCCAGGCAAACTCAGCCTGTGTGTCTCATCGCGGGACACCGGGAGGTGGAGGTGCAACTGCAAAGGACCCCTACATCTTCCCCGCCGTCCAGACCTTCCAATTTCTCCTGGCCCCTTCTGAGGAAAATCAGAAAGGAAAGGAGGGCAGAGTATTTCCAGAGGCCGTGATTTTCTTCGCGTCTTGTGTGGGTCCCTCTAACGAACGATAGCATGGTCCTTTGGACCGCCCCCTACTGGCCAGCCGCAGACCTCCCTCGCCAGGGCAAAATAGGCGGGGATCATCCCTTTCCCTTTGCCTACTGTCAACAGACTGCTTAAACGGGAGGAAAACAGATTTACCTCAGCCCTTACCTGCCACTCCCTCAGGAGGGAACAGATAAGGCTGCAGGCTCCTTAGGGAAAAGGCCCTTGTCTTCCCTCGTTTGGGGTACCCCATAACCAGGGAGTGGGGTTGAGCACATGGGTGCTCAAACCTGTTCATCTACTGACTAGAAAGCATAGCTTTTTCTGTTGTTTTGTGAGGAAGATCAGCCCTGAGCTAACATCCGTGCCCATCTTCCTCTACTTTATATGGGACGCCACCACAGCATGGTGTGACAAGCGGTGCGTTGGTGCTCGCCTGGGATCCAAACCCACGAACTCTGGGCAGCCGAAGCGGAGCACATGCATTTAACTGCTTGCCCCACTGGGCCAGCCCGAAAGCACAGCTTTTTCTATTTCATCATTATTACCATCATTGTCAACAATGATGGAGCACCAAGCAAAGGTTGCAGGGAAAAGTAAGAGTCCTTGCCCTCAGGCAATTTCTTTGAGGAGACAGAGTAGATAGGAAATAGTTGACAATTCTTATATACTATATACTTTAAAAAAATCTGACAATCTGAGAGAGCAAATGGTAAACTCTGAATGATTGGGGGGTGTTGAGATGTGTTTCAAGGAGGCAGAGTTACAGGTCAGACTTTTTAGCAACTATTTCACAAAGGAAATTCAATTTATGCAATGTTAAGATCTTGGATTTTATCCTGCCTGGTACATTTTCCTATCCATGTACACACCCACTCCCCTGATTCAGGATTAAAACACAGTTTCTCTGACTCTTGGCCACATGTGAAATCTTGTCACCATGAATGCCATTATACAGTAGTCTCCTTTATCCACAGGGGATATGTTCCAAGACCCCCAGTGGATGCCTGAAACCTCTGATAGCACAAAACTCTGTATATACTATGTTTTATCCTATACATACATACTTATGATAAAGTTTAATTTATAAATTAGGAACAGTAAGAGATTAACAACAATAACTTCTCTTTGGCATGTCCGAATTGCCAGCATCACTGCTCTTGCACTTCAAGGCCATTATTAAGTAAAATAAGGGTTATTTGAACACAAGCACTGTGATACTGTGACAGTCAATCTGATAATGAAGATGGTTCCTAAGTAATCATGAGTGGATAGTGTATACAGTGTGGATATGATGGACAAAGGGATGATTCATGTCCTGGGCAGGACAGAGCAGGATGATGCAAGAGTTCATCACACTACTCAGAATGGGGTACAATTTAAAATTTATGAATTGTTCCTTTCTGGAGTTTTCCACTTAATATTTTTGGACCATGGTTGACCATGGGTAACTGAAACCATGGAAAGTGAAACCAAAGGTATAGGGGGACTACTATAGACAATATTTTTGCTATAGATGGAATGTTTGTGTCCTCTCAAAAGTCATATATTGAAACCTAATCCCCAATGTGATGGTATTTGGAGATGGGACCTTTGGGGGTGATTAGGTCATGAGGGTGGAGCCCTCACGAATGGGATTAGTGCCCTTATTAAAGAGATCCCAGAGAGCCCCCACACGCCTTCTGCCATGGAAGGACACAACGTCTATGAACCAGGAAGTGAGCTCTCACCAGACACTGAATCTGCCAGTGCCTTGATCTTGGACTTCCAAGACTCCAGAACTGTGAGAAGTAAATGTTCGTTGTTTACGCCACCCAGTCTATGGTATTTTTCTTATAGTTGCCCAAGTGAATTAAGACAATTTTGTATAACAAGATTATTTCCATGTCCCTGCACATCTCTCAAAGAGGCAAGGGTGGACTGATTTAAATCGTACACAATGATAAAGTCATTTTTCTGGTCCCTATTCATGAACCACCCGTTCTGTACATAGAAAGAGCCAACATACAGGTCTATAACTGTAAGCAGGAGAGGTAGTATGTCAAAGAGGACTAGGACTGGCAATTAGATGAGCCTAGGTCCAAATCTGGGCTTCTTACTATATAATCACCCAAGTAACAAACTCTGAGCCTCAATTTCCTTATCTTTCAAATGGGGTTAATAATATAAGGTTGCTTTGCCATTAGCAAGATAATACATGTAAAGTTCCTGGCTCATGGTAGGCTCTTAACAAACAGAAGCAATGATTATTGTAAACTAAGTAAGCTGTAGCTAAGTTCTGCACTTTTGACCCACAGCTAAACACAACATATTATAATTTCTATTACATATTCATTCAACAAACGTTTATTGGGCACCTCCCACGTGCCAACTAGATGCTGGGAGTACAATGGTGAACAAGATGGTCATTGTCTCTGCTGCCGTGGGCATTGAAGTCCACTGGGGCAGAGAGACAAACAGGCAAGGAGAGTCCAAGGTGAGAAGCGCTCTGACAGGGAGGACACCCCTCCACACAGCCCAAACTCCTGGGCAACACACAGAACATAACCAGTTGATCTGAGAAAGAAATGAGTCAGGGTCCACTTCAAAGGCCCCTGGAAGTAGGCAGAATATGATAAATAAATGACACACACACACATAATCAGTGAGCCTGAGCAGTGACTGAGACCTGGTGCTCACTACAGAGTGGTTCTGTCTTTTCTCCAGAGCTTGTTGGCTACAAATGTGATTTGCTAGCAAACTATTCATTAAAACAATCACATTTCAATGGGATACCCTGAGGGCCTCAGCATTTCATATGAAGGGATTCTACCTGTAGTAATGCCTAGACAAGTGGTTCTCACAGAGACATTTGGCAATGTCTAGGGACATTTTTGATTGTCATGACTAAGGGAGGAGGGGGTGTATTACTGGTATCTAGTGGGTAGAGGCCAGCGATGCCACTAAACCTCCCTTAGTGCACAGGACAGCCCTTCACAACAAAGAATTATCCAGTCCCAATGCCAACAGTGCCAATATTGAGAAAGCTGGTCTAGAGGAACTATTTGAAGAAACTGACACTAAAGCAAAACTACTTAATCTTCCTAAAGCTGGCAGGACAATGGACTGTTTCAGTTTTTTGTACGTGAAAGAGCTTTGTAGCCTCACTGGGCCTATTTCCTCATCTGAGAAATGAAAGCATTGGATTAGATCTTGTAGAAAGTCCTTTCCAGCTTGAAACAAAGTGTATGAATCAAATACACTTATAGGAGTAGGATGCAATTAACGCGGGGCTATAAAATTGAGAGGTGGTGGTCCGTCCAGGTGCTAGTCTGTCTGCATTCCCCTGCCTTCCAGACTTCCTGAAGTCAGGTGCATAGTCCATTCATTAAAAATGTATCGAGTACCTACTATGGCCAAAGCTGTGCTTAGGTGTTAGAGGAGTGCAGAGGAATTAGATACAGTTCTTGTCCTCGAGTTACCCACAACGTAGGAGGGCGGAAAAAGCAAGGACACTATAATATGAGACCTAAAATAACGGTGGGGAGAAGGCCAACATCAATTGAGTATGTATGAGTCAGACACTAGGATAGGCACTTTGCATATTTTTCTCATTAATTCTGCTTCCCATTATTTGTGCCTATTTCTCAGGCAAGGAAACTAAGCCTCAGGAAGTTTAAGCAGCTTGTCCACAGACAGGGAGTGATGATTGGCGGAGCCCCAGTAAGACTCTGGGCCTGTTTATGCCAACACTCAAGCCTTCCTAGTAACTCATCTTCTCCTCCCTCGTACAGAACCTGACACCATCAGCAGAGAATCTAATACAAGTTATAGCCCATTGCAGTGGACTTGATGTTCCGATTATTTTGTGATTCAGATTTTGATCTGAGTAAGTATCACCTGAAATAAGTGGAGTTTAGCTTGGAAGTATTTTTGTTGTGGGTTACATTTATTGTAACAAAATTTCTGCAGTAGACATAGCAAAGTTCCTTGCTAACAATTGTTCCTCAAGATCTGATTGTAGGAAGAAAGAGGACTGACCTTTTAGGAACAAATTTGAATATCTCCACGGTGTAAAAGTGGATCCTAAAGGTAGCTGTAATAATAAGTTCTACTTGTACTTTTAATATTTGAAAAGCATGTAATGATTTGTTCAACAGATAATTATGGAGCACATGACATGTACAACAGTGTGCTAGGCACATTAGGGCACACAAAGGAATCTAGCCAGGAAAATGAAATATTAAAAGCTAAACGGGGGCCGGCCCCGTGGCTTAGTGGTTAAGTGCGCACGCTCTGCTACTGGCGGCCCGGGTTCGGATCCCGGGTGCGCACCGACCACCGCTTCTCCGGCCATGCTGTGGCCACGTCCCACATACAGCAACTAGAAGGATGTGCAGCTATGACATACAACTGTCTACTGGGGCTTTGGGGAGAAAAAAGGAGGAGGATTGGCAATAGATGTTAGCTCAGAGCCGGTCTTCCTCAGCAAAAAGAGGAGGATTAGCACGGATGTTAGCTCAGGGCTGATCTTCCTCGCAAAAAAAATAAATAAATAAATAAAAGCTAAATGGCATTATAAGGTAAGGTTCTTAACTGGGGGTGATTTTGCCTCCCAGGGTCCATTTGGCAATGTCTGGAGGCATTTTTATTGTCACAACTGGAAGGGTGCTGCTGCATCTAGTGGGTGGGGGCCAGGGATGCTGCTGAATATCCTAAAATGCACAGGACCACCCCTCATGACAAAGAATTATCCAGCTCAAAACGTCAATAGTGCTGAGGTTGAGAAACCCTAATAAAAAGCAATTACATGCTATTGGGTAAAGCCAACTCTGAGTGTTATAGAAAGAAGAGACCCAACACTATCAGCTGGAGAACCAGGGGAGGTTTCACAGAGGAAAAAGGACTAGCCGGGGTCTTTGAAGGAGTTAGGATTTAGGAAGGGAGGAGGCCTGGAGGTGACATTCCAAGGAGGGATTGTAGCACAGGCGAGAGTGCTGAGGTGGAGGGAGCTAGGAGGTTTCTGGGACAGTGAGCTGGCCACCCTGGAGGGAGCACTCTCACCTCTCCACAGTCTGAGTGTTGGGTCAGGCAGGTGGTGGTATCTCCATGTGATGGATGAGGAAAGCAAAGCACAGGGAGCCTGAGAGAGGGGCCTGTGATGGTCCCTGAGCTGGGGCTAGGAGCCAGTCCCCCTGTTGCCCGGGCCCCACCTTGTTCTGATATCTGCCCCCAAGAGCCAAATGGAACCTTCAGGAGCATCACCCAAACAAAAGCTTCCTTCTGCCCTGAACCCAGCTGACCTACTCTGGTACATCACCGTCTCTTGACTTGAAAGGATACCCTATAGAAACCCAAACACACACACACACACACACACACACACACACACTTCTCTAGCAAGAAATGGAGAGAGAGGCTGGTAGAAAATGGAATCATGTTCTAAACAGCACAAACACACAATTAATATGGAACATCAGTCAACAGACTAGCTGGGGGAAGAGAAGCTGGCTGGTCAAGAGAAACAGAACAGCTTCTGGCCGCTGTGGTGCAGTCACCGGAGTAAGGAAGCCAGTAAGAGTGGAGGGAGGAGGAGGCTGGGACAGATGGGTTTTCAGTGTTGCCAGAGCAGGTGGAACAGGGAGAAAAATCTCAACTGGCTGAGGGAAAGGGAGAACCGGGAGTTACCGTTCAGACACTCTGAGGAGACATAGGGCAAGGGTGCCATGAGGGCAAAGCTGATGGGAATCTGAAGAGGGAGGAGCCGATGACCCAGGAACAATCACACCCCCCACCCCACCCCCAGCTCCTGAGTCTATTCTGACTGGCTGATGTCTCTCCTCTCCGGTCTAAAATTAGAGAAGAAGGGATCCAGAGGCAAAGCATCCAGGAGCAGGGTCAGAAAAGGCTGGAAAGCAGAATGAAGGGCAGGAGAAAGAACGAGTGAGGAGGTGTTTTAGGCCAGAGGAGATGATGCGGGGCCTGGGATATGGGGAAAGCAACAAGTGGATTGCCAGGGGCTGCCCACGAGCTCCTCAGAGGCAAGGAGTCACCCTCCTGTGTCCCAGACATTGAAGAGGTGGGTGAGGTTGGGTGAGAAGGAGCAGCCCACAGAGATTAGAGATTGGAGGTCCTCCAGGAGACAGGTCTCACTCCCACCCCTGCCAGCCGCCCAGGTCCAAGCGATGGGGTCAATGGGAGGCAGCGGGACCCAGGTGCCAGCCCCATGACTCTTCTCCCTCACCTCTCCTCGTCCCAGCCCTGGCCTCCCAGGCTTAAATAGCCTGACAGCTTTGCCATGTGTCACCCAGCTATTGCATGCTTTTGCATCTCCAGTGAGGATGAGGCTGGGGTCACACAAGGTTGGTGCAGGGGAGAGGGTGGAATGGGGTGGTGGGTGGAGGTTGCTGGTCCAGGAAACATCTATGCCAAGACCACAGAAACCCCTTGTGCCCATGCTCTGCACTGGATCCCCACTGAGATGCCCTTCCCCTCACCCCCAGGGGCACAGGTAGCACCAAGAGCCTGTCTTCGAGAACAGTCTGCCTACCCTCCCTCGCTTTTATTTCCAACCATTTCCCAGCCTGGCCTCATAAGAAATATGTAAGCAATGTGCAAACTGCACTTTTCTCTTGCCTAGGAGGCCCTGACATTATCAGAGTCACAACAAACCCTGGCCTTCATCCCAACCCACTCCTGCCTCTTGCCCAGAGCCTGAAAGCAGAGGGACACAGGGTACCGGTGCTGCCAGTGTTGGCCTGGGCACCAGGGCAGGCCCCCGCCCTGGTCACTGCATTGCTCAGCCTGGGGAGTGGCTACTGTGGGTGCATTTCAGTTCCTAGAGTGCCATGAGGGCAGGAAAGGGAAGATGTTTCCATCCAGGTCGAGAGGGCACTTGGGCTCCATGTTTGGAAAGAGCCCCAGCCTCCCTCCATGCCTGCCTCAGCCCCTGCCTCCTCCTGCCTCCTGCCACAGCGGGCAAGCAGGACACAGGGCAGGGGGGAGAGAGGTGAACAGGGGCCTCCTCCTTGGGGTGAAGGCCTGGACGTTGGGGTGGCAGTCACAGGAGTGGTAGTCCCAGGCCCACGTCACTCCCCCAAGTCTCCCTCCCCCCTAGGCACTGCCTCCCACTTGCCTAATCAGTCTAAGGGCACATCTGGGAGTGTCCCCTCCCCACCATGCTCCCAGGTCTTGAGACCCTGTTGGTTCCCACATGCTGTTATCTCCCTCCTGCCCCACCCGCTCACTCCCCTGTGACATTCTGAGGGGATGCTTGGAGAGGAATTACCTGTTCTCCTGTTTCCACCCCCTTCCCCAAAGCACTCCAGCTCAGACCCCAGCTCAGTCCTCTGAGTGGATGTGAGGGCTGCCCAGGGCTTCCTGCTGGAGACTTGGGCCTCTTGGCAGATCCCCAGGGCCCCATGAAGGCCTCCAGCCCCCGCTAGTTACCTGCAGGCAGGAGCTGTATCCACAGCACTGCCTTCCTCTCCCTTAGGTGTGTCTGTAGCTCAGTCCGGAGCCACTGGGGAGGGCTAAGGCACCAAAGTATGAGAAAGGGCAGCCTTGGGGTAAGATGGGGGCAGGCAACACCTCTACCCCTTGAAGGTACAGAGATGGGCCTGATGACCCCAGGCCAGGGCGAGATCTCGTGGGGCTATAGTGCACCTTCATCCTCCCTTCTCTCTCCTTGTCACCCCACCATTATAGTTCCTATGCAGTCTTCACTCTGTCCCCCCTTTGAGCTGTGGAACCCTGACACAGTCCCACCCACCTTCCAGACAGCCCTACGAATGTGTGTGTGTGTGTGTGTGTGTGTGTGTGTGTGTGTGAGAGAGAGAGAGAGAGAGAGAGAGAGAGAGAGAGAAAGGATGCCTTAGGACTCTTTCTCCCTACATACTGTGAAGAAAGAAAAAATGTCCTCATATCTGCAGTCCTGAAATGCAGGGGATACTGCCCTGTTTAGTTTCCAGCCAACAAAACCTAGAACTCTCCCAAGACTGAGAGCAGACTTAGGAAGTGGTTTGGAAAGCTTATATCACCACTAACCTGCCACAGAGTGGGTTTCTGTGGCCCCTAGAAATCTGAGCCAGCTAGGGGAGGGGTTCTGGAGTGGGGCGCCGTGAGAAGCCCACTGAGTGCACTGGCTGCTCTGCCGTCGTCTCTCCAAGTGCTGGCTGGGGAGTGAGGCCCTGCCACCTGGTCCTGGCCTTGGGGCAGTGAGCTCACAACATCATAAGCAGGCAGGGGCTTCCTCAGCCACTCTGACCATGGCCCCTCTGCACAAGTGTGTGTCCCCTCCCCAGCCCCATCATATCTCGGCCTCGGCTTCCTGCTGGTTCATCATTTGTTTTTCTGAAGCTTGATGGTCATCATGATGGGATATATTAAACACTAGGTAAAGTGACAAATGAAGTAAGTGACTTGAAAATGCTTTGAAAAATGTCCACAACTGCACAAACACAAGTTATTGCTCTCAGTGTTTCATCAATCCAAGAGTGCCTCGCCAGACTGGGAAGCATCCGAGAGTTCATCTCATCCAGCTCTTTCATTCTGCAGGTGAGAAATGTGAGGCTCAGTGAAGTGAACTGGTTTTCGCAAGGCCACACAGAGTGGGTAAGGCAGAACTAGAGTCCTCAAAGGCAGCTAACCGTTCACTGAGCGTCCGATGTGTTACCTGTGCTACGCTCTTTACTTACATTAAATCCCTTCCACACCACCTATCAAGGAGGAATATTAATTTTATAGATGAGAAAACTGGCTGAGAAAGGTTTTTTTTAAACTTCATTTTTAAAAATTGAGATATAATTCACATATAAAGTTCACCATTTTAAAGTATATAATTCAGTATTTTTAGTATATTCACAAAGTTATACACCCATCACCGCTATCTAATTCCAGAACATTTTTATCAGCCCAAAAAGAAATCCTGCACCCATTAGCAGTCATTCCCCATTCTTCCCTCTCCCCAGTCCCTGGCAACCACTAATCTACTTTCTGTCTCTATAAATTTGCCTATTCTGGACTTTTCATATAAATGTAATCGAACAATATGTGGCCCTCTTATGTCTGGCTTTTAATTTACTTTAAAATTTTGGTTTACATACAGTAAAATTCACTCTTTTTGATATGCAGTTCTGAGTTTTGACAAGGTACAGAGTCATGTAACCACCAACACAATCAAGATATGGAACAGTCCCGGGCCGGCCCCGTGGCTTAGCAGTTGAGTACGTGCGCTCCGCTACTGGCGGCCCAGGTTCGGATCCTGGGCGAGCACCGACACACCGCTTCTCCGGCCATGCTGAGGCCGCGTCCCACATACAGCAACTAGAAGGATGTGCAGCTATGACATACAACTATCTACCGGGGCTTTGGGGGAATAAATAAATAAATAAAATTATAAAAAAAAAAAAAGATATGGAACAGTCCCCATTACCTCGTGCTGCCCCTTTGTAGCCAACTGTCCCCCTCACAGCCCCTAGTCCCTGGCAGCCCCTCATCTGTTTTCCGTTCCTATAATTTTGCCTTTTCCAGAGTCTCCCATAAGTGAAATCATACAGTATGCAGCCTTTCGAGTCTGACTTCTTTCACTTAGCATAATGCATATGAGATTCATCCACATTGGTGCCTGTATCAGTAGTTCCTTCTTTTTTATTGCTGAGTAGTGTTCCGTTGTAAGGCTGTACCACAGGTTGCTTACCCACTCACCAACTGAAGGACATTTGGGGTGTTTCCAGTTTGGGCAGTCATGAATAAAGTCTCTATAAACATTCACATACAGGCTTTTGTGTAAACATAAGGTTTCATTTCTCTTGGGTAAATAGGAGTGGAATTGATGGAATGTATGTTTAATTTTATAAGACACTGCTAAACTGTTTTCCAAAGTAGCTATACTATTTTGCATCCCCAGTTCTGGTTGCTGTGCATTTGGTATGATCAGGGGTTTTTGTTTGTTTGTCTTTTTGCAATTCTAATAAGTATGTATGAAAAAGGTTTTAAAATTTGCTTAAAATCACACAGATGGTGAGTGGCAGTACTGATATTTAATTGTAAGCTATCTGTCTCCAAAACCTATTCCCTTTCTTCTACACATGCTGCTCCTTAAACAATTTATTTATTCCACCTTCACTCAGAGCACAGCGATGGGTAGCTGGTAAATACACTCTACACATCAGAAGAGCCTAGGTTATGTTGCAGTAAGAACAACAACAAAACCCAGCTCCCAGTGACTTCAAATAACAAAGGCTTCTTTCTCATTTATCCTGCATATCCATTGTGGGTCAGACATGTGGGTCAGACAGGGCCTCTACTCCATATGCTTTCACTCCAGACTTGGGCTGAAGGAGCAGCCACTATCCGGAGTGTTACCACTTGCTGTGGCAGAGGGGAAGAGAGCTCTGAAGGGCTCCCAAAGGCAATTAAATGCTCCAGCCTGGAAGTGATGCCACCACTTCCACTTACATCTCATTGGCCATAACTAGTCTTATGGCCACACCCAAACACCAGGGACCAGGGACCAGGCAGTGCAATCCTACCACGGGCCAGAAGGCAGAGAGAAGGTAAATTTTGGTGAACAGCTTTAATATCTACTATATGTATTATAGAGAATTGTTGATTATTTAGAAGGTGCAGGGTAATACTAAGTGAAAAGGCGTTCATATAAAGCATTGCATTATTCTAAAGATTAGTCCCACCCCGGATTTCCAACACTCTCGTCCCGGTAGCCACAGAAAGCCTTGGCTGAGTGCAGAGGCCCTGAAATGACACAGACAGGCCCTCTAGCTGCCCTTTCTCCTGGATTCGGAAGAGCCCACATGGCTTATAAACACAGTTTCCATTAAGGTCCAGCAACGGACTGAAAATCCAACCCTTCTGCCCCCTTACTTCATTCCTCAGATTCATGTTGTTATTCCAGCCATGTGCTAACTCCCTTTGACTTGTGACTATGGGCAGGCCCTTCATTCTGGCAGTAGGTGCCAGGTTCCCTCTGAGCCTCAGGTCATAAAGCTATAGGGCAGCTCAGGCGGGATGGAGAAGGGAGCTGTGGGAAAAGGCACCTTCTCTACACAGTCCTGCCTGAGGCCTTGGACCAGACCTCAGAGAGTCTCCAAGCCAAAGCTGTCAGGACTAGAACTGCTGAGTAGTGCAGTGAATTACCAAGAGCCTGGCAGACAGAAGGGCTCCCCTCAGTTCCCCCCATATCAGCTGTGTGACCATGGGCAGAAATTCTCTGAGTTGTTTCTTCATTTGGAAAATGAGGATGATCATGGCCTCTGTTAAAACGCTATGAGCATGTAAATGAAGCATCTGGCACATAGCAGTTGCTTAATAAGTGATAGCTATTATTTTCATGATACTTGGAGCTAAACAGAAGCCCTGTGCATTTTCATACAGACTCTGCAGAAAGTGAGTTCTGGGGGCCTGGGACTTGATTTCCCTTGACCGTGGGCTATGTTCAGAGTGAAAGGATGAAGTGTTATTATTAATTGGCTAAAACTGGTGCTTTGTCTTCAAAGTATTGAAATAACTATTTCATTGTTATTATTTTCATTACATGTGCACACCTAATTTGCATGGCTGAAATATAAGCCCAGAATGAATATAGATGTAGTCATCAAAAGTCCAAATGGTGATTAAAAAGAAATCTAGAGAAACTTTTTGCTAAGATATTTTTGCCACTGCCAAAGAGCTTTAAGCAAGTAAAAATTAGTTTTCATTTCTCTTACATTGTTGTTCTGGTTTTAATTCTTGAGTTTGTAATTACCTTATGTATTATGGTACAGTGGCTAATAAAAAATAAAATCTATAAATATTCACTTAAACTTTTTCAAAACAAATTGGCTTGGATGGTTAGACTCAAACCCATGTCGCGGCTGAGACAAGGCTGCCCCCTTCTGGGATTTTCCAGTACTGCAGTGACTCCATAGATAGGCTGTTGGCCTTCCACTGGATGCATGGGAGCCATCTGTTTCCATCTTCTCAGTTGTGGGTCGGCCAGTCTCTCCATGGTGCACAGACCAGCAGAGGGCAGTGGCCCTCAGGTGTTCTGGGTTACTCTTTGAGGAAAGAGATCATATCTACTTCCCAACAATGCCTTACATGGGTATAGTGCTATATGATTTAAACAGCAGTTTCACGCATATTTTTTTTGCGAGGAAGATCAGCCCTGTGCTAACATTCATGCCAATCCTCCTCCTTTTGCTGAGGAAGACTGGCCCCGAGCTAACATCTGTGCCCATCTTCGTCCACTTTATATGGGACGCCGCCACAGCATGGCCTGACAAGCGGTGCAACGGTGCGCGCCCGGGATCCAAACCAGGGCTGCCAGCAGCGGAGCGCACACACTTAACTGCTACACCATGGGGCTGGCCCCAGTTGCACGCATATTATTTCACACATCATGATATCTCTGTGAATTAAGTCTGGACACAGTTGCTATCCTCATTTTACATGAAACAACACAGGTTAAGAAACATCAAGTGATTTGCCCAAGATAACACAGCCAGTAAATGGAAAAAAAATTCTGGAACCCAGGTTTTCGGATACCTAGGTTTGTGTTCTTTCTGCCTAAGCATAATAAAAATATTACTTTTATTTAAAAAATAGCATATTTACCATGTGCTAGGTCAGTGAATCTCAGCCCTGGCTGAACATTTAATTTTCCTGGGGCACTTAAAAAAGTAACACCCATGCCTGGGCCCCACTCCAACTAATTACATCAGAATCTGTGAGTAGGGTTCCAGGCATCCACAATGTTTATTAAGTCTCCCAGGTGATTCTTTTTTTTTTTTTTTTTAATTTATTTTTTCCCCTAAAGCCCCAGTAGATAGTTGTATGTCATAGCTGCACATCCTTCTAGTTGCTGTATGTGGACATGGCCTCAGCATGGCCAGAGAAGCGGGGTGTCGGTGTGTCCCGGGGATCCGAACCTGGGGCCACCAGCAGTGGAGCGCGCGCACTTAACCGCTAAGCCACGGAGCCGGCCCTATCTCAGATGATTCTAATGCAGAGCATCAGGCGCCATTGTTAGGTGCTTTAATAACGCCTCATTTTAACCTCATCACAATCCCATCAGGTAGGTATTACTATCCACATGTTACAGGCAGGTGAGGAAACCAAGGCACAGAAAGGATAAGTAAATTGCCCAACTCACCTTGGACACTCCCTAATACCACAATTCCCAAACTGTGCGCCAAGGTGCTCCAAGTCGCCACAGTGGGGTTCCGCAGGATGTTTGAAAAATTTCAGCAAAACGGCAATACAACATCTGTCGGCAGTTCACTGTTTCTACAGTAGATGGCACTACACTCCTTTTAATGACGTCATATTTTGCAAAACGGTTTTTCAACATGAAATCAGCGTGGAACAGGAAATGAGTATGATGGTGTTCAATTTGATTCTAGAGTTAATGTAAGGCAATGCCCCACAGTCACAGATATCTCATTAGTAACTGTGGTAATTTAAGAATGAATTAAAATATTTTTTTCTTCCAATTTATGTGTATCATTTTTTAAAACCACTATGATGTTAGGACATAAATATTTTTTAAGTTTGGACTTGAGTCCAAACCTGACTACTTAATAAAGAGAAATTTATGGCATTTTTGGGAAAAAGGCACTGCTGCACTAAGGGCACCACCCTAATGCCCAGGTCACACAGTAAAGGGGCAGAGGTAGGATTTGAATCTGGCCAGTCTGACTCCAGAGCCTGAACACTTAACCATTCCTTTTAACTGGGCTCTCAGTCAGTGCTTTTCTTCTGTGTTCTGATCTGGATGCCAAACCCTAAACATTGAGTTAGGAGTCAGCCTGGAAGTGATAGAGCAGACATAAAGTGAACACTACTATCACGACCACAAATTATTACGATGTCCTTTGGCAAATTACATAACGTCCCCGAGTCTCAGTTTCCACATCTGTAAAATGGAGATAGGAAATCTACACTACAGAGTTGTTGTGAGGATTAAACAAGATAAAAATCATAATATATCTGGCATAGAGCAGGTACTCAGTGGGTATTTGTTCTTTCCCTTTCTTCCCGTCTCACTTCCATGACAGACCTGAAGGCACAGGGACACACTGGTGTCCACAGAGGGGTGAAACACACACACACACACACACACACACACACACACAATTTAATCCTCTGTCTATGCACAATCCTCAACCTCGAGCATATTATTTACACATACATACATATGTACATACATATAATCACAGCGTCTTGGCTGATTAAATCAGCACAAAATAAACTGACAGAACAATGAAGCAAATAAGTTCTTGAACTTGCTCTACTTTCTCCACATATCCTTCATGGATAGCTACTGCTATTGAAAGAGACTCTGCCAGCCTACAGTATTGTGCAGCCTCGACAGACCCACACCCCTCTCCCTTTCCAGCTCCCCAAGACATCATTGTACATGTCACTGGACGAAAGCACTGCTCAGGACCTAAAAATGTCCTCCATTTCATCTCAACACAAGCACACACTTGACAAGAGATTCTCACTATTGAGGTATATGGGGTAACTATTTGGTTTCAAAACTGATTCGGCTTGAACTAAAAAGCCTGACTTATAGCCTACCAAACATACATTGTACATCTGCTTACCCATTAAACTAAAGAATACACTCTCTTAAGATAAAGAATGAAGGGGGCTGGCCTGGTGGCATAGTGGTTAAGTTCGCATGCTCTTCTTCA
The DNA here is from genome assembly GCF_057802395.1 of Ceratotherium simum simum. Lineage (NCBI taxonomy): Eukaryota > Metazoa > Chordata > Mammalia > Perissodactyla > Rhinocerotidae > Ceratotherium > Ceratotherium simum. The sequence goes on from NC_141900.1 coordinate 85,038,563, forward strand.
GCAGCCCGGGGTTCACAGGTTTGGATCCCAGGTGCAGGCCTATGCACCACTGATCAAGCCATGCTGTGGCAGGCGTCTCACATATAAAGTAGAGGAAGATGGGCACGGATGTTAGCCCAGGGCCAGTCTTCCTCAGCAAAATCACACTTCCCCTCCTACACCCTATCTGTAATGCTCTATTGCCCTATTGGTAACACCCCGTTGGTAACGCCCTCATTAGTCCCTTCCCTGACAACACGATCATGGTGACCTGCTAATTTGCAACTGAATACCTCTTTGAAATTTTGATGAAAATGTATCCTGGGTGTGTATAATATATGTTCTTTGTTCTTTTTTTTTTTTTTTTTGAGGAAGATTAGCCCTGAGGTAACATCCATTGCCATTCCTCCTCTTTTTGCTGAGGAAGATCAGCCCTGGGCTAACATCTGTGCCCATCTTCCTCTACTTTATATGGCACGCAGCCACAGTATGGCTTGACAAGCAGCACGTCAGTCCACACCTGGGATCCGAACCTGCAAACCCCAGGCCGCCGAAGCAGAGTCCGAGAACTTAACTGCTATGCCACCGGGACAGCCCATGTTCTTTGTTCTACAAAGATGTAAGACTGTACTGAAAACCATGCTTTTCCGGAACACTCTCTAAGGCCTTCTCGGGTTATAATCCTTATTTTGGCTCAAGTAAACTCACCTTATTTCTCTTATCTATAGAATGGTTATTGGTTACTTTGTGTTGACACACTCCTGCCATTGGTTCTGTCGATGCAAAATAATCAATAACCATTCTATACACACGAGAGATAGGTGAGTTTTACTTGAGCCAAACTGAGGATTACAACCCAGGAAGGCCTTTTCTAGAATGGAAGAAAGCATCCAGAGAAGCATGGCTTTCAGTATAGTCTTATACCTTTTTAGAACAAAGAACATACATTAAAATGCCCAGGATACATATTCATCAAAGTTTCAAAGAGGTATTCAGGTGCAAATTAGCAGGTCAACATGACCCTGATGTCGGGAAAGGGATTAATATGGGCGTTACCAATAGGGCGTAGGAGGGGACGTATGCATTCTTAAGAGAGTGCATTCTTTACCTGAATGGTTAAAGCAGATGTACAATGTATGTTTGACAGGCCAGAAGTCAGGCTTTTTAGTTCAAGCTGAATCAGTTTCGAACCTGAATAGTTACTCCATATACCCCAATATGTGAAAATTTCTTGTTAGTTCTTAGCAGCACCAGCCCCAGAACAGATGACTGCCTCCCCCAGGTGTTATTTGTAGGAAGAAACCCCTACATCAGCCAAGGTGCCTGAGCGTTCACCTTTAGATTTTATTTCTTTGGGTTTGAAGGCTATTATAAAATAGACCTCTCTCTGCAAATCTCAGGTAAATCTTATGTCTCATCTGGCAGGTGGTTGAACTCCAGGTCAGCTTCTGGGGAGGAAGTGGAAGAAGAAGCAGTGTCCCTAACACATTCATCTTATAAATATCTAGTGAGCATCTACTATGTGCTAGGCACAGGGGCATGGGCATGAACAAGATGCATCACTGCCCTCAAGGCTGATGTTCTAATGAAGGATACAGGCTGGGAAACAGGAAATTACAAATCCCATGTGATATATGCAAATGCAGGAAGGAAGTATAGGCATTATGGGAGCACAATATTGGGGTACAGAATCCAGACTCAGAAGGTCAGCAAAGACTTCCTGGAAGAAGTGACATCTAGACTGAAACTTAAAGGATGAGAAAGAGTCAGCCAAGTCAATAAGGTGGGAAGCATTCCAGGTGGAGAAAACAGGATAGCACAGGAAAAGTTCTAGGAATGGAAAAGCAGAATGTACGGGAATTGGGTGCACCTCACAATTGTGCAAAGGGTTGGGGCATGGTTATGACTGCTTTCAACTCTTTTCTAGTCCGAAACCTAGCCAAAATTTTTCATTTGGCAATGATTTATGGAGCTCCTACTGTTACTGAACCTCTTAATCTCAAGTTCGTGTGCCCAAAGTGCAGTAAGCCAAACATTGAGACATCATCAGTGCTTAGAGACAAAGAAAGGTTTATTCGAACTGGCCCAGATGAGAAGGTGGCAGCGTGGGTTCTCTCAAATCTGCCTTCACAAGAGAAGAGAGCAAGGGGTTTTGTAGAGCTAAGGGGCTTGGCAGGAGGAGCTTCCAAGAAACAAACCGGTAATGCGTATTTCTTTCACTCCCAATAAGCCCCTGGGCAATCTGACTTCTGGGCTTCAAGGGCAGTGGGAGGGGCGGAGGGGGGACTGGTTATCTGGTGATCCTTGAAGGCATTCTCTTTATTCTGTAAAACAAGCTCATAAATCCTTGTGACCCTTGAGTTACCCCCCAGGTTAAAGAGGAAAACGGCAAATTGACAAGATTAACTTCTTTTCATAACAAGGTCTAAAGGTAATCTTATTGAATATTTACAGTAACCCTTAGGTACTCGCTTCACTACCACATGTAAAGACTGCTGGTGAGGTGTGTGTACCTGTGAGGAAACCTGCACACCACAACAGTATGAGCCCCAAATTAATCTTCCCTATCTTGCTACATCTGGGCACTACCTTCTTAAGACTGTAGTGATCCCAGGCCAGCGTCCTACCTAGATGGCTGGCCTGGTTTGTCTTGGTTGTCATGTGTCCTAGTTATGGACATGCTTTGGATTCTCACAGCCCTGATGAGAAAGTTCCAGACTTAGGAGGGGCTTGTATTTTTTTTTTTTCGGTGAGGAAGATTGGCCCTGAGCTAACATCTGTTGTCAATCTTCCTCAACTTTTTTGTACATGGGACACCACCACAGCATGGCTTGATGAGTGGTGTGTAGGTTCGCACCCGGGATCCGAACCCGTGAACCCCAGACCGCTGAAGCAGAGCATGCAAACTTAACCACTATGCCACTAGGCCAGCCCCAGGAGGGGCTTGTATTAACCCCTCAGCCACCAGGGGCAGTGGGTCAGAAGTGAGGCGACATAGCAAGGCGGCACTGCACCCATTCTGAGTTTGAGAGGCTGGAGACATCTCATTGCTCCCATCAGAAACTTAAGCATAGAGAAAGGTGGCAAAGATGATATTTACTTTTTAGGTGAGGGTTGGACACCAGAATTCTGACCACGGCTGCGGAGATGATTTGGCTTATACTATTTAAAACTTTGGAACTCCCAAGTTGTGTAAGACAGGAAGCTGGGGTGGGTAGTGTTAGAACAGCCAATCTCAAAGTGCTTGCTATTGGATTTCCACATGGCTTCTGGGCATGATGTCCCAGGCCAGTCCTGATGCCCACACCCATCCCCATCTGGGGACTTCGAGTTACCTAAAACACAGTGTTGACACAAAATAACCATTCTACAGATAAGAGAGCTAGGAGGGTTTTACTTGAGCCAGGGTGAGGATTATAACCCAGGAAAGCCTTTTCCAGAAAGGAAGAAAGCGTTCCGGAGAAGCATGGTTTCCAGTACAGTCTTATACATTTTTAGAACACAGAACATACATTAAACATGCCCATGATACATATTCATCAAAGTTTCAAAGAGGTATTCAGTTGCAAATTAGCAGGTCAACATGACCCTGATGTTGGGAAAGGGACTAATACAGGGCTCACCAATAGGGCATTACCAATAGGGTGTTATCAATATGGCATAGGAGGGGAAGTATGCATTCGTATCTTAAGAGAGTGCATTCTTTAATGGTTAAAGAAGATGTATGATGTATGTTTGATTGACCATAAATCAGGCTTCTTTAGTTAAAGCTGAGCCAGTTTTGAAGCAAAGTTACCCCATATACCTCAATATGTGAAAATCTCTTGTCACCAACCTCACCACTTTTGTAAAACACCAAATTAATCATCTTAAAAACAAAAAAAAATTATAAGCAAAATCAGTCAGGATAGAAATTGCCCCCAAGGAGACACTGCTTCCGAGAAGCCACTGAAGGCTTCAAGCTGGCTGCTCAGCCCTTGACCTGCTGGTGACTTGGGCAAGACCTACGCCCTTCCCAGCTTTTGGGAAAGACTCATCACTCTGGACTCCCTACCTAGCCCAGGTTTGCTGACCTCATGGGTGGAGGTGGAGGCTTAGCTGGACATGGACCTTTCACCTCCATCCTGCCCAATCATTTCCCTGCTGCCAGCTCATGTCCCTACAGAGCTCAGGCAGACACCTGTCACACAAAGACTTGGGGTGGGGGGGGAAGGAGTTAGACGGGACTCTGCCACTAAGGGGGTTTACGGTTCTGCCCCAGGCTTTGGGGGCTCCCTAGGGCTCCTCCTCATGTTGCTGTGTGGCCATCCTCAGGAAAGTGGAGCAGCTGTCTCACCTAGTTCTGGGACCACGGTCTTCTGGAGGCCCCTCCACACGGAGGACAATCTATTACAGGATCCCAAGGCACTGGCAGACCCCCCTGCTAAGACCTGAGAAGGGGGTGGCTTTCGAGGTGACTGGGAGTCCATGGTACACCAAATCACCTCCAAACCTGCCCGCCCTGCCTCCGGCGAGCAGGGATCCTGGTTTCTGCGGTCGGTTGGCCAGGCCTCTCCCTGCCTCGAAGTCCCGGGTCCAGGGTGAAGGTGAGGACAGGCTTCCTCTTACGGGCGGCCCCGGGCAGTTTCCGGCTGACTCAGCCTCTCAGCCTCGCCAGGAGAGCGCTGCTCCTGTCAGCTCAGGGCTCGGCTCTCCACCACGGAGTTGCCCGCTCGCTTCCTCCCGCGCGCTGGGCAGCCGCGGCTGCAGTGCGCGTCCCGACCAAGGATGGATGGACCCACGGACCGCCGCGGGGAGCAGCGACCACCCGGAGGGGAGCGAGGAGCAGGCGGGCGAGCAGAGGGCTGTGAGAACGCGTGGGGTCTTCTTGACCCCAGCAAGCCGGGGTGGGGGAAGGCAAGCGCGGGGGGTGGGGTGCTAGCTTCGATTTCCCTTCCTCCCTGGGACATATTTGGTATCATCCAGGCACTTGCATTAAATAGTGATACTTCCCCCGCTCAGGACATCCCTAGTAGAGTAATTCCTGCTGCTAAGAGGAAGGAATGGTCTCCCCTCATGGCCCCATGCACTCACAAGAAGCACGGGGAAAGGATACACAAACATGAGGCTTAAGTATGAGAGGGAGTGTGAGGAATGGTGGAGCCTGGATTCCTAACTTGGGTGTCAGCCCCGATTTTGCCATTTTTTGAACTGTTACCCTAGGTGAGTTCCCGTTGTTTCTCAGAGGCTGGTTTCTTCATCTGTAAAATGTATAATAATTATTATTGCACCTGCTTCTTAGAATTAAAGTGAAGATTAAATGAGACAAAACGTGGTACGCACTTAGCACCATACCTGGCACATAGCTCCAACTCGGTATATGGTTGTAAAATGGGCCTTCCGCGGGACGACACTTCATCCCAAAAGGCGGGGATTTCACACAAAAAGGAAAATACATTTGGGTAGGCGGGTTGTGTCTTGCCACCCAAATCATTTTGAATAGACTACAGCATGCTTCCCACCAACCACTTCTGTTTACCTTCTGGATAAAACCTAATTAAAGGCGAGCTAGGAACTAGGATGCAAAGAGTCCTTCCTAAAACTCCTAAAACGTGACTTAATCTTCCCATCTGTACACACACAAGGTGTTTTTTTTTTGTTTTTTTTTTTTCTTGTGAGGAAAATCAGCCCAGTCGTGTCGTGGTCCCCCCGCCCCCGGCCCCGCCCGGAGCCACAGGCCAGGAGGCAACATGATTGTCTCCTTGTTGGCTTCATATAATCAAAGTCTATTGATTTTTTTTTTTTTGGTGAGGAAGATCAGGCCTGTGCTAATATCTGCCAATCCTCCTCTTTTTGCTGAGAAAGACTGGCCCTGGGCCAACATCTGTGCCCATCTTCCTGCACTTTATATGGTACGCCGCCACAGTACGGCTTGCCGAGCGGTGCGTTGGTGCGTCCCCGGGATCCGAACCTGCGAACCCCGGGCCGCCGCAGCGGAGTGTGCGCACTGAACCACTTGTGCCACCGGGCCGGCCCCTGATTTTTGTTTTTTTAATCATAGAGTATAGATTCCTCCCCTCCCGTTTGTCCTCGTTGCCCTCATCCAAACTAGAGTCAGTTTGGACTGACTAGAAGCACCAGAAATCTCAGTTGAGTCTGAAAAGATGACTAAGAGTTCACCAGATGAAGAAAGGACAGGTCGGGGCCTGCCTGGTGGCGCAAGCGGTTAAGTGCGGGCGCTCCGCTGTGGCGGCCCGGGGTTCGCCGGTTCAGATCCCGGGCGCACACCGATGCACGGCTTGGCAAGCCATGCTGTGGCGGCGTCCCATATAAAGTGGAGGAAGATGGGCACAGATGTTAGCCCAGGGCCAGTCTTCCTCAGCAAAAAAATAGGAGCATTGGCAGATGTTAGCACAGGGCTGATCTCCTCATAAAAAAAAAAGAAAGGACAGGTCACTTGGAGTGTTGAGAAGCGCACAGGCAAGGCTCAGAGGCTCCACAGGACATGTCCTGTGCAACAGTCCTCGGCTCTGAGTGTAGGAACCCAGGTCCCAGCTGAGGCTTTGTGGCACAATGGCATAGCACACAAACTCACGGGCTACACTACCTGGATTTGAATTCCAGCTCAATCCCTTATTAGCAAGTTCCTTAATTTCTCTGTGCCCCAATTCCTCATTTATAAAGTAGGATCATAATAATACCCACTTCCTAGGGTTGTTGGGAGGATTAAGTAAATTGATATATGGAGAGAAGTTAGAACAGTGATGGTACATAGTAGGTGTTCCATAAATGTTAGATATTACTAATCCCAATTCATATGTAACCTTTGGAGCAGCCCACCTTTTTCTTTCACCATTCAACCCTAAATTCGCTCTGTACGAGAAGCTTTCTTTGACTAACCTGAAATGACTATCCCTTGCATACCACCCCCGTGCACTTTATTTCTCTGAATCAATGTTTTAGCAAACTTATTTTCCAACACTGGCCTGAGTATTGGTCACATCAACAGAGAGGGAAGTTTACTGCAGAAAATCAAGGAGTTGTCTTGTGACACAATGACTCAGTTATACATTCAACATTTGGTCAGCAAATATTTATCGAGCACTTACTGTGTGCTAGGCATCATGTTTCATATGCCTTCCCCTAGACCCCCATGGAGGAGACTTAGGTGGAGGGTGATGGATTTAAGAGTCTCAGAAAGACCCACCCTTGTCTAATATCTCTTCTCCTGACTACTTGAAAGATTTAGCACTGATTTCACTTCTTCAAACACCTCTTAAGGGTGATGCATTCTGGTTGGGTCAACCCAGAGAGGTCATACATCTGATATCTAACAGTAGGAGGAATTCCATTATCTGATTAACTCATCTTCTGGAGCATGTGGATCCACAAAGAGCTTCAGTGGGGGCTGTGAACACTGGAAATTCTGTGTTTATTGGTGCATTTTTTCCTCTGGGAGTTCTATTTCAGGCAATTTAAGAACCAGCTAATAGGACAATCTTCCCAATACAAAACACCTAAAATATAGCAAACATTTTTTTTTTTTTCTGAGGAAGATCAGCCCTGAGCTAACATCCATGCTAATCCTCCTCTTTTTGCTGAGGAAGACCGGCTCTGAGCTAACATCTATTGCCAATCCTCCTCCTTTTTTTTTTTTCCCCAAAGCCCCAGTAGATAGTTGTATGTCATAGTTGCACATCCTTCTAGTTGCTGTATGTGGGACGCGGCCTCAGCATGGCCGGAGAAGCAGTGCGTCAGTGCACACCCGGGATCCGAACCCAGCCGCCAGTAGCAGAGCGCGTACACTTAACCGCTAAGCCACGGGCAGGCCCGAGCAAACATTCTTTTAAATGCATAGTAGATCTTGAAGGAAAAAAAGAAAGGGAAACCTACAGGGGCAAAAGACAAACAAACATACAAAGCAAAGAACAAAGAGAAGCCTGAAAACCCGAGTTGTCATAGTGGACCCTGAAGCTGTGGCTGTCCTCCAGGAGATGGCTGATCTCTATAACCGAAGTGTGTCATAAAGCTGGGGCCCTCAAGGCTATGCTCTCAAGGAAGGATGGGCTGGGAGAAATCTGGCCCTCAGCAAAGGGAGGGGTCAGAGATAGGTGTCTATCTCTACCTGCATTCCAGACTTGAAAGAAAGTTTCTGACGAGAATTTCCAATCCTGCGCTTCAGGTGAATTTGAGAACAGAAGGTACACTACGGTGTGGTCTGGGAAAACACAAGAGGAAACATTACCAAAAGGAGGAATGGATTGGTGGTTCTTTGAAGAAGCTTTGCAGTTTCTTTGGAGGAGCTACGCCTCACCCCAGGCTACATAGGATTCCCACACAAAAAGTTTGGACAAGTAAAGCTCAAATACAAATACAAATACAAATGCAAAAAAAAATTAAAAACAAAAACATAGAAAAAAGCCTCCATAACCAAATACCAGCATACCCAATAACAGTTACATAAAACCCTTTTCATCTTTGGATAATAGAATTATTAGGTACAGAGGTAAAAATAAGAATTTTTTAAATGTTTAAAGAAAAATAAGAAGAAACTGAAAACATGGAAAAGGACCATATGCTATCAAAAAAGATGGAGTTTTGAAAAACAAATCAAATTGAACATCTAAAAATGAAAGCCATAATAATCAACATTAAAAACTAAATGGGCGAGTTAAACAGCAGATTAGATAGAATGGAAGACAGAATAAGTGAACTAAAAAAAAAAGAAAATCTAAAAAAATTACACAGAATGCAGCAAAAAGAGACAGAAAGATGGAAAATATGAAGGAAAAGTTAACTGACATGATGACCAGAATGAGTAGGACTAACATTTATCAAATTGGCATTCTATAAGGAGAAAATAGAGTAAAGAGAGCCAATGTTCTAAGAGAAAGTGGCCGAGAATTATCCAGAAGCAATGAACGACATGAATCCTCACCTTCTATTATTAATGTAAGCTAGACGACAAAGGAATAATATTTTTAAATGTCTAAGAGTAAATAACTAGCAAACTAGAATTTATACTGAGCCAAACCAGCATTTAAAACTGAGAGCATCCATGGAATAGGAGAAAATATTTGCAAAGTGTATATCTGATAAGGAACTTGTATCCAGAATATATAAAGAACTCTTACAACTCAGCAATAAAAAGACAACCCAATTTAAAAATGGGCAAAGGAGTTGAATAGACATTGCTCTAAAGAAGACATACAGATAGCCAATATATATACGAAAAGATGCTCAACATCTTTATTCATTAGGGAAATGAAAATCAAAACCATAATGAGGGGGCTGGCCCAGTGGTCTAGCGGTTAAGTGCGAGCATTCCATTGCGGCAACCCGGGGTTCGCAGGTTCGGGTCCCGTGTGCGCACGGATACACCACTTGTCAAGCTATGCTGTGGCAGCGTCCCATATAAAGTAGAGGAAGATGGGTGTGGATGTTAGCCCAGGGCCAATCTTCCTTAGCAAAAAGAGGAGGATTGGCGACGGATGTTAGCTCAGGGCTAATCTTCCTCACAAAAAAACCCCAAAAAACAAAAAACACCATAATGAGATACCACTTCACAACCACTAGGATAGCTAAAAGTTTTTAAAAAGACCACAAAAAGTGTTGACAAGAATGTGGAGAAATTAGAATCCTTATACATTGCTAATGGGGTTGTCAAATGAAACAGCCACTTTGGAAAACAGTTTGGCAGTTCCTCAAAATATTAATCATAGTTACCACATAACCTAGCAATTCCATGCTTAGTTATGTACCCAAGAGAACTGAAAACATATGTCCATATACGAACTTGTACACAAATATTCTTTTTTTGTGTGTGAGGAAGATCAGCCCTGTGCTAACATCTGCCAATCCTCCTCTTTTATTGCTGAGGAAGACTGGCCCTGGGCTAACATCCGTGCCCATCTTCCTCCACTTTATATGGGACGCCGCCACAGCATGGCTTGACAAGTGGAGCATCAGTGCGTGCCCGGGATCCAAACCGGTGAACCCCGGGCCACCACAGCAGAGCGTGTGCACTTAACCGCTTGAGCCACCGGGCCGGGCCCTGTACACAAATATTCTTATCAGCGTTATTCATAATAGCCAAAGAGTGGAAACAACCCAAATGTCAATCAACTGATGAATGGGTGAACAAAATGTGGTATATCCATACAATGGAATATTTTTTTTGTTGTTGTGAGGAAGATCAGCCCTGAGCTAACATCCATGCTAATCCTTCTCTTTTTGCTGAGGAAGACCGGCTCTGAGCTAACATCTATTGCTAATCCTCCTCCTTTGTTCCCCCAAAGCCCCAGTAGATAGTTGTATGTCATAGTTGCACATCCTTCTAGTTGCTGTATGTGGGACGTGGCCTCAGCATGGCCAGAGAAGCGGTGCGTCGGTGCGCGTCCAGGATCCGAACCCGGGCCCTCAGTAGTGGAGTGCGCAGACTTAACTGCTAAGCCACCAGGCCGGCCCCCATTCAATGGAAAATTGTTTGGACATAAAAAGAAATGAAATTCTGATATATGCTACAAGATGGATGAACCTTGAAAACATGCTAAATGAAAGAAGCCAGACACAAGAGGCCATATATTGCATGATCCATTTATACGAAATGTCCAGAATAATATTCCTTTGTATGGAATTTCAAAATTGCACAAAAAAAGAATGTCTATATATCTATAGATACATAACTTTTCTTTGGAAGTATGCACCAGAGACTGTTACAAGTGGTTGCCTTTGGACATGGGAAGTGCATGGATAGAGTAGAGATGGATTGGAGACTTTTTTTTATTATTGAGATACGATTCACATAAATAAAATTCATCCTTTTTGTGTGTGTGAGGAAGATCAGCCCTGAGCTAACATCCATGCCAATCCTCCTCTTTTTGCTGAGGAAGACTCTCCCTGGGCTAACATCTGTGCCCATCTTCCTCCACTTTATATGGAATGCCACCACAGCATGGCCTGACAAGCGGTGCATCGGTGCAGGCCCAGGATCCAAACCTAGGCCACCAGCAGTGGAGCACACGCACTTAACCGCTATGCCACCGGGCTGGCCCTAAAATTCACCCTTTTAAAGTGTATAGTTGCTGGGTCATATAGTAACTGTATTTATTTATTTATTTTTTTTTTTAAAGATTTTATTTATTCACTTTTTTCCCCCCAAAGCCCCAGCAGATAGTTGTATGTCATAGGTTCACATCCTTCTAGTTGCTGTACGTGGGACTCGGCCTCGCGCTGGACGGAGAAGTGGTGCCTTGGGGCGCGCCCGGGATCCGAACCCGGGCCGCCAGCATCAGAGCGCGCGCACTTAACCGCTAAGCCACAGAGCCGGCCCTAGTAACTGTATTTAACTTTTTGAGGAACTAGCAAACTTTTTTCCAAAAAAAGCTACATCATTTACATTCCCACCAGCAATTTGCAAAGGTTCCAATTTCTCCGCATCCTTGTCAACACTTGTTATCATCTTTTTTGTTTTGTTTTGTTTTGTTATTGCCTCTGGGTCTGAAGGTCTATGGGAAGTGGTATTCAATCTTGCTTTTATTTTGCTTGTATTGTAGGGTCTGTGATCTTTGTGTAGGGCTCACAGGGTTAGAAAACAAAAGACCTTGCTCTCTGCTCACCCTTCAGAATTAGGAAATCAGCCTTATCCACACTAAAAAGTTCTCCAAGCTATTTTCAGTATTTCAAAAAGCCTGATGTAATTCATACACTCCCTCTCATTAGGGTTCCTGGGCTAACTTTAATGTCAAGTGATTTCATTTGGACTAGAATTATTTAAGTGTAGGCTGCTTAAGAGTAGAGAATGCACTTCCTTCAGGTTTTATCACCACCTCATAGCACAAACTTGGCACAGAGTAAATGTTGAAGTGAATGAATAAATAATTATTAGTTCTCACTTGTACCTTAGAATCTCTGATTGGCAATCTTTTTTTTGGAGACAAAATCAAAACGTGGATTCATGAAAGGCTAATTAAAGGAGTCCTTAGTGTGAGAAGAGTGGGAACCTCTGCCTTTGGGGAACCCAGAATTGTGGCCTGTCCCCAGAGTCACTCCTTGGGTAATACTGATGGGAAAGCTTCTCTTCCAAGGCCTTGTGCTTCCCTTGGACCTCTGCTCCCAGCTCACCCCTGGTCTGGCTCCAGATATCCTCAACCCCTAGAAGACTAGTGTCCGCAGCACTTATCCACCTCCCCCACCCCCACTGCCCTGTTCCCATCCCTTTCCCCGTGATCCAACACAGCTTTCTGGTGTCCTAAAGAGTTAATCTGACATATTCCTGCAAATGTGTAAATGATGTCAATTCACGCTGGAATCCTTTTCATTCTCTATCTACACACCACTCTACTCCATCTATATTAGTTTCTTAGGGCTGCCATCACAAAGTACCACAACTGAGTGACTTAAAACAGCAGAAATTTATTCTTTCACAGTTCTGGAGGCCAGAATTCCAAAGGTGTCAGCAGGGCTATGCTCCTTCTGAAGGCTCTAGGGGAGAATCCTTCCTTGCCTCTTCCAGCCTCTAGTAGCCCCACACATTTCTTGACTTGTGGCTGCATAATTCCAATCTCTGCCTCCATCTTCACATGGCCGTATTCCCTCTGTCTGTCTGTGGCCAAATTTTCCTCTTCTTATAAGGAAACCAGTCATATTGGATTAGAGGCCACGGTACTCCAGTAGGACCTTACCTTAACCTGATTAAATCTTCAAAGACCCTATTGTCAAATAAGGTTACATTCACAGGTTCTCGGGGTTATGACTTCAACATATATCTCAGAGCGACACAATTCAACCCACAACACCATCTTTTTTTTTTTTTTTTTTTGGTGAGGAAGATCAGCCCTGAGCTAACATCCGATTCCAATCCTCCTCTTTTTGCTGAGAAAGATTGGCCCTGGGCTAACATCTGTGCCCATCTTCCTCTACCTTATATGGGATGCTGCCACAGCATGGCTTGACAAGCGGTGCGTCAGTGCACGCCCGGGATCCGAACCTGCGAACCCTGGGCCACCGAAGCAGAGCATGTGCACTTAACCGCTGCACCACCGGGCCGGCCCCCATAACACCATCCTAATTTGCTGTCTGCAGTTACTACAGTTAGCTTTGCCCAGAATCGCTGGAGGATTGACAGTGACTTCCTACAGGTTCTGACTCACTGCCTCAGTTTCTGTCCTGGCTGTTCCCCCACCACATACACATATCATCACCAGGGAAGGTTGTGCATCCAGCAAATGGCAGAAGACGGTGCAGCCAGACTCAGCCTCAGCTCCTGCCCTGCCGTGTACCATGTTCTTTAAGATGGGTGGCCTCGGGCCGACCCCGTGGCTTAGCGGTTAAGTGCGCGCGCTCCGCTATTGGCGGCCCTGCTTCCGATCCCAGGCGCACACCGACGCACCACTTCTCCGGCCATGCTGAGGCCGCATCCCACATACAGCAACTAGAAGGATGTGCAACTATGACATACAACTATCTACTGGGGCTTTGGGGGAAAAAAAAAGGAGGAGGATTGGCAATAGATGTTAGCTCAGAGCCGGTCTTCCTCAGCAAAAAGAGGAGGATTAGCATGGATGTTAGCTCAGGGCTGATCTTCCTCAGAAAAAAAAAAAAAAAAGGTTCAGATGGGTGGCCTCAACCTGCTGTTTAGATCCCAGCCCTACACATCTCATAAGAGATTCTGGTCCCCTCACTACATTTCCTCATTTGCAAATGGACATAATACTATTCGGATTGTGTGTGCATGGAATATTGGAACATAGGCAATATACACTGTAGATGGGAGGGCTATTTGATAACATGTAACAAAAGCCTCAAAAAGGTGAGCCATCCTATCAGAATGGCTACAATTAACAACACAGGAAACAACAAGTGTTGGAGAGGATGTGGAGAGAAGGGAACTCTCATACACTGCTGGTGGGAGTGCAAACTGGTGCAGCCACCATGGAAAACGGTATGGAGATTCCTCAAAAAATTAAGGATAGAACTACCATACAATCGAGCTATTCCACTGCTGGGTATTTATCCAAAGAACATGAAAACACCAGTGCGTAAAGATACATGCACCCCTGTGTTCATTGCAGCGTTATTCACAATAGCCGAGACTTAGAAGCAACCTAAGTGCCCATCAAGGGACAAATGGATAAAGAAGATGTGGTGTATATATACAATGGAATACTACTCACCCATAAGAAATGATGAAATCCAGCCATTTGTGACAACATGGATGGACATTGAGGATATTATGCTAAGCGAAATAAGTCAGGGGGAGAAGGTCAAATACCATATGATCTCACTCATAAGTAGAAGATAACAACAACAACAAACAAACACATAGAGAAAGAAATTGGATTGGTGGTTAGCAGAGCGGAAGAGGGGAGGGAGGAGGGCGAAAGGGATGATTAGGCACAGGTGTGTGGTGATGGATTGTAATTAATATTTGGATGGTGAACATGATGTAATCTATGCAGAAATAGAAGTATAATGATGTACACCTGAAATTTATACAATGTTATAAACCAATGTTACCGCAAAAAAAAAAAAAAGGAGTGACATCTTGTTTTCACTCTTTATTCTTTTTTTTTTTTTTTTTTTGTGAGGAGGATCAGCCCTGAGCTAACAGCCAATGCCAATCCTCCTCTTTTTTTGCTGAGGAAGACTGGCCCTGGGCTAACATTTATGCCCATCTTCCTCTACTTTATATGGGACGCCACCACAGCATGGTTTGACAAGCAGTGCGTCGGTGCCCACCCGGGATCTGAACCAGCAAACCCCAGGCCGCCACAGCGGAGTGTGTGCACCCAACCGCTTGCACCATCGGGCCGGCCCCATTCACTCTTAAGTTATTCTTAAGGAAATAATTGGACAAGTGTGCAATGATGTAAGAAGCATAAAGATATTCATTGCAGCTTTGTTTATAATAGTAAAAAGTATAAACATTCTAAATGATCTATAAAAGGAGAACCGATTTGATTTTAAAAAGGCTGTAATTCAACTGACTTCTTTATTCTTTCCTATATTTCTTTTCTCAAGACTACAAAACTCTTGCAGATATTAAAATAATGTCTTTTTATGAAACAATTGGAAATTTGAACGAGTGATATTAGGAATTGTTGATATTTTAGATGTGTAATAGTGTTGTGGGTTTGTTAAAACACGAGTCTTCAACTGTCAGAGATGCATACTGAATATTTACAGGGGAATTAATAGGCTGTATGGGATGTGCTTCAAATAATATAGGAGGGAGAAAGTGCATGGGTGTGTGAACGCAGCAGGACTGGCCATCGGTTAAGGGTTGCTGAGAGCTCAGTGTTGGACACATGGAGGCTACTCTGCTCTTCTGTCGACTTTTGTATATGATCTAAATACTCCATAATAAAAGGCTACACAAAGGTGATGTCTAATTGAATTCTCGTTTTAATAGAATCTTTTAGGTGTCACAACTTCTAAGGTTATTTTATTGACATTTTTCATCATGTATTTTTTTTTAACGTCATCTATTTCTCTAAGTTACCAGGTGTTGTCCAGGATGAAATAAGCATTAAAGTGCTTTGACAACTGACAGCCCTCTACATATATAAGGGATTATAATGACTTAATTTTCCAAACATGTATGGTTGTGCTCTTCGGTGGAACAAGAAATGTTAAATTTTTGCCCTCAAAGAACTTATAGGCTAATATTTTCCTTGATTTAAAGTAATTTTTCTCAACAAGGCAATCCAAGAAGGGATTCAACAAGGCCACGTGTATGACTGAGGCTGAATTTGGTGCTGGAAAACAGTCTCATTCAATCAAGTGTGGGTGTGGGGAGTTGAATCACGTTATTGGATCCCTGGGGGTGGAGTGGGGTAGGCACCCTGTCTTGTTCATTGCTGCATCGCCAGCACCTAGTACAGCCTCTGGCAAATAAGGATAATAACAATCGTAGTGATAATAATAATAAAATATAACTAACATCTGTTGAGCACTTCAGTGCCAAACCTGTGCCAAAAGCTTTGTCTACATAATTTCACTTAATCTTCAAAACAATCTTATGGGGGTAAGCATCATCATTCCCACTGAAAGAAAACTAAGCCAGGATGATTAAGTAGCTTGTCCAAGCTACTGGTCAGTAAATAGCAGAGCTGAGCTTCAGCTCAGGTCTGCCTGTCCCAGAAGCAGCTGCTCTTAACCCTGAAATACCAATGTGAGAAACCCAGTCCTGTTGCTGTGTTTCTCCTTGGAGGGACAGTGAGGACAGCAGGCTGATGGAACGTGGTGACGCTCACCTCTGAACCCCCCAGCCAGCTCCCCCAGCTCTGATTCTACCACCCCAAGCTACTTCTGTCATGTTTTGGGTCCCCAAGTGGACTTCTGTACAGAGGAAAGAAAGCACTCACTGACCATTCAGCACAAGGCCTGGCAGGTTTATTTCTCACTGTGATTTAATAAATGGAAGTTAATTAATAGGTGCTTATATGTCAATTTCATGTGAGTTTTACTAATATTAAGTGAGTTATTATAATTATATATTATATATTTTTAACTACTTTTTAAATTTTTATTAATTATATAAGTGAGCTATATATAAATTTCAGTGACAAAGCCCAGAGACTTATCAATTAAAAGTATGACTATACTATCAAGCTTCTAGACCTAGAGGTTGAATAACTGGAGAATAGGAGGGAGGAGTCCTAAAGGCAAATAGTTCAGTCTCCAAAATGCCTCACTCGGTGCTTATTTGTAGAAACATTTAATAGTTGTTGAATAAAGGAGTGTAAAAAAGAGGAAAATAATCATAAACAAAATTAAAAGGAAATAGATATGGAAATATTTTCATAAATACAATAGGAAAGAGCTTGACTCCTTAATATATCAAAACTTGGAAAATTGATAAGAAAAATATGAAGTTTTTAATAGAAAAATGACTGCCAAACAAACACAGAAGGAATGAATGAATGGTTGGATGGGGGCCCCTAGAGAGATATCTGTCCTAGCTCATTAATTTTGCAAGAGAGCATTGGGGACCATATGAGGATAAGTGGACCTCGGGTATGTGAGAAGGGGGACCTAAGCAGAAAATACAAAGAGCTTAGCAGCAGAGCTGGGTTAGACCTGTTTCAGACAAGCAAGAGGGCAGAAGAGGGATTGCTGCGTGGCCAGACAGGATGATCAGATGTTCCAGAAAAATCGGAAGTGTACACTGGTGAGCTTCTTGCTTTGGAAGCAGGAATGTGGCTTTACTGGGAAGGGGCTCGAGAGTGAGCCTACCTTCTGGGGAGGAAATCCAACTCTGGCAGGTAGACAGCAGTCCTGGGGAGAGGGCTCCAGAAGAGGAGGGCAACATCCTTCCTGCAGCAGGGCCAGCTCTGTCCTGCCGTGACAGGTCAGGGGAGCCCAGCCTCGGGAGCAGGGCGAGTTGAAATCTGGGCTCTGATGATAGCAGCAACTTCTCAGGCTGTCTGGCATGTGAAAAGGTCCTTTCCTGGTCAACCAGGTGATGTGACTCAGGGGCTTAGCAACTGCAGGGTTGGTTACTGAGCTTGGTTCCAGGCCCTTGTCTCGTCTCTAAATGGTGGAATGACTTTGACTTTATGCCCTTCCCACTAAGGGCCTCATAAATGAGGCCTCATTTTCAGGAAATAAAGGTGACTTTCACAGTGCATCCCCTTTGTGGGAAGCGGCTGTTTAGGTGTGCTGGCCTCTGGGAGCATGGGGGGACTTCCCTCCTTTCCTGACTTGGAAGAAGTAAGGGAGCTGCCAGCAGCCCATGTCCACTATTTACTAGGTTATTCACTACTCCAACCAGAGAACCTAAACTCCCTGCAGTGATGAGTGCAGCACACAGTTTCAGGTACACAAAAATGTCAACAGTCACATGCCCCTTGACCAAGTGACCTGCACCAGGAGGTTGTGAAAGCCATCCGCCCAGGCACTCCGGGGCCCCAGGCACCACACTGACAACGAGAACATCAACAGACTCGGAGCCACTGACAGTACAGAGGTTCCTAGCATACACACCTGCCCTAATGCACACACACCCATCCTAAGTACACACGCAGAGCCCTTGGGCTCTACACATCCCATGACACACCAAGCTCATTCTTTTGGGTAGCCCCTATTTTGAGTGAGTCCCAAAGCTGCTTGTTTTCTTTGCTGTGAAAGGAGATTCTCCACATCCCTTTCTTCTTCCTTCTCCTCAATTTCTCCCTGTTCTGCAGAGAGAGAAGAGGCAGGGACAAGTATGAGTTCATTCCAGCAGCCTGAGGATGGGAGGCTGCAAGGACCACATAAAAGCACTGAGTTACAGCATCTAACCAGCCAGAAGGAAGGTTAGAGCACTATGGAGCTCAGTCAGTTTAACGGCGAGGACCCTGATGCTGGAGAGGGGAAGAGATTTGTCCGGGCAAGGCAGTGGCCGAGCCTGAGCCTGGTGATGTGGGTAGGATGGGCAGAGAGGGTACAGGCTCAGTCTGGCTAAAGGGTTTAGTGAGCTCAGGGGGCTTAATGATCTTTAGTGCTTGCGTGTGACTAGGGATTGATCAACAGATAACCACTGAGCATTTGGTTTGTACAAGGCACAGACTAAAGAGATCACATATTTTTAAATCTTAAAATAACCCTTCCTCTCAAAGTGATTATAATCTAACAGTGGAGATAAATGAATAAGCAAAATGTTTGTAATAATTTTTAAGAACAGTACAAGAGGTTCTCTAGACAGAAAATGCTTATCAATTGAGAGGCATAAACATAGAATGCTATGACATCAGAAGGGATACTTTGACATGTGAAAGAAGCACGGGGAGGGGACTGGGGAGGTGTCCAGGGCCAAATGAGAGAACTGGGAGCCTCAGACACCTAGTGGTTTTAGCTGCCTTTCAGGATCCAGCACTGAGGGGGTTGGTAGGGGCAGGGCTCAGGAGGGACTGGGCCATCATCATGAGGGGAAGAGAGAGGATTCTGACTGGACAGTCTTTTCTGGAGGCAGCTTCTGCCCTTCTTGGCTGGGATAAGCGGCAGCAGGGCAGCCCCTGCCCTCCACTAGCTGACTTGGAGCAGAGCCATGCAGTGAGTTAGTCAGCTGGCAGCCAATATTATGGTCATCTGTGTCTGGGGGAAAGGTGCCAGCCGGCCAGGAAGAGGAAGAATATGCCCATGTGTGCACGTATATGTAAACATAGGGCGTGTGTGTAGTCACACACAGAAGAGGGGGAAGTAAGAGTTGTAATTATGAATGAAAACAGCACAGAAATCAGGAGAACCCCATTGCCTCCCAAGCCCTTTACCCCAACTTCCACTTCCCTGATAAGACAGCAAGACACCTGCCTCCTCCTGTAGCTTCTGCAGCCACTTGCCAAGCAGCATGAAGCTCAGTCCAGGCCCAAATGGGTCCCAGCTGACCTGGGCTCCCCCATTTCCAGAGAGCCCACCGTGATCGCCAAGCCAAGAGGACAAGAGGAAGGAAGGCTTCCTTTAGGTCTTAACATTGAATAATTTTATGATTCCATGAAGGAAGGAGAGAACAAAGTGTCAACACAGATTTATCCTAAATTGTTGGATGGGCATAACTTGGTGGACAGCACAGGGAGAGAAAACTCTCTTAAATACATATTTTGAGTGAGTTTCCCTTTTGATTCTTGTTACTTACAGAAGACAGAGGACTAGACAGTCGATAAGCCTTTACTGAGATGAGGAAACAGGGGCTTCTTCAGCCCAAATCTTTCCTAAGCTTTTCCATTAACATGCTTTTTCAAAACATTCGTTGAATTTTTTTCTTCTTCTTATAATACATGCTCATAGTAGAAAACTCGAAACTACAGGAAACTATAAAACTAATCCATAATCTACCACCCAGCCACTTTAAGAACTTCCACAGGCCCTAGACATGACCATTATAGGATGCCCCCATCACATTAAAATGCACCCACATCCCACATTAAAAGTTATCAAGTTGAATGGAAATTGTCTAGTTGACACAATGTCATATTTTGTAGACCTTTAAATAAATGTTTACTAATTTTAATTTTGCCTTTTTAAAAATTTTGAAACCAATATATTTTGCTTTCCATATCTCAGATGTTTTTGAGAGTCATTGAAAAGTCTATAGGCCCCAGGCACAGGGTCTGTTGTAACTAATGAATAAAAGGGTCCTGCCTAGTGAAAAATAATGTAAATATTTAAGAGTATATCCCGTCAGTCTCTCTCTATATATTTTCATGGTTAACTTATACGGCCCATATAGTTTTGAATACTGTTCTTTCTACTCTGCATTGTTCATTGCCCACTGGAGCTTATTGTGCCTTTGGGACTCTCTCTCACACACACACACCTACAGCCCACCCATGCTACAGCTTCTTAGTGCAGGTTCTGGAATCACACACCTCTGAGGTAGAAAGGCTTAGAGATCGCTCATTTTCCTCAGCTCTGCATTTCACAGATGAGGAAACCAAGGCCTGAAGAAGTCACTGGCCCCAGGTCGGTGGTTGGTTAGTACCAGAACTAGACTCAGAATTGAGGCCCCTGTAGGGGGTGAAGAAGCCACGGTCTGCCTTGGGTGCCCTCTGCCCATCTTTCGGGGCTGGCTCTCGCTTCCACGGGCACCTTCCTCTGGTGCTCTGCGTGGCCACAGCCCTCCAACTCCACTCCACTCCTACCTCCCACAGCTGCCACTGCTCTTGACCCAATTTCCCCATCCAAACGCACTTGGCTGTTTTCCCTTCACTGCATATTTGTGGTTGTCACAATGTTGCACAAGCAATTAATTTAAAAAATGTTATTAAATTTTAATTTCTTCTGTGATTGTAAAAGTAACAGATGCATATAGGAGAAAATTTGGGGAAAAAAGAAGCTCATAATTGTATCACCAAGAGATGATCATTTTTAAAATGTTGTTGCACAACAAATACAAATAAATAGAACCAATCACTGAGCAGCTGTTTTTTTTGTGTGTGTGTGTGAGGAAGATCAGCCCTGAGCTAACTTCTGATGCCAATCCTCCTCTTTTTTCTGAGGAAGACTAGCTCTGAGCTAACATCCGTGCCCATCTTCCTCTACCTTATATGGGACGCTGCCACAGCATGGCTCGACAAGCAGTGCGTCCGTGCGCGCCCGGGATCCGAACCGGCAAACCCCGGGCCACTGCAGCGGAGCGCGTGCACTTAACCACTTGCGCCACTGGGTTGGCCCCTGTTCTTTTTTTTAAAAAAAAGAAACATCTTAGATATACAAAAATTATTATTCATTCATTCAATAAATATTTGTTGAGCATCTACTATATGCCAGGCACTGCTCCGGGTTTAGGTATATAGTAATTGAGAAAACAGTCTAAGTCCTTGTCCATAAGGAGCTACCTTCAGATGGGGGGAGATAGATGATTAACCAATACATACTAAATAGGTTTGGTGGTGTTGAGTACTATGAAGAAAAAATGAAGCAGAGTAAGGGAGAGGGGAGGATGGGGGGGTGTTGTTTTATACAGAATGACTAGGAAGGCATCCCTAAGAAATGACATTTGATCAGGGTCCAAAGGAAGTGAGAGAGTTAACCATTCATTCATTCATCCATTCATTCAACAAATATTTATTGACTGTGATCCAGACACTGAGGACACAGCAGAGAATAAAGAGACATTCCATTCTGGGCCACTGGTCCTCCCCTTCACTGCAAACACCTGCTCTGTTCTACCCAATGGCTTGAAGACTGAATTGTTCAGGAAGGGAAGGAAGAGGCAGAGCTACCCTTAACATTTTAATAAGATTTAAAAGGGCTAAAATTTGGGGCAAGTCCCGTGGCATAGTGGTTAAGTGCGCGTGCTCCGCTGCTGGCGGCCCGGGTTTGGATCCCGGCTGTGCACTAATGTCCCGCTTGTCAGGCCATGCTGTGGTGGTATCCCACATAAAGTGGAGGAAGACGGGCACAGATGTTAGCCCAGGGCCAGTCTTCCTCAGCAAAACAGAGGAGGATTGGCATGGATGTTAGCTCAGGGCTGATCTTCCCCACAAAAAAAAAAATGGCTAAAATTAATCAACATTTACCTTCATCCCAAATAAGACAACTTGTTCAACTTTCTCTGCTCACTGCTCCCATCTTAAATGTTTACCAATTCTCTTAGCTCATCTTGCTATTTTTACTTTGCCAAAGTAATCATTATTATTAAAAATAGTTTTGACAACATGGATGGACCTTGAGGCTATTATGTTAAGTGAAATAAGCCAGACAGAGAAAGACAAACACTACATGATTTCACTCATATGTGGAAGATAAACAAACACATGGACAAACAGAACAGATTAGTGGTTACCAGAGAGGAGGGGGATTGGGGGCTGGGCATAAGGGGTAAAGGGGCACATACACATGGTGACTGACAAATAATAATGTACACCTGAAATTTTACAATGTTATAAACTACTGTGACGTCAATAAAATAAAAAAAGTTTTGAGCAGTCATAATTTGTTTAGATTTATCCATGTTTTCTAAATGTTTACTCTCCATTCCTTCTTACATGTCACTATTTCCTTCTAGGTTCAGTTTTCTTCTTAGTACATGCTCCAAAAGTTTCCTTAGTAAGGGTCTATAGTGGTTAACTCTGTGTGTTTGTCATTTGAAGATGTCTTTAATTTGCCCTCCGTTTTAAAGAATAATGGCTCTATTCAGATCTAACACATACCAAAAGTCACGCTTTTAGAGTGTACAGTTCAGTGGTCTAGAGTATATTCACAGAGTTGTGCAACCATCACCACTGTCTAATTTTAGAACATTTTCATCATCCCCAAAAGAAACTTTGTCCCCATTAGCTGTCACTCCCCATTCCCCTCTCCCTCCTGTCCCTGGCAACCACTAACCTACTTTCTGTCTCTATGGATTTGCCTATACTGGACATTCCAAGTAAATGGAATCGTACAATATGTGTCCTTTTGTGTCTGACTTATTTCACTCAGCATAATGTTTTCAAGGTTCACCCATATTACAGTATGTATTAGTACTCCTTTGTTGTGGCTAAATAATATTCCATTATACCACATTTTATTTATCCATTCATCAGTTGATGTACATTTGTGTTGTTTCCACTTTTTTGGCTATTATGAATAATGCTGCTATGAACATTTGTGTACAAGTTTTTGTGTGAACATATCTCTTCAGTTCTCTCGGGTATATACTTGGAGTGGAATTGCTGGGTCATATGGTAACTCTATGTTTAACTTTTGGAGGAACTGTCAACTGTTTTCCACAGTAGCTGTACCATTTTACATTCCCAGCTGCAATGTATAAGGGTTCCATTTTCTCCACATCCTCACTAACACTTGTTATTCTCTCTCTCTTCTGTATATATATATATATATCTCCCTTCTAGTGGGTAGGACATGGTATCTCATTTTGTACACCTATCTTGTGAGTCTGTTTTAACAAAACTGTAGCATACTATACACACATTATATACTTGCTTTTTCCACTTAACAATATATTGTGGAGATGTGTCAGTATGTACAAAACTGCTTGTCCTTTTTGCTGGCTTTATGATAATCCATTGCATGAACGTGCAAGCCTGGTACTGTAAGTTGCTTAACTGTAAGGCTGCACTGTTTTTCCCCAATCTTTTTGCTATTACAAACAGTGCTGCAATGACTGCCTCTAAGTACGCCATTCCACTCATGCAGGAGTTTTTCTGTAATGACCAATCCTAGAAGTGGAATTCTAGGTTAAAGGGCATGTGCATTCTTTTATTTTTATAGATATTGCCAAATTGATTTCCATAGAGTGTACCAATTTGTACCTGCCAGCAAGGTAGGGATGTGTTCTTTAAATGGACCCTGGATCATAAGATAAATTGGTGAAGATATTGTATTCTTAGTATGGTACTCCTTTGTGGGCCAACTACGGAATCACTTCTTTTAAGTGGCTTGGGGACAAGGGCACAGTTCATAAAGAGCTTTCCTTGGTTAGCAGTTGCCAAGGAAGAGGTAGAACTGAAGAGGGTTTGTCTTGGTGCCCTATCTACCCTTCCTTGGTGGAACACTGGATACTCACTGAAGATGCTAGGTAAGACAATAAAATAATGATTTTGTTCATTTATTCCTTCAATCAACAAATATTTATTGAAAACCTACCACGTGGTGCTAGGTGCCAGAATGGAATGAAAACAAAATCAGACCAGACACTCCTCTCATTGACGTTTTTGGGCTTTTGAGGGGAAACAGACATTAATACAACTAAGGATAAGGTTACAAATAGTGAGGGAAATATATATCATGCTACTGGAGCTTGTAGCAAGGGTCTGAGGGTCAGCAAAGGGTTTCCAGGGGAAACTTGTTTGAATTGAGACATGAAGGTTGAATAAAAGACTAGCTGAAGGCAAGTCTCTTTTTCCTTTGGTGGAAAAAACGTGGTTAACAACTAAAGAAGGGAGGTAATAATACCTACCTCACAGGTTTGTTATAAGAATTAAGTTAAATAATATAGGTAATGCATTTAGCAAAATGCTTGGCACAAGTCAGTTACTTCGTGAATGCTTACTTTGTTCCACTCTTCCATTCACTCATGGTAAATGCTAAAATTCCATATCCCCGAGCAAAGCATTGCCACCCTAGTTATGATCTTACTCTATATTTCTCTACTACCCAGTTCTCTCTCTTCTTCCATTTCTGGGCTCCCAAGCACTCCATACATTTATCATAGTTTACCTTAGGAGCTAATTAGGGGCCGGCCCAGTGGCGCAGTGGTTAAGTGCGTGCGCTCTGCTTCAGAGGCCCGGGTTTCGCAGGTTCAGATCCCAGGTGCACACAGCCGCACTGCTTATCAGGCCATGCTGGGGCGGCGTCCCATATAAAGAGGAAGATGGGCACGGATGTAAGCCCACGGCCAATCTTCCTCAGCAAAAAAAGAGGAGGACTGGCATTGGATGTTAGCTCAGGGCTGATCTTCCTCACCAAAAAAAAAAAAAAAAGCAGCTAATTAGATTAATAACTACCACTTATTTTGATCTTAATCCATACTAGGTACTTTACATCCATTAGTTAATTTAATCTTCATAACAATCTTCGTGGGTAGGTAAGGACTATTATCACTCTCACTTTATAAATGAAGAAACTGAGGCAAGCAGAGCCCAAGAATAGCTGGAGAACTGCAGAGCAGGATTCAAACTCAAGTCCAACTAATTTCTAACCACTACCCCTATAGTGCCTTGGGTTGCTAGCTATCTTTTTTAGGTCCTGTTACCCAACCAGGTGATAAGCTTATTTAGGACAAGAACCTGCCTTTAAACTTTTTAATAAAAC
The DNA here is from genome assembly GCF_057802395.1 of Ceratotherium simum simum. Lineage (NCBI taxonomy): Eukaryota > Metazoa > Chordata > Mammalia > Perissodactyla > Rhinocerotidae > Ceratotherium > Ceratotherium simum. Next base: position 85,063,760 of record NC_141900.1, read on the forward strand.
AATAGCTACTATTTATTGAGCATCTACTATGTGATACAAACTTTACATGCATTATTTCTATCCTCACAACAACTCTGTGTTTTACATATCATTTTCCCCACTTTACAGATTAAGAAACTAAGGCTCTAAGGGTTAATTAACTTGGCCATGGTGGTGGAGACAGGACAAGAACCCTCATATGGGTAGGCCAGTACTTACCCAGAGATGATGGCCAATACGGTTTGTAGTTGATAGATGAGAAAGCACAGGGCTATATTCATCCAAATCCTGTTATCTTCATCTAGCATGACCTTTAGACAATGACAGTGAATGGGGGGGGGAGGATTGTTGGAGAGGTGCCCATCTCTTCCTTCCAGCTGTGTGCAAATAAAAATTTAGAACTCACAATAAGCAGAGCCCAAAGGGTTATTGTGGAATTCCTGCGTTCACTCACCAAACATAGGCTACTAGGGACAAAGTCCCTCACTGGGAATTTTTGTAGTCCATGATCCAGATAATGTAACACTTATGTTTTCTATATGCCAGGCACCGTTGTCCAGGCTTTACACAGATTAACTCATTTAATTTCCAGGTAAGCACTATTACTATTCCATATAACAGCTGAGGAAATCAAAGTACAGAAAAGTTAAAGGATTTGCCCGAGGCCCCCAACTAGCAAGCGGTGGCGTTTGGGACACCAGGCAGCATGACTCAGAGCTTGAGCCTCCCTAATAACAGGGCGCGAGAAGAGTCACTGAGTAGAGCACAAAAACAAATGAAACTCTAGTACTATAATGAAGGACCAAAAATTCCCGCGGGCTGAGGAGAAAAGTTCGTTTCCAAGTGCCTGCCTGCTTGTCAGCACGTCTCCACCCCCAACTTTCTCCTTTCCCGGCTTCCCCGCTTCCGCCTCCACTACTGAAGACAGAGAGCCCAGAAAGTAGGGGAAAGGTCGCAGTTAGGATTTGGCTCCTCCCTTCTCGCTCGTTCAGTCCCTTTTTGGTGTAGCCCGCAGAGCCTTGGGGGCTCTCGGGTTCTCGCCCATCCAGCCCAGGGGCACTTGACCCGGTCACGCGGACCCGCCTAGAGTCACTTGCCCCGGAGCCTTGGCCCACTCCCCTCCACTTCCTCAGGAGGAAGGCAATGAAACCACCGACAGCCTTCCCTTCCACGGCGTGGATGTTCCTTCCCAGGGGCCTCTCCACTCCAGTGTCTCCCCAGGACTCTAATTGCTGAGATCCGCCGGGTGCTCTCAGGACAGAACGTCTACATTTCTTTGGTTTGGGGGAAAAGGAGAGGATGCTTAGTAAGGCTTCCCGGCCCCTAAATCTAGGCATAAGGCTGGACTGTGATCTCTTCGCTCTTTGGTTCAATCTGAAAGTATCCTTAAAAATCATCTAGTGGCCACATTTTAGATAAGAAAACTGAGGCCCGATAAGTATAAAGTGAGTTGTCCATAAGTAGTCAGGCGCAGATACCAGGGCCACATGAGTATTTCACATTTTCTTACATAACATGACACACTTTAAGCAGAACTTAACGTGATGTAAAAGGGCCTCACCATTCCAGACATATCGATGGCAAATTAAACCTCAGGACTTGGAATGGAGGGTGGGGGTGACGTCTGGAATCTTAGTACTTCTAGTAAGTGAAACAAAGTCAGCTCTTCAGTCCCTGGAATGGAGAAAACTGGCGGGGGTGGGGTGGGGTGGGGGGTCTGACGCCCTCGGACAATCTGTGCTTTGATGAAATCTCTGGTGAAGAACCCACCCTCCACTGCCCGGACTTCATCCCGCCCAGTATGAGGGCCCTTGGATTGGGGCACCTCAGCTGTGTATTCCATCAACTTGGTTGGGGGGAAATGAGCTTTCTGATTCCTTCAGAAGTCTCCTACAACAGGAAAAGGCAGCCGAAGCTAACACACACGCTAGTCCCACTGCCGAACTCAATGACTCAGAGCCACACCCGGCGAGTTTTTTGAAACAGCTCTGACGTCACACACCGCGCGCTACCAAGGACCCCCGACTGCCGTGGCCTGGGGGCGGGGCCGCGGACGTGCGTCGGGGCGAGTACTGCGTGCTCCAGTGCGCGTGCGCGGGCTCCGGGGCGGGCTGGTGACTATAAGCGGGCGGTGCTCCTCTGCGTAGTGGTGCTGCCTGCGGTTTTGTCTTCTGAGCGGAGAGGGTTGTGACCTCGCCCTGCTTGTGAGCTGAGTTTCCTCCCGACCCCTGCACGACGCGCTGTTACAGCGAGCGGTCCACTCCCGGCCGTTCCTGCTGGAGGTGAGCGGCCCTATGGGCTTCCCCGACTCCCCGGCCCCATCTCCTGGGCTGCCTGGTGGGTCGGTAGCCTCGTTCCCGGGCTGGGGCTGCGCCGCCTGGAGCTTCCCTCCTGGCTCCGCCCCCACCCGCGTTCCCACTCGGCAGACCCAGCCCTGCTTTCTCCAGAGGTGGCCCTGAGTAGAGTCCACGTGGCTCACCCCGTGCTTAGCAGTGCTGGGTTAGACCTCCATGCTATGCTCTCCCAAAGCATCCTTAGCATCTCCTTTCTATCACAGCGCTTGAGGTGTTCTGTGTGTGGTAACTGCCCGTTTTCTTGCCTGTCACCCCTAGACTGTAAGCCCCACGAGGGCAGGGTTCATGTCTGCAGGGCCCCCTGTGGCCCTAGTACCTTACAGAGTGCCTAACACATTGTGGCTATTCAGGGTGTATTTGTTAAATGAGTAAACTTGATAGATTTGACTCTCTTATAATTATTTTAACTTTCAAAAAGTTTATAATTAACTCGAACCTGACTGAGATGGGAGGGAAACTTCTAGGCAAGTTGCTTTCTCAAGGGCATGTTCTTATATCTCACTCCCCTCTACAAAAGGGCTCAGTCTTTACTTCGGGAAGGTTTCTGTTCCCTGGACTGTGGCACAGGGATTGTGCATTGCCCCTGGCAGGAGAAGTAAAAGTTTTAAGAATGGTCTTGAATTAGTCCAAGAAGCAAGACTGGCTCTACAACCATGGAGTTTAGACTGTAAATATACTTGGAGCTTCTGCTATGGAAGAACACCCACTGGTGCCTGTCTCCCTGACTGGCCGGCCCTCTCTTAGCTCCATGGGAAGACAGAAGGGTCAGTGCGAGATGCATGCATGTCCCAAAAGGCTATAGATTAACCTCGCCTTTCTTTCCTCAGGATCCAGAAGCCTTCCAGAAGCAGAAGACAGCTCTACCACTCTACAAAGGAGTGGGACCCTTTCAGCCATGAAGCGTGTATTGAACCTTTATCTCTTAGGTGTGGTGCTGACCCTGCTCTCTGTCTTCGTTAGACTGATGGAGTCACTGGAGGGCTTACTGGAGAGCCCATCGCCCGTGAACTCCTGGACCACCAGAAGTCGGCTAGCCAGCACACAGCCACCAAGGGCCTTCCAGACCATCCATCCGGAGAGGTGTGATAAGACCTCTCTCCGACGGCTATAATCTTGGAACACTGACTTAAACACGTCCAGCCAGGTGTCCCAGTTCCTGGGCAGGCAAGCTCAGCATCAGTGTTATCAGAGAACTAACTGTTACTAGGCCCTTGAAGGGCCTCCTCACCTGGAAAAAGAGCCTGTTTAATACACAAGTGGGAGTGGGTTGCCTATGGCTGTGGGATGGAGTGATCGCACTCCTCTGCCCCTAGTCTGCTGTATGCTTTGCTGTCCTTGGCAGCCTGGCTCTGACATCTCTTAAAAGGGGGGCTTCTGCTCAACTGCAGCTGTTGGAAGATGGTGTTGTTTTCAACTCTACTTCCTAAACATCTGGCAAGAGTTCCTTTGGACTTGAGTGTCTTATGGTCAGTTTATTTGGTGGTCAGCTTCTCTTCCGTGAGAGCTCCTCTGTGCGTGGATAACAGTTGAAGAGATGTGTGGGTTGGCTGTAGGGAGGGGGAAGACATTCAATGTCCAGTTCTCATTGTTTTACATTTTTAAGTCCTTCCTTCAACGTAGTGTGGATGTGTGTATATTGGTCTGAAGGAGGCAGTGAGATGACAGAGCCTGCTCAGGGCATTATGGCCACCATGTGGCTTAAGTGAATTTTTCTAATGAAATAAAATTGCATATATATTTCCACTGTGTGTCATGTTGACTTCTGCCCTTGAAATTAGTGGTAGGGAAGGATCTTAATTCGTAGATCTGAGGTTTAACATCTTAAAACTTTGGAGCAGGAAAGTGCTTAAAACACTTTGTTTAAAATATAAGGTAAATAGGGGCCGGCCTGGTGGTGCAAGCGGTTAAGTGCGTGCGCTCCGCTGTGGCAGCCCAGAGTTAGCCGGTTCGGATCCCGGGCGCACACCGACGCACTGGTTGGCAAGCCATGCTGTGGTGGCATCCCATATAAAGTGGAGGAAGATGGGCACGGATGTTAGCCCAGGGCCAGTCTTCATCAGCGAAAAAAGAGGAGGGTCTCACCAAAAAAAATATATATATATAAGGTAAATAAACCTCAGAATTTGGAGGCAGGAGCAGTTGGGTCTGCCCTGTGTGAACTATTTGTCTGAACCTAGGCCAAGACTATTACAGTCCTCTCTTGACTCTGTCCATCTCTAAAGAAAAAGATGATTTCTTCCGGCCCCCTCACCTCAGTCTCAGGGAAAGAGGACTATCAGTCCAGTAGGCCTTGGCTTGTTTCTTCTGGCCTCTTAACCACCAGGGTAGGATGACTACTCAATTCTGATTGTTCTCCAGGTCAGCTGGTAAAATGTCCATACCTCACAGATGATTGTTTCTGCTTTTTGCCAGACCTAAGCAGCTTGGCCTTTCCACAAAAATGGAGAGTTTTTTTTTTTTTCCCTTGGTTTATCCACCACTCACTTTGGCCAGTGATTTGGGCATCACTTTTATTTATTCCACTGTGGTAGTCATTAGTGCTGTTTACCAAGTATTTCCAGGTTCCCAGCTTTTGGGCTCTCTGGTCCTTTGTGGTTGACTGGGCATATGTGACTCATCTTTTGGTAGCATAGAACTCTCAAAATACAGCTGGCATTTTATCTCTGATTTCAGGCAGTTTTGTGCACCAGTAGCTATCCTTTTCTTGACATGTTTTTTAAATTTGATATATTTTATCATTCTCATGCCTCTCTGACTAATTTGGGGTATTTTGAACTTGTAATTGGAGAGCTGCACCTTAAGTCTCTTCCTCAAGCAGTTTAGTTTAATTGAAGTGATGTACTGGGTGCCACAACCTTAATGAGGTTTTTGCTCTAAGACAATTTAAGCTACTCGGGTTTCAACAACAGATGTGATGACCATACCATTGTTTTGATTTTTCCTATGAGTAGGGTGACTAGCTGTCCCTGTTTGCTTGGCAGAGGGATTTCCTGGGATGCAGGACTTTTTTGGTGCTGAAACTGGGACAGTCCTAGGCAAACTAGGATGGTCGGTCACCCTACCTACAAAGCTAAGTTTGAATTGACATTTGTCATTCCAAACATTTCTCAATTTTGTCTATTACCAATTAGAAATGAGAAGCAGTTGCTTTTGTGAGCCCTGCAAGCCCATTGATTTCTGTAGTCTCTCTAGATCCCTTATGCCTGCTTGCAAGCTGGCCAGTTCTCATCTGAGCTCTTCTTGTGGTGCATTGTCAATGGCAACTAACAGTATCCAATTCATGCTGCTAAAATTCTGTTCTGACTCTCCTAACTTAGATAAATTAGATAAAGTATGTCCTCTAAGTTACTGCAGGCAACAGATTTACCAAATACCTGGCTACTGTATAACATGGGTTGCCATCCTTCCAGCCTCCAGTAAGATCTTTTTGCTGCCCTCCAAGTAAGTTAATGTCATATATACTAGGGTTTTTTTTTTCACGAAATATGCAATACTGCCCCTTTAGATTCCAATCTCCGTATTAGTCAAGGACATATTAGGTTAGGTTATACTGCAGCAACAACCCTGAAATCTCAGTAACTTAGAACAGAACAATTGCCTAAGGGTGCCCTCCTGTGAAGCAGAATTGGAGCCTAATCAAAGAATATTCCCTTCCCCCAGGATAAGAGGCCTTGATCACATCTGCTCAGTGGAACATGGTAATCACTAGGCTGCTGTGTCTCCGTTCTTCCCTTTCTCCCCACTGCATTTATCCTGTCCGTATTCCACCGTTATATGTTAGATGTGTAGGGGCACATGGCTTGTCTTTTTCGTTTATAGATCTCCATTTGAAGCCACATATGAAACTGGTATAAAAACTATGGTGCGTCACTCAGATTCTTGAATTTAAACTTGATGTTGTGGCTGAATGGAGTTCTTGGGTTGTCTCCTTTGGGGGAGGTGTGGTGAATGTATTCCTCCTGCAGGAGAGATAGTGAACTGAATGATTATTGTCTAGAAAGGTCATTAGTTGTAGTCGTTAATGTTCTCCAAATATTTCTGCCCTTGCCTTCCAAGCACATGATAGAATCGCACTTCCTGACGCCTTTCTGGTTGGATGGGGCCGTGAATTCTGGGCAATGAGTTGTGAGTTGTGAGTAAAAGTGACTTGTGCCAATTCTAGGTTGGAGCATTTTATTTATTTATTTTTTGAGGAAAATCAGGCCTGAGCTAACATCCATGCCAATCCCCCTCTTTTTGCTGAGGAAGACCGGCCCTGAGCTAACATCTATTGCCAATCCTCCTCCTTCTTTTTCCCCCCCTTTTTCTCCCCAAAGCCCCAGTAGATAGTTGTATGTCATAGTTGCACATCCTTCTAGTTGCTGTATGTGGGATGCCACCTCAGCATGGCCGGACAAGTGGTGCATCGGTGTGCACCCGAGATCCGAACCTGGGGCGCCAGTAGCCAAGGGCGCCCACTTAACCGTTAAGCCACGGGACCGGCCCCCTTTTTTTTTTTAATTTGCCCTTTTATTTTTTGGTTTTTTTTTTTTTGGTAGGGAAGATCAGCTCTGAGCTAACATCCATGCCAATCCTCCTCTTTTTGCTAAGGAAGACTGGCCCTGGGCTAACATCCGTGCCCATCTTCCTCTACTTTATATGGGACGCCATCACAGCATGGCCTGGCAAGTGGTGCGTTGGCGTGAGCCGGGGATCCGAACCCGGGCTGCCAGCAGCGGAGCACATGCACTTAACTGCTACGCCATGGGGCCGGCCCCAGGTTGGGGCATTCTAGCACTGGTTCAGAAACCTCCAAAACTCTCTTATTCATTCCACCACAGTGACCAGCAGTGCTCCAAGCGGAACTATTCCATTAGTGTAGGTTGTGGAGTGAGCGTGCCGTGGAACAGAGCCCTCAACTGGTCTCTGATGAATGTGCAGTGTAAATGAGAAATAACCCTTTGTGGTGTTAAGCTACTGAGGTTTGGGAGTTTTTTGTTACTGCAGCGTAATTTGGCCTATCCTAACTGACACATTGCTTACAGCACCTACTGGGTGCCAAGTGTTGACTAAGATCTCATCTTTACCTACCTCAGATAACATACACGAGATAGTAGGGGGAGAAGCATGTAAACAAATAAATAATGTTTCATGGTTCTGTGATAGAAATATGTGTATTGGACAGTGGGTACATAGTTATTTGCAGGCAGGAGGTGGATGTTAAGGAAAAGCTTCTTAGAGAATCTGGATTTTTGAAAATAAATAGTTGGTCAAGTTAGGAAAGAGTTTTCCAGTAGAGCGAATATGTGAGCAAGGGCATGGAGATGAGCCTAAGCACAGCATATTTAGAAAACTGCAAGTACAAATTTTAAATCCCTATTAAAATTTGTAGCTTGAGGCCTTAACTCTGGTGACATCTGGTGGAAGCTAAGGAAGAAGGAAATACTTGAAATATACGCTGTGGAATGCTTTCTGGATGTGAAGGGCTCTGCCTCTAAAGCTTAAGGTAGATAACAGAATATTAAGGGTTGGAAGATATAATCTCGTCTAGCACTGTCCAATAAAAATATAATGCAAGCCACATATATAACTTAAAATTTTCTAGTGGTCACATTAAAAAGTAAAAAGAGGGGCTGGCCTGGTAGCGTAGTGGTTAAGTTCACGCATGACGGCCCAGGGTTCGCAGGTTCAGATCCTGGGCGTGGACCCATGCACCGCTCATCAACCCATGCTGTAGAGGTGTCCCACATACAAGAAGTAGAGGAAGATTGGCACAGATATTGGCTCAGGGACAGTCTTCCTCAAGCAAAAAGGGGAAGATTGGCAGCAGATGTTAGCTCAGGGCCAATCTTCCTCATCAAAAAAAAGAGAAAAAGTAAAAAGAAACAGGGAAAGGTATTATTTAGTTATTTATTTATTTTTGTTGTTGTTGTTGAGGAAGATTAGCCCTGAGCTAACATCTGTGCCAATCTTCCTCTATTTTGTATGTGGGTGGCCACCACAGCGTGACTGACAAATGGTGTAGGTCTGCGCCCAGGATCCAAACCCACGAACCCTGGCTGCTGCAACAGGGCGTGCTGAACTTAACCACTACGCCACAGGGCTGACCCCAGGAAAAGGTATTTTTAACAAATTTTATTTAACCCAATATATTAAAAATATTATTTCAACATGTAATCCACATAAAAAGTTATTAGACATTTTACATTCTTTTTTGTACCAAGTGTGTATTTGTATTGGTGAGTATTTTACACTTACAACACATCTCCATTTGGATCAGTCACATTTCAAGTGCTCAGTAGTCACATGTGGCTAGTGGCTACTATATTGGATGGTGCAGATCTTTTCATTTTACTACAGAGGAAACAGAAGGAAACTCAGTAATTAGACAATATCATTGAACTAATTGGTGGTCGATTCCCGGTATGCAGCTCTTTGTTCAATATCATGATTTTTTTTCTTTTTCAAGGAGTCTTCAAAATGCAGTATAGCAAAATATGTCAATAATGAGCTTTTTCACCCCCGAGGTAATTTTTGTGTGGGCACATGTGAGATTTGTTTTTTTCTAAGAAAACCTATTGTAAAAAAATAAAAATCAGAAAATGGATATAACTTACAATGTTTGCATGCTGCTTTGCCCATATACCATCAATAATGTCTACAGACTTGAATCGCTTTATATAGCAAACATATACCCACTTAATAACTCATAATTCATCACTTGAACATTAACTGTTTTTATTATCACGTTTTCTTCTAGACTTGTCCCTATACATCAGGTATTTCTATATTGTAATAGTATGAGTGCAATTTGGACTCTTTTTCCCTTTTTACTTTATGAGATGCAGAATTAATTGGTAAAAGCAGGTAGTTTTATGTAATCTAAGAATTCTATGGGCTGGCCCTGTGGCTTAGCGGTTAAGTGCGTGCGCTCCGCTACTGGCGGCCCAGGGTTCGGATCCCGGGCGCGCACTGACACACTGCTTCTCCGGCCATGCTGAGGCCGTGTCCCACATACAGCAACTAGAAGGATGTGCAGCTATGACATACAACTATCTACTGGGGCTTTGGGGGAAAAAAAAAGAGGAGGATTGGCAATAGATGTTAGCTCAGAGGCGGTCTTCCTCAGCAGAAAGAGGAGGATTAGCATGGATGTTAGCCCAGGGCTGATCTTCCTCACAAAAAAAAAAAAGGGGGGGTTCTAAATTGGAGGACATTATGGTCATAAGACTTACTAGAATTAGAATAGTGTGCTAATATGTATGTAAGAAGGGACAGGAAAAGTTAAATGTACTATATTGGCATAAATATGTATAAACATTCTCTAAAATGATAAACAAGAAAATAACAACACTGGCTTCATTTTGGGAGAAGGACAGTGGGGACTGAGCCAATCATTGGGGTGGGAAGTAGACTCTTCACTGTTCCCCTTTTGATACTTTTTGATGTTGGTACCTTGTGAATGTATCATTAAAATTTTTATTTTTAAAATGCTTATAATCAACCTTTTCCTTTTATAATTTCTATTTTTAAAAGCTTTCTGAAATTTTGATTGGGATTTTATTGAATCTACAGATCAATTTGGGATAAATTGGCATCTTAATATTGAATCTCCCAGACCATGAACAGTATCTCTCTCTTTCTGTTGTTGTTGATAAGGAAATTTTTGTCTGTGTTCTGTAGTGCTGACCTGTGGTCTATTGCTTTCTTTTCTTGCATTGTCTTTATCTGGTTTTACTAATGCTGGATTGATGAAATGGGTTGGGAGCTGTTTCCTACTCCATTTCCTGAGTTTGTATAAGATTAATATTGTTTATTACTTAAGTGTTTGATAGATTCCTCCAGCAAAGCCATATGGGCCTAGAGTTTTGTGTGAGACATTTAATTAAAAATTCAGTTTCTTTTATGAATATATATATATATATTATTTTTCCTAAGTCTGTTTTTAAAAAGTCAGTTAAAGTTTTTCCTAAGTCTGTTTTAGTAATTTTTCTGTGACGGCATTTATATAGAACATCTAAGTTGTCAAATTCTTTTTATTTTATTTTTTTGGTGAGGAAAATTGAGACTGAGGTAACATCCATTGCCAATCTTCTTCTTTTTGCTTGAGGAAGATTATCACTGAGCTAACATCTGTGCCAGTCTTCCTCCATTTTTTTGTATATGGGATGCCACCACAGCACGGCTTGATAAGCAGTGCGTAGGTCCGTGCCTGGGATCTGAACCTGCGATCCCTGGGCCGCCAAAGTGGAGCATGTGAACTTAACCACTACACCACCAGGCCAGCCCTAAGTTGTCAAATTTATTAGCATTAATTTGTTAAAACTATCTCCTTATTATACTTTTAAAATCCATAAGATCTGTAGTGATGTCCCCTCTTTTTTTTCCAGATCAGTAATTTGTGTTTTCTTTTTTTCTAGATCATGCTAGCTACAGGTTTCTCAACTTTTATTAATTTTATTGCTCTTTTTAAAAATTTTAACTTTTGGTTTCATTAATTTTTCTCTGTCCATTTTCTTTTTTTTTTTTTTAAAGATTTTATTTATTTATTTTTTCCCCCCAAAGCCCCAGTAGATAGTTGTATGTCATAGCTGCACATCCTTCCAGTTGCTGTATGTCATAGCTGCACATCCTTCCAGTTGCTGTATGTGGGACGCCGCCCCAGCATGGCCAGAGAAGCAGTGCGCGCCCGGGATCCGAACCCGGGCCGCCAGCAGCAGAGCGCGCGCACTTAACCGCCAAGCCACGGGGCCGGCCCATCCATTTTCTATTTTATTGATTTCTGCTCTTTATTATTTTCTTTCTTCTGTTTAATTTGTTCTTTTTTCTACCTTTTCTAGATGGAAGCTGAGATTGTTGGTTTTTGGACTTTCCTTCCTTCTTCTTTAACCACATAAAGGTATAATTTTCCCTCTGAGCACTGCTTTAGTTGCATCCCACAAAGTTTGATATGTTGTTTTCATCTTATTAAGTTCAAAATATTTTGTAATTTCCCTAGTGATTTCTTCTTTGAGGATGGGTTATTTAGAAGTGTGTTGTTTAATTTCCAAATACTTTGAAAATTTCCAAATATCTTTCTTTATTGATTTCTAATTTAATTCCATTATGGTAAGAAAACATACCCTATATAATTAAGATTTGTTTTATGGCTCAGCATATGTTATATCTTGGTAAATGTTCAATGTGCACTTGAAAATGATGTGGATTCTGCTATTGAAGTGTTCTGTGTCACTTACATAGTCGATAGTGTTATTCAAGTCTATATCCTTATTGGTTTCTATCTACTTGTTCTATGAATTTCTGAGAGAAGAATGATGAGATATCCAACTCTAATTATGGATTTGTCTATTTCTCCATTTAGTTCTATCAGTTTTTGCTTCATATCTTTTGAAACATAACAAACCAAGAAGGATTGTTATGTCTTCTTGATAAATTGACCCCCTTTTTTTTTTCTTTTCTTTTTTTCTTTTTTTTTTTTGTGAGAAAGATCAGCCCTGAACTAACATCTGCCAATCTTCCCCTTTTTGCTGAGGAAGACTGGCCCTGAGCTAACATCCGGCCAATATTCCTCCACTTTATGTGGGACACCACCACAGCATGGCCTGACACGTATTGTGAAGGTGCGCGCCTGGGATCCAAACTCGGGCCGCCAGCAGCGGAGCACGTGCACTTAACCGCTACGCCACGCGGCCGGCCCCCCCTTTATTTTTTTAAAATGTCCCTTCTTATTTCTTGTATTTTTCCTTATCCTGAAATCTTCTTTGTATGATATTAATATAGCCACTCCCACTGACTTACGACTAGCAGCTGCATAGTTTATCTTAGTCTGTCCTTTTAACGTATATGTCTTTATATTTTAAGTGGATTTCTTGTAGATAGCATATAGTTGTGTCTGCTTCTTATATGGTCTGTCAATATCTAATTTTTAATTGGAATGTTTAGGCCATTTACATTTGTTTGTTACAGTAAGATTGGGTTTAAATCTACCATCTTGTAATTTTCTATTTTCCATCTATTCTTTGTGTCATTTTTCCTCTTTTCTTACCTTCTTTGGATTAACTGAGAATTCTTCTGTGTTCTATTTTATCTCCTCTTTTTTAATTTTTTATTAGCTATACCTCTTTGTTTAATTTTTTAATGATTCCTCTATTTAAAGTTTACAACAGATATCTTTAACTTTTTGTGTGTGTGTGAGGAAGATTAGCCCTCAGCTAACATCCATTGCCAATCCTCATCTACCTGCAAATAGTATTGTACCACTTGATGTATAATGTCAGAGCCATGCAACAGTACACCTTTATTTCTCCCCTCTCATCCTCTGTGCTGTTCTTGTCATATATTTTATTTATACATATGTTCTAAACCTGATGTTACATGTTACGTTGTTATAATTTTTTAAAGTCGATTATTATTTAAATAACTTTAAAAATTATATAGATATATATATTTAAAATTTTTTCTCACATACTTACAATTTCTAGAGCTCCTATTCTTTGTGTAGATGTAGGTTTATAGTTTTCACTACATTTAGAAATTTTCCAGCCATTATTTCTTCAAATATGTGTCTTTACCTCAGGAAGTAAATACTTATGTCTAAGACAGCCCTGACCACATGTCCACAACTCTGATCAGACTACTTTTAGAGCTACTAATGATTCTTCCAATATATAGCATATCTTGTACGTAGTTACTACTCAGTAAATATTTGTAGAGCCATATATAAGAAATTTCTTTAACATTTTTAAAATTTATTTATTTAAAAAGGGAATACATGCTTATAGTAAACACAGCCATGTGCCACGTAATGACATTTTGGTCCGTGATGGACTGCATATACGACAGTGGTCCCCTAAAGTTATAATGGACCTGAAAAATTCCTATTGCCTAGTCACATCGTAGCCATTATAATATCGTAGCACAATGCATTACTCACGTGTTTCTGGTGATGCTGGTATAAACAAACCTACTGCGCTGCCAGTCGTGTAAAAGTATAGCACAGATGTTTATGCACATATATAATACTTGATGATGACGATAAATGACTATGTTACTGGTTTATATATTTACTATACTATACTTTTTATTGTTGTTTTAGGGTGTACTCTTCCTATTTATTAAAAAAAGTTTACTGTAAAACAGTACGCTGTGCTACACCAGCAGCAGCCTCATACGTCTATGTTTACCGTGTCTCTTGATTGCATCATTTTCTCTTTGTTTGATTTAATCTCATGTTGTTTTATTCATCATGGCTTCTTAAGTGTGCAAAATCCACTGCTAATGTTGCCAATAAGAAGCCATGTTGAGTGACTACCTGGAAACAAAATTAAAAGTGATTAAGGACTACGACGGTGAAAAATCAGTGATGGTTATTGCTTGCCAGTCAGGCACGTCCCATTCCGCCATAGCTACGATCTTGAAGAACAAGAACAAAGTGACAGAAACTGTTAAAGTATCTGCTTCATTGAAGGCAACGAGACTAACAAGAATTTAAGAAGGGCCTATATCAGACATGGAGAAACTTCTAATGACCTGGATTCAAGACCAGACACAAGCGAATGCCTCTCAGCACCATGACAATCACAGCCAAAGCGAAAAGTTTGTTTGTGATGTTGAAAAAAAAGGCTGGACCCGACTACAATGTTGAATTTACTGCTAGGTTGGAGTGGTTTAAACAATTCAAGAATCGTTGTTTACTACATAATGTGAAAATGAGTGGTAAGTCTGTGAGTGCTGATATGAAGGCAGCTGAAGAATTTTTGGAAACTCTAGATAAGCTGATTGTGGAAGAAAATTACTTGCCAGAGCAAATATTCAATATGGGTGAAACCTCCCTATTCTGGAAATGGATGCCTGAAAGGACTTTCATTTATAAGGAAGCCAAGTCAATGCCAGGTTTCAAGGCTTTTAGGGACCGGATAACAGTCTTGCTTGGGGGCAATGTTGCAGGCTACCAATTGAAAGCCTTTGTGATCTGGCACAGTGAGAACCCCAGGGCCTTCAAGCATATCAGTGAGCACACACTGCTACTGTACTACAGGAGCAATAAGAAGTCATAGATGACCCACCTCCTCTTCCAAGATATCCTCCTGAATTGCTATGCCAGCAAAATGGAGAAGTACTGTTGGGAGAAGAATATACCTTTCAAGATTTTACTTATTGTTGATAGTGCTCCCAGACATCCTCATTCTATTGGTGATCTTTATCCCAATATCAAAATAGTGTTTCTCTCCAAACATCACGTCTTTGATCCAACCAATAGATCAAGGAGTTGTTAAAACCAGCTTTTAAGGCCTACTACCTGAGACTGACCTTTGCCCAGGCTATTGCTGCAACTGAGGAAGACACTGATGCAATTCTGGAAGGATTACAACATCTATGACTGCATCAAGAACCTTGCTTGGGCTTGGGGTGTGTCACAAGGAGTGTATGAATGGCATCTGAAGAAGAAGCTTAAGGGGTTCCTCCATGACATCAAAGGATTTGCAAAGGATGGGGAGGTTGCAAAAATCAAAAAGTCTGTGGTTGAGATGGCAAACAACTTGAATCTGGGTGTAGATGAGGATGACATTGAGGAGCTCATAGAAGTGGTTCCTGAGGAATTGACTAACGAGGGATTGTTGGAACTGGAGCAGGAACGCATGGCTGAAGAAGAGGCAAGAGAAAAGGAAACTGCAGGAGAAGAAAAAGAAAAACCCCCAAGAAAATTCACAGTGAAGTGGTTTGCAGAAGCTTTTGCAGACCTCAACAAGCTCCTTAAAAAGTTTGAAAACATGGAGCCCAACACAAAAAGGTTTTCATTAATAGGAATGTTCATGGTACATTATCTGCTTACAAGCAAATCTATGATGAAAAAAAAACAAACCAAGCAAATCACGCTTGATGTCTTTCTGAAAAGAGTGACACCTCCTCAAGAAGAGTCTCAGGCAGGTCCTTCAGGAGGTGTTCCAGAAGAAGGCATTGTTATCATAGGAGATGACAGCTCCATGCGTATTATTGCCCCTGAAGACCTTCTAGTGGAACCAGATGTGGAGAGGGAAGACAGTGATATTGATGTTCCTGACCCTGTGTAGGCCTAGGCTAATGTGTGTGTTTGTGTCTTTCTTTGTTTTTGTTTTTTTTTTTCCTGAAGAAGATTACCCCTGAGCTAACATTCAATTCCAATCCTCCTCTTTTTGCTGAGGTAGATTGGCCCTGGGCTAACATCCATGCCCATCTTCCTCTACTTTATATGGGACGCCGCCACAGCATGGCTTGCGTAGGTCTGTGCCTGGGATCCGAATCTGCGAACCCCAGGCCACCGAAGCAGAGTGTGCAAACTTAACCTCTATGACACTGGGCCAGCCTCTGTGTCTTAGTTTTTAACAGAAAAGTTTAAAAAGTAAAAAAAAAATTAAAAATAGAAAAAAGCTTACAGAATAAGGATATAAAGAAAAAATGTTTTGTACAGCTGTACACTATGTTTGTGTCTTAGGCTGTTATTACAAAAGAGTCAAAAAGTTAAAAAAATTAAAAAGTTTATAAAATAAAAAAGTTACAATAAACCAAGGTTAATTAATTATTGAAGAAAGAAAAATATTTTTTTATAAACTTGGGGTTTCCTAAGTGGACAGTGTTTATAAAGTCTACAGTAGTGTACCGTAATGTCCTGGGCCTTCACATTCACTCACCACTCGCTCACTGACTCACCCAGAGCAACGTCTAGTCCTGCAAGCTCCATTCATGGTAAGTGCCTGATACAGGTGTACCATTTTTTATCTTTTATACCGCATTTTCACCGTACCTTTTCTATGTTTAGATACACAAATACTTACCATTGTGTTAAAATTGCCTACAGTACTCAGTACAGTTTGAGGTTTGTAGCCTAGGAGCAATAGGCTATACTGTATAGCCTAGGTGTGCAGTAGGCTATACCATCTAGGTTTGTGTAAGTATACTCTATGATGTTCGCACAACGACAAAATCGCCTAATGACACATTTCTCAGAATATATCCCCGTCATTAAGCGATGCACGACTGTAATTCAAACAGTACAAAAAAGTATACTTTGAAAAGAAGTCTTTTTTTTCACCACAGTTACCAATGCCCTCCCCCTCCTAAGGCAACCATATTTTTCTCCTCCCAGAGATTGTCTGGACGTGTTCAAGGATATATGGGTATATATCCTTTTTTTATTCCTTTACCCAAGTGATAGCATATTTTTAAGAAATAAGTCTTGGTATCGTTCCATATCAGTATATATAAAGCTGCCTTATTCTTTTAATGGCTACAAAACATTACATGATATGGATGTATCATAATTTATTTAACTGGTGCTCTGGTGATGGACATTTAAGTTGTCTCCAGTATCTGGTTATTGCAAACAATGTTGCAATGAATATTCGTCTGCTTACTTAAAATGAGAGCCTACTGCACAAGTAAGCGAGGTACTCCAGCACATGGGGCCATGCTGATGTTCTCTGTGTCATTTAAGTTTTTGGTTTATGTGCTACAACACTGTAAAAGAAACTTCCTATTTCTTTTACAAGGAAAGGAGAAAAAAATGTCAAGAACGGAAAGTAGTGTGTTAAGAAAGCAAAAGTAATAACCTTGCAGGTTGTTTGACTGTTTGAATTTCTGATGTTATAGACTTTGTATCAATAAAAAAGACAAAGGTTAGTTTTCTCTTCTAATGAGCAAGTCTTAAGAAGAAATAAGCCCAATGAGAAATAAGCTCCTGCTTCTGATGTAACAGCTTTGGGGAATGGGAAGCAGGCCTCCCAGCCAGGGGAGAAACACAAAGAGATTTAACCCCTCAACTTCATGCAACCTGAAGAAGTCCAGTCTGAGTGGAAGTTTCTTGTCCTGGTACCAGGGATAGGAGATGCAGGAGGAGAGGAGGAGTTGGTGCCACTACAGTGGTGTACAGTGAATGTTTAACAACCAACCAGGTCTCCTACGGGGGAAAAAAAAAAAATATATATATATATATATATATATGCATACATATAAGTATATATGTTTTTCTTAATAAATTTTACTGACATGTATAGCACACAGTTTATAAATAACAAAATGTACAATGCTTTTTATTGTAAATTTCATATAGCCAATTGATTCTCACAGAAGGCTTCCATTGATTTTTGTCAAACTCTTGTATTCCTAGCCAACCTATGCAGCTGACAAACAAGGGTAGTTCCTACCTGAATGTTGGTTGATTTTTCCACTTACATCAATGAATAAGGCGGAAGTGAAATAGCAAAGTTGGATATTGTAGCTTTACATGTTCGTCAATGACTTAAGCAACTTCTTTGCTAATCAGATAATAGCTTTCAAATACTGGAAGACTATTTCCTCAGATTCTTTTGTGCCCACAATATAACAGCTACAGACACACTTTTGAGTTTAATCTGCATCATTAACATTTTCTTTATCACTTTAGTCTAGACAATTAGCCTGATTTGTAGCATTTGGTGATTTCCATGGTGTAAATAACTCCCAATATGGCTGGTTTCAAGATAGTGACCAACAGGCAGTTCCTGAACACACAATGAGAAGAGATATGCAACAGTAGCCATCATTATATGGTATTTCTACCATGTGGATACAATAGATACAAATGTCCTGAAGGGTGTAGAGAGCAGTAAAATGTAAATAAGAAGTGATAAGTTTGGGTTATTTATTACCTTTGTTTCTTATGTAATTTATTTAATTGTAAGTTTATATAATTAAATTTTTAATAATGGTTGTGTTTAACAACTGGCCTGTAAAGTTCCTGAAAATTTAACAATCAGATCTCGTGATCTTTTTTGCGCTGGCTCCAGTATACCACTGTGCCACTAATTCTTCCTTTGCCCACTGGTTCCAAATAAAATCCTCTTTGCTTTGTTAACCACCTGGTGTTTAAACAAAAATTCTCATTTTATCCCATGAGATGGGGAAGGGAAGACTGTGGTGAACTGCTGTCCCCCAACCGAGCTCCACTGGCCAGGGGAGGGCCTGATTTTAGGTGAATGACTCACACTTACAGAAAAAGTTTGTGAGATGCTTCGCTGTGAGGGGGAAGATTGAAGGCTGAGGGTTTCCCAAGAGCCTTCTTTGCTGTTCTGGCCAGCTCACTGCTGTCTTGGCATAACCTTGGGAGAGTCATTGTACTCATGTTTGTGGGGGGATTGAGTGAAAAATGGAGTAGGCTACATTACTGCTAGTTTGTAGTGAGTAGGAAGAGGGAGAGAAAACCCTCCTCACTCCCAATCCTTTCTTTCCTCTTCTTTTTTTCCTTTCCTGTTGTTACCCATCACATTGCCTGATGTCATTCCTGCCATTGTGAGCTGACAGGCTCTCCCTGGCCTGCTGGACAGCCCACAAGTCAGGAGGGCAGGTGGAGCCGTGGAGCTGGGGGGAGCAGTGGTCACACCAACACCTGGAGTTGGGCTGGGTCTGCGTGGAGCCCCAGAGATGTTCCCCAGCCCATTCTTCCCAAGGATCAATGAATAAAATTAGGGGCCTTCCACCTGAGGTCAGGGAACCAGGCCCTGGAGTAGAACTTGGGGTGGAAGATGGCCTTCTTTGTCAACTGATTCATTCTCCAGAATTCAACCTCTTCTCCGACTCGGCGGTGTTTGAAAGCAACTTTATCCAGGTATCCTTGTGCAGCTCAGGGCCAGCTCTCTTTCTCTTTCCAAAACCTGTTTCTGGGGCTTGGTCCAAAAATGCTGTAGCCTTTGAAAGCCCTGGGGAAGAAAAAGAAGCCACTATGGCTAGAGAAATCAGAGGGTCTGGGTCCCAAGTTCACCTGTTTGTGCCTATAGGGTCATAGAGTTCCCTGCAGGTTGCGTGTTTTAAGGAAATAGAGTTCTACCCTGCAAAAGGAGACTTCAGCGCTCACTCCCAGGCAGGGTCCACAGGCACCCTCCTGGGGCCACTAGCGCAAACTGGTTAGAGGGGATGAAGGTAGCTGCCAGAATCCCTGCTCTGAAATCTAACCTCCTCTCTCTGGGATGGTTTAGAAACAGCCTCGTTTGAGAGCAAGGCCCCTGAATAAATTGGCCTTGGCCAGATTCTACCATCCCTCAAAGGGTGGTGATATGATGGATGGAAGTGAGCATTTGTGGCATGGAAAGCATGGAGCCACAGGGATATGGGGCGGTCATTTTAATATGTATGACACCTACCGAGGTGCTGCCTGTCCCTCTCTCGTGATCTGGCCGGAACCTGTGCACCTGTGCTCCCTTGCAGGTGTGGCATAACCAGTTAATAAGCAAGCTGTGTGTCGGGCAGGAGGTGCATAGAGAGATCAGATATTGTCCCTGGTCCAGAAGCTTATGAATTTGTAGGTTTCAAGGGCATGTTATAAAATGGTAACTGTTAAGAAAGCTCTATGTCAGATGGCTCGGACCAACTGATCCCTAAAGCATGAGCACAGAGAGTGGTGCCGAGGGAGTTCAGAGCACTCTCTCTGGATTTTGGCAGTTGAAGAAGGCTTCCCGGAAGACAGGGTCTTAAGCCATTCTTTGAGATATTGCTGAGACTTTCGTAAGTGGAAGAGTAGGGAGAGGATGTTCCGGGTAGAGAGACCGCAGGTACCTGGTGAAGGCAGGAGGCTGGAATGCTCAGGGAGGGTTTGCAGTCAAGAATCCATTTCATGGGGGCCAGCCCAGTGGCGTAGTGGTTAAGTACGCATGCTCCGCTTTGGTGGCCCAGGGTATGTGGGTTCAGATCCTGGGCGCGGACATACACACCGCGGATTGAGACGTGCTGTGGTGGCATCCTGCCTATAAAGTGGAGGAAGATTGGCACAGATGTTAGCTCTGGGACACTCTTCCTCACACACAAAATATATATATATATATATCCACTTGGTGTAGTTGAAAAGCCGTGAGGAGTTACAGGAGAGAGTGGGCAAAATTTGAGGTGGGTATTGGGCTTAATTTGGAGACCTCTTCACAGAAAAGCGAGCTACTCTCTGATGAAGTCCCCCAGAGTTCTAACAGCTGGTTCATGGCTCTGGGTGCTCCATGTCCCTGCACTGCCCCAGGGAGCAGCGTAGTTGGGCGATCAGCGGGCAACATGGGGACGCGCTCATTCCTAACACACTCTCGGTAGAGAGGGAGCAGTAACATGGGAGGTCCAGATTCTAGTCCAGAGATATGGATTCAGGATACCAAATTCTAGTCATTTCTATTTGGATGTGATTCTATTTTGGCAGCAAGTTTATTCTCTTAATAAGTTCTCTTTGGCCTAATATTAGAACTGTTTAGATTCTCTGGCTGGACACTAAGTGTCTCAGGCAGCAGGAAACTCAGACTGTGCCCAGGAGGGGGAAAGCCCGCCTGCTGAAGCTGACCCACGGTGGAGCTAACGTTTCCTTGAGATGATCCTCCCACACCATTATGCTGCACCCTCCCTCCCGCTCCTCAGCATCACCCTCACCTCCCTCACCTCTGAGCAGCATCACCCACAAACATTTATTTAGCACTTACTCTCAGTGTGTGCAGCCCTCTCTTTTTTGTAGTGGATATGAGTTTCATTCCACAGCATGTCTCCAAGAAATGTCACTTTTTTTTTCAAAATCAACATTCACTTTTCTTGGAGCACCATCTGGTCAGGTTTGTGGGAACTTAAATTTCAGTCATCCCTGGGGCTTTCCCCATGTCCCCAGTTCCACTAGGGGCTGTGAAATGATCCCGATGGTCTTACAAAGTCTAGAACATTGGGTGAAAGCCCTCTTGTCTTGGGAATATAGGGGTCACTCCTCAGATGTTTGTTACCCTGGTCCCTGTGGTTCCTTAGAGGCCACAGTTTTGGTGCTTCTCTGCCTGCCCTGGACAGTGAGGTGGGAGTGTCTTAGCTGAGACACGGTGCCCCAGTGCCAGGCATCCCGTCTCCCTGTCCTGACACAGCCCCGGGTGCTGCAACAGAACAGGTCGTTATTACACTCAAGACTCAGTAACAAGCTGGGCCCTCCCTCATCTTGGGGGAAGCTCCCCAAACCTCCCTCAAGTTGGACTGCCTGGGTCTTTCCCATTCAACAGCTCTTTCCTCACTCTCCTCCTCTTCCGGAACTTTCTTCACACAATCTCCCATCCAGACCATTGGAAACCTCTCCTGGTTTCCTCTATTCAAACCTCCTCTATTCAAGGCTGGAGGAATAACATTTTAATGCCACTCAGTTTTTCTTACTAGTGCATCCTTTTAAAACTAGTTAATGCAGAGGACATGAAGAAGGGCAATATAGCGTTCCTTTTGGCAATGAGCTTAAGTCTATTTGGGGAGACCTACAAAGAGGATGGATGCAGGTCATGGCCCCACCCAATGTTCCACGTGCCTGCAAGAAGCACAGGTGCTCCAAGCCCGTCGCAAGTTGAAGTGCCACTTTCTAGCACCTGTACCTTCCACCCTTGTCTTTTGCTTCTCTCTGACCCACATACCTGGGGCTGATTTCTAGGTCACTAAGCCCGGGAACTGGATGGATGTCTGTGAAGGGTCTACCACTGTGATCCTCGGGGTGACCTCCTCGGTGCCCTCCTTGCCACTCCCCAACATCCTCCTGATGGCCAACGTCACCTGGCCGCAGGGTCAGTCTTCCACTTGGAGCCCACCTGGTTCTGCTCCAGTCATCACCCTCAGCAGGTAAAGAAATGCTTGAGGGAGGGGCCAGAAGGGGTGGGATGACTGACTGCATGGTTTTGCCGCTGGACTTTAGATGAAAAGAAAGGACTGTGTTCTTTAGTGTATAAACTATGTAGAGTTCATTCATTCATTTAACAAATATCTATTTAGTATCTGTTTGTACCAAGCACTGTACTTGGTGCTGTGGGTAGAGCACCAGTCCCTGTCTCAGCCTAGTTTTTGAGGATATTGGCTTTTGCTTATTTTTCCTTTTGCTTATTTTTATTTTCTCTATATAGACTTACGGGGTTTCCAAAAAAAGGAGAAGGGTATGAAAGTCAAATGGGATTTTGAGGTGTTGAGATGGAAAAAAAAAATCGTGGTAGTATAGGAGACGTCCATCCTTCTCCTTACTCTTTCAACACAGTTAATCAGGATATAGGGAGAAGGAGACCTGGAAATGGAGTCAGAAAACCTTGGTTCCAGAAAACCTTGGTTCTACTTAAGAAGAACTAAATTTGGGCAAATCACTTAGCTTCTCTGAGCCTCAGTTTCCAATTCTGAAAAAGGTAATTAATAATACTTATCTTTCCTTCATCAAGGGGTTGTTGTGAGGATTAAATGAGATATTATATGTTGACCATCAGCCATTGTTACTGATGTGGGCAGATTCTTTAACAACTAAGGCCCTGGACCTCAGAGAAGAGTCAGTCTTAGTAACCATTCCTACTCTCAGACCACGAGCTTTCTCTCTTGGACATCCCCCAAGCAGAGGTGGGAGCCTAGTGAGGTTGAGCCAGGCTCTAGGTAGGCACCAGCATGGTTGATTAAAATCATGGGCTTCTCCACTGTGGGAATTTCCTGATTGTGTCCAGGATTCTCCCCCTGAAGTATGTGGAGCTGCGAATCTGCGACCGGCTCCAACGCATCCTGAGGGTTAGGACGGTGACTGAAAAGATCTACTACCTGAGGCTCCATGAAAAACATCCAGAGGCCGTGTTTCAATTCTGGATCCGCTTGGTGAAAATTCTGCAGAAAGGTCTGTCCATCACCACCAAAGACCCGAGAATCCAGTTCACTCACTGCCTGGTGCCCAGGATGCCCAGCAGCTCCACCGAAACAACAGTAAGTGGGCCCTCCCGCCAAGATCTGTAGAGTCAGGGGGGAAGGGAGGCATAGCGCCTTGTGGGGACTGGTGGATATTCAAGTCTAGTGAATTGACGAGCAGACTTCATTTTCAAGGGTCAATGATATGCACACACCCAATTGAGATCTACAAACATAGAAAGCAAATTAATTTAGTTTTCCTGAAAAAGAGCTATAAAGTACTTAACTCACATAAAAATGGTTTTCTATTTTTTTGCTGGTTTTTTTTTTTTCAGTGTTATAAAGGACTAATGCTCCTTGAAGAAAATGAAAAAATTACAGGAAAATCACCCCCACTTCTCTCCAGCCCCAAGCAATCACTTGGAACATTTTGGCATATTTCCTTCTAGTCTTTCATTTTAACTGAAGTTTTAATTTATATATTTGAGGACATTAAATATATATACATTTCTGAATGTTGCTTTTTTCAATTTAGCTTATATCATAAGCACTTTTCCATGTCTTTTAAAAGCTCTTCATACACATCAGTTTGATAATTTCATGCTATTCAGTTGTATGAACAAATTAGAACTTACTTCACCATTCCCCTACCAATAGACATTTAGAGTTATTTCTAACTTTTCATTATTGTAAAGGATGCTAAAAACAAGCATGCATGTCCACATTTCTGATTGTTTTCTCAGAATAGACTTTTAGAAGCAGAATTCAAAGGGTATGAACATTTTTAAGGTTCTTGATACATATTGCCAGATTATTTCCAGAAAGGTCATACCAAATTATACTCTCTATGAGTGTCTGTGTCACTGAATCCTTATCACAACTGAGAAGTATGAATTTTAATAAATTTTCTAATATGATAGCTAAAAAGGTGGCATCTTTGATTTTCAATGAGTTTGAGCATTGTTACATGTTTTTTTTGTTGTTTTTTTGCATTGTCTGTTATGTTGTTTGGCCATTTTTCTATTGGCATCCTTGTATTTTTCTAAATTGATTTGTAAAACAAAGCTTTTTATACATCAAGAATTTTAACCTTTTAATCACAAGCTTTTGCAAGTATTTCCCCCAAGGATTTGCTTTTCCCTTTCAAGTTATTTAAGATTTTTTTCTTTCCTTTGACACAGAGAAGCCTTTCCCAGGACCTGCTGAGGGTAGAAGCACAGGAAGGAAAAGCTCAATAGATTAGATTGCCTAAAATCTTCAGATTTCAGAATCCAAACACTTTCCCCCTCTCATTTAAGTTGTATGCTTCAGGTATGCCATCACTAACTTCGAAAGTCAGCTTGTACAGCTCTCCTGCTCTGGTTCTTAATGTTCCGATCTTGTGTTCTGGGCGGAATAGTCACAGCACCCCATCAGAGAGAGGAGGTGGTCCTGCCCCGGGCCTCGTTTTTGGTCTGATGATGCTAGGGCTTAATGTCTGAGGAACAGGTCCCCAGGGGTAGGCTGGAAGGCTCAACTGAGTGCCTTCAAGGTTCCGGCCCGAGGAGGCCAAGAACTATCAGGGAGCAGAGCTGGTCATCTGACTGTATATTTCTCCATCCAGCCTGAAAGCAGCCTCCCATCATCCTCCCAGCCCAGTGAAAGCTTCCTGCTGTCAGCAGCTGAGCAGACAAGCGGCAGTTTCTCACATCTCACAGGAAGGTCTCAGCTCACAGCAGACAGGTGGGTCCTCTGTGCAGGCAGCCCCGCATCCCTTCCTGCAGCAGAGCCATGGATGGGGTCAGTGACACCCTCTACCAGCCTATCTCAGTTCCTTCTTTTTATTCTAGACAGGTATGCACGTGACTTTTACCCCTCAACTTGATTGTAAGCCTGTCCTTGAAAACAGGGTCTGTGGCTGATTGATCTGAATATTTCCTAGGCAAACCCCAGTGTTTTCATATGGAAGGTGCTCAGTAAAAGGAATGAGGGATGAGTCAATTAATTCAAAGAAGGGTAAGCTAATAAAGCAGGCTCATGGGGTCAGATCCTATCGACTATCTCCAATCCTAACTCACCAAGGTCCCATGGGTAAGACAATCCCATGTTCTCTTTGCCTCACCTATCTCTTCTGTAAATGGACAGTACAGACAGTAATCCAAAAGGGAGACCATGACTGGCTACAAAGTTTTACTAATTTACTAAGTAATTGTATTAGACTCTTTCTGTAACAAGCAATAGAAACCCAAAGCAAGATTGTGCAACCAGTATGTTAAACAAATACAACTTGTAGGGTGTCACCAAAATGCAAATTTATTTTTGTCTTCCCTTTGTAATTTTTTCAGTGGGAGAAATTTTCCTCTTGCCCCTGGATAAAAGCTGGTTCTTGGGGCTGGCCCAGTGGCGTAGTGGTTGAGTTTGTGTGCTCCGCTTCAGCGGCCTCGGGGTTCACGGGTTCTGATCCCAGGCATGGAACCATGCACTGCTCACCAAGCTGTGCTGTGGTAGCGTCCCACATACAAAATAGAGGAAGATTGGCACAGATGTTAGCTCAGGGACAGTCTTCCTCAAGCAAAAAGAGGAAGATTGGCAACAGATGTTAGCTCAGGGCGAATCTTCCTCACTCTCTGGGAAGGCCCCATAGCAGATGAGCTCCCTCTTAGAACATAAAAGGTCCTTTGGTCCCTTTAAATTGCAAAAGCAGCATCCATCCTGAAATTAAAATGTTCAGTGGGTGAAAATTATCCAAACTCTGGACTGATCACACCTTTTCCCTTTTCTCAGCCTGGCCCCATATTAAGATGGCCTTTCATAGTAGGGACTGGGTTGTCACTCTTCTCTTTCTGTTTGCCTACGTTCAAAGCTGACTTTTTTCCTCTTAGGTTCTTTGGGTTCTTTAAAGTCCCCCTCATGCCCCCCCACCCCGACTGCAGCTCTGGTGATGCTGTGACACCTTCCTTGCATGTGGCCACCACCCCTCCTTGCGCCCTGGCTCTGCAGGAATCCGAGCCACCCAGGCACTAGTTGTCAGAGTCCCCTCACTCCTTAAGGGAGTCCTCTTGGGTGGGGTTTACGGTGGCTCCAGGCTGGCTCCTCGCTCTGATACAGTCCACCTCTGGTCCTCAGGAAATGCCCTCTCACACTTCGGCCACTGGAGAGGAGGACTGTGCCTCCTGGACACAGAAGCAACTCCTCTTCACTCCACCACCAAAGAAACCCCCTCTCCCATCTCTGCCACTCTCCATGTTTCCTGGGCAGGAGTTGTGCCCCTACCTACTGGGTCTCCCAGACCCCGGGGACCAAGCTCAAGCTCTCTGGGTGGTCTCGGAAGCCCCTGTTTTTCATTTTCGGGGGAAGAGGCAGCAGCTCTATACAAAGGACTCTCCACACATCCTCTCTGTTGGAGCTTTTATAGCCTCGCTCCGGGGCAGCGTCCCAGTGGTGGTCATGATGGTCAGTTCTCTCAGGTCACACTGTGCCTTGTATGTACTTTCCAGTCTTCTGTTTGTTTGTTCGTTTCAAGATAGTTTTCTTGAATTATAATGTAAATTTTCTTCTTTGGGTGCCCTTATTATTTGTATGTTGGATCATCTTTGCCCATCTAATAGATCTGTCACTTTCTCTTTCTTTTATATTCTTTAAACTCTCCTCCCTTTAGTCCTCTATCTCCCTTGAGGTGATATCTGCTTTCTTTGATCTTGTGTTCTTTATAGTTTAGGCTTCATTTTGGAAATAATTTTTTTTTCCTAAAAATGTCTAATGTTTGTCTCAACTTTATCACTTCCTCCATAAATCTTTAAAATTCTGACTTCTATTGTTCTTTCACGTAGTCTGTCATTTTCTTAATTTCTTTTAGCTCATTTTGAGATGCTAGGTTGCAGTTTCCATGTGTTTTGTAGGCACATCTTTTTTTTTTTTGCGAGGAAGATCAGCCCTGAGCTAACATCTGCCAATCCTCCTCTTTTTGCTGGGGAAGACTGGCCCTGGGCTAACATCTGTGCCCACTTTCCTCCACTTTATATGGGACGCCGCCACAGCATGGCCTGAAGAGCAGTGCCTCAGTGCGCACCCGGGATCCAAACCACGGGCCGCCAGCAGCAGAGCACGAGCACTTAACTGCTATGCCACGGGGCCGGCCCCTGTAGGCACATCTTTTTAATGTACTTTCATGGTCTGTAAGGATTTATTATGCTTCATATCCTCCTCCTTTCTTATATAATTTTGTGTGTGGTTTGATTATGATCCTTTACTGATGCTTATTTTTACGTGAAATGGTGTTCCTGAACCTTTGGGAAGGTGGCAGGCGTCCGGTAGCTTTCCGGCTTCTGCTCTAGAGCTCCCTCTTGTGTCGTTCTTGTGAAGTGTTTATGGCCCTCTTTGGCTGTGTTCGTCTCTCTTACCTTCAGCTGACCTCTCTCTTTGCTTTGCTTCTATTGTCTCTATCTTACTCAATTTGTTTGTTTGTTTGTTTTTTTAGGTGGACTGACTTTATAATTTTATTTATTTATTTTTTCCCCCAAAGCCCCAGTAGATAGTTGTATGTCATAGCTGCACATCCTTCTAGTTGCTGTATGTGGGACACGGCCTCAGCATGGCCAGAGAAGCAGTGCGTCGGTGCGCGCCCAAGATCCGAACCCAGGCCACCAGCAGTGCAGTGCGCGCACATAACCACTAAGCCACGGGGCCGGCCCTATCTTACTCAATTTGGATTCAGTTTCCAGTGGCTTTTCCTTAGCTTGAGGCTGTGTCCTGCAAGGGAGAGTGTTCTGATGGTTTTGAGAGTTCATAGGGCACATAACGCTCCAGCCCCTTCAGATTTCACCACGGACCCCTGGCACTTACGTCCAGTTTCCTTCTTAAGTTGGCCTGCAGCACTTTCTGGAGAGACTGTGGGAGATTTAGGAGCACTCCTGTTTTTAGGTACATCAGATACCCTGTTGCTTCTCTCCACTTCCTCTCACACAGATACTGATATCACATGGGTCTTGAGCTGTCTGGCGCTTATCTCAAACAGACTTTATCTCAAACATGTGGGACTCATATTCCCCCAAATTTTGGTGGGAGGGGGAGGTGGGGTGAGGAGTGACTCCAAAGCACCATTGTAAGTTTGCTTCTGTCAGGTGCCTCAAAGATGTTACTGGCTCAGGAGAAATCTTTTATACTAGTTTCTCAGCATGGGAGTTCTTGGACCATTTCATTACAGACCTCAAACCAGCATGAGGACAGGCCCAAAGATAAGAAATTTCAGAAGACTTTTTTTTTGACCCAGAATCCAGGTTGATATAGATGAGCTTGTGACCCTGGATGGATTTCGTTCTGGTGTAACTTTTTGCCAAGAATGTAGCTTTGAAAGTCCTGGATTTATATACTTAAATACTTCAGTTAGCTCCCCGTCCAGCTTGGGCCCTAGACCTTATCTCCTGTGTCAGAGGGCCATGAAAACCCCAGCCCTGGGTGACCAAGACTGGCAAGTCACTCAGGCAGCCCAGGTTCTGCTCACACTCACTTCGCCGGTCTTTAATTTTTGGCCCCTGGGATTCTTCTTTACTTCTTGTGAGTTCAACAATGCATTTAAAATTATACTTTTTATATTTTATCTAGCATTTCTAGGTGTGTTGTGGCAAAGAGGTTTTTAGATTATTTGGCCACATTGCCAATCTAGCTAAAAAACTCTAAAATTATTTTCACTTAAAAAAAAAAAAAAAACTCACTGCACTTATGTATGAATAGTTACAGTGTGAGTGATTTTTATTTTCTTTTTGGTGCTGTTTTATAGTTTCAAGCTTTTTCATTTAGAATAAATATGTATTTCACTTGGAATCAAAATTTAAAAAAAAAATTTTAGCCACACTGTGTGTTTTTCTAGACACACTAAGTGGTTGTGATTTTTTTTTTTTAAGTTGCTACTGTTTTGGAGAACTGTCTTAAGGTTTTCTTTGTGCTTAGGCTGATGCCGGACAGGTTATAGTGGGCATCAGACAGATATCCCGGTGGGTTCAGATTTTGCCTTGAGTCGTGACATGTTAGGTTCTCAACACATAAAAGCAATGCTTAAGGTTTGGAGGAGTGACTGTTTGACTTCAGCAGAGCAGGCCTTAGCTCCAGCCTCTCTCCCACTTGGCTTTCTCTCAGGTCACTCTTAGATACATCATACCATATGTACATATTGTCATGGCCTGTCATTTCCATGTTCACATCTGTGTTCAAGGCATTTGTGCTGGAAAAGACGTAATTAGAAAACAGTTTTTAAATTAGATTTTTAACAATGCCTTCTTTTTCTTCCATTGCTTTCAATGATTCCAAAATTCCTGGGCTCCAACAGAAACTCTGACACTGCCATTGAGATAGATGATTTCAACAGCTGCAAGACACTCTCACCTGTGGCATCTCCAGTCAATATGAATGTACCCATGAGAGCCACCTTGAGCCACAGCCTCTGGGAACAAGACAATCCGGAGGAGCACTTCCTTCAGACTCCTGTAGCCAGTGCCCTTGGACAGAACTTTTTGGGACCCTGAGATGGAGCTAAAACGTGGCGATCTTCCCTGACTTTATTCAGTCACTTGCTACAACCTCCTATAATGCTGTGTTCCCATTGTGGGCCAAACTCCATGAGAGAGGTGAGATGGTGTTTATCACAAGGTGCTTCTGTACTTCCACCAATAAACCTACAAGTGAGTCCTTAATTGTTGTAGGCTGTGCTATAGGGGTCTCCAGGCTGGGGAAGGACTGATTAGGAGCAGGAGATCACTCCTTGGGAAAATAAGTGGGAAAAACCTTCTGTCTCTGCTCAGTTGAAACCCTAAAGCAGCCAAGCAAAGCCAAGAGAGCTAGTTCAGAGGAAAGGGGCTGAGGAGAAATCCAACTTCCTCTTTCAAAGGGGGAGGCAAGGGGAACAGGCTGGGCTGCTACAAGCCCAAAGTGAAAGAAATCCTGAGAATGATGGTGACCAGCTGGGAGATGCATTTGTGTTGCCCACTTATCTCATGCAAGAAATTGGGCCTTTACCGCCCCACTTCCTGTGTTAGGGTAAAGCTAGGAAGACTCACCCTGGGCTGTGCAAACTTTGGTTGCTAATGAAGACATGGCTTCTGGTAAGGAAGATGGTGACTGCCCATCACTGGAAGTCCTAATTGACTCTTCCTACTCAGGACCTAATGAAAGCAAATGGAAGACAGTGTCCATGTGTGTCAGGGATAGGGCAGGAGCTTGATCCAACCTCTGGACAAGTGGGGAATGTTACTTGGAAAATACTACCACAACGTTCAATAAATATTTATTGAGCTCCTGCTAGGTGCCAGACTCTGCCCGATGCTGGGTATGCTAGAGAGAACAAGACAGATGGACAGTTACATGCCTCTAGGGAAGGTATGGGAGAGATACTGAGCCCTATTTTGGAGACAGAGGAAGGCCATTAAGGTTGCCATGATGTTTGAGCTACCTTGTCTGCAAATAAAGGCTGGAAGACCTGCTTTCCTATAGTTCACACTGTAGGAAACATAGTGATGGAGGGAGAAAGAACATGACTGCCCTCCCCTTGTACGTGCTCAGTTGGACTGAGCAGTCAATCCTGGCTATTGGGTCAGAAAAGGTATCTGAGCTGAGAGGACGCCTAATGTTTGTGGGTTTCCCCCTGCCTCCAATAAAAATACAAACAAAACAAATTTCCTTTTGCCATGTCACAATCAAATAAGCTGAGCATTGTTGGTGCTGGTGAGAGACATCTAGAAGCTGAACTTAGGCTAATGTGGAGGGTGACCATACTTCCCAAGTTATGCTTGTTGTCCTAGTATCATTATTAAAATGTACCCATTCCACTTTCAAAAGTGTCCCTGTATGAATGGTAAATCATTCTACTATATTTTTTTTAATTTTTTTTTTTTTTTGGTGAGTAAGATCAGCCCTGAGCTAACATCCGTGCTAATCCTCCTCTTTTTTTTTTTGCTGAGGAAGACCGGCTCTGAGCTAACATCTATTGCCAATCCTCCTCCTTTTTTTTCCCCAAAGCCCCAGTAGATAGTTGTACATCATAGTTGCACATCCTTCTAGTTGCTGTATGTGGGACGCCGCCTCAGCATGGCTGGAGAAGCGGTGCGTCGGTGCGTGCCCGGGATCCGAACCCGGGCCGCCAGTAGCAGAGCGCACGCACTTAACTGCTAAGCCATGGGGCCGGCCCTCATTCTACTATTAAGGTGTGCTTACAAATACTTAAGAGATCTCCACCCCCACCTCTGTTGTCTTGGTTTAAACCTCCATCAACTCTCTTTAGACTATTGTGATAACACCATTTGGTCTCCCAGATTCTGTCATCATTATAACAATAATAGCTAACTTGATTGGACACCTATTATGTCCCAAACACTATGCTCAGACTTTATAAAGGTCACTTCATCCACACACCTCTTCGGGAGGTAGATACCCTTATTATCACATTTCACAGATGATGAACCTGAGCCACAGAGAGGTTTAAGAGCTTACTTAAGGTCATATAGGTAGTAAGTAGCAGAGCCAGGACCTGGGTTCTGAACCCAGTAGCCTGTCTAACTCCAAAGCCTATACTCTTGAGGACTCTGATTTCTTCCCGATCCATTCCCCTTCCACACCTCTAATAGAGCAATCTGTGTGAAACAGAAATCTGACTACAGCTTCCCTCTTGACAAAACCAAACTTTTCGATATAAAATGACCAGGCCTATCTCTCCAGCCTCTCCACTGGCCACTGGTCCCCTTAAACCTCAGGCTCCCATCATGCCAAGTTTCTTGTGGTTTCCCTAATGCACATGTGTTTAGATACTGCAAGGATGTCGCACGTCCTTCACTACCCAAAGCCCTGTCCTTGTATTTTCTACTATTGCTTTCAGGACACTTATCCTCACTGATGAAGTTTTTCCATGCTACCATTGCACCCTGCAAGTGCCTGTAGTATAGCATTTCTCACATCGTTGTAGTTATTTGTTTACATGTCTGTCTCCTTGGTGGGACTATGAACTCTTGGAGAATAGATACCATTTTATATGAGTTAGAGTTCTTTGATTTCCAGTAAGAGAAGCTGATTCTAATTTAAATGAAAAAGAATTGACTGGAAGGATATGAGTTGGCTCACAGAATCAAAGGGACAGCTGAAGAGCCAGTCTTGGAACAGCTCTGGGGACTCAGGTAGGGATGGCTAATTGACGATCTCATCAGACACTCTAGCAGGCTGGGTGGTTTCCCCAAAGGAAATTGAGGGCATTATGAAACAACAGCTAGGGGAATGGATGTCTGGCAGCTGATAACAGCAAATGTCCACCACAGCTTGACTCTCTGCTATCTGTTGGAAGAGGCACTCTGCCATGGGCCTCAAGTGTCTTGCACATCCTGGCTGAGTATGCCAGATTTCGAGGCCTGACTGTCCTCTGAGCTGGAGCCGTTTCTGTCACTAGTCACGTAGGCAATTAAGTAGGTCGAGGTGACTACTGTATGACTACCTTATAACTATGTGCTCTCCGGAGGAGGTTGCTGGTTTAGTTACTGTTTGGTTATGATTTGTTGAGCCCTCAGCCCTGGGTTCCTTAGCTGCATGCATCCATTGTGTGCATGGCCCTCATCTGGGCCCATCGTGTTACCCTCCAGGGCTTGGGGTCAAGGCAACCCATACTGCCGTGCTGATGCTCCTGCTGTTTGCTGTGCTATTAGTAATAAATTGTCTTGCTTTGATCCGTTGCATCTCATTGTCTACTTTGGGCTCCTTTGGGATTGTGGTAAGTCAGTCTGCTCGCTTGCTTGGTCATTTTCTTCAGAGCATTGTTTCTCCTTGTGAGAACCTGGGTTCTTCTCTGACACTGTCCAGACCCACATACACTCTGATTCTATAATTGTTTTTACTGTTAAAAATAATCTCCTACTAGCATACTGCCTCTATTTAGGGGGAAAAAACCCTCTTTCTAGAGAAAACGCAAAGCCTCCTCAGTCACTGCATCCATTTCCAAATCTAGGTTCACTGGGCCATGTCCATTCTTCCCCTGGTTTGTTGCTATCTTGCCTTCATATTCCAAAACTTCTAGACTGAATGGTAAATTGAAGAGCCACAAACACACCCTATGTACAATAATGAGAGAAGGAATAATTTAAATAATATACATGACTGCAAAGAAAGAAACATGGGTGGGAGCTTTAGTTCTTGTTCCTGCCTCTTGGTGACAAGGCAGTAGCTGGTGTTCATGGCTCCCCTCCTCTACTGCCCATTCCACACACCCCTTGCTTTGACCAGCGCCTCAGCTGGTTGGGGTTCTTATCCTGGTCAGAAGACCACAAATCTTCATTCCTGAGAAACCTAAGGCCTTGATGGTCTTGCACGTGTAGAGTCATATGCTCTTCTGTTAACTGAGCAGGGTGCTCTAGAGAGGCATCTCAGGGATTATCTGGGTTCCCTTCCTACTCCTCCCTGCCCCCAGCTTGTAGAAGCAACTCTTTTTGCCTTTGAGGGTAAGAGTCAATCCACTCCAAACAACTCCAGAACCTCTTTTATACATAACCACCATGTTCCCCTAATGGCAAGAGGAGTCCAAAATGGCAGCCTCAGACTCCGTTTTCACTCAGTGGAATGATTTTTCTGGTGCTGGAGGAATCATTTCCATCCTTAGGTATTAAAATCTCCAAACTTCGGACATGCAAGTTACAAAATTTTTTCATACAACTCTTGCTTAGGAAACTCCTGGAGGATGCACTCCATTAAAATGAAGTAAACTCAGAAGGAGGAAAACATTGACCCAGGAAAGGGGTGGGTTCAATGTAGGAGAGAAGTGAAGGAATGTCCAGGATGCTGAAGGGAGAGCCCACAATGACAGTGAAGGACTCAGGGCTTATTGGAGCAAAGAGGGGACTCTGCTAAATGCATCTCCACAAAGATCAAATTGGTGGAATGCCTGATAAGTTTAGATTTACACATATGGCAGAGTTTATGGGTGTGCTAGGAATAGGTATACAAGACCAAGAAAACAATAAAGTGACATAAATGATTAACTCCAAGAGGAAAAAGTTGTACAAAAAAGAATATGTCAAGTATATACTTTATCTGTGATTATTCATAATACTGTAAACATGGAACATAGATTTAATCAAAGATAACAAGAACCACATTTGGAGGATGGATGTGTGTCTGTGTGGTGGGGGGAAGGAGTGGGAGAGGAGGGAGATGAAGATTAGATCTTCACCTTCCATAGTTGGAAATCAATGGTTAATACCCAAAACTGAAAAATCAAGAGGTAGCAATATAAGTGTGTCGCTGAGAGATTTGAAGATAACTGTTCAAAAAAATGTCTAAAAGAGTTTAAAGTTATTATTTCCGAGAGATGAACATGGGGATGAAGGGCGTGTGGACAAGTGACTGCCACGTTTGATAATAAGCCTTGAGAACGCCTCGACTTTGTATACTATGTTCATGTAAAATTTTGATGAAAATCATTAAAAATTTAAAATAAAAGTAAAATTATGCAGGAGACACTTGTATCTCACTATGCAGTTTGTGTAAAGAAATATTGGCAGTACAGCTGAGGTATCTCTGTTACCCTCCTTGGTTTGGTCCTCAATTCCTTGAACCCAGGGATGATGATTATCCTGAATTTGCTGTTTATAATTTCCATGTTTTAAGAAATTATATCTAGGGGCCAGCCCAGTGGCCTAGTGGTTGAGTTCGGGGCGCTCCACTTCGGCAGCCCAGGTTCATGGGTTCAGATCACAGGGGCAGACCCACACACTTGTCAAGCCATGCTGTGGCGGCGACCCACATACAAAATAGAAGCAGATTGGCACAGGTGTTAGCTCAGGGCGAATCTTCCTCAGGAAAAGAAATATTATATCTATATCTATCTATCTGTATATGTTATTATATATCTGTATCTCTATCTATCTAGCTATATATCTATATCTATCTCTGTCTCTATCTATCTATCTTCAAGTAGTTTGTAGGTTGTTTTACAACACGTGCATGTTTTGAATAGGGATGAAGTGTTTAGACAGATGGTGTTATACTTTGTGTGTTCTTTTGAAACAGTTTTTTACTCAACACTATGTCTAAGAAATTCCATTCTGACTGACAGACTACACAGTAGCATTCAGGACCCCCCCATTGGTGTTAACTCAGAGTCAATAGCCCATGGTCCCTGAAAGTTCATGTAGTTCCCTTTTACCAGGGCACATTATCACTGTAAATGGCCTAAGGTCTCTTTGGGGACACCTAGGAGAAAGGTTCAGAGTAGGTGCTCCATGGTGTTTATAATAGGGTCCTTGGTTAAGTGTCCCGGGCTTTCCTACATTTGAGGAGCTCCGGGTCTGAGCATTGACTGAGAACTGAGGAGTGGTGAGCAGCCATGATTCTCTAACCTTATCATCAGAGCTAGCATTCTTTGATGAAACAAATGACCTTAGTCATTGCCTATCAATTATATTCCTAGAGACTCTAAATCAGTCCTATTTTTTAGTTGTCAACAACCAACTCTAACTAGTTCAAGCATAAAATGAACATTTTAAAGGATATCTGGTAGCTGACACACTCTCTAGAAAGGCAAGAGAGAGATGGCTTGAAGGCTTACAGAGCCAGGAGAAGGACCAATAGCCCAACCACTCTGCAGGACTGCTCCAACAAAGACCCTACACCCCCACTATTGCATCTGCCCTATTGTACTACAGCTCCCACCAGTGACCCTGGGCCAGGAGTCTGCTATCACTGTCTTCTAAAATTAGACACTTCTACTGCCACCTGACCCAGGAAAACAAGACTCAACACAGTGCTAGCTTCCTTATGTTGCTCACTCCCAAGTCAAGATCTCATGCAGGTAAGTCTGTTTGGCAGAACCTGGGTTCCAGGATGCACCTGAGCTGAAAGGGAGGCTGGGAAACTAAGGTCTGGTGTCCTCCTGGAGGAGGTGAAACTCACAGTATGTAAGTCCCCAAATAGAAGTACAGGCAGCCAGAAGGCATGAAAAATGTCCCCAACGCACCTTGATTAATTACAGACACAGTTTTTGAAAGGTTAAACCATTCTCAGCTCTGATTACCAAGCCTGACTGTACTTCTGCTCCTTGACTGCTCCCCAGAATCCTCTTTTCTCCACTGAGATCATGAAGCCCATTTACTGGCTTAGAGAGAGCCTATTAAACATTCTAGTGCTTTCTCAAAACCTTGGAGATGTGCAAGTATTCAGGGTCTTCTCAAAGGACAGTGTTGGGAGAGGGCAGCAATAGGTACATGATGGATCTAAGTTAGCATCTTTGTCTCCCAAAACCTTTGAATTCCTTTTTCTACATCATGGCAGGGAATTTCTGGCCTCTCATTGTTCTTTACCGTGAACCGGGTTGAATCCAGGTTCACTTTAGCCAACACAGCGAACTACTGGAAACATACAGAGCTGTGAGAAACAGCATGACCATTACGTCATCTCTGGCAAGTGCCCCCATATCAATAAAATCAGCCCTAAAATTATGTTCTCCCTCCTACATGGCGTGCCTTAAAATTTATTCTAATAAATACTCTCAGACTTTACAGATACTGTACAAATTGTCAAATTTCTACAATATATTTTCCTGGGTAAATACCTTCTCTTCCCTACTTTGATGCCTAAACTTACCTACCCCGACCCCGCCAGGCATTATGGAACTGAATTCTGGTTACCAGCCTACTAACACTAAGGGGAATTTTTAGCATCCTCCTGCAGGAAGGGAAGGCTTCCTCTCACAATTGATGGTAGTGGGGAGTTTTCAGAAGGATTTAGAGTTTGGATCTTCCAAGGCTTCTCAGCTGTCCCTGTTCCGGTTGTTAGAGTTTCCCTCTGTTTCTCTGTGCCTCTCTTTTCAACTGAAGCTGTGACTTCAACAGCCTTCGTAATTCAATAAACCAAAGAACCAACTCTGAGTTTTTTCTTTTAATTTTTTGTTCTCTTTAAGTTATTCAGTATCATCAGAAGCACCCATCCTACCGCATTGTCCTGCAATTCTTCTTACCCTTTATGCTGTCCTAAGGCAGCAGCCATCTGGTTCCCCAGATACCCTCTGTAGCCAGATGGTCCTAGTTATCAACAACTGATAATTTAATGAGCTGCGGACTATTGACAGTTGAGTTCCCTCCCCAGACTATTGGTGGAATCTTGCTGCATTCTATTCCATCTTCTTAGGTTAATAAGCTTCCTGCCATCCACTCTCTAGTACCAATTTCTATATCAGAGTTCTTCAGTTGCAAGCAACAGGAATGACTCTTAGGCTGAAAGAGCTTGAGGTTCGTGCCCTCCTGTCCATTTGAGGATGGCTCACAGAATCAGAGACAGTTGAAGAAATTGGCTTGGAAAGGGCAGACCCAGGGCAGTGCCAAGGATGTAGGACTCGGATTTATTCTACACTCTGTTTGGGACACGGTCACTGGCATGAATAAGTCTCCACCGTGTTCTCTGTCCTTGTGTTTTTCCATTTAACATTCAATGTCCCGGGAATCCTAGCTTGGACCTTGTGCCTACCTGTCCCAGTTATCTTCCTTTTTCCCCTCAAATCCATTCTTCCCCCTTCGCCACCCTCTCTGTGCCCTGGAACTCTTTTGGTTCCTGCCTGTTCTCCAAACTGATCTGTAGAGGCTGCATCAAAGGTCCTCTGGTTTCCAGGTGGGTTTGGCCAGTGGCAAGTCCAAGTGGAAGATCAGAAGGAGAGAAGAGAATGGGGTCAAGACAGTTATTCCCTCCCTTGTAGTCATGGAAGGCTGGCTGTGTCCCTTAACAGAAGGAAACTGCTCCTCTCATGGCGGCCTCTTCTAGTCAACGTCCATTTTCTTAGTTCCAGTAACCATTCCTTCCCCTAACGCTTCAGGTCCATGGTATGGACTTGGCTAACTGGATGTTCCTTCCTGAATTTAAATCTTGAGCACAGGTGTCACTCATCCCCACGAAGTTGTGGCAGTGGGGGCAGCATCCTGACCAGGCAGTGCTGGCTGTGTGACAGCCAAGCTTCCGCCCAGCTTATTGCTCCTCTTTTGGTTCCTGCCAAGAACCCAAAATCCCCCAAGCCTGTTTCCTTTAACTTTCAGTTATTGTCAAGACCCCTCAAGTAGTCTTCCAATAAATTTCCTTTGGCGTAGGTTGGCCTGTCGCTTCCTGTTCTTACAACCGTGAAGTCTAATTGATGTGGTGCTGCTCCCAGAAAAGTGGGTGCTGTGTAAGCAAACATGGCAACTATAGGTGTCTTTATAGGTGTCTTTTTCGTTTGTGTATCCTCCAGTGCCTGGTTCCTACAGGACACCCAATTACAGCTTGCTAAATAAATCCGTTTCTGCCATAGCCAGCTCTGGCTGCCCCACACTGTTTCTCCCCCAAAAAGGGAGGAAACTACAGCCTTTGCTGAATGGACTTATCATGGAAATTGACTTCCCAGAGACTATTTCTTAGATGAAAATACCACCACATATGGTATTGGTAAGGCTTTTAATGGCCAATAAATACATCATTTAAAAGAGAAAAGAAACAAAACATTGTTATCCAGAGTCAATTAGAGCCCACCAGGACATAACATTTGCAAAAATAATGTAAGAATGCATCTTAAAGTCTCTGAAATGGAATTCAGAGAAAAGAGAAAATGTCCTCAAGGAATAATACCAAGCGGGACCCACTTAAAAATGTGTGATGAAAATGAGATTGAAGCTTTGCAAAAGCCCTTGTATGTCTTAAGAAAAATAATAAACAGCTGGTCAATTAAGACTCCAGTGGTGTGGTGAGACAGCAGGGAGGGGAAACAGAGGACCTGGGGACACTGAGCATGTAGAAATGAGCGGTCCTGACCTGCCACCTGGGGGCACCACAGGATTCACTAATGTACTTGCAGAACCACAGGCCATTGATTTAGAAAACAAAACAAAATACAAATTTCTCATCTTCAGCAAGAATCCTGTTAGGTCAACTTAGCCAGAATTCCCCCTACCCCTCATGTTTCCTCTCAGTAATTTTCCTTCCACTGACCCCCCACCCTACTCCTTGGCTGTAAATTCCCACTTGCCCAGGCTGTATTCAGTGTTGAGTGCAATCTCTCTCCTCCACTGCAAAATTCTATTGCAGTGGTCCCTATACCTATTGTAGTCCCCCTCTCCCAAATACACTCTTCCTTACCATGCTTTAAAAAACAACCACAAGAACAAAAAGCCCACAAGGTATCAATCTTGAGAAATCCAAGACTATGGCTTCAAAAGAGGGAAACAACCTTTCCACTTCTTTATGTCTTCTTTGATTTCTTTTAATAATATCTTGTAGTTTTCAGTGTATAGGTCTTTCACATCCTTAGTTAAATTTATTCCTAGATATTTTATTCCTTTTGTTGTTACTGTAAATGGGATTGTATTCTTGACTTCTCTTTCTGCTAGCTTGTTATTAGTGTATAGAAATGCAACTGATTTTTGTATATTGATTTTGTACCCTGCGACTTTGCTGTAGTTGTTGATTATTTTTAATAGTTTTATGGTGGATTCTTAGATATTCCACACTAATAGATTGGAAGAATAAACATAGTTAAATGTTCATATTACCTAAAGCAATCTACAGATTCAATGCAATCCCAGTCAGAATCCCAATGACATTTCAGAAACAGAACAACGAATCCTAAAATTTATATTGTGGGGAGAGAGGGAGAATCCCCCTCTGCCCTTTCCCTTAAGGTTCTTATGGCTGGCCAAATAATCAACAAGACAAGTTAGCAGGAGAAAATAATACCAAGTTTAATAACATGTATACATGGGAGAAACTCAGAAATGAGCAACTCATCCCTCTGTCTAAGCTGCTTGCTTAAGTATTGTAGCTAAAGGTGCGGAAGGTGTTGGGGGTGGGTAGTGGTCTGGGACTTCAGAGGGCAAGAAGACAATTCTTTTCAGGGTCATCTATAGATAATGTGGTCAGGGAGAGAGAGAGTTTTTTTGATATAAGGGGTTGGTGCCCCTCCCATTGTAACATCTATTTTACATTATCATTACAGCCATCATGATAGAAGATCTGTTCCAGGAAGGAGCCACCATGTCAAATTCTTTAGGCAGTTATTGGGGGAGGTCAAATGTCCCTCAGAGAAAACAATCAAGGTAAAGAGATACATTTCAGGGTGGCCAAATCTTGATCTCCCACAATATGGAATAACAAAAGACTCCAAATAGCCAAAGTAATTCTGAGAAAAAAGAACAAAGCTGGAAGTATCACAATCCCTGACTTCAAAATGTACTACAAAGCTATAGTAATCAAAACAGCATGGTACTGGCAGAAAAGCAGACACACAGATCCATGAAACAGAATTGAGAGCCCAGAAATAAAACCATACATCTATGGATAGCTAATCTTCGACAAACGAGCCAAGAATGTACACTGGAGAAAGGAAAGTCTCTTCAATAAATGGTGTTGGGAAAACTGGACAGCCACCTGCAAAACAATGAACGTAGACCATTACCTTACACCATTCACAAAAATTAACTCAAAATGGATTAAAGACTTGAATGTAAGACTTGAAAATATAAAACTCCTAGAAGAAAATATAGGCAGTACACTCTTTGACATCGGTCTTAGCAGTATCTTTTCAAATATCATACCTACTAAGGCAAGGGAAACAAAAGAAAAAATAAACAAATGGGACTGCATCAGACTAAAAAGGTTCTGCAAGGCGAAGGAAACCATGAACAAAATGAAAAGGCAACCCACCAACTGGGAGAAAATATTTGCAAATTGTTGGGGAAGAGGGAGAATCCCCCTCTGCCCTTTCCCTTAAGGTTCTTAAGGCTGGCCAAATATTAAAAGACAGGTTAGCAGGAGAAAATAATACCAAGTTTAATAACATGTATACATGGGAGAAACTAGGGAAACTGAGTTTCTCTTCACAATGGCGAAAGTTTTCACCTTAAATAGCATATTCAGGTAGACAAAGGAGGATCTTGGGGGTGGGGGAGGAGACAGTTCTGGGGGATTACTGGAAAGCACAGCAATCAAGGGTATGTAGATTTAAGTCCTCTCCTTCCGTCCTGATAAGAGTTTCCAGAGATAAGGTCATCCCCCCTCTTCCCAGTACACAGAGGGAGATACCTTTAACCATTTAAATGTTTGGTAAACAGAACTTTGTTAAGAATGGGCTTAGCGAGGACGCTGCCAGTCTGTCCATACCCAGAGTTAAATCCCTTTAGGCAGTTAGTGGGGGAGGTCAAATGTCCGTCAGAGAAAATAATCAAGGTAAAGAAATATATTTTGGGGTGGCCAAATTGATCTCCCACAAAATCATATATCCAACAAGGGGTTAATTTCCAAAATATATGAAGAACTCATACAACTCAGTAACAAAAAAAAGAACAACCCAATCAAAAAATGGGTGGAGGATATGAACAGACATTTTTCCAAAGAAGATATGCAGATGGCCAACCGGCACATGAAAAGATGTTCAACAGCACTAATTACTTGGGAAATGCAAATCAAAACCACCATGAGATATCACATCACACTTGTCAGAATGGCTGTAATTAACAAGACAAGAGGAGCTGACCCAGTGGCGTAGTAGTTAAGTTCTTGTGCTCCACTTCCACGGCCTGGAGTTCACAGGTTCGGATCCTAGGTGGCAGACCTACACACCGCTTATCAAGCCATGGTGTGGCAGGCATCCCACACATAAAGCAGAGGAAGATGGGCACGGATGTTAGCCCAGGGCCAATCTTCATCAGCATAAAGAAGAGATTGGCAACAGATGTTAGCTCAGGGCTAATCTTCCTCACACACACACACACACACACACACAAACAAGACAAGAAATAATAAATGTTGGAGAGGATGTGGAGAAAGGGAAACCCTCATACACTGTTGGTGGGAATGCAAACTGGTGCAGCCACTATGGAAAACAGTATGGAGATTTCTCAAAAAATTAAAAATGGAAATACCATATGATCCAGCTATCCCATACCGGATATTTATCCAAAGAACATGAAATCAACAATTCAAAGAGATTTATGCGTCCCTATATCCATCGCAGCATTATGCACAATAGCGAAGACATGGAAGCAACCCAAGTGCCCATCAACAGACGAATGGATAAAGAAGATGTGGTATAGGGGCCGGCCCGGTGGCACAAGTGGTTAAGTGCATGTGCTCTGCTGCGGCAGCCCGGGGTTCACCAGTTCAGATCCCAGGCACACACCAATGCACTGCTTGTCAAGCCATGCTGTGGTGGCATCCCATATAAAGTAGAGGAAGATGGGCACAGATGTTAGCTCAGGGCCAATCTTCCTCAGCAAAAAGAGGAGGATTGGCATCAGATGTTAGCTCAGGGCTGATCTTCCTCACACACACACGCGAAAAAAGATGTGGTATATATATACAATGGAATACTACTCAGCCATAAAAAAAGACAAAATCGTCCCATTTGTGACAATATAGATGGACCTTGAGGGTATTATGCTAAGCGAAATAAGCCAGACAGGAAAAGACAAACACCATATGATTTCACTCATATGTGGAAGATAAACAAACACATGGATAAGGAGAACAGATTAGTGGTTACCAGAGAGGAAGGGGGTGGGGGGAGGGCAAAAAGGGTAAAGGGGCACACATGTATGGTGTCGGATAAAAACTGGACTGTTGGTGGTGAACATGAGGCAGTCTATACAGAAACTGATATATAATAATGTACACCCAAAATTTATACAATATTATAAGCCAATAGACCTCAATAAAATAATTTTTTAAAAAAAGAGGGAAACAACCACTAAGAGTAGTAAAGCTTCATAAAATAGCATTTAAAATGAAAATTAGAATCATTAAGGCTAAGACCACTCACAGGAGCTATAACTTGAATGGAAACATCCAGAAATACAACAATCTAGAGATATTCTAAGAGGGGGTAGTTCTGGTTTTTGCTCTGTCTCTGATTCCTGCCTGACTTAGGATAAATCAATTTCACCATTGGGGATATGGATTTTTTAAATTAAAATAACACCAAAATTTTTAATTATATACAAACAAAACATTGTTTTTGGATGTTAATAGTTGCAATAGTAACTGGAAACACACCTTGTATCCATACAAAGAAATATTCATAGACAGTTTATTCTAAATTATAAATTTAGAATTTATAATTATAAATTTTTTTTTAAGATTTTATTTATTTATTTATTTATTTTCCCCCCAAAGCCCCAGTACATTGTTGTATGTCATAGCTGCACATCCTTCTAGCTGCTGTATGTGGGACGCGGCCTCAGCATGGCCAGAGAAGCGGTGCGTGGGTGCGCGCCCAGGATCCAAACCCGGGCCGCCAGCAGCGGAGCGCGTGCACTTAACCGCTAAGCCACGGGGCCGGCCCTATAATTATAAATTTAAAATTATAGTCTCTAAGGTCTCTCATTAAGCACATTGGCTTGCACAAAGAAGGAAAGGAATTTCTGTCACTTCCACCCCTCCCCTCTCTGCAGTTCAAAGGTCATGTCTAGATGCAAGAACGTTGCAACTAGTAGTATGGGATTGTCACACACGCATACTCAGAATATTCCATTTGTAAATGCTTTGCATTTTTAAAAGTGTCTCCACATCTACAATCTAACATCATTCTCATAATTGTGTAAGATAGCTGTTATTATGAACTATACTCCAGAGATGAGAAAAGTAAAGCCTGGAACAGCTTGGCACGAGCTTTGGGCACCTTGTGATTCTCAAAGTCCAGAGAGCAGTAGGGCAATGGCCTCTAGGCCTCTTCTCACAGGCGTCAGTCCACATCGTGCCCATTCCCGTCATCACTGAGACCTTTGGTTGCAGGCTCGGCCCAGCCTAGTTGCTCAGCCAAGGGGCCTGCGCACCCCAAGACCCAGGTTCTTTCACATACCTACGTAAGCAGAGCCGACAACTGCCACCAGGTGGCGC
The DNA here is from genome assembly GCF_057802395.1 of Ceratotherium simum simum. Classification (NCBI taxonomy): domain Eukaryota; kingdom Metazoa; phylum Chordata; class Mammalia; order Perissodactyla; family Rhinocerotidae; genus Ceratotherium; species Ceratotherium simum. The sequence goes on from NC_141900.1 coordinate 85,107,550, forward strand.
CAGACCACAGCTGGGACCCCCCCAATGGATCGGATCTGCGCCTCCTTGCCCCTTGGCTGAGTAGGCTAATCCCAAGCATTTTATTGACTTCGCGGTAACACCATCCCACCCCCATTGACTCTTTGGGATCCCACTTATCCATGTTTTTGAGTAGTCAATTCAATACACCTTTACAGGTCTTTTTTTGTAACTACTGCATTCTGGGTACAAGCTTCTGATTAGATTGTATTATGACTTCTAATAGAATCATGCACTAACATTCACATATTGGAATATATATTGTTTTATTATAGTTTTTTCCCCTTTATATTACAGTTGGGGCAGTATATCGACTTTTGAAATAAAATAGGTAGGTTATAATCACGAATTTTATTTCAGAATGGTAAAAGGGGTGTTACAAAATATTTGTCACGAAAAGGAGACTTGGGTCTGACAGGATTGAGAACCGCTGTCTTGGAGTATGGACCTTCTCCTGAATACTGCCCTGTTGACTTTGATGATATTTGAATAAACAGCAACTTTTCAGCCTCCTTCGCTCTCTCCACTCTTCTCCTGCTCCCAACCCCACCCTGGGGCTGCTCCTGGAGGCTCCTTTGCTCTGCTGGTCCCACACCTTCTCCTTAGCTCTCAGGGAAGCGAGTCCCTGACAGCATCACTTGTACCTTGTACAATCCCAGCAGAGCCATCACCGCTCCTCAGGCTCTCTCTCACTCTCCCCTGCCCCACGGCTACATCTTGCCTGTTCTGCCCTCACTCCCACTCACTTCTCATCTCCACTCTCTTCTGCACTGTCTGTCCAGGTGAGAACTTGGGCTACACTCTCTCCTGACAGTTTTTTAAACATTCTCTTCTCTAGTTGGGAGTGTATCCTGTTCTCATGGAGTAATCTTTGTCAATTCAGCCTGCAGATCTGAAAACTGGCGAGCCCAGCTGAGGTCTGTGGAGACAGCGCTGTGATCAATAGGGGCCTCCACTCTTTTTTTTTTTTTTTTTTTAATTTTTTTGTGAGGAAGACCAGCCCTGAGCTAACATCGGATGCCAATCCTCCTCTTTTTGCCCAAGGCTAACATCCGAACCCATCTTCTTCTACTTTATATGGGACGCCACCACAGCATGGCTTTTACAAGCGGTGAGTTGGTGTGCGCCCGGGATCCGAACCTGCGAACCGCGGGCCGCCAAAGTGGAGCACGCACACTTAACTGCTGCACCACTGGGCAGGCCCCTAGGGGCCTCCACTCTTGAAGATTTTTCTTACGATTGTTTTCCCCACGCTGATTACTCACTCCCTCGGGCTGCCTCTCTCAATTTGGAGGGGAGGAGTTAGTTCGTGAGAACACACACAATTATCTTAACCAGCTCTCTTTCTCTATCGTCAGACCATAACCAGATTTTCTGTTCTCCATATTCTTTGGCCACCACTCAACCTCTTTCCTTGTTAGGTTTCCACTAGTTAAGTTTTTGCTATTAAAAAAAATTATTATGTATTTACTGTGGATGTCAGAGGGAGTAATTCTGTGACATGGCTTCTTTGCAGAAGCTGCTGATTATCCACCAATATCCTTAAATAATAAATAATAGAACTCCCCAGTTCCAGGTGGGCTCATGGCACCCAGCTAAAAGTTACATTTCCCAGCTTCCCTTGTATCTGCGTGTGGCCATGTGACTGAATTCCAACCAATGGAATGTGAGCAAAAGTGATTATGCCATTTCCAGGTCATGACCTTAAAAGGAATGAGTGTGCACTCCCCTTCCCTTTCCTCCTTCTCACTGCCCAGGATGCAAATATGATGGCAGGAGCTGGAGCAGCCAACCTGGAACCCAGAGATGGAAGCCATATGTTGAGAATGGCAGAGATACTCTACCAGTTCTGGACTGCTTACCACTGGACTACTGTGTAAGAGAGAATCAAAATTCTGTCTTGTTTAAGTCACCATATTTTGGGGTCTTTTGACTACCTAGACTATACTCTAAGTAATACAGCTTTGTGCCACTACATTTACCCAGAAGCCTGTACTTCCTTGTTATTTGTACTTATTTGTGGGTTTTTTTATTTCAAATTTTATGTTTTATGTCTTCCTTTTTTTCAAATTAAACTGTTGGCTAGTGGTTTGTCTAATGTTTCTTTTTCAAAGAACCAGTTTATGGATTTATTTATTCTGGTGTCCTTAGAGTTTTGAGATTATTTTTGCTACCTTTACACTTGAATGAATTTCTAGCCATTTATGGAATTATTGGGTCACATCTTTTCCTCCTCAACATTCCTTCTACATTGTCCCGTTGTCTTATGCCATCTAAAATTGCTGAAAAGAAGTCTGAGGATAGTCTCACTGTATTCCCTTTTTTTGTTATTTATGAGGAAGATCAGCCCTGAGCTAACATCCATGCCAATGCTCCTCTTTTTGCTGAGGAAGACTGGCCCTGATCTAACATCTGTGCCGATCTTCCTTCACTTTATGTGGGACACCGCCACAGCATGGCCTGACAAGGGGTGCGTCTGTGCGCACCTGGGATCCGAACCGGGGCTGCCAGCAGCAGAGCGCAAGCACTTAACCGCTACACCACAGGGCCGGCCCCTCATTTTATTCCCCTTGTTAGACTGTCGGCTCCTCTGTCTGGATGTTTGTAGTAGAATGCGTCTGCTATCTCTAAGATTTAGGAACTTCACAAGAACCATTCTGGTCTCAATGATTTCTTTGCTCAATTTACCTGGAATATAGTAAATCCTGTTCATTTGCCAAATTGAGTCTTCTTGTTTCAGAAATGGCTTTTTCTTTTATGTTTTTGACTACTTTTTCAATTCCATTTGTTCTGTCTTTGTTGGGGACTCTAGCTGTATGTTGGATCAACATAAATGTCTTACAGATCTATCATTTTCATTCCAGTCAGTTCATCCCTTTGCCCTTCTTGGCTGTGTTCTGTGTGACATTCTCAATGCTGTCCATTTCACTGACTCAGTTTTCTGTCATGTCAACTCTACTTCTTGTGGCTTCTAATGTGACTTACAGATATCGAGTGGGTTTTTTTTCTATTCTTTCCTTAACTTTTCAAGTCCTCTCTTCATGTAATTTTGATCTCTCTGATTTTTTTTGTTTCATAGGGTCCCATACTGTATTTAATTTCCTTGAAAATGTAAAGAAGATTCTTTTCAAAGACTTTATTCTATTTCCTGGAATCATTTTTCTTCTGATATGTATTCTCTGTATGTATTTTCCTACAGACACTCATTAGGAGAAGAGAGTACTATCTCACATAGATCCTATGGTAGCCCTTTACCAAGAAATAGTGATGATTTTAGTTTTAAAAAGTGCTTATCTGAACCCATCAGCCCTTTAGATATAAGTTCTGTTTCACAGGAAATATAGTGGCTAGAGAAGCAAGCTAAACACCACAAGGAAGTAACCAGACAAATCCAGAAGGTGGGACATTCTGTAGGACAACTGACTCCATTGCTTCTACTAGTAAGTGCCCATAAAAGGGACGGTACTAGATTAAAATAAACTCAAGGGGAATGTGTGGTCCTGGATTGGATACTGATTTGGATAAAGCAGCTGTAAGAATAATTGGAGTTAACTGGAGAAATTTTAATATGGCCTGGAAAGTAAATGAGATGAGAAGAAAGTATGCCAAAATGCAAAGGTAGAGAGTGTTTACTAAATAAAACAGGTTATAAAAAGGTTATAAAACAATTTTTAGAGTATGATCTCATTCGAGTATGCACACACGTAGTTGTCACAGTGATGTTTTCTCGGAGGTAGGAATATGCTGTTTGTTTTTTATTTATTTTATTTTTTTTGCTGAGGAAGATTTGCCCTGAGCTAACATCTGCTGCCAATCTTCCTCTTTTCATATGTGAGCTGCTGCCACAGCATGGCCACTGACAGACAAGCAGTGTAGGTCCACACCCGGGAACCAAACCCGGGCCACCGAAGTAGAGCGTGCTGAACTTAACCACCAGGCCACCAGGGCTGGCCTCTGTTTGTTTTTTAAACTTGTCTGTATTTTCTCATGTTCTGCAAAGCACATATACTGCTTACATAATAAAGATTTTTTAAACAGGGCCACAGATTTAAATGAGACAGATTTACTAGGAAGATAATAAAGTTTAGCCTTCAGCGTCCCTTACTCGCACAGGCCCTTCCAAGGCCCTAAGAGGACCTCTAGCAATTTTGTATCATACTTTTGAGGGATTTTTAAATTTTATGTTCCAGCATTTTTTTGTTGTGGTAAAATATACAATTTACTATTTTAACCATTTTTAGGTTTATAGTTCAGTGGCATTACAGACATTCACATTGTTGTGCAACCATCGCCACCACCCACCTCCAGGACTTTGTCATCTTTCCAAACTGAAACTCTGTACCTATTAAATAATAACTCCTGATTCTCCCCTCCAGCCAGTCTTTTTGTTTTTAAGAGTCTCTAAAATTGTATAAGCTTTAAACCCCACAAAACCTGGATCCAGTCCCAACTGACAACCAGATCCCCTAGTCATGCCTGAGCAAGCTTTGAAATGATATCTGACACTGCCAAGGTGACTTTAACCTCAAACCAAAGGACAATCAACACAGTCGAGGAGATTGCCACCAAAGTGCTCATGGCCGAATGTGCAAAAGGCAACGATTGTGGCAGCATCAGCATCACTGAATACACCGAGACAAAAGCAATGAGTTTCTTATATAATTGGAATATACATTTATACAACTTTCCCCAGAAGCTACAAGTTTGTCATCTTAAGGTCCTAATTTCTTCTAAATTAATCTTATTTTCTTCACTGCTTAGAATTATTGGTAAATAGGACCATCATTTCCTGTAAAATCAGTCCAGAAGAGTAGATAGGAGTTTTATATAGTTGTATCAGCTAGTTTTAAGTCTGGCTCAATATACCAGAAAACCCTAATTTATGTCTCTCATACTTAAAAGAAATCTGGAAGTACACAGTCCAGAACTGGTATGATAGTTTTGTGATCATCAAAGAAATGGAGGACTTTTATCTTACTATGCTACTATCCTTAGCATGCCACTTCACAGCCAATAGGGCTGCTCAGGCTCCAGCCATCAAGTCTGTATTCCAGCCAGAATAAAAAAAGCAAGGAGTGAAAAAGACATGCCCCCTTCCTACAATGATTCCTCACAGAAATTGCACCTAACACTTGAGCTAACATCTCTTTTGCCAGAACATAGTCATATGGCCTTATCTAGCTGTAAGGTAGGCCAGGAAATACAATCTTTATTCCAGAAACATGTGCCCAACTGAAAATCAGACATTCTATTACTCAGTGAATGAAGAGAATGGATATTGGGATAGGCAACTAAGCATCTGTCAGACAGTTTTTAAAAAGATTCGGTGGGCTAGTTTTTGAGGTTTGGTGGGGGCAGGTAGGAAGGGATAGACATCTTAAAGCACTATTTATATCATTGCTTAGTATTTTGTTTAGAGCTAAAAGCTCGCTTTCTTAATTAGTTTTCTAGACTGGGTCTAAAGCCTCTTCCACACACCACAGAAGTGGACTCAATAGGCTTGAATGGAAAGCAGAAAAAGTCTGTTTACAATTTCTGTCTGTTTTGAAAACAGTTTCTGTTTCAATCTTCTCAGTTGAAGGGGACTTTTGAATGTCTCAGTGGCCAAATACGTCCAAACCATACATCTAAGCCAGGAAGCTTTCCTGTTGTGGGTAAGCTTTAACCGTGAAAAGCATCACGCCGGTTTATTAATTACTGCCGCTTTTGTACTGTGTTTTCCGTTTCCAGGGAAATGCAAACCACAGGACGTGGTCTCTCACCCCATCCTCAGAGATTGTTACCATGGAGGACACTTTTCCCACATGGTAAACAAAAGAAAATGAGGAACGTGGGCTCAGAAGTTGTTTTCCCGACCTGGAAGCTGTTACAGGTGCTTGAGCGGGGGTGTAAGAGAAATGCCCAGACGAGGGGCTGATGGAGCCAGATGAGGAAAGCCTCAGGACCCCTTCAGCCTCTCCCTGACTTGATAACGAGATACCAAAATAAACCTCCATGCTTGTCTGCTGCATTTTTGGTTGTCAAATTGCTTTTCTAACTTGATTGCATTTGACCTTGATGGTTAATACATTATTTAATAAATTCTGGAATTCTGTACAAATTAGAATATGATTTCTCCCTGAAATGGACTTGAGTAGTGGGCAGCCTGCTTGGTTCTTTGACCTGATCTAGCCACCCCAGGATTTGGGCTCTTTCTTCCTCTGGCTCAGGGATGAAGAACATTGTCTCTCTGAGAGGGGGGATGGCCTGTTGATCCAGCAGGGCTGCTCAGCAGGGTTCCATTCCTCCAGCTGGCACCCTCACAAAGCCAGCTGCTGGGTAAGAAACTAATTCCTTCTACAGCTCCTTCAGTTTGACCTTCTAAGGAAAATAGGCCCGCAGACGTAACCAGCCATCCATAGCAGAGCACACAGCAGGCACCTACAGCCCTGCAACTCCTTCCAGAACCAGAAAAGGCTACTGCAGATAAACCAGGGTGTGAAGCAGCCCACATTGTGGAAAGCTCAGGAAGGCTGGGTTTTAAGTAGACGACAGCTCTTAAGACTCTTGGGGGTCGGTTGCATTAAGAGTAAGGGAGGGTTGAAAGGCAGGGAGGGTACTTTCCTCTTCTCAGTGGAAGGAGCTTCCCGGCAGCCTTCCTTCCTTGCTTCCTGCCTGGCTCACTGCTTTCTCAGCAAGTTCTGGGGGAGCTGTGTCCTCCGGGCCTGAGAAGGGCTGGGGAATGTCAGGGCATAAACAAGCCAGAAAAGCGCTCTGGAGGAAAAGGGAGGCTCCTCTGCATTTCCCTTTCCCGCAGGCCTGCCCTGGTTTTTCGTGATGTCATCCATTCATCATTGTGATCTGGTTGGCGGTCCCAGGCTTGGCCAGCTGCCCAAGGCCAGGAGGGAAGAGAGAGATCCCAGGACAAACGTGCAGTGGGCCCCTGAACTTGTGCGGAAATGTCATCAATTCCACAGAGAAAGAAGAAGACAGTAAAAGTCACAAGATCCTATCCAACCTTCCCTACCCTGAACGCCTGGGAAGAATTCAGGGGCCTCTTGCCTGTGGATGGGGAGCCAAACCCTGGAGTGGGCCTGGGTGTGGAGGAGGGACTGCTCTGCCAGATGGTTCATTCTCCGGAATTCAACCTGTTTCCTGACTCAGTGGTGTTTGAAAGCAATTTTGTCCAGGTACTCTTGGGTCGCTCCGAATGGCACTCCTTGGGTCGCTCCGAATGGCACTCCTTGGGTCGCTCCGAATGGCACTCCAGATTCTTCTAAACCTGTTCCCAAGATGTGACCAGGAGAGTCTGTCCCTGGGACTGGAGTGGAGTAAGAACCGAGGCGAGGAGAAGTCAGTGGGCCCGGAATGCAAGGCCACCCTCACTTGACCCTGACTTTGCACAGCCCCAGACAGGGCTTCTCCTGCAGACAGGTGTCACTCTGGGGAGAGAGGTCAGGTGTTCGCTGCTCTCAGTGGAGGATTTGGTATCCGAATCCCTCAATTTACTTCCTCCTCCAGGCTGTCAAGCCAAAGCAGACGAACAAAGAAGCAGTGAAACCAGATGCCCTTTGTGGGCTCGGACAGAACTGCTCTTTGGTGAAAGAATAGGAGCTAGGCACCCAGAGAGACCTGGGCTCAAAGTCTAGCCCACTGCTTTCTCGTCGGGAGACGTCATTGAGCAAGTGACCCGTGCACCCTGAATCCCAGTTTCCTCTATTGGAGGAGGGGCTGGACTAGCCTGGTCATTACATGTGAACATGGCAGGCAAAGGCCTTAGTACAGCGGGCACTCGGTGCATTTTTGCTTCCTTGTCCGGGCTCTCCTCCTGCCAGATGGGACCCGGGATAAACAGGACTTGGGAGCTGGAAGGGACCATAGAGTGTGGGAAAGGTGCAGGAGATAACAGAGCCCCTCAAAGAAGGGCCAAAGGACAAGTTTTTCAAAGAAAAGCCAGGACACAGTCTGGGCAGAATTCACAGAAGTGTGACACATGTCAGGGAACTCCTGGGGTATGGTTCTCGTGGGCAATTGCTAGCAGTAGGGAGTATAAATACTATGACAGTTGCTTAACCAACATAGATCAAAACAGTGGTTCTCAACAAGTGATGATTTTGCCACCACCCTCCGACCAGGGGGCATTTGGCAATGTCTGGAGACATTTTTGGTTGTCACAACTTGGGGTGGGAGGGGATATTACTGGCATCTAGTGGGTAGAGGCCAAGGATGCTGCTAAACATCCTACAATGCACAGGACAGCCCTCTCCCCCAAACAAAGAATTATCCAACCCAAAATGTGAACGGTGCCAAGTTTGAGAAATGCTCAGCTAAAACCACTGCTTCTGCCAAATGCTCAGACTGTGCCCGGGGCTGCTTTGCAGGTCAAAAAGGACAGGAAGTGGATAAACATCTACAAAGCCTCCAACACCATGGCCCTCGGGGTCACCTCCTCCGTGCCCTGCCTGCCCCTTCCCAACATCCTCCTCATGGCCAGCGTCAAGTGGCACCAGGGTCAGAGCCAGACGTGGAACAGACCATCCACAGCCCCACACATCATCCTGAAGAGGTAAGCAACACAGACGGGAGCGAAGGACAAGCGAGGTGAGGTGTGGATCCTCGAGGAGCGGAGGCTGCTTTGTGACTAAACTCAGGGTGGGAGAAAGCAGAGACGTCATCAGCAGGGATGTTAATTTTTTTAGACAGGCAGTGCACTGGAAGCATTGAGGCCAAGCGGGGCAAAGGGAGGCGCGAGGGGGACAGGAGTGAGAGGCCAGTCGACATGCCTGCTTTCCTTCCTGCTGCCTGCACCCCACTGAATCTTAGGAAATCTCTCCCCCTTTGGTGGAGGAGCAAGGAAGCCAGGAGGTCTGACAGATGGAGCACTGGTTGGGAGATGCAGGTTCTAGTCAGAAAAATAATTTTTGAGTCATAGGTTACTTGCTGCATTTCAGTTTTCCTCCCAGTAACATGAGTGGAACTAAGTCTCACTTAGAACTGTGACATATAGTGACGTCATGCTTGTCTAGGATGAAACAGCCCTTTTTGATATTTGAGCGTCTTGAGGATATTATCTCAAGAATCTCTAGATATTCCCAGAAGTCCAGGTAAACCCTTCATTTCTCCACGTTGCCTCAGTGCTAAATAAACCTCTCCGTTATATTCTGGGTGTACCTGTAGCCCGGCCCCTGCTGACTGATACCAGATCCAAAGCCAGCTCCTGAACCTTAGCTCCTTAGGGAAGAGTAACTGGGGCATTAAGGTCAGTGACTGGCCAAGCTGGACAGTGGGGCCAACTCTGTGGCAGAGGAGGGCAGCTGCCTTTGTGCTATCAAGAAGGAAACTGAAAAACCCTATGATCCCAGCTACCTTACTCCTAGGCTGTCTCTCCCAAGCAGACTCCAAGGAACACCAGCATGAGCATCATGGCAGGCTGGGTGGAGGTTAAAATGAAGATTCCAGGGCCACAAGCCAGACCTACTGAATCTGAATCTTTGGGGGTGTCTTCAGGTGTCAGCATTTTGAACAAGCTCACCAGGTGAATCTGATCTCCCCAAAGTTTGAGCACCACTGTGCTAAGCACTCTCTCTCCTACCCCCAAAAGGCTCAGTTCTGAAGGAGACACTCCTCATTTTAATAAACATAGTGTCAGATCAGAAGCACTGGGGTCGTCAATGTGTGTCTTCCCTCGTGCCTTCAGGATTCTCCCACTGAAGTTGGTGGAGCTCCAGATCTGTGACCACCTTCAACGCATCCTGCGGTTGAGGACAGTCACTGAGAAGATCTACTACCTAAGGCTCCACCCTGACCATCCTGGGACTGTCTTCCGCTTCTGGATCCGACTGGTTCAAATTCTGCAGAATGGCCTGTCCATCACCACCAAAGACCCTAGGATTCTTGTCACTCACTGTCTGGTACCCAAGAACAGCTACAGCCCCTCAGGAGATTCTAAGGTAAGTGGGCACCATTGCTGCCTCCAGCCAAGGCCAGAGCTGAGCTGTAGAGCTTAGGTGAGCTGGTATGTGGGCATCGTGTGAAGGTGATTCCTGCCTTAGGCCTTTTCTACTCAGTTTTATTGAGGTACAACGTACAACCATAAAATTCACCCGTTGTAAGTATACAGTTCAACACTTTCAGTAAATGTAGAGAGTTGTGCAACCATCACCACAATCCAGTTTTGGAACATTTCCATCACCCTAAACAATTCCTTTGTGCCTATTTGCAGTTATTCCCTGTTCCTACTTCCTGCCCTAGGCAACCACGGATCTGTTTTCAGTCTCTATTCACATTTCTGAGACATTTCAGATAAATGGAATCCTACAATATATAGTGTTTTGTATCTGGCTTCTTTCACTTAGCATAATGTTTTTCAGGTTCATCCATATCATAGCATGGGGCCAACTCTGTGGCAGAGTCACAGTTATCAATAATTCATTCCTTTTAATTGCTGAATAGTATTCCATTATATAAATATACCACATTTTGTTTATTCATTCACCAGTTGATGGATATTTCAATTGTTTCCAGTTTTTGGCTATTATGAATAATACTGCTATGAACAAGTTTTTGTATAGACATATATTGTCATTTGTCTTGGCTCGATTCCAAGGAATGAAATCACTGAGTCATATGGTAAGTTATGTTTAAACTGGGAAACTATTTTCCAAAGTGGCTGCACCATTTTACATTTCCACCAGTAATGCATAAGGGCTTCAGTTTCTCCACATCCTCACCAACAATGGTATTGTCTTTTTTATTAAAGCCATTCTAGTGGATGTGTAGTGTTTTTAATTTGGATTTCTTGAATGACTAATGATGTTGAGCAACTTCTCATGGGCTTATTAGTCGTTTATATATCCTCTTTGGTGAAAAAGGTCCAAATTGTCTATTCAAATCTTTTGCCCATTTTAAAATTAGGCTTTGTCTTCTTATTGAGTTGTAAGAGTTCTTTGTACATTCTGGGTACAAGTCCTTTATCAGATATATGATTTGCAAGTATTTTCTCCCAGTCTATGAACTTTTTCATTTTCTTTTTATTTTTTTTTTAAGATTTTATTTATTTATTTATTTTCCCCCCAAAGCCCCAGTAGATAGTTGTATGTCATAGCTGCACGTCCCTCTAGTTGCTGCATGTGGGACGCGGCCTCAGCGTGGTGGGAGAAGCGGTGCGTCAGTGCACGCCCGGGATCCGAACCCGGGCCGCCAGCAGTGGAGCGGGCTCACTTAACCGCTAAGCCACAGGGCCGACCCCCATTTTCTTAATAGTGTCTTTTGAGGAGCAAAATTTTTAATTTTTTTTTTTGTGAGGACGATCTACCCTGAGCTAACATCTGCCAATCCTCCTCTTTCTGCTGAGGAAGACTGGCCCTGAGCTAACATCTATGCCCATCTTCCTCCACTTTATATGGGACGCCACCACAGCATGGCTTGACAAGTGGTGCGTTGGTGCACGCCCGGGATCCGAACCAGCGAACCCCAGGCTGCCGCAGCGGAGCACGCGCACTTAACCGCCAGCGCCACTGGGCCGGCCCTAAAATTTTTAATTTTGGTGAAGTGCAATTTATCAATTTTTTCTTCTGTGGATCAGGCTTTTGGTGTTGTATCTAAGAACTCTTTGTTCAACCCAAAGTCACAAAGATTTCATTCTAATAAAATCATAATATCCTAAATTTATAGATTTAGCCCTTACATCTAGGTCTATGATCCATTTTGAGTTAATATTTGTGTATAGTATGAAGGAAGGGTCTAAGTGCTTTTTTTTGACATGTGGATATAAAATTGTCCTAGCACCATTTGTTGAAAAAGACTATCCTTTCCGCATTGAATTGTCTTGGCACCTTTGCCAAAAGTCAATTGACCATAAATGTAAAGATTTATTTCTGGATTCTCAATTCAGTTCCATTGATCTGTTTGCCTATTCTTGTGCCAATACCGCAATGTCTTTTTTTTTTTTTTTGAGGAAGATTGGCCCTGAGCTAACATCTGTTGCCGATCTTCCTCTTTGCTTCCTTTTTTCTCCCTGAAGCCCCAGTAGACAGTTGTATGTCATAGTTGTACATTCTTCTAGTTACTCCATGTGGGACGCTGCCTCAGTATAGTTCGATGAGCGGTGCATAGGTCTGCGCCCAGGATCCAAACTGGCAAACCCTGGCCCGCGGAAGCGGAGGCGCAAACAACCGCTACACCACTGGGCCGGCCCCTACCACAATGTCTTGATTAATGCAGCTTTATAGTAAGTTTTGAAATTGGGTGATGTAAGTATTCCAATTTTTTTTTTCAAATTGTTTTGGCTATTCTAGATCCTTTGCATTTCCATATAAATTTTAGAATCAGCTTTTCAATTTCTACAAAAAGCATGCTGGAATTTTGATAAGGACATCTTGAATTTATGCATCAAGTTGAGGAGAACAGCCATCTTGACAATATTGTCTTCCAATACCTGTATGTGGAATGTCTTTCCATTTATTTTGATCTTCTTTAATTTCTCTTAGCAATGTTTTGTAACTTTCAGTACACAAGTTCTGCACTTTTTTGTTAAATTTATTCCCAAGTATTTGATTCTTGTTGATACTATTGTGACTAGAATCATGTTTTCTTAATTTCATTTTTGCATCATTCATTGCAAGTATAGAGAAATAAAACTTATTTTTGTATATTAATCTTGTTCATTAGTTATAGCAGTTTTTATGGATTCCTTGGGGTTTTCTACATACATACATACATGTTATCTGTGAATAAAGACAGTTTATTTCATTTCCAATCTGGATCCATTTGTTTATTGCCTTATTGCATTAGCTAGAACCTTCAGTACAATGTTTAATATAAGTAGCAAAAGCAGACATCCTTGCCTTATTCTCGATCTTAGGGGAAAACATTCAGTCTTTCATTAAGTATAATGCTAACTGTGGGATTGTTGCAGACACCCTTTATCAGGCTGAGGAAGTTCCCTTCTATTCCTTGTTTATTGAGAGTTTTTATCATGAATGGATATTGGATTTTGTCAAATGCTTTTTCTGCATCTATTGAGATGATCATGTGGTTTGTCCTTTATTCTGTTAATATAGGATATTATATTGATTTATTTTCAGATGTTAAACCAACTATGTGTTCCTGCAACAAATTCTACTTGGTCATGGTGTGCATAATCCTTTTTATATGTTACTAGATTCAGTTTGCTAGCATTGTCTTAAGGATTTTTGCATCTATGCTCATTCAAGATACTGGTCTCTGGTTTTCTTGTGATATCAGGCTTTGGTATGAGGATAATAATAGCCTTATTGAATAATTTGGGAAGTGTTACCTCCTCCTCTATTTTCTGAGTTTGTGAAGAATTGGTATTATTACTTCTTCAAATATTTGATAGAATTCACCAGTGAAGCTACCTGGGTCTTTTTACCCCAGGCCTTAGTGTGATGAATATAATCCTGATCTGAGCTACAACATAAACTCCGTGAAGATGGAGATTTTTATCTGTCTTTTCACTCTATTCCCAGTGCCTGGCACATAGTTGACATTCAATAAATATTGAATGAATGAATGAATGAATGAATAAGAGTGGCATGCACAACTAGAACACTTCAGGGTATCACAGGCAACAGGAGAGAAAGCGATTTTACCCAGGCATAAAAAGCAGCTCAATATAAGATTTTTCTAAGAGGAATTAATTTTTAAAACATTTGTTACATTCCTACAATAAATATTCGATCCCTCTACATTTAAATATAAAACCAAGTAGCATATGCTTTATTAAAGTTTATATTAATGGGCTATTCAATAACATATTAAGTTATGTTAATAAGAATAGTTTATCTACTAAATTATATTTAAAGTATTCAGGGATGACATTTTCCTTAGGACACCAAAGGATATTTATAACAATACAGGGGGCGTAAACAAACAGATATGGCCTCAGAATTGCCTCTCTGAGCAGCTGGCATGGCTGCCCAATGGAACAGTTTGAGTTCCAACACTTTAGGGTCTGGACCATGATATTAGGAAAATGCAGAGACCCTAAAGCCTTGACCACATGGTTTTGCTTTTTTTCTCCATCTAGTTAGTACAGAAGAAACTCCAGGCCTCCCAGCCCAGTGAGAGCCTCATGCAGCTGATGGCCAAGGGGGAGAGTGAGGCCCTCTCTCAGATTTTTGCCGACTTGCACCAGCACAACCAGTTCAGGTAAAATCAGGCCAGCCTGACATCCCTTCCTGCAGCCCAGATAGTCCAGGCCATGAGATCCAGAAACCAAGTAACCTGGTTACTGAGCACAGGGAGGGACATGAAACACTGCCACTCTGTATCCAGTCTTTATCTTTGACTCAGGCAACCTCTCCCAGTTCTCTGTGCCTTATTCTCCTTCTCCACACAGCAAGCATGGTAGGCTTGGCTCCAGAGGAGGAATTTTGTAAAAAATGAAATAAAAAGTTAGCAACACAGGTGGAAAAGTAAAACCTAATTTCTAATCCAGCTCCTAATCCTACAAAGAAATAACCAAAACGTTGTTTAAAACAGCGTCTACTCATTGGGTTCCTTTACTGACTTACCTGGCCTCTGCTTAGACTTTGTGGAGCTTCTGTGGTCATTTTCTAAAAAACCTCCATTGTGCAGGCCTCGCTTCTCCATGCCTAGGGAAATGTCCCTGTATGTACAGATGACTTAGGGTTGAGTCTTAAGACTGGCTGGTGTGAGAGACACAGGAGTTGAGAGCACTTAGACCACAGGGCACCATGGCCAGAGAGCAAGGAGAAAGTGGGAACCAGGGTCCTCATGAACCTGATTTGTGGGGTAAGAAAAGGGAGAATAGAAATAAATTAGTAAATGTCACCAGAAGAGTAAAACAAGGTGTCAGAGAGAAGGAGACTTTTGTCATTCAGAGACAGAGCAAAAAAAAGAGAAGTTTCTGAGTGCTGGTAATAAACTGAGAACCAGTAGAGCTCAGAGGAGGCAATCTCTCGTAGTGGGTAAGAGCTTGCACAGACCAGGGCCCAGGTCACTGCTCTGACCGTGAGCTCTTGGGCACATTGCTCTTCTGGGCCTCAGTTTTCAGATATGTAGAATGGAAATTATGATAATGCCAACCTCATGCAGATATTGTCAGGATCAAAGGAGCTCATACGCATCAAGAGTATGGCACCCTCCTCAGCAAATGTAGAGGCAGATATAAGTAAACTCTCAATAGATATTACCTTGTGTTATTAACTCTAATTTGGGCTGGCAATAGAAAAGTATCAACACGAGAAAAAGACTTATTAGTTGCCTGCTGTTAAAGAATTTATACTGGGGTCATCACTCTGTATATCTCAGAGAAATCTGTGATTAAGAAGTTTCTGGGTAAGAGGTCACATTGGTGAGCTGGAGAGCGCTGGACTCGCAAAGAGCAGGACATGTTGAAGCAACTTTTTTTTGGGGGGGGGAGGAAGATCAGCCCTGTGCTAACATCTGCCAGTCCTCCTTGTTTTTTGCTGAGGAAGACTGGCCCTGGGCTAACATCCATGCCCACCTTCCTCGTTTTTATATGGGATGCCGCCACAGCATGACTTGCCAAGCGGTGCGTCTGTGCATGCCCGGGATCCGAACCGGTGAACTCCGGACCACTGCAGCAGAGCGCGTGCACTTGACAGCTTGCGCCACCAGGCCGGCCCTTGAAGCAACTTTTTGACTGTCTCAAAATGTTAAATCACAGGTGTTTCTATTACTGTTTGAAGGCCAGCTTCTGTTTATATTTCTTGGCCACAATTCAGTCACCTGGCCACACCCAGCTGCAAAGGAGGCTGGGAAATGCGTTCTCCATTCTGCATAGCCATGAGCCAACACAAAATCAGATGCTTTGCCCCCAAGGGAGAAGGGAAGAAGGGATACTGGTGAGTTTAGAGAAAGGAAAGGAAGGGAAGAGAGGTGGAGGTGTAAGGACATAAGTAGCAGTGGGCAGCAGCCGAGCAAGGCAGGGCCTGGGAAGCCACGCGAATGAATTTAGACTTTGAGTGTAATGGGATCCTTAGCAGCATTTTAAACAGGGAAGTGATCCAATTTACATTTTGAAAAGGTCATGCTGGCTGTTGCAGTGACGGCTGATTTGAAGAGACGGAGAGTAGGTGTGGAGACACCAGCCAGGAAGCCATGGCAACCTAGTCTGGGCTGTCACATACAAAATGGATCAGAGGGATGCGAGAAACAGGGAAAAATTAATTTTTGCTTCAGAGGGATGCGAGAAACAGGGAAAAATTAATTTTTGCTTCACTGTTATCTCAATAATTGCTTTGTACAGACATTTAGTTTCTTCTCTTTAATTTCCCAGAATAAAGCCCTGAGTGATGATTTTTCTCCTCATTCAGGCAGGTTCTAGTCTGGTTACAATTATATCAGATTTTGCACATTGGCAACAACATGCAACTTACAGCAAACAAAATAAACGGCTGAGACACAGGACTGAACAGATGGAGTTATATCCACTCATCCTCAGCAAAATCAGCAGCATGGGTTCTGCTCCCCACCACCCCACCCCATCCCACCTCCCCAGCCCATCCCACCTCCCCTTCCTTATTTTCTTCTGCTACTTTAATGTGCGTCACACCCACGCAGTAGAGCCACAGCTGGCCTTCTTCATATTTATATCTGCATCTCAAACTTTTGCATCAGGAAAAATATAACTAGAAACAAGACTTGAAATGAGAGTTTCATGCTCTATTCTTTTCCTTTTGACCTTCATTTCCTTGATCCTGAAATGGCTGGAGTTCCAGGAGCAGCAAAAAGACAGACACCAAAAAGGACAGCTCAGGTAACAGAGGGCACAGGGCACCCGTGTCTCGGAGAACTTTATGCACCGCAGTTGTAGGAATAAGATCCCCTCCAGCTCCCTACCCGGCTTTCCTGGTGCTGTCAGGGTTGCCACCATCCTTCCATACCTTAGTGAGTTCCTCTAGGCTCTTTGGACAACATCATCAATTTGGCACCAAATCCTACCAATTGCTTTCTTTGAAATGTTTCTTACATCTTTTACTTCATTTCTACTCCCACAGATGCTACCTAGTCCACCTTATCACCTCATGCCTGGACTACTGCAGTAATCTTCCGCTAGTTCATTAATTCATTTATTCATTCAAATACATGCGTCGAGCACTTGGTAAGTGCCGAACACTGTCGAAGGCTTTGGAGTCCCAGTGAAGAAAGACACAGTACCTCCTTCAAGGGGTTTATCATTTGGTAGAGTCAGATGGGTAAATCCTAAAATTACAAAACCTCTCCCTCCAGGCAACATTCAAAGCTCATGCCTGGGGTGCTTCAGAAGCACAAAGACAGGGGGTCCCTCACTCTCCCCAGGAAGCTATCCTGGAAGGCCTGGGACGTAGGTGAGCTGAGTCGTAGAGGAGGGTACAAGTGGGCTGGCTGAAGTGGATGAGGCAGGGCATTCTAGGAAGAGAACCTGTGTGACAGAGCACGACACATTGTGGAAACAGCAGCCAGCTTCCTATTTATTTCCAGGTTCCAGTTTACCCCAAATCCACGCATTTTGGCATGCATGACCCTGCATAAACGTCCTCTATTTTACCCATCTCACCTGATGGCTCACTCCTCAAATAAGAGCCCTCTGTCTCATCTTCTCCAGCCAAAATCTTCTACTCTAGCCAAATCTTAGCTATGGGGAACATGCCTCATTCATCCCCTCTCTGTTCCCTTTCCCCCGATGCTCCACGCTAAATCCTACCTATCATTCCAGATACACCTCACAACACCATCCTGCCCAGATGAATCTTGCCCCAGGTGAATCTTGACTTAGTTATAACCTCTCTTACGTTATTCCCTAATTATTTTGTAGGTTTAAGTCTTGTTTCTTCAACCAATACTAAATTTTTTTCATTTCTCTGAATTATCCACAGCAGCAGAGCTGGGAACACAACAGGAGCTCAATTAATATCTGTGCACCACACCACTAATAAATTATTCCTCCAAATTGGCTCAGGAGGCAGCCAGAATATCATGTTATATTTAGAAATTTAGAGGAATCTGTAGACTCCAGGGGAGCTCTGCCAACTTTCATCCATTCCAGGGATTACAAACTCAAGTACCTGCAGGTGGAATAAATGGGTAAAGAGTCTAGGTGATGTGGATATAAGAAATGGTTAACTTTTCTTTCAACTCTGTCATAAGTAAAACAACAGCTTGGCTGACACTTGAATTTAGCATTGAGGAGACAATAGGGAGTGGTGGGGACAGTGGCAACGAGAAACGAAGGTTTCAATTAAGGCTTCAATTAATTGTTGCCATGCTGGAACACAGGCCTGGTGTTGCCAGATGATCTGATTTTTCAAGAGAAGCCAAAAATATGGATTTTTATGTGACATATTCTCCACCCCATAAAAAATTAAAGCACAATATACGCCAACACTTAGTGGGCAAACAAAATATACCTGCAGACCAAATTCAGCCTGGAGGCTGCCAGTTCACAGCCCCTGCTCTACATGGTGAGGAGAGCTGATGCTGGCTCACATCTTCTCTAAGTCTATGAATGCTTTCTCACGTTATGTGACTGATAATACAATGGTGATTCATTTCTGTTTTTACACATATATTCAAACACACACACAAACACATACACCATACCCCATGAAGTTAGGGTTGAGGAAAACAGAAATAGAGAATATTTCAAACTTATTTCTGGGACTTCAGAGAACAGCTTGAGGATATCTGGTGTGAGGGAAACTACCCCTCCCAAGATGTCCCTAGGCTGATTTCAATTAATCATCCTGGGATGTCCTCAGGACACTTCTCTTTCCTTGGAGCTGAAGAAACTTCTCTTTTCTCTCTGGGCTCAGTAGTGTACTCTTTCACTTTGGAAGGACAGTCACACCTAAGCCTCTTTGAACTTTTGAATGAAAAGTGAGAGAGAGAGAGCGCACTACATTTGGAAAAACCAGTGTCCCAAACCTTACCTGTGTGGCTGAACCTTTCAACTCCCCATCAGCGGGTGGTGTGGCCTATTGCACTGCTTCCCAAACTTTAATGTGCAGACAGTCCCCTGGGGATCTTGTTAAAATGCAGATTCTGAATCAGTGGGTCTGGGTGGATCTGAAACTATGCATTTCTAACATGCTCCCAGGTGATGCCAAAGCTCCTGGGCTGCGAGCCACCCTTTGAGTAGCTGAAGCCAAGTGGACCAAGAACAGGCTCTGGCTTGAGGCCACCTGGGTTCAAGGCCATTGCCAGTTCAGCAAACTGAATATCCTGGGGAGATTCACTCGGTTAACCTCTCCAAGCCATATAGGTTCCCTCCTTTTACTGGCACTGCCTTGTTCACGTGATGTCGTGGTAAAAACACGGGCTCTGGAGCTGGGCTGCCTGGCTCTGCCTCCTCATTATATGACCATGGTTAAGTTACTTAACCTTGCCCAGCCTCAGATTCCTCACCCGTAACATAGGGACTATGGCAGCACTGAACTCTCAGGGTTGTTTTGAGGATTAAAAGAGCATTAATGCATGTAATTGTTTGGAATAGTGCCTGGCCCATAATAAGCACCCCACAAATGTGGGCCATAATCTGTGAGCATGCTCTGTGAATTAAAGTACAAACAAATGCATTCCCTTTTTGACCTAGAGAAAGATACTCCCGGTGAAGACTGCATCCCTTGCACCCGTGACCTCAGTTGGAGGGATTCGCTCACCTATGGAGAGTGGGAAAGAGAGAACCCCTCTGGGCCGCAGCCCCTCTCACTCCTCAGCACTCTGGCAGCCTCCACAAGGCCACAGCTGACCCCACTCATAGGTACAGTCATGGGATTAATCTGGCTGCCTTCATGGGACAGGCCTGGAATTCCATCTCAGGCTCACCTAGGTTCAGGTCCTAGGGTCCTGGGGTGATTCCAGGAAGCTGTGGGGTGGGAGTGGAGGTGCCAGCCACAGCCACCTCAACCCTCTTTTTCCTGCCCTGTTCTTCTCTACCTTCAACTGGGCTGAGTGAAACCCTAAGCATGGCACCTCCAGAGCCCCCAGAGGCCCCTGGGAGTTCCTGCAAGTGGCTCTGAATGGAGACCAGGATGACGCTATTGTCACTAGAGCTGCTTTCTCCCTGCTGGGTGGGAGGCATGAGGGTTCCTGTGGGCTCTTCCTTCGAGGAGGTGGGGAGCTGGCTCTCCCTTTTCCTTTCCAGAGCTCTGGGGGAGCCCCAACCTTCTGCTGCGGAGGGTAAGAAGGAGCTAGGCCAAGAAGGGTGGGAGTCAGACTTCTCTGGGGCCCAACCCTTATCTCTCCATGCTCCAAGTCTTATCCACCCATCCACGTACTCATTTCACAAACATTCGTTAAGTACTCCCTATGTGCCTCTGTCTGACCAGAGAAAGATCCCTAAAGAAGGTAGGAGTGGTTTATACTTTCTAAAGTAAAATACTATTAATAAACCACTAACTCTTACAAGATACCTGTTATTAATAGTTGACAAAAAAATTAACATAAGTATCTATGTGCTCACAGGAGACCTTTTTAGGCAGGTGATGTCCTCTTGAGCATTATTCTCTCCTATACTAACAGGAAATTCTATCTGAACCACCCTTTCACACTGGAGAGAATCTACGCAGCCCTCACCAAAGCCACTCTGCAGCATTCATCTTTCTGAGGGGCTCTGTCTGGATGGAGGGGAGGAGAAAGCTGCAACTACAGGAAAATAGAACCATCTCACGCTGATAGCATAGCCTTTCCTTGGAGAACGATTTGGGAGCATGGCTCCCGGACGAGAAGCATTATTCCAGCATTATTCCAGCACGTAACTTCATGTCCTCACCACCACACCTCACCTCCGTTCCACCACCAGACGGGCACAGGAGGACATGCTCTCAGGATGCCCAGGACCAAGAGATGGAGAGAAGGAAGGAAAGGGAAACAGGACCAGAGGAGAAGTGGAAAAGAACAAAATGGAAGTGAAGAGGAAGGTGGAGGGAGGAAGTCAGAGAAGAGGGGAGATACGGAGAGGTGGTAACAGAAAGAAATAGAAGAGAGTTGGGAGAGAAGCTGAAGAGGACGAGAGAAGAAATACACTGCTGAGAGATGCCAAGCTTCTATTTATCTAATTTAACTTGAAAGTAAGGCCATATACCAAAAAAGAAATATGTTTTCTTCTCTGCTCAGATTACTCTGGACAAGTATGAGGGGTCAGAAATGAATTCCAGCCATGGGATTCTCCTTAAATTTCCCTTTCTACCAGTTTTTCTTGTTAGTGCCTCTTTTCTGATTCAAGCTTTGGCCTTCTTCCTTAGCCCATTCCCTATCCGAGACTTGCTAGCCTGGCCCTGGTGTTCCAAATGGAGGTTTGGGGTTGAGGCTGCAGAAACGTTCCTGCAGGAGGTGGTAAGACAAGGTGTGTGAGGAAGGGAAATTTCTCTTTTGTATTCAAACTTTCCAAGTCTGCTAATATCTCAGCCCTACAAACACTGGCTCAATTTCTTTTGCATATGACACCCCCTTGAAATGTCAACATACCTTGTTAGTGCTTATTAAATTAGTGATTCCAAAGAGAGGAGACACAGGCTCAAAGCATAGGTAACTCAGAGATTTCAGGCTCAAAGTATAGGTAAAATCAGGGGTTCACAAATTATCAATCAAGAGAGTGTCCCTTGCCCGGTGGCCTAGTGGTTATGTTCGGCGCGCTCTGCTTCAGTGGCCCAGGGTTCAGTTCCAGGGCATGGACCTACACCACTTTTCAGTGGCCATGCTGTGGCAGTGACCCACATACAAAATAGAGGAAGATTGACACAGATGTTAGCTCAGGGCCAATCTTCCTCAAGTAAAAAGAGGAAGATTGGCAACAGATGTTAGCTCAGGGCCAATCCTCCTCAGCAAAAAAGAAGAAAAGGGGGCTGGCCCTGTGGCTCAGCGGTTAAGTGCGCGTGCTCCACTACTGGCAGCCCAGGTTCGGATCCCAGGCGCGCACCGACGCACCGCTTCTCTGGCCATGCTGAGGCCGCGTCCCACATACAGCAACTAGAAGGATGTGCAACTATGACATACAACTATTACTGGGGCTTTGGGGAAAAAAGGGAGGAGGATTGGCAATAGATGTTAGCTCAGAGCTGGCCTTCCTCAGCAAAAAGAGGAGGATTAGCATGGATGTTAGCTCAGGGCTGATCTTCCTCACAAAAAAAAGAAAAAAAGAAAGAGTGTCTCTCAGATGACCCATGGACTGGCCTCTTTGTTTAAAATGCACAATATTTCATATTCAATAAACCAGACAATGAGTATTTCAGAAAACCTGCTCAACTTTCCAATTAGAAAGGTTTTTGGGATGTCCTGCTTTGATTTAAGACATCCTAGGAGGCTCTTTTTCTTCACTGAAGTGGTTTTCAGACTGAAATGGTTGGAGGGCTACAAAGTGAGCTCCTAGATCACCATCACTCTTTCCAAGGATGACTTATGTCCTAATTCTTGGTGATTTCAAAATCCACATAGATGAATCGTCCTATAACCTGGTCACTGTTCCTTGAACTGCTGCCCAATGGTCCTGTCCTCCACCCTCTTCAGCCACTGACACCCATGATGTTACCCGAGAGTTTGTCATTAATAACTGCATACCACCCCCTTATTCCCACCCTCCAGCTATCCCACCTCCTAACTTTCCCCCTGAGTCCAATAATCCTTCGATCCCCCCAATCCTACAATCTATTGCTCCTTCTGGGTTTTCTCTGTCCCTCACTCTCCTCACGTCCTCATTTCCCTTCCCTCCATCCTAGATTACGTGATGAATCATTATTATTATCACTCCCTTGCATGCACCCTCAACACCTTTGTGTCTCTTCCACTATAATCACTTGGCTAAGTCCAGCTCTCCACCAACTCCATGCCTGCACATGCTGCTAAACTTGCCTAGAGAAAATACATGACATACTAACCAGTCTCACCTCAAAGTCATAATCACAAGCCTCAAGAGGGTCCTTAATGTTGCCTGGAGATCACACTGTGCTCCCCTCATCTGTTCTCTGCTGAATGGCTATTTCACACCTTCTCTCTCCTCAAACCCCCAATGCCTCCTGATGACCCAGCTTCCCATTTCACTGAGAACACAGTAGCAATTGAAAGAGAACTCCAAGCTCTCACCACCATGTCTACCACTTACCTAGAACCAGACCCATGGATCTAGTTTCTCTCCTTGTTACTATGGAAGAACTGTCTCCGCTCTAAGCAAAGTTTAACTCTCTCCCTTTGGTACTGGATCTCATCCCATCTCACCCACTCAAGGACATTGCTCCAGCACCTCTCCCCTCTTTTTCCTACATCATCAATTTGATCCTCACTCCTGGATCCTGCGCACCAGTAATAAACAAGCTGGTATTTCTTCTAAACATACTGTTATTTCTTCCATTTTAAAACAGAACAAAATAAAACAAAACCTCTCTTAGCCCCTCTGTCCCCTCTGCTTCATTTTTCTCCACCCCTTTAAACTCCTTGAAAGGGTTTCTAATTTCTTGCTTCCCATTCTCTCTTGAACCCCTCCGGGAGGTTTTTGTACCCACTACCCCACCAAACCTGACCCCCACATTGCTAAAGCCAATGGCCAACCAGTCCTTACCTCACTGTTAGCAACATGTGACATATGTGATTACTTCTTTCTTCTTGAAACACTTTCTTCACTCGGCTTCTATAACACTGCATTCTCCTGGCTTTCCTCCTCCTTCACTGGCTTTTACTCTCATTTCCTTTGCTGCTTCATTCTCATCAACACCCCTCTACCATCTTTGAACATTAGAAATTTCCAGGGCCTGCACCATGGCTCAGCGGTTAAGTGCGCGCGCTCCGCTGCTGGCGGCCCGGGTTCGGATCCCGGGCGCGCACCGACACACTGCTTCTCTGGCCATGCTGAGGCCACGTCCCACATACAGCAACTGGAAGGATGTGCAGCTATGACATACAACTGTCTACTGGGGCTTTGGGGGGAAAATAAATAAATAAATAAATAAATAAATAAATAAATAAAATTTAAAAAAAAAGGAAATTTCCAGGACTCAGTCCTTAGGTCTCTTCTAATCAAAACTCATGGCTTTCATACCACATATACACCAATTACTCCCAAATTTGTATCTCTAGTCCAGACCACTGGAAACTCCACAGATACATATCCAACTGCCTACTTAGCATCTCCATTTGAATGTCTAACAGGCATCTCAACACGTCCAAAAACAATCTCTCAATATTATCTTCCAAAACTTGCTCCCCGCAAAGTCTTCTCCATCCTAATAAATGGCAGCTCCACTTTTCTAGTTGCTCAAAATCTTGGAGTCATCCTTGACTCCTCTTGTTCTCTCCACTCCATTACCAACACACCAGGAAATCCTTTTAAACTACTTTCAAAACATATTCAGAATCTGACACTTCTCACTATTTCCACTGCTACCACCCTGGATCAGGTCATCATCATCATCACCTGGATTGTTGTAAAGCCTCCTAAGTGGGCTCCCTGTTTCTAACGTTACCCTCTTCAGTCTAATGTGACCCTTTTAAAGGCTTAGCTCATGTCACTTCTCTGCTCAAAATCTGCCAATGGCTTCCCATCTGTATTAGGATAATGCTGGCTCTGTAAGAGATAAACCCAGTGTATCAATGGCATAAAACAACCAATAGAAGTTTATTTCTCACAGAAAGTCCAAAAAGGGTGTGCCTGTTTGGTGAGTGGCTCTTTAACAGGAAACTGGGCTCCCTGCAGGTTGTGACTTTGCCATCTGCACTACACGGCTTCTAGGGTTGCCACAGAAAGAGAAAGAGCTTGAAGAATCACACACAGCAGGTTTGTATGGCCAGTACTGGAAGTAGTGGATATCATTTCTGCCCCTCTTCCTTTGGCCAGAGCTCAGTCACATGGCCACACTGCATGGGAGGCTAGGAAATGTAGTCTAGCTGTGTTCACAGGATGAAGAGGAAATGGTTTGCTAAACAGCCAGTCTCTTCCACACCATCTCACTCATAGTAAAAGCTAAAGTCTTTACAATGGCCTAAAGGTCCTACATGGCGTCCCTCTCCCCTTTGCCCCCATCCCTGTTTCTACTTCTCTGACCTCATGTCCTCTACTCCTCAATTACTCCACTCCAGCCACACTGGCGTCCTGCTGCTCCTCAAACACTCCAAACATGCTTCAGCTCAGGGCCTTTGCCCTTGCCATTCCCTTTTCCTGGAATGTTCTTCACCACCTTCAGATGTTCACTCACACCTCACCTTCTTCATGAGCCCTCTCTGGCCACCTTTCTAAGATTGCAACATCACTCCTGATAGTCCCTACACTCCCTGTCTCCTTTCTTGCCATATTTGATTTCTTAGTACTTATCACCACCTCTCATTCTATACATTTTTCTTTTTTATCTGGTTTTATTTTGGCTACATACCAGAATATAAGCACCACCAGAGAGTGTAGTCCATTTTGTTCACTACCGTATCGCTAGTGCCTAGAACAGTATCTGGCACACAGAAAACAATATATTTGTGGAGTAAATGTTCAGTAGCACCATATGAACAGAGTTGGGATGCCTGAAGGACATTACCCTTTTGAGGTTGACATCATTATACCTGCCACAAACAGTCCTTCAGTGCTTCTCTCAGAGATAGAATCCAGGGCTAGATGGGCCTTGAGTGCAATTGAGGTGACATTTCTTATGTGTGTCACCCCCCAAGTCCTTTCCTCCTCTACCCACCTTCTAACTCTGGAGCTCCCAGGAGGTCTAATCTGCTTTTCTCTCCTCAGAAAGCTCATTTGTTCTCATGGCTCCATCAGCTGCCTCTTGGCCAATGACCCTTCTAAGTATCTCCTCCAGCCTATTGGCTCTTTCTTTTTAGATGTTCTGCCATCACCTTAGATTACTATGTCTTGAACTCAATTCACTATTTCTCTCATCTTCCACTCATGTAGTCATTCTCCCAGTTTCCTATGATTAAAACTTTAAATTTTTGAGTGCTGCTCCTTCATTTCTTTCATCCAAGCAGTCAATAAATCCAGGATTTGTTTTCCACTTTTAAAAGTTCTCTTGTATATAAGTGTTCATTACCATTTCCCTTTCTCTGCCTAGGCCAGGCTCTTATCCACAGGGAATCTCAGGATTGGAGGGCCACATCCCTGGCAGAGTCCTGCTACCTCATCCAGCCTCCTTTAGGACACTTCCAAGATGGGTGGCTCTCCCACTAGGCTACAGTTTTGTAAGGGCAGGGACCATGCCCTCTTCACTGTGGGTTCACCAGCACCTAGCATAGTGCCTGACTTCAAGGAGGTATTTTTAAAAGTTTTTTAAATACCTCCGGATGCAGCCTGTTTTATAGTTAATCCTTATTAGGAGGGCCGGCCCCGTGGCTTAGTGGTTAAGTGCGCGCACTCCACTACTGGCGGCCCAGGTTCAGATCCCATGAGCGCGCCAACGCACTGCTTCTCCGGCCATGCTGAGGCCGCGTCCCACATACAGCCACTAGAAGGATGTGCAACTATGACATACAACTATCTACTGTGGTTTTGGGGAAAAAAAACGGAGGAGGATTGGCAATAGATGTTAGCTCAGAGCCGGTCTTCCTCAGCAAAAAGAGGAGGATTAGCATGGATGTTAGCTCAGGGCTGATCTTCCTCATAAAAAAAAAAAAAGAAAGCAAAAAAAATCCTTATTAGGAGATGCGCCTCCCTGAAAGAACCACTTCATTCCATTCCACCTCCCACATAGGCACAAGCTTAGAAACCTTCAGAAGATGACCCACAGTTCCCACTGCCTTCAGCTCAGGCTCCTCAGATTGTTAAGACCTTCCACTACCTAGAGAAACTTATCATCTATGCTTTCCCTTCATGCCCCCCTCTCTTTTTTACCCCCCTCACCCCCTACCTGGCCTAAGAATTTACCTCCTACTCTGACCCCAACTTGCCCTTGTTCCTGTTATTCCTCTTCTGAATAGCGCATTCAGGACTTCCTTAGTCCTGCCTGAGTCACACCTCCTTAGGAAGCCCTCTCTGGCTACCAGAGAGGTCACTGTCATTCCTTTGTCTGAATTCCCAAAGCATTAGTTGTCAACTTCTGATCTTGGTGCTTAAAAGTTAACTAACTTGCTTTGTATTTAATTCTTTCATGAACATACTACTTGTCTCAACTGGATTTTAAAGTATAGAGGCTTTATGTGCTAAGAACACAGTAGGTTTATATTCCATTTGTGTTGCAAACATAGTAGCCCTCATTTAACATTTGTTTTAATTTCATGACACGAAAATAAGTGAATAATTTCCTGTGTTCCTCTTAAATCAGGGACGTGCAATGGGTTCCACGCATTCAGTTCACTTAACATTATTAAGCATTTACTTTGAGCTGGGCAGCAAGCTCAGACCTGTACATACAAAGATGAACAAGGTAGATCTCTACCCTGGAGCTTAGTCTGCAGGAGGATAGATGGATAAGCAGTATTTTATAGCAAAATTTGGCAAAGCGTACTAAAGATACAAAGTGCTATGAAGGCAAATAAGAGAGAAATTATTATGCCTAGTAGGGTGAGGAAACGCTTCTAGAGATAATATCTGAGCCAGGATTTCTGTGAACTGGGACTTCTATTCGCATTGACAAAGCAGAAATTCAGAAAACGCACTTATTCCAAGCGGAGGAGGCCACTTGATGAAGAGAGGCCATAGATGTGAAAGGGCGGGTGGTTCGGGAACACAGAGATGATGGTGGCCAGAGCGCAAGATATGTGAGGGGGAGTGGTGGGAGACGAAGCCGAAAGATACACTGGAGCCAACGAGTGAAAAGGCTCCTGTAGGCTACCCCATCAGAACAGTAGTGCTGAAGGGAAAGGAGAGGTTGGGGCGACTGATACAGTCGGATAATTCGGCTCTGGGTGCCTGTGGGCATGAAGATAACCGGCGGGGTAATGCAAGAAGCCCTGTGGAAGCCGAGTCACGCGCTGTGAACCCGGACGTGGCGGCCAGACAGCCGCGCCCACACGCCACCCGGAGTAGGGGGCTGAGGCCCACCAAGCCCGCAGGTCCGGGGACCAGAGCAGGGCGGGAAGCCGGTCCACGCAACTCGGCGCGCTCGCGGGGACGTGGCGCTTTCCAGCCAATCCCAGCTACGCGACTGCGGGACCAATGGCTGTCCGGGGCAGCTATGCGTCAGCGGCCGGTTTGTTGACGATTGGTCGGGAGGCCGCCGGCGAGGCGGAGAGGGGCGGGGCGCGGAGCCGCTTCCGGTTGGGCGGTGCTTGTGCGCGTGAGCTGAGCCGGTGGGTGAGCGGAGGCTGCGGCACGGTAGGCTGTGAGCGCTGTGAGAAAAGGTAAGTGCGGTGGTCCGCGGCCCCTACTCCGCAGCCTCGTCCTTTTTCGCTTTCTTTTTGTCCTGAGGCCTCGTTCCTGACGCGGGATGGGCCTCCTTCTTTCGGGGCCTGTGTTTTTGCTAGCTCGGGGACCCGGGGCCTGAGCCGGCTCGCGACCCCAGGGCCCTCGGCGCGTAGCCTGGGTTGGAGGCCGCCGCTCGCCTTTCCGCTCGCTGTGAGAAGGGGCCCGGGTCTCGCGAACTCGGGCTCCCGGCTTTGCGTCCTGTGGGTGCTGTTTTGTGCCTGGCTTGCTACGTCCTCTGTCCGTGGGCCTCGCCACTCACCGAGTCCGTCCGACTAGGGGCCACTCTTGTTTGCCTCTTGAAGGTCGGAGGGCATCAGGTAGTGTTATTCTAACAGCTCCCTGCCACCTCCCACTCACCGGCCTGCTTGTGTCCTCCGGCCCCACCCCAAGGCCACATCCCCAGGGTAGGGTGCATCTGCCAAGAAAGTCGTGTTCGCTGACTTTGAGGGTGTAGAAACAAGGGGAGACAGAAAGCTTGAAGACACTCTGTGATTTTTTTTTAAAAAACTTGCTGTAATTTTAATAGCCGAATGTTTCAAGCTTCTGTGTTTGGCTGCGTACTTCAATCAGCGATGGAAAATAGTTTTGAAAGCTTTATTAGGAAGGTGTATTTTTACCTTGTTTTGTTGCTTCTAGCCCCAGACCCTCGTTCTGATTTTTGGCATGCTGTGTTCAGAAGTAAACTTAATTCCCTGTAGCTGCCCTGATTAAGACTAGAGTAGTGTGGTTTGCAGTTTTGAAAGCTGCTTTTGGGTCTCCTGCTAAAACTTTAGGGCCTTTGATCTCAATTTCTAAGTGTATAAACTCCCAGAATAATTTCTTTGAAAATTGAATTGCATTCACATCCTGGCATGGACCATGAAGTCAAGGTTAATGAATCGGGAATAAGGTTGCTTCTGATTTTTTTTTTTATAGCTGGCAGGTAGAGAACCGTGTAATCTCTGATAAGTTATTCTTTGCTTTGCGGTAGAATGGAACTTGACACAAGACAAATGGGTTTGAACTCATTCAGTAAATTTAGTTAACCAAGTACTAAACAATGGCCCTCACTGAAGAGTTTACGTAGTACAGTACAAATGAGGGTCTAGAGATAACCTGTAAATTGTGTTTATGTGTAGAGAGGATGAATTTGCCCAGGCCTAATCTGAGTTTTACAGTCATTCGGGGATCTGCAATAGGATTTTTTTGAGAATCAAAACCGGGAGAACCATGAGCTGGCAAAGATGAATTGAGTACGCCTGAGTGGATAGTACTCAGATACAGCTCTGAAATCAACTCATCATCACTCTCAGTATAATCGTTGTTTGCTCCCATTCGTCCAGTGATGTATCAAAAGGTTCTTATTGATGACATTTTATATATATGTTGCACCAGTATAGGAGATCAGTACATTGATATTAACACAGACTTTCTGTAACCTGGGTGTGCCAGAATTGTTGGAAGGACACAGGTATAGCCAGGGATAGCTATTAGAGATGCTTGCTAGGCCATAAGGTCCTTGATTCTCTCTATGAACTCTTAAATATGGATGTTGATGTTGTAATTTATGTATTAGAGTTAAGACAGCTGAAATAACACTTTGCCTTTTGCTGGCTGATGGCCAGATCCGGTAAGGGGAATTGGGGGTTGGGGAGCACAGACAGGCAGGAACTACATTGCTGCCAAGTGCCCTCCAACTAATCCAGTGAAATGTATTGGTATATAAAAAGTACAAGACGCTGTATTAGGGACTGTAGAGGGATATTAATTTATATTAGCTGAGATCCCTGCCTTCCAAAAATGTAGCATCCCTAGGGGAGTCTCCTATAGGAGACAACTTAAAGTAGCCTATGGTCATTATTGTGGAGTGGTACAAGTTTTATAAAAGTTTAGGGGAATGGGTACAGATCACTTCCTCCTGGAGTGGTCATAGTACATAGGTCTTTTCATCTAGGATTGTAAAATTATTTATAGACATTTGGCACTGAAGGAGGTTGAACTAAAATAACTACCAAATTCTCAAGGACTTTATGCATGTTACACATGCACAGCAAAATTACAACTAGAAACCAAAGTTCTCGTCCCTACATGTTGCATAGCATTTCTATGGCAATTATGTATTCAAGTTTCATCAGCCAAAAGGAAACTTTTTTCTCCCAAAATTTCTAGAACTTTTTTTTTTAAAGAAAATTTTCCACTCTGTAGCCAGAAAAATTAAAGTTTGTACTGAATTGTTTTGGTTATAGAACCAGTGAAGCCTAAGGAATAGTTTGTCCTTCTCAAAGCTTTTCTTCTACAGCCAAATGTTGCACTTTTATATTCTCAGCTGTCTTAAAAATCTGTGCCTTCAGTCACACAAATAATTTAATTGGAATGTATTAATGAACTAATGTAAATTTGCTCCATAATTAAAGAAACATTGAATAAATGGTTTGTCATTGTCATAACTTTTATCAAATCGTGAAGGATGACATTATTACTTTAATGTGATAATCCATTAGTGGTACTTGTGCTAAAGTTTGTAAGAGAAGAATATCAGATAGCTTTGATTTGTAGATTTTGTAACCTGGACCTTAGTATGTATAGTTAAATTGCTTTCAGGCTGTTCCCTCCAATCCACAATTGCAGTAGACCCTTAAGCAGTGAGGTCCTACTTTTGCTGCATTATAGAGGAATGCCTTTCTTTGCTGAATATCCAGCTCAGAGAACTGGAATTTTACCACCACACCCATTTCTCCCACTTGTTAACATTGAGCAATGGGTCTTTGGTCAACCAGAATAACTGTGGGATCACTCAATGCTAATGTTCTTGAAAAGTTAAATCTAATCCAGACATCTAAATTTCTCTGAAATAATTTATTTTAAGTGTTCTGTGACCAAAGGATTTTTACCAAAAATGACTGGGAAGGAAGAGAGGAAGGAAATAGCAAGAATTTAGAGCTTTCAAGGAAATTTTTGAATGGATAAAATAAACTGATTCTTAAGGCTGATCATTGTTACTGAAAGAAATTCAAGCTTATGCTATTAATCTTTTCTCCTTATAAATTAACTGGAACAATTCATTAAAATAACTGTGCAGGAGACCATTATTGGTGGTCTGCAAAAGGATGATAGTTAACTTGATATCTTTTCTGTTCTAGCGCTTTAGTTTGTGTCTCTAACATGGCACTGTCCAATAGAAATATAGTGCATGCCATGTATGTAATTTTAAATTTTCAGATGATTTAAAACAGGTTAATTTTAATTAACAGGTCAATTTAATAATTACTTTTAATAATTTGTTTAATCCAATACATATAAAATACCATTCTTTTGATATAAAGTATAACACTTATACCACATCTTAATTCACACTAGCCACATTTCAGGTGCTTAGTAGCTACATGTGGCTAGTTACTGCCCTGGACAGTGCAGGTCTAGATTTTTTTTTCTTTTTAAGAAAAAATATTAGATGTTACCCTGGGTGAGGGAGGGGCAGAATTTTAGAAAGAGAAACTTATATGTCATTTGAGAAATGGGAGATGGAGAGATGCATTTTTCACAACCACTGATTTACTTTCTTTCTTTTTTTTTTAATAATTTTATTTATTTTTTTTTTTCCCCCAAAACCCCAGTAGATAGTTGTATGTCATAGCTGCACATCCTTCTAGTTGCTGTATGTGGGATGCGGCCTCAGCATGGCCGGAAAAGCGGTGCGTTGGTGCGCGCCCGGGATCTGAACCCAGGCCGCCAGCAGCGGAGCGCGCTCACTTAACCGCTAAGCCACACGGCCGGCCCTGATTTACTTTCTAGATCACGTGGTAAAAGCTCATACAACCAAGTCCTTCATTTATGTATATTACATATTTTCCTAATATTCTGTTATCCATTGATGTGTAGCTGTGATGAGGGGGGAAGGAGAAAGAGAAGGGTCATTTAGCTTTCTGTCATTTGGTTTTTGGTTGAAAAGAGAAAGATACTTCGGAAATAACTGCACTAATGTAGTTCTTCAAATGCCTTGTGTGAAAAATTGTTTTGTACCGTTCTCACGTCTTCCTACGTAAGATATCCTTTGTCTTGGGGGATATCCTTTGTTTCTACTTGAACATGTTTATGTGTATATGGATTTAGATCAATCTAGTACAGTCTTTTTTTTTTAGTGTCTATATTCATAAAACAAGAGGCCTTTTGTTAAAGTTTCTAATAGCCAGGATTGGTATATTATATGTGGGCGCAAAGAGCATTGTTGTTAGTGCCATCGAGTCGATTCCAACTCCTAGCGACCCTGTGTACAGCAGAGCAGAACCCTGCCTGGTCTTTTTGCTCCATCCTCTCACCTTCCAGCACTATATCAGACAATGCTCTGCTGCTATTTACAGGGTTTTCATCGCCAATTTTTTTGGAAATGGGTGGCCAAGTCCTTCCTAGTCTGTTTTAGTCTAGAAGCTCCACTGAAACCTGTCCACCATGGGTGACCCTGCTGGTATTTGAAATACCGGTGGCATAGCTTTCAGCATCATAGCAACACGCAGCTGCCACAGTATGACAACTGACAGCCGGGTGATGTGGTTCCCTGACTGGGAAACAAACCTGGGCCGCAGCAATGAGAGCACCGAATCTTAACCACTAGACCACCAGGGATGGCTAACAAAGAGCATATATTTAAAACAATTTTTAAAAAGTTAAAGTGCAGGTTTTTCATTGCCCAACTGCAGAGAGATGAAGGTAGGACCAGTGGCTTTGTCTATCAGGTGGTCCTTGATGACTCTTTTAGGCAGTTTCATCAGTGGTAGATAGAAAGCCAGATTTCAGGGTGACAGTATGTGGTGAGGAAGCAAAGGCAGCAGTATAAACAACTCCTAGAGACTGTGTGGGTGAAGGAAAGGGAAGAACAAACTTGAAAGAATAGTAGGGTCTGGGAAAGGCTGGTTTTGGGTTGTAGAGACCTGAGAAGTATTAATTGACAGAATAAAGTAACCTATAGAGGGGTGGGATTGAAAGTTTCATTGAGAGAGGGAAAGAAAAGAGAGATGGATAAATGATAAAGCCAAATCACCTGGCCTTTATTCTGGAATTCTTCTCTTACCCTTGTATCACGATGTTAAGCCTCAAAGTTAAATGTAGTTTTCCCTCTAAATCACAGTGAATCAATCCGTCACATTTCTGTATGTTACATGTATCAAAACTTTGTACAGTATCTGTGCTAGGCCCTGATAGTGTTAATGGGCTTAAGCATTTATTCATATTGTAACATTTGGGGGTTGCAAACATTGTTAGGGTATTATGCAAGAATTGTTAGGATGTTTTATTCTAGGGATGTAATTAATCCTTTATAAAATTTTCCTAAAGGTGAAGTCTCCCTAATAATAGGCATAGGGAAAACCCTCTGTTGAAGTAACTTGATTTTACTTGATTCTGTAAGCCTCTAACATGGATATTTTTTGGATGTATCACAAAATATCAATAATGTGTAATTTGTTCCTTGTCTCTAGAGACTTTTGTCTAAAGAATTATTTGTAGTGTGAGATGGAAGTTACATTTTGCCCTAGAATAAAGTCATACTCACTTTGATATTTAAGAGAACCAGTAAGTCTCTAATTTTCTCTTTACTGTTCCAGTAATTTGATTGATCAGTTGAATTATTGAAGGGCAGGTTGGAGTGTTATTCTGGAGTAGTAGGTTTTACTTTAAAAATAGGGTTGGGGCCTGCCCAGTGGCGTAGTGGTTAAGTGTACACGCTCCGCTTCTGCAGCCCAGGGTTCGCAGGTTCGGCTCTCGGGTGCACACTGACGCACTGCTTGTCAAGCCATGCTGTGGCGTTGTCCCGTATAAAGTGGAGGAAGATGAGCATGGATGTTAGCCCCGGGCCAATCTTCCTCAGCAAAAAAGAGGAGGATTGGCAACAGATGTTAGCTCAGGGCTGATCTTCCTTACACACGAAAAAAATAAAAATGGGGTTTATGTCTTAAGAATAGATATGTGTTTTTCCTTCAGTCTCCTTTTTCAGTCTGGAGAAATGGCTTGAAAATGTTTGCTTTGCTACCTAATATTGAAAAGAGTTTTTATAATATTGTTTAAAGAGTCATACACACAAAAAGGTAATACACATGTGTGTACTCATTTACAAAAAATAGACAGCACAACATAGTACAGTATTAAAGTTCACACCAGCCTCACCATGCCACCCCCAGACTCTTACCCCTTGAGCCTAGGGGTTACCACTGTTTACAGATAAATGTTTATCCTTCCACACTGTTTTTGTCCATATATGTTATATTTTATACAATTATAAACAACCTGAAGAGGTTGTTTGGTTTTGCTTTTTACATAAATGAGGTCTTGACATTGTTTTGCAACTTGCTTTTTTTGTTCACTTAGCCTATCTTGGTGACTTCTCAGTTTCAGTGCAGATAGATCCACCTCATTCTTTTTAACCTCTGTCTAGTGTCCCATAATATAGATTTAATATACATTTACTAGTTCTCTGGTTTAGTTTTCCATTTTTTTATCATTATAAACTATCATCATTGAACACCTATGTACAAGTATCTTTGTATACACATTTGGGTGTTTCAATGGGATAGCATGAAATGAAATGTTGATTAACTTTCAGAATCACGGCCAAGTTCTAACATTGGTGGGAACAGCTTAAGAAAAGTTCCACCTTGTTCCCTTTTCTCTGGTCTTGCTTTCTGCCATGGGTTTTCATCAGTCTTAACAACCATCCAGTTGAGAGTACCTTTTTTTTGAGAATGGGCACTTGGGGAGTGACTGCCTCCTGTTATCTCCTTAGCTACATTTCTGTTTGTCTTATTGGCACTGTCCTATTTACTCTAGAACACTTTCTACTCTCTATTCATGTATCCTCCTCTGCCATTGCAGGACCTTCCCACCCTCCTCCACTGAGCTGCTTTCCCAGTGATTGCATACAGTGCCAGTGATTGCATACAGTGCCCTATGTGCCCTTTTACAGCCTGAAAGTTGTTCATAGAGGCCTCAGGTTGTACCGTTGTATCATCAGTTCTCTAGGTTATATTGGGATTAAACATATTTTTCTATTTGCTTGCCTTCTACTTTTAAGGCAGTTTATATAACATGCTCACCATTAGCTGTGCTAAGCATTTTTTAGTTTATTGAGTCCAAAGGACTCTATAAATCCAAGGTAATACAATGTAACTTTCTTTAGCTGCTGTTTGGCAGTTACAAGAAAAACAGATACATTGAACTATGTCTAATCTATTAGCATATTTAATTTCCTTATCCCCTGAATAAGGAAAGTTCACTCTCTTCATTCTAGTTCCCAAAACTTTGAGGCAGGATCAGATATATGCAGTTTCTTCATATTAGGTGTACTTTCGGGTCAAATTTCTTAAGATGTTACTATGGCTGTTTGAGTCTTTGGTTAATATAGTGGTTCTCAACCTGGCTGCCTTTTAAAAATAATGGTAAGGGTGTAATTTGGTGGTCATATTTTCTAAAAACTCACCAGGTGAGTCTAGAGTCTGGATTGAGAACCACTGAGGTAGAAGCTATGCTGAAAGAATTTTCATATGTTTAAAAATATTTACAAATAAAATGTGAGCCCTTAGACTAGATCATTCCACTAGTGACATCCTGGGGAAGGTAAAGTCTGTGGCTGGTTTAATCTGTAGATTAGGACAAGGAAATGCATTTAACTTTCATGTGATGCAGTGTCCCTCTGTACTGTAGCCTTGTGTTAGTTTCCTAGAGCTGCTGTAACAATTTACCACAAACTAGGTGGCTTAACAGGACAGAAATTTATTCTGTCGTAGTTCTAGAGGCTAGAAGTTAGAAAGGTGTTGACAGGGCCATGCTCTCTCTGAAGGATCCAGGAGAAGATCCTTCCTTCCTTCTTCCTAGCTTCTGGTGATTGCCAGCAATCCTTGAGGTTCCTTGATGTTCCTTGACTTATAGATACATCACTCCAATCTCTGCCTCTTTTCACAACCTCGTTCTCTTCTCCGTGTGTCTGTGTCCAAATTTCCCTCCTTTCATAAGGACATCAGTCATTGGATTAGAGCCCACCCTAATCCAATATGACCTCATTTTAACTTGATTGTAGCTACAAAGATCCTGTTTCCAAATAAGGTCACATTCACAGGTACCAGGGATTAGGACTTCAGCATATCTTTTTGGGGGACACAGTTCAACCCACAGCAAGCCTCATGCCTAATAACCACCTACCCATCCAGTAAGGGAGCCATTAGTCATAAAGGGAAATGAGTAAGAGGTAATGTGAAATTGCAAAAACTTATTCTCACCACAGGGGGAAAAGCATCCAGAATCTGTGCTCTACTGATGAAGGATTAGTTAAAATATGAACACCTGGGATAATCTTTCCCCTTAATTTTTAACTTTACAGTTTTTTCTCAAAGACCTTAGTCTCCCTGGATAGTACTGTGGGGTATCTGTAGAGCACGCTAAACACGTTACTATATTGCAGCTTCTCTGCAATTTTTTTGTCACATTTTTCAATAAAATTTTCCAGGTTTGTGTTTGTTCATTAGAATGACCTTTGACTGCAGAGCTTGTGAAGGTATGGAGTAGGGCCTGAGAGTCTGTACTTTGAGCAGTACTACAGGTGGCCCTTATGCCTGGGAAAGTTTGAGAAACACAATTACGAAATGATAAAGCAGTTGTTATCCATCACTGCACCATCTGAATGGTTTAATCTTTGAAGGTGATTTGAGGTTGAGCCTGGGCGTGGGAGTTGACTTGGTGCTGTAGGCCAAGGAAACTGCCCAGCTGTTTCATTGGTTCCTAATCTAATGCTCATCAGAATCACCTGAGAAGCATTTACAGCTACGAATGCCTGGATTCAACTTCAGAGATTCTAATTGAATAGGGGAAACTTTTTTAAAGCTTCCTAGGTGATTCTGATAACCAGCCAGGTTTGAAGACCAGACCACTGATATAGTACAAAAAGTAAAGTATTTGGAGTCAGTAGGTGTGGATTTAAATTTTGGTCCTTTCACTTTTAAGTCCTATGAACTTGGGCAAAAGGATTCAAGTTCTGTTTTGGTATTTTTTAAAGGGAGACTGCTTACAAGGTGGGTGTTTTAACTATAATTCCTTGTCACCCTAGAATCAGATGAAGGAAACTGGTGAAAATTTCTCACCATAAAACTGGAAAGTCTGGGGAGCCAACCTGGTGGTGTAGTGGTTAAGTTCACGCACTCCGCTTCAGCGGACTGGGGTTCACGGGTTTGGATCCCAGGCACAGACCTACACTGCTCATCAAGCCATGCTGTGGCAGCATCCCACATACAAAATGGAGGAAGATTGGCACAGATATTAGCTCAGGGCCAGTCTTCCTCACCAAAAAACCCTGGAAAGTCTGATATCCTACCGTACTTATTTTATGAATTAAGTAATAATATTTGGAATAATATCAAATTAATAATTTAACTGGATGTGAGCTTTTAATTTTTCTTTAATTATTAAGCACGGTGCTTTCTGAATTAACTAGCTTTCTTTATCTTTAAGATCTGATTATCATGGACCTGCGACAGTTTCTTATGTGCCTGTCCCTGTGCACAGCCTTTGCCTTGAGCAAGCCTACGGAAAAGAAGGACCGTGTGCACCATGAGCCTCAACTCAGTGACAAGGTTCACAATGATGCTCAGAGTTTTGATTATGACCACGATGCCTTCTTGGGTGCTGAAGAAGCGAAGACTTTTGATCAACTGACACCAGAAGAGAGCAAGGAAAGGCTTGGGTAAGGTGCCAGCTCTCAGAGGGCTAGTTAGAGTAATGACATTTCTTTATAAATCAGCTCATTCTTTTTTTCTCTTCTAGCTCAGTCGCCCAGTAAAGCTGTGTTGAGCTACATTTTCTGAAAGCTAACCACAGAATTGCTATCACTAAAATTTAATTAAGCACTTGTTTTCATACATTTCTCCACTGAATAACAGTTTTTACCTCATTCTAAAAAGTAAAGTCATTTTTGCATGAAAGTACCAAATCCTACAGGACCCATCTTGAACTGTATCATCTTGATTTCAAAGGAACATTACATGGGGAAGCTTCTCATCCCTGCTGCTTTTAATTTTTAAAACTATCTGTGACCTATTCATTGTTGCCTAAGCCAAGTCTTTGAGGATAATAAACTGCAAATTAGACCCCGGGACTAATTTCTGTAAAGTTTATGATTTCTGAGAACGCCCTTCACCTGCTTTGTTTTCATTCTCAGGTATTTGCTTAATTAAAAACAAAAACCAAAGGCCAGCTCCATGTAGTAGTGGTTGAGTTCGGCGCACTCCACTTTGGCAGCCCGGGTTCACGGGTTCGGATCCTGGGTGCAGACCTGCACCACTGGTCAGCCATGCTGTGGGGGCGACCCATATACCAGGGTAGAGGAAGATTGGCACAGATGTTAACTCAGGGCTAATCTTCCTGAAGTGAAAAAAGCAGAAGATTGGCAACAGATGTTAGCTCAGGGTAAATCTTCCTCAGCAAAAAAAAAAAAATGAACGAACCAAACTTGCCTTTTAGGAGACTATAACAAGTAATGATCTTTTTTTTTTTTTTTTTTTTATAATTTTGTTTGTTTATTTATTTTTCCACCAAAGCCCCAGTAGATAGTTGTATGTTGTAGTTGCACATCCTTCTAGTTGCTGTATGTGGGACGCGGCCTCAGCATGGCCGGAGAAGCGGTGCATCAGTGCGTGCCTGGGATCCGAACCCTGGGCCACCAGCATCGGAGCATGCGCACCTAACCGCTAAGCCACGGGGCCGGCCCTAAGTAATGATCTTAATGTCAGAATATGAGTTGCTGTTTCAGTAACAGCTGTGCCATAGTCAGGTTCTGTGGCTCTCTCAGCAGGCAGCTTTTAACCTAAAGAGTTGATTTGGTAGAATCCCAGTTGATTATTTCTAACTGAGGATCTGAGAATGTCTTTTTGTTTCTTCCAAAGACGTGCTTTTTAAGGAAATGCAGGTTAATTTAGTGAACATTTTCTCCTCAATGAGCACCGTTGGTTTAACTTTCTGAACTATAATCAAGACATTTGTCTGGAAAGTTGTACCACATAGCAATTTCTAAAAATATTTTACCCTCATGGATAGTGCTATGATTAGAAGACATTATAGAGTTTGCTTTGGGTAATACTTTAGAGTAAATTTATTTTATTCTTTCATTGAGTTATCTGCTAAGTGGAGGGTACAATATTTTGTTCTTAAACGCTGACAGAAATAATCAAAAGATTTTGCTGTGTAGAATGAGAGACTATCCCAAGACATTTGAAAGTAGATAGGGAAAACAGAAAGATATGAGAGTCAGTCTTCTGTTAGGTTGCTTTTCTAACTCTAAGAGACTATGCTCACTTTTCATTTTAATCTTATAACTGTGCTAACATTTCGGACTGAAAATAGGGATGCATGAGGTGTTCACAGTCTTCATGTCTTGTCTATTAATAACGTACATATCCAACCCACATTTTGGTTTGCATATATGTCTTTGCAGAATTACTCTTAAAATAGTGAAGAGCTCTTAGGTTTGGTGTCAATCAGGATGTTCTCGTTCTGTGCAGGTAGTGGAATAGCTCTGCTAGCAGTTTTCAGTAGAGGGGAAATGTTCCTTTTTGTCATCAGTAACTATCAAAAGTTCAACATGTAAGCAAACTCCATTTTTGGTTAGAATAAGATGGTTAAAATCATGTTTTTCCTGGAATGTATGAATGAACTAAGTACTATTAGTTTCTCCCAAATTTTGGAGATAATGACAAATATCCCCAGTTTATAAGGTGACATAGTTGGAAGCAAGAATTCCAGGTGAACTTTTTTTTTTTTTAACTTATTCACTGTGGCATTTCCAAACATTGTTTTGATGGGTGACTGTACACCAGAGTTTGAGAACAACAGATTCCCCCTCTTTTCCATCTGTCTAGAAGGCAAGTAATTATTAGGAGATAAGATCATTGTTTATACCTGTAGTTGCAAAAATTCACTACTATTTTTAAATCTTTAGTTATAATATCTAAAAGACCACAGAAAGCATTTTATAATTTTATTTATTTATTTTTTCCTCCAAAGCCCCAGTAGATGTATGTCATAGCTGCACATCCCTTTTAGTTGCTGTATGTGGGACACGGCCTCAGCATGGCCGGAGAAGCGGTGCATCAGTGCGCACCTGAGATCTGAACCCGGGCCACCAGCAGCGGAGGGCGCGTACTTAACCACTAAGCCACGGGGCCGGCCCATGGGAAGCATTTTAAAACAATTTTAATATACAGTTTTCAGTTCCTTTTTCTTATTAAGAATGTTGACAAATAGAACATTTTTTCTTTCATGTGTGTTCTCAGCACCCCCAAAGAAGTCTAAGCATACTTAATTTTCATTTATGTGTCCTTCAAATGAGGGTTTGTTTGGAGATGATGTTCCTTAATATAAAAAAGTTCTCACTCTTGATATATTTGCTATAGAAATGAACTAGAGCAGTTCATCATTCTTTTTGGGTCATAGGCCCAGCCCCTTTGGGAGTCATGAAAGCTAAGAACTCTTCCTCAGAAAAGTACACGTATATGACTATATATAAAATTTTCCATACTGAAAATTTCAGGAATATTGTGAACCCTACTGGAGCTCACTTATTGACCCAGGTTCTTAAAAAACTGGTTTTCTTATGCCTCTTGAAATGTAGAGGTGTGTGTTACCTCTTAGGAGAAATAACATAAGGTCCCCTAAGTACATTGTGTCTGTTCTGGAATAAATGCTTATTTTATTTAGTGGCATCATAACTGCATCTATAGGATTCTCCAGTGTCGTAGGAATACGATACCATTAGCTTCATAAATTTACACAGGCTTTTAAAGATCAGAGTTTAGAGCTTCATGCCTAAAATAGAACATGCCGACTTCCAGCATACTTTCACAGCTGCCTGCAGGCTGAGATGGCCAGCGAGATAAGAATGACTTTTTATATTTTATAATGGTTGTTAAAAAAAAAAAAAAAGTGAAAGACCCTACATGGCCCACCAAGTCAAAAATATTTACTATCCGTCCCTATCTAGAAAAAGTTTGCCAACCTCTGGATTAAACCATTTGGGATATTTCTCTTGGAATAAATAGAATGGCATTCAGCCAGCTTCATGTAGAAAAGCCCATCTTGAACAGTCATAAGCCTTTTTTTTTTTTTTTTTAATCTGAGTGATCCTTCTCTGAGGTTATTTATAATAGTTTAAAATTTTGTTTTGGGAATGGGAGGGGTTCTGATAGCTTGTCCTTTTTTTCTTAATGTTACAGTGGCACTATTGGTAGCCAGTACCATTTGGACACAAACT
Organism: Ceratotherium simum simum; assembly: GCF_057802395.1. Classification (NCBI taxonomy): domain Eukaryota; kingdom Metazoa; phylum Chordata; class Mammalia; order Perissodactyla; family Rhinocerotidae; genus Ceratotherium; species Ceratotherium simum. The sequence goes on from NC_141900.1 coordinate 85,149,114, forward strand.
GGATCTCATAGATAATGCAGAAGTTTTTAATACTGGTATAACTTAATCTTTTAATATATATATTTTTTTAATAATTTTATTTATTTATTTATTTTTCCCCAAAGCCCCAGTAGATAGCTGTATGTCATAGCTGCACATCCTTCTAGTTGCTGTATGTGGGACGCAGCCTCAGCATGGCCAGAGAAGCGGTGCGTCGGTGCGCGCCCGTGATCCGAACCCGGGCCGCCAGTAGCGGAGCATGCGCACTTAACCGCTAAGCCACGGGGCCGGCCCTTAATATTGTTTAATGTTTTTTTTTTTTGTTTTTTTTTTTGTGAGGAGATCAGCCCTGTGCTAACATCTGCCAATCTCATCTGCTGAGAGAGACTGGCCCTGGGCTAACATCCATGCCCATCTTCCTCCACTTTATATGGGATGCCGCCACAGCATGGCTTGCCAAGCAGTGCGTCGGTGTGTGCCCGGGATCCGAACCTGTGAACCCCAGGCCACCGCAGCGCAGGGTGCCCTCTTAACCGCTTGCACCACCAGCACTGTCACCGGGCAGGCCCTATTTAATCTTTTAATATCGGGTTAAAGTTGCAAATTTTTTTTTTTTTCTGAGGAAGATTAGCTCTGAGCTAACATCTGTTGCCAATCCTCCTCTTTTTTGCTGAGGAAGATTGGCCCTGGGCTAACATCTGTGCCCATCTTCCTCTACTTTATATGGGACGTTGCCACAGCATGGCTTGACAAGCGGTGTGTCGTCTGTGCCCGGGATCCGAACCTGTGAACCCCGGGCCACTGAAGCAGATTGCACGAACTTAACTGCTATGCCCTGGGCTCGCCCCTAAAGTTTCAAAAATTTTTTTGTCCTATGTCCACGTAGATAGAGGAGAGTATTTAAGAGATGGCTTCTTGTTGCTTTACCTTTTCTATTAACATTTTAGAGCAAAAGCTACAAGATTACACATTCTCTGAAGGAAAATGCTTGTTGATTGTAGGATTAAAGTAATAGACAGTTATGGCTAACACCATATCAATATCAAGATGAATCTCTTCATAGTGTGGCTAGTACTCTTGTGATTCTAATGACTTTCTAATGTTGTGTTCATGAAATGAACACAAACTGGCAAAAGACATTATTTGCTTTCAAATGACAATCTTTTTCAGTCCTGTAAATAATAGAGCATAGGAGTATGCCAAGATTTCAATTCTGTTGGAAGTTTTTATCTGAAGTTCCCATTCCAAACTGGGCTACTTACTTGCGTAACTTCACATAGGTTGTCTTAGCCTCTTTAAGTAGGTGATTGCATCTTTAAACAGGAGTTTTCATATCGCCCATATTTTGAAACCCTTAAAGTGACAGAGCTAGAAGAAGGAAGCTCATGAAGGGCAAAGTATATTTTTTATTTTTGTAGTTTTGCTTTATCATCTGCACTCTAACCCTCTCAGCTTATTAACATTCTCATAATCAGGGATATACTTTCTTACCACATAATTTCCTCAGACTTCTCAGTTTTTGTGGTTATATGTAAAACTCCAGTTCAACATAGTATATAATAAGCTGTTAGCCATTTTTTAGAATAAGCATGCTTCTGTCTTTATGTACTTGATTTTTTAAAAATAATCTTGAGGTGTAAGTGATCCTCGAACTATTTTTGATATCTTTATATTTTTAACAAAAGTGTTATCTTTTTTAAAAACGCAGCTGAATTTTTTAAAGTCTAGTTTAAATTTTTGAAATTTTAGAAAACCATGTCAGTGGTTGTGATTATTTACCAAGAAATTGAGATTCTGCTAAAAGCAATAAAGGAAAATATAAAGATTTGCAGGTTTGATACATAGAGTGGAGAACCGAGATAGAAATGGATTTTCGCTCCTGAATTCTGACCATCGGCTGAAACTTACCTCTAAAGGGATAGGCTGGGTTTGCTTTTGGATCCAAGTGCACCAGCCATGGACTGTGCTTGCCTTATCCAGATGGCTCATTACACACCAGTAATGGGCCACTTAAGAGAAAAATTTTCAGTTGCCTGTTTAGCAGTTTTGTTTTGGAGACAGTTTTTTTTGTGTGTGAGGAAGATCAGCCCTGTGCTAACATCTGCCAATCCTCCTCTTGTTTTACTGAGGAGGACTGGCCCTGGGCTAACATCCATGCCCATCTTCCTCCACTTTATATGGGACGCCGCCACAGCGTGGCTTGACAAGTGTCGCGTTGGTGCGCTCCCGGGACCCGAACCGGCGAACCCCGGGCTGCCGCAGCGGAGCATGCCCGCACTAAACTGCTTGCGCCACTGGGCCGGCCCCTTGGAGACAATTTTTTATTTCCATGCTTTAGCCCTGGGCAACACCTGTGGTCACAGCACACACCTGGCTAAGTCCAGAGCCTTGTGTCCTTTTAACCTCTTGCTGGATTTCTCTGCATTTTCTACAGAAAGATTGTAAGTAAAATAGATGGCGACAAGGACGGGTTTGTCACTGTGGATGAACTCAAAGACTGGATTAAATTTGCACAAAAGCGCTGGATTTACGAGGATGTAGAGCGACAGTGGAAGGGGCATGACCTCAATGAGGACGGCCTCGTTTCCTGGGAGGAGTATAAAAATGCCACCTACGGCTACGTTTTAGGTAGGTCCCTACTATCTGGGGGAAAAAGCCTTGTGGAGCCGGCACCTTGAAACGTAACTGTTTTGTCTTGTAGAATGATTGTAGATAAAATAGACGCGGATAAAGATGGGTTTGTGACGGAGGGGGAGCTGAAATCCTGGATTAAGCACGCCCAGAAGAAATACATATATGACAATGTTGAAAACCAATGGCAGGAGTTTGATATGAATCAAGACGGCTTAATCTCCTGGGATGAGTACAGAAACGTGACTTATGGCACTTACCTGGGTAAGGGGCAAGATGTCAGCCTGGCAGAGACCATGGGCTTGAGTCAAAGAAACAAATGGGTCACGAAGTAAAGGAAAGGAAGAAATTGTGCTTATTTTAAATAGTTTGATGCTGAACTGATTTCTCTTTATTTTATTCATTTTAAATTGTATAATGTATTTTTTAATATTGGTTTTCTAAAGTCTAGCGTCTATATCTTTAGCATTTCAAATATATTTTATCATTTTTTCTTTCTGTCATACCTCAGACTGTTTTTGGAGTAGATCTTGTTTAAAAGGCTGCATTATTCCAACAGTGCAAAGCAAGAGGCTTTGAGATGTCTCTTGACATGGTCACCTTGAAGTGTTGCACCTGAAATTCAAACCAAATTAGATTCCTTTATAACTGGTGAAAATAGGAGGAAAATTACTGTCTTTCCTTAATAAAATAAAGATCAAATAGCTTTCTTTTTTGGGCGGGAAGATCAGCCCTGAGCTAACATCCGATGCCAATCCTCCTCTTTTTTGCTGAGGAAGATTGGCCCTGGGCTAACATTCGGGCCCATCTTCCTCTGCTTTTTATATGGGACGCTGCCACAGCGTGGCTTGACAAGCGGTGCATCGGTGTGCACCCAGGATCCGAACCTGCGAACCCCAGGCCACTGCAACGCACTTAACCACTGCACCACGGGCCTGGCCCCAATATAATAGCTTTCTTTGATAAAAGTTAACTATTTCAGTATGTCTGCTTACTGAAGTTTAAAAATGAAAATTTCCCATTTGTTTTCTCTGGCACATGAGTTTATCAGCCTGCTTTGCAAATGCCTCAAGGCAAAATAAATGTGACTTTAATTGCTTTCTGTTGATTTGGTAGCTTTATGCTTGGGCCACCTGTTAGTAATTTTCTTTTACTTATTAGACTTGCCTGCTGCTGACTGCTAGGTGGCGATCTTACCAAGTTGATGACTTAGGATATTTTTCTTAGTGAGATTCCTCTATTGTACATGGTTACAATTTGAGACAAGAATGTGTAAACGTTACTTTTTGCATTTTTATCCTGGAAATGAGGCAAATTTCAGAGTTAAAGCAGGTGTTCACCATTGACTAACATGCAGGGAGTGTATAATGGTCTGTTTCCTCCACTGGACAGCCAGCTGTCCGTGTTAATTACAGGACTGCATGCATTTCTGGTGAAGAGACTTTTATTTCTGTCAGGCTTGTTCTCATTCCTAAGACTGAAGTGGCAATCTCTCTCCATGCTTGACACTTAGCCAAGAACCAGACATATCCTTCACTCATTTAAGAACATGTGTATTAAAACGTCAGTGCAGATGGAAAGGCATCAGTGCTTCTTGCTTTCTGGCAGAGACCCAATACCCTCCTGATCTATTTAGAATTAATTGTAAATATAAAGCAAAGGGTAGGCTATTGGTGATCTAAACAGAATGGTGTGTTAATAAATTTCAGCTCAGACTTAGGCACTCACTTGCTGCCCAGAATAAATCTTAAACTCTTTGTATGATTATGTGCATAAAAATCTGTTGAGAGCTCTGTTGCCTCACAGGGCAAATGATTCAATGTAATGGGTATTTCTACTGACTGAGACTGCATACGCTGAAGCATTGGCTGGAGAAGCAATGTCTTTATAAGGCATCTTTCCCTGGAGGCGTGTGGGTGGACAGAGCTCAGGGGGTAGTGAGTCGGCTTATTGAAGTGCTACGGAGTTTTATGTGAGAGTGTGTTCCTGATTCAATTTTGAGTTCAGGTATAAATCATCTTAGCTTTTAATTAAAATCTGTCTTAATCTGCTTTCCACAAAAGGAACATTAACACTATCTTTGCCCCGAGTAAAATACGAAATACTAAAATCTACCCTGCCTATACCAAAACTAGATCAGAGCCTACCCAAAGCTGTTTGCAGGCCAGCAGGGAAGTAAACTGGTGCTGAGGATGGATAGATACCGTCACTTGGAGCAGTGATGATAGGCACATGAGTTTAGTCATTAAAAACAAAGTTTTATGTCTTCCTTTTTCTTCCTTCTATATGTGCATGCTATCAGGCTACTTGATTCCAGTCACCATGTTTTACCCTAAGGGGGAGAGAAGGGCTCTTAGCTAAAAATCTAGTCAATGTATAAATTGTCTGTTTTCTGTTATCTTTTTTGTGTATGTTACATAGTTGGTACTGAAACTTTGTTTTGAAGAGATGACTTAGTATCTGAGAAAAGTGGTATTTTCCTTAAATTCTCCATCTCCAACCTATTATGGTTTTGAGTATACACATATAGGGCCCCCAAAGCCTCATGATTTAATAAGCTGTCTTACTGAATTTTGACACTCAACAAAGAATGAAGCTTCAAGCTTCTCAACTCTCAAAATAGAGCAGTAGTTTTTTTTTTTTTTTTTTAACTGTGCTTAAATTATGGAAAGATTGAACTACGGTATCAAAAGTCAGCAGTGTGATGTTATTGTTCAGGGGGCCCTGTGGGTCTTTTTATAAAACTAGTACCGTATCTTTTTTTATTTGCTCAGTATGTTGCAGGAGCAATCGTTTCTTACCTTTAATGTGGTGTCTTTTACTTTTCAAAATGTCTTCACATGTTATTTTATTTGGTCCACACAGCAACTCAAATTGAAAAGGTTTCTTTTTCCTTTTCTGCAATTAATGCCTTCACATTTTTTCAGCTTGAAACTAAATTTCATTCTTCTAGATTCTTATGTAGAGACTGAATAGCTACTGCTTGTGCAGTTCAACATCCTGACAGATGGATAGTTCCAAATTCAATTTGGTTGTAATCTAATGTTTATTTTTTGTAACGGCTTTATTGAAGTATAATTGACATGAAATACATGGCACATATTTAAAATGGACAGTTGATGAGTTTTCACATATGTGTACATCTGTGAACCCATCTCTACGATAAAGATAAGTGAACATATCCATCACCTTAAAGATTCACGTCCCTTTCTAATTCTGCTCACCTTTCCTATCCCCCGTCCGTAGGCAACCACTGATCTATTTTCTGTAACTCTAGATTAGTTTACATTTTCTAGAATCTTACATAAATGGGGAGGAGGAATGAGCAGTACTTATAACTCGTGGTAGATTTCTGAGATGGCTGAAAAAACTAAAGTGTGACCTTTCAAAGGGTGATGTTCTGTTGTTTGAATCCAAGTGGCGTTAATATGGGATAGAAGGCCTTTGATATCTAGCTTCTTAATGGGAGCCTAATGTTTAATAAAAATTGCAATGGGTAACATTTATTAAAAGCCAGCCATAAGCCAGGCACTTATTCAAAGCACTTAGATTTGTTTGCTTATTTAAACCTCATAACAGCCCTATGAGGCAGGCACCATTATTATCTCCATTTTACAGATGAGTAGATTAAAGCACAGTTGCTTGCCTAAGGTCACACAGCTAGGAAGTAGTAGATAGAATTAGGATTCAAACCCAAACAGTATGATGTTAGAATCACCATTGCCCCTCAGACATAAGTAGAAAACTCGAGTCCTTTAGTATCCTTAACACCAGTAGTAGTGGAGCGTTACATAATTGGTTACATAGTCCAGGAGCCAGGGTTCCATGTTGAATGGCAAACATTTATATTCAACTTGGACCTGACTTTGAGGTCTTTGATTACTGGAGCTTTAGCCCCAAAATGAATGTCTTTATACTGTTGCAATTTTGCCTGTGTAATCCAGAGTTATTTCTTCATTGATTGGTTTATCTTCCTTGGAAATTGATTCCCTAGCCCACACATTCTCATGTTTTCTGCAAGTCCTTTAAGATTTGACCTAAATTTTTGTTTTCTAGATGATCCAGACCCTGATGATGGATTTAACTATAAACAGATGATGGTTAGAGATGAGCGGAGGTTTAAAATGGCAGACAAGGATGGAGACCTTATTGCCACAAAGGAGGAATTCACAGCTTTCCTGCATCCTGAGGAGTATGACTACATGAAAGATATAGTAGTACAGGTGGGTGAGAGCGAGGATTCTCAATGGAAACTCAGTTTCTCTTCTTGTTTACGCTGTCTTTCCTCTTTAGCTTTTCCTCTGTATTTGGAAGAATGACTTGCTATACAAGTCCTGGCCAGATTTAGAGTCCAAGCTCTGTCGCTATGTTTTTTGTGACCTTGATCAAGTCATTTATCTTGTGTCTTTGGCTTTCTGTTTAGTATGACAATGCTTAGCATCAGATAATGTGTTTTACCATTTCATTAGTGGCTTCATAGAAGCATGGAGGTAAATCCTATTTTTTAAAATATCCTATGACCAGTAATCAGACACTGAGTAGGAGTAATTATAGTGATACTGAAGAATTCTCACAGAAGGCTGTTACCTATAAAACAGTCTGTAGCTATAGGTATACTTGCTGGTCACATCTCCTGGTATAGTATGATTTAAGCATGACTAGGGCTACCAGATCATCATGGGCTTGGTGGGGTGGTTCGCTATTAAGCAGTGCCAGTGTTCCTCCAAGAAAACTCATAGTTATTTTAGGTTGAAGCATTAAAAAGTGATAATATTTTACCTTTTTTTAGCTAGAAAAATAGCAATTGCCTATGGTTTAACCATACTCACACACATAACACATATACTTGTATACATATACACATGTACGTGTGTGTGTTATAATGAATGATAAATAATTGCCTAAATACTAACTTTAATAGTCTCTTCTTATTATCTTCATCTAGGAAACAATGGAGGATATAGATAAGAATGCTGATGGTTTCATTGATCTAGAAGAGTATATTGGTAAGTCGGTTTCTAGTGTATTTCTTAGAAGAAGGTGAGAAGCTTTGGAAAATATGTTCACTCATAGACACAATTTACCCCATGGGTCAACTCTCAGGACTTCATTTAAGCCAGACCAGCGTGAGGAGTAGTAGGTCGTGATAAAGTATCTGTAGCCCCCCTGTCCAATCTAAATGTAAATGTGAGCCTCATATGTAATTTTAACTTTGCTAGTAGCCACATCAAAAAAAAAATAAAAAGAAACAGATGAAGTTAATTTCAATAATATATTTTATTTAGCCTAATATTCCAAAATACTATAATTTCGACATGTTATCAATTTAAATTATTGGAGTTTTTTTTTTTCATACTAAGTCTTCAAAGGTATATTTTACACTTATAGCACATCTCAATTTGGACCAACCACATTTCAAGTCGTCAATAGCCACATGTGGCCACTGGCTACCATACTGGTCAGCACTGATATAGTGCATCCCAGTTGCCTTATGGAATTGACAGTAAAGAGTTGTAGGGAGCCTAGACTGGCATTAGGAAGCCCAGGAGAAGAATGTAGGGAATGGAATAAAAGAGACAGGTGGGTACATAAGTGACCAAGAGGGGCTGATTCCTCTTAGAGCCTTTCCCTTTTTTTTTTTTGATCTTACACTTCAAGGCTAATTTCTCCCAAAAAACTGTATTTTTATCCTCAGAATAATTTCAGAATTTACCCATTGCTTTAAAAAAAGGAGCTGCATATCTTACCAAGTAGTTAAGCAAATTGTTTCACAATTACTGTGATTAAGTTAATTAATGTAAGTAAAGGAGGAGAGATGGAAGGCATTAAGACTTTTGTTACAAATGTCATTCCATTTTGAAAGATACTAGATAATTTTATATTTCATATTCTTTTTTTTTTGTGAGGAAGATCAGCCCTGAGCTAACATCCATGCCAATCCTCCTCTTTTTGCTGAGGAAGACCGGCCCTGAGCTAACGTCTATTGCCAATCCTCCTCCTTTTTTTTTTTCCCCTTTTTCTCCCCAAAGCCTCAGTAGATAGTTGTATGTCATAGTTGCACATCCTTCTAGTTGCTGTATGTGGGACGCTGCCTCAGCATGGCCGGACAAGCAGTGCGTCGGTGTGCGCCCGGGATCCGAACTCGGGCCGCCAGTAGTGGAGCGCACGCACTTAACCGCTAAGCCATGGGGCCAGCCCCCCTATATTGCACATTCTTATTTTTACTCATAGTAAGTTAATTCTAGTAACACCACTGGTTTTGTTTTTCGTATGCCAGTTTGTTTTTAGACCTCTGATCTTTACCTGAAATGTTTATTTTAAGCATGAAAGGGAGACTTCAGCCCTGCTTCTATCACGTGTCACTTAAACTGAATTGCACCAGTCACTCTTTTACTCAGATTTTGTCTAATTATACCTGCTATTTATTTTCTAGTGTTATCCCAGTTGAATTACTCCTTGAATATTTACCAGTCTTTTCTTCTAAGATTCAATGATGTACCTTGAGTTTTTTAGAGATAGAAGGATGAGCAATGGAAGATAGGATTTTTTTCCAAAATGATTTTTTTTTTTTTTAGTGGAGTTCATTAGCACAGCCTGGGTGCATTTACTGAGCCCGTTTCAAAGTTGAGTATTTCTACTTTTAAATATTTTGTCTTTTCATTCTTGGCTTTTGCCATTTTATCACCATTACTAAAACTGAGGAACTCATTTGAACCTCCTGAGGAGAGGAATTAAGTTTTATAACTAAGTACCATCATTATTAAGCATTGAGGCCAAATAAGGAGATATTTCTGTCTCCTTCCCCATCATATAGATTCAAGGGCAGAGGAATTGTGTCTTGAAACCACTAAAACTATCCATTGTGTGTGGGTTGCTTTCTTTTGCAAATCAACTGATGCAAACACTTTCACATCTGGGATGCTGAGCTTTGTAAAGCCAAAAGTCTCCCAAACAGTATCTTCTAGTTTCTAGAGATGTGCTAGTTTCTACCCTGTTGAGGAGCAAGACTGTAAAGAAAAAAATGGACTTTGCCTCTTACATTTAGCATTAAGAAGTACCTAGAGATACAATGTTGAATTCTTTTTATTCTTTCAGTTTGTTATAGAGCATTGCAAACATACTCAAAATTAGAAAGAATAGTGTAGTGAATCCCCGTGTACCTATGCCCCAACAGCCATGAGCCCACGGCCAATCCATATCCACTTCCTTACCTAGACAGCTACTTCGAACTTGGAATCAGAAAGTGCCTTTTTTTCAACTTTAACTTTCAACTTCAACTTTATTATTTTGAAGTCAATCCCAATCATCATCTCATTTCGTCTGTAAACGTTTGGTTATGTATCTCTTGAGATGCATATATATCTCTAAAAACGTTAACATAATCTCAAAAAAATTACTGATTCCTTAATGTCATTATATAGAGTGAATCCTTTTTAAATAAACTAATAGTATTGTTCTTATCATCTTTATTCATCTAGCTTTAAAATGTACTTGCATTATGTTGTATATTGTAGCTTATATTAAAAGTATGTCTTTTAAGCACACATTTTTCCCTCTCTGATTCAGAACTTCCCAATCTGTATACTATAAACAGTGTTCTTGACCCTCAGGACAGCTAGGGCAGGGCGCTGCCCCAGTGGATCATACATGTACTACATTTTCTGAATGTGCTGTAGCATGGAAAAAAATTGGCAAGTCCTGCTCTTAGGACCTCCTTTGTGTTTAAGACAGAGGAGTAGTCCTAGTCTTAACCCTCAAGTTCAGGAAAATGACAGTACTAACTGTCAAATGACAAAAATAATACAATTTAGTAACCAGTCTGATGTCCTTTATTCAAGAGAACAATCCATGGATTGGGGGAGTACAGTGCCTCACAAGCAGTGCAGCACTGTTTGCAAGGGATTTTGGGCAAGACTGAGTTTTAGAGTGTTAGAAGAGGCAACACAGAAACGTTGGCTAGGAGGTGGGGGATTTTCTTATAAGGCTAGTAGCCTAGCCTATTTTCTAGGGTCAGGTAAACTACCTAAAGCTGGGTTAAAGGATTGTGATTGGTGATTGTTAGGTTTCCTTGGCAGTGAGACATTTCCTGGAAGTGCAGGCTGACTTAGGTTTAGGTCTGTAGCATGGGCCGGACCACTGGGTGGGCCTCTATTTTGTGGGTCCCAATATACGAATTACCTTTATCACAACTAAATAACTACCTTTCCTTAGAACTGCTAGAAACTATTTAGACTTATATTAGGTGTCTTCCCATACCTTTCATGAAGTGTATGTACACTTACTTAGATGTAGTATAACTCAGGAGTCTTCAGACTTTTTCACTCACATAATTCCTAAAAGAATTTTGACAAACAGTGTTCCCTTACATATTTTAAAGTTCATGTTTTAAAATATTTAAATAGAAGTTTAAACAGTTGTGAAGAATAATCTTTTTGGTTGTAAATATTGACATTTTAAAGTACTTTAACTCTTTTTTGTGTGTTTGTGAGGAAGATCAGCCCTGAGCTAACATCCGATGCCAATCCTCCTCTTTGTTTTTTTGCTGAGGAAGATTGGCCCTCAGCTAACATCCGTGCCAATCTTCCTCTACTTTATATGGGACACTGCCACAGCGTGGCTTGACAAGCGGTGCATCGGTGCACGCCTGGGATCCAAACCTGCGAACCCCGGGCCACTGAAGTAGAGCGCACGCACTTAACCGGTTGCGCCACCAGGCCGGCCCCATAGAGTACCTTAACTCTTAAATAAATCTAGTAAAATGTAAATACCATAGCAACTTCTTACCTGCCATCATTCATGTAAATAATTGGAACAAACCAACTTTATAATTTTATTGATTTATTTTTTTCCCCCAAAGCCCCAGTAGGTAGTTGTATGTCATAGCTGCACATCTTTCTAGTTGCTGTATGTGGGATGCGGCCTCAGCATGGCCGGAGAAGCGGTGCATCCGTGCGTGCCCGGGATCCGAACCCGGGCTGCCAGCAGCGGATCACGCGCACTTAACCGCTAAGCCACGGGGCCGGCCCGGAACAAACCAACTTTAAAAGATAATTAAGGAAATTCAGATTTGAACTGGGTATTAGATAATACAAAAAAGTTGATTTTGTAAAATATGATAATGGCATGACTATTTAAGAAAATGTCCATCAATTTTAGGAATGCATTCTAAAATATACTTAGTAATTGATTTATAGACAGTTTGGCTTATACGTTTCTCAAGTTTCCATGAGAATTTAAAACAGCACCTTTCTAAAACCAATGGTCGAGTTTAATTAGCTACCTTGAAGTGAAATGGAGTGTAGGGAACAACTATCTTATAAAAGTTAGTCTGTCTTTCTTGATGCTGGTCATCTCCCTTTATTTCTTCATTTTTTAAGAGATAAGGACTCTGCTCTCATATCACTCAAGATCAACAGCTGGAAACACTCTTGTTGCAAGATCAATAATTAAGCTTCAGGAAAATACCTTGCTTTCTAAGGTCTCTCTAACCTAAAATACCCTTGTATGTGCTATTCCATTCCAGACAGATGGATGAGGAAGAACGGTTAGAGTAGATTAGCATGGGGCAGTATTTAGAAAAAGACAAATGTATCTTTTGTTTGTACGTCTGTGCACACAAGGTGACATGTACAGCCATGATGGAAATGCTGATGAGCCAGAATGGGTAAAGACAGAGAGAGAACAATTTGTTGAGTTTCGAGATAAGAACCGTGATGGGAAGATGGACAAGGAAGAGACCAAAGACTGGATCCTCCCCTCAGACTACGATCATGCAGAGGCAGAAGCCAGGCACCTGGTCTATGAATCTGACCAAAACAAGGTAAGTTTGGCCAGGCCTAAACAATCTAGCAGTGATCAAACTGTTTCTAGGAGATTGCCTAAAAAGTTCCTATTAAGGTACATAGAACATTTAAGGTCTTAATTAGTCTAAATCTGCTATGGGTCTGAAGTTGGCGATTGAAAGCTTAAAGGGCAGCACTAGCTATCTGATCTCATTTTAGAAATCCCTTTGCCCAGTGTTCATAGCATTGGAGGAATTTAGGCTTTGGAAAAGAGCCTCTGTATGTAGCCTGTGCCCAGCATGCATCATCTTTTGGATCTTTGGATCCCCAGGAAATTTTCTTTGCTTTTTTTTTTTCCTTTGTTCTTTTACCTATTACAGGCTCATTTTACCTACTCAAACCTAGTTATTTCCTTCTTAAATCAAATATCCTTTTTATGTCCTTTCTAGTAGGTTATATGTCAGCTTTTCTCTGGATCCTGTTAAAATTGTCCTTAATGAGTTATCTGAGGCATTCAGTTCATTAAAAGAGTGGTGTTATCACTAACCCCTGTCATCTTTTTCGGAGGTTGAATGCCCTGCGTAGAGTAACCTGAAAATCAGTCTAAGGGGGGAGGGATGGTTTAGTATTCTGAACATTTCTTTTTTCTAAGCTAATCTTCAGTTTCAAACACAGTTTCTTATCATCGAACCTTTTTAAGGGTCAGTCTGTTTTGAGTTCTTGCTCAGTCACTTCAGTAGCCAGGTGCTATGTCCTGAGATATGTGAGAAAAGGAAACTCATGTAGTCATCCCTTGCGAGTCTGGCCTACATAATTTTTGAGATGAGTGTCTGAGCCTTCATTTGGAGTTGTGTCTGGAATCTGATTGGTGGCTAGGGCATGGTGGAGGTAAGGACTGTGCTTGATATTAGCAGATGTCATTGTTCCTGTTAGGCAGTGACCTCATTCACGTTGAAGTATTTTACCCAGTTCTTCTTGACTATCTCTTACCCATACCTAGGAGATGTCCCACATTTTGCTCAAAAGAGAACATTTTCTTCTCAAGAAACAAACCCATGTCTCTAGCATTGAGTTATTGAACTATATTATTTCCATCCTTCCACTTTTAACTTGCTTGATAAGAAAAACATGTTAATGGCTATTTTCTTCCCTCTATGTGTATGGGTAGGGCGGGGGTGAGGGTTGAGTTCACATTTAATTTAGTGGGAATTAGAATCTCAAATCTTGACTAACCCGTATTCTGTAGCAGTGTTTCTAAATTAGGAATGGGAAATATACTTTGCCTGAATTCTCTATTCTTTCTAATTTCAGGATGGCAAGCTTACCAAGGAGGAGATTGTTGACAAGTATGATTTATTTGTGGGCAGCCAGGCCACAGATTTTGGTGAGGCTTTAGTACGACATGATGAATTCTGAGCTGCAGATAGAGGAATCCACATTTCTTCAAAAGTAATTTATTTTTACAGCTTCTGGTTTCACATGAAATTGTTTGCGCTACTGAGACTGTTATTACAAACTTTTTAAGACATGATAAGGCGTAACGAAAACCATCCCGTCCCCATTCCTCCTCCTCTCTGAGGGACTGGAGAGAAATCGTGCTTCTGAGAAACAACTCTAATTAGTACACTTGTGTTTGTAGATTTACACTTTGTATTATGTATAACACGGTGTGTTTATTTTTGTATTTGTTCTCTGGTTGGGAGTATGATATGAAGGATCAAGATCTTCAACTCACACTTGTAGGCAGACTTCAGCCCTTCACTCTTTCTCAACCCTTACCATATAATTTTTGTAATTCCAACTTAACTAATTTTTTAAGCCTGAGATCAATAAGAAATGCTCAGGAGAGAGAAAAGGGAAAAAATATACCCCACAATTTAATTTAGAGAGAGAACATTTAATCTCACCTACTGAAAAGTATATTTCCTCAGTAGTAGGGGCCGTATATTCCATTCAGTTGCTACAGGTTCACCAACTGATCCTGGCATTATCTGGGCAAGGACAGATCCCTGTGCTGTAAGAAAACTTGGCTCAACTTGATTTCATTCATTCTTTTTTTTTCTTCCCCATAGGACTAGCTGTTTGCTAATTTTGTTAAGCACAGCTGTGGTGGGAACAGTTAGGGCCAGTGTCTTGAAAATCAATCAAATCATGAGTGTGATCTCTTTACAGAGCTATAAACAACTGGAAAACTGAAGGAAAAATATAAGTATTTTCAGGGCACACACTTTTTCTGGGTATGCATCTGTTGCAGTGCTCAAGACTGTCTTGCCTATTGAATCACTGTAAGTGCCCCATTTGGCTCCTATTTCCCCAGGTGTTCTGAGGAACTGATCTTGCTTTCACTGCAGTTAAAGTGTACTCCTTTCCAATCATGTCACTGAAAGTGCCTTTAACGAGAGAAATGATCACTGAATGAGGATTCTTTTAAGAAATCCTAAGATAAAGAGAAGATTATTTGGACCACCTTATATGACAACTTAGAACCTCCCAATGTAATGGGGATTTTTTTCTTCCCTTTCTCTTTCGGACAGTGGTTAGATAGCAGTATTAGTTAGGAGCTTGGTTGCAGTGTTCTTATCTTGTGGGCTGGTTTCCAAAAACCATGTGCTGCTGAATTTACCAGGGATCCTCATACCTCAGAATGCTAACCACTTACTACTAGCTGGAGAGCTTGAGCTCAGACTCAAAGATGAGAGGGCATACAGAGAGGGCTCTTTGGTTTGAGGACCATTGCTCACCCTTCCTGCCTTTGACCCGTCATTCCCTATTCCCCCATGTCTCCCTCTCCCCACTGCCAAAAGAAAAGTTTATCATGGATCCACAGATTGCCAGTCTTTTTCAAAGAGAGGGCTGTAGAAAGAGCTGAAGAAACCATCCTCTGTTCCCAACTCACTTTACCCATATTTTACATAACACAAACTATCTTTTTTGGTCCCTTTCTTACAGATGGACCTCTTTTGAGAAGAATTATTGTATTCCAAGTCTTTAGCCCTCAGGTTACTAAGATAAATATATGTATATCTAACCTGTATTATTTCATATATCTTTCTGGATAATACATTCAGGTGGTGCTGGGTGATTATTATAATCTGAACCTAGGTGAATCCTTTGGTCTTCCACGATCGTGTTGAGGTGGGCTGCTTGGCCTGGTAAAAAGCCACGTCACGTAACTTCATCCCAGCTTTTGCATTGACCTCTTCAGAGTGGATAAACTCCTTAAGTTTAACCCCCATATAGGAGAATGGAAATTCTCTGCCCTCCAGATTCCCCATTTTTATTGTTAAGAAGACCGGAGATAATTAATGATGCCACCAACCCTGGCTTAGTTAGAGAGGGCACATCATGAGCTGTGTGGCAGGAGAGCCTCACAGCTCACCAGGTGCAGAGAACCCAGGCCTTATGTGAAAGTCACGCACTTAGAAAGCAAACCTTCATGTGCTGAGATGGCAACTTCTGGATACTGGGTGCTAAGCAGCAAGCATTGTACTCTAATCTGTAAGGATCCCCCTGGATTATCTTTTTGGTTTAAATCAAGCTTGAGGCTGGTGAACAGTACCTGCACACCCACATTGTGTGTTCTGTGAATGCTAGCTCTCGTGAATTTGGATACTGGTTATTTTTTATAGAGTGTAAACCAAGTTTTATATTCTGTAATGCAAACAGGTACCTATCTGTTTCTAAATAAAACTGTTTACATTCATTGTGGGTATGGATGTCCTTTATTCTTTTAAGAAATGGAACTCTTGGGGCTGGCCCGGTGGGGCAGTGGTTAAGTTCGTGCACTCCACTTTGGCAGCCTGGGGTTCTCATGTTTGGATCCTGGGCATGGACCTACATGCTGCTTATCAAGCCATGCTGTGGCAGGCATCCCACATGTAAAATAGAGGAAAATGGGCACGGATGTTAGTCCAGGGCCAGTCTTCCTCAGCGAAAAGAGGAGAATTGGCAACAGATGTTAGCTCAGGGCTAATCTTCCTCACCAAAAAAAAAAAGAAAGAAATGGAACTCTTGCTTAGAATTATGGGTGCTATAAAATGTCACAGAAAAGGAGCTCTCTTAGAAGGTTTACCATGCCCCCTTCCCAACCCAGAGAAGTTACTTGACTGCCTTCTCCCAAATTGGTTCCTTCTTCCTATTTCTGAAATCTCAAGCGTCCTTCTCGCTACAGCTGTAACCCTTCTCTGCTTCCCTTGGGCCATCTGACTGGAGAGGAACCCAGCTGCTCATTACATAATTATCTGATACCGAACACAAGCCATTCCTGAATGTACACACAACATTTATCTTGATTTTTATTTCAAAAAGGCTCTTCTTTTTCAGGCGGCAGAGAGGGGTAGTATAAAGTGTAAGGTAAAACAGTTTTTTGAACCCTTTGCTATAGTTTGTAAACGGTATTAAGATGTACAAATTCATTTTGAGAACATGAAGGGAATTAAAGTATTAACTTTAGGAGCTTCACAGCCTAAGACAGATACATAGGTTTAGCCAAATAGCAGAGGAGAGGGAGAGGAAGCACCTGGAATAATTCACACTGGCTCAGGGGCTTATGGACATGGCTGTCCCTCCCAAAAGTACAGCGACTATTGGCAGGGATAGAAGTTCTGTCAAACTCATATTTGGGGCCTACTGAAGGTTTTATTTTTTTTTTCCTTTGTCTCTCCCATTTCTAAGGTGTGTTCTTAAGTTTGTCCTAATTCAGAATATATCATCTCAAAACAGATCCCCAGTAGGAAAAAAAAAGTTACTAAAAAGGAAAAAAATTGTCATCCATACACTAAAAAATTAGCTGTTCTCCTTTATAGTCGCCTTGTGTGTAGAAATCAGTTCTCCAAGTGCTGTGAATGGTTCCACTTAGGTGTACAAACTGATGATTGTTGCAGTGGCCTTTGGGGTGTTCTGAAGTCAACCCAGCTGGAACAGTAGCTTTGTAGGTAGAAAGGGAATAATAGGAAAATGGAAAATTGACCCCCCAAATTCCATCACTCTCCTTTCCATCTGTGTTCTGTGTTGTTAGTAGTTTGGTTTTTGACCAAGAAAGTAGAAATTTCCTTAAATATAAAATCCTAGTTGCTGCAAATAGGCCAATACGGCTCTTTAGTTGGGGTCAACTTGGCTAGAAGAGACAGTAGAAACTTCTGTTTTCTGGGAGGTGTCAGACTCATCTGTCATGGACTTCCCACACACCATCTCCATGATGCAAGCCCGGAACTGGAGGGAAAGGGCAGAATTGGAGATAGCCCCCTTGGCAGACGGTACAGAGGAAATAACATCGGGACATGTGGGAAAAAAGATCTCATTCTTTGTATCCCCAAAGCCTCAAACAGTGCTTATACCCAGGATCTCCTCAGGTGGCTTTGAATAAATCTTCCCAATCCTGAGAGGTAGCTCGATTCCAGTCTAGGACTACCTGCTACTCCTGGGTCTACAATAATAGTCCCTACACATTCTGGCTAACTCGGAGGCCTCACTGTTGGGAAACCTCACAAACCAGTGTGCCTAATAAGAGCACTGTCAAAAGCAGCCCCAGAGTAGGCCTGCCCACCCACCCCACTGTTACTAGAAGGTGCTCCCAATTGGGAAAGGACTGCCAATTCTGTTTCCATCCAGGAGGTTTCACACTAGTTTTGAATCCATCTCTGGGATCGAGGAAACAAAATAACTATTAATATTTCTCAAAGCAGGGTGTTTGCCCTACAAGACAGGAACTCTCCTAGATTCATCTGAGTTTGCAGTTTTTATTAGCTGAGACTCAGGATTTGGGATAGGAGGCCACCTGGTACCTTCAGATGATAAGCTGTTTTAGAGACTTATGCATGTGTTGCAATTGCTGTGCTTCACATATGCTCCTTCTGGCTAGAAGTTGGAAGGGAAAGGAATAAGAACTCGTGAAATAGAAGGACTAGAAATTTAGGGGAACTATAGATCTGTCGGTTTTTTAACAAAGTGGAACACTTCACTTCTCATCCTGCCCTTGGGAGCAACTTGATTTTTATGGTTCAAGTTCCATCTTCCCTGGGTTCCATTATCTTGTCTTGATGATTACACCTTCCTTCCTGTGCTTACCAAGGGCTTCCCAGCCTACTAAGGGTTTCTATGGTTTTCATTGTTCACCCCTAGGAACCCTTTCAGTAGAGTCCAAGGTTAAAAGTCAATGGTGAGAAGAACCAGGTCTTATGGACTAGGGTCTCAGGAGTGTAAATAGAGAGCTTTACCTGCTTATTCATGAAGCAGTAGATGATGGGATTGTAGACACAAGAACTCTTGGAGAAGAAGGCAGGAATGGTGACAAACCGTAAGTCCAGCCCGTGGTTATGGTTGTTGACCATGTACATGGCCAGAGCAGCATAGGGCACATAACAGAGACAAAAGGATCCCACCATCACTACCACCATGCGGCTCACCTCCCGCTCAGCCTTCTGGGTTGTAGCTGACTCCTGCTGCTGGGCTGCGACCTGGGCAGAGCACAGAGAGAACATCAAGCCCTCCCTAGCCTTCAACTCGCAGAGCTCTGGACGCTTTTCTACCAGGGAGCATCTGCTCCAGTTGCCTCCCTTCTGTCCCAGCTTCTGGTCTAGTCCCTTGGCTCTCCTTCCTTGAGACAGGCAGGATGGAGACGGCTCTCCGGTCTCTAACACTGGAAAGGATCACATGCATCTCTTGACACTTATATTTGAGCAGGGATTACTCCACCTTATTCTTCATTACATTTCATCATTCTCTCTGCCCCTACTTCCTTCACTGCTTTTAGATATCCCGTCTGCGTGGCTATCGACACTTCCAGATGTCATGTTCTAGAACACTCACCTACTCTTACCTCTCCCTTGGAGCATGCTGACCCCCTCCTCCCTGACCCTCACAAAAGCCACTCACAGCTCTGAGGGTCCCCAGCAGCTGAGAGTAGGAGAAGCAGATGAGGGAGAGAGGCACAATGAAGCAGAAGATGAAGAGGAACCAGCTATAGTACTCGCTGCGATATTTGGTGCCCACGGTGTACCAGTCGGGGCCACAGGAACACTGTAGGCCCTCGGAGACGAACCTGTAAGGGACCAATCACTTACCCTTACCCACCAGACAAGTACTTGCTGACCGCAGGGCTCACCACAAGAATTAGTGGAGTGGGAGCTGAGATTCCCAGATTGTGTTCTCCACTTAGAACCCAGAGGATGCCCAACGAGTGTGGTCAGGGATTTTCTGCTCTCACCAGCAGAGGTTATAGCAGTTCCAACTGCAGAGTAAACTTCAGCACTTGTCTCCCAAAGCCCTTTCCCTTACCTACTCCACCAGTTCTTTAAAAAGTAGAGGTCAAAGACTAAAAGGTTATACCCAACTCTTTCCACCCACACCAACCTGAGCTAGCTAAGTCAGCACCACTGCCCTGCACTCTCACCGGCTCCAGCCAAAGAAGGGTGGGATGGAGACGCCAATACCAATGATCCAGGTGGCCAGGACCACCATCAGTGCATGCTTGGAGCTGAAGCGGAAGTTGCCGAAGGGCTTACAGATGACAATGTAGCGCTCAAAAGCCAGGAAGGCCAGTGACCAGCCTGTTACCAGACCTGTGGAGAAACATGAGGGTAATGGGGTAGACAGCCCTGCCCAGCCTGGCAGGTGGAATAGACTACAGACAGGGTGAAGCAAGCACGGGAGACAGGGTAGGACTGATGGTTGGAGTAGAGTTTGGGACTCAGTTGGTCAAACTCTAGGCTGGGCTACTTTGTACCCCAGTATTCAAAAGAGCACCAAACTCCTCTCCCCCAAACTCCTCTTTAGCAACCTACTCTAACCCAACAGCCTGGTCCCTGGTTCCAATCCTGGAGCGGTATCCTTTGCCTCCCTGCCAGCCCGCTTCCCCTGCAGTACCTGCTACAGAGCCCAGGCAGCCCTCCAAAGCACAAACATGGCGGCCAAAGATGAAGTATCCATGACAGCTGGCAATGAAGACGGGGAGGACAGAGAAGATGCAGACAAGGAAGCCCCCAAGGGACACATTGACCAGAATATAGTTGAGTGGCTGCCGCAACTTTTTGTAGCGCAATGTGGCCACAAGTACCACGGCATTCAGTGGCATCCCTACAACGAAGACAATGCCCATGAAGGCTGCCTGGAGTTGAAAGGCCCAGACAGGTGCGATGTGGTACTGAGGCCCATCCCACGGCCCCACCGAGGAGATGTTCTTGAACAGATATAACTCCTCCTCCTCCTCTGACATTTTGCTCATAGGATGTCCCCCACCCCCTCTGATTCCTCTTATAGATTATCCTCCCACCACCACTTCTCCCCTACCCAGCCAAAGAACCCCTCCTCCAAAGCCACTTTTGGACTCTCCGAGTGATCAGTACTGATCCTAAACCTCCTAAGGACAAAGTTCGGGATTAGAGATCCCCAATCTCCCACCTAAACCTCCTTTTGTGGCCCCAAAGCCGATTGTGTGTTCTTCAGAGGATAAAAGATTGGGCTCAAAGATTCTGGAAGGACAATGCTGGGTGCTGGAATGAACAGGAGTTGGCTCACTGGGTCCTGTGAGATGCTGACCTGTATTCAATAAAGATGCTTCCACCACTTTTTTTTTTTTTTTTGTCTTTTGAATGGAGCTATCGAGGGCACCCATCTCCATTTGGCTTCCGGCACCACTACATTCCTATAGGTTTCTACACCCCATCTTCCCCTTTATGGAAGGTGCCCTCTGAGTCACCGTCTCCAGAGACCTTGGGCTCTCAGCCAGCGTGGGAATCAGCCTCAGGCTGCAGGAAGGGGCAGAGAATGGGGGGTGCCCTGGAAGCACCTTAGTAAACAGCCTTCATGGAACAGTGCAGTGGCAATGTGACAATGCCTAGAGGTGTAAGGCACAGCAGGCTGCCTCTTTTCTTCGTGTTGAGTCTCCTCAGAAAGCGTACCTTTCCTACTCAGACCTCCTCCAGCCAGGTTGAGGTTGGTTTGCTCACACCGTGTCCCTCTCATGTTCATGCCTGTCCCTGTCCTTAGTTCAGCGGTGCCCAAACTGCCAGTCTTCCTCCTGTCTGCTCATCCAAGTCCCGCCCAGCCTTCGCAGCCTAACTCGCAAAGACCTCTTCTGTGAAGCCCACCTCAGTGATGGCCAGCTCTGCTTTAAGCTCCACCTGCACTTACAGTCAACACTACACTTCAGCCCTTATGGATGTGTCTTCTTCCCCACCTCAGTAGACCATCAATATATAGATAAAAGTGACGTTGTTTAAATATAGATAAGTTAAAAGTGAAAGGATGGCCCAGTAATAATGGCAGAGTAGTTTGTATCAAATGAATCCCCCATAGGTAAAAATGATAAACTCTGGACAAAATTTGAAAAACAACTACTTGAAAGCACTGTACCCCAAATCAGGCAGAAACTGAAAGGACTAAACCTTGAGTGAAAAGAACCTTCTACATTTAAATGGATTTTTTCCTGAGGGCACTCTCCAGTCTAAATGGCAAGGGGCAGCTGGAACTCAGGCAGAAAGCCCAGCTTTTATTGGCTTGAAGAGTCAGGGGACAGGGTCTGGGGCTCCAGAGCAGCTGAAAATTGAAGGTGGGTTTCCTGGAATGAAGGAGGCCACAGAAGGGGAAGCCTTCAAGTCTATGTATAAACTCCCCTCAAATCCTAGGCTGACTGCTGAGCTATGCATGGAGGAATCTCCAAGGAGCACAGCAAAGGTGGGAGCTGAAAGTCTGAAAGCTGAGCAGAGATTTTGGCTGCTACCCACTGCAGCAGAGAAAGCATTTGAGTTTGATTCCCACCAAGTTAGAGGAGCTGGGCAAACACTTCAGGCTTTCCATTTAAAACTCCCAAAGGCCACACCTTAGGACTAAAATCTACATCCCTTGAATCCTGAGCTAGAGAGGCTCGATGGAGACTTGTCAGCCATTTCTGAAAGGCTGACCTTTTCATGCACATGTGCATACACACACACACAGACACACACATTCCATACAGACACTCACCCACAGGTAGGATTCCTGGCAAGATCCAGCTAAGGGTCCAGGAATTGCAAGGCCGCTTGGTTTCCGCTAGGTTGCCTGAGTCAGCGCATCCCTTGTCCTGGGCAGGCCTTTAGGACCAGGGCCAGAGGCCACCCCTGAAGGCAGTGTGTAAGGTGCCTATCCCTGGGCAGGGAGTGTGGCTTGTGTTAGCCTGGGCTGAGTGGAATGAGTCAGCCTCAGCTGTCTGTAGGGTTCTGCCAAGGTGCCTACCTCTACAAATGGTTCTGACAGGAGCCTGCAAGGGCAGCCCCTGGGCTTAGACTGCCAACCCAACAGATGTGGGTAAAAGACACCCCAGGCCCTCTTACTCCCACTACCCAGGCCAGGTGGCTACATCTTTGGCCTCTCCCAGTACTGTCCTGACACATTCCCAGACAGTCCCCACCCACCCTACTCCACCCCACATCAGAGGGAGGGGCAATGGGCCCAAGCTAGGGCCAACCCAGCCCCAGCTAAGAGGGGGCAGATGCCCCCTGGGGGGCTCAAGCCAAAAAGAAACTTACCCAAGCATAGAGTCTCACTGGTACCTAAGCAAAGGACAAAAAATTTCCAGAGTCATTGAAGCCATAGAGTAGGGGGAGGGGAGAATTTGAGGGGGGAGCATTTGGTAAAGGAGGAGGGTAATGATACAAAAACAGGAGACATTTTAAGTACATTTAATATTTATATATAGTGCCCTTTTCAGGTTTAAAGTCACTTCATTAATTTAGGAACATGATAATACACTAAGGCTTTACAGAAGATCATGTTAGGTATATTTAGATCAGGATTTCTCAACCTCAGCACTATTGACATATTGGATCAGACAATTCTTTGTTGGGGGCTGTCTTGTGCATTATAAGATGTTTAACAGCATCTCTGGCTTCTACCAGCCAGATGCCAACAGCACCACCACTACCCTAGTTACAATAACCAAAAATGTCTCCAGATACAAATGTCTCCTGAGAGGAAAATCGCCCCCTGCTTCCCTCCCCTCTGGTTGAGAACCATTGATTTAGATTTAGACTTATAAACTCCCAGAACTGAATGGAAAACAGTAAAGAGAAAATTTGTTTTTTCCAATTGTTCTAAGTGACCAGAAAAAAGGAAAGTCCTAGAAAAAGAGGATATTTTCTGAATAGTTCCAGAGTTTATTTTTTCCTATTCTCTTCCATAGTGCGTTCATTTATACTCCCACCTCTTCCAGAAATAGTTTAAGGGAGGCTTGCAGGAATATATGGGACACAAGAAATCAGGAATCAAATGTAGGAGCAAAAGAAGAAAGAGAAACAGCAGAGGGGAGTTCAACAGACAGGAATGAAATTGAAATATGACCACCCCGTGAGCTTGCAACTGATGGACCACACATTCGTGCCTTCCAGCAACTACTCATTTACATAATTCAGTGTCCAGAAAGTAAACAAAAGCCAACTGTTCTTGGCATTATGACAGACAATAATGCCTCCCCAGGGACTTCACAAAGGAGACATTAGTGTGATATTATAAACAATGTCCTCAACAACATTCCTGAGTAGACACAACCACCAGTTTCACAGGATTGAGTCTACTACTGAGTATTACCCTCATGTGGACTCGACATAAAGCACAGTTTAGAACTGGACGTAAACCAGAATCGTTAGGATGGGGGCCACTACCAGCTCTGCTGGGCTGCTCAATCCAGAGGACACTTCAGCTCTCTGGAGGCTGGAAATGCATTTCTCTCTATCCTCTGCAATCGTTGCTTCTCTCTGCTTAGTTTTTTTATAATTTAACTTCCGTTTTTGAGTGGATTATATATATGCCCAGGGCTCACATACAAAAAATTCAAAAAGTACAAATGAATATACAGTGAAAAATAAGTTTCCCAGCCAGCCACCCAGTTCCCCTTTCCAGAGGCAACCGGTGTTTGCTTGTTGCTGTGTTTTTGTTGTAGGAGGTGACAGTGAGCTTGAGATGATGTGTTGTGACAATGTTGTCTGTTAAATACTGACCGTAAGGCTCTCCAGACAAGTGATGAGATAAGAAAAAGGTCAACATGTTCTTGTGAAAAGAAGGAGTCATCCGAGGATTTGCCTGACTAAAACCATCCTCATGCCTGGGAAGAAATGGAGGAAGGTCCCAGAGGTAGAGCCACAATTCTCCCCAGAGAATTCCATCTGTGGCTTTTTAAACACAGACAAATGAGTCATTGAGGGCCTAAAGTCCTACTGCCTGGAGCAAGGCCACAGTAATTTTACCCTGGAAAAAAATGCTTAGTAGGTGCCAATGGATTTCCACCATGGCAGCACTCCTGCCCCGGGACCCCACCATCCTGGAGGCATTTGGAATTGTGTGGGGCAGTTATATGGCTGCCACAACAGGGGAGGAGGGATTACTGGTATTTAGTGGGCAAGACACTGCTCCAGACAGGCCACACAAAGAAGGATGATGCTGCCTCAGATTCCAACAGGACCCCCAGAGAGAAGCACTGGGTGGGGCCCACCCGCTGTCTCAGTTCTGAAACATTCTCAGCAAAGTCCCCCTTGAGCCCTAGCGTGGAGCAACCTCACTCCCCGGCACACCCACCAAGAGGAACAATTTAGGGAATGTGTGCTGAGGTAATGCAATGACGCGCCGAATGTGCTTTTATTTATAAGCCACTTTAAAGCTGGGGAACAGCTACCCAAAAAAGTCTCTTTGGTTTTAGACTAGATGAGCTGTTGCCTTTCTCTCTGGCCATGATTAGTTAGCAGAGCCAGCTGTCTGGCCCAGACACTCCTAGATGGAGATAATAAAACTTCATCCCCTGGGTACAAAGGAATGCTGGCCAATCCATTCTGTAAAGTGAGGGCCATTCTTCCTTCCTGTCCAAGAGAGGGATGGTTCATTAGGAAGCCTGCTTACAAGGATGGAGGGTGGGAGGGTTTCTGCAAGCTTGTGTTTCTACTTGCAGCCAACTGATGAGGATTCACCTGAATATCTGTTGCCACAGTGATGTTTTGTGCACGCTCCTGACTTTCTTTCACTCATTCATTCATTCATTCACTCCACAAACATTTGCTAAGCGATGTCTACAACAACAGTTATGCTGTGAGGATGAAATGAGATTAATCTGGTAAAGTGCTTACACAAGGCCCAGCACATAGAAATGCTTGGAAATCTTTTGCATTGTCAGCAGGATTGCCAAGTGCTGGACACAGGGCAGGACCCAAATAAGACAGGCTTCTGGCGCCACTGTCTTATTTGGGCTCCCAGCCTTACAGAGGGCAGTCCCCCTGTAAGCAAGCAAGGGTCCCCAGGGTGATGGATGTGGTGCAGTGGAAGCACAAAAGGGAGTCTGGCCGAGCCCACAGGGGTCTCCAACAAAGTCCCAGTTTCTGAGGCTCAACCTCCCCTCTCATGCTCATTTGGGAAATTCCAGCCCCAAGGACCTCCACCCAGGCCACCCTCAGCCTGTCGGCAGTTTTGTCCCAGCAGCTCCCTGGGCAGGACAGCAGGGCTGGCTGGGGTGAGCAAGGGAGTATGGGTATGTACAGGATGTATTCCCATCTCTGCTTTTCTAGAAAGTCTAAGTAGCAGTGTGCACTGCATTTAAAACAGGCTTTGGATTCAGATAAATGTGCCTCTTATAAGCTGAATTTAGGCAAATTTCTTTTTCTTACAATGATAACAGCTACCTCACAAGGTTGTTATGAGGTCCAATAAGATCTGTAAAGCACAGAACACATGCCCAGCCCATAGGAAGCATTCAGTGGCAGCTTTCCTATTGTGTATTTTCCCCTTCCCTCATGTTGCCATCATAATAACCTCTTTCCTTTGTACGGCACTTTACAGTTTGCAGAGTGCTTTCTCGGACATTGTCTCACCTGATCTTCAAATTACACTATAAGGCAGACAGGACAGGTGTTACTCCCCCAACTGACAGATGAAGAAACTGAGTAATTTAGCAAATGTTGCCTAGTCATGGGTGATCTGGGACAGCCTTCTGGGTCCTCACCTAGGAGGCTGATGGGCTTGAAGGACTTTTTTCTAGTGGTCTGATCATGAGGTAAGAAAGAAGAGTGGTTCTTCACTGGATGCAGGAGATGCTAGACAGGCTCCCTCAACCAAGAGTTCCCCTGGAAGTGGAGGTGGCTGGAGCCTGGCTCCTTCTCTGTCCTTCCCCAGCGGCACCCTCACGAACTCCGCTTGGCAGCCCTGGGGGAGAGCTGGCTGGCCACGGGAAAGAAGGGGCCCTGCCTGGAGCACTGGGGCATCTGTGTGGCTCTGCAGCGGGCCTGGGAGGAGCAGGAGAGAGCCAAGGGGCTAAGCCTGCTGGAATGCAGCCGGCCTGGGCTGGGAGCCAGCCTGGAAGGAGAAGTGAGGCCGCCTTTCAAAACTGCAAACTGCAGCTGCTGCCGATGTGGCAGGGAAGGCACATCTGGCCAGAGGTACCCACCAGTGGCTCGTTGGTCTAGGGGTATGATTCTTGCTTAGGGTGCGAGAGGTCCTGGGTTCAAATCCCGGACGAGCCCTTCTTTTCCTGGATTTTTTTTTTTTTTTTTTTTCAGTTCACTGCCACACGCATATAGACTGACTGCCCTTTCTAGAATAGAAGCAAAGAGATGGCCTAGTGGTGAGTAAAGAAAGGACTCTGAGGACAAGCTGCCAATCAGTCTCCCCATAGCCTGTGGCCTGTATATACTCCATTATTTCCACTGAGGCTAAACTGAGCAGGAGGGGACTGGCAGAGCATCAGGAGTTGAACCCGAGAAGATTAAAGATTAAAGTCAAAGGGTTGTATGTTGTTAGGCAGAAAGACAGCCTCTAGAGGGCCTCAGAAAAAGAGCAAGAGACCAGGACAATTTGTGGGGTGGGCCTGAGCTGGAGGTCAAGAAAAGGCAAGCTCTCCATGTAAAACCCAAGCTATGAAATGCACTGGATTCAAAGCCCAAAAGCCAGGATTAAAGTTATAATTCTGAGTCGCAGTTTTCCTCTTGGTAAAATGGGAACAGTAATATTATGTCTCAGAGTTGCTGGGAAGATTAAATCAGAAACTGTATGTGAAAGCCCTCTGCAAACTATAATGCAGCTTACAGACATAGGGATCGTTAGGAATAATACTAAAGATAGAATCTAGAAGGGAACTTCCGGCAACGTGACAGACTGAACTAATGTAGTTATCTCCTCACCCAGCACCCCCTAAAACACACACAGAAGTGTTGCATAAAATAGAATTTAAAAATTAAAATATCGACAATTGCAAAAATTTATTTTAAAAAGGGAAATTCCCAGATATCAGAATTGAGGAAGGAATACAAAGCCAAAGAAAAAGGAAGAGGAGGCTGTCACAGTGGTCCATGGTGGGTTTCAGACATAGATATATGCCCAGAGACCTGTGGCTGTGGCTTGTTTTTTTTTTTTTCTTTGGTAAGTAAGATTGTCCCTGAGCTAACATCTGTGCCAATCTTCCTCTATTTTGTATGTTGGTCACTGCCACAGCACGGCTTGACAAGCAGTGTGTAGGTCCTCACCTGGAATCCAAACCCACAAATCCCAGGCTGCCAAAGAGGAGTGCACAAACTTAACCACAACGCCACCCGGCCAGCCCTGGAACTGTGTTTTAATGCTTCCAGTTATAGGATATGTGGCTTCAGCCCACTAGAGACAAGGACCTGGGACTGAATACCCTGCATAAAGCTCAGAATATCAAAGATCTACCTAGTCCATGGAAAAAAGACTAAAAACAACACATACCAGTCCAAGGAGGCAGAGAAAAGAGATAGAAATACAAGTCAACCCTGAGAAATTGAAGTCCCAAGCCTAAGCAAATGCTTGTATTGCATCTGGACTTATGTTGTCTGCATAATGCTGCATCCTCAAGCAGAGAAGTTAAATATAGAGCTGGTTTAGGACCCTTGAAATTCCTAGGAATGTGACACAGCCCTGCAGAAGCAAGAAAGAGCTCTGTGAGAATGTTTTCATAACCCAGGGCTCTGTGGGACTCTCACTAAAAACACACACACACAAACAAAAACACCTGCTGAAGAAGAGCTCACAATAAAATACTATAAACTAGACAAGGAAGCAATCCACTATAGGGTAAAGTCAGCAGACACAATAAACAGAAGAATTAACACTCCAATAACTGCATAACAGAACAACATGAAAAATACTATGTAATAAGCATATCTAAAAGTATTAAAGATTAAAGACAAGAAAATAAACCATAATGAAAATATTGCACTATGAAAAAAAGAAGCTTATTGAGGGGGAAAAAAACAAATAAAACATTAGGAAATGAAAGACATACCACTGAAATTAAAGACTCAATGATGCATTAAACAGTAAACTAGACCCAGCTGAAAAGAGAATTAGTGAATTGGAAGATAGAGCTGATGAAATCATTCACAATATGGGGGGAAAGGGGAAAATATGAGATAGAAAATATGATAGAATAGTTAAAAGATGTGAGGGAAAGAAGGAGACAGCCTATCACAACATATATATAATAGGGGTTCCTAAAAGAGACAGAGAGAATGGGGGAAATGTAATATTCCAGTAGATAATGGTTGAGAGTTTTCCAAAATGGAAGAAAGACACAGTCCTCAGGTTGAAGAGTCCTGAGCTTATAAATACATTGTGGTAAAACTGCAGAATACTGAAGAGAAAGAGAAAAATCTTAAAAGCAACCAGGAAAAAAAAAGCCTGTTTGCCTACAAAGATAACAATTATATTGGCAGCTGACTTCTTATTAGCAACAAAAGATTATAGAAAAAATAGAATATCTTCCAACGGCCAAGAGAAAACTGTCACTCTAAAATTCTATCCCCAATAAATTTTCATTTAAATGGTGTGAAATAAAGACATTTTAAGACAAAGACTGAGAATATTTACCACTCAAAGACTTTCACTTAAATGCCACCAAAGGATACTTCATAAGAAGGAAACTGAAATAAGAAGAAAGGAGTAGCCTGCAAGAAGGAAGGGTGAGCAGAGAAATCCAGAAACATGTTAGTGAATCTAAACAAGCATTGAAAGCTACTGTTAGCAGAGTGCAAATTGGTCCAATTTGCTTTTGCAATTGCCTTATAGAGCAATTTGGCAATAACTAGTAAAGTTTAGGATGCACATGTTCTATGACCCAGAAATTCCATTCCATGTGTCTACCTTAGAGAAGTGCTTACATATATGCCAAGGAGGCATGCACAGCACTGTCCACTGCAGCATTGCAGCATCCTTTATAACACGGAAAACTGGAAACAGCCTAAATGCCCATTAGCAGAAGAATGGCTAAATAAATTGTAGTACATTCAAACAATGAAATAGTATTCAACAGTTAAATTCATGAACAGGAGCTACATGAAACAACATGGATAAATGTAAAAAAAAAAGTTGAGAGAAAAAGTTTACAGAAGAATGTATACAATATAATACATTTAGATAGATTTTTAAAATACACAAATCAATATTCTGTGTTGTTTGTGGATATATACATATAAAGTGAAACTATACATCCATAAATAGAAGGGCTATCTCTGAATCAGACGTGGCAAGAAATGAACAGTCATTGGATTTCAGTGGTGTGTAAATGGATATTTGTTATGTTATTCCCTGTAGTGTATTTTACTGCGTGTTTAAAAGATTCACTTTTTTTTTTTTAATGAAGGGATCTAGGCATTTCAAAATAAGGGTAAAGGGGGATAAATGGCTGCATCAATCCTCAGAGGGGATGATCTGCTGGGATGGGATTAGGAGGGAGGCTGAGTCCTGAGTCCAGGGATTACAAGGATTAATTCAGATCATCCCCCTAAGCTGATCACCTGGTTGGCAACCTCACCACACCTGGCCCTTCAGAGATGCATCCCTGAACTACCATCCACTTCCCCTTATACTTGCTAAGCCCTTTCCTCCTGCCACCTAACTTCACCCTGACCCTCAACCAAGTGTTGGTCTGGCCAAGGTCTGAGTCTTGAGAATAAACTGGCTCAGGTCCCCCTGAACGCTCCCCAAATCAAGGGTGAATGGTGACCTGTACCCCAAAAGCCAGGGAAAGATTAGTCCTAATACTCAGATCAGAGCTCCCAGAGGAGAGCTTGGACTCCTGGGTGTCACAGTTGACAACTTCATCCCCTGCCCCTCCCCCCATCAGCCAGGAGGTCAGCAGTCAAGGTCAACTGCTAACTGACCCTGCTGGCTGAGCCAGAACCAGAAGGAGCAGTGCTGGAGCAGAACAGCCACTGGGCTTCCAGCATTAGGCTCCGTCAGTCCCCGGAGTTCTATGCCCCCCTCCCAGTGCTATCCCCTCTCCACCATCCCTGACAATTGCCCTCATCCCCAAGTCTGGACAGGCCTGATATCTGCAGCAGACCCTCTGGAAGGGGCCTGTGTGAGCTTGTTCAACAGCCTTTCCCGTAGGATCTAGAGTGGAATCCTGTCCTCTGGGGAGCAAATGAAACCTCCTTGATCTGTGCTCATCATCTCTCAGAGCACCAGGCTGGGGGTATGAGAGGGAGAAAAAAAGGGGAGCGAGAGAGAGGGAGGGAGAGAAAGACTTATAGGGCAACATTTAACTCCATGAATGTGAAATCATATGTTAAATGATAAGGCAGTGCATTAACTGTGTAGTTGGGAGATTTACTTTTACTCATTTGTTCTATGTGTACTTTGTCAGATGCTGGAGATACAAAAATGACTAAGATACTTCCCAACCTTCCAGAAGCTGGGCAGACAGAGAGTAAAAACCTGACCTTGACAACCCAGAGTGAGGTGCTGCCCCAGAGGGAAGGAGGATGGGGTGGAGCAGAGCAGGGGCAACTAATGGGGTCGGGGTGGGGCGTCAGGGAAGGCTTCGTAGAGGTGACTTCAGACTGAGGGTTGAAGGATAAGTAGGGGATGTCCAGGCAAAGAAGGGCTTCTTTCCTGAGGAAGATGGAGGGCTTGTGACCTCAGAGCCTGTGGAGGTGAACACAGACAATATTTGCCCGTGACCTTGTGAGTGGATGTGCAAGAGAAGGGATTGGTGTGCCCCTGGCTGAGGAATCTCTCAACACTTTTCTGGATGCACTGGGACACCCCGGTTCCCAAGTGTATCCCTTTGTTTCCTGACTGAGACCTGCACAGATGTAAGAGCAACTGCCTCGTCAAGATCCGGCACCCGGTAGACATTCTTTGACTAGTGAAATAAGCCCTCTGGGCTTCCACATCTCTCTTCAATGAGAGGGAATCAGCAGTGCCCACTCTGATCAGGCTACTGGGGCAACGTGTGTGGGGGTCGTGGCTCACAGCCCACCGGGTATGGTGCCAGGTGGGAAGGCAGGGCGGTGGAGAAGGAAAGTCTTCGGGCAGAAACGGCTACGTGAGGCCACAGAGTGGGCCCTCCTAAGAGGGTCCCTCGTTCTGGCTTGGTGGGAGAAGGGGGAAAGCAGAGAGAAAGGGCCACGCAGTTCGCGTATCTCGGCCTCAGTGTCCCTCCTCCTGCCGTCATGCAGCTCCGGGGCGCGAGGGGCCACAGCGCCGGGCTGGGGCCGGCGGCCCGGGGTCCGCGCTGTCTGCGGGAGGTAGGGGGCGCCGATCCTGCTCGGTGGGAGTGGGAGTGTCTGAGCGTTCGGAGGAAACAGGCCGGGAGGATTTGCCCATCCTTGTCCTCCCCCATCACTGAGCGGGGCGGGGCCCTGACACAGGGCGCTGAGGGGGTCCCCGCGCGCAGCCAACTCCAGGCGGGACCCACCGCCAGAACGAAGGGATCTTGTCTCTCTCTCTTGGGGCAGCCTCAAGTCCCGAGTGGATCCCGTCCGCCCGCCGGCACCGGGTGGCAAAGCCCGGGTGGAGGGAGGGCTTCCGGGCGGCTGCGGGCGGCGGGCGGGGGCGGAGTCAGGTGGCCGGGCCAGGCCCCGCCCCCTCGGCCCGGCCTCCCTCCCCCTGTGCAGTCGGCTCCGGGTCCCCGGCCTCGCTGCTGCGGCGTCTGCTCCCGGCGGTGGCGGCGGCGGCGCGAGCGGCCATGGAGGCGGGCGCCGGGGCCGGCGCGGGCGCCGCGGGCTGGAGCTGCCCCGGCCCAGGTCAGAGCTGCCCCTCCCTCACCTCTCCACCGCCACTCCTTCCTCTTCTCCATCTCTCCTCCCTCCAGACCCCTACGTCCTCCCTCCTTCCCCTGCTCCCCACCTTTCGGTCCTGAGTCTTCCTCCCTGCATCCTGCCCCCTACCCGGGCCCGGTCTCCATCTTTCCGGGCTGGGTCTTCCCCACACCAGCCGCATCCTCCCTGGCAGTGCCTCCCCTGAGCCCCCTCCATCTCGTCTCTCCAGCCTAATGGTGCTTCCAGCCCTGGAGGCTTCAGACCCTGCACCGCCTCCGGCCCCGAAGGCTTATGAGCGCGGGGCGAGGGTGGGGTGGACAAGGTCCAGTGAGAGAATGGAGGCGAGGGGAGAGGCTCCGCCCCAGAACCCCTTCCCACACGCACCCCCCCATCACCTCTTCCTCCAGCCTCTTCTTTACTGGCTCCTGCCCTCTCTCTTCCATCCTTGCCCATCTCCTCCCTGTCCCCTCTGGACTAAAGAGACACACACCCTTTCTGTCTGTGCAAGGGAGAGGAGCCTGGAACAGGGGGTGCTGAGGAGGTTGGGCAGCTCAGGGCGGGGTCCCTGCAGGCCCAGAGGGTCTGCTGAGGGAGGGGAGTCTCAGGGCTGGGCAGAGGGAGCCAAGCACTTCCACGGGGATTAAAAACCCCAGGGTTCCAAAGAGCTAGAAGGCGTGTCCCAGTCTCTACCCCCTGCCCCCCCCCCCGCATCCCATAATCCTTTCTCTCTCCCTGCTCACAGGACCCACAGTGACCACTTTAGGCTCCTATGAGGTGTCTGAGGGTTGTGAGAGGAAGAAAGGCCAACGCTGGGGGTCCCTGGAAAGGCGGGGGATGCAAGCTATGGAGGGTGAGTTTTCCCAAAAAGCTTTCTTTCTCTCCCCTTCACCCAATTTCCCTTTCCTCCTTCCTCCCTCTGACCCCAGAACTCTGAGCCAGGGCACAGCCCTTTCCCCAGTTCACCTGAGCCCCCTCCACCCTTCAGGTCTGAGCTCCACCCCTCCTCAGGGCTCAGGCTTTGAGGGAGGTTCTGGGTGCATCCCTTTGGGGCCCTAATCACCAGCTAACCAGGTTGTGTGTCCCCGGGGGGAGCTGCCAGACAGAGAAAGAGGCCTTGCTGGACAGAGCTTTGAAGCAGCCTTTCAGCAGGGGGTTTGTTCTCACTGCCTGACCTAGATCCCAAGCTGTCTCTTATTTTGAAAAGCAGGGACCTGAGCATGTGAATTGTTTTTCTGGTGCCACCAGCACTAACTTTGAATGCAAGCCTTGTGGCTTTGGTTCTCTAGGATAGCTTACTGCCTGAAAGAGATTGCCTGGGAGAGGGCCAGGTGAGAAGGCCAACACTCATGTATCCCCACCACACCCATGCAACTTGGCAGTTGCTGCCAACACGAGGCCCCTGGAAGGATGCTGGTCTGTTTTCCAGAACTTTTTGTGAGGTGTCCCTGGGCCCCTGTGCACACTCAGTGTGCGCAACCCTGCTTCCCCAAGAGGGACAGATAATGCCAAGGGTCCCAGATGAACCCTAGGCAGCTGTTATTGGAGAAAGTAAGGCCAGGGATTCAGAATTTTAAAACAAAGCAAGCAACTACCATCCAGACAAGATTTTGCTATTTAGAAGAACTGCATTGCAGCAAAGGAGGGGGTGCTCGCCAACCAGAGACTAGGGACCAGCACACCCCAGTTTCTTAATGCATTAAAATGACAGGGTTTCTTTTACACACAGGTACAACCTCAGACTTCCCCTGAAAACTGCCTGGTGGTCAGCAGGGGAGGAGGGGCCTCACAGGCTCCAGAGGGGAGAGGAGACCTCTCCTTTTCCACAAGGCTATTTGACAGAACACATTTGGAAGGGGCCCTAGTGTTTGCCCAGTGAAACATTTAGAATCATTTCATTCAGAGGTTTTCTTTCTCCATGTACTGACAGGCAATGCTTTCTTATTATGGAAAGGCTAATTCCTCACAAGCCACCTGGATAATTTTTTTACTTCCTACAAACCTCCAAACTGCAACTTTTGCCCCATTTTGCCTAAAGACACACCCAGTGTGTCCCACTACCCAGAGACTAGCACTGGGAGAAGCAGGTATTGTTGTGCAGGCTTCACATGGCTGAGCCAGCACTCGGCTGCTCAGTTTGTGCAAAGGCAGTATTAGGAGGCCACCAGGTGCAATACTGACCCAGAAAGGGCTGGGAGGAGGATGGGCTACCTCCAAACTTGACCCTTACACCTGAGGACTCATCATGAGTGCAGGTCCCCCTCAGGGGCTCCTTGGGGGACACCAGGTGGCACTATTATACCATCTCTGCCCTGGCACAGTGAGTTGAGGGCCCTCCACGTGGAAAGGAAGTTGGCTCTGACTCCATGGCGGGATGGGTGTCTCTGCTAGGGGAAGTGTTACTCCCAGCTCTCTATGAGGAGGAAGAGGAGGAGGAAGAGGAGGAAGAAGAGGTAGAAGAAGAGGAAGATCAAGTGCAGAAAGGTGGCAGTGTGGGCTCCCTGTCTGTTGGCAAGCACCGGGGCTTGAGCCTCACGGAGACGGAGCTGGAGGAGCTGAGGGCTCAGGTGCTACAGCTAGTGGCAGAGCTGGAAGAGACCCGGGAACTGGCAGGGCAGCATGAGGACGACTCCCTGGAGCTGCAGGGTGAGTGCCCGTGATGGGACCAGAGGGCTGGGGCCCAAAGGCTCTGTGCTCACTGGATCCCAGGCCTGAGGCCATCTCCCCATCTCTCTGCAGGCCTCCTAGAGGATGAACGGCTGGCCAGTGCCCAGCAGGCAGAGGTGTTCACCAAACAGATCCAACAGCTCCAAGGTAATTCCCGGCACTCGGACTGCAGGGCAGGTGGCCATCCAAGTACTTTTGTACTGAGGGTTTAGCTGAAGCAGAGCAGACAAACATAACCTAATTCAGTACTTTCTCCTCATTTTTCTCTACTATCTCACCCTTTTCTCCTTGTCTCTCCATTGTTCTCTTTACCTAATGTTTTTTCTTTTTTGCATCTCTGCCTGGCTTTTCTGTCCTCTCCTGCCCTTTTTTCTCTTCCATTTCACCCCTTCTCCCTGAGTCTAACTCTTTCCTTTTTCTCTCCTCCAGCTTCCTCCCTTCACACCTGCATCCCTTTTCCTTTGTTCTGGTCAGTGCCTGGGCTAGGTAATCAGGGCTGAATTCCAAACCAGACTGCTTTCCCCCATCCCTCCAAGGGCACCGTGGGCAGAGCGGTGAGCCAATGAGAAGTGACTAGAGGGGACTCTATGTATCTTCTAAGGGAAGCAGATGGGAATGCTTCTTTTGCTCCCTAGGACCGAGCTTGTGGCCCCAAAATCCCTTTATTCTAACGCCCACATCCCTTTGTCTCTGGGAAGCAGCAACACAGGTGGCCCTCCACAGCACTGCCAAATAAAGAGGCAGCTTTTCTTACTTCTGTGGGCTTCCGGAAGGTTTAGGGGAGCTGCCCTAGAAAACAGCAGGGACTCTCCAGGGCAAACTGAGATCAAGCCAAAAGGAAAGTATAAATGGAGAAAAAAGGAAGGCTGGGAACCAGGGCTGGAGAGGAGCAAGCAAAGGTGGAGGAGGAGGAGGGAAAGAAGATGTAAGCAAAGGTAGATGCAGCAGAAGTAGACAGTAAACGAGGGGAAGGCAGAGGAGAGAAATGGCACAGAGAAAAGAGTATGAGCATTGGTCTCAGGTCACCTAGATTCTTTTTTTTTTTTTTTTTGTGAGGAAGATCAGCCCTGAGCTAACATCTGCCAATCCTCCTCTTTTTTTGCTGAGGAAGACTGGCCCTGAGCTAACATCCGTGCCCATCTTCCTCCACTTTATGTGGGACGCCACCGCAGCATGGTCTGACAAGTGGTGCATTGGTGCGTACCCGGGATCTGAACCCAGGCCACCAGCAGCGGAGCACACACACTTAACTGCTACACCACAGGACCGGCCCCGTCAGGTCACCTAGATTCTTGGGCCCAGCTGTGCCACATAACGAACTTTGTGATCTTGGGCAAGACTTTCTTTCTGAGACTTGGTTTCTTATCTGTAAAATGAGGCTAATTCATTTGTTTATCAGCCATTTATTGAGTGCTGTTAAAAAGGAAACAACAGGCCCAAAATGGAGTCACTTGTGCTAAGCCCCCATATCCGCAAACCAAGACTTAATTGCAGTCTCAGCCTCTTCCAGGAATGTGACCTTTAACCAGTTAATCTGGAATTTCCTGGTCAGCAAGAGTGAGGTAATCCAACTGATAGACCCCTTCCATCTCCCCAAGAAAAATGAGGTAATCTGTTCTTTCCTTGTCCATGCCCCTTTCTGCCTATAAAAGCCTTCCATTTTGTACAGCTCCTTGGAGTTCCATTCTATTTGCTAGATGGGATGCTGCCTGATTCATGAATCATTGAATAAAGCCAATTAGATCTTCAGATTTACTTGGTTGAATTTTTGTTATTTAACAGATTCTATATACTTGGAGGACCAGCTTTGAACAAGACAGACCAGATCCCTGCCCTAATGAAGAGTACATTCTAATGGGGAGAGGCAGAAAATAAACAAATAAACAACACAAGTTCAGGTGGCGATAAATGCTATGAAGACAATATAACAATATGGTATAGAGAGATGGGCTGGGATGGGAGTTTATTTTAGAATGGGTGGTTAGAAAAGTCCTCTTTGAGAAGATGACATTTGAGCTAAGACCTGAATAATGAGAAGGATCCAGCCATTCAAAGATCTGAGGGAAGAGCACACGAGGCAGAAGGAACAGCAACTGCAAAGGCCCAGAGGTGAGAATGAGTTGCATGTGTTTGAGGGACGGAACAAAGGCCATTGTGGCTGGAGCAAAGTGCATGTGGAGGCCTCTGGTAAGAGAGAGTTGTGAGAGGCAGGCAGAGGTCAGATTACAAAGGGCCTTGTAGGCCAGCTGAGAGGTTCGGCTTCTATTCACAGCATAGTAGAAAGACATGGGGGGGTCTTAGCCAGGGCTAGGGTGATATGATCTGCTTTACATTTTTAAAAGAGCACTTTGGCACTGTGTGGAAATTGGGTGGAGGGAAAGGAGGCAAAACAGTGAGTCTGGTCAGCCAGTTATGGCAATAGTTCAGTCAAGAGATGATGGTTGCTCAGACTAGAGCAGTAGAAATGGAGATGATTTGGAATATAATTTGAAGGTGGAGCCCTTAGGACTTGCTGAGTTAGATGGGGGAGGGGATAAGAGAGACATGAAAGAAGACTTTACCCTGAGAAACTGGATGGATGGTGGTGTCATTTATTGGAATGGCGAAGACTTGGCAAGGAACAAGTTTGGGGGCTAGAGGAACCATTTAAGACATGTTTCCTACATGTCGAGTTTGAAATGGCTCTTGATGTCTAAGTAAATATGTTAGGGAGGCAGTTGGATATATGAATCTAGAACCAGGGGAGAAATCAGGGCTGGAGACATCAATTTGGGAGTTATTAGCATATATATGGCATTCAAATCCATGGGAGATCATCATGAATCACATGGAGAGATATAGGAAGAAGAGAGAAAAGGGTCCAATCTCAGGGGTACTACAGTATTTAAAGGTCCAACGTAAAAGGAGAAATTAACAAAAGAAACAGACCTACGAGGAACTACTGAAGCATTTCATGCCCTGGAAGCCAAACACAGAAAGTGTTTCAAGGAGATAATGACCCACTGTGTCAAAAGTTGCTAAGTCAAGTAAGATGACCATTGGATTTGGCAAGATAGAGGGCTCTGAGACATTTTAGTGAAGATAGAAACCTGATTGGATTGGGATTGAAGAGGAAAGGGGAGGTGAAATGGTGAAGGTTTTTCCAGTAGTCATGTTTTGAAGAGAAGCAGAGAAATAAGGGAAAGAGAAATGAAGTCAGGGGCGAGTTTTTCGTGTTTTTTGAAATAGGACACACTAGATCATGTTTGTATGATGAAGGAAATGATCCAGTAGAGCAGAAAAAGGCCTTTGCTTGGAGAAGTGACATTCTTCCTTTCAAATAGGAAAGTCAGAGAATCTAAGTAGCGATGCCAGTAGGCAACTGCCTGGGAAAATAAAGTTCTAGAGCGATTCCCCACTCAGGGCTGTTGCTAGCTAGCACTAGATCTCATCCTAGCGAGGTCGGTGGCGCCCCGCGGGTCTGGTGAAGGCGCCCAAGCCCCATCCCACGAGGGGAAACAGAGACCGTCCTTGCGCACGCGCGTTGCCCGTTTCCGCCAAGAGGGGGCGCGCGCGGCCTCAGAAGTAGCTGGTGTTGAGAGGCCGTTCCGGCCGCCACAGCCCCGCGGGGGCCGGACCGGCCGGCGGCGGGAGGCCCCCCAGGGAGACCCTTGCGGGGGGCCGACGAAATGGAGGCCATAACCAGTGAGTGAGAACCGACATCTCTGCCTCGCAGCCCGACTCCCGGGCCCTGGGCCTCGTCCCGACGGTCCCAGCCCCACTCTCAACCGGCGCCAGTTCTTCGGAACCCGGGTCAGGCCCTTCCAACTCCCAGCCTGGGCCCGCCCCAGCCAGCGTCCGCCCCGCCCAGCTCCGGACAAGCCCCTCCCCCAGGCGGGTCCTGCCGGGTCTTGTTGCTGATTCAGAGCTTCCTTAGGCTGAGGGAGACCTCCCCCATTCCCCAGTGGATCTGAGAATGTCATTTTTTAGGGCTAGACTCCAGGGGAGAACCTAAGTGAGATTTGAACCCTAACATCAAGGGCATAGTAAGGAAGTGGGTCAGCTCCCCACAGAAAGCCCGGCCCTAGGGCCTATATCCTAACAGCCAGTTGACTTGTGTGTCTCCCTCACCAGACGGTAGGCGCCAAGAGGCAGGCCGCCTCTGTGCTGTTCCGTAGTGGGTAGAGCAAGGACTTTGTTTCTTTCCAATAGGACGGAAGTCAGAGAATCTAAGTGGATATGCTTGGGCTTGGCCCAGAGGTGATGATCAATTAATACTGTTGAATAGAGAGGAGACAGCTAGGATCGTTCTAGAGAAGGAAAGATTGGCAAAAGATGTGCCTGGAGCTGCGCATGTGAGCTTGGGAGAGTAGGGCAGGAGACCTTCCTCCCTGCTCCCCAGACACCCTGTCCACTCAGCATTTATATCTGCAGGATGTCCAGATTTTTCTTCTCAAACATCTATGTTCTGTTCTAATTTTTAAAAAATACCTAAACATGTAATTCTGTACCTATAGTACTCGGTAAAAGTGTGTTGCAGAGATGAACCCCTGCCTCATTTATGCATGAATACAGCAAATATTTAGTGAGCTGCATTATGCCAGGTGCTATGACAGACCCTGGAGCTGTAATGGTGAGCAAAACAGATGTGTTCCCTGCCTTCGTAAAGCTTATAATCAAGTGAGAGAGAGACCAAGGTTTTATACACAAACACACTGCAAAGTACAGGTGATATGAGAGCACTTAATAGAGGTCTTTGATTAGTTTTTTGAGGAGGTCAGGGGAGAGACTAGGGAAAGTTGAAATCTGAATGGTGAGTAGAATCTAGGGGTGAGGGATGGGGACAAATGTGCCTTACAAAGGGTTTGTGGGAAGACCCTGACTCTCTCAACCCAATCCTCATTAATTTCCTAATCCTGGCCCCCAAATCCTGAATTCTGTATTGGTGTCAGTGCCTTTTACTGTGCACTTTTAGATTCTCCTCATCCCAGATGGGCACCTGTGTCCAGAAACCCTGAGATGCTCCACAGATACTGAGAGCTCTGACACATTTCTTTTGTAAATTAAAATCTATTATAAAATAAAGCCTTGTTGTGAAAATTCAAACAGCACAGATATATTTGAGGTGGAAAGTAAAAGTCCCCATCACATACTATCTTGCTTCTCAGAAGCAACTACTCTTTATGGTTTGGAACATAGATCTTTCCAGACCTTTTTCTATGTCTTTGTATATTTGTGTGTTA
The DNA here is from genome assembly GCF_057802395.1 of Ceratotherium simum simum. Lineage (NCBI taxonomy): Eukaryota > Metazoa > Chordata > Mammalia > Perissodactyla > Rhinocerotidae > Ceratotherium > Ceratotherium simum. The sequence goes on from NC_141900.1 coordinate 85,189,401, forward strand.
TATATTATACATATAAATATTTTTTGCAAAAATAAGATAATACCATGTATTTTACAGCTTGTTTTTTTTCTAATTAATATATCATGGAAACCTTTTCAATGTCTTCTCTATAGATCTGCCACTTTCTTTTAGATGGCTGCATAGTATTCTTTTTTGTGTGTGTGTGAGGAAGATCAGCCCTGAGCTAACATCCATGCCAATCCTCCTCTTTTTGCTGAGGAAGACTGGCCCTGAGCTGACATCCGTGCCCACCTTCCTCCACTTTATATGGGACGCCACCACAGCATGGCCTGACAAACCGTGTGTTGGTGCGCGCCCGGGATCCAAACCCAGGCCGCCAGCAGTGGAGCGTGCACACTTAACCACTACCCCACGGGGCCGGCCCCCTGAGCTGCATGGTATTCTGTTTAACCATCATCAGTTTAAACAATCCCTTATAGATCAGCATTTAAGTTCTTTTCCCATGTTTGCGTATCATGTGATGAACCTACATTTGAATTTCAGCTCTGAACTCTAAATATACATTGTTTGGGGGCCAGTACTTACCACAGGCAGTTCGTGGGAGTTCTGAGGTTCTGTAATTTCTAAGCTCCCAGACTGAATAGATGAGAATAGTCTTGTAAGTTTTTTAAGTCAGGGAATTTTTGGAAAGACTCAGGGCATCAGTAAAATACTGTAAATTAGGTTTGGTCTTTAATTGTCAGGCGATTCCTTAGAAGCACTTAATACTTTTTGTTTGTAGTAGCCTAAATTGTTGCTTTTGGTGCCAAGCCTTAAAATCTACCTTTCTACTGTCCCTTACTATATAGATTCACTCTCTATTCCCTTCTTAGGTATTCCCTTTATTCCATACCAGATAAAGCTATACTTCTCTGATGGGGTAGAGACTAGGTTGTCAAAGAGTTTCCAGATGAGAACTAAGTCTACCTTTAATTTTGTGCCTCTAGAACATGGTAGATTAGTTCACTTATCCTCTTAACCATTCCAACCTTTGGGCTTTGCAGGTGAGCTGCGGTCTCTACGGGAGGAAATTTCCCTGTTAGAGCGTGAGAAGGAAAGTGAACTTAAGGAAATAGAACAAGAGTTGCATTTGGCCCAGGCTGAGATCCAGAATCTGCGACAAGCAGCAGAGGATTCTGCGACTGAACATGAGAGTGACATAGCATCCCTGCAGGAGGATCTCTGCCGGATGCAGAATGAACTTGATGACATGGAGCGCATCCGGGGAGAGTATGAGATGGAGATCACCTCCCTCCGTGCAGAAATGGAAATGAAGAGCTCTGACCCATCCAATAGTTTAAGTCTCTCAGATTTCTCTGAGATGCAAGGTATGAGAGAGCAGGCCCTCCTCCTGGTCTGTTATTAGAGTCAAACAGAGGGAGATAGTGTGCAAGAAGATGGTGAATGGTCTTAGATCATGAATTGGGAACCTCTAGAAAAAACTTCCAGGTTGAATTCAAGACATTAAGGGAGAAAAACTTACCCAGATGTCACATAACCAGTCCTTAGTGGTGTAAGAAATGGCACCATGGAGATGTACTCTGAGAATTCTTCCTTGGAGAGCCATTGGGCATTTGTGGATTTGACTATGCTAAAACCCTTCCTGGGAAAGTTTCCAGTTCTGGGATGGGAGTACAGGGGCCTGTCACCTTGGGAAACTCTTCCTGCTGCTCTGGCATCGTGGCGCTTTGCCTGGGCTGCTTTTGGGGGACCTCTAATTCTGGTCCGAGGTCCCAGGATGCTAATTCTTAGGCTTCTTAAGCCCTCCCCAAAGTAGAAGCTTTAGAGAGCAACAAATGAGAGCACAAGACAGCTGGAGAGGAAGAGAGGTTATTTCCAGTAATGCATGAGGTACTCAAAGCTCAGAGCTCTGCTTTCAGAGAGTGAGTTTCCCAGCCAGTTGCTAGGATTCGTGACATCAGAGAGTTTGCCTTTATTCTGAGGCTAGATTTATGATCTGGGTATAATGGGAGGCCCTATATTAGGCCAGGTCAAGCAGGGGCAATCAACAAGGAAGCAAAAAATTGCAAGTTTTCCCAGCTGTAACAAGCCTCTCAGAAGAGCCTTTGGACTAGTGGTGCTAGGAGAGGGAGGCTAGCACAGTGGAAAGGCTTGGGCTGGAGTTAAACAGACCTGAGTTCAGAATCTCAGCTCTGCTAATTAGCAGGATGAACTTAGTCTGGTTATTATCTCTCTGAACCTCAGTGTCCACATCTGTAAAACATGGTTAATAAAACTTTATAGCTAGATGGGAACCTGTAACAGGAAAAGGACCAGATTTCTCTCAAAAGTAGAGAAATCTGAACAAAGTATAGAGTTTAGTTAATAGTAATGTAGCAATGTTGATTCCTTAGACATGCCAAAGGTACCCACAGTAAGATGTTAACAATAGGGGAAACTAAGTAAGAACTGTCCCAGGGAATTCCACGTTATATTCGCAACTTTTCTGTAAATCTAAAACTATTGTAAAATTAAAAGTTTATTGGAAAAAAAAGAAAAGAAAACCTTTCAGGGTATTTGGAGGATTAAATGAAATGCCTAGCATGTTGAAAGCACTCACACACTGACTGAATCTAAGGCTGAAACCATTGAGTCTAATGCTTAGCGCATGGTTGGTTTTCATTAAAGATTAGTTTCCTTCCTTCCTTCCTTCTATGGTGATCTGCAGTATTCTAAGGACTTCTGACTGAAATAAAGAGGGAACATTAGAAGTGACTTTCAGGGTGTTGAATCTTACGGCAGGTAAGATAGGCCTTGTGTTCTAAGTAGAGCAAGTTAGTGTCCTTTAAATGTCAGTAGAATTAGTATTCTAATAAGAGAGAAATAGTTCTTTTTTTGTTTGTTTTTTTTGATGAGGAAGATCAGCCCTGAGCTAACATCCATGGCAATCCTCCTCTTTTTGCTGAGGAAGACTGGCTCTGAGCTAACATCTATTGCCAATCCTCCTTTTTTTCCCCCAAAGCCCGAGTAGGTTGTAGTATGTGATAGTTGCACATCCTTCTAGTTGCTGTATGTGGGACGCTGCCTCAGCGTGGCCAGATAAGCGGTGCGTCGGTGCGCACCCGGGATCCGAACTCAGGCCTCCAGTAGCAGAGTGCACGCACTTAACTGCTAAGCCATGGGGCCAGCCCCGAGAAATAGTTCTTAATCATGAAGAAACAAAACAGATCTGGGCGTTTGTATCATTGCAGCACTAAAAATTGTTGGTACCTGGTACTTAGGGACATGTGCTAGAGCATTTCAGCCAGATCTCTGCTGATGCTTGAGGATGACATGTGAGTCTGGTTGGGATGGACTTTTCTGTTGAAGAGAAAAGGTCATTAGAAAGAATTCTTGACCACATGCAGTCCAGTGTATTCTTTGTGGTGATGGAGAAAGTAAAAGGACATTCAGGATGCCTGGATTGGCAGTGTGACGTCTGGCAGTTCATATCTCTCAGCTTTTGTACTAAAAGCGTAATAGGAAGGTAATCATAAACAGTTCAATGAGAACTTTAAATACAATAAAGCAAAACTTAATTAAAGCCCTTACAAGCTCCTAAAGTCTCCAGACTCTGCCTTGGTTAGGGTTTTGAAGATGAGCACACAGGGCAAATCTTCTGGAAGATGAAAAGAAGGGCAGCTACCTGAAAGAGGACAAAGACCCATGGCAGTGTGGAATTTTCTGGGCCCTGTCGTCTAAGCCTCTGCATGTGGTATCTCCTCTGTATTTAGAAAAAGAGAAGCTATTCAGCCTTCTCCTATCAGCTTTCTAGGCAGGAAAATTGGGGCTGGTCACCACTGCTTCCTCCCTAGGATCTCACCTCTCTCCGCTTGACCTCTGCAGAAGAATTGCGGCAACTGCGGGAACGCTACCGCTTCCTGAACGAGGAGTACCGGGCCCTGCAGGAGAGCAACAGCAGCCTCACAGGGCAGCTTGCAGACCTGGAGAGTGAGAGGTACAGCCAGGAGGCTAGTGGGCTCTGTAGGACTTTGCCTTGGGCTTTTCCCTGAGTAGAACTGGTGAAGACAGATGCCCGGCTAATGAGCCTCCCTCTGCTCCTGGAAAGCCAGTCTTTTTCATGGTATCCAAAGGATACAGATACATGCTTGCCTAGAAGCAAGCATGGGGATCCAACCCAATTATCTCAGGACTAGAGTTGAGTGAGTTCTAAAATTTAGTTTCTTCCATTCTAGGCATTGGGGGTCTGGTTTGTTCTGCCCTAGAGTAGATCAGAAGTGATTCCTTTATTGTCCACACAGACTTGATTCAGCCTAATAGCATCGTGCCTCCAGATTGGAGCTGGCTTAACACCAGGCCCAGCCTCGAGCCCAACTGGACTAGCAGTCTTAGGGTCTCCCAGAGCCTGACATGCTTTTGCAGACTCAGGTGCTGGGGACTTTTTCTCTAATCTTCTAAGTGTGTTTATTTGAGACGTAAATCACAATAGAAGGCTCCTTACCATCTTTTGCCTAAAATGAAAGCCTCAGGACCAAGCACACTTGACAGATGATGCCAGCAGAGGTGTCTCCCAAACATGGCTCTGGGGTTCTGGATTACAGGACACGAAGAGCAACAGAAAGGTGGCTGGAGTCCCAAACACTAAAGAGTATGATGTCGGCAGAGTCTCAGACTTCAGAGATGGATTTCCTAGAGCCTGATCCTGAAACCCAGTTGTTGCGACAGCAGCTGCTGGGAGCTGAGGAGCAGATGCATGACATGCAGAACAAGGTAGGGAAAGGCAGGCACCTTTCACTCTGTCTCTTTTACCTTCTCCTGGCCTGCAGTAGAAACGTCTTCTTAGGCATGGGGCTGACAAAAGAGGCATGCACTATGGCAGGAGATAGTACTTTGGGGTCTTACTTGCTTGCCTGATGTAAATATTCCAATAAAAGGAATGCCATACTCTGCTCAAGCCTGTTCTTGGAGTGCACGTGGTACCCGTAGTAAATCAGCCTTCCTGTTCCGTTTCCGCACAGTGTAAGAAACTGTGTTGTGAGTTGCAAGAGCTACAGCATCATCACCGGGCCAGTGAGGAGGAGCAGAGACGGCTGCAGAGGGAGCTCAAGTGCGCGCAGAATGAGGTGCTTCGGTTTCAGACTTGCCACAATGTCACCCAGGTAAACACTGTCAGGGGAAGGGCATTTGGGGAGGGCAGAAGGGCCTACATGGAGCTGCTGCTTCAGGGGAGGATGAATGCAGAGTAAGGGTGTGCTCTGCTGACTCTTGCCCTGCAACCAAGGGTACAGTCTACTGGTGACCAAATGGAGAAGTCGCATAGCATTGCATTCTAGAAATGGTAGTCATTATTGAGTACCTGCCTCAGAGAAGAAATGAAACGATAGACCTGTGGGAGCTCCTCAAGATGTCCGCATCTGGAAAAGAACCAAACTGGTCGGTAGAGGGGTCTGCTGTTTGTTGAGTGTAACTGTTCTACCTACATCCTCCCCACCACAGAACGAGGAGCTGAAGACCAGACTCTCTGCCCTGCAGCAAAAGTATGATGCTAGCCAGGATGAGCAGAATGAGCTGTTGAAGGTGCAGCTACAACTTCAGACTGAGCTCCAGCAGCTCAAAGTCATGAAATCCACAGTCACAGAAAGCCAAAGTGAGAAGGTAACAGCACCCAGAAGTGAGGGGCAAGTTAGGTGCTAAGTGGTTTTGGGGAAGGTGGATAAGAGCAGAGAGTTAAAATACCTCAAGCTACCACCTGTGCAGCACCACAGGTGAAGAACTCCAGCCACCACTGAGTACTCTGTTAGATGAGAGGAAACCAGTAAGTGAAGGGCAGGGAGAAGTCGATTCTTAGACTGTCCGTGTTTGAGTGACTCAGGCAGAAGAGTGAGTGGGTTGAGGATCCCACATGTACTGCCCAAAGGCCCCCTCCACTATAGGAGTTACTGTGCCGGCTACAGAAGCTGCAGCTCCAGTACCAGAACATCATGTGTGAGAAGGATAAGCTGCAGGAAGTGCAGCAACAGCTGCGGGAGGACCTGCGGTACTATGAGGCAGAGGTGCAGCGCCTCAAGGACATCGTGGCCTCCTTCCAAGAGAGCAATGAGAAGGTAAAAGAAGCTTCAGGTGAGGGAGAATGTAGCAAGGTGGAGTCTTCTGTGAGAGAAACAGTGCAGAGGAGGAGTGGGAATGGTAGGAGTTCTATGGAGTGCATAGCTATTGGTGAGGGAGATAAAGAGGTGCTTAGTAGACAGGTGATCCCAGAGAGTCATGATGCTCTCAGTTTCCTTTGATTTTAAATCAGAAAATCAGCCTATAAGAAGGAAGCCCTTTCCCTTCCCCACCTCCCCAAAAAGGAAGCCCCAAAAGGACTCTGTGTAGAACCTAGTAGGGACTGGTCCATCTCGGGTAGCCCCCATTGGGACTGGACAGGACAGGGAGGATCCCCTTAGTCCTTGCCTGAGAGGAGAGAGTGCAGCCACAGGGGTTCCTGGGATGATGGCGAGGCCTACCTCCCCTGCCCCAGAACACAGAGATGCACGCCCAGCTTCAGGAGATGAAGCGGCTGTACCAAACCAGCAAGGATGAGCTGGAGCGACAGACGCACATGTATGATCAGCTTGAGCAGGACCTCCTGCTCTACCAACTGGAGCTGAAGCAGCTCAAGACCACCCAGCCCATCCCGGAGGACAAGGGAAAATGTGCCAATAAGGTAATTGTAATTAAGAGAGGTGAGATCTTCTAGGCGCTTCCTCTGGAGAAAGGAGGTATAAGGGCAAAAGATGAAGTCATCCACCCAAGGGGCTTGATGAGCTTCTGTCCACTCACAGCTAAGTGTGGCAAAGCAGGAAACAGAGGCAGACCATGCTGTTAACTTTAAAACAGTTTGCCTTGACCTTTAGCCCGAGCCACAGCTTAATGGATCAGTTCATCTGGATCCAGTCTGACCACCTGAAGGTTTTACACATGATTCCATATGTGTAGACATTTATACCTTGTTATTAAAACTGTAGTGATATCTTGTTATTTGTGGAGAAGAACATTCACATAGGCCCATACACACAACCATGATTGTTAGAACCAGGAAGAGAAGGTGCAGTTTTCAAATGAGGCAGATTGCAGATGCTCTTGTCAGATGGCGTGGTCTTGTGCCCGGAGCGCTGATTGGGTATTAGAAGGACCTAGGTTCTTCCAGGATTTATTTGTGACTTCAGAGTAGTTAAGTTCTCTAAGCTTGAATTTTACCCTCTTTGAATTGAACAGAGTACTACTCTTATCTCACTTCCTTTTAGTAATAAATCCTGATAGTGGTAAATAAGGCCTTCCTCATTTTCTTTTTTTCCATAGTGTGTAAAATGTAAGTCGTTATTAGTTACTCTGTGTTGAGCACTTTCAGCTCCTGATCACTGATAGAAAATGCTAAGACGTTGAAGCATGATGGAGAAAAGGCACAAGATTCTCAAAAGATGGAGGAGCAAATCACATTCTGCCAGAATACTCAGTAGCTCTTGCCACAGCCAACAGCAGGCTGTGTCCCCGGAGAAAGGCTTTCAGAAGACACAGAATTGGGCAGGTTATTTGGCCTGCCTCAACAGTCTTGCCTTTCTGCACCCAGGCTCACATTTCCCTCTTCCTCCATTCCCACTCAGTTTAGGAGTCCAGGGGGCCCACGACTTGCTCTTCACTTCCTCTCCTAGTGGAAGAGACTATGGGAAGGGAGAAGCATGGTGGCGTACAGAGCCAGCTTTTTCTCTGGTTATGAAACAGCATTGAGATTAGTTTGATATTAGAAGATTTGGGTTTTTGGAATCATGGGATGATTTTGTCTTCTCAATCCAAATTCAACAATAGCTCATATTTTTCTGAAGATCTTAAAAGATGATGATAAAAAAATGGGAAAAGTTAGGGTGAAATTAAGTCTTTATTGGTAAGGAGCATAATTAGGTATAAAAACAACTGGGGATAATGAGAATAACAGGAACTAGAATTCCTAGCAGAGTGGGAAAATGGCATATACCGGAGGAAAGGGCCAGAGGAAAGGGAGGTGGGGAAATAAGAGGGGAGGGGCATTGATTACACCCCCTCTCAAACTGCCCTCGGAAGGGACTAGTAGACGAAATTTAGAGCACAGCCAAACAGCAGTCCCGAGCAGCCTGCTGGGTTCCCATTCAGCATCTAGGCCTGTCTGGGTGCAGTGTGGCTTGGGATGATCAGTCCAAGGTGACTGTACAGGGAGGGAGACCCTGGTGAACTAAAGAGGCGGGAGAGCACAGAAGTGCTCTGCTAGCCACACAGTGCAGGGAAATACCTTATAGAGTAACCACCCTTCCACACCTGCCCCATCCACAGTGTGATACAGTGCTGGCCAGACTGACAGAATTGCAGGAAAAGTACAAGGCCAGCCAGAAGGAGATGGGGCAACTGCAAATGGAGCAGTGTGAGCTCCTGGAGAATCAGAGGAGGATGCAGGAGGAGCAGGGCCAGCTGCAAGAAGAGCTGCACAGGCTCACGTTCCCGCTCCCCAGATCTGGTCTCTTCCATAAGGTAACCACAGCCAGGGAAGGGCTGCTAACTATGGAGAAGCTGCTTTGAGAAGCTTGCTAGGTGTGACTATACTGGGGAAAAATAAAAAGGTGGGGACTGAACTTCTTTTCTTAACCAACCATTCCTTTCTCACCAATCTCCTCAAACCAAAAAGTTCAATATAGCTGATTAGCATTGTAAATCTTAAAATACATTTTATACTATGGAATCTGTCCAGCATTTTATATTTCGATATTTAGTCTATCTGGAGAAAATGTATTTGAAAGCACTGTATAAACTACAAAATATATCTAAACATACTTGATCATTACTACTCAACTAGCAGGTCTCCATGGAAGGATTCCCCCTGTCCCAGAAGGGCTGTGCAGGGCCAACACAGAGATTCCTGAGGGAAGGGTGCCCAGCAGGAAGGAGGCAGAGGTCTTTCCACCTAACCACCATAGTTCCTGCCCGCTTCCTTCCACTCTACCTCACAGAGTCAGGAGCTACTCACAAAGTTACAAGACTTGTGCGAACTACAGCTGCTCTACCAAGGCATGCAGGAGGAGCAGAAAAAACTGATTCAGAATCAAGAATGTGTATTAAAAGAACAATTAGAGCTGCATGAAGAGCTACAACTTTTCAAAGAGTCTCGTTTCCGGGAAGTGTTGGAGAATCCTGAGGGTTCCAAATCGCCTAAGTCCTCAAAATGTGGTCATGACAAGGTAACCATAGCAAGAGGCAGGGAGATAGTTCTGGGGGCAACAGCATGGCAGAGAAAGGGGCTCCACAGAAGGGTCAGGGTTAGGAAGGCCTGTTTGGCCAGGAGTAAGGATGAGACTAAAGCCCTACCCGTCCCCAGCCATGACCACTCTTGGGTTAATTAAGATGTGGCTGTAGATACAGCCTGAGGACCTCACCCAGATGCCCGCCCAATTGAAGCACTGGGAGCACTTAAAGTGGGGATGACCCACAAGTCTGTAATCTCCTGATAGTTTGACTTAATCCCTTCAGCATATCGTTTTCCAGATGTGTAATGTCAACTTAGTGTTTATTTGGATTCCTTGGGAATGACTCTAAACATGTCATCCTTTTCTCATGAGCTGGTTGATAATTGAGAAGTATACTTTTCAGTGATCAAAATCTATAACCTTTTGGTGTTCTGTATGAGGCAAGTCTGGGGCCATTCATTTCCAAGGGAAGAATTCCTAGCATGTGGGGTTCTTGGTACTGACCACGCCGTCTTCTTTGGAACTTTGGTGGCAATAACAGCCAGGTCAGGGGTTAGACTAGAGAATCGATGGCGTCTCAAGCACCAGCAAGAGGTCACACCTCTGAGGTCACACTAGTGGAGGTTTCCATACACGTCTATTCAGGGCTGGGGGATGAATTTGGTCTGAGGTCTCAGTGGAGGCAAGGAAAAGCAGGTAGACAGTTTCATTTTAGGCTAAAGCTATTCATTCAGATATTAGCCTGGATGGGGAGATCCAGGGAATAGCAGAAGTCTAAACGGTAAGATTTGATCAGATTCCAGGGGCGTCAGATTTCAGCTTGGATAACACAGAGACCAGGAACCAGGTATAAAATATTTCCTTAACCGATCAAATCTCATCCTGGGCATCAGCAGCCAGGAAGCCAGGCCGAGAGGGCCTGGGACACATGCCCAGAGGCCAGATTCAGGAGGTACAGGGACTTGTAGTGAGACCTTGATTCCAAGTCCACATCTTCTGAGGAAGTAGTTCTTCATGTGCTCACATTCAAGACCAGGGCTGATTTTAGAATTGGGCGTTGGGGAGGGGACTGAGGCTAAAGGTCATGATAGTGACTACATCTGACTGAGAAGAGGGTAGGGAAGGGAGCCAGAGTGATCTTGAGACCCACTCAGCTCTGCTTTAAGGACAGAGGGATGTACTGCAGCACAGAAACCAGCAGAAATGGCAGCCTGGAAATCCTGGAGTATCTGCCCTGGGAAGATTTTCCCCAGTGAGCAAGAAACTGACACATGCCAGTTACTTGTAGACTAAGTCCAAGACCTAGGCTGTGGTGAGACTGGAGTGTGTAGGTGTGCAGTTTTCTCAAGTGTGCTCTCAGACATCTGCGCCAGGAGGCACGCAGCAGTGTCTAGAGTAACGCTGATGTCTCCCCACCCTACGCCCGGCAGTCCAAGACGATCATCGCCCAGATGCAGGCTCTGCAGGAGCTATACGAGGCCAGTCAGACTGAGCAGGAGCTGCTGCAGCAGGAGCAGGGGAGGCTCCTAGAGGAGCGGAAGAGGCTGCAGGCCGACTTACAGCTCTGCCTGGAAGAAATGCAGTTGCTCCAAGTCCAGTCCCCCTCTATAAAAATGAGCCTTGAGTCCTACAAGAAGAGTTACGATAGCATGGCCCCCAGCAGCGAGAATTGTCACAAGAGTTATGGTAGCAGCGTTGATGACAGCGAGAGCTATCACAGGAGTTACAGTAGCACCCAGGCCAGCGACGAGAGCCTTCTCAAGAGCTATGGCAGTAGCACCAGTACCAGTGAGACCTGTGAGAAGAGTTACCGCACCAGCAGCAGCAGCATCACCTATAAGAAGAGTTATGGCAGCAGCAGTAACTCTGACACCTGTCACAAGAGTTACGTCAGTAGCAGCACTGATGACGAACCTGCTGAGCCTGAAGATATAGAGGTAATAGTAGGCAGATGACAGGCCTGACAGGGAAAGAAGGTTCTTGTCTTATTAAGCAATAAGTCACCAGGGGAAGGGCACAAGAAGTGAGGTGGGCAATGGGGTCAGAGCTGAGCTGGGTAACTTACTGGAAATGAATGAGGCAGTCTGCCCATCTAATATGGAGATGCTTCCATCTGGATGGAAGTCCAAGATTCGGGACTTTTCATCAACACAGTCATCTCGCTGTTTATGGGAAGAAATGCAGTATTCTCCCGGGGCAGCTTCAGATCCTTGTGGCCGTTGTTTTGTACCCAAGAAAGGGCCTAGCAAAGAGAGTGGGTGGAGGGCAGGTGCTTCTCAGGGTGCCGTCATTACCCCCTGCCCTCCACAGCACTTTGAGGACATGGTTGCCAAGGTGTTGATCAAGCTGCAGGGAGTGCAGGCCATGTACCAGCTCAGCCAGGAGGAGCATGACCAGCTGCAAGAGCGGATGAAAAAGCTGCTGGACAAGCAGAGGGAGCTGAAGGAAGAGCTGGAGGCCTGTGAAAAGGAATTCAAGGAGTGCATGGAATGTCTGGAGAAGCCTGTTACCTCCCAAAATGACAAGAATGAGGTAACTGCTGTCAGGGGGGTGGGGCTTCTTCTAGGAGTCCCTAGAGCCAGTGGAGGTCATAGGTATTTCAGAGAGGCTGGAGAGAGAGGGACAGAGCTCACCACCAGCTCTGCATAGATGCCCTCTTCCTGGTCACAGGGACAGAGCAGGGACTGAGTCCCAGGAGGCTGGGCGGTCCACTGCATCCCTGAGGGACATTTCTCAGGTGCCCACCATGCTGGCATTTACTGATCATCAAGACTCTGAATAATATTTCTCTTTTTCCCTTTGCCACCTCTATCCTCTCTTTTCCTCTGTCCTAGAGCACTTCTATAGAGTTGTATTTTTTCACCTGCCAGTTTTCTTTAGTTATTTTTTGTGTATTTGTCTTGTATCTCTAACTGGATTACAAGCGCCTCAATGACAGGGCCATATCTCCTTCTTTTAGATCTCTCATAATGCTAAGAAGAGTGCTCTGCATCCATTAGAAATGGGACAGAAGGCATTGTCTCTGGCCAAGAGTAGTCCACAGTCCAGTGGGGGTCACTGTGTATGCGTGGGAGAGGTTCAGATAGCAATAAACACATGGGCCTAGGTTGCTTAATATTGGTACCTACCGAGGAGGCCATGATGTGCTGCCAGAAGACAGGAAAGACAAAACCAGAGATTAGGGAGCAAGGTTGGAACTTGCCTCTGTTTCCAGGGCAAGGTGCAGGAGCCCAGGTTCACTCTCCGGAATGTACAACACACTTCCTTAGGTGATTGTACCTGTTAGAGAAATAGCTTGGGTGAAGTAGGAGTTCCCATCGAAAACAACTGTAAAGTAAAGCCCCGAGCTGCAGAAGGGGTAGCCGTTTAGTTATTCCCTAGACAGGTCACAGTAAAACATAATTTAAATCGTCCTTTTTTGATCATGTCAGATGTAAATCAGGTGCCTCAAGTTAGGGAGAAACTCTTTATAAACTGCTTTAGAGGCTCGTTTTCCACGGTTGAATGTTTTCTTTATTGTCCACTTCCCCATGGGCTTTAGCAGGGACATTTCTGAGGCGGTGACCCCCAGGCAGGGTCCAGGTTGCCCACGTAGGCCCAGCTGGGGGTAACCGGCCCTCCACTACCAACAGATCAAAGACCTGCAGACCAAGCTGCGGGAGCTGCAGCTGCAGTACCAGGCTAGCATGGACGAGCAGGGCCGGCTCTTGGCAGTGCAGGAGCAGTTGGAGGGGCAGCTGCAGTGCTGCCAGGAAGAGCTTCGCCAGCTCAAAGAGAAGAGGTCCTCTGTTACCAAAGAAACCAAGGGAAAGAACGGCAATAAGAACATGAACAGGAATGCCAATGGGGTTAAAAATAAAAAGGTGACCAAGCCATGCCTGGACAGTCCTGAGGGCAGCTTTGAGACCAGAAAGGTGAGTAGTAACCTTAGTGGCCAGATAAGCAGAAAGGTAGAGGAGATCCTGGGAAGAAAAATCATCTCCACTGCCATTCCGACCAGGTAAGGTATTTGTAGAGAAGCTTCTGGTATCTTGAACATGTCTAGAGTAGTTCCATCTTAGGAGCAATTTGGTACTCCCTTTTCCTGTGAAGTTAAGGGGAGAGTGGCATACAGACACTCCTCCCTGGAGTTACAGCCTGAAAGGACCACAGCCCCTAGGCTGGACGACTGCTTCAATTAGCCCAGCCCAATTTTCTGGAGCCCCTGTTCTTCCCGGGTCACATGCCCCAGAGAGGGATTTAATCAAAGCAGTTGTGTACACATAAGTGAAAGAAGATGGGGTAAGATAGGAGTGGCCATGCAGGGGTAGGAAGCAGCAGTTGAGGTGCAGAGCTCAAGAATCTTTAGCTCTGATAGCTATCTGAAATGGCTAATGGCCAGATGGATGTATCAGTCCAGAGGGGCTGGGTGTGACTGCCCTCCACACTGTGCACAGGGAGATCGACTTAGTCCCAGAATACAGTGCTGCCCACGCATTGTGTCATGCTGGGAAGCAGAGTGTTCTTGAGATAGGTCAGCATTGTCAAGAGGGTAGGAATCTTTGCAGGTAACAGCATCCCCCATCCTGCCCTGCCTCCACCCCACAGAGTCTGGAGGTGGTGCTGTACTACAAGGCCAGCCACAAAGATTTAGATGAACTAGCAAAAGAGGAAAAGAAAGAGGAAATGGACGACCAAAAGAAGGAGGAAATGGAAGAGGAAACGAAGGAAGAGTCCTGGGAAGAACTAGTTTCTGAGCCACCAGATCCTATAGAGATTAAGTCCACAGAAGATCCAGAGGAGGGACAAGAAGAGTTCCAAGACCAGGAGGGCAAGGAAGAAGACAATGAAGATGAAGAAGATGATGACTCTTGCCCTGAAGCTTCAGAGGAAAACAACCCCCTCAAACTTTCTGAGAGCAATAAGGTAACCGCAGCCAAAGGCTGGATCAAGTGGGAAGTGGGCTCTTGGGCCAAGGTGCCCCAGTATTCAGGGGTGACCAGCCCTAGGATGGACTCCTACAAGAGTAGAAGCCAGCAAGCTCTGAGCCATAGCACTCGGGGAAAGTGGAAATGGAGACGGGACTGGAGAGAGCAGTCTCTCTGCGGGAAATGGTAGGCTTAGACCAATTTGCTGTGGAACTGTCTCACAAAGACCACCTTTTCTGGGAACCAAGGTGGGGTCATTGGAGTCTTACTTCTTTTCATTTACATGCTAGCCCTTGTTACTTATGTCTGGAGGGCTCTTCACTCTCCCCTTAGCACTGCACTAAGGACACTGACAGTGCAAGGCCTTCTTCAGGACATTTCTGTCAGCCTGGGCAAGTCACTCAGTCCCGCTTTCCCATGGTGCCCTCTTAGGTTTGACCTTTGTTGTTGCTGTTAGGTGTCTGGGGAGGCTGGTGTCGCCCACTGAGCTCTATATATTACAGAGCATGAAGGTAGGGGCTGGGGATGATCAGAAGTGATAGTCAAAATATTTCAGTCTGTACAGCAGGAGCATTGACCAGTCCAGGGGGACCAGCCAGAGGCCTAACCCCTAAGTTACTGGATCTTGAAAAGTTGGGTGGGAGTATCCTGGGTAATTTACAACCGTGCGAAAGTATTTCTGTATTTTAGCAACTGGTACATCTGTACAGGTACGTACCCCTGAATTCCTGTCCCAGTTGAGGATAACTGGGGGCTCTGGTTCCCTGAGGAGTTTGAGTACTTCTTGAATAAATCTGCAGTTTACAGTACAGGTTCTTTCTGTCCCTCTAAACACCAGGGAAGAAAACAAGTCTTTTGTGGTGGGATGTCCCAGTCAACTCTAAGGATATCTGGAATTTTCCGGCAGTTGAGTCTGCAGCACTGGCTAAGGATCCAGCGTGCAGGTGTCTGTTAACCCTGTGGCAGAGAACCATTACTTAGGATGTGAAAACTAGGAGCAGCCGCAGGCTCTTGCCCAGTGTTATATTGCTTTGAATTCGTCATATTCTACCACATGCTGGGTCAGAGCCTCATAGATTTCCTTGCCTTGAGTGCTACATTTCTAAACGCCAGACCTGATTTTTCTACTTCAAAGTCAAGCACATTCATTATGTCTCCATATGGAGGTGTCCCTTTGCCCCAGTGAGTCCTGCATCTTTTGCTGGCAACTCTACTGGCATATGTGTTACCACCTTCAAACTCAGTTTCTCTCTGGAAGATTATTGCGTCAAAGAACTAGCCCTTCTCCATTGTTAGCTTGTTTTAGTGCATTTTGTCTCACAATGACAGCATTAGACTTCTAGGGGATCACAGGGACCAGAGCCCAGAACACTGAGACTTGGTGGAAAGCAGCCAGAACAAGTGGGCTAACAGGCACAGGTGGCCTGGCAGGAGACTAGCTCTTCTTAGGGTGACCCAGGCAAAGTATACATCCTTCTTTCATCTCAGAGAGCCCAGCTTTACTCTCTGGAGCTTTACTTTTCTAGAGTTAGTGACTTACAAGAAAGGTCTAAGTGCAAATAAGCCCTACTTGACAAGGTATGAGAGGATATGACAAGCCAGAAAATGACCCAGCACCTGATTTGGAGCTAAGCTGCTGCCTAACCCATTCAGTTTTGCATCTCCTACAGGCTTCCAGTGGGAAGAACCAGGCCCAGGTGGCAGAGAAGAAACTGCTGCTCTGACTTACCTGTTGTTTAACCTCTTGATCTCTTTCTCTTTTCCCTTTGTTTTGTCATCTTCATTATCTGTTGGATTCATGTGTTTATGTCTTTTTATACCACCTCTCATCTCCTGGTCTCTCCTCGTGCTTCTTTCTCATTTGATATGTTGCAGCCATCCCCTGCCCCCAACCCCCCCATCTTCTCCTTGCCTCTCGTAGGCCTGGTGGTCATATCGGCTTTGCTCTGGTGCTGGTGGGCTGAGACGTCGTCCTAACGCAGGTACTGGTATTGCGTCCTCTCCTGAGGGATACAGGGAGGTGCAGGTTGCCCTGGCCTCTCCTCTTCCCCTTTTCTCTCAGCTGCTTGCTTCTTGCTGTTGCCATTTTACAACAGATGATACTTGGGTCTGAGTTTTAGCCCTGGCTTTTCCTTGGGCTATTGCAAAGTCCGTAACATCTCTGAGCATGTCTTCGTAATACATAGGGAGTTGGAAGGCTTACCATTGACATGATTTGAGTTTCTGTCTTCTGGCTGGGAGAAATTTGGATGATCTCTGTTGCTACTTTCAAAGCTGCCTGACTACTGCTGATGAGCTGGCGTTTGTCCGCAAGGCCAGCCTGGGTGCTCTTTGTCTTTGCTTAGCCCCAGAGCCAAGCTCTCACCACTGTTGCTGCCCAGATGGCAAAGTTAGGAATCACTGCCTCCCACACTGGGTGAGAGAGGGGGTCTGGAGAGCTGTGACCCCCGGGGCATTTGTATGAGGGCAGCCTCAGTTCATCCTTCAACCTTGGCAAAACCCCTACCATATTATATACTTTTTGCTGAAAAGTCCTCTGGTTTGGGACTTCTGGTCTCTAGAAAAGTCAGAACACGAATGCCAGGAAATATTTGGTAGTTCTCTGTTTATCCCTGTTGGGGGTCAGATTTTATTGTAATTGGCTTCCCAAGCTAGGCTTTCTGGAGAGAATGTGGTATTGGTGAAAAGTTTCCACTAACCAGAGATGCAAGTGTTCTCAGGGAATCAAGGCTGATATATTCTGGGCACCTTCCAGTTGGCCTCAGTCCATGTAATCTGGTCTGTCAACAGGATACCAAATTCAGGAGGCAGAATGTGGTCTTATGGCCCAAGGTAAAACCTGCCTTCTGGAGTCCACAAACTGTTCTCTCTTGACCTGTTTTGGCTCCTTTCTCATGCTCTCCCTGCCGCTCCCACCCCCCACCTGCTCTTCTCACATCCCTGTAAGTGGAGTGTAGTCGGCTTACTGCGCAGCTTCAGAGTGGCAGCGGAAGCATTTCTTGGTAGCACTTACACCATTTCCTTTTCTCTCCTTCCTTTTTTCCCTCTCACTTTTTTTCCCCTCTTCAACCCTTCTCCTTTCTTCTTAGTTACTCCCCACAGACAGTTTTTAACTCCTTTAGTGACAGGGGTCTCTCCCTATACCTGTTCATCTCCTGCACACTCCCAGATTTCTGAGTCCCTTTGGGATGAGACCCAAAGCATTCAGCCATAACCTTTCACCAGCTCAAACTCAGCCAAGCCCAACCCTTACAATCAGTGAGAGGCAGGAAATCCTGGGTAAGGGTCTTCCTGGGGGAGCCTGTTATGCCCAGAGCCTGGCTACGCCCCGATACGCAGCTCCCCATCCAGGAATTGAGGCAGCATAGTAGGGTAGAAAGTGTGGCTGACAGTGGTCAGAGAACTTGGGTGAATCTGTCTCTACTTCTTAGCTTTGTCCCAGTGGGCAAAATGCATAATCTGAACATTAGTTTCTTCAAATGTAAGCAAAGGATGATAAAACCTCTGCCTTCCTCATGTGAGGATCGGATGAGTCCATGTATATAAAAGTACTCTATGAATGATAAAACACCATATAAATAATAAAAAGAGCATACACTTAGTATATAACACATGCTATGTGCCAGGCAGTGTTCTAATTGCCTTCCCTGTATTTACTCATTTAATCCTTGCAACAACCCCATGAGGTAGCTATTATTATTATCATTTTATATGTGATAAAACCAAGGTATACAGAGGTTAAGTAACCAGCCAGGAAATTGTGAATCAGATTCTAAGGACTCAACATTAGCAACAGATAAAATTCCAATCCTGTTTCCCCTTATCATCTCTCCTTATTTTGAGGAATTCTCCTTGGTTGCTTCCAAGTAATTAGGAAGACACCATACTTCTCTTTAGGCAGCCTCGGATCACATTAGCTCTCTTGATAGTTAATATCACATTGTTAACTTATTTCATGTATTATTTATAAAACCCCTTTGCACACTGCATATGCTAGGCCCCCTCTCCCCATTCTCTACCTGCAGTTGATTTTTTGGAGCCAAGGCAGAATTTTCCATTCATCTTTATTAGAGATCATCCATTGATCTAACCTGTGAAGTTTGTTGTTTTTTTTTAAATCTTGACTGTGTGGTTTCAAAATATTCACTTTCCCCACCAGCTTCACATAATCCTCAGGGGTGACAAGCCCATCTTCATATCTTCATCCACGGTCCAGATGAGGGCCGAGCCTCTAGAGTGTCGTCTCTGCAGGCTGTTTCATCCAGTTCATTGGTCGCTGAACAAATGGTCATACAACAAACTGGGCTGTCATCCTACTCTTCTGTCCTCACATTCTCTTCAAGGATATCATGGAAAATCTTGTCAAACACCTTAAGTCCAAAAACATGATTTTCTTGATCTGTCAATTTAGTAACCAGTCTGAAAGGAAAGCCTTACTCCTTTGGGACACCCAGTCCAGCCCTTTACTCAACAGTTCTAGAATCTTGCCTCTGCCTGGTATAAAGGGCACCAGTTCACATTTATGGGTTTCAGCTCTTTCCTCCTTTAAGAACATCAGACTGACATTTTTAGCAATGTGTATTAGGATATCAGCATCTGAGCATATAAATATTTTTTCCAACTCCCTTTTCAGTTATTTTCTTACATAAATTACTCTGTATATCTACCTCCAACATCATTTTGCTTTCCATTTCATATCTTCTGTTCTTCTTAGTAACTATTTCTACAAATGTAGGAGATTTTCTTTGCTCTTTATAGTTGGCTAAAAACCTTTTTAGATCCATTATTCTCTGAGCAAATGCATTCTTAACATTAATGAGTTATACTCCATCCTTACCTAAAACCATCCTTCTGTTTGTTACTTTATGCCATAGCTTATGATTCAGAACCCAAATTCTGTCTTTCAAGTAATACAGTAAAAAAAAATAGGAACTGTTTCCCCAAGCATGTATTTTCTTGTTTAAGATTTCATGTTCCCTAAATGATGCTTTTTTGTTGTCCCACAAACCAACAGAATTTGCTATGGTCAGCAGTCTGGAAGCCTCAGCACACTCTAGCACATGCCCAGGAAGTCAGTCAACACACCAGTGACTGGAGGTGTTTTAATGACCCTGGCTTTTGCCTCCCAGGGCCAGTGACTGGCTTCCTTGAATTTCCTTGAACCAACATCATTCTCCTTAAAAGGTTTGGGCCACCTCAGAGCCTCATATTTGCCTGCACCCTGTGGTGCACTTTCTTCACAGTCTTATCATCCTCTTGACTCTGAGTTCATTTCTTCTCCATAAAGCTAATGAGGTGCTGCTGCTTATCCCAAAGGCCCAAATTTACCTTCTTTTTCTTGCCATGACATCTGATCCTTTCTCATTGCAACCACTTGGATACTCTTTGAAGTCTGGCTCCTGAGCTTGCCTTCACACACAGGAACTGGTATTCTCATCCCATGGGGCGTGAACACAGGCAGTCACCTCAGGTGATACACATGGTGTTGTTCCAGATATCTAGTGGTGCCAGGACTAAGACCACATTGTCTCCAGCGGTTACTCAGGAGGTAAGAGGGACTTGACGATGATGTTCCTGAGGTGTCTCTCCAGCACCAGTAGGCAGGGGATCTCTGGCTTAGGGAAGAGTTCAGAAGGCTAGGCACTCACCATTTGTCTTTGGTCCCCACAGAACATGTTTGGGATGTGGAAGCCTATGGTGTTCTTGGCTATTGCAGCTGTGGCTCTGTATGTGTTACCCAACATGCGACAGCAGGAGACAGAGTTCTGCCTCACGGAGTGATGGCAGACCTGGGCCAGCTGAGGGGGCAGATCCCTGGTGGCCACTACCCCAACTTTTGGCAGGACACACTGTGCCAGAGCCCCCGCCCCACCCATATGTCCCACATGTTCCCATCTCCTTAGCCTCAGTCACCCAGGCTGGAAAGGCTTATGGGGAGCTGCTGGCTCCCATCTCCTGCCTTGTATAAGAACCTGGGTTCCTTGTAATTAAATATCAACCTAATTACATGAGACTGCGTGGCTTTTTATTTGTTAAATACCTCACAACACAACCAGAACAAAGTGGTTCCCCTTTGATCATTTACCTCACATAAAGGTCTGGCCCCTAAATATGATTTCTCAGCCTACAAATGACCTCAGAAATGAGGCTGGCTCCTGTGCTGCCAGCTGAATCGCAGATGGATTGGTCTGTACATATTAACCTTATCTCAAGGAACTCACCTGAGTACAGAGAAGTGGAATGAACTGGTTACTTTGTGTGAGGAGGGCCAAATGATCTGCCCTTAGGATCCTTGCCCACACCCATCTACTGTGAGAAGGACACCCTGAGAAGATCTGCGTGTGAGCCTGCGTGGCTTGGTCCTTATGATTTCTGAAGGGATTTGCTCTCAGAGATGCCTTATTAATCACTCAGGGTCCTGGCAGTAAACACTCAAAAGCTTTAACTGAGGAATGTTTAATGAAGGGGCTGTGTACAGAAGGCATAGTTAGGAGAACCAACAAGGAATAGCAAAGTCCAGCGGCACCAGCAACAGTGGGAAGTGGCTACCGTCCCAGGCCTGAAGGGGAAAAGGGAGGTAGCAAGAGCTGGGGGTCTGAACAGGGGCCCCAGACACACATGGTGGCCACAGGGGGATGCGGCCCTTGTCAGAGCCCTAATGAAGTGGGAAGTCTATGTACTCCTCCACCCTCTCTTCCCACCTGCCAGTTTCCTGTTGGTGCCTCTCATTGGCTGATCCCCACTGGCAGCCAGAGAACAGAGGTGCCCAGGTGATGTAATCTTTCAGGGTCAGCCTCCTGGAGCAGAGGCAGGGAACTGAGAATGGATCTAAGTGGGGACAAGCAGAATGATGAGGATAATTTACAAGTGTCCTTGTATACCTTCATTTCTGTGGAAACATTTGTTATTGGTTTTTCTCATCATGAATGTTTCTTATGAAAGCCCCCAAGTGTATTCATAAGCCACAGTGGACAGAATGGACCCCATGACTGCTGGCTTCCTGGGACCCCTCTCTCTGCCTCCTTTCCAGTTTGTTTCATTCACCCAAATATCCAAAGCAACACATATCTATAGGACGTGTACTGTGGTGGGCACTGCTAAGCACTAAATGGATTCATTTCTTCTCCAGCCTTTTCTTAGGGAGAGTAGCAAGGACATTTAGAATTAGGAGATTTTAAAATTGTGTGCAGCCCAGAAGAGTGACAAGGCTGAACTGGGAGTGCATCCTAGCAGGCCTGGGGCCAGTGCTGAAATCATGACCAGCCCCTATAACAGAGCTGCACCTGGGTAGATTGAAGGCAGTGCCACCCATTCTTGTACCTCCCTCTAAATGACTCCTCTTTGAAGACAGCACTGATTTAGGGGGCCCTAGCCCCTTGTTATTTAAAAAGTATGGTCCATGGACCAGCAGCATCAGCATTGTTAGCTTGTTAGAAAGGCAGAATGTCAGGCCCCACCTCAGACCTACTGACACAGAATCTGCATTTTAACAAGATCCCCTGTTGAGCCGTATACACAATAAAATTTGAGAAGCACTACCCTCAGTTATATTCGATTGTGTGTTCTCAGTTGTAACCTAATTGAAGAAATTCCTTCACAACCCCCTTGGCCACTGGCCCCTTGCAGTTGAGTGTAGTGAGACCCTGCTTATTATCCACTTACTCCGGCCACCAGTTGGCTGGAGAATATATGTGGTGGAAAGGACTGGAAGATTACCTACCACCGGGGATCACTGGTTTGACTTGGAATTAGAAGCCAAGATGGAGGTCATAATCTGGTAGGCAGTCGGCCCCCACTCAGGACTTTATCTAGTCCTTGCCAGACCCGAACCTAGAACCTGGGCAATGACAGGAATGTGTTCGGTTTGCTTAGAATACAGAGTTCTTCCCTTTAGGACACTGGCCCCTGTTGGCTCATTTTAGATGGCCATCCTCTTCATTGGTTTGGGCTTTGTGCCTCCTGGTCTTGTTGATACACTGTTACCAGAGTAGATTAAAGAGGTCTCTGTTTTGAATGTGCAACGGTTGCTTGAGCTAGCTCTAAGTCTCTAGTGGTGTCTCTGAGAAGCCACAGGCAGACACACCCCCAGGCAGAGGTACAGATACAACCAAAGACTCAAAACACCTTCAGGGGCCTTCATCTCCCCCCTCTACTACCCTCTGCGTAACTACTTCCTTTCTGCTTTCTCCCTGCACAACGGCCCCCTCTGCTTTCCCTTCCCAGGCCACATGGTAGCCCACACCACCTGCCACTCCTGTCAAGGACCAGCTGCTATTGGGGGGCAGGGTGGGTTCTAAAGATCAGAAGTACTCCGGTTCTGATTCTGGCAGGTGGAGTGTTAGGATGCAGGGAAGGGAAGAGGGGAGCAGTGTGGAGATCCTGGCAGTGGACTCTACAGGGGATGGAGACAGAGCCATGAGGAAGGCCTAGCTCACCAGAACCCACATGGTCCTGAACATACCAGTAGAAGAAGCAAACTTACTTTTTTCTGATCACTTATTAGCTGCCAGGCACACATAAAATGTTAATCATTTTATATGTTATCTCCTTTCATCTTCACACATAAAAAATTAACTCCATTTTACAGATGAGGAAACTGAGGCAAACGAGTTACATTACCTGCCTAAGATTAGAGAGCCAGAGTGAAGAGGCTGAATTCAGCCTACGGGTCTTTCCACCCTACCATACTGTCCCTGGCATCTGGGTCAGTACCACTGATTGATTAAAGCACCTGCTGTGAGCCTGGGCAGCCTGGTATCATCACAGGTGACTGTGGAAATGTCCCTAGCTCCAGGAAAAACAGGATTTTCAGACATGAGCCATTGGCCTCGCTCACTCAGATTCTGCTCAGCACAAGTTAAATATGGCCAATGTTGGGGGCCGGCCTGGTGGCGCAAGCGGTTAAGTGTACACGCTCCGCTGCGGCAGCTCGCACACATGCACCGCTTGTCAGGCCATGCTGTGGGAGTGTCCCATATAAAGTGGAGGAAGATAGGCACAGGTGTTTAGCCCAGGGCCAGTCTTCCTCAGCAAAAAGAGGAGGATTGGCAGATGTTAGCTCAGGGCTGATCTTCCTCACAAAAAAATATATATATATATGGCCAATGTTGGTGGCTGACGAGCAGTGCCCCTTGATGGGAAAGGGAGGGCCAGGTGAAAGACCAGGCAACCTGGGCTCCTGAGACAGGTCAGCTGGTGGTGAGTCAGGGGGCTATAAACGGCCTGTGGCCCCAGCCAGCACTGCCCCAAATAGTCAGCTGATGAAACCCCCTGTAAGCCCCTCTGTGTGCCCCTGCCTGGCTTGAGGAGGAACACATCAGCCCTGTTCCGGGAGGGGGCCGCACTTGGCAGGCCCCAGGACCAGCATTGCGCACGGTCTGTTCCAGCCCTCATGGCAGGGCCTGGGGCCTGGGCTCTGGACTCATGGGCTATATTGAGGACTGAGTCACCCACCTGCGCCTGGGTCAGGCTGACTGTGACTGGCTGGCTGGGGCCTGAGTCAGGCCCGGATTTATCCTGGAGAGCAACAAGCTCGGGTTTCTGGGGGTGGGGGGTGAGAAGGGTGCTGGGAACCATCCTTGGCACTGGGCATGCTCCTCTGCCAACCATTCACTCTCACTCCTCTGGGGCCAGCACATGGACCTCTGGAGAGAGGGACTGAGAAGCGGGAGAGGGGAGGCTGGTCTCAGGAGTTTTTTCTCCACTTGTTGGCTTCCCTCTGAACTTGCCCACCTTAACAGAGGCCCTCAACTGACTGAGGGACCTCAGGTAATGCCACAAAACAGGCCATTAGGGTTTGTAAAGGTGCTGTCAGCTCCAAGCAAACCCACCTTACCCCCTTCTCTCCTCCCCAGCAGCTCAGGGAGAGGAATTCATTCTTTCTCAGATCTGTACCTCAGTTTCTTCATCAGGGCTTCAAAGACAACATTGCTGAGCCCTGAGCTGGCACCTTAGATTGGGTGCCAAAAGTCTACCTTTTTACACACACACACAGTTCCCTTGTGAGACCCAGTGATGTGTCATGTGTCCCCAGGAGCTGGGCATCTCTCCATAGGAGAGCTCAGCCTCTCAAGCAGACAGACAGCACTGATGCCTGATGGTTAGTTTTGGCCATGGGACAAAGGTGGCATGGGGGGATGAGAGTTCTGGAGATAGGGAGGTGGGGTGCCAATAAGAGAGTGGAATTCCTGAGCACCTCGTCACAGGCAGCCGGCAGAACATGAGCCGAAGGGCTCAAGCTATTTATACCTCGCCTGTCACTATCAGGGCCCCCAGAGCTCCTCCTCTCCCAAGCCACACACAGCAGCTCCCTTTTCTGTTACTGGTCCCTTCTCTACTCCTCCCCCTCTCTACCTAATGAGAAGGGAAAGAAATCATTCATGGACCCCTTTCACCATAAGCACCGCCCGCCACAAAACCCCTGAACTTCTTTCTGAGCTCCATAAGGGGGATTGCCCTCCTTTTGCCCTTGGGGAGACAGTCCGCAAAGATGCCCACTATCCCCTTCCTTTTCACTGGGCCTGGGGGGAGAAGAGGAAAAAGGTAGAATGATTCACCTATAAGGTCCCAGAACCTTCCCAAACTTCAGTCATCACACAGCTTGAGTTAAAGGCTGTTTGGCCCAAACTTACTGGGTCTAGAAAGATGGAAAAGCTGAGGAAGTTTGGCCTAAAGGATATATGGAATACATGTATGCTACAGAATTGCAGAATATATATTCTCTTTATCTAAGTAGAGTCTACAGCTCTTTCACCCCTCCCAGGCCAGCTCCTCTGTTTTAAGTGCCTCAGTTTCCTTTCTGTCACCATTCCCTAGGCCTCCAGCCACCCTTGGCTTGCCCTGAGCCCAGTCTTGCCTAGGTTCCTGGCTGGCTCCCTTGGGCTCTCCCTGCCCACCGGCCCCCCGGCACGTTTCCCCCTGGCTGCTCTGGGCAGGGCTCTCCCTGTTTGTGTCTGGCTAACCCGTCCTTTTTCTGGAAAGATCTACCCTGTGGCCCAAATGGGCACATTGCCCAGGGGGCTCCCTAGTACTACCGGGCAGAGTCTCTCTCTCCCCTCTCATCACCTTGGTTGAGTCAGACTTGAGGGGGGGCCCACAGTGTGACTCACTGGGTACTCTTTTACTGAGCTCAGCTTCATTCTGAAGGGATGAGGCCAAACGGGCTGGTGACAGGCACACTGAGTCAGGGGCAGCCTAGTCTTTCTCCTGGAACCCTGGGTTTGGGCCTCAAATGAGACTTTGCTACCTGTAAAGCAGAGCAGCCCCCCAAGCCTTCTCCCTAATTGACCTGGGCAGTGTCCCTACTTCCTCTCAGTCTGTCTCTACACAAGCACACACACTTCCCTTCCCTGTCTGCAGGTGGACAATACCCCGGGCTAGGAGCCAGGACTCCTAGACCCTGTCAATGGCCCTGCCACCAACTCAGACAGAAAATTTTGTCAACACCAGATCAATGTATTTTGCCCTAACCACTGGCCTCAGTTTCCTTATTTATCTCTTTAGTCCCGCGGGGTGTGGAGAGGGCATATTTCATCTGCGACTGGCAATGCTTAGTTTTGGGGTGTTGGGTGCCCTCACCCCCCACCTTCCAGCTCCGCTATTGACCTCTCCAGCGGGGCGGCCCTGGGGACCAGGACCGGGGACCGAGCTCCCCTGGGCCGCAGACCCGGGCCGGGGTGGGACCCCCTGTCCCGCCGCTCGGCCGCGTGGGGGAGGGGCGGAGGAGGCGGGGCGGCCGGCGCGGCGCGGCCCCCACCCGCGGGCCGGGCGGCATTCCTGGGAGGCCGGCGCTCTGACGTGGACCCGGGGGCCGCGGGCACAGCGGGGGGGGGCGCGGCTCGGGGGCTTCTTAAACCCCCCGCCCCGGCCCGGCCCGCACTTCCCGAGCACCGCTCCGCCCCTGGAGGGAGAGAAAGAGAGAGGCGGCCGAGAAGCCGAGGAGGCCCGCCGCGACCCGCCAGCCAGGGCGCGAGAGACGTGAGAGCAGCGCAGCGCGGAGCTGCGAGTCCCGCCGTCGCGCCCCGACAGCGCCCCCTGACAGCGCCCCAACCCGAACCCAGCCCAGCCGAGCCGGCCCGCAGCCCTCGCCCCAACCCGCGCCAGCATGATGAACAACAGCGGCTACTCGGAGCCCGCCGGCCTCGGCCTGGGCGACGAGGCGGACGACATGCCGTCCACGGAGAAGGACCTGGCGGAGGACGCGCCGTGGAAGAAGATCCAGCAGAACACGTTCACGCGCTGGTGCAACGAGCACCTCAAGTGCGTGGGCAAGCGCCTGACCGACCTGCAGCGCGACCTCAGCGACGGGCTGCGCCTCATCGCGCTGCTCGAGGTGCTCAGCCAGAAGCGCATGTACCGCAAGTTCCACCCGCGCCCCAACTTCCGCCAGATGAAGCTGGAGAACGTGTCCGTGGCCCTCGAGTTCCTCGAGCGCGAGCACATCAAGCTCGTGTCCATCGGTCAGTGTGGGCGGGGAGGGCGAGAGTGCACCGAGGACGGGCTGGCCCGTGGGGGCAGGGGACACGGTGCTGGGTGCGCGCGGGGAGCTGAGAGAGAGGGCAGAGAGCGGCCCCCGGCGCAGGGAGAGGACCTCGGCCCCGGCTCTCCCGCCCTCCGACGCAGGCCACGCGGGCACTGCCTTCACAGCCCGCGCAGGACAGCCGGCATCCCGGAGGGGGCCCGGGGACCAGACCTTACTCTTCCTGAGTCCTCCAGCTTCAAGCTCCCTCCACCCACTCCCACCAACCCGCTTCTACTCATTGTCCCCTTTCCTGCCATCGGGCAACCCCAGCCCATGCTTGAGAGGACAGGGCCAGTGCCCATTACTGATTCCTGGGGGCGTCTCCCCCCAAACAAAGCAAATGGCTTCCCAGCCTCCCAGCACCTCCACAGGGGAGGAGCGGGCTGAAGGCAGGTCCCAACCACGGCCTGATCCAAGGGCTCTGAGGCAGAGGGAGAGCTGGTGGCGGGGCAGGCATGTGCTCAGCAGCTGGGTTCAGGCGCGGGGGCCGGGGCAGGCAGGGCCCAGCCTCAGAAACCTAAAAAGGCACTGAGCGAGCGCAGGGAGCCTTAACCCCTGCCTAGCCTTCGCGCGGTTCAGCCTGTCCGGGAGGGGGCTCCTGGACGTCGGTGCCTAGCCCCAGCCCACCCCCTAAGCCGGGATTGGCTGCAGCTAACGGTCTGGGCTCAGGGGAGGGAGGGGAAGCCTGTAGAAGGGAGGAAGTCATTGAGTGTAACCAGATTTGGAAGGTGTGTCAGTGTTGGGTGGGGGTGGGGGAGGTACTCTAGGCTAGGGAGCTGAGGAGCAAATGATCTCTGAGTGGGGAGAGGCTGCCCCTCTCCTCACTGTCCTGTGGTCGTCCCTGCAGGCTGGGGGCGAGGGGAAGACCCCCTACCCCTGTGCTGAGCTCTTAAGAGTCCTGCTGTGATTTACAGGAAAGGCCCTTGGGCGCTGCACCCTAGGGCCACAGGAGGGGAGTTTCACCTGGGGTCAGGTGCCTCCCCCACCAGGCTGCCCCAGAAACTTCCCCAGATAATTGGATGTCCACCCCCACTCTCCCTCAGGGCATCGCTAGGCCTCCTGAATTAGCAGCTGAGGTCAGGCCGGGGCCCTTTGCCCTGTCCAGTCCCCTCTCTAGGCTTTACCCCCTCCTGCCCCAATACTGCCCCCCTACCCCACCCGCTCGCTGGGGCCTGGAAATAGCCCTGCCTCCGTGACACAGCAGATGTCTCTGAGCTTTCCAGAAGGACAAGCCTGAGGACAGGGGGTGGGGGAGGGGGCCCTGGTGTGTGTGCTGGGGCTGAGGGCTCCCAGAGTGTGTGTGTGCGCGTTGGGGGGGCGGGTGGTCAGACGCAGTCTGCCCTGGGGCGGTCATTCCCCTGCACATTGGGATTTGACAGACAGGACTGACTGTCCCAGGTGGGGTCTCCGAGGGGAGAGCTGGGGCCTCACCAAGAGTTTATAGGAAACTACTCAGGCTTCCCCTCCCCTCCCCGCTGTGGGGGCGCTGGGCCGCTCTCCAGGCCTCATCCTTCCTGAGCGCACCTCTCCCCTCCCCCATGGTGGTGCCTGGCTCCGGCCCCTTGGCTCAACTGTGGAGGGGCCGGCTCAGAGTAGAGGGGGAAGAAGCAAAAGCTGGTTTGGGGGTGGGAGGGAAGCTCCTCGGTTCCTGCTGAGAGGAAGGGGAGCCATTCCCCATTTGGGCCAAGTGGCTCACTCGCACTGATGAGATAAGCTGTCAGCAATTCAGCTGCTGGGCCTGAGGCTGAGGCTGGAGGGGAGGGGACACAGGCGGCAGGGGCTGCCCAATGCTGAGGAGACGTAAAGGGGTTCTCCGCCAGGAGCAGCATCCTGCTTACTCTATTCCCTCTGTCCCACTTAGAGGTGGGAAGGGGCTGCCCAGGAAGGGGCTGCCCAATACCCCCTCTGGGTGTTGTCTCTGGACTGAAATTGAGCGTCTGGGCACTTGGGAGTGGGGGGTCAAAAAGACTCCCCACTTCCATTTCTAGGAGTGGAGTGGAAGCTGGGGGTGAGACATCCACCTGAAGGAGGGGGTACTCAGTCTGGGCTGAGGAGCTGCGTGCCCTTCTTACCCTGTTACCCCTGTCTCGGCCCCCACCACCCCCTCAGCCCCTCGGAACAAAGAGGCCTGTGAGGCAGCTCTGTCCCGCAGCTGTTCCCCAGTTGCTATTCCTTCTCCTTGAGCCAACAGCCAAAGGAGGGGCGGGAGGGGGCAGCAGCTGTCCCGGCACCTCCCTCTCCTGGCCCTCTGTCCTACCCCTCCACTTGAGGCCTGGGGTGGCCTCAGGGACTGGCTGTTGGCTCCTCCTGCCCCGTTGGGGGTATCCCTAGGCAGGCGGGGAAGTGGTGGCTCGCTCATGGGGTGTGAGGGAGGAAGCCTGGCTGGAGCTGACCTCCCCTCCCTCTGCCTGCCCTCTGAGGCGGGTGAGTGAGAGGAAGGTCATTGCTACCAGAGTGGGACTCTGGGCCCCACCCCTCTCCTGCCCCAAGCCGCACCGGACCACTTGCTGTCTGGCCCAGGGCCAGTTGCTGGGGAGAAACCTCTCTCTGTAGCAAATATGAAGGCCCTCCCTCAGCCCTCCCGCCTCCACCCCCAGTAGCCTCAAGGCCTCCCTCCCAGGGATCTGGCTCTTCTGGGTGTGTGAGCACCAGTTTTGGAGTCAGGGTCGGGAGAGGCTGTGGGGCACCGGGTGTCAAGACTGTGTGAAAGTGTTGTGGGCCTGTATGTTTGAGAGAGAAAGCACCGCACCGGGAGGCTGGGAGTGAGTGTGTCATGGAATCTGAAAGCTGCCAAACCATTGTGCTGCAGTGGAGCCAGGGGGAGAGGGGGTGGGCCGGGGAGCTGCTAGGGAAGGAAGGATGAATCAGTGAAAGGGTGGGGGAGCCAGGGGGACCAGAGCCCAGGGCCGGAGGGTCAGAGAGACTGAGATTCCCCTCTTGGGGGCAGATGGGGGTGGGATGGGAGATGCTAGGGTTCCCCAAACCCTCGGTCTCCTAATGCTGTCCATCCCCCAAGATCTAGAGGGGGAGCAGGAAAAGATGTGTAAGGGGGCCCTTCCAGCCCCACCCTATTCCATCTCTCTGGCAACACCAGTAAACAAGACCGAGTCTTCCCTCCCCTCCCAACCTCCTAAAAGCAGTGCTGGGGAAGCTGATGGATTTCAGGCCTGCATTGTCCTCTACGAATAAGCTGGTTTCCAAAGATTTACACTCTAGGTCACCCTTGGCTCCTGGATATTTCTCTCTGGCTGTTAAAGGGGAACTAGGCCCTCTAAATCTTGGGGAACCAGTTCTGGTCCCTAGTACTCCTCAAAGGAGGGAATGGGTAGAGCCTCAGCTTCTGAGACTTGAGTCCACATGGGTGACATTTCTTGTGGCTCTTGTGAAATCCTACTGGCCCCAGCATTTGAAAACATGATTTTCAAGCCTCAACAGAGTGTGCATTGTACCCCCTACCTCCTCCCAGGACTTTGTTCCAAAAGCCTTTTATGGCGTTCCGAGTAGAATTTGGCTGGAACCAGGTTGGTCCTACTCCTCTCCAACTTCAGTTTTTAAAACATTCATTCATTCCACCAGTATTTATTGAGACCTTACTAAGTTCTAGGCTCTGAGTATAGAGAGAGAAAATCCAGTGTCTAGAGAGAAAGAAGCCAGATCAGAAAAGAGTACATCCTGTATGATCCATTTCTATAAAAGTCTAGAAAACGCAAACTCATCTATGGTGACCGAGAGCAGATCAGTTGTTGCCTGGGAAGAGGGGACAAGCAGAGGCAGCGGAGGGATGACAAAGGAGTATACACAAGAAAACCCGAGGAAGGGATGGAGGGGTTTACTATCTTGACTTGCAGTGATGGCTTTGTGGGTATATGCATATTGTCCAAGCTTATCCAGTTGTACTCTCGGATATGTGCCGTTCGTTGTGTGTCAAGCATACCTCAAAAAAACTGCGAAAAAATGAAACAAAACAATGTCCGCCCCCAAGAGGCTTCCAACCCCAGATAATTGCATGGATGCCTTAGCCCAGTAGGAGGCCCCCTCGAGTGTTGTGATAGAGGTGCAAGTACCGACTGCAGGAACACACTGGGAAGCAGCCTCATTCCGGAATCCATGAAGGAGATGGCCTCTGGGCTGGGCCTTGCGGGAGGGAGAGAATTTGGTAGGCAGAGAAGGGGGTGGGTTCCAGAGGTAGTAGGCCTGACCCCAGCACTCTAGCAGCTGCCTCAGGAGCTGGGCAGCAGAGGGAGGGTCCCCCGAGCCCAGTTTGTCCCCTCTGCTCTGCAGACAGCAAGGCCATTGTGGATGGGAACCTGAAGCTGATCCTGGGCCTGATCTGGACGCTGATCCTGCACTACTCCATCTCCATGCCCATGTGGGAAGATGAGGATGATGAAGATGCCCGCAAACAGACACCCAAGCAGCGTCTGCTTGGCTGGATCCAGAACAAGGTGCCCCAACTGCCCATCACCAACTTCAACCGTGACTGGCAGGATGGCAAAGCTCTGGGCGCCCTGGTGGACAACTGTGCCCCTGGTGAGTGGGCCTGCAGGCCTGGCATGGAGCTCGTAGACCAAAAAGAGAGCTGGAATGAGCTGGTGGTACTGAGGCCTATGGTTATCAGAATGCATATGTCAGGGCTGGGGGATGAGGAGCACCTGTGGGGTTTGCCCCCTGCTCCAGCTGAGAATCACTGCTGGAGTCAGGCCCTTTCTGATGGCTGTGCCAGATCCTGCAGCAGCAGGAAAAGGTTTAGAAGCCCTCATTTTACAAACAAGGACACTGAGGTCCAGAGAGGACCAGTGACTTGTCCAAGACCACACAGCTTATCTGGCAGAACTGAACTAGAGCCCAGGGCCTCAAACACCTGCTCCATGAACTTCCTATTTTGCTATATGGGCGCCATTTCTGCTCAACTGAGAGAAGGGAAATGTGGTGGGACTTATAGCAAGAAGGCCAGGAGTTACAGCCCGAGAAGGATCCTCTTTGTGAGACCCTGGGACAGCCTTGAGAAGGGGCTGAGGCCCAGGATGATGTGGGCTGAGACTGGTGTGGCCCTGCCCAGTGGCAGGTGACCCAGCCCTACCCTCTCAGTGTAGGCCCTGGCCTGGTCAGGTGGGGCGGCTCAGGGCCCATGAGGAGACTGAGGCTTCACAGGCTGGAGCCCTACCCCGTGACCCTCATCTCCGGAGAAGATAGGTCTCCCCCTTGGGTCGGTCAG
The DNA here is from genome assembly GCF_057802395.1 of Ceratotherium simum simum. Lineage (NCBI taxonomy): Eukaryota > Metazoa > Chordata > Mammalia > Perissodactyla > Rhinocerotidae > Ceratotherium > Ceratotherium simum. The sequence continues at coordinate 85,221,231 of NC_141900.1, forward strand.
CTCTGCCTCTGGGGAGCCATGGCCCCTTGGGAGAGTCCTCGCCCAGCCTGGGGTCAGCTGGGGAGCAGGGGGTGGGAGGCGGGGGCACCGCCGCCTGGGAAGCATTCCCAGCTGCTGAGCCATTGCCCACAGCTGATGCGGCTGCCAGCAGTGAGCTCAGCTGTTCCGGCCAGTCATGGATTCCAGCCTTTGAGCCGGCCCCCTCCCCGCTGAGGAGCATCACCCCCTCCTCCTGGCTTTGGCCTGGACCAAGCACCTCCCACCCCTGCACTCCTTCACAGGAGTGATCTGGGGCTGCCTCAGCATTCTTTCTGTTAAGAGGGCTGGGTTCTGGGTGCCATAGAGGAGAACCCATCCTCTCCCAACAGGCCCTTCGATCCTTAGTTTCCCCAAGTGGTCAGTTAGGGAGGAGAGAGAGTCTTATGCCCTCAGGTGGACGTGGGAAGTGCTTGGAGATCTAGGACTTGAGGGCAGCTGTGAGAAGACCTTCAAGGGGATGGGTTGGAGGCATATGTGACAGGGACTCTGACCTCCTCTCCCACCCTTGAGGCAGCTGGAATGAGGCAGGAGGGGTCTGGGAGGTACCCTCTTAGGGGTCTGGTGTTCAGGGTCTGTGCTGGGGCCTGGGCAGGCAGGAGGCCAGCTGGCAGGGCTGGTGCCAGGCTGCGTCAGCCAGGACAGAAAGCCTCATTGTTGGTGCTAGGCAGGGCTGCTGTGCCTCTCAACAGTGATGGGCATCCCAGCTGATGGGCCATAATGTCGGGGGTCAGCAGGAACCTGGCTGGTCAGGGGCCGAGAGCTGCGTGGGAGGGCGTGTGAACCCACAGCCTGTGAGGGTGTTGGATGACAGATGCTCTGCGTTCTGGCTGACTGCTTTCTCCTAATCATCGTCTCCGTCCTCCGTCTCTCCAGGCCTTTGCCCCGACTGGGAGGCCTGGGACCCCAACCAGCCTGTGGAGAACGCCCGGGAGGCCATGCAGCAGGCGGACGACTGGCTCGGGGTGCCCCAGGTACCCTTGCAGATGGGGTGGGGGGACAGTATAGGGGCTGGAGCACCAGGGGTGAAGGTTGGGTCTGTAACGAACCTGGTCAGGATGTGAGTGAGAACTGGGGTTGCCAGTTCAGGAGGGCACCCTGTAACTCTGTTCCTCCCTGTGGCAGGTGATTGCCCCCGAGGAGATTGTGGACCCCAACGTGGATGAGCATTCTGTCATGACCTACTTGTCACAGTTCCCCAAGGCCAAGCTCAAACCTGGTGCCCCTGTTCGCTCCAAGCAGCTGAACCCCAAGAAGGCCATTGCCTATGGGCCTGGTATGTGTTGAGCCCCTGACAGCCCTCCCCACGCAGCTGGGCACATGCTAGGACAGGTCTCCCTAAGTAATGTGGCTCTGCCTTCTGCCCCTCAGGCATCGAGCCCCAGGGCAACACGGTGCTGCAGCCTGCCCGCTTCACCGTGCAGACGGTGGATGCCGGTGTGGGTGAGGTGCTGGTCTACATTGAGGATCCCGAGGGCCACACCGAGGAGGTATGGAGAGGCCACTGGGGACAAGAGGGAGTAGCGTGGGATTGGAACCGGAGACCACGGGCCAACAACAGAATGGCCTGGAGATGGCTGCCAGAGCCACCCACTATGCTGGAGACTGGGGGAGGCTTCACCCTGGGGGCCGCTGGCACTGTGGGGTCAAGAGGGACTACTTCCAATCTTTTCCCTTCCCAATAGGCGAAGGTGGTTCCCAACAACGACAAGGACCGCACCTATGCTGTCTCCTACGTGCCCAAGGTTGCTGGGTTGCACAAGGTATCTCCCGCGGGCCCTCCCCTGTGCTCCCCATTCCATTCACATCCTTCGCTCTGGCTGACTGGACCCTCTCTCAGCTGGCACCCCAGCCCGGGGCACCAGCCCCCCACCTCTCACCCTGCTTGGCTCTGCTCTGCCCCTCCACCACCTCTCAGAACTGCTCTCCCCTGCAAGCCAACCTTTGACTCCTGACCCCCAGGTGACCGTGCTCTTTGCTGGCCAGAACATTGAACGTAGCCCCTTTGAGGTGAACGTGGGCATGGCCCTGGGAGATGCCAACAAGGTCTCAGCCCGTGGCCCTGGCCTGGAGCCTGTGGGCAACGTGGCCAACAAACCCACCTACTTTGACATCTACACTGCGGGTAAGGATGGGCCCCAGGGGGATGTCAGGCGGGCAGGCCCATGACTGTGTATAGGAGGTATGGACGGGAGACCAGGGCAGAGGTCCCAGCCAGGGGATGGGTGGTCTCAGGGTGAGGGAGCCCCAAGCAGCTGTGTGTGTCCAGAGCAGGGGCTGATGGCCTTTGTCTGTGGCAGGGGCCGGCACTGGTGATGTTGCCGTGGTGATCGTGGACCCGCAGGGCCGGCGGGACACAGTGGAGGTGGCCCTGGAGGACAAGGGCGACAGCACATTCCGCTGCACATACAGGCCTGTGATGGAGGGGCCCCACACGGTGCATGTGGCCTTCGCTGGTGCCCCCATCACTCGCAGTCCTTTCCCCGTCCATGTGGCAGAAGGTAAAGGCCCTTTGCCCATCCTCACAGACACCCTCGCCAAGGCCAGGACACAGAGAGGATTGTCACTAAATTCCGGGTCTGAGGATTTATGGGAAATGAAGCACTGAATCCAGGAGCGAGTGGGGAGCCAGCTGAGGTTTAAAATGGGCAGAATGAACAGCCAGAGGGTGGGGCTCCGGAGAGGTCTCATCCTGATCATCTCTCCTCCCACTACCCCCGAGGAGGGTCAGGAGGCCACCATGAAGGATACCAGACAGGTGCCACTTTGGAATAGTTGAGGGGAAGCGACAGGGCCACACGAGTGGGGGCATATATGGTGAGCACCCATATGCCAGGCCCTCAGGTGGTGACTGCCCCCACTTGGTTCTCTCCCTGCCACTAAGAGCCCTTGCCGCCGCTCGCCCCCTCCGTGCCTATCGTTCACCAGTCCAAGAGAGTGGCGCCACGTTAGTACTCTCCAGCGGAGGCGGGGCCAGGCATGGCCATGGCTGACTGGCCTCACCTGTGCTGTGTGGCATGGCCCAGGCCGTTTGGAATCGTCCCCCTTCGGTGGCATTCTGTGACAGGCCCCAGGTTCCATGCCATTGCCTGTGTTCTGTGGCAGATCTAGTTTCTTTACCACTTACCTGATGATGTCTGTGATGATATCTAGGTTCCATGCCATTGCCTATGTCCCGTGGCAGGCCCCGGGTTCCGTGCCATTGCCTGTGTCCTGTCGCAGGCCTGGATTACATGTCATTGCCTGTTTTGTGGCACCCCATGGGTTCCATGCCATTTTATGTGTTCCGTGGCAGGCTGAGATCACTGTTCTTTGGCCTGTGCTCAGTAGCAAGGTCTGGATTCATTGCCACTGGCCGTGTTCTATGGCAGGCTGATTTCCATGCATTGCCTATGGTCTGTGGCAGGCTTCATGTTATATGGAGTATCTCTGGTTCCATGGCATTGCTGAGTGTTTTATGGCATGACTAGTTCCTAAAGCTGCTATGGTGGCTCTGAGAAGGCTCAGATGGCTCTAGGTGGATAGCCCTGGGGTGGGCGAAGGGCCTGTCCCTGTCTTTCTTTGCTCTACTCTCTGCCCAGGCTCTGCCATGCCTTTGTCCCAAGCAACAGTGACTCTGAGAAGCCCAGCAGGATAGGTTTCGTGTAACCAGCCTGACTGAGGGGGGCTGTGGCTGGCTCCCTACCCAGCATGACTCCCAGCAGCCCTAGTTGTGTTGGGGACACCAGGGAGCACATGGGAGGGTTGCATGAGGCCGTGGCCTGTGCCTGTGAGGGGGTCAGAAGGACTGTGCACAGTGAGATGGTGAGGGGCGGAGGCTCTGTCCAGGGCCCCTCAGTACCCCCACTCTCCCCTATCCTCCTCCCCCCAGCCTGTAACCCCAACGCCTGCCGCGCCTCTGGGCGGGGCCTGCAGCCCAAGGGTGTGCGTGTGAAAGAAGTGGCTGACTTCAAGGTGTTCACCAAGGGGGCTGGCAGTGGAGAGCTCAAGGTCACAGTCAAGGGGCCAAGTGAGTGCCGGGGCCCAGGGCCGGTGGTGGGGGTCAGGGAGCAGGGAGGAAATATAGCCAGTGGTTCTGACTCCCTGAGGGCAGTGACAGCCAGCACCACTCCCCCCTGGGGAGACCCCAAAGAGACACTAACCAGAGGCTCCCTGGGATCTCAGGCACATTGTCTCCTCTGCCTCAGTTTCCCAGTCTATAAGCTGGGAATGATCCTCTCCGCCCTACATGCTACGCTGGGCTGCTATGCACAGGGATGACGTGTGGTCCCTGCCCCGAGTTTCAGCTCTGCCCACTAGCAGCACTGCCCTCATGCTGGGCCTGGGTCCCAGCGGCTCCCTGGGGGGTTGGGGAGCTGGGACTCACAGACCATTGATCCCTACACGCCCCGCATCTCCTCAGAGGGCACAGAAGAGCTGGTGAAGGTGCGGGAGGCTGGGGACGGTGTGTTCGAGTGTGAGTACTACCCTGTGGTGCCTGGAAAGTATGTGGTGACCATCACTTGGGGCGGCTATGCCATCCCCCGCAGGTAAGCACCGTGCTCTCCCCATGCCTTCCTGTCTAGGCCTTCACAGGGTGGGAAGAGGGAGGGGGGCTACCTGGGACTCTGAGGGGAGAGAGGTTGGGTCCCTCTGGCAAGGGCACTCCCTGGCATTGACACCAGCTCCCTCTTTGCCCAGTCCCTTTGAGGTACAGGTGAGCCCAGAGGCAGGAGCTCAGAAGGTACGGGCCTGGGGGCCTGGTTTGGAAACTGGGCAGGTGGGCAAGTCAGCCGACTTTGTGGTGGAGGCCATTGGCACAGAGGTGGGGACACTGGGTAAGTGGCTGGGTGGCAGCAAGTGGGAATGCTGGGGAGTGGTGTGCTGGAGGGATATGGGGGAGTGACTAGGGGACAGGAGGCGGGAATGCTAGGGAGTGTCCAGATGAGACAGGTAGATGGGACATGGGGTTGACTGGGATGGGGGTGCTGGGTAGTGACGGGGGACCTGCCTGAGTGTCCAGGCTGCCTCTTGTGCTCTCTGACCCCCCCCATCTCGCACCTAGGCTTCTCCATTGAGGGGCCTTCGCAGGCCAAGATCGAGTGTGATGACAAGGGGGATGGCTCCTGCGATGTGCGGTACTGGCCCACAGAGCCCGGGGAGTATGCTGTGCATGTCATCTGTGACGATGAGGACATCCGTGACTCGCCCTTCATTGCCCACATCCAGCCAGCGCCCCCTGACTGCTTCCCAGACAAGGTGTGGTCCCAGCTCCTGCACACCACCCGGGATGGCGTGAGTGGGCCCTCCTCCAGTCCCCAACCCAGCCCTCCTCTCTTGCTCCTGCACAGGTGAAGGCTTTTGGGCCTGGCCTGGAGCCCACCGGCTGTATTGTGGACAAGCCTGCGGAGTTCACCATTGATGCCTCTGCAGCTGGCAAGGGAGACCTGAAGCTCTATGCCCAGGTGGGGCATTGTCCAATCCCACTGCCCCTCACTGCCCTAGGCAGGGACCCTGGGAGGGTGGAGGTAGGTTAGACGAGGGACCTTTGGGCATCACAGGACTGATTCTCATGGGTCTGTAAGAACTATGGAAAATTTGAAATGTTGTATTTTCTTACTGATGATAATCTTAAAAACATGTTTTTACCAATTATGTATTTTTGTACTAATAATTTGCAATTAAAAGAGGGATGGATTAAGACATTGGTTTCCCAGGTCAGTTTCTCAAACTGGTGTCCACTGATCCCTAGAGGTTAATGAATATATTCTTGGGTCTAAGAAGATAACTCTTCTTTAAAAGGTTCATTATTCAATTTTAGGAACATTGATTTAGCCTAGCCTCTTCCCCGCCAACACACCTCAGAGACCTTGGTTGGGAGACCAGGCCACACAGATGGCCTAGATCCTGGTCTCCTAGCTCCCAGGGTGAGCCCTGGCCACCAGAGCACAGGGCACTAGGCTGTATGGCCTGAGGTCTGGGGGCGGGGTGGGGGGTGGCGCGGGGGTGCTGCTGTGAGAGTTGGCGATGGGTAAGGAGGACTGCCCAAGGCCAGCAGAGGGCGCCGGTGCTCTGAGGAGGCCAGAGTGCTCTAAGTACCTTGCTTGGGTGATGCCCACAGGACGCCGACGGCTGCCCCATAGACATCAAAGTCTTCCCTGCTGGCAACGGCATCTTCCGCTGCTCCTATGTGCCCACCAAGCCCATTAAACACACCATCATCATCTCCTGGGGAGGCGTCAACGTGCCCAAGAGCCCCTTCCGGGTGCGTCCTCTGAGCCCTGCCCGGTGCCCACTGCCTGGGGTCCCAGAGGGAGGGTGGAGCCCCACACAGGAGATGTTGGCTGTCCCTGGGCCCTTGTTACCACTCCCCACCTCAAGGCTCCCACAAAGGGGCTAAGATTGGTCCCACTAAGGCTGGGGCCCATAGCACTGGGGAAGAGGTTGGGCCTTGAGGGAGGGGCACTGTGCTGAACATTGACCCCTCCCCACAGGTAAATGTGGGAGAGGGCAGTCACCCTGAGAGAGTGAAGGTGTACGGCCCTGGCGTGGAGAAGACGGGCCTCAAGGCCAACGAGCCCACCTATTTCACCGTGGACTGCAGCGAGGCAGGGCAAGGTGCGCCCAGCTGGGTGGGGGAGTTGGGGACGGGAACTGGGGCAGTGTCTGGGTGGGTCTGGGCGGGTGGGGCTAGTACTCCTGGCAGAGCTGTTTCCTGGCAGAGCTCTTCCTGGCAGAGCTCTAGTGGGACTGGTCAGATAGGGGAGGTTGTTGAGCCCCCCACTCATGGCCCCCTGCCTGCCTACCCTCAGGTGACGTGAGCATTGGCATCAAGTGCGCCCCTGGCGTGGTGGGCCCCGCAGAGGCTGACATAGACTTTGACATCATCAAGAATGACAATGACACCTTCACAGTCAAGTACACACCCCCAGGGGCTGGCCGCTACACCATCATGGTGCTGTTTGCCAACCAGGTACCCCTCCCTCAGCTTTTGGTAGTCGCTAGCGGCCTGCACCTCCCAATTCTAAACCAGCAGCTTGAGATGCTGTTGTTTGGGGACAATTCCACAGCCATTGATTGAGCACTTCCTGTGTGTGTGCAGCGTGCCTCTGAGGAAACAAAGGGGTCTCTTTCAGAGACTGCCCTTGTCCACCCTGACCAAGCCTTTTCTCCATCCAGGAGATCCCTGCCAGCCCCTTCCACATCAAGGTGGACCCCTCCCATGATGCCAGCAAGGTCAAGGCTGAGGGCCCTGGGCTGAACCGCACAGGTAGGTGGCTGGGCAGGGGCTGGGCTGGGCTGGGGTTGGGGCTAGGTGGCTGCCAGGCCCTCACCACCATCTCTGGGTGGGCTCTCCAGGTGTGGAAGTTGGGAAGCCCACTCACTTCACGGTGCTGACCAAGGGAGCTGGCAAGGCCAAGCTGGACGTGCACTTTGCCGGGGCCGGCAAGGGCGAGGCTGTGCGGGACTTTGAAATCATCGACAACCATGACTACTCCTACACCGTCAAGTACACGGCCGTCCAGCAGGTATGCCTGCCCCCTCCCGTGCCCCTGGCCATCCTAGCTGACTGGCTGCTGGGTCTCCTTCCTTGCATAGGGCTAGTTCTGGTTCTTGGCCCCTTTCCTGCCTCCCATCGTCTCTCACTGTAGATCTCTGAGCCTCAGGTCCACATTGGCCAAGGGCATGTTACCAGGCTGTGTCTAAGCCACCCAGTTCTGACCTCCTGTTGTACCCAATAGGGCAACATGGCAGTGACAGTGACCTATGGTGGGGACCCTGTCCCCAAGAGTCCCTTTGTGGTGAATGTGGCACCGCCTCTGGACCTCAGCAAAGTCAAAGTTCAAGGCCTCAACAGTAGTAAGTGGGGCAAGAGCTGCCCTTGGAGTGAGGGGTTTTGGGGGAGGGGGTGGGCTGCAGCCTCTGCTCACGGTGCCCCTTGCCTCCTATGCAGAGGTGGCTGTGGGGCAAGAACAGGCATTCTCCGTGAACACACGAGGGGCTGGCGGTCAGGGCCAGCTGGATGTGCGGATGACCTCACCCTCCCGACGACCCATCCCCTGCAAGCTGGAGCCGGGGGGTGGAGCTGAAGCCCAGGCTGTGCGCTACATGCCCCCTGAGGAGGGGCCCTACAAGGTGGACATCACCTATGACGGTCACCCAGTACCGGGCAGCCCCTTCACTGTGGAGGGTGTCCTGCCCCCTGACCCCTCCAAGGTGAGGTGATAGAGGCTGATGGAAGCTAGGAGTTGGGGGCTTGTAGGGGAGATGGATGAGTCACAGGTGCAGAGGCCAGGCGATCCCCCACCCTCAAAGGGGCTACTGTTGAGACAGCTTAGTTAGTAAGAACCTGGCCTTGGATCAGACCTGGGCTTGAATCCCAGGTCCACTAACTGGGGCAAATTATTTAATCTCTTTGCCTCCATTTCTGCACCTGGAATTGTTAGAAGGACTCGGTCTGTAGTAGCTGCTCCACTTAATGATGCCTAGCTGGGTGTGGAGCCATGAAGGCCAGGCATGGGAGAGGCCAAGTGGAGGGAACCCACATACCTGCTCCTCCCTCTAGGTTTGTGCTTATGGCCCTGGTCTCAAAGGCGGGCTGGTAGGCACCCCGGCACCGTTCTCCATCGACACCAAGGGGGCTGGCACCGGTGGCCTGGGGCTGACTGTGGAGGGCCCCTGTGAGGCCAAGATCGAGTGCCAGGACAATGGTGATGGCTCATGTGCTGTAAGCTACCTGCCCACGGAGCCGGGCGAGTACACCATCAACATCCTGTTCGCCGAAGCACACATCCCCGGCTCGCCCTTCAAGGCTACCATCCGGCCCGTGTTCGACCCGAGCAAGGTGCGGGCAAGTGGGCCGGGCCTGGAGCGTGGCAAGGCTGGCGAGGCAGCCACCTTCACTGTGGACTGCTCGGAGGCGGGCGAGGCTGAGCTGACCATCGAGATCCTGTCGGACGCTGGCGTCAAGGCCGAGGTGCTGATCCACAACAATGCTGATGGCACCTACCACATCACCTACAGCCCCGCCTTCCCTGGCACCTACACGATTACCATCAAGTATGGTGGGCACCCCGTACCCAAATTCCCCACCCGCGTCCACGTGCAGCCTGCTGTCGACACCAGTGGAATCAAGGTCTCGGGGCCTGGTGTGGAGCCACACGGTAAGTGAGAGAGGAGCCAGGAGCTGGTCAAGTTGTTAGTCAGGGAGGCAGGGGAGTCAGCGGAAGGGAGGCAGGCCTGAGGGCTTAGGGGGGCACCATGGGGTGAAGGGAGGACTTTGGGGCAGCCCTGGAATCTCTAGCACTCAGACACCTCAGAGAAGGAGCCAAGGGCGCTGGCAGGGCATGGAGCTTTGCCTCCGCTCTTGTGGCAAAACTGCATCTGCCTGTGGGCGTGTTTCTAGGGAGATCCTGAACTTTCATCAGCTTAAGGGGTCCCTGATCTGAAAAAGCTAAGAACCCTGCTCTAGATGGTGCAAAGGGAAAGCTTTGGGGTAGAGGGTGACAAGAGCTAGGAGACAGCTCAGCTCCATTCAGTAAATGCGAATGTACCACCTGCTGGGGGCCAGATCCCGGGCTAGGCGTGGGAGTGGGCGAGGGATGTAAGACTCAGACCCACCAGTGAGGGGCCCACAGCCCGGTGGGGTGACTGACGTAAACAGAATGTCACTGTATGGTGAAGGGAGCGAAGGCAGGGGCTGTGGGAGACAGTGCCTGGAGCTCACAGGGGTGCAGAGGGCAGTCTGGCTCAGGCTAGGAAGTAGCCAGTGGAAAGGAGGAGCAGCCTCGGAGTTGGGGAGGCGAAAAGAGGGGTGAGCAACTGTGTGAAAGTTGATCCCAACCCATGCTGAGCTCTCTTCTTCTGGGACCCAGGTGTCCTGCGTGAAGTGACCACTGAGTTCACTGTGGACGCAAGATCCCTAACAGCTACCGGTGGGAACCATATTACGGCTCGTGTGCTCAACCCCTCGGGCGCTAAGACGGATACCTACGTGACAGACAACGGGGACGGCACCTACAGAGTGCAGTACACGGCCTATGAAGAGGGTGAGGGGCCGGGCTGAGCAGGGATGCAGGGGATCTGATAACAGCATTCTCAGGGCAGGTGGGGTGGTGGGGGCTGCGCACACCCTGACTCGCTCTGTGTGGCCGGCCTCCAGGCGTGCATTTGGTGGAGGTGCTGTATGATGATGTAGCTGTGCCCAAGAGCCCCTTCCGAGTGGGTGTGACTGAAGGCTGTGACCCCACCCGCGTCCGGGCCTATGGGCCAGGCCTGGAGGGTGGCTTGGTCAACAAGGCCAACCGCTTCACTGTGGAGACCAGGTATCCTCCCGCTTTCCTAACCTTGACCCTGACGCTGTGGCGACCCCAATCCCAGCCACTTGCCTCACCCTTTGTCCTTCTGTGTGTGCCTTACCCCACCCCATCACCTCTCAAGGGTGACCCAGGAGCAGACTTCCCCCAGTGTCTCAGATCAGCCCCTGTGGCTCATCTCTTCTCGGCCAGACCCCCAGCAGCCTGCCCTCCTTCTCCCCACCCCCATTCATCTGTTCCTCCATCCCCACTCACTGGTCCTAGTAAAGCTGATGGGGGTGTCATCTTGCAGGGGAGCTGGCACCGGCGGCCTAGGCCTAGCCATTGAGGGCCCCTCGGAAGCCAAGATGTCCTGCAAGGACAACAAGGATGGCAGCTGCACCGTAGAGTACATCCCCTTCACCCCTGGAGACTACGACGTCAACATCACCTTTGGGGGGCGGCCCATCCCAGGTGTGCAGAGAGGGTGGGTGGGGGGCTCAGGGAAGGCAGCAGGATGCACGCTTAAGAGGGAAACTGGAAGGAAGTCGGCTGTGGAGATGCATCCCTAGAGCTGGAGGGCGCAAGCCCAGCCAGCAGGGGGACGCGCAGGAGGCAGGCATGGGTTCTGAGGCGGTAGCCAAGAGGCAGGGCAGTGGGCACTGTTGTGACAGCCCTCCAGTTCATTCCCAGAGGCCAACACTGGCATCCTGGCCCTTTGCCTGGAGTGCCAGAGCTTGTGGGTTCAGTCACTCAGACACAGTCCAGGCCATTCTCGCTGGCTCAGCTAGCTCTCACTGTCTGCAAAGCAACCTCCCCTGCTCTCCTGCAGGGCCGAGCTGCTGGGTGGGGCACATCTTCAATTATTGCATAACTTGGGCCTGCTGAAATTGGATAGTTTTTCCCCCTTAACTTACCTAATTTCATACTGTCAAAAATGCATTTTCTTTTTAAAATATCCCTTTTTTAACATTTTATTAATTTAGGAAGGCCTTCTTCCAGGCCTCTGGCCCCAATGAGTGAGGGTTGCCCAGCATCAGCTTGCAGCCAAGTTTATTTGTCCTTGTTTACGTTTTCTTAGCAAGTTCCTAAGCATTTGCACATATTGGTCTGGCTTCCCTGGGGCATTCCAAAGGCAGCGAAGGCCTCCTCCTCCTGGTTCCCTGGTGTCAGAGAGATCCTCTCTGGCAGGTGGGTAGGGGCTGATGTCCTTCTCCTTGCAGGGAGCCCATTCCGGGTGCCGGTGAAGGATGTGGTGGACCCTGGGAAGGTGAAGTGCTCAGGACCAGGGCTGGGGGCCGGTGTCAGGGCCCGGGTACCCCAGACCTTCACAGTGGACTGCAGCCAGGCTGGCCGGGCCCCCCTGCAGGTGGCCGTGCTGGGCCCCACAGGTATGGGATGTCTGGGGCAGGGTGGAGGGAGGCAGGACAGGGTGCCAGGAGGCTCTGCTGACCCTGTTCCCCTTGCCCAGGTGTGGCTGAGCCTGTGGAGATACGTGACAATGGAGATGGCACCCACACTGTCCACTACACCCCAGCCACTGACGGGCCCTACACAGTAGCCGTCAAGTACGCCGACCAGGAGGTGCCACGCAGGTGAGGACCAGCTTTGGGCTCCCATGCTGTGCTGAGCTCTGGGGCGCTCCTAACGAGGCCACACCTGCAGGCCACGGCCCGGCTCTGTAAGAGGCCCCCACTTGTCTTCACCTCATGCAGTCCCAGCTGCCCCACCCCGCTCTTCCTCAGGGCTCCCTGCCTGTCTCTGCCCTGAAAGCAGCACAGCCTAGGGGCTCTCCTCAGGCTGGGCTTTCCCACCATGTAGCCACAAAATCAGCGCCTTGGGAAAAGGCAGGAGGTGGGAAAGAGCAGCTTCTGCACTCTCCTCTTTAAATAAACCACAGCATCTTCCTGGGAAGTGAAGAAGAAATGCTCAGGCTCTGTGACTCTCCCACAAGACTCAGGCTGTGATCTGGTCCCTCCTCCCTGCCCCATGGAGTCATCCCTCCTGCTAATGTCTGTGGGGAAGATTCCAGGCCCAAAATGAGATGGGACCCCCACCCCGACCCCCAGCCAACTGTCCATCCCTTCTGCCCCTCAAGCCCCTTCAAGATCAAGGTGCTTCCAGCCCACGATGCCAGCAAAGTGCGGGCCAGCGGCCCCGGCCTCAATGCCGCTGGCATCCCTGCCAGCCTGCCTGTGGAGTTCACCATCGATGCCCGGGATGCTGGTGAGGGCTTGCTCACTGTCCAGATCCTGGTGAGTCCATGCGCAGCCCACCTTCCAGGTCAGGCTCTGGGCACAGGCAGGCCTTGACCTCTGCTTCTCCCTCAGGACCCCGAGGGTAAGCCCAAGAAGGCCAACATCCGAGACAATGGGGATGGCACGTACACCGTGTCCTACCTACCAGACATGAGTGGCCGGTATACCATCACCATCAAGTACGGCGGTGACGAGATCCCCTACTCGCCCTTCCGCATCCATGCCCTGCCCACTGGGGACGCCAGCAAGTGCCTCGTCACAGGTGGGCACCCACCCCACTTCCTCTGCCCCTGCTCACCATCCAGCAGCCCTCACAGCTCTTCCAGGTCCCTGGCCCAGTCCCCAGGAGACTGTTGGTCAAAGAGCCCTCCCCTCCCACCTCCCCTGCCCCCACCCCCCTCCTGAGCGCTGCATGGCCTCACACTCTTCTCTATTTCCAGTGTCCATTGGAGGCCATGGCCTGGGTGAGTGCCCTTTCTCTTCTTGCTGTGGGCTGAGGTGGTAGGGGCAGCTGGGAACGAAGGGAGGCTGGGCACAGCCCCCACAGACCCCTGACCGGGCTCTTCTGTGTGGCAGGCGCCTGCCTGGGACCCCGCATCCAGATCGGGGAGGAGACGGTGATAACGGTGGACGCCAAGGCGGCAGGCAAGGGGAAGGTGACGTGCACAGTGTCCACGCCAGATGGGGCGGAGCTCGACGTGGACGTGGTTGAGAACCATGATGGTACATTCGACATCTACTACACAGCACCCGAGCCGGGCAAGTACGTCATCACCATCCGCTTTGGAGGCGAGCACATCCCCAACAGCCCCTTCCACGTGCTGGTAAGCTCCACACTGCAGCCAGGCTAGAAGGTGGCTGGGGAGGTGGGGCCGGGCTCTCTTAGGGGCAGCAAGGAGTCCCGGGACCTGTCCCTGCGACTCATGAATTCTGGGCCCAGAGTCAAGCCCTTGCTGTCCCCACAGCCTCCCAGCCTGGGAGGTGAGCACAGCCCTCCTCTGGCTCTTTGGCGGTTGGTCAGTTCTCTCTAGAGGAACTTGCCGTGTTCCTCTCTGACCCCCACTGTCTCTGCACATCTCCCCAAGGTGGCCCTACAGGACGATGAAGCCCTCCAGAGGGTAAAGCACCCAGATACCCATCATGCCCCCTGGGCAGCCCAGGATTGTGGGTCCCTGGGTCATTCCCCAAGTGAGCTCCCAGTCACTGGAGCTGGTGTATACTGGCCTGCCACATCCTGTGCTCTCCCGTGCCTTGCCTCCCAGGCGTGTGACCCCATGCCCCACGTGGAGGAGCCCTCTGACGTGCTGCAGCTGCACCGACCCAGCACCTACCCCCAACACTGGGTATTGCCACCACCCACCTGGGCAAGACCTCGTCCTGCTCCTCCTCTTCTTTCTTCATTTCTTCCTTCTAGTCCTCAGCAGCCGGGGCTGGGGCATGGTTTTGGGGCCATCTTGGGGAGTAGGCGGGAGTCGGGCTGGCAGATGGATCCCAAGCTGGGCACAGCACCTTTTCTCTTGCAGCTGATGTGCCTCCCCTGCCCTCTGGTTTCACCGTTAAACATCTTGTTCTTTCCTCACTTTCTCTGACTTCAGTCCTGGCTCAAGCTAAGCTCCTCAGGCCTTCCCCAGCCACTTACCATTCCCTCTCACCTGTCACAGGCCACAGAGGAGCCAGTGGTGCCTGTGGAGCCAATGGAGTCCATGCTGAGGCCCTTCAACCTGGTCATCCCCTTCACTGTGCAGAAAGGGGAGCTCACAGGTATGCCCTGAGGCCCTGAGGCATGAGGGCTCAGAGGGAGGACACCTTCTTCTAGGCCCAGCCCCTTATCTTAGAGATGATAACTGGGGCCCAGAGAGGGGAAGTGAGCTACCCAAGGTCACACAGCAAGTTGGGCAGAGCTGGAACTCAGATTCAAGCCTTCTGTCTCTCAGGTCAAGGTTCATCTTGCTGCTCCAGGTGCCTAACCTCTGGGGCAGAAGCAGAACCACACAGAAGCAGGGGCCTGGGGCAGCACAGGGGGTTGCAGTAGGAGAAACTGGGGTTCCCCACATAACTGTGTCTGCTCGGCAGGGGAGGTGCGGATGCCTTCCGGGAAAACCGCCCGGCCCAACATCACCGACAACAAGGACGGCACCATCACGGTGAGGTACGCGCCCACTGAGAAAGGCCTGCACCAGATGGGGATCAAGTATGATGGCAACCACATCCCTGGTGAGTCAGGGGTCGGGCTGGCTGAGCTGAGTGGAGCCCACAGCGACTTCATTCTTGCCTTCCTTCTTTCAACAAACATTTATTGAGCGCCTGCTGTGTGCAGACGCCATGCGAGGCCCTGGGGAGGCTGATAGACTTCCACTAGGCAGGCCCCTATGGCAGAGATGTTGGGTTCAGCTGGGAGGCTGCTGGAAGGTGCTGGGGGCCAAGGGGGGCTCAGGCAGCCCCAGTCTTCACTACTGACCCAGCCCCCTTTCTTTTCCCCCTGCAGGGAGCCCCTTGCAGTTCTATGTGGATGCCATCAACAGCCGCCATGTCAGTGCCTACGGGCCAGGCCTGAGCCATGGCATGGTCAACAAGCCAGCCACCTTCACCATTGTCACCAAGGATGCTGGGGAAGGTGAGGGAGCTGCAGGGAGGGGGCTGGGGTAGGGGGCCAGCCAGGTGCAGGGGTGAGGGCAGGACCTCTGATCTCAGCCCCACCTCCACCTACAGGAGGTCTGTCCCTTGCCGTGGAGGGCCCGTCCAAGGCAGAGATCACCTGCAAGGACAACAAGGATGGCACCTGCACCGTGTCCTACCTGCCCACAGCGCCTGGAGACTATAGCATCATCGTGCGCTTTGATGACAAGCACATCCCGGGGAGCCCCTTCACAGCCAAGATCACAGGTGGGTGGACATGTGGGCACATACAGCCTGCGACACACACCCCCAGCACACAACGGATGTGTAAGCTCAGCATGTTCAGGTCCCCCGGGGCATTAGGATAGGGGCTTCTTGAGATGGAAGGGATCAGTTTTGCATAAATATTCAGAACACTCTATTCTTTGTAGCAGGTGAGAAGCAGCCAGCCACCCCCCATGCTTTGAAACATATCATCTCATTTAGTCTTTGAAGTAACTCCTGCAAAGTTAGGGTATTGATACTCTCTTTTGATAGATGAGAAAACCAGTAGGCCCAGAGCCACACAGCAAGTAAGCGGTCTGTGTTGTCTGGTCCAGTCTAGTGTTTTGTTTCCAAGAAACTATGTGACTCAGGATTAAAATACAAAAATTAGGGATTTAACCCATTTAGGACTGAGGCATCCACAGGGCAGTTGGGGTGCTGGGGCTTTCTGTAATCTGTGGCAGCTAACGTGTGAATGAAGACTGTGCTCTCCCAGGCCTTGGGCCTGTGAGTGGTCCCCAGTCTGTTGAGTCCAGCAGGGTCTGCCAGGAGGTTTCCTGAGCCCCATGAGGACAGGGCCTGCCTGGAGTCACAACTGCCTGACACCCCAACTCCCCCACCAGGCGATGACTCCATGAGGACGTCACAGCTAAACGTGGGCACCTCCACGGATGTGTCACTGAAGATCACCGAGAGTGACCTGAGCCTGCTGACCGCCAGTATCCGTGCCCCCTCGGGCAACGAGGAGCCCTGCCTGCTAAAGCGCCTGCCCAACCGGCACATCGGTGAGTGTGGGGCCTCAGGAGGATGAAGGCCTGAGAGGAGCCGAAGGGACACTCTGCCAGGCCCAGGGCTCCGTGACTGACCCCACCCCCCTCCACAGGCATCTCCTTCACCCCCAAGGAAGTTGGGGAGCATGTGGTGAGCGTGCGCAAGAGTGGCAAGCACGTCACCAACAGCCCCTTCAAGATCCTGGTGGGGCCATCTGAGATCGGGGACGCTAGCAAGGTGCGGGTCTGGGGCAAGGGCCTATCCGAGGGACAGACCTTCCAGGTGGCAGAGTTCATCGTGGACACTCGTAATGCAGGTGCTTCTTGCCCCAGAGACCCCTCATTTTCACTGGTGCCTCCAACGAGGACTTGTCCTTTCCTGCCTGGTGCCCCCTTGGCCATACCCTCTGCCCTGAATCCCCTGGCCCAGCCTCTGTTGGGACTCATATTCTGGGGCTCATTTGGGGGCAAGTGAATGTCCCTGTGTCA
Source organism: Ceratotherium simum simum (assembly GCF_057802395.1). Classification (NCBI taxonomy): domain Eukaryota; kingdom Metazoa; phylum Chordata; class Mammalia; order Perissodactyla; family Rhinocerotidae; genus Ceratotherium; species Ceratotherium simum. The sequence continues at coordinate 85,237,938 of NC_141900.1, forward strand.
GTTCTCTCACTTTAAAGTTGAGCTATCCTGAGTTTTTGTCTCTCCCTCGCTCACTGGAACCCAAGAGGCCTACGTTAGGGAATTTTCCAGACTACCTATCCCTCACCCTCTGGTCAGTGCTTGGCTCACCCCGCTCTCCTCCTAACCACTAATGAGCCATCTTTCGTTAGTGGTTACCATACACCTTGGGTTCCCATTCTGGACGGAGCCACAGTTTGGGGAGGGGAGAGCAGAGATGCAGTGGGTCGTAGGGACTCAGGGAAATGTGTCCCTTGTTTCCTGCCAGGTTATGGGGGCCTGGGGTTGAGTATTGAAGGCCCTAGCAAGGTGGACATCAACTGTGAGGACATGGAGGATGGCACATGCAAAGTCACCTACTGCCCCACTGAACCTGGCACCTACATCATCAACATCAAGTTTGCTGACAAGCACGTGCCAGGTGAGGTTCTGGGCTGTGGCTGGGCGGGGAGAGGTCGAGAGGCTGGAGGCGGGTAGTCTGAGGTGCCTGACTCGCCCTTTCCCTACAGGAAGCCCCTTCACTGTGAAGGTTACTGGCGAGGGCCGCATGAAGGAAAGCATCACCCGGCGCAGGCAGGCACCTTCCATCGCCACCATCGGCAGCACCTGTGATCTCAACCTCAAGATCCCAGGTGTGAGCCAGGAAGAGCCTGGGCAGGGTGGTGGGGGGGCCTGTGGAGGGCCTGCCCTGAGGGGTCTCTCTCCTGCTTACTCATTTGTCACCTCCCTCCTCTCCCCGGCTCTGTGTGTCCCACAGGGAACTGGTTCCAGATGGTGTCTGCCCAGGAGCGCCTGACACGCACCTTCACACGCAGCAGCCACACATACACTCGCACGGAGCGCACGGAGATCAGCAAGACGCGGGGCGGGGAGACCAAGCGCGAGGTGCGGGTGGAGGAGTCCACCCAGGTTGGCGGAGACCCCTTCCCCGCTGTCTTCGGGGACTTCCTGGGCCGCGAACGCCTGGGCTCCTTTGGCAGCATCACTCGGCAGGAGGGTGAGCAGGGCTGGGCTAGGGCCAGGGACCTCACAGGGAGGCTGGGTCTTCAGTCCCTTGGGACAGGATGGGGAGGGTGTGGTCAGCCAGCCAGGGCTGGTCTGAGTGGAGAAGGGGGTTTTACTGAGGAGGGAGGGAAGGTCCAGGGCTGGGAGCAGCCCCAGTGTCACCCTGACAGTCCCCACCCCCTGCAGGTGAGGCCAGCTCTCAGGACATGACCGCACAGGTGACCAGCCCATCAGGCAAGACAGAAGCCGCAGAGATCGTCGAGGGCGAGGACAGTGCATACAGCGTGCGCTTTGTGCCCCAGGAGATGGGGCCACATACGGTCACTGTCAAGTACCGTGGCCAGCATGTGCCCGGCAGCCCCTTTCAGTTCACCGTGGGGCCACTGGGTGAAGGTGGTGCCCACAAGGTGCGGGCCGGAGGCACAGGGCTGGAACGAGGTGTGGCTGGCGTGCCAGGTGAGAGGCAGGTAGCCAGGAGGGGGGATGGGGGCAGGGCAGCCAGCAGGATGGGCAATGGTCCTAAAAAGCCACTGCTGCCCCACTTCTCTGTCTCCAGCTGAGTTCAGCATCTGGACCCGAGAAGCAGGTGCCGGGGGCCTGTCTATTGCCGTGGAGGGTCCCAGCAAGGCGGAGATTGCATTTGAAGACCGCAAAGATGGCTCCTGCGGGGTCTCCTATGTTGTCCAGGAACCAGGTGGGTGTCTACGATGGGGATGAGGGCTGGGCCTGCCTGACCTTCCAGACTGGGTTTCTGCTCACTGACCGGGCAGGAGATGGTTGGGGCTACAGAACTGACTCTTCACCCAGGCCTCTGCTCTTTCTCCTCTGCCATTTCTCCTCTGGTTCCTCTGCCATCAGGCTCCTCTGCCCCATCTCCCTCCACCCCACGCCACTGGGAATGCGTGTCTGTCTCCAGAGCTGAGCCCTGAGCCAAGGAGCCTGTCCTGGGATGAGGCTGGGGTGGGGGTGGTTCCTCCCCTACCATCCCCCATCCTGGGGCCTGTGCTAACTGGCTTCCCCTCCCCAGGTGACTATGAGGTCTCTATCAAGTTCAACGATGAGCACATCCCAGACAGCCCCTTTGTGGTACCCGTGGCCTCCCTCTCAGATGACGCTCGCCGCCTCACTGTTACCAGCCTCCAGGTGTGTGCTGGGGAGTGGGGCCCCTCTGCCACTCTGAGAGACGGGCAGGAGTCGAGGATGGCAGGCCCATGTGGCCAGGGGCTTAGCAGTGACTTTGTGAGGGCCAGTCACATGTCTCCTCTCTCCCACCATCTGTACAGCAGGGGGCTCCTTGCTTCCTTTTAGCTGCCCCTCAGGGTAGTCTTATCAGCCTCAGGAGCTCCTGTGCCTCTCTCTCTCCCACCCCACTCGAGAACTGGGCTCCATGCCCCATCCCCGGGCTCATCTTCACCTCCCCCAGAGCTTCCCCATTGGCCCCCCTCCTCCACAGAGTATCCCCAGGCCAGTCAGGGCCACACTCCTCTTTCCTCATCCAAGCTACCGAGCAGCAGTCCCCACAGTACATGTTAGCACTGGCTCCTCTGCCATCAGGCTCACTTTACGGGGTCTGGGTCTTACCTCCTCAGCCGGGACAGGGCACATTATCTCTCAATCCCACTGTGCCCAGCACAGCCAGGAGGCCCCACCTCCCAGCAGATGGATGCCAGGGACACAGACCCGGCCCCCGCCTCCCTCCACAACCTTGTTGAGAGCCTCCTAGAGCTGGGCTGGGCAGCAGGGGCCACGTTGGAGATGGGAGGTGGGAGCCTCCGGGCTGGGCGTACAGTGGGAGCAGTGTCGAGCTGCAGAAGAGCGCTCCAGACCCTCCCAGGAGTCTGAGCACCCTCCATGGTCTCCACAGGAGACGGGGCTCAAGGTGAACCAGCCAGCGTCCTTTGCAGTACAGTTGAATGGTGCGCGGGGCGTGATCGATGCGAGGGTACACACGCCCTCGGGGGCGGTGGAAGAGTGCTATGTCTCCGAGCTGGACAGTGGTGAGCTGGCCCTGCCCTTGCCCGCCCTGCCCACCCCTGCTCGCCCCAGCCACACTTCTGGGAAGTGGAGGGGAAGACAAAGGCTCACCCACCAACCCTCTGCCCCACAGACAAGCACACCATCCGCTTCATCCCCCACGAGAATGGCGTCCACTCCATCGATGTCAAGTTCAATGGTGCCCACATCCCTGGCAGTCCCTTCAAGATCCGTGTTGGGGAGCAGAGCCAGGCTGGGGACCCAGGCTTGGTGTCAGCCTATGGTCCCGGGCTTGAGGGAGGCACCACAGGTGAGTGCCGGGGCTGGGGAGGGGTGGACAGTGGGGTGCTCAGCCTCCAGTCCTGTATTGCTCTGCCCCAGAGGCAGGGGCAGTGCTCATGAGCCCTGAGTCCTCTCAGAGGCCTGCTCTGGGGAGCCTGGGGCCTGGCCCATCCCAGCTTTAGGCCCCAAGCCCTTCCTGCCTACAGCCTTGCTACCTCTGGCCCCCAGGTGTGTCATCAGAGTTCATCGTCAACACCCTGAATGCTGGCTCGGGGGCCTTGTCTGTGACCATTGATGGCCCCTCCAAGGTGCAGCTGGACTGTCGGGAATGTCCTGAGGGCCACGTGGTCACTTACACACCCATGGCCCCTGGCAACTACCTCATTGCCATCAAGTATGGGGGCCCGCAGCACATCGTGGGCAGCCCCTTCAAGGCCAAAGTCACAGGTGAGTCCCCCAAGTGGGGGAAGGTCCCTCCAGCCCAGCCTGCAGCCCAGTCCATCCTGGATGGCTCCAGTGGCCATTCACATTCAGGCCACAGGCTGCCCCAAACATCATGGGCAAGTTATCAAGAATAAGGTGGGCCTGGCTTTACCCAGCACACCGTTCTGTGGAGTCGTGTAGAATCATTTTTAAAAACCAAATCCTGGGGCCGGCCTGGTGGCGCAGCGGTTAAGTGCGTGTGCTCCGCTTCAGCAGCCTGCGGGTTCACAGGTTCAGATCCTGGGCACGCACCGACACACCACTTGTCAAGTCAGGCTGTGGTGGCGTCCCATATAAAGTAGAGGAAGATGGGCACAGATGTTAGCCCAGGGCCAATCTTCCTCGGCAAAAAGAGGAGGATTGGCATCAGATATGTTAGCTCAGGGCTGATCTTCCTCACAAAAAATAAAAAAATAAAAACCAAATCCTTCCTCTTTATTGCTGTCCATCATTTGATTAATCTTTTGCCTGTGGTGGCTCCCCAAGCTTTAGCTTAACTTTCGGCCCTCCCAGCTCCCCACATTTCTGGCTTCCAACAGGACAGAGCTCAGTAAATATTTAGCAAGCTGTCCTTTTGGAAGCTGCATGAAGGATTAGTTGGATACATGTTCCTTTTTAAAGATTTTATTTATTTATTTTTTCCCCCCAAAGCCCCAGTAGATAGTTGTGTGTCGTAGCTGCACATCCTTCTAGTTGCTGTATGTGGGACGCGGCCTCAGCATGGCCGGAGAAGCAGCGCGTCGGTGTGAGCCCGGGATCCGAACCCGGGTCGCCAGCAGTGGAGCGCGCTCACTTAACCACCAAGCCACGGGGCCGGCCCATGTTCCTTTTTAAAGTAGGACTCTTATCCTGTGACTTGAGTCCCAAACAAAGCCAAGAGGGGCGAGGGATGGAGCCATCGGAGGCCCAGACTTCGGGATAAGCCTGCCCTGGAGCCGGGAGCCCGAGCTTGTTTGGAATGGGGTGCCTCTCCTAGAATGCCACAGCTGAGGAAGGGAGTGTGGCCCGGGACCCTGAGTCCCACGGGACTGTCAATGCCGGCCAAGGGCCTGCTGCCTCAAGAAGGGCAGGCCTCTGACCCAGCTCGTGGCCACCCCTCTCTGCCCCTCAGGTCCCCGGCTATCTGGAGGCCACAGCCTTCATGAAACATCCACAGTTCTGGTGGAGACTGTCACCAAGTCATCCTCAAGCCGCGGCTCCAGCTACAGCTCCATCCCCAAGTTCTCCTCGGATGCCAGCAAGGTGGTGACACGGGGCCCCGGGCTATCCCAGGCCTTTGTGGGCCAGAAGAACTCCTTCACCGTGGACTGCAGCAAAGCAGGCATGCTGAGGGGGCGGAGGGAGGGTCTGCCAGGGTGAGCAAGTGTGCAGGAACGTGGGGGTGGGGCAGGGGCTGGCAGGGGCCCAGGGCCCCTGGTGTGAGCCCGTCTCTCGCTGTCTCCCTCTCTAGGCACTAACATGATGATGGTGGGTGTGCACGGGCCCAAGACCCCCTGTGAGGAGGTGTACGTGAAGCACATGGGGAACCGGGTGTACAACGTCACCTACACCGTCAAGGAGAAAGGAGACTACATCCTCATCGTCAAGTGGGGTGACGAGAGTGTCCCTGGAAGCCCCTTCAAAGTCAACGTGCCCTGAATCCCAAAGTGCCTCCCCCAGCCTTGGCCCCCACCTCTGGCCGAACACACACTCACACACACACACACACACACGTGCCACACCCAAATGCACACTCGCAGAATCAGTTACCACAAACGCCTGCCTTGGTGTGTGACATGAATGGCACAGCCTCTCCACCCTGCTGTGCCCCCAGGGGTTGGAGGGCCTTGTCTGTCTCAGGGCAGTGTCCCTCCCCTCAAATGTGACATGAGGGCAGACTGGGGGTTGGGGGGGCCAGGGAAGCCCTGAGTTTTCTGATGGGCCTGAGGTCAGTGGGGGAGCACATGTTTGGGGGTGTCTGCATGTGTGAGAGAGATTACCCTCAAACCGCACTGCCGGCCGTACTCCTTGCCGCTGAGGACTGTGTCTGGCCCCTCTGGTGGCCACAACCACCAGAGTGTTAAGGACTTGGAAAAGCAAGCACAATCAGAGAAGAAAACAGACCCAGAACCAGCAGCAGCACTGGCACGTGGCCCAGCGGGGGGTGATTTATCCTCCGCCCCAGCCAGGCTTCCTGGGGGACTGATTTCTCTTTTTTTATGGTTGCACAGCTCTGCCCCACAGGGGGCCTTTTGTACACACTGCGAGGCCCAGCTTTCTGGGGGGACTTTTGCACATGTCATGCGGCTCAGCTGGGAGCCACTTAGGTGGAAAACTCCAAATAAAGTGCAGCCTGTCGCAGAGGCTTGGCTGTTCCTTGTGTGTGTGCTCTCCATGGCTGGTGACCTTCTGGCCCACTGACACTAAATCAGGGAGGCACAGGCCGCTGGCTGAGCCCTGGAGGACTGACCCAGGCCAAGGCGAAGGGCCTGGGGCAGAGGGCCACACCTCTGGGCCACCTATTTGGTGAGGTCTGGGATGTTGGTGGAATGCTTGAAAGAACCAGGGGTGGCAGTGGGGCATGTTAAGGGACGTGGGGCTCAGGGATATGGGATCCATCCTCAGATTCCTGAAGATCTAGTGAGAGAGGGAGGTGGACACTATGTTTTAGAAGACTGCCCTAGGACTACTGGGAGGCCATCTTCAGTTCAGCTTGATCTCAAAGATGTTCTCCAAATTAGGACCTTAAAACAGTGAGTGCTGACTCACAGGAATGTTCCTCACCCAGCAGGCAGGCGGAACCACACGCAAACCCAGGAACCTACACTCCAGCCAGGTCCTGGGTCAAATCTGGGCCTGCTCCCTCCACACTTCCAGCCCTGACCTTGCTCAAGGCCTCCCTCCTGAATTCCTGCACCAGTCTCTTCACTTAGCCTCCCTGGCCCACCAGCCTCTTCACTACTAGCCTCCCTCCAGCCCCATCAGCTCCCTCCAACCCGCCCCCCACGCCGCAGCCAGAAGGGAACACATTAAAGGGATTACGCCCCTCTCTAGTTTAGGACCCTTCTGTGGCTCACTCCTGCTCCAGGCTAAAGTTTACTCCTCCTAACAAGGCCAACAAGGCCTCCAGGTTCAGACACCAGCCTCCCCACCGTTCATCCAAAAAGCCCTCACATTGGGCAGTGTGCCCACTCCTCATCGCACCTCCACCTCTGACTCCTCTTCACAGCCTCTAGTTTCCTGGGCACCCATGCTGGTGTCCGGGCCTCTGCACAGGCACACTCCTGCCTCTCCACCCTCATCTTCCTGGCCAACAGGAAGCTTTCCTGGACCCCTCCCTGCCCTTCCGGATCAGCCCCCCAGCTCCCATATGGCCCTGGGGCACATCTTTGGCTGCGTTTACCACCCTGATCTGTGACCATGTATCTGTGGGTTGGCCTCCCCCACCAGATTGAGCTCCCTGACCCTGGGAGGTCTGATACAGACAAGGGTGACCAATGAATAAATGAATGAGCAACTGAGTAGCCAGAGCAGGGCAAAGAAGTATTTCACTCGATCCCCCAACTCTAGTCCTGTCCCCGGATATTTCAGCACATGGTGGTGGGTTGGCTCCGAATCCCCGTCCTCCTCCCCTCTTCACTCAGCAGCCTATCTGCCTCACTCCTCTTTAAGTTTCATCTTTCCCTTCTCCCTCCTCGCTCTGAATCCTGCCCCCTCAAGACCCCTCCAGGGCCTCTCTTTCTGTACGTCTGCCGCCATCCCCGTGATATTTTTCACCCTCCCCTCAGTGCTGCAGGGAACTCTTTGAGAACAGAAATAATATTTTATCAATCTTGTGTCCTCAGCCTCTACTGGTGGCCACATTTGATAAACACTGGCTGAATGAAGGAGCGAGTGATGAAGGTGGTGCTGTCCCAGCTTCTTGCTTCACCTGACAAACCCACTGAAGGCGGGATGCATTCTCTTCAGTACCAACCACTCATGGCCACTGCGGGCCAGTTCCATACCAGGCACCCTTCCTCACTCCCTGCCCTCCCTCCCAGCTTGCCCCCACACGTGAGCATTTTCCTGGATGGTTTGCTGGCCTCCCCCCTCAGCTTCAGCCGCCCTCCACCTGTGTGTTGATGTGTTTACAGATGTCCAGCCAGCTGCTCTCCCCCAACTACAGTATGGTCCTGGGTGCAGAGCACTTATGGGCTCTATTTGACTTAATCCTACAACCCCATTGAGGAGAGGTTACTATTAGCTGAAGAAAACAAGGCCCTGCGAATTTTGGTGATGAGTCCAAAATCATACCTCTAAGTAGCAGGGCAGAGATTCAAACCAGGTGTGCCCCAATCTCAGGCCTATCATACAAATAACCACCAGACCAGACCGTCTGGACATCTCAAGCACTCTAAACTCGCAAATCACACACCAGACGCCAGGGTGCCTGTTTGTTAAAAGTGAGGAAGAAAAAGTGGACCTTTCCCCTTCGACGTGTTTGTCTCACACAGCACACCCTCAGGAGTGCTACTCCTATCCACCTAGCTGCACAGGCCAGAAACCTGAAAGGCACCTGGGTCTCTCACTCCCCAAACACATCCAATCCAAAAACCAATTTTGTCCATTCCGTCTCTAAATATCTCTTGACTCCATCTACTTCTCCACATTCCTCATTATCAGTACCTGAGTTCTGGCCACCACCATCTCTAATCACAAAGGTTTCTCCCCCTCCTCCTCCTTTGGTCTTGCCTCTGTACAAAGTGCCCATCTCAGTGCTCTCTCTAAAACATAAATCCGAAGATATCATTCTCTTGCTTAAATTCCTTCAGTGGCTTAGGATAACTTTGTCCGCAGGATAACTTCCTCAGATTCTTTAACTTTTCTTGAAGGCAATTACACTCTCTAGTCACCAAGACCTTTTGCACACACTTTTCCTCTTGCCTAGAACACTCTCCTCTCCTCTTTTCTAGCCCCTTCATCCTGCTGACAACCTTCTTTGAGCGCTCTTTCGCCCCCTGGGTTAGTTACTCCTGATGTGCGCTTCCGCCTACTGCTCACATTTTATCAGTTAACACACCGCTTTGTAATTGCCTGTTCACTTGACTCTCTACCTCACTAGACAGTATGATCATTAAGTTGTTCGTCCTTTTATTAACTGACCAAATATGTATTAATTGTTAACTATGTGCCATAGTTACATACATACATACAAGATATAGACCTTGCCCTCAAGAACAGGAAGTATCTTTTCTTCTTTCGGGACTCGGCATCTCACAGCAGTAGACTCAAACTGTTTGTTGAACGAGCGATCGAACGTGCCCGGACGAGCCGGCGGGGCCGGGCGGACTTCTGGGAATCGTAGTCCCCGAGTTCGGACCTCTCTGTATGGCGCAGGCGTATTCAGATCCAGGCGGTTTTGCTATTAATGCGCATGTCCCGGGGGGAGGGGAGAGTGGTGGAACTGCGCATGTCTAAAGGGTGGGGGTGAGGCTGAAAAGGCGGTGCACTGCGGAGGCGGGGCTTCGGTGGCTTCAGGTGGTCTGGGCAGCTCTGTGCCTGGCTGTGAGGATGGCGGGGAGGGGGAAGCTCATTGCGGTGATCGGAGACGAGGACACGGTGACTGGCTTCCTGCTGGGCGGCATAGGGGAGCTTAACAAGAACCGCCAGCCTAATTTCCTGGTGGTGGAGAAAGATACAACCATCAATGAGATCGAAGACACTTTCCGGTACGGTGGCCCACGAGGTCCGAACGAGACCCTCTCCTGTGTGTGCGCGGGGAGAAGGTGGGGGCGGCGCGGGGACCAGGCGGGCGGGGTCAGCGCTGGGCTTCCAGAGCCCGGCCGAGGGTCAGATCCCGACCTCGAGGGTCAGGGAAGTCCGTCCGCCCGCTCTTCTGGAGCGGAGGCCTCCGCGTCCCAAGTTCCCTTTTTGGGGCTTGGTGGGGCCGGGGCTGCGTCGGGTCCACGAGCTTCCCCTCACATGACCGTGTGTCAGGAAAGAAGGGGAAAAGAACTCGTGACAGGCGCCGCCCCCCGCCGCGGTAGCTGGGCGTCCAGAGCGTCCGGCCTCCGGAGGGGGCCAGTCTCAGCGCCTCCTCAGGGGTTCCTCCAGTTCACCTGTAGAGCAGGCTCCCGGCATTGGCCTTGGAATCACTCGACTCTTTTGCTAATTGATCCTTAAAGGAACCACACACTCAGTGAACACCTAGGCGGTGGTCTCGGGCTTTCTTGTATTTGTAACTTCCTAAGGCTCACAATCACCCGTAAGGTGCGGGTTATTATTCCCACTTACAGGTGAGAAAACTAAAGCTCAGATAGGTTAAGGCACATACCAAAGTCACACCATTTGGAAGAGGCAGAGTGGAGATTTGAACCCAGTGCTAACCTTTCCTGCCTCTCTTAAGCCAGGTCCACACTCTGCTTGTGCAGCTCTCCTCAGTCTGCCTTGGAATTTCCCATTGTATTGAGCACAGTGGGTAGAGTATAAGGACTCTGTCCTACCTTCTGCTAAGACCTGGCACTTGAAGTCCTCATTTTCTGCCCTGGGTCAAGAGTGATAGCGTCAAGGTGTGGGTGCAGGCATGTTCCTTAATCCAGGACGTGTTCTGGTGACTAGAATTGAGGATGCCAGCCTCCTCTTTCCCTCACCCCTTCTCTAGGGCCTCTGTTGCCAAGTCTCAGGAACAAACCACTCTGATCTGTTTCCCCCTAAACAGTCGGGACCTGAGCTGCCAGCTGAGACTGGTTCCTGCTGCCTGGGGTATGATAGGCCCTGACCTGGGAGGCTGATCTCTAAGCAGTTTAGTAAAATGACCCAAGTTGTCATGGGAGAAGGACAAATTTTACTCCAAGAACTTTCCATGTCTCCAACCAAAGGAGACCTCAGAGATCAAGTCTAACCTCCCCCAATGCCTGGCACAGAGTGGGTGCTCAGTAAATAGTTTTTAATGAGTAAATAAATTAATGAATGGGTGGGTGATCACAAGAAAGGAAGATCCGGTGCCAAATTCTCTTTGTACAGAAAGTGTGATTCCTTTGTTACTGATTTTCCTCTTTTGCTGTGTTCTTGGCTCGTGCCAAGCTTCCCCTCTGCACATCAGCAGCAGCATAGACCTTGAGGCCTGTAGTGGTCTCATCAACCCCCTTTTTAAAAAAAAATCTAATTTGCTTTCCTTTGAAAAGTTAATGTGTTCCCTGTGGTTTGCAAATTAATCTTTAAAAGGTATACACATTGAGAAGTCTTACTCCCACCTTTGTCCTCTTCTACCTCATTACCTCCTCCTTCACTCCTATAGATAACCACTTTGTTTTTTCCTTTCTGGTTTTTTGTTTTTTAATCAGTTGTGTTTTTTTTTTTGCTGAGAAAGATTCACCCTGAGCTAACATCTGTTGCCAATCCTCCTCTTTTTTTTGCTTGAGAAAGATTAGCCCTGAGCCAAGATCTGCACCAGTCTTCCTCTATTTTATACGTGGGTCACCGCTGCAGCATGGCTTACCAGTGGTGTAGGTCCGTGCCCCGGATTTGAACCCATGAACCCGGGCCGCTGAAGCCAAGTGTGCTGAACTTAACCACTACACCACAGGGCCCGCTCCTGTCTGCTTTTTCTTTATGCAAATATAAAGGGACAGACATATATATTCTCATCCTCTCCCTTTCTTACACAAAGGCAACATATGGAATACACTGGCATGCACCCTAACCTTCATTACCAGTTCACTTGGGAGCCTTCCAAGCAGGGGAGGTAGAAGCCAACCCTGACAGCCGTGGCCCTTAGCTTTTGAATGAAACTGATTATGGATAGAATGGAGAAAGTCTAGTGTAGTAACCTTTTCCCTTGTCCTCTGCGCTCTCTGGGTCAAGCCCATTCCCCTCTGCAGCCCAGCCCACCAACTCAGTGTAGGCTGCCTTGGACTCCCTTCTCTTCTCTCCCAACAGGCAGTTTCTAAACCGGGATGACATTGGCATCATCCTTATCAACCAGTACATCGCAGAGATGGTGCGGCACGCACTCGATGCCCACCAGCGCTCCATTCCAGCTGTTCTGGAGATCCCGTCCAAGGAGCACCCCTATGATGCCGCCAAGGACTCCATCCTGCGCAGGGCCAAGGGCATGTTCACCGCCGAAGACCTGCGTTAGGGGACTCCCCACAGCCCTGCAGCCCCTCCCTCAATTTCAGGCCTTTCCCCAGGCTTGCCATCAGCCCTTCTCTAAGTTTTGAGCCTCTGATTTCCAATTCCCTGCCCCTTTCTACTCCATTGAGAGTCTAGGTGATGTGTTTCTAGGTTGCTGGGGCTCCGCCATTAAAATCAAGGCTGGTTAGGTAACAGGATGCCTGAGTGTCCTCTCTCTCCACTCCCTCTTCCCTTGTGCTATTATACAGTGTCACTGTTGATGTTAAATTAAAGTCACGTTCTTGCTTCTCTCCAAACTGAGGCTGGGTACTAGAACGGACACTTGTGGGATGAGGCTTTTGGGGCGATTAGATTGGCAGGGTTGAAAAGGTTCGGCCAAAGACCCAGGCATAGATGAGTTGGATCAGGAAGATTGTGCCAGAAGGCCATAACTTTGGTCTTGTGAATCAAAGAAGAACAGCTCTGGCGGGGAGGAATGGGAGGAGGCTTGTGCCCAGGCCCTGGCTCTCCCACTTCAGTCTGTATTGGGCTGAGAGGGGACCTCGCCCCAAGGGATGGAAGCAGAAAGCACAGGAAAGCTGGAAGTCTGTGATACTAGACCAGGCCTGGATCCTGCAAGAGGTTTGGGGATCAAGGCTCTTAGCCAGCGGGCCCTGGCCTGAGGCTGCCTCAGGAAGTGAGGCATGTGAGGTCTGCTGAGGGCATGGCAAGTAGAACCCTGGCCCTGTGTGAGGTGAGGCTTGGTTGCCGGGTGACTGTCCCTGGGCAGCTCCCTGCTGTCAGCAGGACTCTGCTTGCTGTGCTCACCCCTCAGCTGCAGCCACCCTGGTACTGCTCCTTCCCTTGCCACCATGTCACGTCAACTCAACATGGATACGCTGCGGCAGAACTTCTGGAAGGAGGAATACCTGAGGGAGAAGATGTTGCGCTGTGAATGGCACCGCAAGTACGGGTCGATGGTGAAGGCCAAGCAGAAGGCTAAGGCTGCAGCTCGCCTGCCCCTCAAACTGCCCACCCTACACCCTAAAGCCCCACTCTCACCCCCACCTGCCCCCAAAGCAGTCCCTTCCAGGGCCACCAGCCCTGCCCAGGAGGCTCCTATTCAGTCAGAAACGTACCCGGTGCTGCCTGCCACCCGAGCCCTGCTGTATGAAGGCATCTCCCACGACTTCCAGGGGCGCTACCGATACCTCAACACCCGAAAACTGGACATGCCCGAGAGGCGCTACCTCTTCCCCATCACCACCAACTTCACATACGGCTGGCAGCTGGGTGAGCCCCAACCTCCCGGAAATGATTCACCTCACGGACAGAGCACCTGCCACAAGTCAGGCAGTACTTGGCACTAGGCACATAAGACACCTAGTGGAGGGTCCGGGCCATAGACATAAGAGCAAAGAAATGTCTGAGAGGGACAAGTTCCGAGATGAGACTAGGAAGTGATGAGGGGGGAAGGGGGCGTGTGCTGCTTTAAGCTGGTTTGTCAGGAAAGGCTTCTGGGGACCTAAAGGCTGAGAGCTAAATGATGAGGAGGAGTTCAGATTTTAAGTGCGAGAGGAAGCCAGTGGAGGGTTTTAAGCAGGTGAGTGACACTGATGTACTTTTTTTAAAAAATCAACCCTGACTATTCTGTGGGTAACGGCTTTTTCAGGGGAAAGAGTAGACTCTGGCAGGTGAGTGAGGCATCTATTTGAGTTATCCTCAAGAGATGACAGTGGCTTGGGTTAGGGTGATTAGCAGTAGAGCTGAAATAGATTCAGGATATGTTTTGGAGGAAGAATCAGAACTTACTGATGGATTGAATGAGAGACGGGGAAAAGAATGCAATGGTGACGCTCAGGTGTTTGGCTGAAGTGGCTTGACAGGGAAGACTGGGAGAGGAGCTGGGCTGGAGGCTTGTGCTGGGGGTGTCAGTGAGGCGGCTGTGTTTGGAAATCTGGCCCTCTCGAGCAAGCTCAGAGCTGAAGATGCAAATTTGGGGTCATCAGAATATAGATGGTCTTTAAAGCCTTGAGACTGGGCAAGCTCACCTAGGGAGTTGAGAAGCTGGAATCTGACAGGAGGAGAGGCAGGGGCCACAGAGAGGGTTAGGGAGATGGTGTTGGCAGGAAGGCTGTCCATTTGGACTGAGGGTGCTTTTTCTGTGAGGCTGAGTCAAAGTCATCAGCTAGGAGGGAGAGGAGCAGGGACAGTGGCATGGTTTGAGAGGAAGAGTTGTGGTGTGGGAAAAGGACAATGCCAGGCAGTATTATGGGATGGCTGGGTGATGCTGAGTTTCCGATGCTGAGTGTCCCTTTGCTGTCTGTGGTCATGACTTTCAAGTGAGACTACTCAGTCACGTGTCTTGGAGTGCCTGTGCAGAAAAGGTAGATGGTTGGGGATAAACAGAGTTGAGATTTTGCCTAAAAAGTACCCCCACTTTCCCCAGGGCCCTAAAGGGGGAGTAAAGGGAGCAATTTCCCAACAAAAGCAGAAAGCAAGCCCCAGAAGGGGAGCAGGAAGTAGAAGGAAACCCCATTTCTCCCAGAGAAGTCTAGCTCTGTTCCTGTGACAGGCAGGCTGGGTGTCCTGCCACCTCCCTCCATGAAGGATCCTGAGGCCAGGGGTAATGATGGCACACAGCTGACCCACATTCTGCCATCACTACTGACCCAGGCATCCAGCCAGCTCCCTGTTTTCCCATAGCCCCACTCCTCAGAAGCACTTTTTATTTCTTTGCACAAAGTGGATACAACATGGTCAGATTTCTAGGGCTCTGCAGGCAGGGATCCCTTTCCCAGGAACCCATTCCTGGCCTCTGACATCTCTTCTCAGGGCCCCCAGCGAAGCAAAAACTGGTCTCCTGCAAGATGTGCCGCATTGAATCCTTCTTCCGCAAGAACGGGGCCTTCGCACTGCTTGACCCCCGGGACCTGGCCCTCTGACCTTGGCCGGGCAGTAGGCTTAGGGGAGAGAAGAAGAAATACCAAGCCGCCTGGTGGGGCGAAGCTGCTGTGTGTGTCTGTGTCTCTGGCTCTCCCAGGCCCTGAGGCTGCCTTCTGGGCCTTTCTGAAACCACCTCCCACTGCAGTTGCTGACCTGCAGGTTTCCTTTTGCTTTTTCCTTAACCGCAGTGTCTTTAATCTTCCCCTTGAAGGTTCAGCAATGGCCACAGGGGGCGGGGAAGCGTGAGCACTACTCTCCTGGTGCAGGCTCCTCAGCGCCAGGGGGCCACAGTAGCTGCTGGAAGTTCTGGGTGTTCCTGGGGATAGAGTAGCCTGTCATCCCAGATGCCAAAGAAAGGGACCACCACTGCCCCACAAGACTCCCCGCCCACCCCCTCACCTGGCCCCGAGGGCCCGCAGCCCCCCGGTCCTCTCCCGGTGCACCTGTTCCAGTTGCTCCCGCAGGGCGCGCCGCTGCCCCGCCGCGTCCTCCTGGGGCGGTGCCGAGCGCTGAGCACCCTCGCTCTCAGCCCACCGCTCGACGGAGCCCGCAGGGGGCGGCACCCGGGCAGACCTCCCCTCCCGCGCTCGGTAGGTGTCCTACCGTAGCAGGTGCGCGGGCCACGCACTTCAAAGGGACCCAGGTCGCGCCCAGCTCCGACCCGCCCCACGCCCGAGCAAGATGGTCGTGGCCCCACCGCCTTCTCCTGGGGGTCTTGCCTGCGGCGGGAGCTGAGCCGGGCAGGGTGGGGGCCCCAGGGGGTGAACCCGGCAGTGGCGGTTCCTGGCGATGCGGAGGCGTTCCAGGACCTGAGGGAGGCGGCGGTTAGCGGCCAGCTGTCGCCCGCCCCTCGGTGCCCCGTCTTCCAGCGGGCCGGCCCGGCCCGGCCGGGGTACGCACCCGGAGCCGCTGCTGCTCGCGGTCCTGCCGCCGCCGGCACCGGGCCTCCCGGTGCAGCTCCAGCAGCCGCTGCAGAGCCGTCTCCTGCTGCGCCGCGCTCACGCTCGCCGACGCCTCCCTGCCCGGGGGCCCGAGCCAAGCGGCCTTCGAGGCCTTGGGGGCCTCAGCGCCGTCCCTCTGCCCCCGAGGGGCGCCCAAGAGCCTCTCGGGGCCGCCCGCCGGCAGCCCCCTCGCCTCGCCCACCTGCTGCGCCGCGGGGACGGGGCCCTCTCCCGGGTCCTGCAGCCCGTGCGGATCGCGCACCAGCCCCGGGAGAGCTGCGGGGCGCTCCTGCTGCTCAGAGCCCCCGGGGCTTAGGGCCGCTAACATCACGGCTCCTGGGCCTGGGCGCAGCGGCCGGGCCGGGGGCCTCGGGGGCGGAAAGGGAGCCCGCGCCCCTCCCGGGTGGCCCTCTGCTCTCCTACGGCCGGTGCTGACTCTCGTCTCCGGCTGTCGGCCTTACCCGGCATCAGCTGTGCGCTCCTTCCCCAGGGGCCTGGGCTCTGCCTTTCCCCAGGCTTTGGCATCTGTTCTTCCAGGGACCTGCAGAAGTCCCCCGGAATTCCCAGGGAGTCGCCTTCCTCCCGGGACTGTGTAGGCGCCTCTCTCTGTGCTCCCTCCCAGCCTTGTGAGATGAGGCCTCCGCCTTCGGAAGACTGAAGGATCTTCACTTCCCGGCCCTGAGGAGTCTCCTTACTCGGCTCCAGCAGGGCCTCCTTTCTCTGGCACTTAGGGTGATTTCCTCTTTGACCTTGAGGAGCCTCTTTGTTCTCATCCTGGGGCGCCTCCCACCTCTGACCCTCAGAGACCTCCTCCCTCAGAGCCTGAGAAACCTCCCCACTCTGATCCTGGTGTGTCTTCTCACTGTGACTCTGAGGAACTTCTTTGTTCTTCCCCCAGGGGGCTTCCCCTCGCTGACTCTGAGGGGTCTCTTCTTTCTGCTCCTGGGGGTCCTCCTAGTCTCTGACTCTGAGGAATCTCAATCCTCAGCAGTTTCTGAAGTTCTGCTCTCTCCTGGCCCAGGCTCCAGCCCAGCCCCTGGGGGGAGGATCTTGGGGTTCTGGCAGGCCCTGGGAGGGCAGGCCTGAGGGCCCTGGGGCTCCCTGAGTGAGCTTTGTCTCCCTTAGGCTCCTGGATGGTGGTTGACAGGGCCTCTGGGTCATAGGCTTGCCTTGGCCCTTCTCTCCCCTCTGGGCCAGGTCCTGGGAAGGAAGATCACTTTGTCTCAGGCTTGTGAGGGAATCTGCATGTCAGGGCCACTGCCCCCAGGGGAGCCTGGAGACCCCAGTGTCTGCCTGTGTGGGCCTCACTTCCATTATAGCCCTTGCCTGATTCCTGAATTCTTTAACCCATGTTCTGAAGTGTAAAAGATGCTTCACTGATGGGCCTTTCTTCCACCTGGCTACAGGTGGGGACACCGCCTCACCCCAGCAGCCTCCTCCCAGGCAGACTCCACCCCTACTATCCCCAATCTGAGAGGGTTCTTGTTTAGGATGCTTCGACACTTTCACCTTGAACTCTGAGCTTCCTGGTTCCCCAAAGCTGCTGGTGGTGGGGGGGGTTCAGCTCTTGTAAGCAACCTGAGGGAGAAAGACCCATGTTGTGAGCCCTCTGCTCATGTCCCAGCCCCTCACACACATTTCACCTGAACTGGAACCAAGAAGCCTAGGGAGTCCCCAGTGCATAAGGGGAGGGGGGTGCCCTGAGGGCTGGTGTTGAACTTCAAGGCTGTCATGGTTCATCATTCCACCTTTATTTACACAGCCTGCCATGTGCCTGCTTGTCAGGTTTGCCTGCCAACAGCCATCCTCATCTTCCTCATCCTCCCAGCCAAGGCAGATCACCTCAGAGGAACTTGCACACCCTCTTCCTCAAAACCACCAGGGGAAGGGCCGGCCCTGTGGCCTAGTGGTTCAGTTGGGGGTGCTTGGCTTCGGGGGCCCAGGTTCGGTTCTCGGTTGAGGACCTACACCACTTGTCAGTGGCCATGTTGCGGCCATGACCCACATACAAAATAGAGAAAGATAGGCACAGATGTTAGCTCAGGGCGAATCTTCCTCAGCAAAAAAAACCCCCAAAAGACCACCAGGGCATGCCTGGGAGCAGGACTCCTTGGTCTGTTGACTCCTCAGGGTCCTCAGTCCCTCATAAGGTCACCTCCACTTTGTCCTGTGCCCGTCCAGCCCTACTGTATGCACCTTACTTTACTATTATTAAGGAAAATCCTCCTTGGTTTCTGACAGCAAAATCAAATGAAATTCAAGAAGTGAATTTAGTGAATTTTAGGCCAGAGCCTGGCCTAAAAACTGCAAGTCTTCATAATTAACAAAAGGAATCTAAAAAAAGAGATGAAATGTTGCTGCTCCCTTGCAGCTGTGGAGGAAGGAGAGTCATTCTGCATCCATAAAACTACTTAAAAGAACTTGATTTCATAAGGTCTTAAATTGAGAACTTTCACAAGAATATTCCATCTTTATGCAATATGAATGTGTGAATATTCATAACAGTAACCAAATGGGAATGTTCTCTGTGAAAATAAATGTCTTTTGAAGAGTTTCTGAACAAAGACTAATAAGACTCCCAAGCCTTTAGAAATTATTGCCATAAACTGTGAAAATAACCTCCAACTCCCTCCCCCTGTAATTCTGATCTGTTGTCTTACTAGATAATTTATTTCTCTGGTAATAATGTTGTAATTGATATCTCTGTATTCCCATGAGATAATATATGTGTAAAAATTTCTCTGTCAACCAGAAAATAATCATTGGCATTTTCCTCTTCTCTCATGTGCATGATGGAACAATTAAAAGCTTATAGCTTTGCTAGGTTTATTATTTAATAAATCATTTGAAAATCTGTTTCATTTAAATTAACAGACCCAGGGCTCACAGCATCCATCCCCCTGAATTCTAATGGCCTGTTTATTGTCACGCTCTCTCACTAGGCTGTGAGCTCCTCCTAGACAAGGACCAAGTGATGGGGCCAAGTCTCTCTTGTGCTCTGTACATCCCCTGTGCCTGGCATAAAGGTGGTAAATAGGCAGCACGGACAGCCATTACCCACATTCTCTCCTCTGAGCCCCAGCTTAGCTTCATAATTCTCCTGGACACAGTGCCTGAGATGGCTACCACCAGTCAGATGGAATTGGCACATAAAATAAAACCCACTTGTTGTCCCTGGGTGCCCCTGGCACCCAACAAAAACATGTGAGACAAAGAATGAGCGAGGAGTGGACTGGAATCCTGGGACTTGGGCTGAGGACTTCCCCATCTCCTTGCAATCGAATCTGGCCACCCCAGCCCAGGGGCTCCTGCCCTCCTGGCTGCTGACCCCTCCTGTCAACGTACCAGGTGCAGGCTCTGCAGGCATGCCAGGGCTCTCCCACCTTGGATCTGTGTCACTCCCGGCTTCATCCAGATCCAGAGCTGACGAGGGGTCCGCTGCCTGCCCCCTGCAGGAGTGCAAAGGCTCCCTCAGATGCATCTCTTGCATCTGGACTCTGAAAGGGGGGGCAGTCTGTCTGCCAGTCCCCCCACCCCCAACAGGCTGCTGAGCCTTCCCACCCCAACACCCAAAGTCAGTCCAGGGCAGCCTCCCCCAGCTCCTGCACCCACCACTGCATCCTGGGAGCTGGAACTCTGGGGTTACCCTTTCCAGGGGCTGTGAGGAAGCCGTATGGGTGCAACTGAGTGAGAGCCCCAGGAGGAGCCTGGGGCATGAGGAGGGGGCACTGGGCAGGGCTGGGGAAGGAGACAGGGAAAAGGGTCCAGTGTTTGGTTGCTTTGTGTGGCAACACGGAGTGGACAGAATTCCCTGGGAAAAAGACTCACCCCTTCAGGAGCTGATGTTTCTGGCTCAGGGAGTCCCCAGTCTGGGGCGATGGGCACAGCCTGGAACTCTGGGAGGGTTGGGGGGTGCCCTAGTCCACAGGGCATCATCCCCCAATGTAGTAGGCAGCCTCTAAGACCACCCCCAGTGATCCCTCCTCCTGGCATCCATGCCCTTGTGGGATCTACCCCCCTTCCCCTCCAAGTGAAGGAGCTTGGAAATGGATCTGCCCACTCGAGTCTTCAGATGAGACTGCAGTCCTGGCCAACAATGTTGGCTAGACACCTCCTTAGTGGTCATCACTAACACCCCCACCTGCTACAGCTGAGGATGCCTCCGCCCAGAGAGGGCTACTAACCCGCCCAAAGTGCCTCAGGCAGTTGGTGGCTGAGCCAGGACTGGGAGGCACATTCCTAGTTCCCAGTCACCACAGCACCCTCCTTCCTAGAGGGGTGGGCCCAGCCACCAGCCCAGGAGGGAGGGCCTGTGGCTGGGGCTGCTCAGTGTCTCATCTCAGGGGCACCCTGGGCATCCATGCCTCTGCCCTCTGGGGCCCTGCAGGCCTGCTTTCCCCTGGTGCTGCAGCCATGTCTAAAGGCTTCTAGGTATCACTGCGCAGTTGACTTGGCCATGATAGTCAACTGTGGAATGGTTTCGGCAGCCTGCACAGAGTGAGCAGGTCCTGCGCGCCAGGCACAGTGCTAAACCCTTTACATGGATGAGTTCATGGTCCTCCCAGCGGCCCTCTGAGAAAGAGCTGGTATCTTTCCCATTTTGTAAGTGAGGAAACAGACTTACAGTCCACAGGCAGTGTCAGAGCAGAGACTTGAACCCAGATCCATCTGTCTCCAAAGCCCGCCCTCCTTCCACTCCCCTCACCACTCCCATCGCCCAAATGTCACACGACCCCCCTGCCCTCAGCCATGCCCCTGCTCACCCCACTTGTCAGCCACTCAGAGCCCCAACCCGTCCTTCCACAGGGCTTGCTGCACTGCCTCCGTGCGCACTGGGCCTGGTCCCTCAGACCGCAGAACTGGGCCCAGGGCGGCCAGAAGAGGCCCAACCCTGCCCCGGTCAGCAGCTCCAAGTCCCACAGGAGCCGCAGGAAGATGGGGCATCAGAGGACCCCTACCCTGTCCTCTGCCACACCCCCTAGCCAGCCCCTACCTGCTCCTGGGCCCGCCGGCTCTGCTCCATCTCCAGAAGCATGGTGGGCAGTTCCAGGCTGGAGGGACAGGCCCGGCCCTCTTGCACCTGGGGAGGCAGGGTGGTGTCAGGCCCCACGGAGAGCCTGGCCCCTCGGAGACAGAGGCCTGCCTCCCTCACCTGCTGCAGTGCAGCCCGGAGCTGGCCCAGGCCTGCAGGGCGCCGGAAGAGGTGCTGGTACAGAGCCAAGGCCTGCTTGGGGCTACAAGGCAGCCCTAGGCCCCCAGGTGTGGCTGCCTGCTCCATGGGGTAGAGGCCAGGGCAGACGTCCCCTCCCTCCTCTCCCTCTGCTGCTGGAGCCTGGAGAGAGGAAGAGGACAGGAACTGGGGACAGGAGCAAGGAGGAGGCAAAGGCTCCTGAGCTCAATAATGCAGGGCCCTGGCATCTGAGCCGGGGCCTGGACCCCAGCCAAGTCTCAGAGAGACTCAGCCTGACTCTGATGTGGGTTTCTTGGCCATGGGGGTGGTGGTGTGGGGGGAGGAGTGAGTGTGACCCTGATAGAGAGGGGTAAGTGCGTGTGCTTGTTTGTGATCCCGAGTGAGGATGTTTTACACATACTTGTGTACATATACTCATGAAGCTCAAGACTGCATTATGTAGGCAGGTAATAACGCCCAATTCGGGCAGCAGCCACCAACAGCTACCCCTATGGCGGGACACAAAAGGCTGCGTACACGTCATCCTTCCACGAAGCAACTCCGTGAAGTAGGTGATATCATTCTCATCCCCATTCTACAGACGAGAAAACTGGGCCCCTAACCAAAACGTGGCAGCGTCTCCCTCATCTGGAGACAGAGGGCCGGGATAAACAGACTCCAAGAAAACGTGGTCCCCAAGTGCGAGCAATAACAGGCAGGACCCTTCCCTAGTGCTTGCTCCAAGCTGTCCACGTGTGGAGCGCTGTCCGTGGGTCACTCCGCTTATTCCTCACAACACACGAGATACATCAGATGGGGACACAGTTTGTATAAGTCATAACAAGCGGAGGGAACGGACACAGGAGATGGTCTGTGATCTTCCCCGCCTCTACTGTCATGAGCGGCCTGGACTGCCTGCCACTTTGTAACAGCTCCATGAGAGAACGGAGCCAACTCTCCTCTCCGCCCCAGAGAAGAGCCTCAGAGAAAGGGGCTGAGCAAGCCGGCAGGTGAGCTCAACTCGGCCCAACTCGCTCCCTTTCCTCCCTGTTGAAATACTACGGAGCTGGCAACGAGAATCAAGCGCCCCCTGAACTTGTAGCTAGGGTCCCTAAAACACCAAGGTCACACAGTCAGTAGGTGGTGAAAAGCATCTTTTCTTTTCAAAGTAGATTTCTTTTTCTATTTCAAAACCCGTGTTCTTTCCCCTACAACAATGTCTTCAAAAGTTGCACGTGTGTCCCCTGCCCACACGTCCATCAGGGGTGGGTGTGGCTATGAGCACACACAGGTGTACATGCCTGTGTTTATCTGGGTTTCTTTTCTTTCCCTTTTTTTTTTTTTTTGGTGAGGAAGATTCGCCCTGACCTAACATCTGTGCCAATCTTCCTCTATTTTGTATCTGGGACACCGCCACAGCATGGCTTGATGAGTGGTGTAGGTCCATGCCCGGGATCCAAACCTGCAAACCCAGCCCGTCGAAGTGGAGTGTGCCAGACTTAATCACTACGCCACTGGGCTGGCCCCGTCTGGATTTCTGAGAGGGAAGGAGAGCGTGTGTATGTGCATGCACATGCATGCACACATCCGTCCTTTTTCTTTTTTCTTTTTTTTTTTTTTTGCTGAGTAAGATTCGCCCTGAGCTAACATCCGTGCTGATCTTCCTCTATTTTTTAGTATGTGGGTTGCCAGCACCGCACAGCTGCTAACAGAGCAGTGTAGGTCTGCGCCCAGGAACCGAACCTTGGCCACCAAAGCAGAGCATGCTGAATTTAACCATTAGGCCACCGGGGCTGGCCCACATCTGTCTGTATTTCATCATGGTCTATTGTCTCTCCTGATCCCCACCCCAGGTATAGGGTCCCTGTGTCACCAGCTCTTAGAGGGGCCCAGGAGGTACCTGAGCACTCAGTAGCCCCCAAACCAAGAGAAAAGGGGATGCCATGTGGGGACTGAGCTCTTCTCCATGCTCCTCAGCCACTGCAGGATTCCAATGGATCCACAGAGGGTCCCACAGAGGGACCCACAGGTCATGCCTGCTACATGTGAGCACAGGGCTGGGACCAGGACACCTGCGTCCTCCTTCTGCCCACTGCAGGGTCTTCCAGGCAGCACCACGGTGTGGCAGGTGGGGGCAGCCCATGAATGAAGGCACAAGGAGTGAGCAAGGTCCAGGGCTGAGCCCTCACAGCTCAAAGCTGCCACCACTCTGACTCTGGGGACACTGACCTCTGGGCCCCATGTTCCAAGCAGCCCACGCCACCACCCCAGCACCAGGAGGAAGCACACATACACACAGGAAAGCTTAGGGCAGGCCCTGAGTTTACTGCTTCTGACTCAACACAGCTGGGGCCTGTGTGTGCCCAGGCCCCCAGTGCCCAGGCAGGGTCCTGTCTCTGCAGTTTTGGCCAGGGTGGGAGCTGCTCTCCAAAGGGAGGCTTTTGGTCTGATGAGTCCTGGTCAGTGTCGTCCTGGCTCAGGTTGCCCCCTGGAGCTCCCAGCTGGGGCTAGGCAGAGCACTGGGTGGCTGGTCCCTGGTGAGTAG
This sequence comes from Ceratotherium simum simum, assembly GCF_057802395.1. NCBI lineage: Eukaryota > Metazoa > Chordata > Mammalia > Perissodactyla > Rhinocerotidae > Ceratotherium > Ceratotherium simum. The sequence continues at coordinate 85,261,378 of NC_141900.1, forward strand.
GACTGGGGGGCAGGCCTTGGGTGAGATACAGTGGGCCTCGTGCTCCACCAGGCCTGCAGGGCACCGGCAACCAGGAACGCAGGGCCTCACGCAGTGGGCCGCCAGCTCCCCCAGGGGGATGTGCCGGTTGAAGCAGGTGCGGGGACAGGGCGGGCCACACTCATCGAACACGAAGCCGCGGTCCAGGGGGCAGCCCACCACTGCAGGTGGAGGGGAAGGCAGGGTCACAGGGGCACTCCTGGCACTGCTCCAGGCACCATGTTCACCCCTTGCAGCCCACCCTGTACCTACTCTGTCCAGATGTGAGCCCTCTGTGCCACCCTCTTCCCCAACTCACACTGGGCATTGCCCCCTTACCGCAGAGCGTGGGGCCCCGCCAGGCAGGCATCACCCCTGCCCTGCGACAGTGGCTGGCATAGGCTTCCAGGGCATCACAGAGGCAGGCGTCAGCCGAGGAGCCAGGGCCACAAGCACATAGGTCATACACGCAGGCTGCAAAGAAGGGCTCCGGTGGCACCACAGCATGGCAGCGATTGAACGGGGAGGACTTCAGCACCCCACACCGGGCATTGGCCTCACGCCTAGCACGATAACCTGCTGCCCGGCATGGATCCACCTCACGGCCCTTGGAACAAGGCCGACCAGGTCTCGGCCCCTCTGGGACCTAGGTGGGGAGAGCAGCCCTGATGTGACAGCATCCACATGCTATGTTCTTCAAAGAGCTTTCCACCGAATACTTTGTTTTAGCCCCAAAAACCTTCCTACAAGAATAGCAAAGGAAGCATCAGCTACTTTTCCTTTGTCCCCATTTTACAGATGGACAAACCAAGGCCCAGAGCAGGTAAGTGACTTCTCCAAGGTCACACAAGCAGGGCTTGGGGGTTCAGATGATGAGGCCTCTTTCAACAGGCCATCCTGCATCCCCAGCACCATGACAAGCAAGAAGCCCCCAAACCACCCTGAAAGCCCAAAAGTTCCCCTCTATTCATACCTGAAGGCTGCTCTGAGACTCATGCTCAACTCTGCCTATCCCAGCCCCCCGGCTCCTGTGCCACTCACCTGCCAGCTATTCCCAAATGCAGCCTCAGTGGACAGGAGCAGCCCCTCAGGGCCCCGCAGATCATCCTGGGCAAAGCCATTGAAGTCCCCACAGAGCCCACAAATCCGGCCCCGGTAGGACCCGGGCACGCTCACCTCCACCTGGGACTGCCCATCCCACAGCACCTGTGCGGAGAGGCTGTGACTGGGAAGTGGGAAACAGAGGGACTCCAAGAAGCCCACAGCCCATCCTGGCCGCATGCACTGTGTCAGCACACCCCCTGCTGTGGGGGAGGAGAGTGGGCGGGTGGAGGCTCCCCATGGAAGAGTGGCTCCCCTGGCTGAGGCCAAGTGGGCGGGCGCATGCTGTGCGAGCTCTGGGCAAACAGAGAAGACGTGAAGAGCTGCCCATGGCTCCCGCAGGAGGGCACCTTCTCCCATCCGCATCCCTGAACTGGGCTCCCGAGTGAAGCGCAACCCACCTCCAGAGATTCACTACCTCGTGGGCATTCACGCCTTACAGAGAACAAGCATGACTAGAGTCTGGATCGTAAGTGTAGACAAGCCTCATTTTATGAATCTACAAACAGCGCTTCTTGCTGGAGGCAGGGAGTGAATTACTCTTGGACATGGGAGTTGGAAGGAATCTCTGAAACCACGTAGGAGACCTCAGCTGACATCCCTCCCCCCACCTAACCCTTCCCCCATTCTCCCCATGAGAAAACCGAGGCCCAGAGAGGACTGGCACTGGCCTAAGAGGCCCAGTGGGTTGGTGGCTGAGTCAAGATTAGAAACCATGCTCAGGGCCAGCCCAGTGGCTTAGCGGTTAAGTGCGCGTGCTCCGCTACTGGCAGCCCCGGTTCGGATGCCGGACGTGCACTGCCGCACTGCTTCTCCGGCCATGCTGAGGCCGCATCCCACATACAGCAACTGGAAGGATGTGCAACTATGACATACAACTATCTACTGGGGCTTTGGGGGAAAAAAAAGGAGGAAGGTTGGCAATAGATGTTAGCTCAGAGCCCGTCTTCCTCAGCAAAAAGAGGAGGATTAGCACGGATGTTAGCTCAGGGCTGATCTTCCTCACAAAAAAAAATTAAAAAATTAAAAAAAAAAAGAAACCAGGCTCAGAACTCCTTTCCCTGCACGTGGAGGTCTCTAACCCTGATTCCTCTCCTCCTCTCAGAATCCAGCAGAACTCTTTCACCTCCGTGGCCTCGTTTGGCCCTGGACGTAGCTGGTATCCCCCCTCCCTCTACAGATACAGAAGCCTGAACAGGCCCGAGGCAGCCGGCGGGTCTGGGAGGCTCCCCCGCCCCCACTCGCCCTGGCGCCGCACCTGGAGCCCAGGCTGGGCGTGCAGGATCACCGTGCGTCCCCGCAGCTCCACGTACAGCAGCGGCTCCCGCAGTAAGGGCAAGGCCACGGGGCGCCCGTCCACCTGGAGGGGAAGGGAGGTGGGAGGAGGGGAGACGTCGGGAGGGATGAGTGGACAGCGTGGGACCGACCTTCCCCGGTTCCTCGGCTCCACTCACCGTGACCGCCCCGCCCTGCAGCAGCCGCACGGCCACGTCTTCCAGCAGCACCGTCACCTCTTGGGTCCAGGCCACGCCGCTCCGGCCCCGGTCATCGTTGGTCACGTGCACGCTGTGGTGTGAGAGCCCCGGATATGGTGGTCAGCGGGGACAGGCGTAGGGGTTGGGGAGAAGGCAAAGGGGGTTGCGCACCTGAAGTCCCCTCCACGGCAGTCCCTGGCCAGCACATAGCTGCAGCTGCCCTGGAAGTGCAGCAGGCGGCCGTCGAAGGTGCGGTAATGGGGGTCTCCGAAGGCCATGCAGGAAGCGGGCCGGGGCAGGCAGCGGGGGCAGCAGCTGCCGGGACTCAGGGCGGGGGCCTTGTCCTGGCCTCAGCCCCAGACACCGTCAGCCACGTCGCCCTCCCCACCGTGCCCCACGCAGAGCCTCCCTATGGACCCAGGATCGCCTGGGAGTCTCCAGGGCTCCCGGACTCACTGCGAGCGAGGTCATGGCACCACCTCGTGGCCGCTACGGGAACTGCATGGCCCCGGGTCCCCGACGGCTGTGGGGCCGCTGCCCAAGCCTAGCCTCCCTCCCTTCCTCCCGCGCGGTTGCACCAAGATGGCGGTGCCACGTGCCCACTCAGCCCACCGCCCTAGACCGCGGCACTCACGGGGCCACAGGAGAGCGGCGCGCAGCGCTGGCTCTGGCAGCGCACGGTGCCGGCCACGCAGGAGCAGCTCGTGCAGGCGTCCACGGCCCAGCGCTCCCCGGAGGCCACCTCCCGGCCCTGGTACGTGCACGACTGGGCGGGGGCTGAGGGGACAGGTAGGGGCGAGGGTCCGCTGCCCGTCCCTCACACTGGGTCTCGTTCCCCCTACCCCCGTCGTCCTGGCCCGCACCTTGGCATCTCTCACAGCACCTGCCAGCCTCCAGCACCTTCACCCAGCCGTAGGGACAGGAGAGGGCCTGGCACTCCTCTAGGTGGCACTCCACGTGGCCCCGCTGAAGACAGACGTCATTGCTCTAGGGACTTCCAGCAGGGCCTGGAGTCCCTGGCCTCACACTTCTGGGGGCCTTCTGGGTCACCGTCTGAGGCAGCAGCCCCTCTCTCTCTGCCCCTGTCCCACAAGAACACCCACTTCATGTTGAAGTGGGGGATGAAATCCAACCCTCAGCTCCTTGCCCCAGGGCAGGGGTGCCTCTGCCCCCGCTCACTCAGAGGGGGTGCCTTTTTCTAATTACCTCGAAGACCCCATGTTTGCTGGTCCAGTGTCCTGAGGCCCCTCCCTTCATCCATCTATAAAGTCCCCCACTCCTTGCCCTCCCACCCCCAGCTCACGTGGCAGGTGCAAGCAATGCAGGCGTTGCTGGGGTCCCGCCAGCTCTCTCCATCTGCCACTCTCCTGCCCTCAGCCTCCACCACACATTCTGAGGAGGAAGAAATAGTGATGGAGAGCACTGTCCTTCCAGCAGCATCTCCCCTCCCCAGAGCTCACCCTGAAGGCCCACAGCAAGGGGGTGCCCACCCCATCCAATTAGTACCCTGATGGTATTGATTTCTTCAACCAAGATCCAGAGGGCCTATGAGATGGCAGGGTCTGCACCAGTGCTCAGGATGTCTAAAGGGTCCTGTGACCCTGAAGAGCCAGAGGCTGGAACCCTCCTCTGGGCTGGCTGCCAGCTCAGCTGTGCAATGCCCTGCTAGTGGGCCTGGGGTCCCTGAGCCCACTGACAAGCCTCAGGCCCGGCCTTGAGAATCCAGACTTCATTCTCTGCCTCCGTCTACTTCGCGGGTCTCTCCTCCACCCCAGTGAATAGCCCTCCATTTCTACAAAAGAATGAAGCCTGCATTCAGAGTGCAGACCCTGGGCTGCCCGCTTGGCCTATGGATGCCACCTTCCTGTCCCTGGAGGCCTGGGCTCACGCTCTGAGGGCGCAGGCCAAGGCTGGGCACTTACCCCGGCACACGGGGCAGCAGCTCCCAGGGGGCGTATGGCGCTCCCACCAGGGACAGCTGAGGTCAGGGCAGGCCCGGTGAATGCAGAGCCAGGTCAGGTCCTGTGGAAGGGTGTGAGACCACCACAGGTAGTGAACAGCAGGGAGGGAGCAGGGCCTAGGCAGAATGTGACATTCAGGACAAGGGGGCGAATGGCGGGGTGGAGGGGAAGCTCGGAGCTGCTACAGGAGAGGAGTCACAGCCATGGCCCATAGAGGAGGAGGAAGAGGGGGCTTTAAGAGTCCCCAAGGCAGGAGGGCTCACCTGGCACTGGCAGGTGTAGCAGGGGTCCGGTGGGGCCAGCTCAGACCCCAGCAGGCCCTCTGTGCAGTTACTCAGTGCCTCTGTGAAAACCAGAACGCAGTGTGGGGGGTGGAGGGGAGAGCAGGGGATGAAAGCCCAGTTGACCCCACTTACCCGCTGTGTCCCCAGACTTCATGGGCCCAGGGCATACCCATATCCCCAGCACCTTGACTCCAGGAAGGATAAATCCTCTTTCCTTTTGATTCAGCAAAGAAAAGTTTGGACTTTCGAAAAGGAACTTTGCTAGGATACTAGGGTGGGGGGCCTGGAAATGGACGAAGTGTGGCTTCCTCAGCCTGAGGTCGCTAAGGACCACCAGGCTGCCCAGCCTGCTCCCCCTCCCACTGCCTTTCATGTTTTCTGGCTAAAGCAGCACAAGGAAGCTCAAAGAGCCCCAGGTTCCAATTTTGGCTCTAGCACTCAGTGCCTGTGCCATTTTAGACTAATCAACCTTTCTGAACCTCAGTTTATCTATAAAAAAGGAAATAATAAAACCTACCTCACTGGGTAACTGTGAGAACTAAATGAGATATTGTTTATTGAAAGCACCAAGTACAGCTCATGGCATGCAGTAGGTGCTTACTAAATATTAGTCCTCTTCTCTTTCCCTGAAGCACATCCTAGCAAGTGTTGATAAGAATAGCTCTCCCCGCCTCTGTAGCTGGGCCACTGGCCACTCACTGCCCCTCTGGTCCTCACATCACTGCCCTTAAGAAGACAGCAGCAACACCACTGCCACCCTGCAGCGCCATCTATTGGGTAAGACACTCCACAAACCACACAGGACTTCAGAGTCAAGGGGTCCCTGCCACCTTCCCCAGTTCCCAGTGGGGCGGTGCAGGTCTCACCCACCAGGGCATGGGCTTCCAGAACAGTCCACTGGACTCAGGAAAGGGCTGGGACTGTGGAAGAGAGCTGGCTGGCTCTTCCAGTGTCACTCTGAGGGTGGCTGCCCTACCCTCTTTATCTACTCCCACATCTGGGGACTCACGGGCACAGGTGGGGCAGCAGTGCTGGGGCCCAGGGGGCAGGAGCTGGCTGGCGGGACAGCCCACCAGGCTGGGACACTGCTGCCGGTGACAGCGAAGGCTGGGAGGCCCTTCAGGCTGCAGCTACGACAAGAATGAGTGAGCAGGGGGTGGGTCCCAGGCCACAGAGGCCGAGAGCCACCCTCTTCCCCTGGACTCCAGGCTCCTTGATCTGCCTGCTGCACCTCCTCCCGAGTATCTCCCCAGACTTGCTCCTCACCCCATGCCCTAATCCCCAGAGATGATATCCCTTTCTCTTTCCAGTCACTTGGACCTGAACCTTCATGTGATCTTTGACCCTCGTGCACTCCCATGCCATCCTCCTCCCCAACCCCACTGCCTAATCTCCTAACCTGTGATGTCATTCGCCTGCTGAAAACCCTTCCACTGGCTCCCCATTACCTTCCCCATAGAATTTCCCCAATATGGCCCCTAACCACTTCCCAGGTGTCCCCCCACCACCACCTCCTATACACACCCACCCTACACTCCAGCCAGGAGGGCCTGCCCACTGCCTCCCCCACCCTCGGCCCTGTGCCCCGTGTCTAACTCCAGACTTCCTGGCCCTGCCCTGCTCTTCACCCCAAGCCCCTGCCTCACTTCTTGTCCGCAGGGACACACTCCTGTCTCTGACCCCATAGTGCCTGCTCCCCGCAGTGTTCAGGCTGCCCCCCATGGCGCCCTGTCCCTCAGTGTCGCCCTCACCTACCTGACAGATGCACACTTCACAGGGGTCTGCCCCTGGCTGGAAGCTTTCCCCAGGCTCATACTTCCGGCCCTTGTGCTCACAGTCTTGAGGGGTGAGGTAAGAGCAGAAGAGGACCAAGGAGCCTTCAGGCTGGCAGCAATGCCAGGGGGTGGGGTTCTCTGCCCCTCAGGGCCCCCCCAGCCTCAGGAATTGGGGTGTGTATAAGAATGGGGGCCACTTCTCCTCGATCAGCCCATCTCTGCCGCCCAGCCCAGTACAAAGGCATGTAGATGCCGGGGCGCTGCCTCCCTGCCCCCCGGCCCCGCCCCAGGCCCCACCCCAGGCCCCCAGTACCAGAGCACCGAGGGCAGCAGTCACCGGGCCCCTGGTGGGGCTGAGCGCAGGAGCTGACACACTGGACGCGGGCACAGGTGACAACACCCTCGTGACATGTGCAGGAGGAGCAGGGGCTGTCAGGGGGCTCCCAGCTGCTGCCTTCAGGGTGCTCCTCCCCATGGGCCAGGCAGCCTGTGTCCCAGGTGGGCGGAGGAGCTCTGAGCCTGGGTTCTGCACGTCTGCCCCTGACGTCCCCCTGCTCCCCCCACAGTGATCAGCAGGGCATGTGGGTATCAGGAGGGAGCTCTGCAGGGATGGGGGGGAAGGAGGCCTGGGGCAGAACTCCAGTCTGCAGTGGAGGGGAAAGACACTGGGTGGGGGTCAGAACACCTGGGTTCTAATTCCGTTCCATGTCCGCTTGCTTGCTAGACCAAGTGCCAGGCAGCAGGCACTGTCTGTTGTAGCCTAGCACCAGCACCGGTACCTGGCATGCAGCAGGCATCTAATAAATGCACGTGGAACGAGGAAAAGGCTCCATCACTAACTTAGTCTCTCCAAGCCTCGGTCTCCTCCTCTGCTAAATGGGGATTTCATCTATCCTGCCTACCTCGCAGGGCAGGTCCTGTGGCAACTACACAATGCCCCCCTGGCAGTGTATGGGGCAAAGGGCAACAGGCAGGCTAAGACAGTCTCCTATTCTAGAACCAGATGGCCTAGATGCAAATTTTGACTCTGCCGTCCACTAGCTGAGGGACCACAGGTAAGTTACGTCACCTCTCTGTACCTCGGTTTTCTCATCTGTAAAATGGGAATAATAATAGTACCTACCTGATGAGGTCATTGTGTGGATGAAATGAGATACGTGTAAAGTGCTTAGCGCAGGGCCTGGCACATGGTATATGCTCAATAAATGTTAATTATTATTGTTATCATTATGAATGGGGTGTGGTTAGGAAGGGAGCAGCTTTGAGGGGATTCTAATAAGCACTGGAGGAGGAGATGGTCTGGGCAGGCCCGGGGCAGGGGCAGGTTGGAAGGGCTGCAGGTGGGCCTGGGTGAGAGCTCAAGGCTGAGTGTGAGAGGGTCAGATGGGTGGGCAAGTAGGTGGGGAGGCTGGAGGAGAGCTGAGGGGAGGGGGATGGGGCAGCTGGAGGGGCATAGGGCCCAGGGGTGGAAGCAAGGGGGCAGCCCCACCGGCCAGGCGCACCTCTGCAGCGGGAGCAGCAGTTCCCCTGCTCTGTGACCTGGAGTGGGCAGGACAGGGGTGGGCACTGCAGCCGCACACAGCTGACCTGGCCAGCCTGCAAGAGATGCAGGGTCAGTGACTTGCCCCCTAGGCCAGGTGCCTGGAGACACCATGGCCCAGCCTCCGCCCCAGCCCCCTCTGCCACCTCCCTACCATACCTGACAGCGACACCTCTCACAGCTGCCTGGAGGCCCCTCAAACTCCTCTCCGTCCCGGTGCTCCCGGCCCTGGGAGAGGCAGCCTATGGGTGACATGCTTCCTGAGTGGGGGGTTGTGTCACCTTGCCCTGTCCAACCTCAGGTCTGGCAGAAAGGTAGGGAGGAGGCGCAGGGACAGGCAGGGGGGCTCAGTGTGCGGAAGGCAGCTCACTGTGGCAAACCGGGCAGGAGCAGGGTCCTGGAGAGGGGTTGGAGCAGAGAGCTGGAGGACACGGCTTCTTCTGGCAGCGCATGGAACCTTCCTGGGGGAGAGGTCACACTGCCACTTCCTGACTCCCATGTCAATGTCACCACACCCTCAAACCAGTCTACATGCTGCCCCCTGGGTGGGGTGCCCCCGCTGAGCCTGCCAGGCCCAAACCCCTCCCTTGGCCCAGGAGACCTGAATCCATTGTGTCCCCCTAGAGGGTACCCCGGGAGACCTGGAGGGAAGAGACAGCCCCTTCCTGGCCAGAGAGGAGGATCAAGGGATGAAGGGTTACCACCTTCCCAAAGGGCCACCTCACCTGGCAGGTGCAGAGAGTGCAGGTGGGGTCAAGTGGGTCGGGAAGGGTCTCTCCAGGGGCAGCAGTGACCCCATGATAGAGGCATCCTGCAGAGCGGGGAATGCCACAGAAGGGCGGCCATCAACAGAGCCCGCCGCTGCCACACACACGCACACACACCCCCCTACCTCTGGGCCTGGGGACCTCTACCAAAGCTTAGGGAGTCAGAGAGGGAGAGAGAAGTGGCTGGGAAGGTGAGGGATGGGAGGAAAGACTGCAGCCAGACCACAGGTGGCGAGAATCGCGTGCATGAAGGGATGGAGGACTGGAGGTGGGATCACAGACTGCCGAGAGTTTTCCGTTTGCGTGGACCAGTGTGGGAAGAAGATGGAAGGAGATGGGCACACCTAGAAATGAAGGTGAGAGATGGGCTGGGCTTGGGAGGATGGGCTAGGGAGGCATGAGGGAAGGAAGCTGCCCCTTCTGATGGGTGACTCAAGGACAGTGGGAGCCATTGAACGGTTTTGAGTCTGGTGATGTGACATTTTAGGAAGGTGGCAAGACAGTTTAAGAGCAGGAAGGTCTTGAAGCACAGGGACCAGTTATTGGGTGAGTACATGAGTCAGTGTGAGGTGACAGGGACAGAGGAGGGCATGGATACAGTGTGAGGAGTCTGAGGAGACACAGGGTGTGGGTTTGCTGTGTGGCTATCTCGGGAGGGGTGACAGTGGCGAGACCAGGTGACTCCGAGCCAGAAGGGGCAGTGGAAGGGCTGGTGCCGCCCTACCCTGGCAGGTGGGGCAGCAGTGCCCAGGCGGGGTGAGTGGGTGGCTGCAGCCCAGAGGCTCACAGGGGCGGTGGCTGCAGGTCACGAAGCCTCCGAGGCAGGTACACAGACTGCAGGGCTCTCGGGGATCCTGGAACTCCTGGCTGCTCAGGTAGGACTCCCCTAGGTACTCACAGCCTTCCAGAGAGGACGGGAGAGGCAGGGCGGAGGGGCAGAAGTGGGTGAGAGGAGAGCAGGCATTTGACCCTGGCCTGAGTCCAAGGCCTCAAAGACCCGGCAACTGCGGGGAGGAGAGGGCTCAACCCAGGCTGGCGGGCAAAGGAATCTGGAGGCCGGGGTGGACAGGCCAAAGGGCAAACTTTCTCCCCTTGGCCTGCCATCTACAGCGAAAGACCCACACGGATTCTGTCCCTAGAGTTAAATACTCAGCAGGCCACTGCCCAGCCAGAGGCACCAATTTTCCCAGTCTGGGGAGAGCCAGGAATAGCCAAAGATGACTTAGGTGGTCCCAAGCTCTTTCAGTGCTCTTTCAAGCCCTCTGATTAATCAAGGAGGGAAGGGGGTCCCAGGGTGGTGGCAGCCTGCCCTTAGCAGCTCTCCGACACGTGCTGACATTTTTAAAAGAGAGAGGGCACTTTGGGTGATAATGATGTGTCAATGCAGGCTCAACAACTGTAACCAGTATACCACTCTGGGGGGGATGTTGACAATGGGAGAGGCTACACATGTGTGGAGGCAGGAAATCTCTGCACCTTCCTCTCAATTTTGCTGTGAACCTAAAACTGCTGTAAAATAATAAAGTCTATAAAAAGAAAGAGGGGGTAAGTCTCAGGCTCAAAGCCTTGGCAGGCAAAAGTATCTGACTAGAACTTAATATTTTATTTTTAATTGTATTCATTTTTATGGTAATCTCCTATTCCCAGAAAATCTAATTTTCCATTTACAGTATGACATAAAGACTTCTTTCTAAATAAATTTAAATTAAAAAGTGCATTAATCAATCAAAAAATGGGCAGAGGATATGAACATTTTTCCAAGGAAGATATACAGATGGCCAATAGGCATATGAAAAGATGTTCAACATCACTAATCATCAGGGAAATGCAAATCAAAACTACACTATCACCTTACACCCATTAGAATGGCTATAATCACCAGGATAAAAAATAACAAATGCTGGAGAGGCTGTGGAGAAAAGGGAACCCTCATTCACTGCTGGTGGGAATGCAAACTGGTGCAGCCTCTATGGAAAACAGTATGGAGAGTCCTCAAAAAATTAAAAATAGAAATACCTTATGATTCAGCTATCCCACTTCTGGGTATTTATCCAAAGAACTTGAAATCAACAATCCAAAGAGGCTTATGCACCCCTATGTTCATTGCAGCGTTATTCACAATAGCCAAGACTTGGAAGCAACCCTAAGCGTCCATCGACAGATGATTGGATAAAGATGATGTGGTATATATATACAATGGAATAATAGCCATAAAAAAGACAAAATTGTCCCATTTGCAACAACATGGATGAACCTGGAGGGTATTATGTTAAGTGATACAAGCCAGACAGAGAAAGACAAACACTGTATGACCTCTCTCATATGTGGAATATAAACTAACACATGGCCAGAGAGAACAGTTTGGTGGTTACCAGGGGGAAGGGAATTGGGGGGTCAGCACAAGGGGGAGAGGGGCACATTTATGTGGTGACTGACAAATAATAATGTACAACTGGGATCTCACAATGTTATAAACTATTATGACATCAATAAAAAAGTTTTTATAAAAAAAAGAAAAAGAAAAAAGTGAGTTAATTTGAAGGAAAATATTAAATAAATAAAGTTACAGGAGGTAAACAGTATGTAGCAAAAATTGCTAACATAGTACAAGAGTGACGGAAGACTGGCGAACCGGGTCTGGTTTCAACTGTCTCTCTCTTTTTCTTTTTTGGTGAGGAGGATTGGCCCTGAGCTAACATCTGTTGCCAATCTTCCTCTTTTTGCTTGAAAATTGGGCCCAGAGTTACACTTAAAAATGGTTAAGATGGTAAATTTTATGTTACGTGTATTTCACAAAAATATACATTTAAAAAGTGTATGTTTTTATTTTTTTATTTTTTATTTTTTTAAATTTTTTGTTTATTGCAGTAACATTGGTTTATAACATTGTAAAAATTTCAGGTGTACATCATTGTACTTCTATTTCTGCATAGATTACATCATGTTCACCACCAAAATACTAATTACAACCCATCACCACACACATGTACCGAATTATCCCTTTCACCCTCCTCCCTCCCCGCTTCCCCTCTGGTAACCACCAATCCAATCTCTGTCCCTATGTGTTTGTTTATTGTTGTTATTATCTACTACTTAATGAAGGAAATCATACGGTATTTGACCTTCTCCCTCTGACTTATTTCACTTGGCATTATACCCTCAATGTCCATCCATGTTGTCACAAATGGCTGGATTTCATCGTTTCTTATGGCTGAGTAGTATTCCATTGTGTATATATACCACAGCTTCTTTATCCATTCGTCTCTTGGTGGGCACTTAGGTTGCTTCCAAGTCTTGGCTATTGTGAATAACGCTGCAATGAACACAGGGGTGCATGTACCTTTGCAAATTGGTGTTTTCAAGTTCTTTGGATAAATACCCAAGAGTGGAATAGCTGGATCATATGGTAGTTCTATCCTTGATTTTTTGAGGAATCTCCATACTGTTTTCCATAGTGGCTGCACCAGTTTGCACTCCCACCAGCAGTGTATGAGAGTTCCCTTCTCTCCACATCCTCTCCAACACATGTTGTTTCCTGTCTTGTTAATTATAGCCAAAAAGTGTACTGTTTTTAAATTGAAAAAACAAAATAGGCCCAGAGAGGTTATGTAACTGGTCCAAGGTCACACAGCCAAATAGCATCAATGGCAAGAGAAAATCCAGCTTTTAGTCCAGTGCTTTTTTCTTACTGGAATAAATATTTTGGACCCACTCTACAGCAGTAAAGATGACGTGACCCAGCCTCCCATCCTCCCACCCCCCCAGTCCCCTGTCCCTCACCATCACAGGTAAGGCAACAGTTACTCCTGGCAGGGAAGGGGCACTGTGCAGGGGCACAGGCCCTGGGCTCGCAGCTGACGCTGCCCTCCCAGCAGAGGCAGACGTGGCACACGGCAGTGGGCGAAGGGAAGCGCTCCCCGCTGGCAAACTCCTTGCCCTGGTACAGGCAGCCTAGGGGGCAGGCGAGGAGGGCAGGGGCTGGGGAGCCGTGGTGGCTGCCTACCAGGCCCACAACTTCCCAGGCCCTGTGGACCGGGCACTCCCACACTCCCAGTGAGAACCCCGACGTGGGAGGGGCGGGCTTGGAGGAAGGGCGGTACCCGGGTGGTGCCGCGTCTGGGGCTGGAGAAAGGGTTACACGGAGTAAGAGGGATAAGAGGGGCACCGGGGAGAGCGAGGCTCCCGGGCGGGCGGAGTTGCAGGAAGCGCGTGCAGGGGTGTCGCGGGCGCCGCCACGGCGTTACCGTTACCGTCGCAGGAGGGGCAGCAGGGCCCCTGGCGCGGGTGGGCGCAGGGCGCGGGCGGGCAGGGCAGCCGCTGGCAGGACACGGAGCCGTCGAGGCAGAGGCAGCGGCGGCAGGGGTCGCCGGGCGGGGAGAAATGCTCCTGGTGGCGGGCGGGGACCGCGCCCCCGGGCCACGGGCAGCCGGAGGAGGGGGCTGCAGGGAGAGCGCGCGTCGGGGGCGCCCAGAGGGAGGCTGCAGAGGGTGTCTCGGGAGGGGCGGCCGGGGGTGCGGCTCCTACCGGGGCACTGCGGGCAGCACTCTCCCGGCGGCAGAACCGGCTCTCGACAGGGCAGCGGCGGGCAGCGGCGGGCCAGGCACTGCACGTTGCCGCTCTACAACGGGCGGATGGACCACGCCAGGCCGGGGTAGTGGTGGGAGGCGGAGGAGACCCCCACCGTTTCCACCCCCACCACCTCCCCAAGTCCCACCCCTACTCCCCTGGAGGCCTCTCACTCAGGCGGCTGACTCACCAGACATCGACACAGGCGGCAGGGGTCAGAAGGGTGGGGGAAGTCGGCTCCGTTGGGGTACTCTTTCCCACCAAAGGCACAGCCTGGGGAAGGGGGCAGCTATAGTCTGGGAGAGGCCCTTCCCCCCGGGCATGCTGCCCTCCCAGCCCTAAACGCCCACAGGTGGGGCCAAGCCATCTCAGGAGACCACCCCCCATCCCGCCAAGCTCACCATTACAGTCACTCTGGCAGCAGGGACCAGGCAGCGGGTGGGCACAGGAGGCCCTGGGGCAGGCCCGAGGCTGGCAGAGGGCATGGCCTTCCCGACACTGGCACTCCTGGCAGAGATCTCGAGGGTGGGGGAAGCTCTCACCATCCACAAACACTTGTTCCTCCAGGACGCAGTCTGGGCAGGGGCGAGAGGCAGGAGTGGGGACAAAGACTGACAGTGCTGGGAACAGGCCACCCTGTGCAGAGCCACTGTGGAAGTGCCACTTGGAAGCTGTTCCCATGGAGGGAGAGGAGAAGGGAGGCTGGGTATGCAGCACAGGTATTTCTCTGAGCATACTCTTGTGTGTGTGTGTGTGTGTGTGTGTGTGTGTGTGTTTGTACATTTGAGTCCCCTTTACCTGCAGGCAGACGTGTGTGCCTCTGAAGTTGAAGAGCAGAAGAGCTCATGCATATGTGTGCCTGTGTTTGTGACACACGCCCTAGCGTACTCTCCATGCGCACGGGCATCTGGGCACACTGCATCCCAGCACCCAGTCTCCTGAATGGCAGACCCAAATGTTTGTTGCATGCACCTGTGTTATACAGGTAGCCGTACGAATAATCCGAGTGGTGGGGGAATTGGAGAGGAAATGAAGGATGGGAGGGAAGGGTGGTGAAGTAACACGAAGGGATAAACAAATCTCTCCTCTCTCCCACCCATACCCTGTGAGTTCCAGAGAGTTCTAAGCTATGTCAACTGAAAACAATTCAGAAGACTCTTGCTTTCTAAGGTAGCTGCTAGGCCCATGGGGCCACGGGAGGGCAGGATCTAGAGACCCCCAGCCAGACAGGTGCAGTAAGCACGTACCTGGGCACTTGGGGCAGCACTGGCCGGGTCCACTCTGGGGCCTGGCACAGGTTGTGGGAGGGCAGTTGACCAAGGAGCACCTCACAGTCCCATCCTGGGAGCAGAGGAGAGGGCAATGGGGGTGGGCCCCAGGAGGGGCTCTGCAGGGCAGCAGTGAGCCTGGGGAAGTACCTCGCAGAGGCAGGTGTGGCAAGGGCTGTCTGCATCCGTGAAGTTCTGCCCGTTGGCATACACTTGGCCGTGGTAGGTGCAGCTGTCACAGCTGGGGCAACAGGCACCTGGGTGGGACAGGCTGATCAGAGCCCAGCTGATCAGGGGGCACTGGGCAAAGTAGAAGAAAGCTAGATCGAGGTGGGGCACTCACCAGGGTGCTGGGTAGGGTGCTGGCAGGGGGCTGGGGAACAGAGCACAGCCCTGCACATGGGCACCCCATCTTGACAGGAGCAGGCCGTGCAGGGCTGGCCATCAGGCTCCCACTGGACCCCCTCAGCAAACTCCTCTCCATCAAGCACACAGGCTACAACAAGGGAGCTGTCACCATGGCAACCCGGACACCTCCACCCATCGCTGTCCTTCCCAGGACCCTGGCTTTGCCATCCCCACGGCAGCCTCTGAACACACTCTGGCATGGTTGGTGGACTTAGCAATGACCCCCTTACTGTGAAGGAACACCCCTCCATCTCCAGCCACTGTGGACGCAGCATCCCTTCGCAGCTGTTCCCCGCTCCCACATATACACACACCTGGGCACAGCTGGGGGCCAGAGTCAGGCAGGGAGCAGGGGGCAACCGGGCACTCCTGCTCCTCACAGGAGACCTCGCCAGCCTAGGAGGGAGGCTGGGTGAGAAACCATCCAGGGAT
Organism: Ceratotherium simum simum; assembly: GCF_057802395.1. NCBI lineage: Eukaryota > Metazoa > Chordata > Mammalia > Perissodactyla > Rhinocerotidae > Ceratotherium > Ceratotherium simum. Next base: position 85,276,973 of record NC_141900.1, read on the forward strand.
GAGAGAGATCTGGGACGTGAGAGGGTGGGACCTCCTACCCAGCAGGAGCAGCGGACACAGCGGCCACTCTCTTGGAGTCTGAAGGTCTCCCCGCTCTGATACTGGTGTCTCTGATACTCACAGCCTGCACAGGAAGACAAAGGGACCCGGGGACAGGGATGGAGGCTGATGGGGAAGCCATCAGGTACCCACCACTCACCCTGATGAGGACAGCCACCCGTGTCCTCTAGGAGGCCCTGCCAGCCTTCCTCCACCCCCAGGAGCGAGGTCTTCACCACGGTGCCCAGTTTGCCTTGGGCAGATGAGGTGAGAACCCGTCCCTCACCCATGGTAACAGTAGCTGAGTTTTATGAAGGATTTCCCCTGTCCTGTCCAAGGGAGGCAGCCCCCTCACATACCCAGAGCCTGACTCCGGCCAGTGCCTGCCCCGCTTCTGGTGACTCGAGCCCCCACTCACCGTCACACACTGGGCAGCACTGCCCAGGGATCCTGCCTGGGTGTCTGCAGGACACAGGTGGGCAGGGCAGAGGCTCACACTGGACACTCCCATTCTGCCAACAGGGCCCAGTCAGCATTCGAGAGGCAGGCCGGGCAGCCAGGCCCTCCCTGCCAGGCAGCCACACTCACAGCACAGTGGCAGTGTGAGCAGGGGTCCCCAGAGCCTATAGGCTCCCCGCTGCGGTATTCCCGTCCATTCAGGAAACAGCCTGTTGGGAAGAGGGTGCCTTAGATCCTCCTCAGGGGCCCCCCACCATCCTGTGTCCTGGCCTTTCTGGGAGACCCTAGCTGGGCCATCTGTCAGCTTTCTGAGCCCCTCCAGGCTCCACCCACTGGCTCACCATCACACATGGGGCAGCAGGTGCCTGGGAGGGGCCGGGCAGGGTACGGACACAGGCTGGCGCATTCTCGCTGGCGGCACTGGATGTGGCCCTCCTGGTAGCAGGCAGAGTGGACAGGGGAAGGGGCCATCAGAACTCAGCCAAGTGGCAGAAACAGCATTCAAGTCCCAGCTATCCACTTTTTAGATGTTGTTACCGGTTGAACTATGTCTCTCCTCAAATTCATATGTTGAAGTCCTAACCCCTAGTACCTCAGAATGTGACCTTATTTGGAAATAGGGTCATTGGAGATGTAATTAAGTAATAGATGCAGTTAAGATTAAGTTCAGTGCAGTTAAATTAAGATGAGGTCACACTGGAGTAGAGTGGCCTCTAATCCAGTGACTGATGTCCTTATAAAAAGGGGAGATTTGGACACAGACACACACAGGGAGAGCAACATGTGAAGATGAAGGCCAAAGCCAAGAGACACCAAGGATTGCCAGACAATCACCAGAAGCTGGAGAAAGGCCCGGAACAGATTCTCCCTCACAGCCCTCAAAGGAACCAACCCTGCCGACACCTTGATCTCAGACTTCTGGCCTCCAGAACTGCGAGACAATACATTTCTGTTGTTTAAGCCACTCCGTTTGTGGTACTTTGTTATGGCAGCCCTAGGAAACTAATACAGATGTGTAACCTTGCATGTTACTGAAGCTCTCTATGACTCAGTTTGCCCGCCTGAAAAAAAAAGAGACAATAATAGTCCTGTCCTCATAGCCTTGTTATGGGGATGAAATGAGGTAAGGTGTCTGGTGTGGCCCCCCCTCTGGAGGCTGGCAGTTAACAAACAGTAGCTGCTGCTCTCTCCACGGCCTTTCCCAGACAGATCCCCTCCTTGAGTTCACACCTACACCTGGGCTCACTACTCCAGCCCCATTAGTGTCTAGGCAGCCAGTGACCCTTCTCACAGGTAGGAGGAGGGGTCAGTGTGAACAGGGAGGGGAAGCGCATGGTTGCAAAGGGGTTGGGTGCCCCATGGCCTTCACAGTGGGGTCCTCAGTCCTTGGCAGGCTGTCAGGAAACTCTGTGGCTCTGGCTTCAGCCCCCATGATACACAGCCCTCCTCAGCATGCACCCTGTGTGGACATTAGGCCTCCATGTCTTCACCCTCCTCCCCCAGGCTTTGTCCTGACTGTTCCCTCCACCTGATGTCTTAATCCATTCAGGCTGCTGTAATAAAATCCCATAGACTAGGTGGCTCATAAACAGCAGAAATTAAGTTCTCACAGTTCTGGAGGCCGGAGGCTGTGGCAGATTCAGTGTCTGGTAAGAGCCCACTTCCTGGTTCCTAGATGGCTGTCTTCTTGCTGTGTCCTCACATGGCTGAAGAGAGGAGGTAGCTCTCTGGGGTCCCTTTTATAAGGGCACTAATCCCATTCATGAGGGCTCCACCCTTATGACCTAATCACCTCCCAAAGGCCCCACCTCCTAATACCATCACCTTGGGGGTTAGGATTTCAACATATGAATTTGGGGGGGACACAAACATTTAGTCTATAGCACCTGGAGTGTCTTTCCCCATTTCTCCCTGCTCAAATCCTACTCACCCTTTAAGACCTAGTTACACATCACCCCCTCCATGAAGACTTGCTAGATCTGTGCTGCCCAATAGAAGTATAACACAAGCCACACGTGTCATTTTAAATTCTCTAGTAGTCAACTTTCAGAAAGTAAAAAGAAACAGATGAAACTAAATTTTAATAACGTATTCTACTCGATCCAATATCCAAAATGTTATGTCAACATGGAATCAACATAAAGTATGAATGAGATATTTTAGATTCCTTTCTTTTGTACTAAGTCGTTGAAATCTGGTGTGGCCACATTTCAAGGGCTCAGTGGCCACATGCAGTAGTGGCTACGGATCGGACAGCACAGTTCTAGACGCCTCAAGTCAATTTGTGTTTCTCCCTCCCTGTAGCTTGTGTCGCCTGTCATGTCCTGTCCTGCCTCTCTCCTCCTGTAGCCTGTAAGCTCCTTGAGTTCGGCTCACAGACCCATCCTACATGTCTACTGCACGCAGAGCTGGGCGTACAGACAGGGATGACCCAGCCCCGGCTCTCACAGGGCCCGGGATCAAGTCTTCTCCATCTCTGTCCCCTCACAATGCCCATGGGATGTACTCAGTGGAATGAAGGAATGAATATGGAGAGCCTGGGGGCAGGGAGGGGTGGGGGAGCCCAGGAGCAGCACTGGGCCTCACCAGGCACTGGCAGATCTGGCAGGGGTCCCCTGGTGCGGTCCACTCTTGGCCATGCTCCCAGTGAGAGCCACCTTCTGTGCAGCCTGGAGGTGGAGGGGAGACAGGCAGAGAGGAGGCTTGGCAGGAGCCGGCCTGGACCCCAGCTTCAGCCTCCCCCCACCCTCCTCCACATGCCCTCTGAGGGCTCTCTCCTGAGCCCAGACCAGAGCAGGCCATGCCTCTGCCTAGACCCCTCTAGACCCCCCGGGGCTCCCAGTGCCCCAGGCAGAGTAAGGCCCAAGCTCCTTCGCCTGCCTTTCCAGGCCTTCCAAGACCCAGCATGGCCACGCCCACCTCCCCCAGCTCTCTCTGGCCCCTCCCCTCCTCTCACTGTAGGCGCCATTCACGCCTGCTTGCACCTTCCCTCCTAACATAACCCCACCTCAACTGAGTGTCAGTCCCGAGCCTTTGCTCAAGCTGCCCTCCTCCTGGAATGCACTCTGCCTTATTCTACCTTTCACCTAGCTGACTGCTCTTTATCCTTAAGGTTCACTCAGGACATGCTGCCTCCAGGATGCCTTCCCTCCTGTGCCCAGGCTGGATTAAGTCTCCTTCCTCTGGTTTCCATAGCATCTGTGCACCTGCTTTTAATCCTGCCTTTGTGACAGTATTGCTGTATGACTCAGTGTCACCCTCTAGTGGTCTGCTCGAGGGCCCACCCCGTGTCTTAGGTGTACAAAGCAGATAATGGTCACCATTTATGAAGGTATATAATATGATTATCCACATCTTACAAATGGGGACTGAAGTGGGTAACTCCCTCAGAGGCCCACAGCCACGAAGTGGCAAGGGCAGAATTTGAGCCCAGGCACCCCAGCTCCAGAGCAGGCATGGCTAGGCATTGCTCCCCCACTGACTGAACCCCCAAGTCAGAGGCCGACAGAGTGGGCTCTGGAGTTGAAGAAATGGCATAGCAGCCCCTCCTGGAGCTCCACCAGGGAAGGATCAGGGCTCTCACCTCGGCAGGTCGGGCAGCAGTGCCCAGGCCTCAGGACTGGCTCCGGGCAGGGGCTGGGCAGGCACTTCATGGGCACACAGCGAACCAGCCTCTTCTGTAATGCACCAACAGCTGTAATGCCTCCAGGTCTGGCTCCCATAGGAGGGCAGGGTGAGTAGGTGTCGGGCACCCTTGGAGGGGTGGGGCACAGGGTCAGGATGGAGGGAGAATCTCTCTGGCACCAGACCTCGGAAGGCATTTGAGGGGCTAAAAGAGTGGCAGGTGTGGCCCAAGGCGGAGCAGGGGATGTCCAAGGAGGAGCAGGGCTTGGTCAAATGTTGGGGGGACTCACCAGGCAGGAGCACTGGAGACAGGGGTTGGAGCTGGACAGGAAGTTGGCCCCCTCCTCATAAAGCTGCCCCTCATACTCACAGCCTGGGGAGGATTGCCAGGATGACAGGCTGGTCAGCAGAGAGCAGGGTGGGTGGACATCACCCGAGGGAAGGCATGACCCCAAGTAGGTTCTGGACCCTCTAGGGCAGAGGGGATGGAGGGGCAGGGCGGGGCGGGGAGGTCACCTGGCCGGCAGACGGGGCAGCACTCCCCAGGTGGGGTGTAGCTCTCCAGGCAGTTGAGCTCTGAGCATGAGGGCCCCTGGCACTGCACCGTCCCTGCCTGCGGGGCAGACACTGAGCCCTCCCTCCCTCTCCACTGCCCTAGCCGGGTCACTCTGCTGGCCTAGCAGGCCTAGCAGGCTCCAGGCCTCGATGTCTGGGCAGCAGCAGCAGCCCTGTCTGGCTCCCAGATCGGGCATGGCACTGCCAGGCCTGGCATATGCCAAGCAGCAGGGATGTGGGTGGTGGCTGGGGCCAGGCCCTGCTTCCCTTACCTGGCAGGTGCAGATGACACAGGGCTCCAGTTGCCACGTTTCCCCAGCCTTGTGGCCTCCAGGGCAGCCTGCAAAACCAGGCCCAGGCCCCCAAGTAAGAGACCCAGGGGACACCAAATCCAAGGGGCACCATTCAGGTAATAGACATAAGAGATTTCTGTATTTACTACAACTTTCCAACAGATGGCAGTAAAGTGTCTGACTCTAAATCTGCATATTTCCATTATTTTACAACATATGGAAGTGAAGTGTCTTAGGAAAGGGTGCCTTTTTTTTTTTTTTTTTACTTCACCAAAGACATCATATGTCTTGATGGGCTAGCAGTGGCCCTGGGCCACCATGTGTCCTGTAGGCTGTGTGTGTGTCCCTTTTCTTTGAGATCCATCAGCTCCCAAGGCTTCACTCCTCATCTCCGGCCAAGACTCCCAGGTTACAATTCCAGACCCCACTCGTCTCCTGAGCCCCTGTGCCACCTTTCGCACTACCAGCTGAGATTCCCTGGGGTAGGGTTGCCAGATAAAATACAGGACACCCTATACAGAGCATCCTAGATTTTTATCTGCTAAATCTGGCAACCCTATCTCCCTGACGGTGAGCTAGTAACAACCCCAGCAGAACCACCGCCTCCACTTCCTCCCAGTCTCTCCATGTCATCGGCACCACTGCCCTCCTAGTTTCCCAAGCTCAGCATCCACTATTCTGTAGGGTCCAACCGCTCACCAGCTCCTGTCCGCTTTTTGGAAACACCCCTCTTTCTGCAGCCCACTGCCACCCCTGGCTCCATGCCTAAACACTGCTGTAATGCCCCCTAACTGGTCTCTCTGCATCTAGTCCATAACAGATGAAAACTCCTAAAACACCTCTTCAAACATGCCACACTCTGGCTCTTCAGCCTTTAATGGCTCCCCATTGCCCACAGAAGAAAGTTCCAACTGCAAGGCTTACAGCAGTCTGTTCCCACTGGCCTTCCCAGGCTTATTTCCTGCAACTCACCTCTCCTCACCCAGTTCTTGTGCCCAGAAGGCCCTCAAGTACTCCCTCTCCTTCTAGTAAAATCCCACTTTCCCCCAGCTCAGATGACCCATTGTCTGTAAGCCCACCTGACTGGCTAGTCTAAGTGGGCTTCCCCTGCCTTCCTGCCCCCTCCTCTGGCAACTAACCAACTAACCACTTACTGTCTTTCTACACCTCCTCTTAATCTGTTCATTGGATCTTAAATCTTGTGCTATATTAGCTATGAGTTTATCTAGTTTATCAACTAGATTAGAAGCCCCCTAAGGGCAAGACAAAGATCATGCAGAGCATCTGGGTCAGTCCCAGGCTGGAGGCAGTGTTTGCTGACTTGAGCCTTCTGAACTCCCAGCACTGCCAGCGTGAGTGGGGAGGCACATTCCAGGCATGTGGCAGGTGTCAGACCAGGCTCTGGGGGCCCCAGGATGAGTGCAGGAGGTGGGCGGGGCTGGCAGGAGGCTGACCTGGCTCACAGTGTGGGCAGCATGCTCCTGGCTCCAGGCAGGGTCCTCTTGGGCATGGCTTCTGAGTACAGGTTATGGCTCCTTCCTGTGGGGAAGCAGACTGGTGGCTGCACAGGCCTCAGAACCCTGGAGGGCAGGCTTTCTAGAACCAAAACCTCACCCCAGGCTGGGACACGCCAGAGGAGCAAGAGGCTGAGTTGGCTCAGGGTATGTGGGCTATCCTTGGTCCAAGGGCAGAAAGAGACATCCTACCCCACTCCCATCATCTCCTGCAGCTCTCGACCCCTGGAAACCAGGTGCCAGCAAATTCCCCAGAGTGGAGAGATCCTAGGAAGGGAACCAAGGGCTTCCTTAGTGGAGCAATGAGGAAGGAAAGGCTGGAAAAAAGTGAACCTAGAGCCAAGTGAGGAAGAACAGGCAGGTAGAAGACAGGAGTAGATGGACAAGCAGGGACAGTGAGGGTCCACAGGTGAGGGAGCGATGTAGGAAGACAAGCAACTCCATCCTCTGTCCTCCACGCCATAATCAGAGTGTGTGTGCGGGTTGAGCTCCAGAAAGTAGAACTACTCAGAATCAGCTGAAGACCACAGTGGCAAGGCTTGGGGGAAGGGGCAGACCCCATTACTTAACATGCAGCACACCAGGCTGCAGCAACAGGCAGACAGGTGAGGGGGACAGGTCCAGGATACCAGGGGGGTCACAGGAACTCACCAGGCAGTGGCAGGTGGTGCAGGCGTCTGGGGAGAAGGTCTCCCCATTGCCATAGGCCTGACCATCTTGGTGGCAGCCTGGAGGAGGAGACAGTGCTGTCACTCAGGCACTCAGGGCCATCTCCAGGCCCCGAGAGGTCTCAGCTGGCAGATGGATGGCGCTCACCACGGCAATTGGGCAGGCCAGGCTTGGGGTCACAGTGCGCAGCCCCATCCTGGCAGATGCAGGCTGTACAGGCATCAGGCTCCCAGCGAGCCCCCTCAGGCCAGGCCCGCCCCAGCCCCCAGCACTGGGAGGAAGCTGGGCGGCATTCACAGGACTCCAGCTGCCTCACCCTCTCCTGCAGCTCCTTGTTCTGGGGGAAAGAAGTAGGGGGTTGGAGGCACTGGCTCAGCTTCCCCCATCATCTCCTGCAGATTTGTGGAGTGTGAAAACAGAGGCAGGATGAGAAGGCAACTTGGCAGTTCCAGAGCAGGGGTGGGTCCCCCTCCAGTCAGCATCCAGCTCAAATCGTCCCAGTTCTCAGGGCCTGGGGTCTGGACAGGCTCCCAGGGAGCATGGGGCCCCCAAGACTCTCCTTTGGACAGCAGAGGACCCAATCATCCCGCCCCAACAGGTCAAGACATCTTTCTCCATCCAGAATCTCTCCTGATGATGCCCTATATATAGTAGGTGCTCCATAGTATTTGTCAAATGCATGAAAGAATATGAAAATCTGGATTGACAAATCAACTACCCTGGAGGTTCTTCACGTGTATGCCAAGAGCCGACGAGGGGAACTGTTCAGATAAGAACCTCTCCGAGTGTATTTAAAATAAAACTTTATTTTAGGGTTCTCCGGGCGCCCCCAAACCCCACTGCACAAGGCCTGCCCTACCCCATGCACACTCGCCGGCCTCCAATGGTACCTGCTCTCTGAGCTCTGTCACCTCAGCCTCCAGCTTTCCCAGCTGCTCCTCCAGGGGGCGCCACTGCTCCTGGGGGGCCCCAGCAGGGGCTGAGTGGGCAGGTGCCTGCTGCTGGTAGTCATGGATGTCAGCAAGCCGAGGGTGTTCCCTGGGCACCGCCCTACCTGAAGGCACAAGAATCCAGGGTGGGCTATGGGTGAGGGGCTAGCAAGGTTCCCTGAGTTCTGTTCTCCCAACCATGTCATGCTGCGCCCCACCCTGTCCACCTGCCCACCCACCATCCAGGCAAGGGGACATGATCTACAAGGATGCTGGAGTGAAAGCATGGAAGGAGGAAGAGGGAGCCCTGGGTGGACAAAAGTGACCCAGACAAGCCTTCCCAAGTAGCAAGAACCTCTTAGTCAGGTACAAGCCCCAGGGACCCTGACAGGCTGGGGGCACCAGGGGAGTATCTAGACCAGGGCCTCCCTGCAGCCTGCCCCGACTCTGCAGGGGTCCCCAGCCATAGGAGGTATGTCGGGGTCATCCGTCCTCACTTGGGCCAAGGACTTGGCCAGGGGCAGCCTGGGGAGCTGACATGTCATGCTGGGAGGGCCCAGAAGCCAGCACAGGCTGAAGTGCAGAAGAGGAAGATAGACATGTGAAAGGCAGGTCTGCTTTAAGGTGCCTGGGGTCTGGAGTGAGCAGACCCCACCCTCCAGCTGCCTGTCTTCACCTGTCGAAACGGCACTGCTTTTGGAGACTGTGTGCAGGGAGAGGCAACTGCTCCCTCTGTTCCCACCGCCAAGCCTTGCCACCGGTTTCCAGGCCTGTGGCAGAGGGGTCTGGGGACCCCACTTTGGATAGGGTGGGTTCCAGAAAGCGGGACTTGGCTGCATTTCCTGGAGAGTTTGGGGAAGGTGCCAGCAGGGCCCCACTAGCTTTTAAGGCACTGGGCCAAATGAAGACAGCCTGTCAGCCTGTCTTCTGGAAGTCACTATGCCGAGGGAAGGGGGGCCCTCTGAGTTCAGGCCTGGGGTTGGGGATGGCCACTTTCACCTCACTTCGATTCCTCTCCTAAGTCAGGAAAGTAAAGGCCATGGGGGGCTAGGCTGACTCCTCTCCCACCAGTGGAAGTGGGCAGGGCAGTGGAGGGTCTGGAGGAGGACTGGAGGAGGCGAGTGAGGAGGAGACAAAGGAGAAGGGACAGGAGGAGGGAGAGGAGAGCGAGGGGGAGGGTTTCCCACAGAGGCAGCTCATTAGTGAGGCGGGGCCTAGGGTGGCTAAAAGAGTTTCTAACGGACACTAGTCCTGTGAGGCAAGGGAACAATGCCAGCCACTACTCCCACCAATTGCCACCAAGGGCGGTTGGAGATTCTAGACCAAAACCTAAGTTGTCCTCTTTCTCCCAAACCTGCTTTGCCCTGAGTTCCTTGGCTTGGTTAATGCCATCCCCACCTACCCAGAAATCCATGGCTCAGCTTCCCTCTTTTGTATGCCTCCCAAACCCATCAGTCTCTGGTCTCACTCAGTCATCCCCCAATCCAACCCCTCTCGCCTCCCCTACTCAGGAGGCTGCAGAGCCTGGGCGGGCGCGACCGCCTCGCTTCCTCCACCTGCTCCTCTTCTCTCTGCAAGACCTTTCTGAATCACACATCTGACGGTTCCCAGCAGCAAGTCCAAATGTGACCTCACAAGTGCCACCTAGCCTTTCAACCTGCCCTGCTACCCCCCACATCCAAGGTTCTAACACCGGTTCTAGCACAAATGCTGGCACCCAAACCTCTTGTGCATGTTCCCATCCCCATCCCTTGTGCAGGGATCCTGTCACCTGGAATGGCACTCTGTCTTGGTATGGCTCCTGTACCCAGCTTCCCTCCAAGCCCCATGAAGGGTGGCCAAGGATAGGTCTTAGCATCTTAAACCCTCCACCCCAGCTTGACTTCCATCTGGCTTCACCCCACATCCCATGATCCCTCCTCTAGTCCTGCTTAAGCAGGCACAATAAGGGGGTCGGGGAGAAGCTAGGGTCCTCTGGGACCTTCAGGCATGACAGAGCCAATCCCTTGCCTGGAGAGACCTGCAGACAGTTCCTGATTGTTGCTCAAAGCCTGATGGCTCCCCACGGAACTGTCCTCTGCTCCCCTCCCAGCCTCCCCGTGCGCAGTCCCTGCACTGACCAGTCTGTTCCTGCCTGTCCTCCTGGGTGAAAGCCAGACACAGAGACTCAAAGTCAGCTCCCATCGCAGGCCTCCTTTTTTTCCCCTTTCTCAAGACAAATAATTAACTTCAGACTCCCAGATTCCAGGGCAGCCTCTCCCCCACCGCTGCCTGCAGGAATTCCTCCCGAGGCCATAGCAGGAAGCCCCTTCCCGCTTCTGGCCCCGGTGCCTTCGCCTTAGCCTCCGTGCTGCCCCCACCGTGCTGGCTCCTCCACCGACGGGGAGGACTGGGGCTGGCCGGAGAGGCGCGCGCACCCCAGGGCAGGCCCGCGGGAGGCTGCCCGGCCCCAGCTCAGTCCCCCAGACTAGGCTGAGGGAGAGGTGGGGCCCTCCCCGCTGGCCCCCAGCCCTCGGCGCCCCGACTTACCTCTGCCGGTCCCCGGGGCCAGCGCCAGGCTCGAGAGCTGCAGGACGAGGAGCAGCAGACCGGCGAGGGGCCCCGCCATGCTCGCTCCGCCTCGCTGTCTGTGGTCGCGGCTCAGCGGGCGCTGGGGGAGGCGGGGTGGGGAGACACCAGGCCGCCTCCCACCCAGGCTTTGTTAGGGGAGGGCTTCTGGCGTCTGTCATCCCGCCGGTGGCGCCCGCCTCCCTGATGGGCACCTGGACCTCTCGGCCCCAGCCCCACCCTGACCCCAGACCTGGCTCAGAGGTGCAGCGAGCCACCCCCCCCAACCTCGGTGAGCAGCCCCAACCCCCAAGGAAACTGGGAGGGTGTGGGAGCAACGTCTCCTGCCTCTGATCCCAGAGGAGACCCTGAAAATAAACACGAATTCATCACTCTGGGCTCTGGGACAGCTGCTCTCCCTGCCCCCTTGGGTTCCTCCATCCGCCCTGGGCTTTCTGGTTCAGCTTTTTCCCTTTCTCATGGGTTTATAGGAGAAGCCGACTCAGCTGGGTTGGAATCCCTGCTCAGCCAATTCCATGTGCCCTTAGACCCCTAACTTCTCTGTGCCTTGGTTTCCCTGTTTGTAAACTAGGGATCATGATATGTACTTTACAGACTTGCAGTGAGGATTAAGTGAGATTACGTAGATAAAGAATTTAGGGGAGTGGTTGCCACATGCTAAGTGTTCAGTAAATAACAAATAATTGTGATAGGTGCTGCTCGAGGTCTCTGAAGTTAAAGGCCCGGGTCTCCTCCTCCTTTGTCCCCCTGTACATTTCTTTCCTGGACTCTGCTCACTACTGGTGTCCACCTCAGCAGCCCCAGGCTTGGCCCTGAACTCCAAGACCTCGCTCCGCTGGCTGATCCCAGCCCATGTTCCAGCTCCTGAGCTCAAGTCTGGCCTGGGGGGTGAGCTGAGGCAGCAGGCAGGGCAGAGGGCAGGGCTGGGCCCTGGGCTCAGCAAGTGGAGGGGGCCAAAGGGAGGAACTGAGGAGAGCTGGCCACGTAGGCCTGCAAGGCTGGGAAACTCCTCAGTGCAGCTGGGAAGCAGGGGGAGGTGGGGATGGGCCCCAAGCTCACAGGCAAAGGGACACTGAGGGCGGAGCCGTGAATCCTGCCAAAGCAGTCTCCCTACTGCCATAAAGGCCAGTAAGTCAGAAGCCACCCCTCCCCCCAGCCCAGGCAGGGACTAAAGGTCCCCCCAGCCCACTCTCCATGCACCTTAAGAGAGGCCCCGGTCTCTCCTCAAGAGTGTGGGCTTCTGATAGGGCCTGAGCAGCTGGCGGCAGGGGGAGGGGAGGCCGCCAGCCAATACTGAGACCTGGCCTCAGCCGGCCTGGAGCTAAGCTCACAGGAGCAGAGGAAAGCCAGGGCCAGCCACTGGGAAAGACACGAGGAAGTGGCAGCTCTCTTCCTACCAGGGTTAAGGAAAATGGTGCCTGTTATAAGGCAGGTCCCCTGGGAGGCTGGCTGGAGGGGAGGCTAAGAGCAGACTCTGGTGAGGGCTGCTAGGTCACGTCGTGGATGTGACAACACTTTCTGCTGTGTGAACTCAGGCAAGTCATTTAACTTCAGGGGCTAATTTTTCATAGGCGTGGCATGTAGCTCTAATAGCACCCACCTCATAGAGTGTTTGTGAGGCTTAAGTCAGTTACTGGCTGGAAAGAACACTCCAGCACGGTACCTGGCATGGAGGCATTAACTCTTATCACTGCTCTTATGTGATCTCTGACCGGCACCCCAACCGTGCAGGGAGCGTGCTTTCATTCCCATTTTACAGATGAGGAATCGGAGAGACACTAGGTAAGCAGCTCAGAGTCACGCTGGGAATAAACCACGGAGCCTGGAATCAATGCCAGGTCCTTGGGACCCCAGGGCCTGGCCAGACCAGTCCACATTGACCCCTGGCCACTCAGTCTGGCCTCACCCTTGGCATGACCCAGCCTCTGAGACAGGGGGCTCGTGCTTCCAGCAACTTTTGGGGTCATTCTTTCCTAGAGTCAAAGACGGCGCACTTGTCAGGACTTGTATCCTTCTACTACTCCCTGTAAACTTCATCGTCACCGCGAGCCCAAACCCAGCCATCCCTGGTCACCCTGGCCTGACTCCCAGCTGCTTCCTGCTCTGTAAATCCCCTGCTCTGCCCAACCCGCTTCACCCCTGGCCTCCTGCAGGGCCTCCTCCAGCCCCACCACCTGCCACCTCCGTGCCTCTGTTGGAGCACCTGAGGATCACTGGAGAACATCCCCCCACTTGGCTGTCTAGTTTCACTTCAAATTCATGGCCACAAACCTCAACAGACATTCGCAACACTGCCAGAAATCCTGCTACAATGCCCTGGTAAACGCAATCTCCCACTCCCCGAGAGGAGCATTTCAGACCCTCTCCTTCCTTCCCAAAGGTGTCAGCGGTTCTGCCCTTACCCCACGTATGATCTTGGCAGGTTACTGAACCTTTCTAAGGCCCAAGTTCCTCCCCTGTGAAGCAGGGCTAATAATAGCACCTCTGTCATGATTGTTATAAGGATCGTCTTAGCCTGAGTTCTATGAAAGCAGAGCCTGAGACAAAGGCTTACATGCATGTTTATTTTAGAATATGATCCCAGGGAGCAGGAATGAGGGCTGGGGAGAGCAAAACAGGGAAGGATGGAGAGCCAATGCAAGGTGACTTATGGAGGAGCTGGTCACTGCTATGGCGTCTTTGTGTCCAATCCCGCAGGACTGTCTGAGTCGTATAAAATGGCTCAGAGCAGAAAGTGGAAACACTTACGCATTGGCATCGGTACCCATTGGTCTAGGGTAGCCCCGCGGGGCATTAGCTGCTCCCAGTGATGTATGAGTGAGTGCCCAAGTGGGTTCCCAAGAGTGTCCAATACCATACATCAGAGAAATTTCAAAGCAAGAAGGGAGAGATTTGCAGCAGAGCCCGAGGTGAAACACTGCCGGGATGCACCTGTGCAGAGCTCTCGCAGCCTGCGTGGAGCTGGAATAAGGTGCGGCTGAAACGATTTGTATAAGAGGTATCTAACCAATGGGACAATGTACATAAAAAACTTTTTACAGCGTCTGGCGCATTTTAAGCACCCAAAATACATTATTATTTTTATTAAGATAATCATCATCTTCTGCTGAGGCTCAACCTGAAAAGCCAATACTAGCATTCTTTTTTTTTTTTTTTTGTGAGGAAGATCACCCCTGAGCTAACATCCATGCCAATCCTCCTCTTTTTGCTGAGGAAGACCGGCCCTGAGGTAACATCTATTGCCAGTCCTCCTCCATTTTTTTTCCCTTTTTCTCCCCAAAGCCCCAGTAGATAGTTATATGTTGTAGTTGCACATCCTGCTAGTTGCTGTATGTGGGACGCAGCCTCAGCATGGCCGGACAAGCCGTGCGTTGGTGGGCGCCCGGGATCCGAACCCGGGCCACCAGCAGCGGAGCGCGTGCACTTAACCGCTAAGCCACGGGGCCGGCCCCAATACTAGCATTCTTTATCCACAACAGAAGGTAGAGAAGCTTCTAGAAAACTCACTCTATGAAATAAAAACCCAGGGCCCTGAGGAAAGGGTATTATTTGGAGAGGCATTTGAGTTTCCAAGGTGAGCGGTCACCATGAGCCTCTTTTGTGCCAGGCATCAAGCCAGATACAGGGAGATGATGATGAACAAAACATAGTCCTGGCCAGAATGTCCCGTGCAGGCCAAAGGATGGGGGAACAGGGTTCCTGGCAGAGGGAGGGGTGTGAGCACAGGACCATACATGCACACAAATGTCAGGCTTGGAATAAAGGGCTCGCGATCTCGGCTGGGATAGTGGAACCAGATACAGCCATCCTGACCAAAACCCAACTCTTTCTTTAGAAAGAGGAACATTCTGGCTAGAGAAAGAAAGAATGACTCGGGCCCAGGCTTGAGACCTTACTTGGCAGGGTGGTCCCCAGTGTGGAGTAGAGTGTGGGCGCCAGTGGGGCGTGTGGGCACAGTAGCCTGTGTTGCCATGCAGGGCAGCAGAAGGGCTCCAGGATGTAGAGTTGGTGAGTTCTGTGTTGCTCCACCACTTAGTGTCTGTGCTGGCCATTCTCCATTTCTCCCCCTCCCATTCATGCTCCTCCCTCTGGGCCCCCTACAGACTGCATTGCTCTGGCTTTTTGCTCTGTGGCTTCCTGTGGGTTCAGCCAAGAAGAGCACTGGCAGGGCTGGCGGGCAGGAGAGGAGAGTGGTTGGGAGATTTCTTCCTTCCTCCTGCTCAACGTGGGCTCTGGTGGTAACACTATTCCCTCTCCTTGTCCCCTCAGCCTAGGGGGCGGCAATGACTTCCTGCTATTGTTAGTCCCTGGTCTTCACCAACCATTGTTGATTCTCTTAACTGTGCAGGCAAATCTGTCGCTAGTCCCTTCTTTAAGTTCTCTTTAGCTAAACCCTTTTGAGGGGAATTCTATTTTCTTCTGGGTCCTTAGCCTATATGCTAACCTTACCACTTACTCCACTAGGTTATTCTACCTCCCTAAGTCAAAATCTTCCATCTGTAAAATGAAGTAATAACCCCCACCATAGGTTGGGGGAGTCCAATGAGGCAACGAACACATAATGTGTGTCTGACATACGTGTGACGCCCGGTGCACACAGACCCCAATACAAGTTACCCCCCGTCCCTTACCTCCTTCAGGTTGTACTGTCAATAGCAGCGGGTTGGTTTTCTCTCTGGATTTGGTAGCTGGAAGCAAAAGGTTGCTGTGAGGAGGGAGGGAGAGAAGGGATTAGTTCAAAATTAAATGATTAAGTTTTTGCACTTCTGGGGCCAGCCCAGTGGCGTAGTGGTTAAGTTTGCGCTTTCCGCTTTGGCGGCCCAGCGTTCTCCAGTTTGGATCCTGGGAGTGGACCTACTCACCGCTCATCAAGCCATGCTGAGGCAGCGTCCCACATAGAAGAGCTACAACTCTACAACTATGTACTGGGGCTTTGGCGAAAAAAAAGAAAAAGAAGAAGATTGGCAACAGATGTTAGTGCAGGGCCAGTCTTCCTCAAAAAAAATAAATAAATAAATAAAAATTTTTGCACTTCATTTGATAGCTTTCAAATCATACCAGCTGTAACAAATGAAACAAGATACCACAAAGGTATGACGGCAAAGCCCATCATTATGTCTGCTCCAGCCCCCGTCCTTGCCCATCCACTCCCACCCCAATGTGACCAATGGTAACAAGGCTATGTCTTCCACACGCTTCACCTGGCTCACACAACCATATGTGAGCATGTGTACACCATGTGATTTCGTTTGGAGATGGTATTTTGGAACAAGCTCCCGTCCCCACCCCGCCCACAATGCTTGCCAACTTGCCCCTGAGTCACCTCTCTCAGTGGCTCCCATCTCAATCTCCCAATTCCCTCAGGACCCTCTCTCCCCACTTGCAATATTAGGTCACCCCAGGCAAAGGTTACCCCTGGTTGACCAGCTGAGCAGCTGCAGGGGGTGGGGAATGTACTGTTTGTCATAGATCAGAGATCCTAATTCCATAACTGTATCCCACGGCCCGGTTACCCTTCCCCCAAGTTCAGAGTAAGTAGCCCATTAGTCCCCTTCCAGGAAGAGCCTCCTTTGCCCGTCCTTAAAATGCCCGCAGGGGTCCACCTCACCACGTTCCAGGAAGTGTGCCAAGCTGCAGCATGCCAACTCAAGTACGAAATATCGGTCCACTCACTTGACCATCACTGCTCACAGGTGAATACTCACAGTTGGAACCGAATACTTCCTTGTTGAACTGAATCTGCTGGGATTTTAGGAGTGTGTGTGTATTGTTTGTTTTTGTTTTTAGCATTGAGAGGCCAATGCCGTCAGATAGCACGTCTGAACCCCAAAGCAGAGCCAGGACCTGGGGGCTGGGCAGGTTTCCAGGTGCCCACACAGGGACCTCCAAGTTTTGAGGTTCTCAGCCTAGAGGGGAGCTTGCCCATCACCCTTGTGCCTATTCCCACCTAGGGCTTCTCCAATCTCTTTTCTGACTTTGTTTTCTCAAAAACTTATCCTTGGGATTCCCATAAGGCCTCGAGAAGCTAAGAGGATGGAGGAATCAGGGGAGGAGATATGTGTGGCTTCCTGCCTGTAATTCCCTCTTCTTCCCACCCATTTCTCTCCCTCCTGTCCCTCATGGCCCTGCTTTCAAACTTGCTCTCAAGCTTCAACAAAGCCTCCTCCGGCAGTTCCGGGCAGCACTACCACTTAGACCAGCACAGTCCAGTGGAACTTTCTGCAATGACGGAAATGTTCTATATCTGCACTCTCCAATATGGTGGCTCCATGAGGCTACAGAGTACCTGTCACGGCTCGTGCAATTGAGGATCTGAATTTTAAATTTTTATTTAATTCTAATTAATTTTAATAGAAATAGCCATATGTAGCTAATGACTACTGTACTGGACAGCACATATTTAGACCATAAGTCAACTTTGTGCCAATTAGTGAAAAGTGCTACTTCTCAAGACAGTTTCCTTCCTTCCATTGGCTGGCAAAGTTTTGTGATAGATCCACAATGGGTATGATGTGAGTGAGGCCCCTAAAGTTGTGCAGTGCACAGCCCTATGTGGCAGCCCTGGCTCCAGGCACCCACCGGCAGGTGGCAGTGGTAATGACTGCTGTGCTGGGAGTACTCCATGGGAATCAGGCATGGGCTGGGTGGGTCACCAGATTATCAGAATTCATGCCGACCATGGCTCTAGGAGGTGGGTGCTATGATGGCCCCCATTTTACCAGCTGGGAAACTGGGGTTTGGAGAGTTTAAACAGCGCAGTCAATGTCAGTCAGCTGGAGAGTGGAGGGACTGGCACTTCATCCCAACTCTGACTCCTAACCGTGACAGAGATCTCTGCCTGCTCCTCTCCCACCACCCATGACTTCTGCACACTGAGAACTTCTGCTGCCCCTCCTCCCGCAGCACTGGGTCTTCACTCAGTTACAAGATTCAGGCTTACTCTCTCTTGCTCACTGGGCTGGAGCGCCCGGAGGGCAGGTCAGCTTTGCCAGCTCTGCCCCTCCCCTGCTTTAACCCCAGGGTATGGCTATGGGGGCTGTTTGGCAGGTACCAGTAGATGGGCACACCTAAGGGTCTCTCCTCCCACCACCTCAGTCCCATTGCAAAACCCACGGATTGGGGGGTTGAGGGGTGGTACTGAGTCTCAGAATTTCCAGAGGGCCCCAGGATTCAGACCTCAAACAGAAGCACGGCCTGCCAGGGTCAGACAGCCTGCCTCAGAACTGGCCCAATTCTGTCTCTGGTTCTGAGGGGCTGGATGGAGGCTGGTGAAGGCATTCCCTACACTTGCCCAGGGCCTTCTGCTCTGGGTTAGCGCAGCACCCCTCAGCCATTCTCTTGACTCCTTTGGCTTTCAGGCTCTGAGCTGCCAATGCTCGCCTTCCCACACTGGCTGGGCAGAGGAGACACGATCTCACAGGACTTTGGGCCAAGACTAGCCAAAGGGCCTCTGGTCAAGGAACTGGTCTCACCCAGCACCGAAGCCCCACCCCACAGTTTAGAGGCAAACAAGACCTTAGATAGGGGCTGAGGGAGGGGGAATGGCAACTATTCCTTCCAGGTGATATGAAGAGAGAGTCAGAGGGCAAGGGGGTAGAGGCCAGTGGATCAAGACCACAGCTGGAGCCAACTTGAGGCACCAGATGTCCTGGCATCCAGTGATGGCCTCAGCTTTCCCTTTAAAAAAATTTTTTTTGTGACAGTTTTATTGAGATATAATTCACATACCATAAATTCACCTGTTTAAAGTGTACAGTCCAATAGTTTAGCACATTCACAGAGTTGCGCAACCGTCACCACAATTAATTTTAGAACATTTCATTCACTCCAAAAAGAAACCCTGTGCCCTTTAGCATTCACCCCCTATTTCCCACCACCACCCATTCCCCAGTCCTAGGCAACCACTCGTCTACATTTTTTCTCTGTGGAGTTGCCACTCTGGACATTTCATATAAATGAATCATACAATATGTGTCCTTTGTCTGACTTTGTTCACTTGGCATAATGTTTTCAAGGTTCATCCATGTTGTATCATGTATCAGTACTTCACTTGTTTTTATTGCCAAATAATATTCTGTTGTATGTATATACTGTATTTTATTTTTCCATTTATGAGTTGATAGGCATTTGGGGTGTTTCCACTTTTTGGCTATTATGAATAATGCTGCTGTGAACATTCATGTACAAGTTTTTGTGTGGACACATGCTTTAATTTCTCTTGGGTGTACAAGTAGGAGTGGAATTGCAACATCATATGGAAACGCTATCTTTAACCTTTTCGTGAACTGCCAAATTGTTTTCCAAAGCGGCTGCACCATTTTACATTCCCAGCAGTGTATGAGGGTTCCAATTTCCCCACATCCGTGACAACACTTGTTATTATCTGACTTTTTTATTATAGTCATCCCAGTGCGTGTGAAGCAGTATTGTGGCTTTGATTTGCATTTCCCTGATGACTTATGATGTTGAACATCTTGACACGTGCTTATTAGTCATTTATATATATTCTCTGGAGAAATGTCTGTTCAAATCCTTTGCCCATTTTTAATTGAGTTATTCATCTTTTTATTATTCAGTTGTAAGAGTTCTTTATGTATTCTAGATACACAAATCACTTGTTAGGTATACGGCTAGCCAATATTTTCTCCCATTCTGCGGACTCTCTTTTCACCCTTTTGATGGTGTCCTTTGCAGCACAAAAGTTTCTAATTTTGATGAAGTCCAATTTATCTGTTTTTTCTTTTGTTGCTTGTATTTTGGTGTCATATTTTGGGAACCATTGCCTAATCTAAGGTTAGGAAGATTTATCCCTGTGTTTTCTTATAAGAGTTTTATAGTATTAGCTTGTACATACAGGTCTTTGATCCATTTTGAGTTAATTTTTGCATATGGTGTGAGGTATGGCTCTGTTGTTAGGTGCGTATATGTTTATAATTGTCACCTTTCTGATGGATTACTCTTTTATCATTATAAAATGTCCCTCTTTATCTTTAGTAACTTTTTTGTTTTAAAATCTATTTTATCTGATATTAGAACAGCCCCTCCAGTTTTCTTATGGTTGCTGTTTGCCTGATATACCTTTTTCTGTCCTTCTACTTTAAATCTATTTGTATTTTTAAATCTAAAGTGTATCTTCTATAGACAGCATATTGTTGGATTTTGTTTTATCATCTGGTCTGATGATCTCTGCTCTTTGATTGGGTTGTTTAATCCATTCACATTATT
This sequence comes from Ceratotherium simum simum, assembly GCF_057802395.1. NCBI lineage: Eukaryota > Metazoa > Chordata > Mammalia > Perissodactyla > Rhinocerotidae > Ceratotherium > Ceratotherium simum. Next base: position 85,296,848 of record NC_141900.1, read on the forward strand.
GACATGGTTGTATTTGCATTTGCATTTTACTTGTTTTCTAAATATCTCAGGTCTTTTTTTCCCTCTATTTCTCCTAGACTGCTTTCTTTTGCATTAAGTGAATATTTTCTGTATAATGTTTTAATTATTCCTTTAATTATTTTTTTTACTGTATTTTTTGAGTCATTTTCGTAGTGGTTGCTCTAGGGTTTACCTACAGACAGCTTACTCTACTGCTTTCCTATCCCACCCAGGTAAGTTGTCGCCATGAAAGGTCCTGAGCAGAGTGTGCAGGCAGGAAAATTACCTGAGGAAGGATGGCCTTGGACAAGGGGGCCACAGGGAGGAGGACTGAGGTGTTGAGATGGCCACAGGGTGGCCCCAGCGAGCGATACAGAGGCTGCAGCGCTGACGGAGTTTTTGGGGCTGCACAGCCCTCAGGATCCCCTCAGATTTTATGAGTCAGGACAGATGTCCAGGTCCAGGAAAACACATGTCCTAAGCTCTGGGCACCGCTTATTGGTATCCCTGCCATCAGGCTCCCCTGGCAACTGCCCCTGCTGGTCCATCATGCCCCTGAATACCTCCCACTGTAGACCCTGCGCTGGTCCACATTCCCCTCTGCCCCCAGGGACCAAGAGGCTGTGGGGGCAGGGCTCAGTGGGAAAGCTGGCTGCCCTCCTTTTCCGGAGAGCATCCTAAAATTCAAGGCTTGATCTGGGAACTGCTGGAGGGCAGACAAAGGGATGAAGGATGGAGTGAGGGGATCTGAACTTGAGGAAGCATTGGGCATGGAGGGCTGCTGAATGTTTCTGCCTTCCTGGTCCAGCCAGTGGCACTGCTGAAAAAGCAAAGGGTTCCTCCTGGAACCCCACTGTCAGCGGATCTGGAAATCTTTGGGAATAGACTTGGGAGCAGGGAGCAGGTGGAGTCCAGGACAAGGTGAAGACCCAGGGTTGCCTACACACCAGGGATCAGTTCACTCACAGGAGTAGGCCACCTGCTATTCATTCAAATTCCATGGGGGCTCAGACTGAGGGATTTGCGGGTCAGAGTTAAGCCCCTGTTTGGGGCAGGGGTGAAGCTGAAGCATAATGAGGGGCACTCTGCCCTTTAACCTTCACCCCAGGCCCCTATCCCTCATCCCAGCTGATGCCCAGTAGCAGGAGTTGCTGCCTGCCAAGCTCTGCTCCAAGGGGGATGTGGGGATTTGATGTCTGAGAACTCCTGGGAGAGATCTCTCAGGTGGGGACCTGCCCTAGGTCTCCTGGCCTCCCACCCTGACCCTCACCCCAACCCCAGTGCTGGCTCTTGGACCCCAGAGACTCTGAGCCTCTCATGAGGTTTTGCCCGTGAGATCTGGGCCTCCCCACCTCTCTGCCTCTGCACCCTTGGATCCACAACAGCCTTTGCTAAACCCCTAGCCCCAGTGGGGGATGTGCAGGGTGCAGGAGGGGTGGTTTACAACCAGACCAGGACCCTCAGGGTGAAGCATGCAGGACAGAGAATGCACACACACAGGTGTGCTGTACCCAGCACAGAGTTGGGCCGCTCCTGGCCCTGCCAGGGGCTGAGCCAAAAGCCCCCCACTCCCCATCAGCTGCCACCAGCCCTACCTCCCAGGGAACTCTGAGAACATGCGTGGTCCCAAGGCCGGGCTCAGCTCCTCCCAGCAGGAGGCCCGCATTGGGGTGCATGGCAGCTGCTCTGCAGACGTCCACACTACACTAATCAGGGTGACAGGTCCCTGGGTCTCCACCCTGCTATCCCTTCCCTCCCCTGCAGCACCAACGCCTGACTGAGCCCCATAACCCAGCCTATGACCCTGAGTGGCCCAGATGGAGAGGGTGGGGCCTGGGGTGGGGGGAAGTTTCCAGGGAGAGGGAGGAGGAGCAAGGCTTCTCGCCCTGCAGGACCTTGCAGGCACCCCAGTGCTTAATGGCTCACCCTGCCCCCATCTTGCCTGCCCCATGCTCTCAGCTTCTCTTGCTCAGGGTCCTATGTAGGGCCCCAAAGTGGGTACTCAGGAAATAGTCCTTAAAAGCCTGAAAGGGTAGGAATCCTGGAAAAAATTATCCACCTTGTTCTTAGTGCCAGTAGGTACCAGCCCCTTCCCATTCATTCTGTCAATCATCCATTTTCAAATTCATCATTCATTCATTCATTTATTCAGGAACTCCCAGCCTGGAAGAGGAGCTGAGACACCTGGCTGTCCCTGGGGAGAAGGCTGAGGTAACCACGGGCCTGGGGTATGCCCTCCTTTTCCCCATGACAGTCCTCCCTTTCCAGTGGGCTGGTTTCTCTCCTCTTTTTTTTTTTTTTTTTTGTGAGGAAGATCAGCCCTGAGCTAACATCTGCCAATCCTCCTCTTTTTGCTGAGGAAGGCTGGCCCTGGGCTAACATCCGTGCCCATCTTCCTCTACTTTATACGGGACACCGCCACAGCATGGCCTGACAAGCAGTGCGTAGGTGTGTGCCTGGGAACGGAACCGGCGAACGCCGGGCCACCGCAGTGGAGCGCACGCACTTGACGGCTTGTGCCCCCAGGCCGGCCCCAGGTTTCTCTCCTCTTGCCACCCCCTCCCCATCCGTCCTGGGCTTTTTTCTGCCTTACTCCATGTCCCAAAGCGGCTGACCTCAGCCTGTGTGAGCTGGGCTCCCTTGGCCTCTGAATTCTGGATGGATTAGGTTAATGGGAGGCGTTGGCAAGAGATAGGCGGGCAGGAGGATGGAAGAGATGGTGCCTCGACCTTGCTGTGGCCACAGGTCCTGGAGGGCAGCCCCTCCGTGGGTGGTAACGGTTCCGGCTGATGCTAGGCCCTGGGTGCCTGGAAGTTCCCCCGTGGCTTACCCTGTTCACACCTCTGCAGATGTTCTCAGCTTGCCTCGATTTAACACCATCTATGTCCTGCCAGAACCCCGCCTCACACACTTCTCACCTGGAGCCACCCACACTGAGAGTGGGCCCTTTGTCTGGGTCCCTGGGGCCATTCTACTAGTCCGGAAGTCTGATAGAAGTCACCAACCCCCCAGAGACAATGCTCAGCCTCCGGAGAGCTGAGAGGAAGTGTGGAGAGGGACCATAGGGACAATTGGAGCTGGACGGAAGAGCCGGCCTGGGGGAGGGAGAAACAGAGGGCCGGGGCCCAGCAGCACCCCTGCCTCTTTGAGAAGGACCTGTTCTTTTTCTTTTCTCTTCTTTTTTAACTACTTAGAATTTTTATTTTAGACTTACTTCAAGAGTTCCTTAAGACATATTTATCATATACTGGTCTTTTGCTTGCATAAAAAAGAAACTACAAACTAAATAAATTTATTAAGCTATTCCTAAAACTTCTTGACGTTTAGAATTTGGATCTTCTGAATCATTTTTTAAATCTTTGTTTTACATACAATAAAATTCATTCTGTTTAGTGTCCAGGTCTGAGCTTTGGCCAGTGCAGAAAGCTGTGTAACCACCACCACCACCAAGACAGAGAACTCTCCCCATCACTTCATGCTGCCCCTTCGTGGTCAGTCCCTCCCCACATGCCACCCCCTGTCTGTTCTCTGATCCTGTAGTTTCTCATGGGCCTGTCCCTAAGGGTGAGGCAGCTGGGGAGCGGGCAGCCTCTCTCAGGGGCCACCATCATTCCCTGGGCACATGAGCCACCTTTTCTTCACACACAACACCCCAGGGCCTGAGTACGAGGAAGGAGGCCCCCAGCAGCCAACTCCCTCTACCCTCCCCTCACCGCATGTCAGGCCCAGGGGAGGGAAAGAGTGCTAGGCATGTTGGGGGGGCAGCTGGGGTGGCGGATAGCCCCAGGGAGCTCTTGGGTTGCCAGAGTGCAGGAATCTACGTGCCTTCCTGGCTCTGCCTGTCCCGGAGACTCGGTGAGGACAGCTGGTCACAGTGAGTCAGCCACCTAGAACCAACAGAACATAGGACGTGCTCCACGGAGCAGCTACTGCTGTGTGTATATTATTATCACTTCTCCTATGGGCCAGGCACTGAGCTAGACCTCATCTTCACGGCTGAAGAGTAGTTCTTTGTTGCTGACAGTATGGTATTAACCCTATTTTACAAAAAAGGACACTGAGATTCAGACAGGCTGAACACCTCGCCGGAAGTTGCACAGCTAGGACCTGAACCCAGGTCTGTCTGACTGCAGAGAGATCAGATGTCACTCATGGCTTGGTCTGGTTCAAATCCCAGCACCTCATTTTCCTGGTTGCTGTGTGCCTTTGGGTGAACTGCCTAACCTTTCTGAACCTCAGTGACTTAATCCATAAAATGAAGGTAATGCACACTCCTGCCTTGTACAGTTGCCATGAGAATCAAATGTGACCCCAGTGTTTGGTGCAGAGTAGGTTACATGTGAGATATTACAGGTTAAATTGTATCCTCCCCAAATTCATATGTTGAAGTCCTAACCCCCAGTACCTCAGAATGTGACCTTATTTGGAAATAGGGTCATTACAGATGTAATTAGTTAAGATGAGGTCATTAGGGTGGGCCCTAATCCAATACGACTGATGTCCTTATAAAAAGAGGAAATTTGGAGACAGAGATACAACACAGGGAGAGCATCATGTGAAGATGAAGGCAGAGATCAAGGTGATGTTTCTACAAGCCAGGGAACACCAAAGATAATAGAGTACGAAGAAGTAACCTGAGTAACTTGTTCAAATTGGTGAGATTAGCAAGTTACTCAGCTTGCTTGAGAATACTAGTAATGCCCACTTCAGAGTGGCTGGTTGTGGCAATTAAGTGCAATAATGTACGAAAAGTGCTTAGTGGTGTCTAACAAGTATTAAGGACTTGTTAGTATGATCTGGTTGTCTTTGCTCCTCCGGTCAGCCCAGCGTGTGGCCTGCCCTCTCCAGAACACCACATCCATTTCCAACAGGGCCTTCACCAGGCCACTGCTGGCTCTTCTCCATAGTTTGGGATGGGCCGTTCCTCTGCAAGGGGCCCACTGCCCTGCTCTCTCTTCCCTGACCCCTGAGCCCCGAACTGCAGGATTCGAGGATGCAGGATTGAACACACTTGCTTTCTAGATGGCTGAGTTCCAGGTGGGACCCAGGATCCCTGGGCTCACTGTCCATGTGCCCAGTCCTTTCGGGCACTCCTGTGACCTGCTACTTCAAAGCCTTTGCAGAGAGTCGAGGGGCCAGTGAGGAGGCCCCCGTAAACTCTTTCCTGCCTGAGCAGGTGCCTCTTTCTTCTTCCTGTCTCGCCCCAAGCTCTACCCCATCGATGGCCGCCCGGACAAGCTGTCAGGCCATGTCAGCCTCCCTGCAGCTTTGGAAGGGCTGCCCCAGGAGAGAGTGAGGAGGATAGGCTGAGAGAAGTAGGGGGCACATGGTCCTCAGACTGGCACAGATTAGCGGAGACTCCTGAATCCCACATGCCCACCAGCACTGCATGGCTCCAGTCTGCCTGGCACAGGAGTCTGGGTGGGCATCAGGGTTCCAGCTGGCTCCTGACTTGGAGAGCTGCAAACAATGAGGGTCCAGGATGCTGGCCTGGTAAGAACTCCTCCACCCCCAGACTCCCCTCCAGTGAGGCCTGACCCCCTCCTCCTCTCTGGGAAGGACCAAGAGATCAGAGTGGGTCCTGCCCTAGGAGCCTCCCAGGGTCCTTCAGCCCCAGGGCTCTCTGTTTTCTTGACTTCCCGCCCTGTCCCCAGAGAGGGGCAGCTGGGGCACCCCTCCCACGGTGACATGTTGAGAGGCCACATGGGATGAATGTCATCCTCCCTTGCCCCCTTCCCATGCCTTCACACCTCAGCTACTCTAGGCCAGAGGGTACCTCCTCTGGAGTCTCTTCCCCCCCATACGGGGGGGCTCTGTCATCTCCCTGCCACCCTAAGGTCCAGATGTGAGCTGAGGAGAGCCCCCTATGCCCTTGGGCTAACCTGGACATCCTGAACATAATTGAGTTCCCCTCTCCTTTCCCACCTCAGAGGGACAACTGTCCTGCCCCAGGGAGGATCTTGAGCCCTGGTTCTAAGCTGCAGGGACCTGAGATGGATCTGGCTGATAGGCACTCCAGAGCCTGTGGCCACAGGAGCCCCACACCCCACATCAGCAATGGGTGGGCCTCGTGCGCCTTGACGGAACCCCTCTCCTTGGGGGAACACCTATGGACTCTGGGCTTCAACCAGGTCGGTTTGGGACAAGAGAGGACACTGAGGTCCACAGCTGGATCCTATGGGGCCAGGGTGGCCTCTGTCCCCACAAAGCAGGGGCCTAGCCATTCTGACTGCAGGAGCCCTGGAAAGCTGGGGTTTCCAGGTTGAACTTCCTCCTCTTCCTTTTCATCCCTGTCCAGGTGCCTCATGCTCTATATCGAGTCCTCCAGACAGGCAGGCAGGATGGAGACCCTGACCCTTTCCGTGACAGAGCCCCGCAGTGGGGAGGGAAGTGGTTTGAGTGAAACACTGATCTAAGCAGATTTTAGAAGTGTTTGAATCAGACCAAGTGAAGCTGAAGGGGGCGGGGTGGAGGGATGAGGATATCTGTTCGAGGCATCCTGGTGTCTAGAAGGAAGACGTGAGCAGGGAGAGAATCAGCAGAAGGACCAATGACGATTGCACCGAGAGGCAGGGCAGGGGCGAGGCAGCACGGTAGTGGTGGTGGTGGGAACGCTAAGGAACTGAGCTGAGCTAGGAGCGGAATCCCAGGGCAAAATGAGATGTTTCCACCACCTTTATTTGAAGGGGTGGTGAGAAACCCAGGCAATAGTGAAACCCCAGGATCTGAGAGTTTAAATGAGAAAGAGACACAGAGACTGGAATTTCTGAGGAGTTCCTGAGGGTTTCAGGGCCTGCTTGAGCTGTGGGTTCAAGGTTCAGAGCAGAATCCCTGGAAAAGGGGTGCGAGCCAGGATGCAGGGGCTCAGGGAGAGGTAAGGTGCTAACCACCAAGGAAAAGGGAAGTAGCATTTGTTCTTAACAGGGGCAAAGGAGCAGAGAGCAGGGCCTGGGATAGATGAGGGCGTCTGCACAGCTTCCTAGGCCTCAGGCCGTGTGAAGAGAGTGAAAGAGCTGCAGACTGGAAAAGCGAGGGACATGAGGTCTAGAGGCGTCCATGTGACAGTGCTAGCCAAGTGGGGGAGTTCCAGGTCACATCCCAGAAAGCTCTGAGGAGGCAGCAGTTAGTAAAAAAGAGGGAGGAAGCCCCAGCTGTGGTGTCCTGGGCGTCGATAATAATAAAGCTACCACTGTGTGTGCATCAGAAATGGCGGTATGCGCTTTACAGGAGCCAGAGTGGCTGAGTTAACACCTAAGTCACATCATGTCGTGCCTCTTCTCAGCCTGTACAATGACCCGCGAGGCACCCCCTAATTCTGTTACTTAAGCATTTACTATCTGCCTCACTCTATAGAATGGAGGCTCCAGGAGGGCAGGGGGTTTAGAAAAAATAGACTTTTGATTGCCACTTCACCCTGGGGTGTAGAAGGCGCTCACTGAGCATTTATTGAATTTAGGCCTCACAGCCAACCTGCAACAGTGATGTTATCACTCTCACTTCATGGGTGGGAAATGGGGTTTCCAAGAGAGTCCGTGGTTTGCTCAAGGTCACACAATTCCTGAGTGGCAGAGCCAGGGTGACTCAGCCCTGATGAACTCCAGAGCCTGGTGTCCAGCCAACAAGTTCCCAGAAATGGGGGGTATCTGAGGGACAGGCCAGCCTGGGGAACTCCGAGAGACTGAGGGGGTGGGTCTCCTGGAGGGGATGTAAAGGCAGCTGCCATCTACACAGGCCTGCGTTGAAGAGGGCAGGTTCAGAGTTGGGGGGGATCCTGTCCAGCTGCCCCTTGCACCTCTGTCTTCTTTCCCTACCACTCACACTGGGCTTCTTTCAGTTCCCCTTTGTGACACGGCTCCCCCTCAACACACACACACACACACACACACACACACACACACACACCCAAGCAGGCGTGCACCCTGGTTTCTGCCGGAATCAGAACACTCACCACACCCTCAATCTGAGGGCCCAGCCAGGGGAAGTGGGGGCAGGGGCCATCTCACTGTTGGAAGTGAGGGGCCTGGACACTCATCTCTACTGAGGCTCCTAGAGCTGTGGAGGCCAAGTGTCCCTGTTCTCCATGTGCCCCGGCCCCCGGGGGGGAACTGGGAGTCGCATGGGGGTCGGAAGTAGCCTCACTTCTCCTTTGCTTGTGCTTCACACAGACACATCGGAGGGAGGAACCATTCCATTTTGGAAGAGCCCTCAGCCCCTGCCCCTTCCACCCCATGCCATGTCTCTGGCCCAGAGTGGTTCTTGGCTCAGGTTCCCCTGCTCTGGTCAAGCAGGACTGGAGCTGAGCAGAGCTCCTGCAGGGCCCCCATTGCTAGACCTCAAGCCAGTGCTGTTGGCTGACTAACATCATCTCCCCCTCACAGACAGGGAATAGATTCACAGGTCCTGCCTAAGGTGAACCAGCGTGAACGCAACGGAGATGAAGGCAAGCGCCAGTGCAGGGTCCCTTCTTCCTCACACAGCCCCTGCATGGCTCTTGATGAGGTTCAGAGTCTGAAAGGGTGGGGACCTCATCCAAGCAAGGAGGACAGTGGTGGGGAGAGTGGGGTGCAGAATCCTAGAGTCTCGTGGTCCCTCAGACCATGTGTGGGACATTTGATAATAAAAGAAGGCTCTTCTTGGCTATGACCCCAGATGCATTTTCTGGATCAACATAGAATATTTTTCTATTAAACCTAATTGATCTCCAGTGAAAAAAGTTCCCATTTTGGGTACAGCACTTTCAATTAAATAGCAGTTTAATTTTTACAGAAGGAAATAGAAAACAATCTACCTAACCACATTTTCCCCATCCACACTTTAAATTTTAAAAAATATGAAATAGTGAAATACTCAGCAGATACAAATAACAAAATACTTATATATAATTATATTTCCATTTTATATTAGGGCTGGGGGTGGGCGGGAGAGGGATAGAGATGCAGAAGAGAAGAAAAAAGACATTACATAATAAGTGATGTTACAGATCAGGGGTAAAGACCAACACGGCTAGTCCTGAAGGGACAGGGAGAGGGAGGGAAGGTTAAAGTTCTGATTTATCAACTACTACTACTGGATTTGTTAAAAACACAGGCTCTAAACTTTAAAGGGCAAATAGTACTATCTGGAACTTATATATTTTAGTTGCTATCTAAAATTTAATCACCTCACTTGAAATTTTTCTTCATTTAAAAAAATTTTCTTAGGAGAAAAAGTTTAGTAACTTGTATACGTGGGAGAGACTCAGGAAAACTGAGTAACTTCTAAAAATATTTTTAGTAAAAAATACCATGGAAAACAATGAAAAGACAGGAGTGATCCCTGCGTAAGCCGATGCAGGTGGGAATCAGACACTAAAATCATAAGTGAAACCAGCGAGGACGAGCTTTGCAGCTCAGGAACCGGACCCAGGAGGGGAAGTCAAGGTAGGCTTTCCTGAGGAGGTAGGTGATGCTGAAACAGAAAATCTGAAGAGCAGTCGTCACCAAGCGAAGAATGTTCCAGGAAAAGGAAGGGGACATGTGAAGGTTGCGGCCGGTGAGCAAGGCCCATTTATGGAACCGACAAACGTTCAGAACGGCAGACGGTGGTCAAGGCGGCGGTGAGCGAAGAGGCGGGACAGGCGACCACGGCGCGGACCCTGAGAGGCCCCGAAGCTGAGGCAGGCAGGTTCGGGACTTGAGAATTGGAAACGGACAGAGAGGTCTGAGGATTCTTGCCTGCAGGCACGTCGAGGAGTGGGTGTCCGGGTCTGGGTGCCAGTGGCTGAGCGTCGGGGTGACCCTCGGAAGGGGCGCGGGCGGGCGGGGCAAGGGCCGCGGACTGTCCATCGGTCCGCCTCACTGCGCCATCCTATGTGGCTTGGTTGATGGCCTGTGTATGTCCCAATCCCGAGCTCCCAGAGGGTCCGGCCAAGCACTGCGGCAAGGTGGAGTGGGGACCCGGGTTGTCGAATGACTATTTTGCAGTTCCAGATTGCCGAAGGAGCCCAGTCGTCGGTCCAGGCCACCACGCTGCCGGGCGTCTCCCCGGAGGCCCTGGGCTGCAGGGGGGTCCGGTCTGGCTCGATGCTCAGCCCGGGCCCACGGTCGCCGGGTCAGTGCGGGGGCCCCAAGGTGGCTCCGCGGGGCAGGGCGGGGCGCTGTCCGCGCATCCAGGCTCGGCGGCCCCGGCCCGGGGGCGGGGGCGGGGGCGGGCGATGCGGAAGTGCCCGGCTGGTAGACCAGCTGGAGGCGCAGCTCCGGGAGAGGGCAGCTCGGCCCCGCCGCCCGTCCCGTGCTCCTGAGCGCAGCCACGCGGGCGCACAGCACACAGGTAGGTCCTGGCCGACGCACGCTCCCCTCCGCGCCCACGGGGCACGGAGGCGGGCTGGGGACTGGAGCAGGGCGGGTGCGCGGGAGGGGTCCACGTCTGGCTCCGCCTGGCGCCTGAGCTCGGGTGGGCGCCTACTGCAGGGCGCGCCCCGCCGTTCTGGCGGCCTCCAGGTGCCTCCTATGTCCCGATCAGCGTGGGGTGCCCTGCACCGCAGCCATCGTCCCGCAGGCGCCCCAGGGAGGCCCTGGCGGCGGAGTCGGCACCGCTGCCAGGGGCACCAGCTCTGCTGCTTCCCTCCCTCCGTCTTGCCATCGCCAAGGATGGGGAGCACCCCGGAGTCTGGCTTGGACCGTGGAGGGGCGAGCCCCAAGTCTCCCTTTCCGTGCGCTCTCCATCCCTCTTCCCAGGCACCCCTCACCCTTTCGGGTAAGAGGATGAGGTTTAAAGGGTTCGTCCTCCCGGGATCTTAAGGCCAACGGCAGGAATTCGGGCAGTGTTTGGGAAGATGGTGTCAGGTAGAGGCGCTGGCCTTTGACTCGTGTCCGGGAGAAGGAGGCGCTGACCCTCCTAGCAGAGGAGTACTATGGGGCGCAAAACTTCTTGGACTACTTTCTTTACGTCCTTCCCTCGAACTTCAAAACGAAACAAGAGTCTAAAAATGGAGGGAAAATGAGACTAGTGTGACCATGATGCGGGGTAGGAGACGGCGAACACCTGCGCGGTGCCCCCAGCGCGGTTGTCTCCAGGACCCCCCGAGAGCCGGAGCTGGTACCCGAGAGTGGGGGTGGGGGCACTTTCCTGGCCTCGCTGCCACCCTGGGGCACAGCAGGGCAGGGAAGAGGGCGGGGGTGTCACCAGCCTGAGGAGCTGTCCGAGACGCAGACCCTAAGCCAGCGCCCCCGGGGTGGCTCCGGGGTGGCCCGGGAGGCGCAGGTAATCCGCCCGGGGCCCAACCTGCGGGGGCGGTCCTGCGGGCAGGGCCTGGACTGGGCTCCCGGCGCGCCCAGAGCGGGGATAGGTGAGCAGGACCAGAAAGGACGCGGGCGGGGCCGACGGAGGAAGCTAGAGGCCCTTGGGGCGGGCAGCCGGGTCGGAGGCAGAGTCCTGCCCTCCCCTGAGCTATCCGGCCCTGGGCAATGGGGCTCCCAGCAAGTCTAGGGAGGCACTGGGAAACCACCCTTTTTCACCTAAAGGCCCTACTTTGGGGGTTTCCCCCCTGCACTCCAGCCTTCCCCCACCGTGCCCGTGGGAGGAAGCCGAGAGAGACTCCTTCCTGCCGCCCCAGAGCCTCAGCTTCTCTCGGGGTGTGGTCAGCTCACCTGGAGGGGGCAGGATTTAGGGTCGCGCCTGGTGCAGGGAATCCCTTGCCTTCTCCCTGAGCTTGAGTGGGATTTGCGGGGAGACGCTGTGAATCAAACAAACTCGGGAGGTGGCAAGCAAGGGGCTTGCTGCTCCGCCCACTACTGGGGCTGCAGAGCTTCCAACCACCTAGGGGTCTCCGTTGCGCTCAGTGTTTCAGGTTCCTCAGGTGACTGGCTCCTGGGACTTCAAGGCCTCGGTGTGAGTTGTGGGGCGTCCCCACCGCAGTAGGGGCTCCTGGGCTGCCCCGCTAGATGCTTCACTTATGGGAGCTTCCTCAGGTCCTCAGCAGCCTACACCTATTTTGAGTTTCCATGGAAACTGGTGCTGGCGCTTTGCGCCCCCACCGCACCCCAAACCGCAAAGCCGGGTCTACGGGGGGCTGCAGAGAATTCACCCCTGAGAAGGCAGACCTGCTCAGCTGACAAGAGTCAGGGCAGACCCTGGTCTGCCCTGCCCTCTGATGGAAAATCAAGCCCTCCTCCCAGCAGCGGGGAGGGGATGTAAGATGGACTTTCTGAGGGCTGCCTACAGCTTCTGGGGTCTCCTGGGAATCTGGGCGACTGCTTCTATCTAGAGGGAAAGTAGGGATGGGGTACAAAGGTGTTGAAATTCAGAACGCTTGGCATTAGGATGGTCTGAATCAGAGCTAAGCCCGCCTCCAGGCAGGAGGAAGCCTGGTCCTGGTGCACCTGGCTGCAGGCAAGCCCCCTGACGCTGAAGACCCTTTTGTGCTGGACAGACCCTCCCTTGGCCCTGGTGGGGCTTGTTGTGGGAGCCCATCTCCACAGCCCCTCCCTAGGCTGCTGGAAGGGGCTGCATCTTCCTGACATGAAGCCAGACTTACAATTGCAAAACCTTTGTATTGAACAGCAGTGCTGGGCCGGGCCGTGCGACAGGACTCACCCCGACTTCCTCCTTGCCCTGGGCCAGAGTAGACCTTTCTGGTCTCCCAACTGTACCACCCAGCACAGCTGCAGGCCGACCATGCGTGGGGGGGTCATCCGGGAAGCCTGCCTTCCCCTCCGTGTCAACAGAGCTTTCCTCTGTCTGCCTTCACTTAGCCAGAATTGCCTGCTACTGGTGACTATCGCCCCTCTATTCTAGGACCAAGGCCTTACAGGGGGGTTGAGGGGGCTACAAATGCAAATATGGGGATTGGGGCTACCCAATGATGTGAACCTCGCTAAATGTACAACGACCACCAGCAGGGTTGGACCTTGGGGGATTGGCTATGGTGAGAGATTGAGAATATGGTCTGGGGGACCCAAATGTGAATTTTCTCCACTTCCCTTACTTCCCCCAGTCACAGTGAGACAGGGTTCGGAGTTGTCCGGTCTGGCCACTTTCATTTCCCCTGGGGCTGGGTGGAGGCTGGTGCAAAAAGGGGAACTGAGCCAACAGTCTTCTGAGGCTTGGGGGCAGGGCTGGGAGCTCTCCCACCCTCCCTCTCCTGGCCCAGACCTGGGCACTGCTCTGAGGAGAGGCCTGCAGATGGAGATTTCTTCACAGCCACAACCCAAAAAGGTACCGGGCGGGGAATTTCAGGGGAAACTAAGGCTCAGTGCTCCAAGGCCAAAGCAGGCCTAGAATGACAGAGAGAGATCAACCTCCCACCTAGGCAGGCCAGGAAGCCCACCAGGGCTTAAGTACTCCCAGGCAGCAGCCTGGCTTGTGATTGCGTGGCCTTAGCTGTTAGAAAGTTCTTCTTCAACCTGGGTCTCAGTGGAGGCTGTGCTGGTGTTGACTCAAACCCTGGTCCCTTTGTACATGGTGGTACCTCAAATATTAAGGATAGCTCTATCCCCACCCCACTGTGTTCACTTCACCAACCTGGATACCCCATGTCCTTCAGCCATTCTTTCCCTGAGAGGCCTGTCCCCTTGGAACCTTGCCTGTGTCACAGCGCTGGCAGCCTTCCTCTTGGGTTTGGCCTCACCCCTCTTTGAGTCAGAGGAGGATCCTGGAGACAGTAGGGCTGGTAGGGGGAGAAACATCTGGAGGACAGAATGCTTCTAGCATGTGGAGTGTATCACTGGGCTGGTATTTCTTAAGTTCTACTTTGGTGCAGCAAATGGCAGGGTCCTGGAGTAGGGGGAGTGTGCACGCAGAAGAAGGAAAGAGCGGGAGACACTCCTGCCCTTGAGGAGGCTGCCCGCCTACATGGAAGGTAAACAAAATGAGGGGAGGAGGGCAGTGCAAGGCAGCGGAGTAAGAGGCCCAAACCACTCATCTCAGAGAAGAGTTCAGGGCCACCCATGATGCTGTGGAGAGTGGGGTGTGAGTGCTGGCGTGCCCACCCCATACAAGGCAAGTGTTGGCTCCTGCCTCCACCTCACCCTTGTTCCAGGCAGCATGGCCTCTGGGAAAGACCGTTTGCCCACCCCATCCCTATGCCACCCTCACTGCCAACACCCCCTCTCCTTACTTGTGGAGGGGATGGAGGTACCAATGAAGCGGGAGAGAAGCATGGTCCAGGGGGCAGTGTGTGCCCTCTTACACACATACATGCATGCCCACCTACTCACATGTGCTGAGAAACTAGAGCCCCTGGCTGGGGGCAGCCTGGTTTCTCGGCTTGGCTCAGCCCTTTGCTCCTCACTTGCTGAGTGACGGATTCCCCTCTGAGTCTCAGGAGGAAAGGCCTATGATGGCTCAGTCCTTTTTGCCTCTGACCATACGCTCACAGGTTAAGAGCAAGGCCAGGCAAAGGCCGGAGAGAAACCGCAGGGGTAGGCAGGGGTTCCACGTGGCCAGCTGGCCTCTGACTAGGGAGGCAGAGACTGTGGCCCAGGGAGGTGGTGCTCGCTCCCTGTGGGGAGCCTTTAGACTTTGCCTCTGTAATTCCCGCAGCTCCATGCAGCATGGGGCCTGGCAAACATTAGGTACTTACTAAGTGCTGAATGAGTGTATGGTTGGTGGGAGAAACCAGAGTCTAGGAAATTGATGGCTGTAGAAGGGCAAGATCTAAGTTTGGTGGCTGCCGTCCTGGTGATGGAGGAGGTAGACTGAGTTGGCTGATGGGATTTCTCTCAAGATGTCTGGGTGCAGGGAAGCTTCATCCCTGAGGGAAACTGAGGAAGAAAGGAAGCTCTGAGGACTGGGTTCGGAAACCCTCCATCCATTGACATGTTATGCTTTGGTCTTAGGCTGGGTTTCCTAGAAGGCGGGTCTTCTCTGAGGAAGGGGAGGGAGGGAGGCAGGGTGGGGCAGGAAGAAGCAAGGATGTGGAATCGGCTGGAGACTGGCTTCACCCTGACCCCATGGGGAGCTCTGGAGCAAGCTAGAGACTGGCTTCACCCTGACCCCACGGGGAGCTCTGGAGCAAGCATAGCATCGGTTTGCTCCACCTGAAGCAAGGGGTGGAGCAAAGTGTTCCCCCGGGTGGAGGGGTGGGCCTAGCCTGGAGTGAGGCTGCCCAGGGCATTTCTCACGGCAGCTGGGGATTGATGCGCTGTCTGGTAAAGGATGTCTGGGTGGGGCACACATGACATCCGCTACAGCTTTGTAAACCCCTCCTTCCTTTCCCCCCAACACAAAGCACAGATGCAGTGACCCTGTGACATGAAAGCTGATGGTTGGAAAAGAGAATTGGCCTTGAGCACTTGGACAACTGGAGAGACTCCAGCCCTGAGTGCTGGGAGGAAGGGAAAGCCCTAACGACCCCCTGCTGGGCCCCCTGAGTGCCCCCACATCAACCTGCTGCAGGGAGCGTCTAGCTGCAAATCTGCTGATGCTCCCCCTCTGGCTTTCTCCTGCAGACCTTTTCGCCATGAACCAGCCTGCCCCCGGTGCCGCCCCTCCACCCCGCCGCGTGCGGCTGAAGCCCTGGCTGGTGGCCCAGGTGAACAGCTGCCAGTACCCAGGGCTTCGGTGGGTCAATGGGGAGAGGAAATTCTTCTACATCCCCTGGCGCCATGCCACGCGGCATGGCCCCAGCCAGGACGGAGATAACACCATCTTCAAGGTAAGACCTGGACGGGGTATACTGCCTGGACCTCTGAGGCACCCTCTCCCTAGAAGAGGACCCCTCCCTACATCTCAGACTGGCCACTCTCCCAGCTGCCTTGCTGCCGGTGACCCCAGGCCTAGACTAGGGGGACGCAGGCATAACCACAGGATACACCTTTTTTAACCTGATGCCCAGAGCAAGGTGGGGACTGAGGGGCCCCCAGGAGACCTTCCTGTAACTCCCCTCCTTCTCCTTGTTCTTGCCTCCTTCTCATTACACGTGAGTTACACATTCAGTATGCACATTTGGTGTGCACAAACACTAAGAGAAGACCACAGAATTCCCCCTGGAATCTTAACACAAGGAGATAACTACAACGACTATTTTTTGCTTATATTTTGTTTTCTGCATGTGCATGTATATGAAATGCAAAGATGGAATCAAACCATATATCCTGTTTTATAACCTGCATTTCCACCTAACATCAGGACCAGCTTTCCTCTCCAACATGTGCCATGTCACTTTTAGTGACCACTGAGCATTCCGTTGGAGGGGCTTAGCACAGTTTAGTCCCCCAGTCCCAGTGTCTGGACGCTTTAGGTTGCTTTTAGTGTTTCAGTGTTGAAGACCACATTGCTGTGGATGTCCTCTAAACGCTTACCCTTTGGCACGTCTTAAATGATTTTCTTTGGGGTTAATTCCTAGAGTTAAACATTGCTGGATCAAAGAGAACCCTTATTTGGATATATATTTGGCTTTGGATATGTATTTCATAGTCTTTGCACTTGATATTTACCTTTTCAAGGTTCTTTTCAAATTTGTTTCTTATTTTTAAGTAGGTAACACAGTCACACAATTCAAAATTTAAAGTGTAAAATGGTTTATAGTAACACGTCTCCCTCCCAGCCCTGTCCCCAGCCACTCAACCCCTCCCTCCATGCAATTAGTATTATCAGTTTCTTCTTTATCCTTCCAGAGAGGTTTTTGTGCATATTCAAGTAAGTATGTACCTATCATTTTCTCCACTTTTCACAAAATGATAGATGTATACATAATCTTCTGCACCTCATATTGCTTGAAGATTGCAACATGTTGGTATATCAAAAGCTTCCTCCTTTTTTTTCTTTGCTGCCCAGTATTCCATTTTAAGGATTGGCCATAATTTAACCAGCCCCCACTGATGGACATTTAGGTTATTTTGGGTCTTTTGCTTTTATAATGACCCATGAATAACCTTGTGCCTGCAGAATCTTGTGTGGGTGCTTCTGTATCTGTAGGATAAATTCCTAGAAGTCAAATTGCTGGGTTAAAGGGTAATAACATTTGTAATCCTGATATCAACCAAATTGCCCCCCAGAATAATCATACCAGCAGCTAAGGTATGCAGAGCCCATCCTAAGTGCAGGCACAGTTATGAGAGCTTTATGGGCCTTGAGTCTTCACTACCCTCGAGTCTTCACTGCCACCCTGTGAGGTGGGCACTATGATGGGGAGACCAAAGCAAAGAGAGGCAAAGTGACATGCCCCTGGACACAGCTGGTGGGTGGCATTTTCTGTATTCAAACCCAGTTCCGCTCCAGATCCCGTGCTCTTTTCCACCATGTTAGGCCGTCCTCTTTACCCTCGCAGGAGCAGTGAATGCAATGCCTTTCAAAACACCTAGACTTCCTTTAGCTTGTTGGAGCCCTGTGGGCTAGGAAGGACTGGTGTCATATCTCCCGCCTTGCTGAGGGCCACTCAGCTCGGCCAGGCTCTGCTCCATTGAAGGTCTCCCTGCACAGCAGCCACTCCCATCGGCCGGGAGGGGTTGGGGCTTTGGTGAGGGACGAGGTTCTCTGTGGTCGTCTGCCTTCTCTTCCTGCCCCAGGCCTGGGCCAAAGAGACAGGGAAGTACACTGAGGGGGTGGACGAGGCCGATCCAGCCAAGTGGAAGGCCAACCTGCGCTGCGCCCTTAACAAGAGCCGTGACTTCCGCCTCATCTATGATGGGCCCCGGGACATGCCGCCTCAGCCCTACAAGATCTACGAGGTCTGCTCCAATGGCCCCGCTCCCACAGGTATCACGCCTGGCCCTGTGTGGGCTGTCTAGGAGGCTGTGCAGGAAGGCCCAGGGCCCCTCGAGCGCACAGTGGCCGGGGACGTACTGCTAGGTGATAACACCCAGGGCTCCCAGGAGTGGCCAGGGATGGACCATTTGTGGGGCCAGGAATGGCTTGGCATGGACCAGGGCCCCAAGTCTGTCTTCCTCAGCCCATCCTTGTTCTTGGCTCTTGGCTCCAGTGAGTGTGAGTCTGGTGGCTCAGGGAGCTGAGTGCTGTGGGTCGAGGAGGTCCCTGGTGATTCCTGGTGGCTGTGCGGCCCTTCACCTTCACCTCACTCTGTGTCTGGGCAGGGGAGAAGCCACAGCAGGAGCTGCCACATAGAGCCCCGGTGGCCTTTCTCCTTCTGCCCCACTGACTCCTCATCTTTCTTTTCTCTCCCTTGCTCTGCAGAGTCACAGCCCAGTGAGGATTACGCGGTTGGTGCAGGAGAGGAGGAGGAGGAAGAGGAAGAGGTGAGCTCCGGGCCATTCTTCCAGCATCTGCCTGCACTGTTGTGGTGGGCCTCGTGAGGGTGTTTCAGCTGTCCTGCTCTGCTTTAGGATTAAGCAGTCCCATTCCTCTGCAGCCCTGCTGCTCTTTCTGCAGCTCTTCTCTGAGTTTCTTCTCTCGGGATTCTGAGGATAGGAACGAACTCACCACCTTGAACCCCCCCAGGGCTTTGTTGGTACAAAATGTGCTCGCACATTGTCTCGCTGCCCCTCGCAGCAGTGGAGGCTCGGCAGGTGTTACTACCTGCAGAAGGCAGACGCGGAAACAGGCGCTGAGCGCTCACTGACCCGCCTGGGACCGCAGGGCTGGGACTGCAGGCAGTGTCTGGCCTTGGCTAAACTGAAGACAGGGGAATTGCGTTGTGGTTCTCATGTGTTATTTCTTTAGCATCAGACCAGTTTAATAACCTGTCCTCCCTTCTCTCTCTCTGGCCTCTTCCCTCCTCCTCTGCCTGTGTCTTCCCTTCAGCTCCAGAGGATGTTACCAAGCCTGAGCCTCACAGGTGGGGCCGGGAGGTGGTGTGGTTGGGGGCCTAGTATAAGGAGAAGGTGCAGGTACCATAGGTCCTGGGAGGGGGCTGAAGGGAGGCCCAGGGCTGGGAGAAGGTGGACCTGGGAGGCTGTTCCTAGAAGTGCCATTAAAGCTCTGTTCACCCCCACCCTCTGTAGAAGCGGTGCAGCCTGGTCCCCCCATGGCACCCTATTCTTTACCCAAAGAGGATGTCAAGTGGCTACCCACTCTCCAGCCGCCTGTGGTGCTGGGCCCCCCTGCTCCAGACCCCAGCCTTCTGGGCCCTGCCCCTGGCGACCCTGCCGGCTTTGGGGAGCTTCTTCCTGGGCCCCTGGCTGCCAGCCTGCCTCCTGCAGGCGAACAACTCCTACCTGACCTGCTGATCAGCCCCCACATGCTGCCTCGTAAGCACCCATGGGCGGGCTGGGCAGGGTAAAGCAGTGCTGGGGGGTTGGTTTGCAAGGAGGGTGGAGGATGGTGAAGAAGAGAAGACAAGGACGCTCATGCCAGTCCCTCCTTGGGTGGAGGATGTAAGTGGGAGAGCTGATGAGATGGCGTGGCCATTGGGCAGACAGGGCAGAGAAAGTCAGTGGGCTGCAGAATGGAGGGGCGCGGGGCTCACGGACTGGGCGGACCTGCCCCTCTGCTCCACAGTGACTGACCTAGAGATCAAGTTCCAGTACCGGGGGCGGCCACCCCGTGCCCTCACCATCAGCAACCCACACGGCTGCCGGCTCTTCTACAGCCAGCTGGAGGCCACCCAGGAGCAGGTGGAGCTCTTTGGCCCCGTGAACCTGGAGCAAGTGCGCTTCCCCAGCCCTGAAGACATCCCCAGCGACAAGCAGCGCTTCTACACGAACCAGCTGCTGGATGTCCTGGACCGCGGGCTCATCCTCCAGCTACAAGGCCAGGATCTATATGCCATCCGCCTGTGCCAGTGCAAGGTGTTCTGGAGTGGGCCCTGCGCCTCAGCCCATGGCTCACACCCCAACCCCATCCAGCGGGAGGTCAAGACCAAGCTTTTCAGCCTGGAGCATTTTCTCAACGGTGAGGGCCCCGCATCATGTTTCTCCTGGCCTCCTCTCATCCAGGGGCACTGTTCTGGCCTCTGACTAAGGGTCTTGATCTCTCTGTAGAGCTCATCCTGTTCCAGAAGGGCCAAACCAACACCCCACCACCATTTGAGATCTTCTTCTGCTTTGGGGAGGAGTGGCCTGACCAGAAACCCCGAGAGAAGAAGCTTATCACAGTACAGGTGTAGTACCACCGCCCCCCGCCTGCCACAACTCTGCTTTGGCTTGAATACTGGCAAATCCTGGGGCTAGGCCCTTCCCCAGGGTGGAGGCTCAGGGCTCTCTGGGCAGTGTGAACTTGGTGGCCAGAGATAATCAAGGCCTAGGGCTGCCTACACATAAGTAGCCTTTGTATGAAGTAGAAATTGGTGCCCCTTCCTCGTGGATGCAGTCCACCACCCGCCCGCTGGTGGATGCCCTCATGCACAACTGGATTTGACAGCCCTGCCAAGGTTCTCCCTGTCCTGTCTCCTCTTTGCCCCCCAGGTGGTGCCCATAGCAGCTCGGTTGCTGCTGGAGATGTTCTCAGGGGAGCTTTCTTGGTCGGCTGATAGTATCCGGCTACAGATCTCAAACCCAGACCTCAAAGACCACATGGTGGAACAGTTCAAGGAGCTTCATCACATCTGGCAGTCCCAGCAGCGGTTGCAGCCTGTGGCCCAGGCCCCTCCAGTGCTAGGCCTTGGTGCCGGCCAGGGGTCGTGGCCCATGCACCCAGTTGGCATGCAATAATGAGGCTGCAGATAGTGAATGGCCCAGGCTTCCTGGGTGGCTGTGTGGACTGATGTGGAGGTGCAATTGCCCTGGTGGGCACCTAACTGGCTGCAGGGTCCTATCTCTGGGTCTCCTGGAAGTAGATTTGGGCCAAGAAGGAGAGGGAAGAGGCCCAAGTTCCAGATTCTCCCTGCATAAGCTGAGAGAAGCTGGAAGCCAGTTTTGCCCTGAGGGCTCTGTCTTCCTGGATGTGCCTCTCCTCTGCTAGCTCTGGTCTGGTGGCTCTGGAGGAACTCAGCCATCAGCACCAGCGAGCAGGGAAGGAACTCCCTAGACCCTGGGGGCCTAGTTGTACAGAGGGAATTGCCCCAGAGTGGCTCACTCTTGTGGTTGCCCCCATTTCCTCTGGCAAAAAGATCTAAGTGCTGTGGGCCAGGTCCCCCTGGCAGGGCCTCTGCAGGGCGTGGGCCTGATTTTGGGGTTCCCTAGTTTGAGCCTCACTTCCTCATCTTTCTCCCTCCTGAGATAGATATGAGCACTTAGGTATTACACCAGATACTTAAGACTGGCAGCTATCTCCTTTCTTGAGAGTCCAAGAACCTGGGGTAGAAAGTAGAATTTTATGTATTTTTGGAATAATAAATGTTAAAAACAGACTCAGCTATTACTTTACTTTTTCCAGTACCAGTTGCTTCCATGCTGTTCTACTAGACCCAATTTCTTTTTTCTTTTTTTTTTTTGTGAGGAAGATCAGCCCTGAGCTAACATCCGTGCTAATCCTCCTCTTTTTGCTGAGGAAGACCAGCTCTGAGCTAACATCTATTGCCAATCCTCCTCCTTTTTTTTCCCCAAAGCCCCAGTAGATAGTTGTATGTCATAGTTGCACATCCTTCTAGTTGCTATATGTGGGATGCGGCCTCAGCATGGCCGGAGAAGCGGTGCGTCCGTGCGTGCCCAGGATCAGAACCCCGGGCCGCCAGTAGCAGAGCACGCGCACTTAACCGCTAAGCCACAGGGCCGGCCCTAGACCTGATTTCTGATGCCAGCTGGCCCTCTTCCCCTAGTACCTGCCCTCCATCTCTGGGCCGTTGACAAAGGGAGGGGCCTGTCTTCCAGGCTGATGAGTCAGTGAGGCCTTCATAAGCACTCACCTGGCTGGCTTTGCTTTCCAGGAGGAAGCTGGCTGAAGCAAGGGTGTTGGATTTTCAAATGTGTGCAGAATCTAAGATTCTGTCCAAATCAATTTTCCCATAAGAAATGGTGAAAAAGGAAGGGCTAGTATTTCAACTACACTTAGGACCATTACAATCTGTTATCCTCATGTATATTCATATACTATTAAATATACTAGGACAAGGCATGCAAATCGGTTGAATCTGGCTCATAGGTGTAATTTTCTGGCCTGAACAATTTCGTTGTTGTTGTTTACCTTTTTATTATGGAAGATTTTAAACATTTGTGAAAGTAGAATGGTATGAAATCGCCATGTAGTACCTTCAACAATTATTCATTATAGTCATTCTTTCTCATCTAAACTCCCATCCACACCCCACCCTGCGATTATTTTGAAGCAGATCCTAGACACAGCATTTCACGTGTAAATAGTCAACATATATATATATATGTCTCTCTCTCTAAAAGACAAGGACATTCTAAAAAACAAAACCACAGTATCATCCCACCTAATGGGAAGAAATTATCAAATATCTAGTGTTTAAAAATTTAAGACAATTAGAGAAATTTTATTCCCTTGCAACTTAACTGTGGAAGAAACCAATCACCGTGTTTGTTCTGCATTTCATTTTTGCCCAGATGCTGCCGATTGCATCTCTGTCGCGTTAACATGATTTGTCTCCTTTATTTCCTGTAAATTGGTACTTCCGTCTCAACTCTGGATTCTAGAGGCCTAGTTGGATGCAAGTTTTTGTTTTGACTATACCTATTGGTGGGTATTTGAGCTGTTTTCACCTTGTTATACATAATGCTGCAGCAAATAGGCTTGTGCATACTTAATGCATACTTATGTCCTGTCATATTTTTGCCAGTGTATCTTTGGGATGGATCCTCAGAAATGGGATTTCTGGGCCAAAGGATAAATATGTTTGTTACATAAATATGTAAATATATTTTTCTAGATATTGGCAAAATCCTGATAAATCTATGAATGTGCCTGTTTCCTCAGTCCCACCAACAGACTATATTGTCAACTTTTTTATTTTTGCCAGCCTGACAGGTGAGAAACAGTATCTCGGTGCCACTTCTCGTTATGAACAAGGCTGAGCATCTTCATATGGTCAAGTAGCCTGTGCAGATTTTTTTTTTTAAATAAACAATTTTAGAATAGTTTTAGGTTTAGATTTTCAGAAAAGTTGCTAATAGAGTTCCTATATACCCCACACCCAATTTCCCCAATTTGTCACAACTATGGGGCGTTTGTCACAACTAATGAAACCATATGAATACGTTATTATTAACTAAATTCCATGCTTTATTAGTTTTCATCTAATATCTCTTTTTTGTTCCAGAATCCCATCCAACTTATCACACTACATTTAGTCATCATGTCTCCTTAGCCTCCACTGGTCTGACACTTTCTCAGACTTTCCTTGTTTTTGATGACTTTGATGGTTTTGAGGGTACATTTTAGAATGTCTCTCATTTTGGGTTTATCTCATGTGTTTCTCATGGGTTTTGTAAGGAAGATCACAGAGATGAAGTGTCATTCTCAGCACGTCATATCTAGGGTGCATACTATCACCATGATTTACCACCATGTTGATGTTGACCTTGATCACCTGGCTAAGGTAGTGTTTGTCAGGTTTCTCCACTATAAAGTGACTCTTCTCCCCCGCTTTTCCATACTGTACATATGTACAGAGGTTTCAGAACTGTTAACTCTTTTGTCTTTAATCTGTCAGTCATTTACAAAAGTTAGCACCTTTTCTCCCCACTGGCCTGTGCAGTTCTATTTCCTCTTTAGATTGAAATTAGTTGTCAATGCTTTAAGATTAAGGGATCTCACAATCTGATTTCTAGCTTCTCTCAAAAAATTGGCAAATATGGAAACGTTGTCTTACATCCCCCAATGGCAATAATCAGCTGGAACTTTACATGGGAATGTCCTCCCAGTTCAATACAGTCCTCTCGCAGCCTGCTTCACTCCTTCCACTGTCGTGTCCCTGAAGGCATTTGAGTTTGCAACCCTTCATGAATGGTGGAGCAGGGAGACTGAGAATAGATGAATTACAGAAGCTTGGAAGGAACATCTGCACCAGGCGACCACTCATGGACTGTCTTCTCCAATACTGCTGGCAGCTCAGTGGCTGCCAAAATCTTCTTTGGGCTTCTACTTACTTTTTGATTCCTTAAAAATAAAATAAAAACAAGGGCCAGCACGGTAGCATAGTGGTTAAGTTTGCACGCTCTGCTTTGGGGGCCCGGGGTTCGCAGGTTCGGATCCTGGGTGCGCACCGATGCACCGCTTATCAAGCCATGCTGTGGCAGCATCCCATATAGAGAAAGATGGGCACAGATGTTAGCCCAGGGCCAACCTTCCTCAGCAAAAAGAGGATTGGCAAAGGATGTTAGCTCAGGGCTAATCTTCCTCACAGAAAAAAATAATAAATAAAACAAAAACAGCACAACTGGCTGTCATTTCCTGTAGATCTGTGTGTCGTAGTAGCCAGTTGTGGACGAACACTACTCAAAAGAAGTGACAGACCAACACATTCTAGAGGTCAAAGGCAGGACAATGCATGGTGCAATTCACTGCTCCCTAGCTTCACTAGAGTTCCGCTTGGTAGTGACTTTTGACTGCTCTGGTGGCTCTGCTAGTGTTTAAGTTAGAATCCACAGAACACTGGTGCTTGTGGCCCTGGGCAAACACATCCCACTAGAACCCAGTAGTTTCCCTCACTTCCTCCAAGCCCCTCCTCCTCACCAAGTTCATCGTTGTATCCAAGTAAACATTCCCTTTTAATACAAGAATCCTTTCACTTATTCAGCTTTTCATTGACATAAAGAACTTTTCAGTCTTCATAGAGTAGGAGGGGATATTGATTGCTTCTTCCCATTTTTTGTCAGAGGAATGTTCCTGACGGCAACTTTCTCATTTGCTGGTAATATATCTCAAAAAATTAGGCACATCTTGTCGCATAATCTTGGATTTTTAACTTCTCTAGATTTTGGCTTTCATCTTTGTAAAATGATTCAGTTAAACAAGGGTCACACAAGGTGGACACATGCATTGCATTCATGAGGTATCGATGACATTCAAAAGCAGAAGTTCCTTTATGTCTCATTTATCCTACATTCTGTCACTATCTTTATAGAACAGGTACATAAAAATCACAAGTCGCTTTTCTTTAGTACAATCTTGTTGGGAATAGCCCCAGTGGGTTTTTGTGTTCCACATAATCATGACTAAAATTTCTTGGATAAGCCAACCATGGAAATGAGACGACAATTCTGTGGAGACTTTACGACTTAGGTAAGTTCAGGTGCAAGACTCTCATCCTGCTTCCACTAGACAACGTCATGCAGGAATACAGTATCTACATTAGGGTACCTGATCCCAAACAGTTCCTTTTTGAATTAACATTTTGGTGGGTATCCCGGCTATGCCACAAAGTAATAAGATTCTTTGTAAGAACTAGTCTGAAGCAATCTGTAAGACTCACAGTAAGCAGTGAGGCCCTGCCACCATTAATAAGAGTTCTGGTTTTCAAAGCTACAGCTGTGGAGAGGATGTTCTTGACATTAACTAGGACACGCATTCCACATGCTATTTTTCAGTGGCTGGAGAGAGTTGTAGTAAGCCTTCCACTTGTTTTTCAGTCCCAGAAACAACTGTGAAAAAAGCCAAATTCCTTAAGCAGAGCAAAGCCAACTACCTGTTCCAAGGACCTAGGGTTGGACTAAGCTTCCAAGTTTTATTGTTTAACTAGAAAATGAGAGGATGGCTGTGGTAATGTGCTGATCCCCAGAATTCGATAATCTCACTTGAAACACTGTTTCACATTCAAGTTTTTTCCTCCTCTTCTAATAATGCCTCTTTAGGGAGTAAAACTCTAGTACCACTGATGTTATGCAGGAAGGTTTGTTTCACTGATTCCAAATACTAGATGCAGCTCTGCAGTCAAGGTAGCTGAAAGCCCAATTACTATAACATACTGTATGATTCCATTTATATAAAATTCAAGAAAATGCAAACTAACCTACAGTGAGAACAGATCAGTGGCTACTTGGGCATAGGGGAGGATGGGAAGAGGCATGAGGAAACTCCCTTTGGGAGTAAAGGGTATGTTCACTATCTTGCTTGTGTTAATGGTTTCACGGGTGAATTCTATGTCAAAGCTTATCAACTGTATACCTTAAATACGTGCAGCTTGTATGTCAAGTATACGTCAATATAGCTTTTTTTTTCTCTTAAGAAGATTCTCCCTGAGCTAACATCTGTTGCCAATCTTCCTCTTCTTGCTTGAGGAAGATTCACCCTGAGCCAACATCTGTGCCAATCTTCCTCTATTTTGTATGTGGGTTGCCGCCACAGCATGGCTGACCACGAGTGATGTAGGTCCACGCCCAGGAACCGAACCCAGGCCGCTGAAGTGGAGCACGCCAAACTTAACCACTAGGCCACAGGGCCAGCCCCTATATAGGTTTTTTTCTTAAAGACCAAATACTCAGTAGGTTAGGAAACAATCAATCTACATGAGTGGCCATAGTGGAAAGAATATGCCACATTTGTTTAACATGCTGAGTGACCCATTCTCTTTCCCATTGAGGCAATACGAAAGGACAAAATGTAGCATGAAAAGTTTTAGGGTGAACTAGAAGAATGAGCCACGCCCCTGAAATATGAATGGTCTGTGGCATTAAGGGCAGGGCCTGCCTCTTAAATTCCATACCCAGACGTCTATTAGATAACAACTGAGACTGCTAACTTGGGTGGTCTAGCTGTACAATTTCAGAGCTATGAGGGAGTGACAGGAAGTAAAAACAAACACTGATTAAATTTTTAAAATTTATTGTTGTTTCTTTTCTTTTTTTGTTGCTGTTGATTTGTTCTTGAGATGGCTACAACACCAGACAGAACAGTGCCCTCATATCTAATGCCTGGGCAGGGCTGCAACTCCTTTAAAACATTAAGATCTGCTTTGGTCTTCCCTTTCCCGCCTCGACCCCCACGAAGTCAAATAATTTCCACATTTCTTAGTAAAATACAGTTAGCCCTGTAAACACTTTTTACCATACTCCCACTCCTTTTTTTCTCTCTCATGTTGGTGGGTGAAAAATTAACTAAAAAAGAAAAAAAAAATCTTAAAAAAACTAAACCTTAGAATATACATTCATATCCCACTCACCCCAATTTTGGCTCTTCTCTCCAACATGGATTGGAGTAGATTTAGAGATGGACTAGGGTCAGGATTGGGATATACAAGAATTTTGGCCCTGGCAGGTCCTATTATCACTGATGTGACCATGATACAAAACAGAACAGGCTCCTTGCTTACTCCTCCTTGTCTGAACAATGCTCAAGATGGGAAGAAACAGTTGAGGAGAACGGGAGAAATTTCTAATCACTTTCATTAAAAGAGGAAGGGGAAAGGAAAGGAAGGGAGGGTGAGAGAGGACAAAACAGAAAACCTTAAGAGATGATCTTGACTCCTTTCTTCCAACTGCAGCTATTTAATTCATTTAAATTCCCATTTTTCCTAAGTAAATGTCTTTTGTTTCACAGAAAGTTTGTACTGTTATTTCTCTGTGTGTGCACATGCGTGTTAGCATGTGTGTGTAGGTACGTGTACGTATGCGTGTGTGTCATTTGCTACCAGGCGAATGTTTCAGTTCTGGTTTCAGTTTAGTTTTCCTTTTTTATTTCCTTAAAATTATTTTTCCTTTTCGAAACAAGTTCACCAGGAAACCAGCTCCCCTCCCACCACGCCGGATAGGCCGCAGCCATCTTTTTTTAAACCGCGCTGATTTTTCCTCACACCCCAAACAGGAACTCCTCAGGATGGCCTCGGAAGGCTGGAGTCTCTCCCTGTCTGGCGGGACGCCCTGGTGGCGGTGAAGGTCCCTCTGCCACAATGGAGGTTTCTGATTGTGGGACACAGTCTGGTTTTTGTTTTCTTCCTGTCTTCTAATTAAACAAGACATTCCTGACAAAAGAGAAAAGACAGTTAATAATTGTGGTCCAGGAGATAGTGAGCATTTTATAAAGTCAACCTGAAAGCAGAAGTTTCTATACTTGCTCAGGTAGCTCATTCTGGCCTCTGCCATAAGAACTCAGTACAAAAAGGAAGAAGCTACATTTTTTATTTGTGATTCTAAGGGAGTTACCACTTTAACGAAATACTGTCTGCAGTGCTTTTCCAATTCTGAGTGTGCTGTGGAAACAGGGATGAAACGTGGGGGGTAAAGGGAGAGCCAGCAGGTACAGGCCGCCCACTCCAAACCAACCAGAAAATCTTCACCTCAGTCTGTTTCAGTATCAGGATTTCATGTAAGATTTTATTTTGAAAGAAGGCTTTGCCTACTAACAAAAGTTTAAAAACCACTGATTTAGACTCTATGGAATGGAAAGGGTTATATATGAAAGTATTAAGTAGTGGGGTTAAAATTGAGGACTCTGGTACCAGAATGTCTATATTTGAATGGTGGCTCTATCAATTACTGACCGTGACATCTAGCAAATTGTTTAACATCCTTGAACCTCAATTCCCTCATTTGTAAAATAATAGTACTTATACTATTAGCATAATAATAATAACTAATAATAATATAATTAACCCAGAATAATAATAGTAACTAACCCATAGGACTGTATGAGGATTATCTTAGTTAATACATATAAAGCACTTAGAACAGCACCTGACACACAGTAAGGGCTCCCTAAATGTTAGCTATGAACACCCACAGTTGTCCACAAACAAGCCTAAGTGTGTCAATGTGTATTACAGATACTGCAAAACCTAAGGATCCCAAATATCATTAAAGAAGTAAAGTTCAGAAATAATTTCTGGTGTGGTAAGGCCCTGCTGAACAGCACCTTCACCTGCTAGTGCATTTAATCACAGAACCCACCAGTGAGAGTGCTGCACATTCATTGAGAACTGCCTCCTGGGAGAATAAATTCTGCTTATAACATCAAAAGGTGGGCTTAGAGGAGAGTTGCCTTTCTTCTTTCAGCCAAAAAACTGGCACCCATATGCCACTACTCAAAGCTTCTTGCTTTGCTACAGATTCAGGAGACAAGAAGCACATGGAGAAAACTGACAATCAGGAGCTAGACAAAGATGCTAGCTCCTTTTTCTATATCTCCTGCCTTGGCCCAAACCTGGCATTTCAGTGTTCAAATTGTAAAAGTGACAAGAATAAGCATCTTTGCTCATTAAATCGGAAAGGTCAGTTTTAGGAGAATGGTGCCATGTATCACGGT
Organism: Ceratotherium simum simum; assembly: GCF_057802395.1. Taxonomy (NCBI): domain Eukaryota; kingdom Metazoa; phylum Chordata; class Mammalia; order Perissodactyla; family Rhinocerotidae; genus Ceratotherium; species Ceratotherium simum. Next base: position 85,325,798 of record NC_141900.1, read on the forward strand.
CAACTTTAGGTCAGCCCTGTTTTCACCAAAGTAGCCAGGTTAAAAATTACTTATTTGTTTGTTACCATACACACTTACCATCCTAGAAGTGTCTGTAAGGAGACGTGGGGAGGAAATTTTTTTTGAGATAGTCTGCAACAGTAACTTTCTTATGGGGGTGAAAATGGCATCCAAAAGAAGCTGATGGGGGCTGGCCCCATGGCTTAGCGGTTAAGTGCGCACGCTCCGCTGCTGGCGGCCCGGGTTCAGATCCCGGACGCGCACTGACGCACCGCTTCTCCAGCCATGCTGAGGCCGCGTCCCACATACAGCAACTAGAAGGATGTGCAACTATGACACACAACTATCTACTGGGGCTTTGGGGGAAAAAAGGAGGAGGATTGGCAATAGATGTTAGCTCAGAGCTGGTCTTCCTCTGCAAAAAAAAGAGGAGGATTAGCATGGATGTTAGCTCAGGGCTGATCTTCCTCATAAAAAAATAAAAACAAAAACAAAAACAAAAGAAGCTGATGGTTTTCTGGCTACCTTGGCCCAAGAAAATCAGGGCCCTGCATTTTCCGCTGTTCAAAGTGTTAAACTATTCAGTCGTTCCCTGACTCTAGCTATTGTACTAGTCCCATGATGGGCATTAAAACCTATACCCATCCCTAAGCTCTCCTGACAGCCAGAGGAAAAGCTGTGAACTATATAACACTCACCTGGGTGACAGGCACAGTGCAGGAGTGTGAGCTATCGAAACAACCTGGTGAAGTCTCGCAAGGCCCAGCAAACTTGTTTACATTCCTCAGCACTAGAAAAGAAAAGGTAGGTTGGTCCCTGACTGACAAGCAAGATATAATACACTGAAAAGCAACCGCAACATAGACGTGCACTGAGAACTGTCCCAGCTCTGCTGGGAGCTTTCTCTATCATCTCTTGACTCTGTTTCTGATCTTTCTGTAACTCAAGGGTAAATATTAACTACTGTATATGAGAATAATTATAAGCTGTGTGGTCCTTAAAGAGTGGGCTTTGGAGAAAAACTGTCTAGGTTTGAATCTTGGCTTGACTGTGTCTTTGGACAAGTTAACGATCTGCCTCAGGGTCCTCATCTACTATCTCCCTCACAAAGTTCTGAGGATTAAATCAGTTCATATATGTAAAGTGCTCAGGATAACAGAGCAGTGAACAAAATAATATTCAACAAATGTAGGCTGCCACAACAACAACAACAACAACACTTGGTTGAAGTCCTTGACATAAATACAAGAAAGCCAGAACCCCAAAAGTAAAAAAACAAGCTTATTCACCACAGGCTGATAATTTTAACTCTACGAGCTAAGCTAACTGGGTACCCTGGTTTCCTCATTCGCTTCCAAAGGCAGATTTTGTTTACAAAGCCCAGTCCAGCAATTAAGTCTCTATCAGTTATTGATTTTCTAGTTGAATAGGCTGCTCAGTGTTTCCTCCTGTGGGAGGAGGAGGGAGAGGAGAGAGGAAAGGGTTAAGGCATGTAGAAAGGGAGGAGGAGGAAACAGGACTTAGTCCTCAGGCAAGCACTGAGATGCCTAGGTGGTATGAATAGCCCAATATTCATCTGATCCTATTTTTTCAAAAGGCCTCCTTCATCTAATACTGCCACCAAGAAACTAGTTGATGCCAGCTTCATTCTTTTGTGTCAGTCTTTATAACAGTTTTTGATAACTGAACATGAGGCTAAGCCAAAAACAGTGAAAAAGGAAGTACTTCCTAATATGCTCACTCTTCTGTGGTCTTTTCTTTGGCTTAGAAAAACTCAGGGACCACAGCCTAGGATTCAATGTTAGAAGAAAGCTCTCTCTCCCTCTTGTAATAGTTAAACACCAGAGGAGGAAACTGCTAATAGCGATCCAACAGAAAAGAAGGTGAAATGAGAGCTATTTCCTTAAGTGTCCACATCTAGATTTCCCCACCTATTATAAGGTCTGAAACATCATTAAGAACCTTGATTTGGACCCCAGGACTTGATTTAATAGAATATTCTAGAAACTTTCTTCTAGTCTCTCTCCATCCTAAAAATATAATGAAAATGAGGAAGGTCTTCTGGTTTTACTGGAATTCTGCTATTTGCTCTTTGTGAATTCAACATGCTTCAATAACAGCTTTACATTTCTCAGTCTATTTCCAAATCAATACTGACTGTTAAGGAGGCAGCCAGGGTGAGCGAGCCCATATCACTCATGCTCCCAATGTCATGAAGGAGGAAGAGAATAATCAAAGAGACGCCTCTGTGAAGTATGTTATTATAAGGGACTAAGATAATAAGCAACAGTTAAACTTAGAATAGCACTGGAGACTCAAAATTCTTTTGCTATCCTAAAGCCTTACATGTTTTACATTCTACCCTTCTTCAACCAGAGATCTTGGTTTAATCTGGAAGAGAAATGATAACTCTATCCTTGCCTCTTTTGTGACACATGAGAAAATGTATTGAAACCAAAATGCAAGTACAGGAGAACTGTGAGGAGACAGGGTGAAATGAGGAACGGGCCACAGTGTCTCCCATCAGCTCAGCTTCTACTCCCAATCCTGTCAGCAACTGCTCTGGTGTCAAGAGCTTCAGCCAAATGTTTAACTTAAGTGTCCTTAGTGATTAAGCCCAAAGAAATGGATTTAAAAAAAGCTCCTTAAAAGCTATAACTATTTTTTCTGTTTTCTGCCTCAGTCCTTCTGGCATTTACTATTTCCTGGTTTTTCATGTCATTTATTTATTTTAAACTGCCACTAATTTTCTAGGTTCTATTTTCTGGCTTCAGTCCCACAATCCCAATCCTTTCACCACACTTCTGAAAACTTTTATGGTCACTATTCCTCAAGCCCCGTAATCCTAGGGGTGTGCTGAGAAACGCGACCCTTTTCATCTGATGTTCTGGCAGATAATGGGGAGTAACCAAGCTCTAATGACTTGAGCAAGAAGACAGCCCCATACTGGCCTCTAATTCTGGTGTCAATGCCTCCCATGTTCAACATCTTTTGACCTTGAGATCCTCACGCAAGTGATGAGGGTCACAAAATAAACACCAAGATAGAGAAATGGGAAATGAAGGCAGGATTTCTTCTGGTCATAATTAGTAGAGTCTGGAAAGCAAGAATGATATTTTAGAATGAAAAATCCCAGCTTTCTTCAAGTTGACCAACTAAAAATGCTGGGGAATTAATTAATTACCAGTACCATTTGAAAAACAGGCTTGGACTCGCTGAAATGAAACTGAACCAGCTCACCCTCCCTGCTATGATGGCAAACAAAGCAGCATGTTGAGGCAGGAGTTACAGGACCTTAAAGCCAAAAGGGAGACTGAGTCATGCATGGAACAGAAAGTTCAAGGGCAACACACATACTAAAGAAAGAGAACTACTGAGAGGAGGTGAGCAATCTCAAACTCTTTCTCTAGCACCTCAACATTACCTTACTTCTGTTCATTTTCCACCATTATGTCACAGCCTACTACTACAGGAGGAGCTGCAAAACTTGTTTAGCAATAAGAGATCAAGTAGGTCAGGTTGGTAGCGCACTTTATTTTCCCATATCACAGGGCAAAGATCACGGATATTTTTGTTCACGGCATTGCATTATTTGAACTCCTTTTCCTTGCCCCAAGATTTTCCTTAGATTAGGGGATGTCCATGACTTTTATTTCAGACTTACTCTATTGTTCTACCTGCTATATATCAGCCTGGATGAGGGAATATAGGCTTGTTGGAGACTTATTCGAGAATGTGTGGGTGGTTGCATTAGAGCTGGCAGGACACATGCTCCAGCCAGTTTTGCAAGTATATAATGACATTCTGGTAGGTTCTTTTCCAAGGAGAAAGTTAACATTCACTGATCACCTACTACATGCCAGATCTTCTTTAGATTTCCACTTGGTAGCTCATAATAACCCTATGAGATAGGTATTACTAACACTATTTTACAGATGAATAAGCTGAAGTTCAAAGTAACAGTCAGTAAGTGGCAAGATTCAAACCAACATCCTTGACTCTAAGCCCAGTCCTCTGAGGGGTCTCCCCAGGCGCCCATTTGCTGTAAGGAAATTAGAGTCAATATGATCCTGCCCTTCTACTGACTAACACAAGATGGAATAGAGCAAAACAGAAGCACAGAGGAGCAAGTATTATATGTCTTTCCCCTGAGACAGCTTGTAGGTGGACTACCACTTCTACTGGGAAGATTCACAGTAAAAAGAAATAATTTTGTAAAGCCATCCCAGTCAATATACACCTACCTAGTAAAGGGGAAATCCCATCTTTCAGCAAAATGTGTCACGAAAGCAGTCATATGCTATTTTACAGTGATGCATGTCACTTGATCTATAGCCAAAAGTCAGTTACTTCCGGGGCATGAAGTTAAGCCACTTAGTAAGCTACAAAAAGGTTTGGGATTTTAACATGAACAAAATTATTAGAGATACTCTAGGAGATGAGAAAGTAAACCATTTTGGAAAGTGATATTAAGAAATCAATTTTCAGAAAAGATGAGCTCTTGTACCATTGCCTAAAATTTATTTTCTCTCATTTTTAAAAACTAGGTCTGGTTTTAATTATAAAAGTATACCACATGTTCATGAAAAAATGCAAATAGTAAAGGTTATGAAATGAAAAGTGTAAGTCCTGGCCCTAGTTGTCTATCTTTCCAGAAATTTACTATGCATAAAGTAGCTTGCATATATATAACATATATAATAAAACAACTTTTAAAAGTACAAGTTGGTTCATTTACAATAGCATCAAAAAGAATAAAACAAACTACAAAACATTGCTGAAAGAAAGACACCAATAGGGCCGGCCCCGTGGCTTAGCGGTTAAGTGCACACGCTCCGCTGCTGGCGGCCCGGGTTCGGATCCCGGGCGCACACCGACGCACCGCTTCTCCGGCCATGCTGAGGCCATGTCCCACATAAAGCAACTAGAAGGCTGTGCAACTATGACATACAACTATCTACTGGGGCTTTGGGGGAAAAAATAAATAAAATAAAATTAAATTAAAAAAAAAAAAAAGACACCAATAAACGGAAAGACATCTTGTGTTGATGGATTAGAAGACTTAACATTAAGATGTCAATACTATCCAAAGTGATCTACAGATTCAATGCAATCCTTATCAAAAATCTCAGAGACATTTTTTGTGGAAATAGAAAAATCTATCCTAAAATTCATATGGAATCTCAAGGGACCCCAAATAGCCAAAATAATCTGGAAAAAGAACAAAGTTAGAGGTCTCACACTTCACAATTTCAAAACTTTTAAACGCCATAGTAATCAAAATAGTATGGTACTGACATAAAGACAGACACATAGACCAATGGAACAGAGGGCTCAGAAATAAATCCCTTGTATATATGGTCAAATGATTTTCAGTAAGGGTGCCAAGAACATTCAACAGGGAAAAGGACAGTGCTGGGAAAACTGGATACCCACAAGCAAAAGAATGAAATTTGGACCCTGAACATACACCATATACAAAAATTATCTCAAAATGGATCAAAGACCTAAATATAAGACCTAAAGCTATAAAACTCTTAGAAGAAAACAGGGGGAAACCTTCATGATATTAGATTCAGTAATGATTTCTTGGACATGACACAAAGAACAGGCAACAAAAGTAAAAACAGATACGGAGAAATTAGAATCTTGTGCACTGTTGGTGGGAATGTAAAATGGTACAGGTGCTATGGAAAACAGTATGGAGGTTCCTCAAAAAGTTAAACATAGAATTCCATATAATCCAGCAATTCCACTTCAGGGTATATATCCAAAAGAATTGAAAGAAGGGTCTTAAAGAGATATTTGTATACCCATATTCATAGCAGCATTATTCACAATAGCCAAGAGGTGGCAGCAACCCAAATGTCTATCAACAGGTGAATGGATAAATAAAATGTGGTATATACAAACAATGGAATGTTATTCAGTCTTAAAAATGGAAGACAATCCTTATAACATGGATGGACCCTGAGAACATTATGCTAAGGAAGTCACAAAAGGACAAATAGGGTATGATTTCACTTATATGAGGTATTTAGAGTAGTCAAACTCATAGAAATAGACAGTAGAATGATAGTTGCCAGGGGCTGGAGGGCTGGGAGAATGGGGAGTTGTTTAATAGTACAGTTTCAGTTTTGCAAGATAAAAAAGCTCTGGAGATTGACTGCGTAACAATGTTAAAGTACTTAACACTACTGAATAGTACACCTAAAAATGGTTAAGACATTAATTATCTGTGTATTTTACCACAATTAAAAATAGAAAAAAATTGTTAAGTGCAAGTTTGGTTATATTATACAGTTATTTTTCCCTTTATAATATCTTATATATTTTTCTATATCATCACATGCATTTTTTCCTTCCTTTTTAGGGCATATTTACTAATATAGACATAATTATTGAACTATTCTCTACTGATGGACAATTGGAATATTTCCAGCTTTTTCACTATTACCTACCTAGCAATACTCATTCTTAGGCCTATAAATCATTCCACAACTGTACGAATATAAGCCATTGCCTAAAATTTAGTCAAAATTCTAAAGACTCTAGATATAAAAAGGAACATCAGGGCAAGATAACATCCAGTTATAAAATCCAATTTAAGTTGCTATCGTTAATACTATCAAGGACCATAAAAGTCTCACAACCTTTGATTCAGTGATTGCATTTTAAGGAAAATAGTCAAAAAAAGGAAAAGGCTGGACTTTTAATATTATCTGTAATACTGAAAAAATGAAAATAATCTAAACCTCTACTAACAGAGGCATTATAAGAAAATCAAGTAACACCTTTATAGCTATAAAATAGTAATTAGGAAGACTATGCAGCTATAGTTACAATGTTTATTGTGTTCACAGTAAAAAAACACTCATGTACACTTAACATTTTAACTAAGCTGTAAGCAAGTGGCTCAATGGGCCTAATACACCCCAGAAAGACGTTTTGTTTGGCCTGCATGAAATTAGAATTTGAGTATCTTTGAGCGTGGCAAAAATTTTTCAATTCACTACAGTCTACATTACTCTATAATGTTTTATGACCAATGGTTTCACCTATTCAGCCACCTGCATTCTTGACCCCTGAATGTGGATGGGAACTGAGGACTTCAAAAAGATCAAGACAGATCTCCTAAAGGGTAGTGGGCTACTCAGTGCATTTTTCTTTTGGAAGAAATAATACTTCTACTTACTCATTAAGATCTTAGACCAGTTAATACTATGTACAATAAAACTGAGGCACACATATACAGCATAGTAATACTTTCCTCCAGATTGGTTTCCAATGGCAATTTGTGCAATTCAAGGATAAACAGACACTAAATTGTGAATTTAAAAAGGCATACAAGAAACATACTCCTGGGTAGATCTGTAACTAAGGTGGGATAGCAAACAAAGATATATTTTTTCTGCACACCCCAGCTGCTGTTCACATTCCTTTAAAAAACCCCCAGCATCACTCACCTAGTGACTTGTTTGTGGAAATCTGTAAGTTGTTTGTGTGTCACTGTGACGGCTCCCACGGTTGTCTCTTTTGGCAAACCTTTCAACGAATTCTCTAACCATCGACAAAATGTCTGTACAGAGAAGAAGAGGGTAAGAGTTTTAAAAGGAGACAGGGCTTACTCAACTGGGGCCCTACAGGTAATAACAAACTCACAGGTTTTCCTTAGTAACATGAGCTCCCCCAGACTTGGAATCAAGTAAAGGAATGAACAAAAGTACTCTCTTTAGGTCTTCCAAACCTCTGGGCATGGGAATAGTCTACAAAGGCATGCCTAGACTTCCCATCAAAGGGGCAGCAGTCAGCATTTCAGAGAGAGCCCTTCTACCTTGGAAGTGAAGTCTCTTCTGGATGAGGCTATTGTTCTGTTCCTGTCATTAAACTTACGTAATATTTTAAAAATTAAACAGCTGTCAGAAAACTCTTGAGCATAAAGATCAAAGGCAATCCAAAGCAAAGGTTCAGGTACCAGAAGGAGCAGGGACAAAAGTATTGTTAAGTAAACATGGAAAAGTATACATATAATATGAACCCAGAATCTTAAGGATTTTAAGGTCGTCTCTCTCAGTAGAAGTCATATGCAGTCAGTTCCTTTGTGATACCTACCTGTTCTTCAGGTTCGAAAATTCTTTTGTTGCTTACTCTTGTTGCTATTTAAAAGAATTTGTTTACATCTCAACATGGTCTCTTTATACCTTTCGTATGCACAACAACTGTTTGCCCTCACCTCCACTTACTTACTTCCTCTTCAAACTCAAAACCAAAATTCTAGAGACTTCCTCTGGGTTATTTTCAATTGAATTCTTCTTTGAGTCAGCTCTAATTTTCTTCATGCCTTTCTTAAGCAGGATATAAACTTTGGTCAGAGTTTTCAGCTGTAAAATAACTTTTTTATACCTATATTTTTTACGTTATATATTTTCCCATTATGTTAACTTATGATCATAATAGACCAGAGCAAAAGTAAATATTCCAGTATAAATGCTTAAAAATGTTAATTCTCCAAATGTTACCCCCAAGGAAGACAACATGCTACTCACACAAAAACCAGCAGGGGCAAAAGATTCAGAAAGAAGCCTTAACTGACAAAGTTTTGGCATCCAAAAACGGCCCACGAGTTAAATATAGCATCCCCCAAAACAAAAACAATAAGAAACTAAACTAAAAAGCAAAAACTAATTATTTATTTATTTATTTATTTATTTATTATTTCCCCTAAAGCCCCAGTAGATAGTTGTATGTCATAGCTACACATCTTTCTAGTTGCTGTATGTGGGACGCGGCCCTCAGCATGGCTGGAGAAGCGGTGCGTCAGTGCACGCCCGGGGTTCTGAATCTGGGCCGCCAGCAGCGGAGCCCTCGCACTTAACCGCTAAGCCACAGGGCTGGCCCGCAAAAACTAATTAGCTAGCACATAATGGGCCTTATCTTCCAGTAACCTGAGAAATTTGGTTGAAAACACTGAATAAATTTGCCACAGATGGGTATCCAACAAAGAAAGGGAAGGAATAGAGGAAAGGGTTTTAATAGTTTTACTCAAGTCAAGAGACAAAGCTGGTATGTCATCTTCTATTGAAGGATTTGTGCATTGAACTTTGAAAATGATATGATTAAGAAAGTGCTCAAGAATGTGAATTTTCTTTGGACTTATATTCTTACCTACAATTTCAACTGGTTTACAGGGTACAGACAACCCAAATTTATTTAAGAGTTCCTTTACAAAAACTCAGTTGTAAGTTGATGTTTACAGAAAACAATCACTTTAAATTACTTGACAAGGGGCCAGCCCTGTGGCTTAGTGGTTAAGTGCACGTGCTCCGCTGCTGGCGGCCTGGGTTCGGATCCCGGGCGCGCACCGATGCACTGCTTATCAAGCCATGCTGTGGCGGTGTCCCATATAAAGTAGAGGAAGATGGGCACAGATGTTAGCCCAGGGCCAGTCTTCCTCAGCAAAAAGAGGAGGCTTGGCATGGATGTTAGCTCAGAACTGATCTTCCTCACAAAACAAAAAAAAAAATTACTTGACAATTCAGTGGGTATATAGTAAACTTTTTTTTTTTTTTTTTTGCTAAGGAAGACTCTCTTTGAGCTAACACCTGTTGCCAATCTTCCTCTTTTTATATGTGAGCCACCACCACAGCATGGCTACTCACAGATGAGTGGTGTATGTCCAAGCCTGGGAACCAAACCCCGGCCACCAAAGCGGAGCACACCAAATTTAACCACTAGGCCACTGGGGCTGGCTCTATAGGAAACTCTTAAGAGCACATGGCTACCTGGTTTCTGTTCCTACCCAAACCTGCTTTTCTCATTTTCTTCTTCTGTCAGCACTTAACTACATATTTACAAATCAAGAATGTTTTTGTAAAGTTGAATTTACATAATAAGTTTTTCAATACCCGGGAACCAAGTATATTTGTAAAAAAGGGAAAGAAGACAGAAAAGAGCACAGAAATTTTACTTCTCATTTCAAGAACTTTTGAAATTAAACTTACTGGTCCCCAGGGGCTCAGATTACTTTCTTTTAGGAAAACACAAAAATACTAAACTATTAGGTCGATATGGAACTTCTGCATTGAACAACCAGCAGTGGGAACTATAGGCACTATTCATTCCTGAAGCATTTGAGTTTATATGGAAGAAATGCAGAGCTATTTGATGAAACCATAGTCACATAGGAGCCTCACAGAGTTTGAGAGGTAAGAATTAAAGTTCATGTGGCTGTTTCTGAATTATAAACATAAAGAAAATGTTAGAAATCTACTAAGCATCTGCCACACACGATTGTTTGTCATATGACTGAGCCAAAGATCAAGTAAAGCATATGCCCACTGAGACAATATACACCAATCACTGAATTTTTGAAATAAACTCAAATCCAAGACTAGGCATAACGTTTGGCTAATATTACAGTCTAACAGTAAAAGTGAACTCTCCTTTGTTAAACTACTGAAATTGAGGCCAAGAACTGCCATCAATGACATAAAACAGGAAACAACATTAAGATGTACATAGACTTAAAAGTTATAAGATACTTATGTATCTGGATTTTTCTGTGGTTCTGGAAGACAGCTCACTTTAACTGGGTCCAACTGTGCACTTTTCTGAACTGCTTTTATATTAATATTAAAAATTATAGGGGCCGGCCTGGTGGCGTAGTGGTTTAAGTCCGGGTGCTCCGCTTTGGTGGTGAAGGGTTTGCAGGTTCGGATTCCGGGCGCAGACCTATGCACTGCTCATCAAGCCATGCTGTGGCAGTGTCCCACATACAAAACACAGGAAGATGGCACAGATGTTAGCTCAGGGCTAATCTTCCTCAGCAAAAGAGGAAGAATGGCAATGGATGTTAGCTTAGGGGCCAATCTTCCTCACACACACAAAAAATCCTATTTTTAAAATAATTTACAAGCTGTAATTATACTTTACCACTTTGCTCAAAACTTTCATGCAGTATACATACCCTGATTTATGATCACGTGGCCCTGTACTGAATTACTTGGAGATTATGGATAGTATAAAAAAATTTCCAGGCTCAAGTGATAGAGGACCTGGTTCAAGAACTAAAATAGGATGCAAATAAATCCAAAGGGGAAACAAATCCAATTGATATTATGGGCTAGTTTTATACTTATATGCCTCCAAATGCTCTGGCTAGATTTATTATCAAGGAACCAAACAGTGCTATCTAAGGAGCTTGACGTGAATGAACCTGTAACACTATATAAGTGATATATAGGCATCTCTCACAAGTGAACTAATTTCTCACTGACCAGCTACACAGCTGAATTCAATGTTTAGTATTCACTTCTGGTAATATATAAACCCTACAACAGTGACACAAATATGCTTTCAAGAACCCAATAATGAATTACTTGTTTTTTAATAGGCCCCTTCATCTAACAAACTTAGCAATATGCCTAAATTAGGTTCCATGAACATACAACAGGGCTAGTTTCCAAGTTCTAGTTGGCCTCAAGAAACCAAAGTTTAGGACTGTGAGAACAGGTTCCTTACTGAAAACAATCTTACCGGTCTGTCAACCTGCATGATCTCCCAGAGCACTTCAGCCACATCTGGTAGGGTATAGGGGGGGAGACAAAAGCAGCATGTGTGGAGCAGCTGGCTTACAAGTTGCTGTCCAAGCTGGTTCATCACCTGTCCAATCAGTTCTTTCCGTAATTCAAAGTCTTCTTCATGCTATTTTAAAAAAACAGAAGTAACAGGTAAGTTCTAATTTCAATTTTCCAAAGATCAAGTACACTTTCCCCTTTAGTCTAATAATTTCTCTTTTCCAGGGAAGAAAGTATATATATTATATAACAGCCGGATTCACAAAGTCCACTAAACGTTTTGTCATTAGGAAGAAAATATTAAGAGTTTAGCATCAAGAAAATGGGCATGGGTTTCAGCTGAGATTAACCTTAATCCTTAGATTTTTCATGAATAGAAGGCAGAAGAGATACAGTGGTTAAAGATTAAGGGTAGCAATTTTCTTAACCTTTTTTTTTCTGTGAAAAATAACTTAAAGTGTCCCTATTTACTTTTTTAAAACCCACTGAAAAAAAAAGTGAAGACTTTTATCAGATATCTAGTCTTTTCTAACAAAAAGAAAATCTTATTTTCTTCCTTCTTATAGTCATTGAATATACATAATTTCTAATATCTTGAAAAAAACAACTGTTTTTTTTTTTTTGCTTGAGCAAGATTAGCCCTGAGCTAACATCTGTGCCAATCTTCCTCTATTTTGTATGTGGGTTGCTGCCACAGCATGGCCAACAAGTGGTGAAGGTCCACGCCCAGGATCCGAACACGCAAACCTGGGCCACCAAAGCAGAGCGCGCTGAACTCAACCAGTAGGCCATGGGGCTGGCCCCCCAAAATAACTGTTTTTTTAACTCTGCTTTTCACTTCTAGTTATTGTCTTCTTTTTTTTTTTTTTTTGTGAGGAAGATCAGCCCTGAGCTAACATCCATGTCAACTCTCCTCTTTTTTTTTGCTGAGGAAGACTAGCCCTAAGCTAACATCTACTGCCAATCATCCTCCTTTTTTTCCCTTTTTCTCCCCAAAGCCCCAGTAGATAGTTGTATGTCATAGCTGTATGTGGGATGCCGCCTCAGCATGGCCGGACAAGCAGTGCGTCGGTGTGCGCCCGGGATCCGAACCTGGGCCACCAGTAGCAGAGCACACACACTTAACTGCTAAGCCATAGGGCCAGTCCCTAGTTATTTTCTTCTTTTCCTCTCTTTTACCGCCAAACTTCTTAAATAATTAGCCTATTCACATACTTGCTTACTTCTATACTGTTCTCCCTTTACCTTCAATTCTACTCCACATCTAGCCAAATCTACCTTTGAAAATTTTGTGGACCACTTCACTACTCCAGCCAAACAGGTCTTTTAACTGTTTACTAACACACTTAGTGCCTAGCCTGACTTTCTCTGATCATGATTTATATCCAATTTAGACTATCCTCCTCTCTCAAATCCATCTAAATTCTACCTATATATCTATATCTTACGGTCCCACTGAGGCCCTCCTCTTCCAGAAAGTTATCCCAACCTATTTCTTTCCAAAGAGCTTTCTCTCCTCTGATCTCGTAGCAATCATGACTTTTATCACTCATCTGACAATCAAATACTGCCTTCTCGTTGTTATTTAACTGTTTATACCTGTTTATTTCTTCAACTAGACACCAAATGGCTTGGGAGCAGAGATAATTTTAGACCCTTTTACACAGCTTACAGCACTTAGGTTGATCTTAAATCTAATAGTTGACATTTTGGTCAGTGAATGATCTTCTATACTATATGACTACCAATACAGATCAAATAAGGAGATACTGGTTTTCCCCTAAAGAATGAGGAAGATAGATGAGAAAACAATGAGCGGCAAAGTAGAAAAGGTACAATGGTTATACTTACATCATTGGCTACCCCTGTGTGGATGAGGTCTCGCAGGAACCTCATGACACTACAGTTGGCATCCCGGTGGTCCAGGGTAGTAGAGGCTATAGCCCACTGTAAGATAGGAATGACCACTTGGCTCCTCAACAAGGTAACAGGGCTACGCTGAATAAACCTGGTGTGGAAAGACAAGCTGGGTGTAAATGACAGGATTAGGCTATAAAAGCAGTCAAGGTAAAAGGCAAAACTATGGAGACAGTAAAAAGATCAGTGGTTGGTAAGGGTTACTTGGGGAGGGAGGGATGAATAGGTGGAGCACAGGGGATTTTTAGAGTAGTAAAACTATTCTGGATTCTCATTCGTAGTGAGGCTGCCCCAGTGAATCTGCAGGCCCAGCACATGGGAGGATCCCCAAAGCCAGAGGCTGACTCCAGGCAGGAAGCATGGCCCTGAGCCCCAGCCAGTGCCAGGCGTGTGCTAAGAGCTCTCGGCCGCCTGCCATCCAGGTTATCACTGGAATAAAAATTTGATGACAGAGTGACGTCAGCGTCATGGCAGTGTGAGCTTTACCGTAAACTCTTCCCCCGATAAGATACAACAAAAGGAAAAGTCACAGACCAACAACGGAATCCTAGACAGCGAAAAGCAAGATCGGAAAGATCCACACTGCCGCACATCTGAGAGTGGAATGTGCCGGGCCCCTGGAGGAAGTGAGGAGAGGTAAGGAGAACTCCTCTCCCTCCCGATCAGATCAGCGATCCCGGTCTCTGCAGCTCTCAGAGAGGGGGGAGGGGCGGCCCTCTGCAGGGAAACGGTATCTCTTTGGGCTCTCTCAGCCAGTGCAAAACTCCCACACAGAGGACTCACAACTGCTGTGGGGTACCATCAACATCTGAGCACCCCAGGAGAGTGGATAACAAGGGATGAATCAGAAGCCCCCCATGCCAGGGACCCAGCAGGCAAAAGAAAGTCCCCCCACCCCAAGCCAGACCCTGCTGCTCAGCCGACCACAACAGACCAAGCGACTGGCGGATCGCAGCAAACAGCTGGGGCAGAGCGCAGGGGGCTCAGATTACACAGCCCTTTACCCCCACAGAGTGGGGGTGAGTGGAAATTGCAACCAGAGATTTCCAGGATGAGGAAAAACAAAGCCAATAAAGGAACCACAATGCAAAGGTACATGAAATCACCAGACCAGAAGGAAAATGACAAGCACCCAGAAACCAACCATGAAGACACAGAAATCCATAACCTAAACAACAGAGATTTCAAAATAGCTATCATAAAAAAACTCAACGAAATACGAGACAACACAGACAAACAATTCAATGAGATTAGGAGTTTCTTCACAAAAGAGATTGAAATCATAAAGAAAAACCAATCAGTGCTGATGGAGATGAAGAACACAATGGAAGAGGTAAAGGAGAATCTGGAATCTTTAAAGAACAGAGCTGACAATATGGAGGAAAGAATTAGCATTATAGAGGATAGGAATACAGATATGCTCCAGATGGAAGAGGAGAGAGAACTAAGACTAAAAAGAAATGAAGAAAGTCTCCGAGAAATATCTGACTCTATTAGGAAACGTAACATAAGAATTATAGGTATTCCTGAGGGAAAAGAGAGGGAAAGAGGAAGAGAGAGCCTATTCAAGGAAATAATAGCTGAGAACTTCCCAAATCTGGGGAAGGAACAGGAAATACCAGTAAGCGAAGCCAACAGATCACCTAAATATGTCATCAGACAAAGGCCCACTCCACGACATCTAGTGGTAAGGCTGGCCAAAGTCAATGACGAAGAAACAATATTAAGGGCAGCTACACAAAACCAAAAAATAACGTACAAAGGAACTCCCATCAGGCTCTCAGCGGATTTCTCAACAGAAACTTTACAGGCTAGGAGAGACTGGAATGATATATTCAAAATACTGAAAGACAAAAACTTTCAGCCAAGAATACTCTATCCAGCAAAAATATCCTTCAAATATGATGGATAAATAGTAACTTTCCCAGATAAACAAAGCTAAGGGAGTTCATGGCCACGAGACCCCCACTACAAGAAATACTCAAGAAGGCCCTCAGGCCTGAAAAAAAAGAAGAGAAAGGGAATACAAAGCGTGGAGCAAGGAGAAAAATAGGTAGACAAACTCAGAAAAATAGTAGATCTTTACTGGAATAGGTTAGCAACCACTTAAATACCAAAATCAAAGATCAAAGGAAGGAATTCACCAAAAATGAATTTAACCTCATCACTATAAACACACACCCACAACACAAGATAGAATAAGGTATAACAAGAACAACTTAGAAGGGGAAGAGGAAAGTGATTGAATTGACTTAGTATACGGAAATAGGAGGCCATCAGATAATGGATTATCTCATACACAAGATTTTTTACACAAACCTCAAGGTAACCACTAAACAAATAATCAAAACAAAATCACATATGATGAACAAAGAGAAAACTAGAACAGTCATAAGACAGAATAACCAAACTGAATTGGCAGTCCAAAACAAATGGGACAAGAAACAAAGGAAATGCAAAAGAACTGGAAAATAAGTGACAAAACAGCAACATTAAGCCCTCATATATCAATAATTACCCTAAATGTAAATGGATTGAACTCTCCAATCAAAAGATACAGAGTGGCAGGATGGATTAAAAAGCAAGACCCAACAATACGCTGCCTCCAGGAAACACATCTCAGCTCTAAAGACAAGCACAGGCTCAGAGTGAAAGGATAGAAGACAATACTCCAAGCTAATGGCAAACAAAAGAAAGCAGGTGTTGCCATACTCATATCAGACAAAGTAGACTTCAAGATAAAACAGGATAACAGAGATAAAGAAGGGAAGTATATAATGATAAAAGGGACACTCCACCAAGAAGACATATCACTTATAAATATATATGCACCCAACATAGGAGCACCAATGTACATAAAGCAACTATTAACAAACCTAAAAGGAGACATTAACAACAACACAATAATAGTAGGGGATCTTAATACCCCACTTACATCAATGGATAGATCATCCAGACAAAAAGTCAATAAAGAAATAGTAGACTTTGGGCCGGCCCCGTGGCTTAGCGGTTGGGTGCACGCGCTCCGCTGCTGGCGGCCCGGGTTCGGATCCCAGGCGCGCACCGACACACCGCTTCTCCGGCCATGCTGAGGCCGTCTCCCACATACAGCAACTAGAAGGATGTGCAGCTATGACATACAACTATCTACTGGGGCTTTGGGGGGAAATAAATAAATAAATAAAAATTATAAAAAAAAAGAAATAGTAGAAAAACGAAAAACTGGACGAGATGGACCTAGTAGACATATACAGAGAACTCCATCCAAAAACAGCTCACTACACATTCTTCCCAAGTGCGCATGGAACATTCTCAAGGATAGACCATATGCGGGGAAACAAAGCAAGCCACAATAAATTTAAGAAGATTGAAATCATAACAAGCATCTTTTCAGACCATAATGCTATGAAACTGGAAATCAACCACGAAAAAAAAACTGGGAAACTGACAAAAAGGTGGAGATTAAACAACAAACTACTGAACAACCAATGGATCACTGATGAAATTAAAGGAGAAATCAAAAACTATCTGGAAACAAACAAAAACGAAAATATGTCACACCAAACCATGTGGGATGCAGCAAAAGCGGTCCTGAGAGGGAAACTCATAGTGATACAAGCCCACCTTAACAGACAAGAAAAAGCCCAAATAAGCAACCTTAAATTACACCTAACAGAACTAGAAAAAGAACAAACAAAGCCCAAAGTCAGCAGAAGGAGAGAAACAATAAAAATCAGAGCAGAAATAAATGAAATTGAGACCAAAAAAACAGTAGAAAGGATTAATGAAACAGAGTTGGCTGTTTGAGAAGATAAAAACAGAGAAAAGGCTCAAGTAAATAAAATTAGAAATGAAAGAGGAGAAATTACAACAGATACCATGGAAATACAGAAGATTATAAGAGAATACCATGAGAAATTATAAGCCAACAAATTGGACAATCTAGAAGAAAGGGATAAATTCTTAGACTCATACAACCTCCCAAAACTGAACCAAGACGAAATGGAGAATCTGAATAGACCAATCACAAGTAAAGAGACTGAAATAGTAATCAAAAACCTCCCAAAAAATAAAAGTCCTGGACCCAGATGGCTTCTCCAGTGACTTTTACCAAACATTCAAAGAAAATTTAATACCCATCCTTCTCAAACTATTCCAAAAAATAGAGGAAGATGGAACACTTCCTAAACCATTCTACAAGGCCAACATCACCCTGATACCAAAGCCAGACAAAGACAACACAAAGAAGGAAAATTACAGGCCAATATTGCTGATGAACATAGATGCAAAAATCCTCAACAAAATATTGGCAAACCGACTACAGCAATACATTAAAAAGATCATACACCATGATCAAGTGGGATTTATACCAGGGACGCAGGGATGGTTCAACATCTGCAAATCAATCAACGTGATACACCACATCAACAAAACAAAGAACAAAAACCACATGGTCATCTCAATAGATGCAGACAAGGCATTTGACAAGATACAACATCCATTTATGACAAAAACTCTCAACAAAATGGGTATAGAAGCAAAGTACCTCAACACAATAAAGGCTATTTATGACAAACCCACAGCCAACATCACACTCAACGGGGAAAGACTGAAAGCCATTCTTCTGAGAATAGGAACGAGGCAGGACTGCCCACCCTCACCACTCCTATTCAACATAGTACTGGAGGTTTTGGCCAGAGCAATTAGGCAAGAAAAAGGAATAAAAGCAATCCAAATAGGCAAAGAAGAAGTGAAACTCTCACTATTTGCAGATGACATGATTTTATATATAGGAAACCCTAAAGACTCTGTTGGAAAACTATTAGAAATAATCAACAACTACAGCAAAGTTGCAGGGTCCAAACTCAATCTACAAAACTCAGTTGCATTTCTGTATGCTAATAACGAACTAACAGAAAGAGAGCTCAAAAAGATAATACCATTTACAACTGCATCAAACAGAATAAAACATCTAGGAATAAATCTTACCAAGGAGGTGAAAGACCTATACAAGGAAAACTACAAGACATTATTGAAAGAAATCAATGATGACATAAAGAAATGGAAAGACATCCCATGCACATGGATTGGAAGAATAAACATAGTTAAAATGTCTATATTACCTAAAGCAATCTACAGATTCAATGCAATCCCAATCAGAATGCCAATGACATTCTTCATGGAAATAGGAAAAAGAATACTAAAATTCATATGGGGCAACAAAAGACCCTGAATAGCTAAAGCAATCCTAAGAAAAAAGAACAAAGCAGGAGGCAGCACAATCCCTGATTTCAAAACATACTACAAAGCAATAGTAATCAAAACAGCATGGTACTGGTACAAAAACAGACATACAGATCAATGGAACAGAATTGAAAGCCCAGACATAAAACCACACATATACGAACAGCTAATTTTTGACAAAGGAGCTAAGGACATACAATGGAGAAAGGAAAGTCTCTTCAATAAATGGTGTTGGGAAAACTGGACAGCCACATGCAAAAGAACGAAAGTGGACCATCTGCTATCGCCATTCACAAAAATTAACTCAAAATGGATCAAAGACCTGAAGGTGAGACCTGAAACTATAAAACTCATAGAAGAAAATATAGGCAACACACTATTTGACACTGGTCATAAAGGAATCTTTTCAGATGACATGCCTACTCAGACTAGGGAAACTAAACAAAAAATAAACAAGTGGGACTTTGTCAGATTAAAGAGCTTCTACAAGACAAACGAAACCAGAATCCAGATGAACAGACAACCCACCAGCTGGGAGAGAATATTTGCAAAACATACATCTGACAAAGGGTTGATCTCCGTGATATATAAAGAACTAACACAACTGAACAACAAAAAAACAAACAACCCGATCAAAAATGGGCAGAGGAAATGAACAGACACTTCTCCAAAGAAGATATACAGATGGCCAATAGGCACATGAAAAGATGTTCAACATCACTAATCATCAGGTAAATGCAAATCAAAACAACACTAAGATATCACCTCATGCCTGTTAGGATGGCTATAATCACCAAGACAAAAAACAACAAATGTTCGAGAGGATGTGGTGAAACAGGAACCCTCATACACAGCTGGTGGGAATGCAAACTGGTACAGCCTCTATGGAAAATGGTACGGAGATTCCTCAAATAATTAAAAATAGAGATGCCCTATGATCCAGCCATCCCACTACTGGGAATCTATCCACCAACCTGAAATCAACAATCCAAAGAGGCTTATGCACCCCTATGCTCACTGCAGCATTGTTCACTATAGCCAAGAAGTGGAAGCAACCTAAGTGTCCCTGGACTGATGAATGGATCAAGAAAATGTGGTATATATATACAATGGAATACTACTCAGCCATAAAAAAAGACAAAATCGTCCCATTTGCAACAACATGGATGGGCCTGGAGGGTATTATGTTAAGTGAAGTAAGCCAGAAGGAGAAAGACAAACACTGCATGATATCACTCATATGTGGAATATAAACCAACACATGGACAGAGAAAACTGTATTGTGGTTACCAGGGGAAGTGGGGGTGTGGGGTGGGCACAAGGGGTGAAGGGAGACATATATATGGTGATGGACAAACAAAAATGTACAATGCAAAATTTCACAATGTTAAAAACTATTAAAACATTAATAAAAAAACCCCAAAAAACAAAACCTATTCTGTAAGATACTCTAATGGTAGAAACATGTCATTATACATTTGTCCAAACCCAAAGAAGGTGCACCACTAAGTGAACCCTAATATAAACTATGACTTTGGGTAACAATGATGTGTCACTGTAGTTTCTTCAATTCTAATAAATGGACCACTCTGGCAGGGGATTTTTTTTATTGTTTTTGTTTTCGTGTGTAAGGAAGATTAGCGCTGAGCTAACATCTGCTGCCAATCCTCCTCTTTTCGCTGAGGAAGATTGGCCATGGGCTAACATCCAGGCCCACCTTCCTCTACTTTATATGGGACGCCGCCACAGCATAGCTTGACAAGTAGTGTGTTGGTCCACGCCCAGGATCCAAATCTGTGAACCCCGGGCCGCCGAAGCAGAGTGTGCGAACTTAACCATTATGGCAGGGGATGCTGATACTGCGGGAGGCTGTGGAGCAGGGAATACGTGGGAACCCTCTACACCTTCCACAAGGTTTCTCAGATCCTTTAATGTACACAAAGAATCTTCAAGAAAAAGATACAATATTTTTCCAAATTTATTTCACCATATAACCATTTGTGCAAAGAGCATCTCTAGGGATTCGTTTTTCAAGGACCACACCCTGGGAAAACAGAGGTTGACAGCCTACCCAATCATTCTCTCACATCACTCAAATAAAAGGCTTTTCTAACTTGTCCAAAAACAAAAAAAGTGTTCAATATTCAATCCTGAGAAGTCAACACCACTTTACATTTGTAAATGATAAAATATATACATTACATATATAATTATATATTGTTTAATGAGTTTATTTTTTTTAAATGCTTTTATGTTCACTAACTGATTTGGTTCAAATTCCTTAGCTAGGGACTAAGAAGGAATTCAAAGCTTAGGCAATAACATCAGTGTTACTGGTAAAGGGAATTTATGCAATAAGTGGGGTGGCGGGCTAGGGGTAGAGCTGGAAAGTACTGTACAGATAAACTTCTAAGGCACCTTAAAATCCTAAGAATTTTTTATTCTGAGATATGATTGTATCTAAAGGATGCTAAGCTTCTCAAGGAAAAAGTTGAAGTGAAGCATGACATCATAGAAGCATAGTTAAAACTACAGGAGATTCTAGAGATTATCTAGTCAAATGTTTTTACCAAGCTTGTTTATTGTGTTATGCATGTTCTCTCCTTCATGATAGGAACTCAGCTACTTTCCTCTGCTCCCATCCAATTCCTCTTCCTCACTTACGGGGATATTCTGGTTCACAATTTAACTTTGGGTTATGAATCATGAATCTACCTACTCCACTTACCTCATTTTACAGAGAAGGAAACAGTCAAGCGTTAGGTGACAAGACTAAGCAGTGATGGGAATGAGCAATAAAAGAAAGGGTTGCTCTTCAGAGGACTGACCTGGTGGCTAGCCTGAACAGGTCATCCACAGTGTCAGGGTGATTCTGGAGCCCATTCTGCTGTTCTAGGAGCTGAAAGGTGGGGATGCACAGTGCCTAAAACAGAAGTGATTTTAAATCAAATGCTTGTATATAAATGCCACAGCATTCAGACTTACTAAATATTACAACAAACACAAGGGAACAGAGGGGAAGCACAGACAGGAAAAGAAAAGAGACTGAGAATCAGAATCAGATCAAGAAAAGGAAGACAGAAATCTTTCTCAGCTGACAGTTTTCACATATGAAGTCCACATTTCAGAAAGGGTTGAGGGTATATATTTTAGTTGATGAAACTGGATAAACATCATCTCAAAGTGTTAGCAGTTTCTGGAAGTAAAGACGGTGCTTGTATCCTAGATATGGTCTAGTCCTCTAAGGGAGTAGATGAAGTTTTAATAATAATAATAATGAAATATCAATTTTAAAAGAAAAGACATCTTGGGAAAAGGAGCATCATAATTTAACTCCCTAATATATTTTCCCCCATGACTAGAAGTGGAAAAAAGCAGTATATCAAGAGCTTTTCCAATACCTACTATTTACCTTAAGACCATCCCTGCTAAGTAAACTAGTTTATTGGCTGTTCCAGGCAAGAAATCAAAAACAGAAGCACTCTTGAGTTAACAGATGCTTTATTTTAAACCCATTTGCCCACCTCCCCACCCCAGAAAAACCCTATCTCTGGAAAGCATACATTAGGCAGTATATCTAGAATGATCATCACATTCGTGTGGTCAGTCTCTCTGTCATTCTCCCAAGCACGCCTGTCCAGAAAACAACTAGGAAGTTTCTATCTCTATTATTGGGAAATCAACACACCTGGGGGGGCGGGGGGGTTGAGGTGGGTGCACGGGATGATGACACATAAAGCTACAGATTTAAAGACATCGTGAAGAACACATTGCCAAACCTTTAGACCTTCCAACCCGGACGCGTCTATACTCCCCAAAGAAAACATACCTGGAGCATGTCTAGTAGTCCCTGCCGACAGCCCTCTTCCATGCCGTACTCATCCACAAGTATACTGCCAAGGTACAGGAAACAGGAATGCTGATGTATATGGTACACATTCACCATCTGCCAAGGGTAAAACCAGTTAGTTCAATTCTTTACCCCTCAAAAAGTATCAACTAGTTCAATTCTTAACTTCTCAAAAAGTATCAACTTAGGAAGCTGTCTTGGAGGAAGAAATTCATAGATAGATTGGTTTCTTTTCTTTAAGACAACATAGGAAAGCTTTTTGGCAATATTTTTTGAAATATAGGGCTCAATTCCCCTATAATTTTCAAGTACTCTGTTTAGAGTTCTTTCAAGCTTTTGACCTTTATCTTCCCAAAACAATGTTCTAAGAGAGTTGTATAATACTTCAAGTTGGAAGCCATTAAAGAGCTATTATCATGCATGGCTTGTGTAATATCTGCAAACTCTAGCACAGTATACTTAAATTTTCCAACACCTGAAAGCTGCTCTTGTTTGCATCAAGACAACTTTTTTTTTTAAATAGCATATATAGCCAGAGCAGGGACAAAAATATCAAATGTCCTCATCTTAGAGGAGACTGCAAAAGCACTGTTTAAATTTTCACTTGTTCCTAAACCTCACTATTTAATCTTTTAAGCAAAAAAAGAGTGTTTCTAATCAAGATATCTGGATCTCAAAAGAATAAAAATTTTAACATAATATACATATTTAAATTAAATGATTTGTTCATGATTTTTACTGTACTATCCTCCCAAAATTAAGAGGCATCTGTACATTCACCTATTTTAAATGCCATCACAAAACACATATATTGATCTTATTACATAAATTCAACTCTAAGCTTGGCAGGGGCTGAAGGATAGAGTGACTCTTATCAGCATATACCATGGAATGAACATGAGATGGGAGCTATGAATCTGTTCAGCGCTGTATATATGAATCTGTTCATTGCTGTATACTCAAAACTGTATGTTCTACTTAATGAATGATTAATTCAGGGATTGGCAAACTTTTTCTTTTTATTTTCTTTGTGAGGAAGATCAGACCTGAGCTAACATCCATGCCAATCCTCCTCTTTTTGCTGAGGAAGACTGGCCCTGAGCTAACATCTGTGCCTATCTTCCTCCACTTGATGTGGGACACTACCACAGCATGGCCTGACAAGCGGTGTGTCAGTGTACGCCTGGGATCCAAACCCAGGCCGCCAGCAGCGGAGCACACGCACTTAACCGCTACGCCACGGGACCGGCCCCGGCAAACTTTTTCTTAAAGGGCCACAACGTAAAAATTTTAGGCTTTGCTGGCCATACAATCTTCTGATTACTCAATTTTGCCATGTAGCACATAAATGGCCAATAGGTAATATTTAAATGAATAAGCATGGCTAGCTCTCAGTAACTTATTTGCCAAAACAGATGGCAGGCCTATTGGCTGTAGTTTGCTGACTTCTGATTGATGAGATTTTTAAAAATAGTTTTCATTTTAGTCACATGTACTGACTTTAGAACACATTTCCTAAAGTGTACCACCCTACTATATTGGGTTAGTCACATACTTAATTAGCAGGAATTAAAAAACAATATTGAGTGACATAAGCATCATGGCGGAGTGAGCTTTCCCTGTAGACTCTCCCCTCCAAGATACAACAGAAAGGACACTCAAACACCAACAGAGGACATTCATACAACACAAAAGACCCACACAGCCATACTCTGAAGGCAGAGGTGCTGGATCCCCCAGAGGAAGTGGAAGGAGGTAAGGAGAACTCCTCTCTTTACCGAACGTCAACGACCCTGGGACTGGGTCCATGTGGCTCTGAGAGAGAGAGGTGTGAGGGGCAAAACCGTCACTCTCCAAGTTCTCTCACATCCTGTGTGAAAGTCCCATATGGAAGGGACTGAACTGTTGCAGGGGGGCCTTCATCAAGCTAGCACCCCAGGAGAGCAGACAGCAAGGGAAGCATGAGAAGCCGCCGGGATCGTGCAGACAAAAGCAAGAGCCCCTCCCCTCCAAAGCCACGTGGCTCTGGGGTTGGGGGAGGGGGGCCCTCTGTGGAAAAACCATCGCTCTTCAAGCTCTCACACAACCTGTTGGAAATTCCCATACAGAGGGGACTGAAATGTTGCAGGGGTGCCTTCATCAAGCTAGCACCCAAGGAGAGCAGATAGCAAGGGAAACACAAGAAAACCCTGGGATTGCGCAGGCGAAAGAAAGAGCCCCTCCCACCAGCCTGGCACCCCAGCACAACTGGTCAGCCAGAGCACCCCCGGATTGCAGCAGGCTCAGAATACACAGCCCTTGACACCCATCTAGTGGCAGCAGATGGACACCACGACCAGATATTTTCAGCATGAGGAAAAATAAGCCCACGGCTGAAGCAGTATGCAAAAATATATTAAATCTCCAGACCAGAAGGAAAATGACAAGCACCCAGAAATCAATCCTGAAGGCAAAGAAATGTATAATCTAAATGATAGAGAATTCAATATAACTATCATAAAAAAGCTCAACTAATTACACGAAAACACAGATAGGCAATTCAACGAAATCAGGAACTTCTTCACAAAAGAGATGGAACCTACAAAGAAAAACCAATCAGGGCCGGCTCCGTGGCTTAGCGGTTAAGTGCGCGCACTCTGATGCTGGCGGCCTGGGTTCGGATCCCGGGAGCGCCCCGAGGCACCACTTCTCCGTCCAACGTGAGGCCGAGTCCCACGTACAGCAACTAAAAGGATGTGAACCTATGACATACAACTGTCTGCTGGGGCTTTGGGGGGAAAAAACTGAATAAATAAAATCTTTAAAAAAAAAAAAAAAAAAAAAAACCAATCAGAAATGTTGAAGATGAAAAACACAACAGAGGAGATAAAGAAAAATCTGTATTCTTTAAAGAACAGAGCTGACAATACGGAGGAAAGAATTAGCAATAATGAGGATAGGAATGCAGAAATGCTCCAGACGGAGGAGAGAGAACTAAAACTAAAAAGCAATGAAGAAATTCTCCAAGAAATATTCAACTCAATTAGGAAATGCAACGGAAGGATTATAGGTATTCCAGAGGGAGAAGAAAGGAAAAAAGGAGCGGAGAGCTTGTTAAAACAAATAATAGCTGAGAACTTCCCAAACCTGGGGAAGGAGCTGGAAATACAAATGAATGAAGTCAACAGATCACCTAAATATATCAACATAAAAAGACCCTCTCCAAGGAATATAGTAGTAAAGCTGGCAAAAGTCAATGACAAAGAAAAGATACTAAGGGCAGCAAGACCAAAAAAAGGTAACGTACAAAGGAATCCCAATCAGGCTCTCAGCCGATTTCTAGGCAGAAACTCTACAGGCTAGGAGAGAGTGGAATGATATATTCAAAATTCTGAAAGACAAAACTTGCAGCCAAGAATACTCTATCCAGCAAAAAATATCCTTGAGAAGTGGAGAAATAATAAATATCCCAGATAAACAAAAGCTAAGGGAGTTCATTGCCACAAGACCTCAGCTACAAGAAATGCTCAAGAATGCCCTCATGGGGCCGGCCCTGTGGCTTAGTGATTAAGTGCGTGCACTCCACTGCTAGCGGCCCGAGTTCAGATCCCGGGCGTGCACTGACGCACCGCTTCTCCAGCCATGCTGAGGCCGCATCCCACATACAGCAACTAGAAGGATGTGCAACTATGACATACAACTATCTACTGGGGTTTTGGGGGAAAAATAAATAAATAAAATTATAAAAAAAAAAAGAATGCCCTCATGCCTGAAAAAAAAAAAAAAAAAAAAAAAACAGAAAGGGGATACAAAGCTTTGAGCAAGGAGAAAAATAGGTAGACAAAATCAGAAAAATTGTAGCTGTCTATCAGAATAGGTTAACAAACACTTAATTATAACATCAATGATTAAGGGAAGGAAAACACCAAAAATAAATATAACCTCATCACTTTAAACACAAACTCACAACACAAGATGGAATAAATTGTGACAATAATAACTTAGAAGGGGAAGAGGAAAGTGATGGAATCAAGTTAGTCTAAGGAAATAAGAGGCCATCAGAAAATGGACTATCTCATCTACGAGATTTTTTTTTTATATAAACCTCATAGTAACCACTAAACAAATAAACAGAACAGAGGCACATATGACAAAGAAAGAGAAAGCTAAGAAAACCATCATACAGAACTACCAAACCAAACTGTTAGTCTGAAACACAAAGGAGGAGAAACAAAGGAAATCCAAAAGAACCAGAAAATAAGCAATAAAACAGCAACATGAAGCCCTCTCATATCAATAATCACTCTAAATGTAAATGGATTGAATTCTCTAATCAAAAGACACAGGGTGGCATGATGGATTAAAAAACAAGATCCAACAGTATGCTGCCTCCAGGAAACACATCTCGGCTCTAAAGACAAACCCAGGCTCAGAGTGAAAGGATGGAAGATAATACTCCAAGCTAATGGCAAACAAAAGAAAGCAGGTGTTGCCATAAGTGTACCAGACAAAGTAGACTTCAAGATAAAACAGGTAATGAGAGACAAAGAAGGCCAATATATAATGATAAAAGGGACACTCCACCAAGAAGACATATCACTTACAGGAGCACCAAAGTACATAAAGCAACTATTAAACCTAAAAGGAGATATTAACAACAACACAACAATAGTAGGGGATCTTAACACCCTACTTACATCAATGGATAGATCATCCAGACAGAAAGTCAATAAGGAAATAGTAGACTTAAATGAAAAACTAGACAAATGGACTTCAGAGATACATATACAGCACAGCATCCAAACAAAGCAGATTACACATTCTTCTCAAGCGTGCATGGAACAGTCTCAAGTATAGACCACATGTTGGGAAACAAGGCAAGCCTGTATAATTTTAAGAAGATGGAAATCATAATAAGCATCTTTTCCGACCATAATGCTACGAAACTGGAAATCAACTACAAGAAAAAAAATGGAAAAGTGACAAAGATCTGGAGACTAAACAACATGCTACCGAACAAGGAATGGATCACTGAAGAAATTAAATGAGAAATCAAAAAATATCTAGAGACAAATGAAAATGAAAATATACCATACCAACTCATATGGGATGCAGCTAAAGCTGTCCTAAGAGGGAAACTCATAGCAATACAGGCCCAAATTAACAAACAAGAAAAATCCTAAAAAAGCAACCTTAAACTACACCTAATGGAATTAGAAAAAGAAGAAAAAACAAAGTCCAAAGTCAGCAGAAGGAGGGAAATAATAAAAATTAGAGCAGAAATAAACGAAATTGAAACCAAAAAAAAAACAGTAGAAAAGATCAGTGAAACAAAGAGCTGGTTCTTTGAGAAGATAAACAAAATTGACAAACCTTTAGCCAGACTCATTAAGAAAAAAAGAGAAAGCTCAAATAAATAAAATTAGAAATTAAAGAGGAGAAATTACAATGGACACCACAGAAATACAAAGGATTATAAGAGAAAACTATAAAAAACTATATGGAAACAAATTGGATAATCTAGAAGAAATAGATAAATTCTTAGACTCACACAACCTCCCAAAATTTAATCAAGAAGAAATAGAGAATCTGAACAGACCAATTACAAAGTAAAGAGATTGAAACAGTAATCAAAAACCTCCCAAAAAACAAAAGTCCAGGGGTTGGCCCTGTGGTGTAGCGGTTAAGTGCGTGCGCTCTGCTGCTGGTGGCCCAAGTTCGGATCCTGGGTGCGCACCGATGCACCGCTTGTCCGGCAATGCTGTGGCAGTGTCCCATATAAAAACAAAAAAGGGGAGGAAGATGGGCACAGATGTTAGCCCAGGGCCAGTCTTCCTCAGCAAAAAGAGGAGGATTGGCATGGATGTTAGCTCAGGGCTGATCTTCTTCACAAGAAAAAAAAAAGTCCAGGATCAGATGGCTTCTCTGGAGAATTCTACCAAACATTCAGAGAAGATTCAATACCTATCCTTCTCCAACTATTCCAAAAAAAAGAGGAAGACGGAACACTCAATACCTATCCTTCTCGAACTATTCCAAAAAACAGAGGAAGACGGAACACTTCTTAACATATTCTATGAGGCCAACGCCACCCTGATACCCAAGCCAGACAAGGACAATACAAAGAAGGAAAATTACAGGCCAATATTGCTGATGAACATAGATGCAAAAATCCTCAACAAAATATTGGCAAACTGAATACAGCAATACATTAAAAGGATCATACACCATGATCAGGTGGGATTTATACCAGGGACACAGGGATGGTTCAACATCTGCAAATCAATCAATGTGATACACCACATTAACAAAACGAGGCATAAAAACCACATGATTATCTCAATAGATGCAGAGAAGGCATGTAACAAGATACAACATCCATTTATGATAAAAACTCTCAATAAAATGGGTATAGAAGGAAAGTACCTTGACATAATAAAGGCCACATATGACAAACCTACAGCCAACATCATACTCAATGGGCAAAAACTGAAAGCCAGTTCTCTGAGAACAGGAACAAGACAAGGCTGCCCACTCTCGCCACTCTTATTCAACATAGTACTGGAGGTTCTGGCCAGAGCAATTAGGCAAGAAAAAGGAATAAGAGGAATCCAAATAGGCAATGAAGAAGTGAAACTCTCAGTGTTTGCACACAACATTATTTTATATATAGAAAACCCTAAAAAATCCATTGGAAAACTATTAGAAATAATCAACAACTACAGCAAAGTTGCAGGGTACAAAATCAACTTACAAAAATCAGTTGCATTTCTATACTCTAATAATGAACTAACAAAAAGAGAACTCATGACAATCCCATCTACAATCGCAACAAAAAGAATAAAATATCTAGGAATATATTTAATCAAGGAGGTGAAAGACCTATACAATGAAAACTATAAGACATTATTGAAAGAAATCGATGACGACACAAAGAAATGGAAAGACATCCCATCACATGGATCGGAAGAATGACATAGTTAAAATGTCCATACCACCTAAAGCAATCTACAGATTCAGTGCAGTCTCAATCAGTATCCCAATAACATTCCTCACGGAGCAGAACAAAGAATACTAAAATTCACATGGGGCAACGAAAGACCCCGAACAGCCAAAGCAATCCTGAGAAAAAAGAACAAAGCTGGAGGCATCACAATCCCTGACTTCAAAATATACTACAAAGCAATAGTAATTAAAACAGCATGGTACTGGTACAAAAACAGACACACAGATCAATGGAACAGAATTGAAAGCCCAGAAATAAAACCACACATCTACAGACAGCTAATCTTCGACAAAGGAGCTAAGGACATACAATGGAGAAAGGAATGTCTCTTCAATAAATGGTGCTGGGAAAACTGGACAGCCACACGCAAAAGAATGAAAGTAGACCATCTTCTTTCACCCTACACAAAAATTAACTCAAAATGGACCAAAGACTTGAAGGTAAGACCTGAAACTATAAAACTCATAGAAGAAAATATAGGCAGTATACTCTTTGACATCAGTCTTAGAGGGATCTTTTCAAATTCCATGTCCACAAGGATAAGGGAAACAAAAGAAAAAATAAACGAATGGGACTTCATCAGACTAAACAGCTTCTGCAAGGCAAATGAAACCAGCATCAAAATGAAAAGATAAGCCACTAGCTGGGAGAAAGTATTTGCAAAGCATATATCCAACAAGGGGTTAATCTCCATGATAGACAAAGAACTCATGCAACTGAACAACAAAAAAACAAACAACCCCATCAAAAAATGGGCAGAGGAAGTGAACACACCTTCTCCACAGAAGACATACAGATGGCCAATAGGCACATGAAAAGATGTTCAACATCACTAATCATCAGGGAAATGCAAATCAAAACAACACTAAGATATCACCTTACACACGTGAGAATGGCTATAATCACCAAGGCAAAAAATAACAAACGTTGGAGAGGTTGTGGAGAAAATGGACCCTCATTCACTGCTGGTGGGAATGCAAACTGGTGTGGCCTCTATGGAAAACAGTATGGAGAATGCTCAAAAAATTAAAAGTAGAAATACCCAGTAGTGGGATACCTGGATCATAAGGTTATCTATCTAAAGAACCTGAAATCAACAATCCAAAGAGGCTTATGCACCCCTGTGTTCACTGCAGCATTATTCACTATAGCCAAGAAGTGGGAGCAACCTAAGCGTCTCTTAACTGATGATTGTATAAACAATACGTGGTAATATATACAATGGAATACTATTTAGCCATAAAAAGACAAAATCGTCCCATTTGCAACAATATGGATGGAACTGGAGGTTATTATGTTAAGTGAAATAAGCCAGAAAGAGAAAGACAAACAGTGCATGATTTCACTCATATGTGGAAGATAAATCAACACACGGACAGATAGAACTATTTGGTGGTTACCAAGGGCTAGAGGGGTTGGGGGTGGGCACAAGGGGTGGAGGGATGCACTTACATGATGACTGATAAACAATAATGTACAACAAAAATTTCACAATTAAAAAAAAAAAACAACAATATCAAAGTCATGAAGGTATCTTCCAACAGCAAAGGGGCATTAAATCATGTTATATTGGACCCAGAACATACTGCACTGAAGGGGACCATTGACCAGAGGTAGACACAGCCTAAATGGAGACATAAACTGTCGTACTCAGGGTATAGTGAATGTAGAAAATCACTAAAAATTAAAATTCTGTTAAAATATTTACCTGTGTAACTTTAATCAAATCTATGATCTAAGGAGGCAAGGTCATGCAAGTGCCAACACACACTGCACTAGCATGACCCTGACTGAGAGTGAGTGCTTCCTTAAGAGTGAGGCACCCAGGGTGCAGAATTTAAGGGGATGCAGAGTCACTGTGAGGGTCAGCCCCTGACTGTGTTTGCCTCCTTAAAATCTGCACCGTAGGTGCCCTGTCCAGGTGAAGAAAGGCCACTTCAGGTTGGGTGGGTGTGGTCTAGCCTGAAGTCCTGCAGTAGTTTTCCTCACTGGATGGGTACCTCAGCACATGGGTGCAAAATGTAAGAAGGTACTTGCTCAGTGTCCTGCAAGGGCAGGACAGGCACTTTGCCTTGCCTCCCTCAATTTTGTGCCCATGGCACCTCACTTGCCTCAATCTAGTTCTGGCCCTGCTATAGGGTTAACATCAACACAAATTACTTAGTGAACTAAGTCACTAGTCATAGGCATCTCATACAGAGTAACTCTAGATGTGAATATGGTCTTAGAGAACCTCATACACTGAGTCACACCATCATAATTACGTATCAGTCTTGGTGATTAAAAGAGTCAAATTTATTTCATGACAAATAAGAGATTTATGAGAACAACTAACTATGGTCAAGATAGAAGAAAATCCCTTTGGGCCAAGAAATAGCCCAGTTTGACCTGCCACATTTTAAAAAAGGAAATTAACATTAAAAGGTTTAGTATTGAGTATAAAAGAGCTGAGCATTAAAGTCATTCTCTTTTCCTAATTTCACACTGGAATGTATTGCTATTTACACTATCACTATACAGAATAGATTATAGGCTATCTCCCTTATAGACAATATACCTACTACAGGCACCACTTATTTCTTTCAAATATTTTTTAGTTTGTATTTAATGAATACAAAAGCATTTCATTTCATCAGCAGAGTTTTTGTTCTAAAGGCTCCTATTTCAAATTCTGTACACTTCATATTTTCTCTCTCATGGAGAACTTACCTGTGTGACTAGCGGCTGCAGCAGGGCTGCAGATCCTTTCCCCACACAGCGAACAGCAAAGCGGAGGCACCTGCAACAACGCTCTACAATCCGATTATCAGCCCGGTGCTTATTTAGAGTCTCAGATAAAACTGGCCATATCTGAGTCAAAAGTGAAAGAACACAAGAAAGCAAATAATGAACAACTAAGAGCTTAAAAAATGCTCCAAGTTGGTAACATTTGATTTGGCTTTTAAATAATTTGGAAAAAGCTTTCTCTATAGGAACACACATGGCCTGATTCTGGCCAGTGGGTGTGTGTATATGTGCAGAGATTCAATACACTATCCATCACTAAAACACAACCACTTCTTAAAAGAAGCACTGTGACTCTTTAGAACAGGAAGAGGAGCATGTCTAACTTTACTAAAAGACAAAGACATACATTTTCCTAAACTTTGGACTTCCTGATTTAAGATGGAAAGAACTAGTATGAGTTATAGAGGAAGAGATGTTTCAAGACTGTTCCAAGAAGTTGGGAGACCTCGAACAAAAGGACTAGAGTTAAGGAAATGACATTATTTGATACCGTTGAACACTTAAGGATATTTGGTGTTTCCCCCCTGAAGTCTGAAAAGTACTTTTCAAAACATACCTTTTGATCCTCACATTACCCTCAGTGAAAAAAGTATAAGGGAAGTATGTTATCAATGGGGAAACTAAAGTCATGAGGGTTAATTGGCTTTGTCAAAAAAAGTTTGCTAATATTGATTAGCCCTCCTACCACTCTAGAATTCACAAGGTTAATCTCTCTCTACTTCTTCAGCCTTTCAATGCATTTCCCCACAGCCTGTTTTCTTATCAAATCTAAAATCAAAAACAGTTATTTGGATGGGTCTATTCCTCTATTTAAACCATATCATCATGATATTTAAACCATATCAACAAATTGAATCTTCCTATGAACCTAGAAGACAGTACCTTCTTACTTTAGTTACCCACAGCCTTGTAAGGAAAAAGGAAGAAAGCCTTGTTCCACAGGCATCTGTTAGCACTTACTTCCTGTATGACTTTTTGGCACGGATGAGTCTGTCCATTTTCCACAATGGGATTGGTGTGTCTGAGGAAAGACAATGGCCCAAATTAGTGAAGAGCAATTTCACCAAGGACCCAGAGCACTGAACCCTGCTAGCCGACTTACTATCTTTCTCACCAAATAAAGAAAACCAGATAGTAAAGTTATAACAGGTGTCGTCCTACTCCAGTCAAACAAACACGAGCACATAGTTTAAATCATCCTATCATTTTTTGCCACCTTTAAGCCACTTCCACTGGAACACATAAATTCGAATCCAACTCCGGGTGAAGGGGCTGTGAGTGTGGGGCATTACAACTATCTTTTTTATATTTTTCCCTTTATAAACCTGAATATATAGTCCCTTCCAAATTAATAAAAAATATATACAGGTTGCCTGAATCCACTATGAGAAACCAAGTAATGCTCCATTCTCAGCATTAAAAGCCAAAAGCTTTAGGAACGCTAGTCCACCAAAGTTGTTTCTCATGGTTCTAGTCTGAATCCAGTGATACACAATATGGGCCCACCTATAATATGTCAAATCCAACCATTTGTCTAGTTCTAGAATCCACTAATTTGAAGGAAAGCAGAAAAAATAAAACCCTGTATGATTAACTACCAACCTCTTTAAAGGAAAGAAATTCTTTAATTTTAAAAAGCTCAACAGGAATTTAACAAAAATCTAATTTTCTTTAAGTCAAGGCATTTCCATCTATTGCAGATTTTCTTTCACTTATTGTGAAATAAGGGTTATTATTAATAGACTCTCAGAAAGGCATGTAACAGGGCTCTCCTAATTACACAAGGAAAGCATTGCGTCAACAAGAAAAAGATACCTGTTGACAAGAACTAATAAGCTAAAATAAAGCCTCAGTTTTAATTTACTCCACCACAAGCTTTTACGCAACTATTACTCTGATATTACGGTTATACCTATGGGTCTCACAAACTACAAATTATGTAACTCAGTAAGGATCACTCTTTGGACATTGTCACTCAAATGCTTTTTTAATTAGGCTCTTTTTGACTTCAAAGGAGGATTAATTTCACCTGGTCACTGAAGAGGCTTTCATCATTTTTTGCACCCAAACACTATACAGCAATGGTTCTGAAACTGTGATCCTTGGAATAGCAAGCAGCAGCAGCAGCATCACCTGGGAACTCATTAGAAATGTAAATTCTTGGGTCCTACCCAAGATCCAATCAATCAGACACTCTGGGGATGGGACCCAGCAATCGGTTTTGATAAGCCCCACAGGTGACTCTGATGCATGTTAAAGTTTGAGAATCACTGATCTAGAAACCAAAAGAATTAATAACATTTTAAAGGGTCTTTTGATAAAGGTGTACCAAGAACAAATTCTTAGAATTTGCCTTTGCCCCAAAACTTCAGGTAATAAGCTTAATTAGTCTCCTGACAGAGGAGATTACAGGAGGTACTTGGAAGTCTGAGAAAAAACACTTGCTTACTTCAATACATAATGGTCTCATTTGAGCTTTTAACTCAAGGCAAGCATACGAATTTTCCCTTCTTACCTAAATATTACTGCAAGGCGATCTAAGAACACAGTGGGATCTGAGGATATGCCATTGCTGGGCTCCTGAGACAAGAGCTGAAGAGACAGACAGACATTAACGCCCAGTTATTACATATACAAACCTACAGCAAACACTGCAACATACACCCTTATACATCAACCTCTGTCTCAATCTCTACTTATTATAATAGATTCCTGAAAGTCACTCAAATTGTGCAAACTTTTAAATTCGCATTGTCAAATTGCTTTCCTCCATCTTACTGCATCCTGGCCAAGATAGTATCTTACTACATTTTACTATATGATCAGTGTGAAGTAGAAACAGTATCATTTAATTTTTTTCCATTTACTTTTACTATGATTAAGATATTATATACATTATAATATGTTATATAATAACATTACTATATTATATAATCTATTTTACATTTATATTTCACTTTATATTATAAAGCTTTACAATTATTACAGCTTTAATTTTAAGAGGTAAGGCAAGTTGCCTCTTCTTTCCTAAAATTTCTTAGATATGTCCACGAGCATATCATTAGAGAAAAATTTTGGAATCATTTTGTCAAGTTCTCCTAAAAATCCCACTGATATGTTCACTGTTATTGTACTATAAATGGAATATGTGAAGAGCTGACATCTTTACAATATTCAAGGAAAGCTGGTAGGTTATGGTTTTGGTTGCTAACTTGAAAAGTGTTTTTCCCATATCTTCTAAATGGTGTTACTGATAGAGTGAAAATCTATTCATTTTGGAATACTTACTCCATGTATACAGCTACTTTGATATACTCACTAATTTTAATAACTTTTCAGTTCATTCTCTTGGCTTTTCTAAGATCATCTGTAAATAAATAATTTTCTTTTCCTTTCTAACATGTAAACATCCTGTATTTGTTTCACCCCTTACTTAATTGGACTCACCTTTTTCAATGCCATAACCTGAACAGAACATAGTTCACTAAGACATTCAGTAATCTTATCCAAAGGTAATCTGGCTAGAACAAGTGCTGTCCCTGAAAGACAAAGGAAGATACAAATGAAGAAAATTAAAGCTGAAGTGAGATAACTCATTGGTCTATATCATATGGCTAGTAGAAAGGGCTGACTGGTACCATTCTTTTAAAAAGATCGGCACTGTTTTTTAAATTACAATATTTTGTTATTTATGGTTGGTTTTTCTTTATTTGGCTTAGAAGACAATACTGACTTTCACACTGACATTTACAACTGAAGTTAATATTAAATTATTTCTCTTCAGTAGCCTATTGGTTTAAAGATATTTAAATATGTCTCCCATTCCAATTCTTCAGACTTTTAAAATCTCTTTCACAAAGCCAATGCCAAAGCTATTTTTATATAGCACATAGTACAATGGTTTTCAAACCTCCCAGAGATTCTGATTTAGTGGGTCAAGGAGAGCCTTTATTTTTGATAAGTACCATAGGTAATTCTTATCATCAAAGAAGTTTGAGGAATTTGGACATAATTTTTCTCAGAATAACGGGCCGATATCAGAGATTTAACTCTAGTTCTACCATAACAGAATCTATGAGCTGGGTAATGTATTCTCTCTGGGTATCAGTTTCTTTATCTGTAAAACTAGTGCTTTGAACAGAAAGGAAATAGTTAAGTCTGCCTTTCTTTCATTTTTAAATCATTGCAAAAGCCTCCCCACTCCTTTCCCCTCACCCCTAAATAAAATCTTAACTTGGAACTCCAATAAAATAGGTTTTTTGTTTTTTTTTAAGAAGACGTAGTTAGGTTAAAGTGGGGATAGAAGGCCCAGGATCTTACTCAGCCTCCCTCTTGTCACAATCCCCACCAACTGCTGAAGCATCTCCCCCAAATCCTAAGGATTACATATTACACTAGGTCCCTTCTAGGTCAAAAATCCCTTGACTACGATTTCTCTCATCTCCTGAAATTTCATTTGACAGAACAGTCATCAACCCATAAATTTTCAAATTTGAATAAAAAACTGAATGATTTTTCCTGACAATCTGTAAGTCATGGATGAGTTAGAGTTTTATTTAAAACAAGGAGAGAAAAATCTAACTTAAACATGGCTTTTTCTTTTAGTTCATTCCTACAGAAAAGAATGTTACTAAAAAAATTTTCAATATCTAGAAGATATCGCTGATAACCGGGATGCCACATTCTATTACAGGTTAGAAGTCACTTAAATTTCACTAGAAAATGACAAGATGGCAGCAATAACCACTAGCAGTAACTAAGAAGAATATTTGACTCTGATTTAATGCCTATTATCTATGCCTATGAAGGGAAACAACAAAAATCCATGCTACAAAAATAAAATCTGTCTTGGAAAATGGATAGTTAACGCTGGCTGGTAAGAAACCTGGTCACAGAAGTGAGAAAGAACAGAGTCAGGTCATACATAAGGGTCACCCAATCTTGCCAAGGCTAACTATTTACCACTCACAGAGGCTTAAAAGATGCTGCACAGATCATATTACCAAGTCTTCTATTTGATATACCCTAATCTCCTCTAAATTACCAGCTGTGGGGATTTCACTACCTCACAGGACACCCCAACCTGTTTTTAGAAAGTTTGGTTAGAAAGCATTTTCTTTCCAGGAGCCAGTAATTTGTGAACAGTCGATTACTCATAAAATAAATCTGTTCCCTCTTTTATAAGATAATCTTTCAAATATTTAAAAATAGTCATCATATTTAAAGTCTCTTCTAAGTCTTTTTTCTTTGCCATAATATCTCCAGTTCTTCCATTACTCTGAGCTTCCTCACCACTCTGAATGTCTGCTTTAGATAGGCAATCACTCAGTGTAAGCTCATCAGCAACGGTTCAAGACCACTAAGAGACCAAGACCCTTGCTTTGTACGTATAGGATTGATCCAGCCACACTACCTTTACATTTCCACTTACTTCTTTGGTATGGCAATGCTTATTTGATCTCCCTTTTTATTCTTCTCTTAACTCAAAAAAAGAACTGTGTTTAGTTTGAATGTGTTGTCTCCACCCAAAATCTATGCCTGTGCTGTATATACTATAAGCAGTTTGAATTAGTTATGTAGCCTTAAAATATT
Source organism: Ceratotherium simum simum (assembly GCF_057802395.1). Lineage (NCBI taxonomy): Eukaryota > Metazoa > Chordata > Mammalia > Perissodactyla > Rhinocerotidae > Ceratotherium > Ceratotherium simum. The sequence continues at coordinate 85,363,749 of NC_141900.1, forward strand.
CTAAGAAAAGAATGCATGTACACATAATCAACACCCTACCCTCTGAGTGGAAAAGCCACCTTCCCCAGCACTAAGTAAACTGAAAGTGAAAAACCAGGATATGATTGATGTAAGATAACCCCCAGAAGTGCCTTAAAGGAGACTGTTCCTGGTTAACATCTTAAGTAAATACCTTTTAGCAAGCCCACAGCAGCTTCTGGAGACAACATGAAGGAATCAAGGGAACGGGCAATCTCCAAGAGTCCATTAAAGTGCTGAGCCATGTGGTCTCGGCAGACAGAGCAAATGTTATGAATGGCTTTGGCTGCAGCAGAAGCCAGAGGCTTTTCACACAGGCCTTTCATCAAATAGCCCAAAACAGGGTCTAAGGAGAAAAGCCATACAAGAGAGATTACATAATTGAAACTCAAGGAAAACTTCTAGTTTGTTAGAACAGAGGTCTACATTCCTTTTTTTTTTTTTAAGCAAAAGAACCATATAAAATGTGTTCAAATCCCAATATATAAAATATATGAAAGTGGGGCTGATCTCACTGTCATCGTGTAAGGGAGCCCTGAGTCCTACCTATTCATCTTGCATTTCTTTCCTCACGACAGTCAACTGTTGCTTGTTGCTAGGGCTTCACAGAACAGTTTGAAAAGCACTAATGGATATGACCGCTCAAGTATTAAGAATAGGGTAATGTGGGGCTGGCCTGGTGGTGTAGTGGTTAAGCTCGCGTGCTCCACTTTGACGGCCCAGGCTCTGCAGGTTTGAATCCCGGGTGCAGACCTACGCACCACTCGTCAACCCATGCTGTGGCGGCATCCCACATACAAAACAGAGGAAGATGGGAAAAGATGTTAGCTCAGGACAAATCTTCCTCAGCAAAAAGAGGAAGACTGGCAATGGACGTTAGCTCAGGGCCAATCTTCCTCACCAAAAAAAAAAGAATAGGGTAATATAAGAAAGAAATGTAAAGCTCAAAGAGTTACCATTATACTCAGAGATGAATCACTTTGTAAAAACAGCCTACATTAATCAGGACAATGATAGTTATCTAAAGTTGACACTTTCAGACTTGCTTCTTTATAGTTACAAAAGGCTGTGTTCGCTTCGGCAGCACATATACTAAAATACAGTTACAAAAGGCCTTAAAAACACACAGGTGGATCTTTTAGCATTTCTAGAAGAATTACATTTTACTTTTTACCAAATGTAAGTGTTTCAAGAAAACTGAGTAGGAAGGTGAATTTCTATAAAGCAAATTCAACTTATCTTTTACCTTGTTTTATAAAACTTAGAATGTTTTTCAACAGAAAAACCCTAAGAAAAATCATACATGGTTAAAGAGCACTTTATGAGTACTTTAGAGTAACCTCATACCAAACCATAAAAGAAAGAATAACATCTTAAAGCCCATTTAAAGGTTATCTCCATTTCTAGTCTAATGACCAATACAATGCACCAACCCAGCACGAGCATCCCTGCCCCCTGCCACAAAAAAAGCCTGTTTAGCCCAGGAATCAGAAGAACTAGAATCTGGAACCTAGGCCAAGCAATTCTAGTATTGTAGATTTCAGTGATTCTCGAACTGAATACTTGTGGTTTTGACTATTCTAGATTAAGTATGAACATGTAGCAATTTGTTTTACTGCTGAGGCACAAATTTGAATGAGATACTGCAAGGTGGTACTTAATGATAAGTCTTAACAAAGAAATAAACAAACCCACTTTGTTTCTTTGCAAAAAAATTGTTCAGAAAAGAAAGCCAAATGTTGAGGCACATAATGGAAGTGAAGATCTAAGAATTAGAAAACAAGTATTTTAAATGGTATCTTGAACTTGAAAAGTGGCTCAGCTGTGATGCCAGTGTGTCTATCATATGCTCTGTATACAAAAATAAGAAAAAAGGAACATACATCACTTTTTAAGCAAGAGTTTCAGTCAATAAAAAAGATGTGTAAATTAAAATCAAGTTGAAAGGTGGTAATAAAGATAAACAAAGGAAACACATCAAACTTGAAATAATACTATTCACGAGTTTGGAGAGTCTTAAAATTCTCAGAATATATCGCTCTTAAATATCAGGGGGGCTTAATATATATTACCCTGGATAAATTATTTAGTCTCTTTGGATTTCAGTTCCCTTCTCTGCAAAATGAGGGGGTTAGAAGAAACTATTTCTAACTTTACTTTCAATTCTAAAGTTATTTTATATGATCTTTAGTTATTTTTTCAAGTCAATAACGCCAGCCAGAGGTTATATAACTTAACACTCTTCATTTTAATTTGTACTTAGTGTCAAATAATAATTCTTAGTTTTTAAATGGAGCATGTATTTAACACTGAAAAACCCTCTCCTTTGCTTTAGCCTATTAGTAGCTTCTAGGTTAGAACTACAGGAGAGTCTGATTAGCTCAGGCATATACCCAAGACTAACAAAGACAGCAATGTTCATGCTGAAGCAGAGTACTGGCAGCAAACTGTTTCCCTATCTAGAGATCTAATCTTTCAAAGGTCCTTTCTCCCAAGTCTGATCAGATTATAAATGTTATATCAACTAAGCAATAACGCATATAACACAATATTTACTCTCAGTGTGTAGAAACATTCTACCTATCAATAAAAGAGAAAGCAGGAAAATGAGCAAAGGTAAGAGAGAGAAAAAAGAAAATCAGAAAAATCAGAAGCAGCAGCAGTGGGAGAGTTCACACATACCAAGGAACTGAGGATTTCGATCAACCACTTCGCTCATCTCTCCAACCAATTCAATACTGGTGTATCGCACAGCTGTATGTACAGTCTCTGGGAGACGGACAACTCCTTCTAGGACTTCCACAAGTGTTGGGTTGTTCTCCCTGAGTACAGAAGGCAAGTACTCACAGTTACTGATTTCAGAGGTTAGGTCCTGGCCAAATAACAGGCTGCAATGCCACAAACCATCGCTAAAGGGCTTCTTTCTAAACAAATAACCATTTGGATAAAAGTGCTTAACTCTTGGGGTGAAAGTTTTTTAAATGCTCAAAAAAGGGGAAAAGACAGAAATGAAAGATATTGTTGTTTCAGAAGCATACTGCTCTTTAATCTTCTGAATGCCAGTGAAGTGTCTAAAGACACATCCTGCTATCAAAATAAGGCTCTTCAAATTGGAGAGGTGGGTATTTACTGTGGATGAATGTCTTCTAAAGAATCCATTTTATTTATTCCTATATCTGCAGCACCTAGAACAGTGCCTGGCACATAGTGGGCACTCAATAAATATTGCCAAATGGTCAAATGAATGAATGAATAATTCTCATAGACTACTTTCGATTGGTTGTTATTCCCTAAAAGATTTCTTATAGCTAGATACTGGAAACTTTAAGGACAGGTAAGAATGTGTGGGCCAGCTTACTGCATTAAGGAACAAGAACACAAGCTGCAGGAATAGGTAAAGCTGCCCTGATTTGGAACAAGAGGGAAAATTAAAGTTAACCAAATACTTTCCACAGCTCCAGGAATTTATTTTTTCCCTTTCCTTCTCTTTTTTTTCACTCCCCAAGAATACTAGCTGAATTTCTTTAAGTAGAGGATGCCCCCAAAGTACTAGAACACAATTCAGAAATGAAAGATGTTTAAAATGTAAATAACATCCTGAATTAGAGCAAGAGCACTCCCTGGTGATAAACTAAGTCTATGAAGCCCTCTATATACACTAAAAAACGGTAATCATGCAGTTGGCTTGAAATGTGGACAAACAAAAAAACAAAATAAAATCTTCTCTCATTTATGCCTTATGTTTCCTAGGGGCACTAAGCTAATAATTGAGACTCTCTACCCATCCTTTCTCACACCAACACATATCAGTTAGAATATCAGTGATTTTAATAATCTTCAGACTGTCACTGAAGGTTCCAAAAGACACCAAAACGGGTTTAAGAGCAAACAGTACGGTATGTAATTCAGAACTAAAACTTCTTAATAAAGAAAAACAAATCTACTCTATTTCTTTGAATATTTACTTGATTAGAAACAATATAAGATTTCACTGAGTAGGCCCTGAAAGGCAGCTAAGAAAGAAGCCCTGTACTTTCATAAAAACATGCCTTAACCATCTCTCCAATCAAGGCCCTGGAGAGAGATCGACTGCAGGTATCTGATCATGATACAAGAAAACCTGAGAGATATTAGCATCAATTTATAAACTCACAGCACAAAGTAAATCCTGTTTTTAGGATTCATGTCAAAATCATATATAGAATTTCTATGCTAAGCAATTATAAACCAAATTCGAATAATTTAAGAATTTCTAATGGCAATAACAAAAATAGTAACTGCCCTTTAGATTTTGCTGCTCTTTTAAGTGGAACAGTGCCTATGCCTTGCCTCTCTGAAACTCAAACGATTCTCTAAGACAGAAAAAAAAGAGAACAATGTAATTAAATATTTGTAAGGACAACTTACCCGAGGTCACAAAAGCAGGTGAGAGCCAAATTAGTGCCTATTCAATTGCTTTTAAGCAAGTGCCAACAATTTAACAGTCTAACAAATTTTTGATTATACCAACTTTCACAAAGGAGCCTCGGTTGGAAAAATAAATCAGCATTCTTTTCCTAGCATCAAGAACAAAATAATTTTAACTCTAGGAAATGTGGTTAAAACATAGATATCAGCAATGCATGCTACTCTGGACTAGACTCTAGAAGTCAGAAGACTAGAGAGCATTATAGAAGTAAGAAGTTCTAAGAGTTTCCAAACATATACCATATGGGAAAAATGGTGTAATTTTCCTTCCTTTGATGTTTAGAGTTCCCAGCAAAAGACTTATTAGACACTCACGGATCAACACTCTTTGCTATAGCAGCCATGATAAAGAGAACCGCTTCTGTCACCTCCCAGGGTGGGTTGCCTTCTTTCAGAGTAGAATATAACTAGAGAAGAAGAGGTGGATTATGGATCCATTAAAAGGAAAACAGAATAGAATTCCAAAACAAACAAAACAAAAAATCCTGTTAGTTAAAATAAATCCAGCCCCTTGTTTCTAAATCTAATTAATTATCTCTCAGAGCCAAGGGAGAATACTATTTTCATTTTTCACATCTTCACTAACTATAAGTACCTACTAATTTAATTTTTGAAATAAACCCATTTAGGTCCCCCAGAATACATGAAGATTATTGTCTGCCCCCACAAAATGAGTATTACGGAAAAAACAAAACATATTACATGAGTGTCTTTTCCTGGTCCTGATAATAACTGATAAATACATAAACACACTTAAAATTGAGATATAACGTAAATCCTCCATATATGTATTGGCTTTGCATTTCTATTGTTTTAACTACTTGTCAGCATCAACACTAGTAGTATAGATTAAATTCCTAAAAAGTAGCTGTTTATTTTTATTTTTATATAATTTTTTTTATTTTACTTTTTCCCCCAAAGCCCCAGTAGACAGTTGTACTGTCATAGCTGCACATCCTTCCAGTTGCTGCATGTGGGACTCGGCCTCCTCATGGCCAGAGAAGCGGTGCGTCGGTGCGCGCCCGGGATCCGAACCCAGGCTGCCGGCAGCGGAGCGCGCAGCACTTAACCGCTAAGCCACGGGGCCGGCCCAAAAGTAGCTGTTTAGAAGCACCTATCACAATACTATGTCCAAGCAAGGAAAAAAGAAGGAGACCAAGCAGTATACTCAGAGAAGTCCAGAAATTCCCCAGGGTGTATCTATTTGTGGAATCTGACTGGGTGTTAGTCTAAATAAGATTTCTGTAATCAAATAACAGACACTGCTAAGTAAGACAAAATTATACAATTCTCTTGTTGCAGGACTTCACAGAGCCTTTAACATACTACTTAAGTCATTTCCCAATTTTAATTGATGATAGAACTGGGTTTTTTTGCCAAAGAACATCTCATGGGACTAGGGTTTCACAGAACACATCTTAGACAACATTGATAATTTATGTAAATTTGTAAACTGAGGTCTGAAGAAGAACAAGTAACTTGCTCAAAGTCACAGAGCCAGTGAGAGAAGAGTTGAAATCTGAGCACGGGTCATCTGCCTGTGATCTGGGGATCTCACTGAATCTGCTTTCTAAGAATTTCCAACACTCTGCAGTTAGGTCAATAAACACATTTTGCTTAGTATAAAGAAAAACAGCTATAATTTTATTAACACTTTCTAGATCAGATTATGCCCCTAAATACACAAAATGCCTGGGTTACCTCCCCGCAAAAAAAAAAACAACAAAAGGTTAGTTCAGCATTGCTGACAAAGCATCAAAAGTGGTATTTCAGATCTCAGAGCATGACCCAGCAAAATGAAAACCACCTGAAATTATGCTAAGTTAAGTGATGTGGAATGGTGATGATTGCAACCTTATGAGGTAAAATGTTACTCACTGATTGTCAGGAAAACCACAGGACTATGAATCCTCTACTCTAGTATAGTCACCTTTGGAATGAAACTGCACAGGAATCTAACCATAAGTGTGGACAAAGGAAATGCCAAATAACTAAAAGAGTTGCCGGAAGTTGGTACATAATTATTAAAGCAGAAAAACTTGCCTATTTTTCCTGGCTAGGTCCAAATTCCCTATAAGTATCTTGCAGGCTTTAAAGTTTATCTATGATCTTCCATTCCAACTAGACAAGCAGAACAGCTCTCATTAGCAAGAGTAATAGAGTAAACCATAACTGAACCATCCACAGACTGCAAGTGGCTTGTAAAGATACTAAATAAACACAGCTACTATATGCCAGGCAGTGTGCTAGGCACCTGAATATCTACTGTCCCATTTAGCCATTGAGATTGAAGAAAAAGATGGAACATTTATAGAAGACACAAAAGTGAACACAATTAAATGATCCATAAAACTGGTAAGAATCTCCAAATGGGCTTACCTGAGCAAAACACTCCATAGACCCAATCAAGAAAATCAAGTCTTTCACCAGGTCCGATACCCTCATCCGAAACTCCCCAAAGTCATCTGTCTCCTCAGGAACTCCCTCCTGAAATTTCAAATCAGATAACATTTGTTTTAAACTCACTAAGGGGCTGGCCCCGTGACTTAGCAGTTAAGTGCGCGCGCTCCGCTGCTGGCAGCCCAGGTTCGGATCCCGGGCGCCCACTGACGCACCGCTTCTCCAGCCATGCTGAGGCCGCGTCCCACGTACAGCAACTAGAAGGATTCGCATCTATGACATACAGCTATCTACTGGGACTTTGGGGGAAAAAATATATAAAAATAAAACATTTAAAAAAATAATAATAAAATCACTAAGGATTTCACTGACCTCTATAAAATCAAGAACAAAGAAGAAAAAGTCATTAAGCAGTCCAGTCCGAATGAACAGATAAATTAACTAAATCACAAGGATATTTTACTATAGTCTCCCAAACTTTTAGGTATGTCAAGTCAATACAACCTGTCCTCTACCTTTACTATGAGAAACTCTTCTTTTTTGTTTTTTGCATTTCCAAGCTACACTTGCTCTACTGTTAGAAAAATTTGGAGTGGTGGGGGTGGGAAGTGACCAGGAAGAAGTGGTAATTTAAGAGTTTATAAGTCTATCTAGAGAAGGTATAACTTTTTAGTACTGAATAAGCCTCTGAAGCTTTATGGTTCAAGAGCTACCAAAATCAACCATTACCACAATTACTAGATGCAGAATAGAATTTCAGACTTTAGAAAAAATTTCATATAGGTGGACAGATACATAATAAAACAGGTAAATTTTTCATTGAAAAATACATCATTTAGGGGCCAGCCCCGTGGCACAGTGGTTAAGTGCGTGTGCTCCGCCGCTGGCAGCCCGGGTTTGGATCCCGGGCACGCACCAATGCACCACTTGTCAAGCCATGCTGTGGCGGCGTCCCATATAAAGTGGAGGAAGATGGACACAGATGTTAGCCCAGGGCCAGTCCTCCTCAGCAAAAAAAGAGCAGGATTGGCACTGATGTTAGCTCAGGGCTGATCTTCCTCCCAAAGAAAAAACCAGATCATTTACATTTCATGCTTCTTAAATTTTTCTTATTCCAACACACTCCTACAAACTACAAAGGCTTACCAATTGTGAGATGAGGTTAAGGGCATGTGTAAGAATCTCAGAACGTGAATATCTGGAAAAAGCCCTTAGTACTATTGAGAGTTGATTTAGTTCATTCTCCTTAAGAGGAAGAAATTAAAGTCAGGGAATAAGGAGGAAATGACGGCTGTCTCAGATGAGACAATGAATTATAAAGCCCTATACAAATTATAAACACTACACACCTACAAGTGTAAGGAATTATCTGCAAGGGACATGGTGCCATGGAACTAGGAAAGGGAAGGGGATCAATCAAGTAGAGCCATTTAAACCAGAGCGGCCTTGCTTGTATTTACATATCAGGCATCAAAGTAAGATGTAGCTGTAGATAGGATTCCTCAGTTAAAAAAAAAGTATTGAAAACCACTAGACTAGATCATCACTAACGGTCTGTGGAAATACAAAATACCATGACTCAAGCAACAGTGTTAATACTAAAATGAAGAGAACAAACAGTTTTCATGTCAGATTTAACTGTAAGCAATGGAAAAAAACTCACTCCAGGTCCTACGTTAAAGGACAAGGATTAAACCAACCCACCAACCAACCAAAAAGATGAAATAAATGCTGTAAAATTTGAAGAGACTAAGCAAAGAACGGGGGTTGAAGAGTTTTCCAATGGACTATTTTATAATATTTCTAGTATATTTTCTTTTAAGCCAATAGAATATTTCTATATTTTCTTTTAAATTATAATATCAGTACAAATAACATAAAGAAAAACATGTGTGTATGTGGGGGGAGAGATCATGTTATTCTCCATATCCTCACACAAATATTTCGCTCCTGTGTTAGTTTTAACCCAACCACATATTTTACACTATTAAAAATACAGGGTATAAAATTTTACATTCTGATATTTTTCATTTATCATATCAACTATCAGTATTTCAACAGTTATTTTTTTTTTTTTTTTTTTTTAAAGATTTTATTTATTTTATTTTTTCCCCCCAAAGCCCCAGTGGATAGTTGTGTGTCGTGGCTGCACATCCTTCTAGTTGCTGTATGTGGGACTCGGCCTCAGGATGAACGGAGAAGTGGTGCCTCGATGCGCACCCGGGATCCGAACCCGGGCCGCCAGCATCGCAGCGCGCGCACTTAACCACCAAGCCACAGGGCCGGCCCTCAACAGTTATTATTTTTAACTGCTACATAATGGTTCATTAAGTTGCTACATCATAATTTATGTAAACTTTTCATTTTTTAATTTTATAGATAATGCTTTATACATAAATAGCTATTTTTTTCTTCTGCAGAATTATTTAAGGTAAATTCCCAGGAGAAGAATTACTGGCTCAGCAGGATTGATCTCTTTCTATATAGACCTAATTCTCTTCATTATACTGGTATTGACTTCTTCAGTTAGCCTATAGAGTGACAAAAAACCTACAGATTCCATTAGTTTTATTCTCTATCTTTTTAGTTTCCTTTCAAATTAGCACTGAAACGAGGAGGAAATTAAGATTTGAAGAAGTAGAGAAGGGAACTTAACTTACATGGTCTGGTTCCAGCTGGCAGTGTCGAGCCAAGGCATGAAGCAGCCTCTGAATATAAGCTTTGAAGATGCCATGAATAACTTCATCGTTAGTTTTGTACAAATGCTCTCCTAGTCGGTACCAAAAGTTAAATGAAATTTCTACTACCTGTTAAATTAAGAGATAAAGAGAAAAGATGGTTTATTTGAATCAGAAAAGAAATGGAACAAGACAGTTTTATTATTACTAGGGCCATATAGGAAAGAAGATATACTTTTTTTTTTGTGAGGAAGATTAGCCCTGAGCTAACATCCATGCCAATCCTCCTCTTGCTGAGGAAGACCAGCCCTGATCTAACATCTATTGCCAATCCTCCTCCTATTTTTCCCCTTTTCTCCCCAAAGCTCCAATAGATAGTTGTACGTCATAGTTGCACATCCCTCTAGTTGCTATATGTGGGACACCGCCTCAGCATGGCAGGAGAAGCAGTGCGTTGGTGCCCCCTCGATCCAAACCCAGGCCGCCAGTAGCGGAGCGCACGCATTTAACCGCTAAGCCATGGGGGCCAGCCCCCAGATATACTTTTAAATAATATGAGTGGCACCAGTTAAGCAGCCACATTTTCTCTAGTAGATTTATTATTATCCTCCCAAATTATCTTCCCAGGTTAGGCCTAAAACTCCATTTTAAACGACTGACTTTACATTTCCTGTTTAGCCCTAGGATAACTTCTCCAACAGTATATTGGGTTATGAATTTAGAGCAATAGATACAGAAATGGAAGTCTCTTTTAAAGTGTTTTTTCCCAAATTCTGAAATCATTTATGTTTGAGATTAGAACACCTCAGCACCTCTTACCAGACAAACTATCTGCAAAACCCTGAACATACCAACCTCTTGTCACTTTTATTCACCTGCTTTCTTGAGTGGGACAAAAAGTCTGGGACTTTATCCACAGCTTATCTTACATATGGCACTGTTTAAAGAGTGATAATTATTATACAGCGCTATACTTCCACCCAAAAATGAGTTTCATCCAAATCTAGATGTCCTCATGAGATTATGTCAAACAAATAAATATTGGGCCGGCCCAGTGGCTTAGCGGTTGGGTGCGCGTGCTCCGCTGCTGGCGGCCCAGGTTCGGATCCCGGGTGCGCACCGATGCACCACTTCTCCGGCCATGCTGAAGCCGCGTCCCACATACAGCAACTGGAAGGATGTGCAACTATGACATACAACTATCTACTGGGGCTTTGGGGGGAAAAAATAAATAAATAAAATTATAAAAATAAATAAATAAATAAATATTATCTTTTATGTGATAACAGAAAAAGGGCTGAGAATCACAGAACTACAGTGCCCCTCCCAAAGAGAGTCCCTACTATTCTTTCCCCATCAAGGATGCCAAAATAGAGCTATTTAAAACAATACCCAACTTGGGAGTTCTTTCTCACTTCTTATACTATTAAGAGGAGGTAAAACTTCTTGAATAAATGGAGACATTTTTTAAAATCTAGCAAACTTAAAAGAGGCAAGGTGTCTTAGAGATTTTGGAATGAAGGAGACTCTAAACCCTTTCAATCTCTTTCTCATTTCCATCCATAATTTGGAGAAAAATTTTGGATATTAACACTTGTGGAGGTACAGTTAAGATTTTGGTGTTTGGGTTTTTTTTTTTTTTAAGCTGCAAAGCTCTCAAGAATAACTGGAGCTAGAGAGGGGCTCAGTAGAAAAGTAACAGGCTTTCTTCCTAACTGGTTCCTTGAGATGACAACACCAGTCAGCCCAGCTAACTAGGTAAGAGAATAGAACAGGACTCAAAGCAGAAGCCCAAATATAATTTTTTAAAAACCCGATACAGAAGAAACCCCCCATCACATTAATTAAAAATAAGGGGCCGGCCCCGTGGCTTGGCGGTTAAGTGCGCGCGCTCCGCTGTTGGCGGCCCCGGTTCGGATCCCAGGCGCGCACCGACGCACTGCTTCTCCGGCCATGCTGAGGCCGTGTCCCACATACAGCAACTAGAAGGATGTGCAGCTATGACATACAACTATCTACTGGGGCTTTGGGGGAAAAAACCAAATAAATAAAATTAAAAAAAAAAAAAAAATTAAAAATAAGACTATAATTTCTCACAAATAAAAAGCTGGATGGGAGGCAATAAAATATAGATAATATGTAACATAAAACTTGGAGAATAATGGCTTTAACATAGTATAAACAGTACCTCATATTGAGGATGTCCTGCACAGATAAGAAGCAGTTCCAGAGTTCGTAGGTCCCCAAGACCTTGGCCTGGAGTACAAACAATTTTTTCAAGAAAAGTTTCACATAGTTCAGTGAAAATACGGCAGTAATTCAGAACTCTGTAGATGAAAGAGGAATGAGAGCATCCAGTCAGAAATCTGGACATTATATGTATATACTCATAGACACACAAATACATAAAAGGATCCTCAGCCTAGGAGACATGTAGTGATTATCTGCTGTGCTGTATCAAAATCTCTGTAACAGCCACCTTTTCTTACATCATTTACTTTTACACATATAAACAAATGACTCGTAAGTCACTTTAAATTCTCAATTACTAAAACATGTGAATAAAACTCCCATCAAATCACACTTGATACTTCAAAGTTCATCCCCAATTCTTAGAGCTTTACCCTTTGTAAGTGCAAAAAATAATTACTTTCCATGATTACAACCTCTCCTTCTGCATCCAAGTCACCACTCTGGTTCAGATGAGAATAGCAGAGCATCTTTAGAATGCAGTGTGTATATTTACAGAATCACAAAGGATAAATGAATAATAAAAAGTGACTTAAAAGAACACCAGACTGTATGTGAACCCAGAACTACTGCCTTAAATATTACTCACTTGTCTAAATCTTCACGTGCCACAGCCATATGATAGGCAGTCTCCAGTGTCAGGACTCCTTGAAAAAGTTGCATGGCTAATGGCAAGTTAGTCTCCACATTCTCAATGGCATAGAGAGCTGAGCACACACAGTCCGAAGCAGCTTCATGTAGGTTGGATGAGGTCTTATCCTGTTGCTGGGAGACAGCAGGAATAGGGAAGTAAGAAGTATGATCATTAAGCTGTAATCCAAGTAATAGGAAAACAATTATAGCCTGTTTCTGAACACGTACTTTAAATGCCTAACAGCCTAACAGTCGTGGCCCTTGACGAGACAACATCCATCAACCTTCCCAGTCCTATTTCTGACTATGTCCCTATATGCCAAATACATCAGCCCTTTTGCACCTCAATCACGGTCACATGACTCCTAAAATCCATGTTTTTTTCCACACAAGTCCCTCCAAATGGAATGCCATGTGTTCCCTGCCCTATTTTAATCTGTGGAAATCTTTTCCATCCTTTTTCTGATATTTCAGTACTATATAAAATGAAAGGGTCCAACAAGTATCAAGGATTCATACCTAACACATCATTGTGATGTTTCAGAATACCAAGGTTAAACAGAGATTCTTAAAGCTTCTGGGGAGGAGAGGAGAAGGTAACTTAGAAAGGAGCAAAAATTAGACAGTTATCCAGCTTCTCATTAACAATGATGCCTGCCAGTATACAAAAGAGCAAGGCCTTGGAAATTTTGAAGAAAAAGAATATTAAACCCACAACTCTATACTTACCTAAACCATCAATCAAGAATGAAAGTAAAATAAAAATACTTCTCAGGCATGCAAAAACTCAATGTTTACTTCCCACATATCCTTCTGAGGAAGGTATATGAGGAGGTTCAAAAAACAGTTAATCCAATCCAGAAGCATAGTAAAGAGAAGTCCCAGGATGATAGCTGGGAAGCAGATCTAAAGAGCAACTGAAACAAATTAGAGCAGATCAGAAGGTTCAAGGAGAGATGCCTCCAAGGTTTCTATTTCAGAGAGTATAGTTGAGAGGCTAGATAAATTTAGTGAAGGCATATTAGTCTTCTGTGAATAATCAAAAACAAGGACATTTAGAATCTCCAGGGGGTAAGCTATATAAGCAGGGTTGGGGGAGCAAAGAGATGCAAATTATTCATTAGGTTATTCTTAGATTGGGTGGTGGATGCAAAAAATATTCATGGTATTACTGTTTTAAAAGTTAAATGTTCAAATTTATTCTTTTGTATATATCAAGCATTATATTTTTAAAAGAACTATAGGCGGGCCGGCCCCGTGGCTTAGCGGTTAAGCGTGCGCGCTCTGCTACTGGCGGCGCAGGTTCGGATCCCAGGCGCGCACCAACGCACCACTTCTCCAGCCATGCTGAGGCCGCGTCCCACATACAGTAACTAGAAGGATGTGCAACTATGACATATAACGGCTTTGGGGGAAAAAAAAAGGAGGAGGATTGGCAATAGATGTTAGCTCAGAGCCGGTCTTCCTCAGCAAAAAGAGGAGGATTAGCATGGATGTTAGCTCAGGGCTGATCTTCCTCATAAAAAAAAAAAAACAAAAAGAACTATAGGAAAAAAGGCTATATAAGGAAGTTGTGGTCCAAACATAAAGCAAACTAAAATATGGCATGATTTTGAACCACTGAATGAATGTAAGAACGAGAATATACTTGACCCTAACTCTAGAAACACTCTTCTTTTAAGTGGCAGAAGGGTCCCGACACTAGATCAGTAGAGAAGATAATATAATCCCGGCACACTACTTAGCTTGTTCCTTATCCCAATCTCTATTCCCAGAAGTCACCACTGGTGGGCCGGCCCCGTGGCTTAGCGGTTAAGTGTGCGTGCTCCGCTGCTGGCGGCCCGGGTTCAGTTCCCGGGCACGCACCAACACACCGCTTCTCTGGCCATGCTGAGGCCGCGTCCCACATACAGCAACTAGAAGGATGTGCAGCTATGACATACAACTATCTACTGGGGCTTTGGGGGAAAAAAATAAATAAATAAATAAAATTATAAAAAAAAAAAGTCACCACTGTTTTAAATTTGAAGTGTATTCTAGACTGTTCTCCATTCATATGTAAGCATATTCATACATTTTTTAAACAAAAGTGGGATTTGAACTCATTTATATTGACTACTCTTCACATAATTTGGTGAGATGAGAATAAAAATTACCATTATTGATGGAGGGCATCAAGAGACATGGAGATACAGACAATGACTAGCAAAACAATGATTAATATCCTAACTTGCCTGAGTCTTAGCTTCTGATGCAAGAATGACAGAAGAAATACACCACCAAGAATGAAATGCTAAAAATGTCTCCTTGCAGAATGTACTTTCCTCTTCTTTCTTTAATTCACAGTGATAGCAATCTAGTATCATGCTACTATCTTCTAAATAATAGTGCACCAGCATACAACCAGTATACACAGAGCTTCCATACTAGTATGTCTTCATGGAAGGAAATCATCTGGGAGAAAGAGACAAAGTCACTCCCACCTCCAAAGACCTGTTCAATATTCATGCTTGAGATATTGCTATGTTTCTTGTTCTAAAAACTAGTCCTTTATTTTAAGCACTCACTTACTCCTATCTACCAAAACAGAGGAATGTATTACAAGGCACTATTACTTTCAAAGTTTAAGGAAGAAATGCACAAGTATATAGAAAGACATTACTTCTTATTCTATTAATCTCAAAAACCCAAAATCCATCCCAGACATACCCTGATGTTTAAGTAAACTATCTCAGGGACAAAGATAATATTCTGATCTATAATTGTCTCAAAGACCCAATGACCATTATTAGAAACCACAACTTTATACTTTTAAAACAAGGAAAAAGAGAGGATTGCTGGGAAGATGGCAGCACAGAAGGACTCTGAACCCACCTCCTCCCACGGACACAACAAATTTACAACTACCCTTGGAACAATTACCCCTGAGTGGGAACTGAAAACTGGATAAAAAGAACCCCCACAACAAGGGACAGTGCTGACTGAGGTGGAAGAGGCAGAAATTCCTTTCTGGAGAGGAAAAAGCTACATTCTAGCCATGATGCTTCACGGCCAGGAGAAATCTTAAGATATGAAGTGTTCCCTGGATGAGCGAGAGATCTGAGCAGGAAAGCTTTACCACAAGCAGCTTTTGGACTCAGCACAACCAAGACGAGTGTCAGGATATCTGGCTTTGCTGGTTATTAACAACAACAGGGTATACCCCCAGAAAAGTTATCAAACATAAGGGAAAGAAAAGCCTGCTCTTAAAGGGCCCATGCACAAATTCACCAGTTTCGGAAAGCAACCTAAAATCACAAGAGAGGTGTACAGTCCTTTGGTGAAAAGAGACTCACTTGATAGGCTCTGGGTGCATCTCAGCAAGAGTCGAGACCTCCCCAGGCTGGGACTGAGACACTGGCAGCAGCCATTATTGTGACCTAGTACAGGCGCCCTGACAGACGCTGGCAGATGCCATTCGAGTTCTTCCCCTGGCCTGTTAGTGCAGGGTCTGCCCCACCCACTAGAGCACCGATTTAATCCAGCTCAGCCAGGGCAAGCAGCCCACCCTAGGGACTGGCCCTACCCAACAGCAAGCCCTCAGGGAACTTGTGGGCCCACTCTGCAGGCATCTGTGAGGGGCGGGCTTGCCTTCGTGGAGTGTGTGGGGCCTCTGCAGTGGGTCAGGGCATGCTCACAGGGCAGGACTGCACTGACAGGGTGTGTGGGCCTGCAGGCAGTGGAGCTTGTCAGCTGCAGCAGGCTTGTGCTTCTCAAACAGCCATACAAGGGATCAGCCCACCTTCCAACACCTGAAACAATTGTGTGCTACCACGCCTGGGGCAGGCCCCACCCAGCTGCAGTACTGAGAGTGCTGACAACAGCCCTGCAGGCCAGAGGCCTACAGCAATTGTAAGCCCCTGAGCCTACTAACCAGCCACACTGGGGGCCTACTCACTTAACAGAACAACTGCAGCAGGAATGTGCTATTAGACCTTGCAGCCAACTTTGCTGGGGCTCCTCACACTCAATAAAGTGACTGACGGGACCATCGCAGCTTCACATAGCTGAGCATTACAACCAGCTGGCTATGGGGACAGCCTAGCCTCCCTGCACACCTGCAGCAAGAGCAACCCTGCCACAACAGAAGGACACAAGTAGCCCACACAAGGGACACTCCTGGAACATTTGGAACTGGTGACAAAAGGAAGCACACTTCTGGGCCTCATAAGGCATCTCTTACATAAGGCCACCTCTCCAAGACTGGGAGATGTAGCTGATCTACCTAATACATAGATACAAGCACAGAGAAAGAGGCAAAATGAGGAGACAAAGGAATATGTTCCAAATAAGGAAACAGGACAAATCCTCAGAAAGAGAACTAAACAAAACAGAGATAAACAATCATCTGACTAAGAGTACAAACTAACAGTCATATGGATGCTCACTGATCTTGGGAGAAGAATGGAAGAACTCAGTGAGAACTTCAACAAAGAATTGAAAAATATAAAAAAGAACCAATCAGAAATGAAGAATACAATAATGGAAATGAAAAATTCACTAGAGGGAATCAAAGCAGAGTAGATGATACAGAAGAATGGATCAGTGAGCTGGACAAAAGACTAATGGAAATCACTGAACAGATGAAAGCCAAAAGAATTAAAAAGAACAACGACAGTCTAAGGGACCCCTGGGACAATATCAAGTGCACAAACCTCTGTATTATAGGCGTCCCAGAAGAAGAGAGACAAACAGGTAGAGAATCTATTCAAAGAAATAATAGCTGAAAACTTTCCTAACCTAAGGAAGGAAACAGACATCTAGGTACAGGAAGCAGAGAGAGCACCAAAAAAGATAAACTCAAAGAGGCCCACACCAAGACACATTATAATTAAAGCATCAAGAATTAAAGATAAAGAGAGAATCCTAAAAGCTGCAAGAGAAAGGCAACAAGTTACATACAAAGGAAACCCCTTAAGGCTATCAGCTGACTTCTCAGCAGAAACTTCACAGGCTATAAAGGAGTGGCAGGATATATTTAAAGTGCTGAAAGGAAAAAACTTAGAGCCAAGAAGACTCTACCTGGCAAGGTTATCATTCAAAATCAAAGGAGAGATAAAGAGTTTTCCAGACAACCAAAAACTAAAGAAGTTTATCACCAATAAACCAGCCTTATAAGAAATACTAAAGGGACTTATTTAAGTGGAAAAGACAAGACCACAAATAGGAATAAGAAAATCATCAAAAAAAAGCAATAACATCACTAGTAAAGGCAAATATACACTAAAGGTAGCAGATCAACCACCTATGAAGCTAATACGAAGGTCAAAAGACAAAACTACTAAAATTATCTATTTCCATGATAAGAGGGTAATGGATATACATGCACATAAAAGATGTTAAATATGATATCAAAAACATAAAGTGTGGGAGGAGGGGAGTAAAAGAGTAGAGCTTTTAGCAAGAGGTCAAACTTAAGAGACCATCACTTAATATAGACTGTTATATATGTAGGTTATTATATATGAACCTCACGGTAATCACAAACCAGAAACCTATAATAAATACACAAAAAATTAAGAGAAAGGAACCCAAACATAACACTAAAGAAAGCCATCAAACCACAAGAGAAGGAACAGAGAACAACTACTAAAACACCCAGAAAAAAAGTAACAACATGGCAATAAGTACATACTTATGAATAGCTACTTTAAATGTCAACAGACTAAACGCTCCAATCAAAAGACACAGGGTGGCTGACTGGATAAAACAAGGAAAAAGAGACCAATGGTTTTTTGTTACTTGGATTTTAATATGTAAATCCCTGATCTACATAAAAGACTGTTTTCCCCTTAAACCTAACTAATAGACTCTACTCTGAGTATTAAAATTAACACCTTAATTTGGTACTTGGCAACAAGGAAGGGACACTGCTGCTTTCTTACTACATACTTTCCAATCACTGTGCAGAAATCTGAAAACACTATTATGTCCCAGAAAGTCACTTACTATAAGTGACTATGTGGTGGAAATACTTTGATAAACAAAGCCATTACTTACTAAAACCTCAAAAAGGAGTGCTAGTAACTTATTGTTAGCCATGAAGTTACTGTCCAAAACTCCTAAGTTAAACCAACTTCCCAAACAGCGAAAGACCTTCATAAGCATTTTCTCATCTGTTCCTGCTTTTTCTACACAGGTCATCTGAAAAGAAAGAAAAAAAGTTAAAACAAATAATGTTAATCTTTATAGTTAAACCATATGACAATCACATTACAGGTATAATAATGAGAAGGATGACAATAATAACAGCTAACAGTTAAAAGTGCTTTCTAAGTGGCACAGTTTTCAACATTCTTAATTCTCTTAACCCCCACTAAAACTCTGTAAGTAGATACTATTATTATGCCCACCTTCTCAATTGGGAAGTTGAGGTATAGGGACGTTATAGACTTGCCCAAAGATAGCTATGTTTCAGAAATAACTATGTTTCTTAGATCCCACTTCTGCATTAGTGTAACATTACCAATAGAATTGTTTTAAAAGTAACTCATCTATACCCTTGATTTTATAGAATAGAAATAAGCTACTCATACTACTATACATTCTCACATGAAAAGCTGATGTTTCAATTTCAGCACCTGGATACTCCAGCAAATATGCCATTCCACAAAAAGTGACACTACTATAAATATGATAGTCTATAAAAGATAAAATGAAAAGTCAAACTAAAACTCACCATTGTTTCTCTTTGCAAACTGTTTTTCTGATGTATATTTTTTCCAAAGTAAAGCGTAATGCAACTTTTTCTGGATAAAGAATGTTTATAAATAACTTTTGCAGACAATGAGTTAGAAACATAATTACCATGGGGGTTTGGCATGGGAGGTATGAAATCCCATAATGATCTAAATGCTGACACTTGTACTTCCAGTAGCCAGGTTCCCCCTACATTTGCAGTATCAGACAATAATGATTACATACTTATTAATTAGTTTGAATTGCACTGAACTGAATTGAAAGGAAGGAAGAAAAAAAGAATTAAAGTAAGTTCATGGCAACCCGCCACCCTCCCCCCTCCCCCCTTCCCCCGAAGCTTTGAAGCTCTCAGTGTTAACTCATTACATAATTCCTTGGCCTTTATGCCTCCTTAATGACATTTCAATTTTAATAAGCCATGATGTTTACAAATGGAAGGACTTGACTGTACATTCTAACTACTGACTCAAATTCAAGAACAGAATTTTGGAAAAACCTTACATCTAAAACTAGTTGCTTTGAAGAGAAGAAATTCTGTTAAATCAAATACACAATAAAGCTTCAGAACTAAGAGTTACTTTCAGTTCCTCTTTGAAAACTATATAATTAAAAACTCTGTCTCTTAAAGTAAGGCCTCAAAAGCTGAAAGATAAATGCCAGAAGAGCTCACCAGTAAAAAATACAGCAGAGGTAAATAAGAATTGATCTTGGATCAACAAAATGGAGAATAAATGAAGGGAGAAAAGTATTAGAGGCCAGGCTCAGTTCAGCTATAGAGAAAAAAGAATAATATTAAAAATTTTTTAAAGTTTAATGCAATGTTTGAGAATGGGTTCATTTAAATAGACCAGAAAATGGGATGGAATAGAACCACTGAAGAGAATGTGAGGGGAATGAATGAAAAAGGTTTTAAGAGGCCTTTGGCACCTGGTATTACAGCCAAATACCTATTTTTCTTGACAATTCTGGACTAATTTCATCCTCTAGGTTCTATCACATGACAAGCTACATAACAGATACAAGCTACATATACAGACCTTATTAAGTACCATAGGGATATATTTTTCAGATTTCATCACAATAAGTCAGGCTATCACTTGTCAATTATGATGAAGGGCTAAGTCAAGCACATGCCTTGGAAGCCGAAGTGGCTGTTGCACTTGACCATTGTGGCAGTAACGATGACTATAAGAACTGTAGTGTCAGCTGGATTCTTTCGAGTTCACCTGAGCACTTACAAAAAGAAAATGACAAGCTCAGATCTGTTAACTCTTAGCTCAAGTCACAGTCTGAGAACCAGAGAGCTTCCATGACAGCTCTAAAAGAAGCTCTTAATTTTTGTAGCTACAGGGCTAATACGCTGAAACTCATATACAAAATTTAATTGTGTAGCTTGCTGAATTACAAACAACAGTTGAATTTACAGTCTCACTAAGTTTCTCATGTGAAAGTTAGGAAATTGAGTGGTAAAGAATGAGATTCTGAAACTTGGAATGGAGATATCTGGTTGGACCCTAATGAAACACCCAAGCCACTCATACCAGTGGAAGTATGAGCCTTCTAGTATCTGAGAAGACTAGCCTTCCTCAGCTTGTAAGCCCTGTAATAACCTCATCTGAGACAGATGCCTTGAAGGGGCATGCTCATTCTCTTCAAGACCTACCTTAACCATGTCCTGTGTCACCCATAACTAGGGTCAAATCTCAGCATATTCCAGGGGGATGACTACACACAGGAGGAAATAATTTACACATCAAGAGAATCACAAAACTTTGCTAACAGGTATCTGGAGAAACCTGGGAAACATATGTGGAAGTGGATTCTAAGGGTATTAGACCAACGGAGGCTGGAAGATAACAATAGATTGAGCCAAACTCATTGATATGAGTCTACTTCCTAGAGATTCTGGTTTGTTTTGTTTTGTTTTTGTGAGGAAGATCAGCCCTGAGCTAACATGCATGCCAATCCTCCTCTTTTTGCTGAGGAAAAGTGGCCCTGAGCTAACATCCATGCCCATCTTTCTCCCGTTTATGTGGGACACCGCCACAGCATGGCCTGACAAGCGGTGCCTCGGTGCGCGCCCGGGATCCAAACCCGGGCCGCCAGCAGCAGAGTACACGCACTTAACCGCTACGCCATGGGGCCGGCCCCGAGATTCTGGATTTAATGAGTATATGGAGCCTCTGGGAAGGAGGAATATCACCAACAGGAATATCATGGTGCAAATATCTAGGATTTTGGAGCGAATCTACCCCCTCTTCTGAAGGTAGCTATTCTCCTTTTGAGAAGCAGATTCTGGCTTGCTACTGTGCATTGGTAGAGACTGAACATCTAACCATGGGACACTAGGTGATCATGTGGCCTGGGCTTCCCATCATGAACTGAGTATTGTCTGAACTACCTACCATAAAGTTGGGCATGCGTAGCAGCAACTTGTCATCAAACGGAAATGGTATATAAGAGACTGAGCTCAGAAAGGTCTGGAAGGTACAAGAGAGTTGCATGAGCAGGTAGTTCAGATTCCTTCAACACCCACTCTTCTTGCATTGATTCATCCCCCTCAATCCATGCCCATGGCGTTCTGGAGTGCTTCTTATGACCAGATAACTGAAGAAGAAAAAACTCAAGCCTGGATTACAGATGGATCTGCACAACATGATGGCACCACCTGAAAGTGAACAGCTGCAGCATTACAGGCCCACTCAGGGGCTATAGTGAAGGACAGTGATTGAAAGAAAATCCTCCTAGTGGGCAGAACTTCAAGCAGTATATTTGGTTGTCTACTATGTCTGGAGTGAGAGATGACCAGAAATATCGATCTATACTTATTTACAGAAATTTGCCGGGACGGCCCCGTGGCTTAGCGGTTAAGTGTGCGCAGTCCACTGCTGGCGGCCGGGGTTCAGATCCCGGGCACGCACCGACGCACCACTTCTCCAGCCATGCTGAGGCTGCATCCCACATACAGCAACTAGAAGGATGTGCAGCTGTGACATACAACTATCTACTGGGGCTTTGGGGGAAAAAAACAAATAAATAAATAAAATTATTTTTAAAAAAAAAAGAAATTTGCCAATGGTTTGGATGAATGATTAGAGATCTGAAAGAATCAGGATTGGAAGACTGGCGAAGTCTGAGGGGGAGGTATATGAATGGGCACAGACTGGAGATATTTCTGTCCTATGTGAATACTCACGAAAGGGCACCACTATAGAGGAATTTCTCAATGATAGATGGACAAAATGACAAACTCTATGATGTCAGCCTCCTACCCTAGTCACCCAATGCTTGCTCAATGGGATCATAGACAAAGTGGCCATAGTAGCAGGGATAGAGGCTACATGTGGGATTAACATGGGTCTCCACTTACTGGGGCTTCAGTGGTTAACACTACTGATAAGTGTCTAATCTGCCAAGAGCAGAGACCAACAGTGAGTCCTCAGTATGGCACATTTCCCATGGGGACTAGGTTGATTGATTACATTGTTCTTCTATTATGGAGAAAGCAAAGATTTGTCTTCACAGGAATAGACTCATATTCTGGATGCGGATTTGCCTTCCCTGCTTGTAATGCTTCTGCCAGCACTATCATTCATGGACTAACAGAATGCCATATCCAACCACCATGACACCATATCTAACTAAGGAACTTCTATCAGAGTAAAGGAAGTACATTAATGGGCAACTTTGGGCTCTGTTGTTTTGGAGATCTTGGTCCCCAACGAAAGAATGCTTCTACCAGGAAACACCAAAATGACTCCAGTGAATTGGAAGGTAAGACTACCACCTGGACAATTTGGGCTTCTTATGCCACTGAACCAACAGGAAAAAAAGGGGTTAATCCACAGGTTGGAGTAATTGATCCCAATTACCAAGAAAAAATTGTGTCGCTTCTACATAATGGAAGCAAAGAATTCTTAGCCTGGAACCCAGAGGATTCTCTATGGAGCCTCTTAGTACTTCCATGCCCAATAGTAAAGGTTAATGGAAAACTACAGAAGCAACAACCAAAGAAGGCAGGATGATTGAGGGCTCAAGACTCTTTGGAACGAAAGTTTGGGTCACTTCACAGAGTAAAGAACCCCAACCAGCCGAGGTTCTGGCCAAGGCAAGCATCTTAGTCCATTCAGGCTGCTATATTAGAATACCATAAAATGGGTGGCTTATAAACAACAGAAATTTTTTTTATATTTTATTTATTTATTTATTTTTCCCCCAAAGCCCCAGTAGATAGTTGTACATCATAGTTGCACATCCTTCTAGTTGCTGTATGTGGGACGCAGCCTCAGCATGGCCGGAGAAGCTGTGCGTCGGTGCGCGCCGGGGATCCGAACCCGGGCCACCAGCAGCGGAGCGTGCGCACTTAACCACTAAGCCACGGGGCCGGCCCTAAACAACAGAAATTTATTTCTCACAGTTCTGAAGGCTGGGAAGTCTAAAATCAAGGCACCCACAGAACCAGTGTCTGATGAGAACCTGCTTCCTGGTTCATAAACAATTGTCTTTTCGATGTGTCTTCACATAGCATAAGGGGGAAAAGGAGCTCTCTGGGATCTCCTTTATAAGGGCACTCACTAATCCCATTCATGAGGGCTCTACCCTCATGACCTAATCACATCCCAAAGGCCCCACCTCCAAATACCATCATACCAGGAATCAGTTTTCAACATATGAATTTGCGGGGGACACAAATATTCAGTCTATAGCAGCAGGGGAAAGATGAAATGAGTTGTGGAAGAAGAAAGCCACAGATACCAATTATGGCCTTGTGACCAATATATAAATGAGGGCTATAGAAGCTTTGCGTATTTTCTATTTGCTTGTTATGCCTCTGTACAAGAGTTTAAATGTGTGTGAAAGAGTGCATATGGAAGATGAGTTAGTCAAATGGGAAGACTGTGGCCAATTATAGATTTATTGACTCTTAGCTCCAAATTCACCCTTTTAGACTACTCCATAAAAACGGATCTGGGCTCTTCAAATATTTTTTCCTGTACCAGCTGGCACTAACTTTTTGTCAGAAGGACAATGGAGAGAAACTGCAAGAGGAAAAGAATTTTGCTTCCTGGTTCCAGTGTGCTCACTTGGCAGCCTTTTGCAGAATGTGCAGTTTCTCCAGCCCCAGACTCCTAGCTTCTCTAGTGCCTGGCTCCTGCAGTGCACTGGCCAGCAGTTTCCCCACCATTCCCCTACCCCCACCAACAGTTTTGTAGCAAAGTGCTTCTGGCTCATAAGTAATGTACAACTTCTCCAGCACCAGATTCAGTGCGCCCGGCTTCTCAGTACCTGCAGTGTACAGTGGCCAGGAGCTTCCCCTGGTACTCCCACATCCAGGTGATTTTGTGGCACAGTGCCTCTGATGAGATACCTTCCCTGAACAGCTTTCTTGGGCTTCCTAGAAAGCAGATTTCCAGCAAGTTCAAGAGGACAGATTTTCAGCAGCATGCAGCACCACACATGGCTATGGCCCCTACAACAGGGTCTGGATCTCAGCCCTGCGAGAAGGGTACACTCTTCCCTCCTTGGAAACTCTATCAAAGACTTGGGGTTAATGACTGCTCCTTGTATCTGTTTTATTTCTATATTCTTTACAGCATTCTTTACTTATTACCAGACAATCCCCCGTAACTGTAACCTCCTGTTATAGTTAATCATTCTTTATATTAAACATTCCCACAGGGCCAGCCCCGTGGCTTAGTGGTTAAGTGCGCGCTTAACCACTACTGGCAGCCCGGGTTCGGATCCCGGGCGCGCACCGACGCACCGCTTCTCCAGCCATTCTGAGGCCGCATCCCACATACAGCAACTAGAAGGATGTGCAACTATGACATACAACTATCTACTGGGGCTTTGGGGGGAAAAAAAGGAGGAGGATTGGCAATAGATGTTAGCGCAGAGCTGGTCTTTACTTCCTCAGCAACAAGAGAAGGACTGGCATGGATGTTAGCTCAGGGCTGATCTTCCTCACAAAAAAAACATTCCCACAAATTACTAGGTAGGTTTCTCTCTCCTGACTGGACCCAGACTAATACTAAAAGGAACCAAAAATTCTAGATCTGGGGCAAGGAGGTAAGAAGATGAGTATTAGTCATCTTTTTGTGTGAGGAAGCTAAGAAGTGCTCTAGTGGCCAAAATTATAACATTTTAAGCATCAAAGAATGATTTTAGTGGAAACTCTAGATCAATGAAAATCCATGAGTCCATAATAGTCCATAAAGAGAATGCCAGAAAAAAAAAAAACAGCAACATTTGAGGCAGCTTTAAAACAAATCCTTATTTTGAAAACAGGAAATTAAAAAAGAATTAAGATTTATCCTGCCTTTTTAGTAGGAACTCAGAAGAATGCAAACTAATATATATGTCATAGAAGGAATGACAGAATTAGTAAAACATTATTTTGCAAACCACAATGAAATTATTAAGGCAAGGATTATCAACTAGAATTTAAAACCATTAGGCAACAGGTTCATACAGAATTGGACATTTGTAAAATAACAAACTGCCATCATACAAATTGCATTATATTACAAGGGGGAAAACAGACTTTATAAATAGAAGAATCAGACTGTCATCATCCTAATCCAGTCAATCTTAGCATCACTAATGGAAGGTCAACCGAAAAGTATTTATCTTCTGATAAGATGCAGCATGGAGTACCTAAAATGCACTGTAGTCAAAAACGTTTAACCTTTTAATACTAATCCATCAAGGCTTTCAGTCTTTCTTAACCAGGGTTCTGGGAAAGAATTAATTCCTGCAGAAAATGATTTGAGTGACTACTTTCTCGATTACCCTATTGATGGTACATAGCTGGACCATTATTAATGCATAGGAGTGAAATCATTACATACACTGAATGCCTTAGGACATTAGTTTAATTCTCCTGAGGAACCTCTACTGAGAAGGGCTGCTTTAGACATAACTTCCAATTAGAGGAATTATAGAGAACAGGAAAACAAGCTAAATGAAACAAAGAAAAGGCAACCAGAAAATCCAGAAGGTTAAGATATTCTATAATACAAGTGATCCAATCTCTTCAACAAATCACTGCCATTTTCAAAAAGGAAGGGGAAGAGGGACTGTGATTAAGAGTCATAAGAACCTGGGCCGGCCCTATGGCTTAGTGGTTAAGTGCGCGCACTACGCTACTGGCGGCCCGGGTTCGGATTCCAGGGGCGCAACGACGCACCGCTTCTCCGACCATGCTAAGGCCGCATCCCACACACAGCAACTAGAAGGATGTGCAACTATGACATACAACTATCTACTGGGGCTTTGGGGAAAAAAAAAAGGAGGACTGGCAATAGATGTTAGCTCAGAGCCGGTCTTCCTCAGCAAAAAGAGGAGGATTAGCATGGATGTTAGCTCAGGGCTGATCTTCCTCACAAAAAAAATTTAAAAAAAATAAAATTAAAAAAAAAAGAGTCATGGGCCGGCCCCGTGGCTTAGCGGTTGAGTGCGCACGCTCCACTGCTGGCGGCCCAGGTTCGGATCCCGGGCGCGCACCAACGTACCCTTCTCCGGCCACGCTGAGGCCGTGTCCCACATACCTCAACTAGAAGGATGTGCAGCTATGACATACAACTATCTACTGGGGCTTTGGGGGGAAAAAAATAAATAAATAAAATCTTTAAAAAAAAAAAAAAGAGTCATAAGAACCTGATACAAGGCATGGTTCCAGACTGGATATTGATTTGGAAAAATGCTATAAAGGACATTTTAGGACCAACTTGGGAAATGTGAATACGGTCTGGGTATTTATTAGATATAAAAATTTACTGAAATAGAAAGATAAAGCTAGATGACTGAAAAAGTAGGCTGCAGAAGGGTAGACAGAGTAAAATCTCATTTAGATTTTAAAAATTTGTACATACTTTCAAAAAGGATATGTACTAAAGGGTTATTTAACAGTGTGATCTCCAGGTGGTTTGAATGTAATGCTTGTCTATATGTTCTAATTTTCTATAATACTATCTCTTTAAAATAGTTAATTGAAAAATATTTAACTTAAAAGAATAATTTTCCAGTGAATTTCTAACACCAAACTGAACACAATTTTAAGCAAAATTTAGTTTTTTCACATAAAAAGTTCTATGATACTGAACTACTGAAAAAATCCCTGAAAAATAATCTACTATAACCACATTACTGAGAAAATTGAGCTGGATTATAAAGACCTAAAAATGAGATGAGGGCTAGATAATCAATTTAATACTATCTAGTTCAGGAACCAGCAAGCATTTTCTATGAAGGGCCAGAGTGTAAATATTTTAGGCTTTTCAGACCATACCGTCTCTGTGAAAACTACTCAATTCTGCTGTTTTAGCCCAAAATTATGGACACAGACAATATGTAACTGAATGGGCATGAC
Source organism: Ceratotherium simum simum (assembly GCF_057802395.1). Taxonomy (NCBI): domain Eukaryota; kingdom Metazoa; phylum Chordata; class Mammalia; order Perissodactyla; family Rhinocerotidae; genus Ceratotherium; species Ceratotherium simum. The sequence goes on from NC_141900.1 coordinate 85,391,304, forward strand.
TGTGTTCCAATAAACCTTTATTTACAAATATAGGTGACCAGCCCACGGACCATAAATTTACCCTCCTGATCTAGAGCATTAAAATTTCCACCTAATCAAAAAGATGTAACCACGTTTAACTCTATTTAAAAAGATGGTGGAGTATCAGCCAATCTATAATTGTGATATTGCTCAAAGGTCAAGTCAAGTCCTGTACCACCTCCCCATCAAAATCTCAAATCATCCTTAAGAGAAGATCTTTTCCTTAAGTAAAGTAAATTTATACACACTTCCCTTAGCATGGTCCTTCATCAAGAACTGACAGCTTGTATCATGAAGCAGCAGAAGAGCAAGGGATATGTAATCAGAAGGCCTGAGTCCAAACTCTGAATTAGCAGTTGTGTAATTCTAAAGCCTGTTTCCTATTCATAAAATGGAGATAACATCACCCTCACAGCATTACTTAGAAGCTCAAAAAGAATAGTTTCTGGGGGCTGGCCCATGGCCAAGCAGTTAAAGTTCCACGCACTCCACTTCAGCAGCCCAAGGTACACAGGTTCAGATCCTGGACCCAGATCTACACCACACATCAGCCATGCTGTGGCGGCAACCCACATACAAAACAGAGGAAGACTGGCACAGATGTTAGCTCAGGGCAAATCTTCCTCAGCCAAAAATAAAAGTATAGTTTCTGAAAGTATTTTTGAATTGTAAAGTGTTATATAAATGCTACAGTACTATCATTGCCAAATTTTGCAAAGAAAGCTGTTTCACAATAATGCAATTGAATTACAAGATAACCACCATGGCTTTCTGCCTCTAGGCAGCAACTTATTATTTCAAACCTACTCACCAATAAAGATACCACTGTACTAGAGTAGAAGGCTAAATCTTCTATAATTTCTGTGCGCCGGTTAGCTCCAATTCGTAAGGAACGACTATGTACTTCTTCAGGTAACACTGTAAGGATCTCCAGCAGAAAAGGCAGAGAAGTTACATCATTGCTATATCTGGAAAAGAAAAGAGGAGAGACATAAATTATTTAGAGTCAGAAAATACACACAATCATATAAGAAAAACTTAACAGCCATCAGAATAACCCATGATAACAAAAGCAGCATTCTTTTTTTTTTTTTTTTTAAAGATTTTATTTATTCATTTTTTCCCCCCAAAGCCCCAGTAGATAGTTGTATGTCGTAGGTTCACATCCTTCTAGTTGCTGTACGCGGGACTCGGCCTCGGGTTGGACGGAGATGTGGTGCCTCGGGGCGCGCCCGGGATCCGAACCCGGGCCGCCAGCATCAGAGCGCGCGCACTTAACCGCTAAGCCACGGAGCCGGCCCTTTTTTTTTTTTTTGTGAGGAGATCAGCCCTGTGCTAACATCTGCCAATCCTCCTCTTTTTTTTTTGCTGAGGAAGACTGGCCCTGGGCTAACATCCGTGCCCATCTTCCTCCACTTTATATGGGACGCTGCCACAGAATGGCTTGCCAAGCGCGCCCAGGATCCGAACCGGCAAACCCCAGGCCGCCACAAGGGAGCGCACGCACTTAACCGCTTGCGCCACTGGGCTGGCCCCCACAAAAGCAGCATTCTTTCTACAGTTAAAGGGGAGAAAAAAATAGATATAATTTTTTGGAAATCAAAATTTCAACCTGCATAATCTTTGACGCGGCAATTCCACTTCCAGGAATTTCTCTCTCAGAAAAATCTCACATATAACATGCAAAGTATACAAAGATGTGCACTGCAGTACTTTTTTATAATAGCAAAAATACTGGGAAAATATAAAGGTCCTCTGTAATTAGGATAAAAAAGGTTCAAGACAGTTATACAATGGAACATGCATAGTCATTATAGTAAATGAGATATCTATGCCATAACATGAAAAGATGCCCACAATATATTAAATGAAAAAATATCAGTGAACAAATACATAAGTCTATGTATATTAAAATATACATGCACTTATTTATTTTAAAATGCTTAAAGGAAAGTCTAGAGGGTTATACAACCAATCATTAACAGTGGTTACTTATGAAATACAGGAAAAGGGAGAGAGGAAGGTGTTCGCTTTTTACTTTAAAAGCTTCCCTACTGTTAGAGTTTTTTCAAGGAGCAAGTGTCAATTTTCTTAATAAAAATTTTCTTAAGACAAAAAATAAACTATCCATTTAAAGGCTTTAATTACACACTATAGTTGGAGGTAAAAAGGACATCCACTTTGTTCAAAAATAATTTTCTCACCAAATGCCAAAATGCAAGCAAATCTCAAGATTATCTTGCCAAGACTATGAGGAAATGCTTTATTCAAAGTAGCAGGCTCCATGTATCTAAAAATAATACTGTCTCTTTGATAGACATGAAAATAAACTCCAACTAGAAAGAACATATACTCATAATGACTTTCAATTTAATATATCATTAAACATTTTGACAATATTTTCACAGAATTATTGACACATCAGTTAGTGGGAGTGATCCATAAGGCAATGAAAGACTTTGCTGCAGTTAATTCAAGGAATGTCTGTGTGTAAATTACGAGGGTTTTTTATGTCCCACATGACATATTCCCGTAGTATTTAAATTTTAAATGATTTTCTTTTAATCTAACAAAAGTTAATAATAAATAATTCTATGTTAAGAGTTTGGGAAAACAGCAAAATAGCATAAAATCTCCCATGCATGAGTTACTTACTTTTCCACCAATGTTTGTACACATCCCTTCCAGGAAGGCATCTGTAGGGCAAGGTCTGCTATTGCTAAAGCCAGCTGAATAAGAAGAGAGATTAAATAAATGAATAGAACAGATGGGTTACCATCAATATTAACTGGAAAAGAAAGAAACTAAATTTCTTCCAAACAGTATGACAATTAAGACTGACAACCCCCTCCTCCCTTTACCCCCACAACTATATATGTCATGTAAACTCTTCTGGGCTAGCTATAAATTGCTTGGATTTAAAAGTTAACCTTTAACTTTTAAAAATAAAAAACAAAACCAAACCAAAAAGAAATAGTCAGAAAGAACAGACTATATAGATTTTCCTCAGATTATATCAATACTTACTTTTATTTGGCAATACCATAGAACTTCACGGACAAATTATACTTTGCAAAAAGGCCAAAGCTACTGACAAAGTCAGCCCTTTGACTCACTCCTCAAGTAATGGATTGCCATTTCCCTTCTCTTTCCATTTCTCATCTTGAAGCCTTATGCAAAAGCCTCCTTCCTCTTCAAGGGCACTTCTATGCCAGGCAGAGAACACATGTAAGTATGTATTCACTGAAGTTTCCAGTTTTCCTTTCTAAGGTATTTCCCTGTCTAATGGGGAAAGGCCAGATACTCTAGCTCACCATTTCACTCATGAGACTTTTAGAAAGGATTTTTTAAAAAATCAACTATGTAGACCTCTGATCCAGAAGAGTGCAGTTTTTTAATCATCTGCAATTTTAACGGGGGGGGGGGGGTCTCACGCCTGCCTGTGAAAACCTATACTCACCTCTCCCACTTCTGGTATTTAAGTTAGTTTGAAACCAAATGAACTTTAAGACTAAGACAAGACTTAAATTTTCACTTTCTAGCCACCTATAAGAATATAGCAATAAGTCTGTAATAAAGTTAACATTACTTCACATGACCTAGCAATGTCAATCAAAATTAACCTGATAAATCCAAACGGCCTTACAAATTTCCCTAAAGAGAAGCACAGGATTTACCTGCGTTACAATGACAGGTGACAAGTCTTTCAAGTTCTGGATATGGGTTAGTAATGAGTCTCGTAAAGAGGCATGAGAGTCTGTGGGGAGCTCATAAAATGAGGTCTGAATCTTCATTTTCATGGTCTGTGCAGCAAAATAGCATGATTCCACATCCTGTCGGATCTGTAACAATTGATCTGAAATCTCCCATGCATGAACCTGAAAGTAAATCAGACAAAAATTTCTTAGAGACTACTTTTCTAAATAATTTTAATGCCATACAACCTCAATACATATATAAACATACTTAGACCAAATTATAATGAAAGAAAAACCTGACAAGCTAAATTACCCACTAATTCAGCCAATACTTCAACTACATATTTATAGGCCCTGTTCAACAAAAGTATTACCTAAAATCTTCTGACTCATTCTAGGAAGGCTTATGAGTTATCAATTGCATCAACAGATCTAATCCTGTTGATCAGAATCATTAATTGTGAGGGGGGAAAGAAGAAAAATGTCCCAGAAGTTTCTACTAAAACTAAAATGTCACTGTGTAACTTCCAACCCCTATCTATAGGTTGGATGTTTTCCCTTTTCCACTTAAAATAAGCTTTGTTCACGCTGAGAATTGAACGTGGAAGCTATTTTAATATATCCTATAAATAGGAGAATATATTTCATATTGGTCTCAACAGTCCTACATGTCGATCTATAATTCCTGAATAAAACAGCAGAAAAACTCTCTCACCCCAAGTGACTATTTCACATACTTCAATTATTTTCTGATGTATTTATATTTGGCAAAGTGCTCTACATGCTACTAAAATCATTTTCATAGGAAAATAAATGTATCTATGGAAATACTACATAGAACAAAAGCATAGAATTTGGTCTCTAACAGCTAATCACAGTTACAAAAGGGAGTAGTCCTATTCTGAAAGATAACTTTGGGAACAAAATCATGCAGCACACAGTAGGCAACTAATTAACTGATAAATTCTAATCCAATTCTACACCAAACTGCCTCTTCATGGGAGAAGGCTAAAATGAGCTGGCAACAATGGACTGAAAAAAATTTTCAATCTCAATTCAGGAAGAGCCAACTGTGAAGACAGATTACATAGATTTACCTAGTCAATTTCTTATGCTGATAGAGCACTTTACAAGTTATACATAATTATTCTTCAAGATCTTTCCAAAGATAAACAAGAAATCAAAGAAAAGAAACACGTAGAATAAATGGCCTGTACAAGTTTGCAAACTAAACTGAAAACAGAGACCTTAAAATTCACAATGATAGGTTTATTGACATAAAACTTAGCTTTCAATCAAATAATAAACTGGTGGAAAATAAGCATGAAACATTAAGTTCCTTCTAGATAAAATGTATTTTATTAATTTTTTGTACTTTTTGCCCCTAGTATAATGTTGCAAAAAATCTTACAAGCCACAGTTTTTAGCCATTCATTCTCTAACCAGTAACCCAAGCACATCTATGATTTAATACGCCATCAAAATATATTTTGCTCAAAATGATATTTTTAAAAAGAATAGCAGAAAGATTCTATGAAGCCTTGAAATTTCCATAAACACCCTTATACAAACAGAGTAACTGGGGCTGGCCAGGTGATGTAGTGGATGGGTTCGCCAGCTCGGATCCTGGGCGCGGACCTACTCATTGCTCGTCAAGCCATGCTGAGGTGGCGTCCCACATAGAGCAACTAGAAGGATGTACAACCATGACATACAACCATCTACTGGGGCTTTAGGGAGAAAAAAGGAGAAAGACTAGCAATAGATGTTAGTTCAGGAGTGATCTTCCTCAAAAAAAAAAAAAAAGAGAAATTAAACAGCAAAATCAAAGCACTGTGAACACTTACAACAAAACTAGGGGTCATCCAGTTATCTCCAAGAACCCCACGATATAAATGGATGGGGACAAATCAGTGACATCTATAAGACCTATGTAGTTTCAGCTTCAGTAAAAACAGAAGCAGAGGGAAACAACAGGGTATCTAATTCATCTAAGAGCTGAGGTACACCAAAAGAGCCAACAGGTATTCACTAGAAAGCACAGGGAGCCAATTTGAGGACTATAGTTGAAAATGGAAAAGGTTTTGCCCAAATCAAAAGCAGGCAAGTAGAAGAGGTGAGTAGAAGGGGCCTATGTAAGGTCTAAGGAGATGGAACAGTCTAGCCTCTATACACTCTTGAAACTGAAGATCCAAGACAGGGCTCTCAACTAAGGAGTAAGTGTTGTAAACAGAATCAAAATTACACGGGACAAGTACAAAAGAGACAAAGGAAGAAATGGAGAAGGTAACAAAGCTAGGAAATCTTAGAAATCAAACCACCATATTTGTAAATACTATTTGAAAACAACAGAAAAGAAAACTCTCTGAAGTTGGAAATACTATCCTTAACCATGTCTCCTTCTAAAAGTTCAGAAAAACTAATTTCACAAAAAATAAGCAATTGAGGTCAAATGCCATATCTATAGGGGGAAAAAAGACAATAATCAGCAGAATAACATCCTTACAAGGAAAGTAGGCCAGAAAAACATTTTAAATCTAGTCTAAAGGATATAAGAGCCAACCTGAAAGCTCCCAATGGCCAAAGCTAGAAAATCTGGAATAACAAAATAAATTATGGTAGTATCGGATTATAACTCAAATAAAACAAATATCCATGAGTCCACACCGATGTGAATAATGATTGAATAAATAAATAACTGGGGAGGAGTTATTTGTAGGATGTAAAATATCTTTTTTACAGAAGAATGCTAGTTAATAAATGTAGAATGAATGAGGAAAATAGAAAATCACCATTAGAACACCACAGTAATAACTGCTACAGGCAAGACTCGTGGATAAGTGATAAAATTAGCGGGTGAAACTTTAAAGAGAAACAGGATATATCAAAGTATCTCCCCAAAATATTAGTTACTGTCGTGGTTTTAATATATGTCCATAAATTCTTTGACACTTACCATGTAAGAACTCAGACTACTCTGCTGGAGAGACAACGTAAAGAGACCTAAGACTACATGGAAAGCAAGAGGAGCCCAGCTAAGTCCAGCCTTCCAGTCACTCCTACCAGTGTCAGCAATGTAAACGAAGCCATGTAGAACCTCCAGACCAGCCCATCCACCAAATGGATGCCCCAAGGAGCAGAATTATCATCCATGGAGCCCTGCTTGAATTCATGACCTATGAAGTTATGAGATACAATGAAACAGTTTTTCTAATAAGTTACTAAGTTTTGGGGTAATTTGTTTCACAGTAGCAGATCACAAGAACAGACAGACAACCAGATATTATGTGCATCTGATGAAAGAACAGGAAACTACGATGACAAAAGGATCAAATCTGTGTCTCATTAAGCCTCTGGATCCAGCTGGCAATCTGCAGAAAATACAGAGCAGAATTGTATCATAACTATGCAATCAGCAAAATCCAGACTGTAGGGAAACTCAACAGGTCAAATGGCCCAGATTCCTCAACAGATAAATAATCTACAGAGAAAGAGAATGTGTGGATTAAAAGACACTCAAAAGATATATTTTAAAAAACAATAGCAAGACTGAAGTACAAGGGGTAAGAATGCCCTCTTGGGTGATAAAAATATAAAGAAACACAAAGAATGGATTACTGTGAAAGAACAGTGGTTACTTCTAGGGAAAGGGAAGCAGTTATGTTAAACAGGGCACAAGGAAGACTTCTGAAGTGGCCAGTAAAGTTCTATTTCTTGACTTGAGTGGTGGCTACAAGGACACCGGCATACAGTGACTCACGAAATTAGACATTTGTTTCATGTAGCTTTTCTGTATCTGTGCTTACAAAACAAAACAGAACAACAAACAAAAAAACTCCAATATTACTAAATTGAATTAATATGAAGTCTTTCTTCCAAATGAAATCTATCAACCTACCACGTTAGTACCCTTATGAAAAAGTTCATTGATTGTGTAGTGCCATGTTGTGCTTTAATCTGAATGACAGAAACTAGCAAAAAATACCAATCGTATCATTCTTGGTTATCTATATTTCTGACAAACATTTCTATGTCAGTAAAAGTAGAGATCTCAAAAATGAAGGGCAGGGGCCAGCCCCATGCCTTAGCGGTTAAGTGCGCGCACTCCGCTACTGGCGACCTGGGTTCAGATCTGGGCGCGTACCTACACACTGCTTGTCCGGCTGTGCTGAGGCGGCATTCCATGTACAGCAACTAGAAGGATGTGCAACTATGACATACAACTGTCTACTGGGGCTTTGGGGAGAAAAAGGGGGAAAAAAAGGAGGAGGATTGGCAATAGATGTGAGCTCAGGGCCAGTCTTCCTCAGGAAAAAGAGGAGGATTGGCACAGATGTTAGCTCAGGACTGGTCTTCCTCACAAAAAAAAAAAAAAAAGGATAGAAGGTAAAGAATGGGAAGAATGCAAATGACACGTGGGACATAGTGAAAAAGTCTAACATCCATATAACTGAAAGCCTAGAAGGAAAAGAAAAAAATGGGGCTGAAGCACTATTTAAAGATAATGGCTGAGAAATTTCCAAACTGATAAAAGACACCAAGCCACAGATTTAAGAAGCTCTACAAACCCTAAGGACAAAAAAACCAGACCCAGGCACATCATAATAACACTGCTAAAAAACCAAAGACAAAAAGGAAAATCTTAAAGGCCAGAGGAAAAGAGATGTATTATCTTTAAATGAACAACAATTAGACTGATAGCTGACTTGTCAATATAACAACGGGAACCAAGTATTTTCAAAGTACTGAAAGAAAATAACTGCCAATTGGTTATTTTATACCCAGCAAAAACTCCTTTCAAAATACAATAAAATTAAGACATTTTAAGACCAAAAAGAAAAAAATAAGAGGAGAGGTTTCATTACCAAGAGACTCACAAAGAAGAAAATACTAAAGGGTGTTCTTCAACACAAAGAAATGGAAAGATATTCCATGCTCTTGGATTGGAAGAATTAACATAGTTAAGATGTCCATACTTCCTAAAGCAATCTATAGATTCAATGCAATCCCTATCAAAGTTCCAACAACATTTTTCACAAAAATAGAACAAAGAATCCTAAAATTTATACAGAACAACAAAAGACCCCGAATAGCTAAAGGAACCCTGAGAAAAAAGAACAAAGCTGGAGGTATCAGACTCCCTGATTTCAAAATATACTACAAAGCTACAGTAACCAAAACAGCATGGTACTGGCACAAAAACAGACACACAGATCAATGGAATAGAATCGAAAGCCCAGAAATAAACCCACACATCTATGGACAGCTAATCTTTGACAAAGGAGCCAAGAACATACAATGGAGAAAAGATAGTCTCTTCAACAAATGGTGTTGGGAAAACTGGAGAGCCATATGCAAAAAAATGAAAGTAGACCCTTACCTTACACCATACACAAAAATTAACTCAAAATGGATTAAAGACTTGAATGTAAGACCTGAAACTGTGAAACTTCTAGAAGAAAACATAGGCAGTACGCTCTTCAACATGGGTCTTAGCAACATATTTTCAAGCACCACGTCTGACCGGGCAAGAGAAACAATAGAAAAAATAAACAAATGGGACTATATCAAACTAAAAAGCTTCTGCACAGCAAAGGAAACCATCAACAAAACGAAAAGACAACCTAACAATTGGGAGAAGATATTTGCAAACCATACATCTGATAAGGGCTTAATCTCCAAAATATATAAAGAACCATGCATCTCAACAACAAAAAAAGTGACAACCCAATTAAAAAATGGGCAAAAGACCTGAACAGACATTTCTCCAAAGAAGATATACAGATGGCCAACAGACACATGAAACGATGTTCAAAATCATTAACTATCAGGGAAATGCAAATCAAAACTACAAGGAAATATCACCTCACACCCGTCAGAATAGCTATAATTAACAAGACAGGAAACAACGTGTGTTGGAGAGGATGTGGAGAGAAGGGAACTCTCATACACTGCTGGTGGGAGTGCAAACTGGTGCAGCCACTATGGAAAACAGTATGGAGATTCCTCAAAGAATTAAGGATAGAACTACCATATGATCCAGCTATTCCACTGTTGGGTATTTATCCAAAGAACTTGAAAACACCAATGCGTAAAGATACATGCACCCCTGTGTTCACTGCAGCGTTATTCACAATAGCCAAGACTTGGAAGCAACCTAAGTGCCCATCAAGGGACGAATGGATAAAGAAGATGTGGTATATATACACAATGCAATACTACTCAGCCATAAGAAACGATGAAATCCAGGCATTTGTGACAACATGGATGGACATTGAGGGTATTATGCAAAGTGAAATAAGTCAGAGGGAGAAGGTCAAATACCGTATGATTTCCTTCATTAAGTAGCAGATAATAACAACAATAAACAAACACATAGAGACAGAGACTGGATTGGTGGTTACCAGACGGGAAGGGGGGAGGGAGGAGGGCGAAAGGGATAATTCAGCACATGTGTGTGGTGATGGGTTGTAATTAGTATTTGGGTGGTGAACATGATGTAATCTATGCAGAACTAGAAGTATAATGATGGGGCCGGCCCCGTGGCTTAGCGGTTGGGTGTGTGCACTCCACTGCCAGTGGCCCAGGTTCGGATCCCGGGTGCGCACTGACTCACCGCTCCTCCGACCATGCTGAGGCCACGTCCCACATATAGCAACTAGAAGGATGTGCAGCTATGACAGACAACTATCTACTGGGGCTTTGGGGGAAAAATAAATAAATAAAATCTTTAAAAAAAAAAAAAAAAAGAAGTATAATGATGTACACCTGAAATTTATACAATGTTATAAACCAATGTTACTGCAATAAAAAAATAAATAAATAAATAAATAAATAAAAATAAAGGGTGTTCTTCAGGCAGAAGGAAAATAACTCTGAATGGAAACATGGAAATCAGGAAGGAATGAAGAATAATGGAAAAGGTAAGTACTTGAGTAAATCTCTATGAATACTAACTTATATAAAGCAATAATATCTTGTGGGGTGTATAATATACGAACAAAAATACCTGAGAGAAGTTCCACATCTACTTAAGATGTAAAGTTGGAAAGAACACTGCTTTTGAGTTAACAATAAACAAAAGCAAATAAACTACAAATTAACTTTTCTCAAATGCATCAGAACGCTGAGGTCCCAGGGCAACCAAGTACACTGAAACCTAAAGACAAGATAGAGGTAAGCATTGGCTCATCTGTGGCAGAAGAAAGGTGGAAGGGATGCAGGGCACCAGACAATCAAGTAATAAAAATTCAGCTAAGGGGCCGGGCCGGTGGCGCAGCAGTTGAGCGCATACTCCGCTTCAGCGCCCCGGCATTCACAGGTTCAGATCCCGAGCTCGCACTGATGCACTCCTGTCAAGCCACGCTGTGACAGCGTCCCACATAAAATAAAGGATGGGCAAAGATGTTAGCCCAGGGCCAATCTTCCTCAACAAAAAGAGGAGGATTGGCATCAGATGATAGCTCAGCGCTAATCTTCCTCACACACACACAAAAAAATTCAGCTAAAATTATTAACAAATTGATAAATGCTGAGTGTGGGCTAGTAAAACCCCTGGGACTCATAGACACAAGAGGAGTTCACAACCACCTACAGGCTCTTCTCCACAGACCTCCACCAGATACTCAGGAGAAAGATTAGGGGTAGGGCAGGAGACCAGAGAACCTCCTTTGGTGGTACAGTCCTGGGAGGAGCACCCTCATCTGCAGAAAAGGCACAAAGAGCTCTGACTGGACCCTTCTCCCCTACTAAACAAAAGCCTTAAGTCACATGGAAGGGGCAGCAAATCATACCACCACCAAGACACAGCTTAACACCCATTGCTGTTGCAGTGAGGGTAAAAGAAAAAAACCTCTACTCCTAGAGGATAGGGCATAAATCAGTCCTGAGCCCATCATACTAGACTAATACCACCATATGTCTCCTACCACTGAAGGAAGGGCAAAAAAATTTATCCTGCACAAGACCCACCAGATGCAAGGCAGAGTACGAATGTCACGGGGAGGACAGGATCAGAGAAATACCCACCAATGAGAATAGGGGACACTGGAACTGCTCAAGATTAGAGTTCAAGGGCAACAGAGAATTTTCCTGTCCTCTACACCCCTAAACAAACAAACAAATACTAAATACATCATACTCAAACTCCTGAAAGCCAGAGATAAAGAAAAAATATTGGAGGCAGGAATCATTGGACCTTACTACCAAGGTATCCTTGACTCTGTAACAGCTCAGTTATAGAACTTTATATGGTAATTACTTTGTTCATCTTTTCTAATAGATTGTAAGCTCTTCAAAAGTAAAGAACAACCTTAGTAATTATCTCTGAAACTCTCAAAATCGTTTGGCCATAAGAGGCACTTAAATAAAGTATATATTAAATTATTAAATATCAAGCAAAATGACAAGATACCATAATCTCATAAGTCTATAATACCTCTTTGTTTTCCCAAACATGAAGCCCATCCTTTTACTAGGTAGCTGAGATACTTACTTGATTGGGAGTCACCTATAAGACCAGAATCCAAAATGTTTAGAAAGAGAAAGGGCAACAGAAAACAAGCATATCAGGGCCGGCCCGGTGGCATAGCAGTTAAGTGCGCAAGCTCCACTTTGGCGGCCCGGGGTTCACAGGTTCGGATCCCAGGCATGCACCGACGCACCGCTTGTCAAACCATGATGTGGCGGCGTCCCATATAAAGTAGAGGAAGATGAGCACAGATGTTAGCCCAGGGCAAATCTTCCTCAGCAAAAAGAGGAGGATTGGCAACAGACGTTAGCTCAGGGCTAATCTTCTTCACAAAAAAAAGAAAGAAAAGAAAAAGAAAACAAAGGCCCTGAGAGGGCCGGCCCCGTGGCTTCGCGGTTAAGTGCGCGCGCTCCACTGCTGGCGGCCGGGGTTCGGATCCTGGGCGCACACCCACGCGCTCTCCGGCCATGCTGAGGCCGCGTCCCACGTACAGCAACTAGAAGGATGTGCATCTATGACATACAACTATCTACTGGGGCTTTGGGGGAAAAAATAAATAAATAAAACAAAGGCCCTGAGGGGATGACACATTTTTCATTCAGAGTCCTCATCTGCAGAACTTCACTTGCCTTGCCCAGAGTATTGGTTTTGTTTTGCTTTAATTATACACTTTGTTTTAGCAATGAGAAGAAGCTCAATATTCTCCTAGCTAAAATCTGAAGATTTAAAAATTTCAATGAAAGGAATCTTAAAATCTCCCCAAAATGGAAGTCTTTTCTGGAATGAACTTGCTTTAAAATATCATCTGGGGCCGCCCGGTGGCGCAAGTGGTTAAGTGCGCACGCTCCGTTGCAGCGGCCCGGGGTTCACTGGTTCGGATCCTGGGCGTGCACAGATGCCCCGCTTGGCAAGCCATGCTGTGGCAGCGTCCCAAATAAAGTGGAGGAAGATGGGCACGGATGTTAGCCCAGGGCCAGTCTTCCTCAGCAAAAAAAGAGGAGGATTGGCAGACGTTAGCACAGGGCTGATCTTCCTCACAAAAAATAAATAAATAAATAAAATAAAATATCATCAGTATTTCTGAAACAGGAAAAAAGGAGAACAGCACTTAGGCACAGGCAACTAAACCAAATATAAAACTTGCATGTTCTTTTTTTTTTTTTAAAGATTTTATTTATTTTATTTTTTTTCCCCCCAAAGCCCCAGTGGATAGTTGTGTGTCGTAGCTGCACATCCTTCTAGTTGCTGCATGTGGGACTCGGCCTCAGGATGAACGGAGAAGTGGTGCCCCGATGCGCACCCGGGATCCGAACCCGGGCCGCCAGCATCGCAGCGCGCACACTTAACCATCAAGCCACAGGGCCGGCCCTAAAACTTGCATGTTCTAATGCTCATTATTATTTAGTTTTTTATTTTTTAACTAAACTAAAATATAGATGGCAACTATATGAATTTCCTAAGACAATTCTGTGAGAAATTGGTCTTAGAAAAATTCCCAAATTGCTCCTCGTACAAATTTATCAAGTAGAACCAAAGTGAAAGAGCTGTCTTCTCATTTCAAGCATCCTTATTTATGTTGATGCTGCCTCACCCACTGGTCAAATGCATCTCTCTTTTCAAATATTTGTCTTTTGGAATAAGAACAAAATACAAGAGTGACCTCTAAAGAAACCTGGCAAACTTGACTACCACAAGCTACTAAGTAAACCGTCAATGAAAAATCACCCGGGATGATACTGCCAAGACTATATATTAAGGGGTCATAATTTATCGCTTTATTTTGAATTCCAGGAGGGTTTAAGAATTGTTGGCATCCAAAAACAATCTTGCTTTGGTCACAGAATCATAAAGGAAATGCAACTAAATCCTGACACCCTAGACACTACAGTACATTGCTCACTGTTCTTCCCCTCTGCTAAGCAGCAGAAAGAAGGATGGAAGAGAAGAAAGGTAGTAAGGAAGGAAGGAAGAGAAGGAAGGAAAAGGGATTCTTTACAAGGAGAGAATAAAGCACTTACACTTCATAGGACTCTCTAGCCACAGATGCCAGGTGCTACCCACTGAAATCCAGGCTTGGACTAAGCTCCACATTTCTGAAAGGACCATCTCAACCGAAGCCTGGGGCTCAGAGTCAGCAGGAGGAAGCTGCAGCTCCCACTAGCAGCACATTTCAAAGAGGCTGCAACAAGAGAACATTTTCCATTTAAGCATCTAATTCCAATCTTCCATTCACAAAGCAGTAGCAGAACAGGCCTTTATATCAGACTTTTCAAAAGATATTTCCATGACTATGTGATGAATATGAAGCAGGCTATGGCCCAGCAATCTTTTCACTAACATGCTCTAAGTCTTTCATTATACTTCACAGCAGATCCTAAAGTACTTGCCCCCTTTTTTCTTTAATGGCGCATTATTGCTCCAAGACTCACTTCTATACCAACAGTTCTAAACCTGCCGAATCAACCAAAATCACTGAGCAGGCCCTCAACAATGCAAGCACACACCCAGAAAGGAGCCTAAGGATTCATTAGCTGCCAAGAATTAGAAGCGGATTAGGGCTGCTAGTTAATCCTACACAAAAACTCCCCAAATTAAGCAGAATTACTTAAAACACTTCACTGAGGACGGACGAACTCTGGCAAATAGAAAATGAGGTTCTGGAAACACAAATATTTCAATGAGATTTGAAAAGTAACATAAAAGTGTCAGGTTGCTGTACTTTTTAAAGCATTTCAACTAGTGAATAATATATTTATTAAATAAAGACTTTCAAAGATTTATAGTGTATTAGAGGGAGGGGGAAACTAGGTCAGAGCACAGAGTAAAAAGAACTTCCAAAAAAAAAAGATCAAATGTAACGTTTTAGACACATGACCTGTAACAAAGGGGTATAGAGCTAGAAAATCAGAATCTCCCAAATCAAGAAAAAATCATTTTCATGAGACAGGTAAAGAAAGAAAAAGTCTAATTTACCTGAAACAGAGAAAGTAATTAAGTCAGTCAACTATCTTCAGTTTCTGTATCTAATCCTTTATAGAACTTTACAAATTTAGGACAAATTGCTAGATTTCTCACAAGTTACTTTCCGATGGTTTTCTTAGACAGCAAGGAGAGAAAATGGTTTGAAGGGATACTGAGAAAAATATAAGCTATGGGGCTCAAAAGATGACCATCACTACCTAAAAATGATATGTTTCAAAATAACTTGTTTTGCAAGATGGCCTGAAATACAGAAACTATGATGAAATGAAACCTAGCTAATACCTCACCAAAGCAGTGATGAGTCAACAACTCCCACCTCCAAAAGCAGAGTGTACACAAAAAATAATTATAAAGCCCTTTGCAAGCTCCAAGACCCATAGAATACCCCTGTATGCATAAATAACTTTTTTCTAAAAGCAAAAAAGCTCATTTACAGAGACAAGTTCAGCCAACTTATATTTTCACAGCCATCTCCATAATAAGCGAATAGATAATTACAAGAGAGATATTATTACCCTTACAGCAGGGAAGAGATTTCTGGCTAAAAATAATTCTTTAAGACACTGTAAGCTATTCAAATTCCAGGAGAAATACTCAAAACACTCTTCAAGTCAACTTTGGACTGTAGTGCCCATATGCATTGTTCTATCTTGATCTCAACAAAAGGGATCAATAAGACCAAGCAATAGCACTGCACACTGTGGTCTCCTCAGTTTCTGATGAAATCTCAGTGTTTCTGGGACAAGCGTTTTCAAGCAATCCTATGACCTCTGTCAAATTAATTTTGGCTCAAATCTGTAGCTGTCAGTCACGCATAATACGGTACTGAGAAATCTTGTCAAAACTTTTTCACGACAAGCGCAAAGAATCCCTATCCAAATTAAAAACTCTCAGTCACCTATGCATGTGATTAACCCCAAGAATGGCCCTGAAAAAAGATAAATAAATTTGGATCCATAAAATCAACTTGGGTTGGGAGTGACTAAAGCATGCATTCCTTGGTAATCACTTCACTGTGGGCCTTACTAATTATACTAGGCAGCCCTGCTTTTAAAGAAGAAAATGCCAAGCTTGAAACCATTTCATTTGAAGCAAAGGGGTAGCCTATGTAAGGGCTTCCTGAAAGCCAAAAATATAGAAAACGTATTTCCTTTAATCACTGGTCTCTATTCCCGCCTATCTGAGCAAGTTTTATAACTATTCATATAAACCAGAATGATGAAATTATCAGACTTATTAAGCAGATGTTAATACCATGCTGAAGATTCAAGTTTTCAATCTTATAGAAATGTGAGATGTCTAGCTTAAAGTACTGTAAAAAATGCATTACTGTGTTAGAAAACTCTGAATGCTTACGTAAAAACAAGCATATTTTCAAGTCTCGTTCTAAGTATATTCTTCTGCTTTGGAGCTCTCTATTTAAAAGGTGTTACACTATGGCTGAGACAGAAAATACAACAAGGAAATAATGAATACAGAGAAAAACTTAAAAGAATTGTGCTTGGGTTTGAGAAAAAGTAAGTAAAAACCATAATGTAAACTCTGTTAACAGAAAATTTCATACCCCCATCCCTCCCCCCAAAAAACACGTTTCATAATATTTTCATTTGGGGAGCTCTACCAGAAAGAAGAAAATTAAGTCAGTACTTTTAAGGAGATCTGCCTGCCAAACACTACAAAATTATGCCCTTTAGCAGTACTGTGAACTTCTAATAAAGAGAAACAAAGCTTCTCTCTGGGGCTTCACCTGTACAGCAGTAAAACACTCTGGTAATATTTCAGTACCAGGGTATAAATTAGAGAAATACAGTAGAAGTAATCTGAGCAATCTCAACTTCCTATGAATTAAATTTGTTTTTATGTTCAACGGAGCTTAAAATTCTATAAAATCTGGAAAACAGTATGGCAGTTCCCCAAAAAAACAAACACAGAATTACCATACGATCCAGCAATTCCCCTTCTGGATATATACTCAAAAAAATTGAAAGCAGCGACTCCAACAGATATTCTTACACCCGTGCTCATAACATCATTCACAACAGCCAAAAGGTAGAAGCAACCCAAATGTTCATCGAGAGATGAATGCACAAACAAAATGTGGTACATACGTTACTATTCAGCCTTAAAAAGGGATGAAATTCTGACACATAATACACCATGGATGAACCCTGTGCTAAGTGAAATAAGCCAGTTACAAAAGGACAAATACCATTTGATTCCACTCATATGAGGTACCTAGAGTAGTCAAATTCATAGAGACAGAAAGCAGAATGGTGGTTGCTAGGGGCTCGGGGGATGGATAAATGTGGAATTAACTGTGTTTAATGAGTATAGAGTTTCAGTTTTACAAGATTAAAAAAGTTCTGGAGGTGGATGGTAGTGATGGTTGCACAACAATGTGAACGTACTTAAAGCCACTGAACTGTCCACTTACAAACAGTTAAAATGGTAAATTTTATGTTATGTATATTTTCCTTTTAAAAAAAGGTGAAATTCTGACACATGCTACAACACGGATGAACCTTGAAGAAATTATGCTAAGTGAAATAAGCTGGACACAAAAGGACAACTACTTGTCCTTATATAAGTAGAATCATAAGTATGATTCTACTTATATAAGGGACCTGGAATAGTCAAATTCAGAGACAAAAAGTAGAAGAGTGGTTGCCAGGGGCTGGAGAAAGGAGAGAATAGAGAGTTATTGTTTAATAAGTACAGAATTTTAGTATGGGAAGATGAAAAAGTTCTAGAGATGGGTAGTGGTGATGGATGCACAACAACATGAATGTAGTTAATGCCACTAAACTGTACACCTAAAAATAGTTAAAACAGTTCAATTTTATGTTATGAATATTTTACCACAATAAAAAAAAATCTATAAAATCTATTTTGCATTTCCATCATAAACATCAGTGCAATCAACTTGAAAGAATGTTGAAGAAATATCTGGAAGGCTTTGAAAGAAAACTGTGTTACAATTAGAAAATGTAGCAGTGACCTGATCATTTTATATCCTGAATCAAACCATCAACTCTGGTCCAAGGCCTGGGAAGACAAGAAATAAACTAATCCAAATCCAGATGAATGCCACCAGGTAATAGACTACCATGCCAACAGAAATACCATCACAAACTCTCATTCGTAGGCTTCAATACACCAAAGTCATAAAATGTCTGTATTTGCACTGTCCAAGACTTGGAAGGTGACAGTGCAACTAAATAATTTAATTAATTTAAATTTAAATAGCCACAACAGCCATCTGGCTATTGACTATCATATTAGAGACAAAGCCAGACTGGTAAACTCTTGCAAGAAAAGGTCTTTGGTTTTTATCATTTACTTACATACTCCCAGTCTCCAGCAATGCAAGGCATACAGTATTCCTATGTTCTTTTTTTTGTTTTTTTGCTCCTTTTCTCCCCAAAGCCCCAATAGATAGTTGTATGTCATAGTTGCACATCCCTCTAGTTGCTGTATGTGGCACGCAGCCTCAGCATGGCCGGACAAGAGGTACCTCAGTGCGCGCCCAGGATCCGAACCCGGGCCGCCAGTAACAGAGGGCGCGCACTTAACCACTAAGCCACGGGGCCAGCCCCTATGTTCATTGAACTAAACTGATCCACAGTAGTTGTACAGGAACATTTTCTATTTTCTAGAAGGTTTTCTTTTCAAAAGTATGTTATGTTTTAAGGGTCACTTGACCGGAGGACGAGGGCATAAGCATTAAAAAATGCCTAGATTTTCAGATAAATGAAATCAATTACTGCAACTGCTAGAGAAAAAACAAAGACTCTAGGGGCCAGCCCGGTGGCGCAGCAGTTAAGTGCACGCGCTCTGCCGCGCTCGCCCGGGGTTTGCAGGTTTGGATCCCAGGCGCGCACCGACACACGACTTGCTAAGCCATGCTGTGGCGGCGTCCCATTTAAAGTGGAGGAGGATGGGCACAGATGTTGGCCCAGGGCCAGTCTTGCTCAAGAAAAAAGGGGAGGATTGGCATCAGATGTTAGCTCAGGGCTAGTCCTCCTCACCAAAAAAAAAAACTCTAGCTTTTAGAACTAAGCTAAAGAATCAAGAAATTCCAAAGAGCAAAATTACTAGGAAAGAAGTTTGAAGCCAATACTCCATGACTCATGATCTTCCTGGTATAATATTTAGAAGAAAAATTCTGGGGCCAGCCTGGTGGCATAGCAGTTAAGTGCACGTGTTCCACTTCAGCAGCCCCCGGTTCGCCAATTCCGATCATGGGCACAGACCTACTCAACGCTCATCAAGCCATAGTGAGGCAGCATCCCACATGGAAGAAGTAGAAGGACCTACAACTATATACTGGGGCTTTGGGGATAAAAAAGAAAAAGAGGAAGATTGGCAACAGATGTTAGTTCAGGGCCAATCTTCCTCAAAAAAAAAAAAAAGAAAGAAAGAAAAATTCCCAAGGATATGTGATAAACCAAACGTGACAATGCCAACTTTGTCAATCAAAGCATGATTTGATTTCACTTGATTTATGCTTCTTACGCTTTTCATCACTCCTTTTCAGTGTCCAGATTGAACTATAAAACTTTTGAGGTAACCTCTAACCCACAGACTCTCTCTGTAAAAGTAGTCTCCTCCTTATCACCTAAATTACAAAATTAGAACATATTAGTAGCATAACTCATTAGCCCTAGAAAGAGATGGTCTTTCCTTCCATTGCTTTCTAGATTGTCTACTAATTTTGGCTACTGGAGGTGGACAAAGGAAACTACCAAGTGTTCAGGGCCGGCCCTGCGGCTTGGCGGTTAAGTGCGAGCCTTCCACTACTGGCGGCCGGGTTCGGATCCTGGGCGCGCACCGACCACCGCTTCTCCGGCCATGCTGAGGCCGCATCCCACATACAGCAACTAGAAGGATGTGCAACTATGACATACAACTATCTACTGGGGCTTTGGGGGAAAAAAAAGGAGGAGGATTAGCAATAGATGTTAGCTCAGAGCCGGTCTTCCTCAGCAAAAAGAGGAGGATTAGCATGGATGTTAGCTCAGGGCTGATCTTCCTCACAAAAAAAAAAGACAAAAAAAAAAAAGTGTTCAGAACAGTCCACTATTAGATAGGCTTCCTTTAAGATCTGTCTCAAAATAATTTTCTTTCTTTTAAAATACTTCAAAGAGGGCCGGCCCTCTGGCTTAGCGGTTAAGTCCACGCGCTCCGCCGCTGGCGGCCTGGGTTCGGATCCCGGGCGCACACCGACGCACTGCTTCTCCGGCCATGCTGAGGCCGCATCCCACATACAGCAACTAGAGGGATGTGCAGCTATGACATACAACTATCTAGTGGGGCTTTGGGGGGAAAAATAAATAAATAAAATCTTTAAAAAAATAAATAAATAAAATAAAATACTTCAAAGAGATCAGTCATATCTGCCTATTACATAAAACAAAATCATGGCTGTAGACTGTTTCCAAGAATTTTGGTGGAAAAAAAGTTTAGAGTAACGAATATAGATTTTTCAGAAAATGGCTGTTTTATACAAATATTAGAGAAAGAGAAAAAATGCTAACTCCTAGTATCAGCTAAACCATATCCAAATTACACCTTTATACTAAATCTGTAGTCATTAGGGTCATTATAACTATACTAAATGACTCTAAGATGAGTAAAGCATGGGGAGAGAGAAGTAAGAATAGTTTTTCAAAACGTGTATTCTTCAAAGTGGTTTTGAAACAAATCAAGCAAATTCTGTTCCTTACCAATTTCAAATTGAAAATTAAAACACGATACTTGTTACTACACCAAAACACTTCTGGTTAAAAGTGTCACTTAGGGACTACTTCGAGAAAGACTTACTGAGCCAAGAAATTCATCTCCCCTTCTGTACCCAAGTCTTTCAAAGTATAAAAAGAGGGCAATATAAACTCATCTCATAAAGATGGTTTTTTTTAAAAAAAAAAAAAGGATGGAAAGACTGAAAACAGAGCATCATAGGAGGCTGAAGAATACTGCCTATTTTCAATTACCCATGGATATGGTAGAGAGAAGCGGCAAAAATAAATGAAATTCATAGAAAGACAAATTTGAGTTATCTAACTATCCCTTTGAAGGTGCCTAAAAGCAGCTATTCATTCAACAAACATTTTTAAGAACCTGTGTGCCAGGCATCTTGATTCTTTCTTAACAACCACGGTTTATCCTTCAACTATGGGATTCAGATTACATAAACAAATAAACGGATCCTATAGCCTAGTGGGGGAGTCAAAACAAATTTTCAAAAAGGTAAAAAAAAAATGATAAATGCAATTAAATAAAGTGCTCTAGGTTTGTAGCAGGGGCAGAAATGGCTTTCAGTTGAAGGGAATCATCCAAGGGGAAGGAATTTAGGCTGGACTTTGAAAAGATGTTTCTTCATTTGAAGACAGGATTGGGAAACAGTAACAGTAAAAGCACAGAAGAAAGAAAGAATCAAAGAGGGGCCGGCCTGGTGGTGCAAGCGGTTAAGTATGCGCGGTTAAGTATGCGCGCTCCGCTGCGGCCGCCCGGGGTTTGCCGGTTTGGATCCCGGGCGAGCACCGACGCAACGCTTGGCAAGCCATGCTGTGGCGGCGTCCCATATAAAGTGCAGGAAGATGGGCACAGATGTTAGCCCAGGGCCAGTCTTCCTCAGCAAAAAGAGGAGGATTAGCATGGATGCTAGCTCAGGGCTGATATTCCTCACAAAAAAAAAAAGAATCAAAGAAATCACAAAATTGGACAAAGGTAGCAACCCCTTCACCCAAAAAACCATTTGCTTACTATGGGAAATACTACAGCTGTTTGAATGCTGATTGGAAGGAACTAGTAAACAGAGTCTGAAGATGCAAGTGAGACAGAGGATAACCAAAAGATTCGAGGTTCCTGAGAAGTCAGAAAATGAGATGCAGAGCACCTAGATCTGACAAGAGGAGAAGCAGGTGGATACATCCATACTGAAGTTTTACCAAATGAGACATGAAGGGTTGATGGTATATTTAAGACAGTGACTAGAATGATAGATCTTGGAATCCAAACTGGATAAAGAGAGAAGTAAAGACAAGACCTACGAAAGAAAAAGTAGGGGCCAGTCAACGGAATGAGGTTTTGTCGAAATTCAAGAACAAATGCCGGGACTTCTGTTTAATGTGATTGAACTAACTGAAAACATCTGTTTGCCCTCAGGTCCCTTCCAACAATCCACTAAAATCAGAGTAAAGAGATTTAAAAAGGGGGGTGGGGGAACCACAAGGACAAAGGGATGGCAACATGAGTGATATTAACAAAACCGTGGAAACTAGAAAGCTAATGGATGAGTGTTAACTGTCAGCAGGTCTGAGAAAGCTGAAATTTGCTTGGGGGCAGGGAGGGAGGATGGGATGAGAATGTGGAACCCACGGGCAAACTGATTCATGTTGCAAAACCCCAACTAAAGCTCAGGAATTAGAAGTACCAGGTATATCTGAAGGCAGATACGGAACAGAAAACAAAGGGGTGGGTTTAAAATCTGTATAAGCACTTAGACTCCTAGATTTTCTCCCAGACGCTGAGGGGCCAGGCTACTGTCCTCTCACCATCACAGAAGACTCATGGTTTACTCTGGAAAGATTGAAGTAGAGGGACTCAGGACTCTTGGACAACAGACTCACCTAAGGACAGGAATATCATATGGAAAATAGGACATTAAATTAAAGCCTACATACTTAGTGATGAGATCCATCCCCCAGCTCATTCTCCTACCCGCCATCCACAGCCTAGTTTAAACCGCCAGGCAGAAGACGGGAGGACTTCTCTCACGGTTAAAGTGCTCCAAAAAGAAAAACCAACAGAACCACAATGAGACAGAAGGTGTATAAGATTCCGTTCTCAATGATATCTACCAAATGAGGGAGTAATCCAAGAAAAGATCATAGGATCCAGGATTCAGCACATCCAAAACAAGACGTGAAGGGAATTCCCTAGTTAAACAGAGATCCCAGGACAATAACTGCAACAGATCTGCAGAACAACCAGGCCAGATTGGAGCAGGGAGATGGAGGGCTCTCGGGAGAAGTTTCCTTCCACCACAAAAGGGAACAGATTACCAGTCTGAACATACTAAAAGGATATTTACACTTACTGACATAGAGTTTGGGATGATTTACTGTTGATATGTAGATAATTATGCAAATGTGAAAAAAAGAAAAAGGTAATGACTACCACCAGAAAAAAAAGTTGCACAAAAAAGGAAATATTACCATGGTATATATGCTACATGGTTCACAATGTGTATTATGATATAACTATGTTAGAGAGATGGGGTGAGAGAAGTAGAGGGAGCCTAAAACCTCATCTTTCATAGGAGGAAGTCTATATATAACTGCTCTTTTCCATCCTAGGCCTTGTAAAACTATTTCCATTCTGTAACTTTTTTTTAAAGTTTGGTTTAAAATTTTTTAATTTTAAAAATAAAATTTTTTAACTTTATCATCAGCCATGATGGCCTAGCAGTTAAAGTTCGGCACACTCCACTTTGGCGGCTTCAGTTCCTGGGGGTGGAACCACACCACCCATCTGTCAGTAGCCATGCTATGGCAGTGGTTCACATAGAAGAACCAGAAGGACTTACAACTAGAATATACAACTATATACTGGGGCTTTGGGGAGGGGAAAAAAAAAAGAGGAAGATTGGCAACAGATGTTGGCTCAGGACGTATCTTTCCCAGCAAAAAAAAAAAAAATTAAAATTATATAAGATTTCAAAAAAATAAAAACAATTATATGAGGTTACTTGAGACTGAGCCAGCAAACTGGAAGAAAAGTGTGTTGTGATCAGAGCAGAATGTCTGAGTTAGTGATTTTAGGGGCTAGCGACTTTTTAATAATGACAAGATCCAGGGTTTGACTGTGTGACTAGGCGGCTGAGAAAAAGAAGTAAAGGAATTAAGAGGTCAAAGTGCCGGCTGAATTATCAATCCAGATGCTGCAGTTGCCTAAAAATGATGATGTGTGACTGTGCTGGATATTTTCCAGGTCCACTTTTCCACCCTTCTCTACCATGTTTTCTGCCCCAGTGCGCCTAACTGTATGGACTATATCAACAGGTTCTTATGTCCCCTAGCTGCTGGTTGGGTTTGCTCAGTGGGGAATCCCAGCAGGAGGTTAGGAGAATAAGGTCAGGATATTTATTCCTCCAGCTCCCTCCCTGCAAAGTCACCTCATGCTGGCTGTATCCCTTCAACCAAAAACTACCACTCATCTCAAGGCAGCCAAGTCCATACTTCTCTTGAGAGTTTGAGTAACCACTCCCTCCCCTATCCCTTCCAGCTTAGGGACATTAACACTTAGGTTACAGGTTCCTACACTATCTTTTGTGGTACCAGATTATACCCGCATCTTTATAAATAGTACCTTTATAAAGTAAACCCTCCTCAAATTATCCTATTTCCAGTGAGCCATCTGTTCCTGATGGGACCCTGACTGTAAACAGTGAGATGATGATGATGATATAAGGTTGTAACAGAGAGTAGTGAAAAGTAAGAAGAGAAAGGTGACTACAATTTACGTAATAATTACTAACATATTTTGAGTTCTAGGTTCCAAGAACTTTGTTAAGCTTTTTATAGGTATTAATTCAATTAATCATCACATATATCCTATGTGGCAAGCAGAGATTTTTGTCTGGTTCATTTTCACATGCCAACTCCTAGGAGTTGCTGGTACCTGGTAAGCACTCAAATACTAATTTAAAATACACATAACAGGGCAGGCCCTGTGG
Source organism: Ceratotherium simum simum (assembly GCF_057802395.1). NCBI lineage: Eukaryota > Metazoa > Chordata > Mammalia > Perissodactyla > Rhinocerotidae > Ceratotherium > Ceratotherium simum. Next base: position 85,416,214 of record NC_141900.1, read on the forward strand.
CTTAGCCGTTAAGTGCGTGCACTCCGCTACTGGCGGCCCGGGGTTCGGATCCCGGGCGCGCACCAACACACCGCTTTATCCGGCCATGCTGAGGCCGAGTCCCACGTACAGCAACTAGAAGGATGTGCAACTATGACATACAACTATCTACTGGGGCGGGGTGGGGGGAAGGAGGAGGATTGGCAATAGATGTTAGCTCAGAGCTGGTCTTCCTCAGCAAAAAGAGGAGGATTAGCATGGATGTTAGCTCAGGGCTGATCTTCTTCACAACATAAAATAAAATACACATAACAATAAGCAGGTATAATAGGGAAGAGCTGATTTTTGCTAAGTGTAATTATCAAAGTTGCACATTTTTAAATATTTATTATGCACTTGCAGCCTAGGGGCTGATTTAAAAGGGCAGAGCACCTTTAAGTACCAGTTATAAGTTTAAATGAAAACATGAAAGGAGAGGGGGCAAATAAAAAAATATGCTTGTGAGTATAAAATGCAAAAATGAAAGAAGGTGAAGTCAGCAAGATCACCAAGTATACATACTTACAAAGAATTAAAGCACAGGAAACGTGAGTATAAAAATCAGAGGAGGAAGCATAAGACAAGTGAATCAACGAATGCAGAAATACAATAGGTATAATAGGTCTCATTTAAACCCCTCACTAGATGCTCACACGGCTGTATGGAATAACCAAGGCAGCTATGATACCTATATCTTACAAAGAACCTAAAAGTCAGGGTAAAGACAAAGTTAGAGAACCAATAAGCAGCAAAATGAGAACTGCAAAGATTTTCTGAAACCAGTATTGATATTTTTTCTTTATATTATGTTGCACTCCAAAACACGGGGGAAATTCACATGTTTAAGAATCTAGAACTCTGAGACGTTTCGAGAATGATGTACTCAAACTAGAGTGAAAATCAGCAAGGAACAGTGAAGTGTTGGGCTACATCCGGCAAGGAATTGCCAGACGCAACACCTGGACACCGAGGGGAGACACATAAAGCATCCTTAAGTGGAAGATGGAGAGAGACTGGGATTGGATTCGATTGAAGGAAGACAAAACAGAAAAGCAGGGCCTAAGAAGCAAGTAGCAAGAGTAAAACTTAACAGGGGACCAGACCCATGCCACAAACGAGAAGAGAACCTACAAATCAGATTTTACGGGGTGGGGAAAGGGCCAGTTCGCGACCGACCAGCTGCGACTAGTTTCCGAAAAGCGGCGTAGATGTAGCTTGGCAGCCCCACCCCGCGGCAGCAGCTCCTCCCCAAGGAGTACCTCACGAGGCCAACCGCCCGGCTCAGGCTCGAGCTCGAGGCTAGGTCCCACCCGCCCTTGCCCCGCGGCGCAGAGCGGCCTCTCTGGGCCCCTCACCGAACGCTGCAGCTCCCCAAGCCAAAACGAGGCGCGCTCCTTTCCGCTGGGATCTGGGTCGTGGTAAAGCGCCTGCACTGCCTGGTACACGAGCTGCAGTGTCGGCTTTGCCCCTTCCATGGTGGTGGCGGTGGTGGCGGCAGCGACGGCGCTTGCTCTTCTCCCGAGGTTTCTCCAGTTGCCCCGCCTTCGCGCTTCCTCACTGTGTTGGCCACGGCCGCTCCCTGACTGGCGCCATCTCCTCTTTGGCCGTTACCACGGCAGAGGGGTTCCCCGTGGAAGTTGCCCCCTCGGAAACAGAGGTGAGATCGTATTCAGGTTCCTGGCCTTTTTTCCGATCCTCCCACTAAACTCGAGACTTCTCAGTCCAGACGGCGGTGCTCCCCTCTTCACCCGCTGACCTGCCCTCAGAAATCTGCCCCGGGACGACACAAACCACGCAGCGTACCTCAGCCGCGTTGACCCGGACCGGAAGCGGCAACACGGATACCTTTGGCACACTTCCGCCTGGTGCAATGCAAACGGCCTCCTTCGCGGCACGCCTCTTCTTGTCTCCCCGCCCCCTCCCGGAAGTGTCCCTGCCAGGCCAGGAACCGGTAAGGAGGAGTTCGATGTAGTTTTCTCAGTGTCTTGCGTCCGACTGGAGCTTTAGGACCGACTTGGATCCCATAACTGAGCAGCACTCCCCTCCTTGGCAATGGATCCTGGGTCTTTCCTCCGTTTCCGATTTCTCCGTCCCTCTCCAGAGAATCCTTTGTGACCCCCCTGGACGAGGCCCGTCAATTCAACCATCCGTGGAGTGTCCACTGTACTGAAAATCCAAAGGTGACTTAAGACAGGGTTTCTATGCTGACTCCAGCGGAGGAGACAGACACGTAATCAAATAGTGTACAAACCTGAGATATGTGCCGCATTGAAATAAATCCAAAATGCCTGGAATCCCTGTTCAGCCTCCGCCTTTTCCACTAAATTCTTACACCCAAACGGTATTTTATTCTGTTGCTCGGGCCACTCTGAACTCCAGAGTATTTGCATACATCTTTAGGGTCATTCTCACTTTGAATTGTATTTTTGTGTATGCTTTTCTTTCCGAATCAAAAATCAATGGTCTAACAGTTCTCAATTCACAAAAGAAAATAGAAATCTTGGAATCTGTACTAAGGAGAAATTTGAGACAAAAGGGAGCAGCACGTTAAAGGATTTCCCAACATTGCTGCTACACCTTTGCAATAATAACTGCTACTGTTTAGTGAATACTTGTAATGTCCAAAGCACTGTTGTTACAAGATCTCATTTAATCCTTTTAACAACTCTACCAACTGAATCCCCATTTTATAGAATAAGACGTAGGTAATGTAATTTGACTAAGGTTACACAATTCTTAAATGAAAGTCAGGATTTGAATCCATATCATTTTTGTTCCAAAGCCTGTTAAATTGTACAATCCCTATCGTCTTGTAGTATATTAGTTTCTGAATTGTTGTCAAGGGATTTTTAACTGCCAACATCACAATGAAAATGTGTTACTGTACATAGTTGATACAATTTCAGACAAAGGAAAAGAAACTTGATATTTGGTTTGTCTAATGATGTTTGTCAACATCATTAGACATCAGGGAAATGCAAATCAAAACCATAGTGAGGTACCACTTCACACTCACTAGAATGGCTGAAATAAAAAAGATAGTCTACAAGTATTGGTGAGGATGTGGAAAAATTGGAACCCTCACAACCTGCACAACCCGGTAAGACTGTAACTTGGTGCAGCCACTTTCGAAAACAGTCTGGCAATTCCTCAAAAGGTTAAACCTAGAGTTACTATATGACCCAACAGTTCCACTCCCAGGTATATACCCATAAGAAATGAAAACAGGGGCCAGACCGGCGGCTTAGCGGTTAAATGCACGTGCTCCGCTACTGGCGGTCTGGGTTCGGATCCCGGGTGCGCACCGACGCACCGCTTCTCACACAGGCCATGCTGAGGCGGCGTCCCACATACAGCAACTGGAAGGATGTGCAACTATGACATACAACTATCTACTGGGGCTTTGGGGAAATAAAAAAGGAGGAGGATTGGCAATAGATGTTAGCTCAGAGCCGGTCTTCCTCAGCAAAAAGAGGAGGATTAGCACGGATGTTAGCTCAGGGCTGATCTCCCTCACAAAAAAAAAAAAAAAAAAAGAAAACAAGTCCGTACAAACACCTATATGTGAATGTTCATAGCAGCTTTATTCATAATAACCAAAAAAGTGGAAATAACCCTAAGTCCGTCAACTGCTGACTGGATAAACAAAATGTGGTATATTCATACAATGGAATATTAAATATTAAAGGAATTAAGTACTGATACATGCTACAATGTGGATAAGGCTTGAAAACATTATGCTAAGTGAAAGCAGCCAGACAAAAAAGGCCACATATTGCATGATTCCGTTTATATGAAATGTCCAGAATAGGCAAGTCTCTAGAGACAGAAAGTAGATTAGTGGTTGTCAGGGGGAGAGGAAGTGGGGAGAGATGAAACGTTCTGCAAGTAGATAGTGGTGATGGTTGCACAACTTAGTGACTATACTAAAAACTATTTAATGTATGTTTTAGAAGGATGAATTTTATGGTATGTGAATTATATTTTGATAAAACCTCTTTTTGGCTAACAGCTGCCAAAAACAACACCCCACGTCATATCTTACTCATCTTTGTGTCCTTAAGCCATTGTGTAATATATAGTGGGTGTATAGTAAATGTTTTAAGTGACTTGTCTCTTAGCTCTTTAGTCTTAGAACAATCATTCCAGCTGCAACAAGAAATGGCTTGGGCAGGGTGGGTAGCAAGAACAGAAATAAGAAACTGTTGTCATAAACCTAGTGAGGAGTGGTGGTGGCCTAGAGTGAGATGTTGGCCGTGAGGATGGAGATAGAGATGTTTAAGACGAATTTAGGAAGAAAAATTTTGATAGGGTGCTTCTTTGAGCTGTAGGGTGTGAGGAGAGGGAAGAGAACCCAGGCTTCTGAATATGGAAGCTTTCTTATTAGTGGGGAGGGGTGCAAGGATGAAGATGAGTTTAAGCTCAGGCATGTTGACTACTGAAGCACTTAGGGACAGCCAAGGCCAACAGACTGTCGTATGTGTGAGACTGCAGCCAGGGACTGGGTTGAAGATACAGATTTGAGAGTCATCAGTGTATATATAGGTAGGGGGTCAAGATAAGGACATGGTTGAAATGAGCCAAGGAGAAGAGGGACCAAGGCAGGCCTCTGCAGAGAAACATAAAAAAGGATTTGCGGAGCAAGTAGAGGCTAGGAAGGAGTAGCCAGAGGGGAAGGCGGAGAACCAGGAGAATGTACTTCGGAGGGATCATCTTGAAGCAGCATCAGACGATTCAGCGAGATCAAATATTGTTAGAACAATAAATTTGAAATAAAATATTAGAAATATATGAAATATTTAAAATACCAAAACTTCTATAACTTTTTTCTTTAGGCATGATGGCCACACTAGGAACACTGCACTCTGCTGCCAAGTTTGATGTGCCCACCACCACTCCCAACAAAAAGGGCCCCCACTCCTTCCTCCTACAAGCAAGTGAAATACATCTTTTTTAAGCAAGAAGGTGATTTTCAGAGGGAAAGAAGGAAAGAGAGGGTGTTTCTTTTACTCACTATTGGTGAGTAAACCCAAAGGTTGAATATCATACTTCAATAAACAAGGTCCTCTCCAGTTCCATACAGGGGACTTCTATAAGAGCTTAAATCTGCCATGGGATGGTGCTTGTGACTTGTGGTGAACTTCAGGTTACACTAAGCATAGATTGTGGCCCCACAGAGTCCTCCTTAATTCTCTTCTCTCATCCCCTCACCCCTTCTCCTCCATCTCCCAACCCCAGAGTGAGGCAAGCCACTGTACTTTGGGGAGAAGTTGCAAAGGCATCGTGGCAGAGGCCAGTGGTTTTCTCCCAATGCCTCTTCTTTTCTTGTATAGGTTGGTCAGCCCTTCCTAGAGTTCCTTAAAGGAATACTCTCTTTTCCATAACTAATTCAAATTGAGTTTCTGTCACCTGCCATTAAAAGAGTTTTGATGAATACTCTGCTATCTTAGTTCAGGCTGCCATAACAAAACACCATGACAGAAATGTATTTTCTCACAGTCCTGGAGGGTAGAAGTTCAGGATGAGGATGCCACCATGGTCAGGTTCTGGTGAGAATTCTCTTCCTGGCCTGCAGATGCCCCTCTTCCTGGCTCGCAGATGACCACATTCTCACTGTGTGCTTACATGGCAGAGAGAAAGAGAAATCAAAGAAACCTCTCTCTTCCTCTTCTTATAAAGCCACAGACCTATTGGAATAGGGCATCACCCTTATGACCTCATTTAACCTTAATTGCCTCCTAAAGACCCTGTCTCCAGATACAGTCACATCATGGGGGGGTAGAGCTTCAACATATGAATTTGGAGGGCATGCAGTGCAGTTCATAGATCTGCCATTACCTCCACTGGCCTTAGAGAGCTAGGAGAAGGCCCTCATCTTTGCCTAAAAGAATCAGATAACATCAAACTTCTTTGGCACACAGATGATAGTAAAAGCTCGGGCACAGCTGTGCAGACCGCTCCAGAGGCAGAGAAGTGCTGTGCTTAGCCAGAAGACAATACCCTTGGGTTGGATTTCACAGCTCTCTGCCAGCAACAAGCAGCCACAATTTTCTCTGGTAGTAAAAGGACACTTGTAGGGTAAAAAGGTATATGCATAGAAATGTACATCCCGGGGTGGTTTGCCCTAGTGAAAAAGTGAAAATATCCTGAATTTCCATCAGTAAGGAAGTGAACATTAGGGTGTATGCATATGTCAGATATTAGGCAGCCGTTAAAAATTGTCAGAACTATTGTTAATTTTTTACATATTATAGTGGTATTTTGGTTATATAGAAAAAGTCCTTATTTATTTAGAGATACATATGAAGTATTTAGGAGTGAGGTAGTATAATAGAGAATATATCAGCTCTCTGTCCCCAGTTCCTGGCACAGTGCTTCAAAAACTTGGAGAATTTCCTAAGTGATAGGAATGTCTTTGTTATTGTAATGAAGTGACTCTGAATGGGCCCCTAGATGGCTTCAGGATGGGAGTTGATCACCAGAAAGACCAATGACATGATTAGAGGGTTGAAACTTTGGCCCAGACTGACCTCCCAGGAGGGGAGAGGAGCTGGAGATTGAGCTCAATCACGTAACCACTGATTTACTCAGGTGTGCCTAGTAACGAAACCCGAATCAAAACTCTGGACGTGGAAGCTCAGTGGAGCTTCCTGGTTGATGAACACATTGATGTGCCAGGAGGGTGACACACACTGACTCCACTGAGAGAGGTCGTGGGAGCTCTGCCTTGCTCCCAGACCTCACCCTATGTATAGCCTTTATAATAAAACTTGAATCGTAAATGTAGCACTTAGCTGAGTTCTCTGAGTTGATCTAACAAATCATCAAATCTTTGGGGGTTGTGGGAATCCCTGAATTTGTAGCCTGTTGGTCCAGAGTGCAGGTGGCCTGGAGACCCCTGAGGTAAGGCTGACATCTGAAATGAGGGCAGTCTGGTAGGAAACTAAACCCTTAAGCCTGTGGAGTCAGATACTAACTCCAGGTAATTAGTGTCAGAATTGAATTGCACTTCATCCAGTTGGGGTAGAAACAGAACAGGTAAGATGTTCGTGAAGTCTACAATTTAGTTTAACAGACATAAGCCTCTCCTCCGAAAAAGTAGATGAAGCAAAGATGGCAGAATGTTAACAGTTGTTAAATATAGGGGATAAGTAAATGTGTTCACTATACCATTCTCTCTACTTTTTATGTTTGAAATTTTCCAAATTAAAAAAAAGTCAAAACTGGGGGAAAAAAATCATGTCAATTTTTATTTATTGACATGAAAAGATGTCAGAAAATATTATTGGAAAAAGAAACAGGTTATGACTCAGCATGTGAAAATACCCATTGATGTGAAATTGTATTTGTGTTTGTATACAGGCAAAGAGAGATGTCTGGAAGGATGTTCAACAAAATGTTAACAATGGTTGTCTCTGGTGATGGGATTTTGAGTGGTTTATACTTTCTTTTTTGTGTGTTTCTTCATATGTTATGGCACAAAATTGGGGTTCTCTTGCCCGATGAGCATAAAAAAAGCCAATTATTATGGCATCAGCTTTTGGGATAAGCAATCAGCTATATTTTGTGAGATTGATCTGCAAGGAGACAGGGGCATGTGCTCTCAGATCTGTCTCCCCGATCCAGGGCTTGGGGCACAACTTATGGGATGAAGGTCAGAGTAGTCTGAAGTGTGGAGATAGATGAGTAGAGGTAAGGAGAAGTGAGGTAATTGATGATCTGCACAAGCATAGTCAAGCTTCATGCCTCTTCATAGGATGCCTGTTCACAAAATGGTGGTTACCATGATCCGAAGGTGGCGTTTTTAGCTCCTTCACGTCAAAAAAGTGACTTATCAAGTATTTGCACAGGCCTGGTTGACGGCTTGGAGGTCTCAACCGGCCTGAACTGGACAAGGAGTCTCAGTTCCTTAAATACCACTCTCAATTACTGTTGATAAGATGGGGTCAGTTGAACTGGTCCTAGAGGGCCCACGGTTACAATAGCACTTATCACTTGATATATTGCATATTTTTTTATTTTTTGGCCCCCATTAACATGCAGCCTCTATGCAAACAGGGACTTTGGTCACTATCATATCCCCAGTGCATTGAATAGTGCCTGGCATATTGCAGATGCACGAAAATATTTGTTAAATGCATTAATAATGTTTACATGATTTGAGTTTTTTCTTTATAATGATTATTTACATTTTTAACAAATATATTTTATCAAAAACAACACAGTTGCTTTTTTCCAAACAGTGAACACTGTATACTTGAAGTCATAACTGTCAGGGGTCAGTGTTGACTGAATCTTGGTGGCTGTTTGCCAAGAAAAGGCTGCATAGCACTAGACCTCTCCTGGCCCAACTTCTCCTGGCTACTCAACCCTTAGGGCACATATTCTAGACCAAATTCCTCCAGCCGCACAACCTGAGACAGCCATAAACCCAGGACCAAACAAGTCTCTTTTCCCTCAATTAAACCCACATTCAGGGCTTGTATGCTGAGGACAGCATCTGCCTTTGTCTGGCTCTCCAGCTCAGAACTGCCTCCAGTCGTGGCCAGCTTTTCACCTGATTTCGCTTGCAAAGCAAATTCAAACTGGTGGGCGGGGCTGGAAGAGGAGGATGGTGAATAGAGATCATGAATTTCTATGGGATAATGAGAGCACAAATTAACTGTCCTCAATCCAAAGGAGCCTTGTTTAAAGGTGTTCTGAGGGACAGTGCTGATATACTGGAGTGGGAAAGCACTGCGTAGGTTTGAATTTTTCCGAACATTAACGAAGTGAGATTTGTTTCAGAAAAGGAATAGGGTGCAGAGAACCCAGGAGCAATGGAAGAGAAAAAACACACAGTTCAGTAAAGGTCCACCAAGCTACCCTTGAATCCTTCTCCTTTATCCCTCACAAAGTCTTCCCTCCCCTGTCGAGCTCTTCTCTTTGGAAGCCCAACATAGATGAAGGGGAAAAGTAGCTTTCTCCCAACAAGATTATTATTATTATTATTTTGTGTGTGTGTGTGAAGAAGATCAGCCCTGAGCTAACATCCATGCCAATCCTCCTCTTTTTGCTGAGGAAGACTGGCCCTGGGCTAACATCTGTGCCCATCTTCCTCCACTTTATATGGGATGCCGCCACGGCATGGCCTGACAAGTGGTGCGTCGGCCAACAAGGTTAATTTTTGTAAGTCATATTGTATCCAGTTTATTGACACTTAGCCCAGTTTTATTTCTTCAGGGTATTAAGCAATGCATTGGAGCTGGTGTGATATGGGCCAAACTGTTGCCCAACCAGGCTGATGGGAGGATACACTTCCCTCACAAATGCAAGAGGCTCCACGCAGCTGTAGGGAGAAAAAATAACTCTTTCTTGTATGACATGGTGGAAAGAGGACTGTCTTAAAAATCAGACCCCCTGCTGCCCATCCCAGCACCACTTCTTTCTAGCTATGTGACTCTAGCCAAGTAACTACATTCCTAAGCTGGATTCCTATGCCAAAAGGGGTCATGATACTACCCATCCAACACACAAGGAGGACCAAGTAAGATCATGTGAAAGTATCTGGGATCGGTTCAGTGTAAACTACTGTAAAGTAGTTAAATACAGTTTTACAACTATATGGAGTCAAGCGATTACTTCTGGTCTTATTGAGATACTTAGGAAACACAGGTTTTTACCCCAAACCAACAAGATTTTCAAATACTGGAGGAACAGTGTATTTCATGAGCTACTCAGGCAGTAAACAAGGGAAAGGCGTGCCTACCCCAGCAGCCATATGCCTCTAGCCTCTAACCGTAGTCACACCTGTCACACTGCTTGCCTCTCCCTACTTCCCAGGGTCAAAGTGCCCACCAGCCAGCTCTTAGTTTTTAGATCCACTTATGACTCTCACCTTCCCTGCCACTCTGCTTAGCAGGCATTGAGCACACACCTGCTCTAGTTCCATGCTGCTGGATCTAGACTTCAAGGCCTCTTTCCATAAACAAACCCAAAGACCTCATCATTGTCCTCCAGCCTTCTAGATCTTTCTGTGGCCTCAGACGTTCATAACTTTCCTTTCCCCCAATGCACATGTATTTCACCTTCCAGGACCAACTTCTGTGGCTCATCCCTCTCTGATTGTCACTTTGTTCTCAATGGTGCCCATCAACCCAGTTGCACATTAAAATCACCTGAGGGGAACTTTAAAAAATACCAGTGCCTTGGGGCCAGCCCGGTGGTTTGGTGGTTAAGTTTTTGCACTCCAATTCGGCAGCCCAGGATTCACAAGTTCAGATCCCAGGAGCGAACCTACAAACCGCTCATCAAGCCATGCTGTGGCGGCGTCCCATATAAAGTAGAGGAAGATGGGCACGGATGTCAGCCCAGGACCAATCTTCCTCAGCAAAAAGAGGAGGATTGGCAACAGATGTTAGCTCAGGGCCAATCTTCCTCATAAAAAAAAAAAAAACCAGTGCCTGGGTACCTCTCTAGACCAGTTAAATCAGGAACTCTGGGGCTAGTTCTCGAGTGCCAATCTAGGTACTTTAAAGTTCCAGGTGATTCTAATGTACAAGTAGGTTTCTAGCTATGCCTTCATTTTGTTACAGAAGAATTGCTCAGTAGGAGAGCTACTGGCGTTTGGGACAGGACAATTCTTCCTTATGCAGGTCTAACCCCAGCATTGTAGAATGTCACTAGGACACCCCATGGTGATGACCAAAAGTGCACCAAACATCTACCATTATAAACCATTATGGCCTCAATAAAAGAATTGGGAAAAAAAAAATCTCCAAATGCCCCCACTTGGGAATCTCACCCACCCTCTCTTTTCCTTTTGCGCACCCCCTAAAAAGTGAAAGCCCCTCTTTTCCTGCCCCACTTTTCACTTCTCAGGTAACCAATTGTTCTAGCTTGCTCAGAACCAAGGATTTTCCCAGGATTAGAGTTTTTTTGTGTGTGTGTGTGTGAGGAAGATCGGCCCTGAGCTAACATCTGCCAATCCTCCTCTTTTTGCTGAGGAAGAGTGGCCCTGGGCTAACATCCATGCCCATCTTCCTCCACTTTATATGGGACGCTGCCACAGCATGGCTTGACAGGCAGTGCATCGGTGCACGCCTGGGATCCGAACCGGCGAACCCTGGGCCGCCGCAGTGGAAAGCGCACACTTAACTGCTTGCGCCAACGGGCCAGCCCCTAGAGATTTTCAGTGCTAAAACTAGGAAAGTCTCAGGCAAACCACAAAGCTTAGTCATCCTCGATCTTCTTCTATTGCCTCACATAAGGGATGCCCATTTTTTCTGTCTCTCCCACATCTTTTCTGGGAACTGGCCCTTCCAAACCCCAACATTCCTCCATTCAAGGGTTATACTGGGAACAACCTTGAGGAGGTAGCTGACACAAACTGGGCCACTTGAGTTCCTCCCCCAGAATTTGCAATTGGAACTGGATGCTAGTCTCAATTTGGTTAGTGCTCCAAAAGAGATTTAAATTTGGGAATTATTGGTGGCCATTTTCTACCAGGAAAACTACTGTGGGGTATGGAGGAGGATGGGCAGTGCAGAATGTGTGTTTGTAGCCACGGAACAAACACAGGCCCAGAAACAGCAGAGGTGCATAGAATCTTCCTGGCTTCCCCACGGTGCTCAAGTGATTCTCAACTTGAGCCTGCATCAGCATCCCTCACCTAGAGGGTTCCTTAGAACAAAGACTGCTGGACCCCACCCCCTGAGTTCTGATTCAGTAGGTCTGGGTGTGGCCCACAGACTGCTTTTTTAAGGAGTTTCCAGGTGGTGTTGATGCTGCAAGTTAAGGACTACTGTCCTCACAGTCCTGCCCTGGGCCAGAGTTCTAGGGCCTCTGAGGGGCCAGCAGACCCAGCCCTGCCCTAGGGTTATATGAGTCTGTATTTTTCTAATAAATTCCCTTTTTTTCCTAAACAGCCTTATGGAGATATAATTCACATAACATACAATTCTCCCATTTAAAGTGTACAATTCAATGACTTTTAGTAGATTTACAGATATGTACAACCTTTACCACAGTTAATTTTAGAACATTCTCCTCACCTCAAAAGAAACCTCATACCCTTTAGCTGTCACTCCTCTCTCCATACCCTCATCCCCTACCCCAACTCTAAGCAACCACAGATCTTTCTCTACATATAGATTTCCTTGTTGTGCACGTTTCATATGAATGAAATTATAAAATATGTAGCCTTTTGTGACTTGCTTCTTTCACTTAGCATAATGTTTTCCAGATTCATCCACATTATAGCATGGATCAGTACTTCATTCCTATTCAGATCCTTTGCCCATTTTTATTGGATTATTATCTTTTTATTATTGAGTTGTAACAGTTCTTTATATATTCTAGATACAAGTCCTTGATCAAATGTGTGATTTGTAAACATCTCCCATTCTGTAGGTTGTCTTTTCACTTTCTTGATGGTGTCTGCTGAATGTTTGTGTCCCCTCAAAATTCATATGTTGAAATCCTAATGCCCAGTATGATGATAGTAGAATGTGGGGCCATTGGGAGGTGCTTGGATCATGAGAGTGGAGCCCTTGTGAATGGGATTATGCTTTTATGGAAGAGACCCCACAGAGCTCCCTAGTTCCTTCTACCATGTGAGGATACACCAAGAAGTCTACGACCCAGAAGAGGGCCCTCACCCGACCATGCTGGCACTCTGATCTCAGACTTCCAGCCTCCAGAGCTGTAAGAAACAAATTTCTGTTGTTTATAAGCTGCCCTGGCTGTGGTATTTTGTTATAGCAGCTGGAATGGACTAAGAAGTCATCTGGGACTCTGATAGAGATTACACTGAATCAGTAGATCAGTTTGGGGAGTATTGCCATCTTAACAATGTTAAATCTTCCAATCCATGAACATGGGCTGTTCTTCCAGTTATTTAGACCTCTAATTTCTTTCAACAATGTTTTGAAAGTCTTCAGAATATGTCTCGCACTTCTTTTGTTAAGTTTATTTCTAAGTATTTTACTCTCTTTGATACAATTGTAAATGGAATTGTTTTCTTAATTTCATTTTTGGATTGTTCATTGTAAGTATATAGAAATACCATTGATTTTGTATATTGATCTTGTATCCTGCAACCTTGCTAAATTCATTTATTAGTTCTAATAGCTTTTTGTTGTATTCTTTAGGATTTTCTGTATACAAGATCATGTCATCTGCAAATAGAGATAGTTTTACTTCTCCCTTTCCAATCGGGATGCTTTTCTATTTCTTTTTCTGGCCTCTATGCCAGTGTAAATGAATGAATGGTAAGGATCTAGGAGAGCCCATTTCCCACCTGGATGAAAGAAGGAAAAGACCTAGCACTGGATATATGTCTTATTTAGAAAAAAACAAAAGAGTTTAGGGATGGGTACATAAACATTTTATATGGTCCCTTCAAATTTTGTGTTACAATTTAATTCGAAATTCTTCTAGGGAAACTTAGTATTAATGCAAGTACTGAATTTACATTCCTGATCCTGATGAAAGCCTCCTTTTACTCCACTTGTCTTGAAATAGTGCTTTTCAGATTTTCCACCAAAGAGGACCTAAGGGCAGAGAAGAGGAAAAATTTGAGGAGTAGTCCTATACAGCGTATAATAACATGAAATAATTTTGAACTGTTGTTTTATCTTAAAAATTCATGCTGGGCCGGCCCCGTGGCTTAGTGGTTAAGTGAGCGCGCTCCACTGTTGGCAACCCGGGTTCGGATCCCGGGCTCGCACCGACGCGCTGCTTCTCCGGCCATGCTGAGGCCGCGTCCCACATACAGCAACTAGAAGGATGTGCAGCTATGACACACAACTATCTACTGGGGCTTTGGGGGGAAAAAATAAATAAAAATAAAATCTTAAAAAAAAAAAAAAAATTCATGCAAATTTTATCTTCTACTCCAAGATAGAGTTATGTTCATTTTAATATTAAGATAATGATTTTTTTTCAAGATAAGAAAGGAAGCCTTTACCATATGATCCAGCAATTCCATTTCTGGGTATACATCCAAAAGAACCGAAAGCAAGAACCTGAAAAGTTATTTGTACACCCATGTCCCTTAAAGGGTCCTCTGTATCCACGGGTACCACATCCTTGGATATGGAGGGCCAACTGTAGTATTTAGATTCAGCTAGAGCTAAATACCCTTCCTTGGTTTAATTTATGGAGATGTTTATATAGCCACCTTTTAATTTTTTTGTGTGTGAGGAAGATCAGCCCTGAGCTAACATCCAGGCTAATCCTCCTCTTTTTGCTGAGGAAGACTGGCTCTGAGCTAACATCCACTGCCAATCCTCCTCCTTTTTTTCCCCAAAGCCCCAGTAGATAGTTGTATGTCATAGTTTCACATCCTTCTAGTTGCTGTACGTGGGTTGCAGCCTCAGCATGGCCGGAGAAGCGGTGTGGCGGTGCGCGCCCAGGATCCGAACCCAGGCCCCAGTAGCGGAGCGCGCACACTTAACCGCTAAGCCGCGGGGCCGGCCCAATTGGGCTCAATTCTGCAAGAGCCTTAAATATGCATTGTCCTGGGCCCAGGGCAGCCTTAAGGAGAGGAGCACCAATGAATGTGGTAGGAAATGGGGCATGTCCTGGAACAGAGCAATGAGAGATGGGAGAAGTTGGAGAACATGGTGAGGGCAGAAGAGCAAAATAAATTTAGGGAGGACAGTTGGGAGGGAGCTTTCAGGGTAAGAAAATAGTGACATGACAAAGGTGAAGCAACAAGAGTATTGTAAAGTACTTTGGATTCTTTTTAAATAGCCTTACTGAGTATAATTGACATACAATAAACTATGCATGTTTTAAGTGTACAATTTGGTGTTTTTGTGTGTGTGTGTGTGTGAGGAAGATCAGCCCTGAGCTAACATCAGCTGCCAGTCCTCCTCTTTTTGCTCAGGAAGATTGGCCCTGGGCTAACATCCGTGCCCATCTTCCTCTACTTTTTATGTATGTACAGAACTCTTACAACTCAATGATAAAAGACAATCCAATTTAAAAATGAGCAAAAGATCTGAATAGACGTTTCTCCAAAGAAGATACACAAATGTACACGGAAAAATGCTTAACATCACAAGTCATCAGGGAAATGCAAATCAAAACCACAATGAGATATCACTTCACACCCACTAGGATAACTGTAATAAAAAGTCAGGGCCAGCCCCGGTGGCCTAGTGGTTAAGTTCAGTGCATTCTGTTTCAGCAGCCTGGATTCAGTTCCCGGGTGCAGACCTACACCACTTGTCTATCAGTGGCCATGCTGTGACCACAGCTCACATACAAAATAGAGGAAGACTGGCACAGATGTTAGCTCAGGGTGAATCTTCCTCAGCAAAAAAAACAAGTCAGATAATAACAAGTGTTGAAGAGTATGTAGAGAAATCATAACCCCCATACACTGCTGGTAGGAATTTAAAATGGTGCAACCACTTTGAAAAACAGTCTGGCAGATCCTCAAAAAGCTAAACATAGAGTTATTTACCATTTGACCCAAAAATTCCACTCCTAGGTCTATACCCAAGAGAAGTAAAAACATGTGTGCCTACAACTTGTACACAAATGTTTCTAGCAGCATATTCATAATAGCCAATATGTGGAAACAACCCGAATACCCACCATCTGATGAATGGATAAATAAAATGTGGTATATCCATACAATGGAATATTATTCAGCAATAAAAAGGAATAAAGTACTGTTATATGCTGCAACTTGGATGAAACTTGACAACATTAAGTGAAAGAAGCCAGATACACACATACACATACACACACACACATATTACATGATTCCATTTTTATATGAAATGTTCTGAATTGGCACATGTATCGTGACAAAAAGTAGATTAGTGGTTGCCTAGGGCTGGGGGTGAGAATTGGGGGGAAATTGAAGGTGACTGCTAAAGAGTATAGGGTTTCTTTGTAGGATGGTGAAAATGTTCTCAAATTGATTGTGGCGATAGGGGCACAAATCTGTGAATATACCAAAACCATTGACTTGTATACTTTAAATGGGTAAATTTTATGGTATGTGAATTATATCTCACTAAAGCTGTCACAGGAAATAGTTTATTCCTTTTTATTGATGAGTAGTATTCCATTATATGAATATACTGCAGTTTTTTTATCCATTCACCTTTTGATGGACATTTGGTTTGTTAACAGTTTTTGACTTTTAAAAATAAAGCTCTATGAACATATACTATTCTTTGTATGGACATATGTTTTCCTTGCTCCTACGTAAATACCCAGGAGTAGAATGGCTGGATCATATGGTAGGTGTGTTTAACTTTTTAAGAAACCACCAAACTGTTTTCTAAAGTGTTGATACCATTTTACATTCTCACCAACAATTTATGAGAGTTCCAGTTCCTCCACATCCCTGTCAATTCTTGGTATGATGAGTCTTTTTTTCTTTTTTTTTTTTTCTGAGGAAGATCAGCCCTGAGCTAACATCCGATGCCAATCCTCCCCTTTTTGCTGAGGAAGATTGGCCCTGGGCTAACATCTGTGCCCATCTTCCTCTATTTTACATGGGATGCCACCACAGCATGGCTTGACAAGCGGTGTGTCAGTGCGCGCCCAGGATCCAAACCTTCGAACCCTTGGGCCGCCACTGAAGCAGAGCACGCGCACTTAACCACTGTGCCATGGGCCGGCCCCAGATGATCAGTCTTTTTAAGCAGACATTCTAATAGGTGTGTAGCAATGTCTCATTGTGACTTTAATTTGCATTTCCTTAATGACTAATGATGTTCAGCTTCATTTCATGTGCTTATTTGCCATCTGTATATCTTCTTTGAAATATCTGTTCAAATTTTTTGTCCACTTTCTGAAAAATTGAGTTGTCTGTTATTATTGAGTTTTCAAAGTTCTTTATAAATTCTGGACACAAGTCCTTTATCAGATATGTGTTTTGCAAATATTTTCTCCAAGTCTGTGACTTGTCTTTTCATTCTTCTCACAATGTCTTTTCAAGAACAGAAATTCTTAATTTTGATGAAGTCCAATTGATCAAATTTTTCTTTTATTGATTGTGCTTTTGGTGTCATATCTATGAAATCTTTGTCTAATCAAAAGTCACAAAGATTTTTCTCCTATGTTTTCTTCTAGTAGTTTTATAGTTTTAGATTTTACATTTAGGTCTGTGATCTATTTTGACTTAATTTTTGTATATATAGTATAAGATATGGATTGACGTTCATTTTTTGCATACAGATATCCAATTGTTCAGCCTCATTCATTGAAACAACTATCCTTTCTCCATTGAATTGCCTATTGATCTTTCTCAAAAATCAATTTTTGGGGCCCGGCCCAGTGGCACAAGCGGTTAAGTGCGCGCACTCCACTATAGCAGCCCGGGGTTCGCCAGTTCGGATCCCAGGTGCGCACCAAGGCACCACTTGTCAAGCCATGCTGTGGCAGCGTCCCATATAAAGTGGAGGAAGATGCGCACGGATGCTAGCCCAGGGCTAGTCTTCCTCAGCCAAAAAAGAGGAGGATTGGCAGATGTTAGCACAGGGCTGATCTTCCTCACAAAAAAAAAAAAATCAATTTTTTTATATACATGTATCTATCTATATATATATATGTCTGGACTCACTGTTCAGTTTCATTGCCTATCTTGAGGTCAATAGCACACTGTCTTGATTACTATTGTTTTATAAGAAGTCTTGAAATCCAGTAATGTTAGCCCTCCAACTTGGTTATTCTCTTTCAAAGTTGTGTTCGCTCTTCTAGGTCTTTTGCATTTTCATATGAATTTTGGACAGCTTGTCAATTTCTACAGCTTTTTTTCCTGTGGAGCAGAGACAGAAATATAGCATATTAATGAAAATCCTAGGGCTCTGAGGTCAGTCTGCCCAGGTTCAAGACCCAGCTTTACCTCTTCATAGCTGTTTGACTTTGGGCAAGTTACCTAACTTCTCTGCAACTCCATTTCTCATTCGTAAAGCTGAGATAATAACATTAGCAATCTCATAGGGTTGTGATGGGGCTTAAGTGAAACAATGTATATAAATGCTGAGAGACTGAAAATACAGACAGGCAATGGCCAGACCATATATGACGATAGAACTGTGACCCACAGCCTCTCCAGCAACCAGTCCATGAAGCCAAACCACCACCTCTGCAGCAATTGGCCCAGAACAGTCAGGACTTGACCCAGTCAGTGAGTGCCAACTTCCCTAATTTTTGCCCTGACTGCCAACTCAGGACCACGCAGATAAGCCAAATATGCTCCCCAAACCAATCACATAGGATGCCCCATTTCTAGTCAGCCCACCTGCAGCTTTCCCTATGCCAGCAACCTCCCGTCAGGGTTTCCCTGAAGCCTTCTCTTCTTCTTTTTTTTTTTTTGTGAGGAAGCTTGGCCATGAGCTAACATCTGTTGCCAATCTTCCTCTTTTTTTGCTGAGGAACACTGGCCCTGAGCTAACACCTGTGCCCATCTTCCTCTATTTTGTATATGGGATGCCTCCACAGCATGGCTTGATGAGTGGTGAGTAGGTCTGTGCCCGAGATCTGAACCTGTGAACCCCAGGCTGACAAAGCAGAGCACCCAAACTTAACCACTACACCACCAGGCTGGCCCCCTAGCCTTCCCTTTTTTACTATAAGGCTACCACTCTCCTGCCTGCCTTTGAATCTCTGACCAATACAAGTGATGGTGGCTGACTCCCTGCCTGTAGCAAAGCTCTGAATAAACAACTTTGCTTCTTCTCATTTGGGTGATCTTCATTTGTTTCCACAATGCTTAACACTGTGTTCTTAGTTTAATGGGTGCCCAATAAATTTTATAGAGAGCAGCAGAATTGTTTTGTCAAATGAAATTTTACACAGAATCCCAGTATATAAAACAGACCAAAGTGGCTTTCAATAGTTAGTACTAACAGTGGGACTTTTGTGGTGATCTCAATAATACTAAATGGTGATAAGGAATAACAATTGCAGACACAGTAATAAAAAAATCCTGATTCACACCATAAGAAGCTGCAAATGCTAACATTTTTTTTTCTTTTAAGCAGGTCATCTTACAATAAAATATTTGTAGAAGCCCTGGAAGTGCCTCTTCAAAACTCTGGGGCTCTCCGAAACATGGAGTAAAAACTACTGGTGTGAGGTCACAGTTGGGAGTCTTGATTTAAGTCATAGGATTTTGCCAACCAGCTGGGTAACCCTGGGCAAGTCACTTGATCTTGTCTGAGTTTTGTTCCTTCTGCAATTTGAAGAGGCTGAGCTAAACAAGAATTTCTCAAAATGTAGTGTGAGCCACAACCTGTGTGTAGTAGAGGGGGCAGCGGTGTGTGTGCCTGTTTAAAAATGCAGGTTTCTGGCCCACCCAGTGGTTCTAACTCAGTAAGGCTGGGGTAGGGCCCTATCAGCATTTTTAACAAGTGTCCTTGTTAAAAATGATCCTTGTGCATAATTTGAGAAACACAGGAGTAAATGATCTTTAGGTTCCTTGTGGCTCTGGCATGTGATTCAGGTGGAGTCGGTGAAGAGAAGTCACAGGGCAGGAGCATGGGGAGAGGAAAAGTGGAGGGGAAAATCGCTCAACAATTAGGAAAATATTGATGGGGAGTGTTTTTAAAAGCCTATTGTATCAATATTCCCCTTTCGAAAGCCCCTACAACTCTGGTCCAGAGAGATTTGGACCCTGGCGTTGCTATCACATTTTATTCTCCACTAGCCCGAGCACTCCGGAACCTCCCAACCCCCGGATTTGAATACATCAGAGAAGAAATGCAACATGCAAAATGCCTCCCTGCCCTCCTACTCCAGTTTCTCCATGGCCTGCTTGGGGTAGGAGGGGACAAAGGAGGATTTGGCCAGTCTGGGGTCTGGTCCTCAAAACCAGATTAAACACAGGCCATTCCTCCAGCACGCAGGGCAGAATCCTCTCAATTCCGCAGTTGAGACCCCAGCTCAGTATGGCCATACCGCCCTCTTGCGGCGGAGAGCGGGACTGCTCCTGGCGAGGAGAACAAACGCCAGGGGCGGAAACAGCCGGCAAAGACCCGGAGTTCTCCCGGATCCAAGGGTGGGTAAGAGAAGGAGGAAAATAGATAGCACTAGAGGGACTCTTTTCATGGTCTGTTTCTACTTTACCGTTTCTTTCTGCCTCCCAAAGCCAATCCTCCCACATATCCTTGCCCTTTATTAATAACTTTTTTGTAATGCCTTGCAATTTACAAGGTATTTTCACAAACATCATCTCACGTGATCCATTCTCACTCTCTTTTCACATCACCTCTCTTCTCTTCCAGAATGACGGAAAAACTGAAAAATAACAACCTATGTAAATGCCTTTCTTGTATTTTGCATAAGGGTGGATCCGACCACACCCTTATTCTTGGGTTACAGGACCTTGAAGCTGAGGTAATGACCTTGACCGCTGTAGTAGCCTATTAAGTTTGTTCTGCTCTGTGGTCACAAATAGAGCCTTGAACATGCCCGGGCTTGCTCACAAGAAGAAAAAGCAAAGTGTATGACCAAAGCAGCACAAACCTAGGTAAACAATTATTCTTTGATTCATCAACTCAAAAAATTAATCAAATTAAAAGCAAAATAGAAAAATGCACAAATCATAAATGTACAGTTCAATTACTTTTCACAAAGTGAGCACATATGCAACCAGCATCTGGATCAATAAACAGAACATTACCAGCGCTTGCTAATGCCCCCCCATACCCTCTTCCAGTCACAACTCATCCCCAAGGTAACCGCTGTTCTTTTACCACCATAGCTTAATTTTGTCTGCTTTTGAATTTCGTATAAAAGGAATCAAACAATATGTACTCATGGCTTTTGCTGAACATTGTGAAATTAGTCTGTGTTGTTGCATATGGTTCACTCTCAGTGCTGTAGTATACCATTGTAGAAATACACTACAATTTATCCATTTTATTGATGGTAGACATTTGGGGTTCAAGTTTGGGGCAGTTATAAGAATGCTTCTATGAACATTGTTGTGCATAGCTTTTGAGAAATATGTGTACACATTTCGGTTGGCTTTATACCTGGGAGTGGAATTGCTGGGTCATAGGATTGCTTTATTTGATACTGCCAAACAGATTTCCAGTGTTGAGCTAATTTGCATTCCCATCAGCAATGTATGAGAGTTTTCCTTGTTGATTCACATTCTTGACAATGTTGTATATTGTTTTACATTTTAGTCATCTTGGTAGTTGGGTAATAGTATTACCTTGTAGTTTTTTTAAATTAATTAATTAATTTTTCCCCAAAGCCCCAGTTGTATGTCATAGCTGCACATCCTTCTAGTTGCTGTATGTGGGATGCGGCCTCAGCATGGCCGGAGAAGCAGTGTGTCAGTGCACGCCCGGGATCCAAACCTGGGCCGCCAGTAGCAGAGCTCGAGCACTTAGCCGCTAAGCCACGGGGCCGGCCCTACCTTGTAGTTTTAATTTACATTTCCCTGATGACTCATGAAGTTGAGCACCTTTTCACGAGCTTATCAGCCATTTGGTGTGGATATCTTCTTTTGTCACGTGCCTATTCAAGGCTTTAAGGCAAACAATTTAAAGCCTACGTTTACCCACCATGAATGGTAAGAGCATTGTTTAGTATTCAATTTAATCCCAAATAAACATGTTCTATTTGTGGGCTACATTGAAGGATATTCCTTATACTTGTGCTGTATTTACATGATGTCATTTGGTTAATCTAATGAGTAGTTTAAAAAGTAGAAGGTGGAGGCTATGCTTGTTCTGTGGAGAAGACAGCAGTCTTGGGAAGATTATGACATGTTCCAAATAAGTGGCAGAACCAAGATCCTCCATCAAGGTTTTGCTGTTTCTTGGCCAAATGCTCATTTCCACTACAGTGGTTCTCAAACCCATTTAATCTCCCCATCTTTTATAACAAATATTTTGTATCACTCCCTCCTTTACTACAATGAAATTAATTCTATAGATAATTTCAAAAGATAATCGATATGTTGCCCCCATGGTATAAAGAAGAAATAAAAGAATAGTGATTTATAATAAACAATTACCATATTTACAAATAAAATAATAATCTAATAATAGTGTAATTACAAATAAAATAATAAACAGTTGAGCACAATTATACTAGCACATGTAATGAAATAATAGATGCTTGCCCCTAAAAGCAGACTCACTGTAAATAAATTTAAACAGCCACAAAGAAAGACAAATACCAGTGGTTGTACTGCCGACTCTAACCCCACATGCTGCTGCCCCTGACATGACTTTCCAAGTTGGTGAACAACTTTAGGTAAAATTGTGAACAAAACAAAGTGCAATCATCCCTTAACTTACACAGTAGTTGTATTCCTGAAAAAGTCACTATATTTTTAAACCATGTAAAGAATACTTTGCGCTTATATACAGAAAGGAGTTAGGTTTTAGGCTCAGATAATTATGGACAGTTTGTCACCTATACGACTAGCTGAGGATTCATTCATACATTCAAAAATTGGACAGGATGCAGGACAATTCTTCATTGCAGAATTGTCACATTTATTGTAGCACAAAGTAGCAGGCCTGGCCCATGGCCTCTAAATAGCAATAGTGTCTCCCAATCATTGTGACAACCCAAAACTCCTTGGGGCAGTACTGCTCCTGCTGAGAACACTACAGTACATGCTCTGTACAGCAAAGTCCTGCCTGAAATATGGGATGTGACCAAAAAGCTGGGCTTTGGACTGGGAAAGACCTGAGTTCAGCACTCAGCCGAGCTTGCTCTGTGAGACCCTGAGCAAGTCACTTAACGTCTCTGAGCCTCAGTGTCTCCAGCTATGAGGCTGGCCTCTGCATCCCACAGCAGCAGCAGCAGCAGCAATCCCTATGTCTCCTGCACCTGTGGCAGGCTATATGGAGAGAGCCTCCATCCCTCACACTCTGTGGCTCAGCCCTCCAGTCAGCCCCCCACCCGCCCTCCCATATTGGCAGCACTTTGCAAGGTTGACCAGTTGCTCCTGCACATAGTGCTTTTGATCTTCCCGGTCCCTGTTGAGAATATGTTTAGCAGTCAACTGGCAGAAGAGAAGTATCAAAATACATATCTATTGCCTCAGTAGAAAATACTCCTTAAGGCCTTAGCTATTGAAAAAATACACCATTCGACACGTTCCCAAGTCTGAATGAGTTACCACATCATGGCCCAAACCTTGGAAAATATAGCACCTTCTCAGTGGGATCCCAACTGCAGGCCTTGCTAACACGTGCCTTTTTGAAATTGGTGATAATTGCTTGAAAAATAGAAATCAAATTAGTGAGTGATATCACAGTGGATTCAAAAGTATTAATAGAGCTTAAATTCAAAGGTGTAGGGGTGCAGAATATGAACATAGCATGAACATGCATGAACTATACTAAAGATTTTTTTAAGTTAATAACATGACCTTATGCAAATATAAAATTAACACATCAAAGATTTTATTCAACTCATTAATTAATGAAGGAACCAATAAGATGTTAAAAGCAGTTCAAATGAGAATTTGACACACTGAACAATGTATTTTTACAGTTCTATGAACAGAAACAATTTGCATTACTATGGGCAAGCAGCATTTGTATTGCTATCAATTTTCTACCATTTAACTTCTACCCCTACAGGTTGTAAAACAAGCTGATGTTAGTTTCCTATTGCTGCCGTAACAAATTAGCGGCAAAGTTGGTAGCTTAAAACAACACACGTTTGTTATCTTACAGTTCATTTGGAGTATCTTACAGTTGGAGGTCAGAAGTCCAAAATGGGTTTCACTTTGGCTAAAATCAATGTCATCGGCTGGGCTGTTTCTTCTGGAGGCTCCAGGGAGGATTCGTTTCTTTGCTTTTTCCACCTTATCGTGGTCACTCCCGTTCCTTGGCTCATGGTCCCCTTCCTCCATCTTCAAAGCCAGTAATGGTTGGTGAAGTCTTTTTCACTCTACATCACCCTGGGTTCTGTGACTTCATTGTCACATCTCCTTCTCTGACTCTGACTCTCCTGTCTCCCTCTTTCACTTATAAGGACTCTTGTGAGTCCTT
Organism: Ceratotherium simum simum; assembly: GCF_057802395.1. NCBI lineage: Eukaryota > Metazoa > Chordata > Mammalia > Perissodactyla > Rhinocerotidae > Ceratotherium > Ceratotherium simum. The sequence continues at coordinate 85,440,216 of NC_141900.1, forward strand.
ATCCCACCTGGGTAATCCAGGATAATCTCCCCATCTCAAGATCCATCAACGGTGCAAACTCCTATAGAATCAGATAACGCCCAGAGTGTCCGAGAGACTACACCCTGCAATCCACTGAAAGGACACCCAATAATCTCTTTTGCCCTTTTCCCCGTCTCAGACAATTTTTCCTGATGATGTCAATGCTCATAACAAGGGTAACTGCAAAACACAAGATCAGGCAACCGTGGTCCCTGAGCAGGGAAGTGGCTGCCCCTTTAATCAGGCCATGGTCACTGTCCCTGCCCAACCGACTTGGCTTGTTTTCCTTGGCCTCTGCTAGCATTTGAGTTTTCCAATCCTGGTTACTGATTGATCAAATTCTCTTTCCCCCACCCTGGAGGGATGGGCACAGAGCAGAAACATTTAGTCTATAAACTGGGAAAAAGCTAGGAGACAAAGAGGGAAAAGAGGCAATACAGGTAGGGCACAGACAAAGGCAAACCTTAACTATTTTATGATTTAGTGTCAACCTGGCATTGTCCCAGGGCTGGGCAGGAAGCGGGGGCAATAGAGACAAGGGTGGAGATGTCTCTCCACACTGCCCTCATCCGCCCACCATTTGGCTCTCATGGAGTAAAGGGGAGCCAAGAGTTCCCCTGTCACCAGTCCAAGACAGTTTCATGCTATTAACTAAATGGCCACAGTGAAACGGGAAATAGCTGGCCACCCTTGATCAATCCAACAATTTTCAAACTACTGCTGCTCAAGGCCTTGTTTAACACTGAATTTTCACATTTCTTAGTTACTCATCTCATCTCTCCTAAGCAAATCCTCTTAAATAAATGGCAATTAACCAAGACATACTGAGGAGCTGCCTAACAGGGACCAGAAGGTCACGTCAGTCAAAGCCAAAGTAACTCATTCTGTCTCTGAGCAAACACTGACTGAGCCTTTGCTGAGGGCAAGGCACCTGGGCAGGCTCTGCTGGAAATACAAATAAGTCCTGCCTTCAAGGAGCTTCTAGTCCAGGGGGTGGAGAGGTAAGGGTGAAGTTGCATGTCCAAAAGCAAAGAGAGGGAAGAAGAGAATTCAGAGTGATGGGACAGCAGTAGAGAAAGCACAAAGATGTGAACACAGAGGATACGTTCTTGGCTGGGAACTTTAGATAGAAGTTCAGTCTGTTAGCTCAAGCTCAGGATGAATGGAACAATGCCATGGGGGGTGACACTGAAGAAAGGGAGGAGGACCAGATCAATATGTGTGTGCCTTCAGTCTTGGGTTGAGGCTTTCATTCACTAGGTATATATTTAGCACTTTCTGTGCCCCCAATACCGAGTCCAGCACTGCTAACACAAATAAAAATGAATAAAGAAATGGCTCTACCTTCAATAAGCCACAATCTAGGGAGGGGAAAGAGCTATGCAAATAAATACGTTCAGTAGAGTGAGATAAGTGCAAAATGAGGTGTGCTTACGTGCTGAGCAAGAGACCCATGAACTTTGCCCACAGGAATGGGGTGAGAAAGGAAGGCCTCTCAGATGGTTTTACAAAGGAACTGTATAATTAGTAACATACTTCCTGGGTAACAAGTAGAAGATAAGAGGAATTATGGAATAACAACTCATAGTCTACTCCAAGGGTCTATGCTTACAGACACTCTAAAGGCACAAATCTCATCATGTCCAGTCTGATTGGGTCCTTGATGGCTCTGTTCCCATCGCATCAAGACGATTGGAGGCCAGATTTAAATCCTGCACAAATTCACTTCTCTTCTGCTCCATTCACTTGCCTCCTGCATGACATGCCTTGGACTGGTTTCTCTCTGCCCTGCAGCTCTGCGATTTATGCCAGGATTTGGTTTCTCCCAGCTTTTGACCTTGGCTTCACTGTCTGGCTGCAGCTCTTTAACTTGCTGATTCTATGAAAAGCCTTAGGGTCACGTCAACTGCCTCTACAAGTTACTCAGTAACTAACTCGCAAACTCTGAGATTCCCAGTCAGGTGAGAAGGAAGAGTTTACAAGTACTCTACTTTTGCTCTGCTTGGCTAACTTGGCATTGTAAAGAAAATTTCTCCTTCCAGAGGTGAATTCCAGCTTTTAAAGCCAGCGGAGCCAACAGTTCTGAGCCTGTAAGCGCCATTGCCACCCTCCCCCAGTGCTAGCCAAGTCCATAGTGTCTTCCCCACACCTTCCCAACTACACCAAAGACCCTGCAGTTTCGTGGCACCCTGCCGTGGCTGCATAATTTTTTGGCTCTCCAGGCCTCATGTTTTTTGGGCAAGGAAAATGATAGAGTGATTTCTGTTTTCCTGCCCTATTGGGAAATTCTAAAATGGTTTGTGCCCCTCATGTAGCCAGAAAGACCGTGCACAGAATCCACTCTGTTGGATTCCTCATGGGACCACATGATAAAAAAGACCCTGGCAGGCATTGGCCAACAGCCACTTCAGCTAAAGAAGGGGTTAATGAGCCTCTCTTTCCTGGAACTCTGCTTCCTGGCTCTGGATTTGATCTGTTGCAAATTGCCAGGAAGCATTGAACATAATGATGATATTAACCAGCTTGGCTGCTGAAGGAGGTGGTCCTACAGAAATGATACCCCTGAGGGTGTGACAGAAAGGTAGGCTGGCTAACTGCCTACACCTGCTCACAAGTCTGGCCAAGCCCAGAACCTGGCTGAGGCCTGTCCACAGCACGGAGGCCCATGGGGACGACTATAGCTATATATGCATGACCATTTATGCTGTGGGTGGGACTTACTGCATGCTCCTCCCCAAATAACCTGCCAGTTCCAATCCTATTTATACCTTCCCCTTTTCCTTCATGCCTCATCACTTATCTGCAGGAATTTTCTGTGGTTGGAGCCACAAAAGTATTGAGCCACCTTATCAACCAAGGCCAGTCCAGTGGGCCCAAATGCCAGCACACCCAGACTTCTGCTCTTGGTGAATGTCAATACCAGACATGCTCTATTGGGGATGAGAGGTATAAAAAGGGGTTAGTCCCACATGAGACCCCATGACGGTTGGCCATGGAATTCGTGAAGCCACTGACATTTTTATCACCACTTGTCATGATGATCCTGGCACTTACATATTTCAAGATGCCAAGGTAGTGCCCTGAAACCTCAGGTGGCAGCCGCTCCTCAGCTACTTGCTGCTTGTCAACACTACTCACAGGCCTCGTGGTCAGGTGCACGACCACCTCCACCCTCCCAGTCCCACCCCACTTCGTGATCCCTGCTTTCATCTGACTCATCCTGCCACTAGCCAAACACAGGAACAGTAAATAACTCCTCTTGGGACAGTGACTGTGTCATCACCCTTATGCCTACTGCTGCTCATATTTACATAAAATGTCCATGACAAGTGAGAGCTCTGAGCAGGCTCTTTATAAACGGTATCTATTTTCATTATCGTTATGCTATGTGATAATCCCTATACATACAGTTTTTTAATTCCAGGATCATCTTTCTTCTAATTGTCAGTTGAACATTCCTACCGTAATGCCTTGCCATGACTTCAGATTCAACATGATTAAAACCAAACATAGTCCCTCCAAATCAGGTTTTTCCTTCCAACCTCTCTATTTCTGTTACCATTCTCTCAGTATTTTGGATTAAAAACCTGACAGTCCTCCCTTCAAATCCTCCCTAACAATCATCTCTCATATTTTATCAGTTACCTGGTACTTTAGATTCTTTTTGAATGCTTCCCTAACCCAGCAGTTCTCAGCCCTGGTTGTACATTAGAATTATTAGGGGAACAATCTTAAAATACAAATGTGGGTCATGTCTGGGGCCATCCCCTCAGACAGCTGTGCAGGTTATTCGGTACACGAGGGTGAGTGGGTGGTGGATCCAGTTCATGTTCTGCTTGCCGAGCCATTGGCCCCGGCACGGAGCTACGTTTGATGGGAGGAAGGGGCGCCTTTTGAACTCACACAAAGGCATTGTACAGACCAAGAAAGCCCTGCCATCCCTCTGAAATTCTGATTCAGCAGACCTAGGGATTTATATTTTAAATAGTTTCAGTGAAGTATTAAAACTTTACTCCTAAATGGCTGCATTCCCTTCTCTCTCTTTTTCGTGCTATTATTGTTAGAGATATTACTTCTATGTATGATATAAATGCAACAACACGTTGTTATTACTTTTAAAGAAGCTTAGAGAAGAAGAGCAAGTATATATTTTCAGAGTTCTATATTAACCTTCTGATTTACATTCCCGTTTCTCTTTTTTTCTTCCTATGGATTTTGTATAATTTTATTTATTTATTTTTTCCCCCAAAGCCCCAGTAGATAGTTGTACGTCATAGTTGCACATCCTTCCAGTTGCTGTATGTGGGACGTGGCCTCAGCATGGCCAGAGAAGTGGCGCGTCTGTGCACACCCGGGATCCGAACCCGGGCCGCCCGCAGCAGAGCGCGCACACTTAACCGCCAAGCCACGGGGCCGGCCCAATTTCCTATGGATTTGAGTTACCATCTGGGGCCATTTCCTCACTCCAGTTCACCCTTTTTTTTTTTTTAATATTTTTTTTATTTATTTATTTTTCCCCCAAAGCCCCAGTAGATAGTTGTATGTCATAGCTGCACATCCTTCTAGTTGCTGCATGTGGGACGCGGCCTCAGCATGGCTGGAGAAGCGGTGAGTCGGTGAGCACCCGGGATCCGAACCGGGCCTCCAGCAGCGGAGTGCGCGCACTTAACTGCTAAGCCATGGGCCGGCCCTAGTTCACCCTTTGATGACTGTTGATGACTAGCGCATGTTGGCTGTTTGTGCATCTTCTGTGGACAAATGTCTATTCAGAGCCTTTGCCCATTTTTAAATTGGATTATCATCTTTTTTTGTTGTGTTGTAGTTCTTTACAATTTTTTTTTAATAATTTTATTTATTTATTTATTTTTTCCCCCAAAGCCCCAGTAGATAGTTGTATGTCATAGCTGCACATCCTTCCAGTTGCTGCATGTGGGACGCGGCCTCAGCATGGCCGGAGAAGCGGTGTGTCCGTGCGCACCCAGATCGAACCCCGGCCGCCAGTAGCGGAGCGCGCGCACCTAACTGCTAAGCCACGGGGCCGGCCCATGCGTTGTAGTTCTTTAAAAATATTCTTGGTACAAGTTCTCTATCAGATATATGATTTGCAAATATTTTCCCCCATTCTGTGAATTGTCTTTTCAATTGATTCTTTTTTGATGGTGTCCTTTAAAGCACAAAAGTTTTTAATTAAAAAAAATTTTTTTAGTTTTGATGATTCCAATTTATCTATTTTTTTTCTCTTATTGCTTGTGCTTTTAAAGGTGTCTTTTGTAAGAAATCATTGCCTAATCCAAGGTCATGAAAATTTACCTCTATGTTTTCTTATAAGAGTTTTATAGTTTTAGCTCTTAAATTTGAGTCTTTGATCCATTTTGTGTTAATTTTTGTAGGTGATGTGAGGTTGAAGTCCAGCTCATTCTTTTCCATGTATATATATACAGTTGTCTCAGCACCATTTGTTGAAAAGACTATTCTCTCCCCATTGAATGGTCTTGGCACTTGTATTTATTTCCTAGGGCTGCTGTAACAAATTACCACCACCAACCAAATGACTTAAAACAACAGAAATTTTTTCTCTCACAGTTCAGGAGGCCAGAAGTCCAATATCAAGGTTCAGTAGGATTGATTCTTTCTAGAGGCTCTGAGGGAGAAACTGTCCCATGCCTCTCTCCTAGCTTCTGGTGGCTGCTGGCAATCCTTGGCTTGTAAATGCATCACACCAATCTCTGCCTCCATTATCACATTGCAGTCTCCCTGCGTATCTCTGTCTCTGTGTGTCTTTTCCTCTTCTTATAAGGACAGTAGTCATTGGATTTAGGACCCATCCTAATCCAGTATGACCTCATTTTAACTTAACTAATTACATCTTCAAAGATGTATTTTTTCCCAAATAAGGCCATATTCTGAGGTTCTGGGTGGACATGAATTTGGGGGGGACATCATTAAATCCAGTACAGTCCACCCTCTGATCCCCAAAATTCACATCCATCCCATGTGCAAAATATTCACCCCATCCTAAGATCCCCAAAAGTCTTAACTCATTCCAGCATCAACTCTTAAGTCCCACATCTCATCTAACTATCAACTCAAAAGTCCCCAAACTTATCATCTAAATTATCTAAACAAGTATGGGTAAGACTCTGGGTATGGTCCATCTTGGGGCAAGATTCCTCTTAGTCCACAAACCTGTAAACATAGAAAATAAGTTATCTGCTTTCAAAATACAATGGTGGGACAGGCATGGGATAGACAGTTTCATTCTGAAAGGGAGAAAAATGGAAGGAATGAAAGGGTTACGGATCTAAAGCAAGTTTATAACTCAGCAGGGCAGATTCCATTAGATTTCAAAACCTAATCCTCTGTGACTTGACGCTCTGCCCTCTGGGTCCCCTAGGGTGACCTCACCCTCTCTGGCCTCTGCCTCCATAACTCTGCCCTCAGAGTCATTCTTCCTCCATTTCATCCCATCTCTGGCCCTTTTAGTCAAAGCTGGCAGTGTTTCTGCTGGTGCAAAATTCTCAACAACCTGGTCAGTCTCCTGCGATGTCAAGGAGATCCTCGCCATTAGAGACACTCGTTCTCCAGAGTCTTCCTGGAAAATCCATCTCTATTCCTGGCTTCTGCTGAGATGGTTGATGGGATCCATAAGTCACATGCCTAATCTCTTTAGCAAATGGTTGTCCAGGCACATTGGTGTTCTCTCCAGAGCACGATTTCTCATCTTTTACAATATGGACAGGCTACAAGTTTTCCAAATCATTAAGCTCTGGTTCCTTTCTGCTTAACACTTTCTTTTTCGATTTATCTCTTTCCTCTTGCATTTTGCTATGAGCAACAAGGAGAAATCAGGCCATGCCTTGGATGTCTAGATTAGTGCTTTTCATCAAATTTGGGAATTTTTCAATCTTTATTTCTTTGGATATTTTTTTCTATCTCTTTCTCTCTCCTTACCATCACGCATATGTTGGTGCACTTAATGGTGCCCCACATTTCTCTGAGGCTCTGTTCATTTTTATTCATTCCTTTTTCTCTTTGTTCTTATGATTGCATAATCTTTATTGGTCTATCTTCAAGTTCACTGATTCTTACTCACAGATGAAATCTACTGGTGAGCCCCTCTAATAAATTTTTCCTTTTGGTTATTATACTTTTTGACTCCAGAATTTCCATTTGATTCTTACAGTTTTTATCTCTTTACTGATATTCTCTATTTGATGAGACATTGTCTTCATAAATCCTTTAAGCCTTTAGGCGTGGTTTCCTTTAGTCCTTTGAACATATTTATAATAAACGCTTTGGAATCTTTGCTAAGTGCACCATCTGCGCCCCTCAAGTTAGTTTCTATTGCCTGTCTTTTTTCCTATGTGTGGGTCACACTTTTCTGTTTCTTTGCATGTCTCATAATTTTTTATTAAAAAGTAGACATTTTAGATAATAGATTGTAGCAACTATGGATGCTGATTTCCCACCTAAGGGGTTGTGGCTATTGTTGTTTTCTTCATCATTTGTTTATTTGTTTAATGACTTGACTGAATTTATTTTGCAAAGTCTGTTTCCCCTGTGGTGTGCAACCTCTAATGTCCCTGCTCAGATATTTTCCCCTTGTTTTTATCCTTTAGCCTGGCTACCTAGGGGTTGCCCTGGGTTGGCATGAGCTGCATATCAGTCAAGGGTTGTATTTAAGGCCCCTTAGCCAGTTACATTTTTATGCTTTATCATTGGATGTGTGTTTGGCTTGGAGGCTGCTGTCACAGTTCAGGGAGTTTACTTTTTTGCCCCATGTTTGTCCAGGGCTTAGTAGCTTGGAAATTCCTTTCTGATCACTCCCGATAGGGTGCAGCCTCAGGCATGCCCACAGTTGTCCTGACTGCCAGGGATGAGTATGATTTTACTTTTAAGCCTGATTTACTAAGAGTTGCCCCTGGTCAGAGTAGTTTATTGTTCAGTCAGTATTTGGTCAGAGGTGGGGTGGGGTTTAAGCCCCTTGTGTTAACAGGCCTGTCTGTGGCTTGGGGAGTGTTTTCAAGTCTGCCCCATGCCCTGCTCTGATTGCCCCTGAGTGAGTGCAGCCCGGCAGTGTGCACAGCCTTCCTGATCCCTAGAGTTCAATGTGCTTCCAGAGGGCTCTTGGCTTTCTCTTTCCCTGGTTCTCTATTAAATTTCTTATTTATTTGTTTATTTATTTGTTTATTTATTTATTTATTTTTCACCCAAAGCCCCAGTAGATAGTTGTATGTCATAGCTGCACATCCTTCTAGTTGCTGTACGTGGGACGCGGCCTCAGCGTGGCCGGAGAAGCGGGATCTGAACCTGGGCCACCAGCAGCGGAATGCGAGCACTTAACCGCTAAGCCAGCCCTCTATTAAATTTCTAGCTGCTCTGCCCTTTTGCTTGTATCATGGAGCTACCAGCCTCTTCTTAGTTGCTCTATGTCAAGATCTCTTTTGTTTTCCACAACATCTTTAGGTGGAGTTCTCCAGGCTCTGTTGCAATCAAGTCAGTGTCTCAAGCAGAGCTCTAGAGCTCTTTGTCCTTATGGGTTGCCTTACCTCCTGCACTGCATCAGAGCTGGGGGTGGGCCCTGCTTTTCATGGAGTGGGAGTGACACCCTGCTCTGTGAGTGGATGGGGGAGTATGGGGGGGGGTGCTGGGGTGAGTGGACAAGGAGGGGGCCGGGGGGTGCATGGCGGGGAATGGAAGCCACTGATCTTCTCTGCTTGTTCCTTCTGGTGTAGAACCTCCACTCTACAAACGGGCTTGGGGGAGGGGTAGAGTGATGGGGCCCCAGTATTCTCAGCCTGCCATGCTTATAATAGAATTTCTGCAAAAGAGGATTAGGGGGATGAGAAGTGCCAACAGTCTGCCTCTCCTAGGGTGAAACTATAGTCAGAGACTGGGAGCTGGGAGGAATCTTCTTGTTGAGAATAGAGCTCTCGGCTAAAGCTTCCATAACAAGGAGCTGGGGGAGAAGGGCTAAGGGAATAATGAGTCATGGCTCAAATGCCATAGACTTTCTGCTTTCTTCCTAAGATTTAGGTTTTCTTGTATATTTCTCCATTTGCTCTTTGGCCTGAGAACAATTTCCAGGGATTTTAAATGATTGTGTTGTGTTTTGTTTTATACTTTTTACCAGTTAAGTTGTTATTTTGCTGGGGAGAGGGTCCACCTCACTCCTTACTCTGCCATTCTGGAAGTCCCACGCTCTAAGTACTGTGTATAGAACAGTGCCCATCATGGTAAGTGCTCAACAAGTGATAACTATGTTATATTTTTGTTTCTCCCCATTTATCCTTCCAGATTCAGTGGTGTCCGCCTCCTCAGTGAAGCCTTCTTTAGGTGACAGCCCATGACAGCTAGCCTGTCTCTGAAGCCAGTACCATGTATTATGTGCTGCTTTGCCCACTTACTTACCTTCTGTGCATGGGTGCTGCCTCTTTGGCTGGGCCATGAGATGCTCTTCTGCTTTTTTATATTCCCAACACATCTGATACTCAGTAAGTATTTGTTAAGTGATGTGAAACACAAAGCAGTATTACTAATAGAGGAATAGTTTGTTCCTGACAACAGTGTAAATAATCCCATTGACACATCCACTCAATAGGTTATTTATTTGTTTACTTCTTTGTGAGGAGATCAGCCCTGTGCTAACATCTGCCAATCCTCCTCTTTCTTTTGCTGAGGAAGACTGGCCCTGGACTAACATCCATGCCCATCTTCCTCCACTTTATATGGGACGCCGCCACAGCATAGCCTGTCAAGCAGTGCGTCGGTGCGCACCCGGGATCCGAACCGGCGAACCCCGGGCCGCCGCAGCGGAACGCGCGCACTTAACCACTTGCGCCACCGGGCTGGCCCCTAGCTTATTTTTTTAAAATAACAGTTTTATCGTAATTCGCATACCATACAATTCACCCATTTAAAGTGTCCAAGTCAATGGTTTTTAGTATAATTACAGAGTTTCACAACCATCATCATAATCTTAGAACATTTTCATCATCCCGATTAGCAGTCATTCCCCATTTCCCCCCAAGCTCCCATCCCTAGGAAAATCCACTTTCTATTTCCAAGGATTTGCCTATTCTAGACATTTCGTACAAATGGAGTCGTACCATATGTGATCCTTTGTGATTGGCTTTTTTCACATAACATAATGTGTTTAAGATTCATCAAATTGTAGCATGTTTCAGTACGTCATTTCTTTTTATTTCTGAATAATATTTCACTGTGTGGATATACCACACTTTGCTTATCCATTCATCAGTTGATGGACATTTGAGTTGTTTCTACTTTTTGGCTATTATGAATAATGCTGCTCTGAACATCTATGTACAAGTGTTTTTGCGGACATGTTTTCATTTCTCTTGGGGATATAGCTAGGAGTGGAATTTCTGGGTCATATGGTAATTCTATGTTCAAACTTTTGAGGAACTGCCAGGCTGTTTTCAAAAACAAGTGCACCATTTTACATTCTCACCAGCAGTATATGAAGGTTCCAATTTCTGTATATCCTCACCAACACTTGTTATTATTTGTCTTTTTGATACAGCCATCCTAGTGAGTGTGAAGGGGCATCTCATTGTGGTTTTGATTCGTATTTCCCTGATGGCTGGTGATGTTGAGGATCTCTTCATGTGCTTATTGGCTATTTGTATGTCTTCTTTGGAGAAATGTCTATTCAAATCTTCTGCCCATTTTTAAATTGAGTTATTTGTCTTTTTATTACTTAATTGTAAGAATACTTTATATGTTCTAGACACAAGTCCTTTATCACATATATGATTTGCAAAAAATTTCTCTTCCATTCTGTGAGTTATCTTTTCACTTTCTTGATGATGTCCTTTGAAGCACAAAAGTTTTTAATTTTGATAATGTCCAATTTATCCATTTGTTCTTTCTGTTGCTTGTTGCTATTGTTTATCATTAAAAATTATGGACATGAAGATTGTACAGAGAAAGAAAAATGCTTATGATGAATGTGCTAATTTGTTGACATATGACATCTACCCAATTCAAATTAATTTTAGCAGAAAGGGAAGTTATTGGTCATGAACTCTGACAAAGTTTGAACAACTAAACCATAGGAAGGCCAAGGTTGAAAGAGCTGGATCCAGAATCTCTAATAACACCAGGGCTCTCTCTCCAGCTCGCCTGTCACTTATTTAGTTACATGGCCAGAAACACCATCCCTGGCAGCTCCCAGGTTTTACATCTTACAATTTTGACACCAGGAAGGGGTTGCTAACTTGGTCTATGTGTCCACACTCCTAATAGGAGCAAATCTGCTGCTTGCCCCTAGCCCCTCAAAGCCTCCTCCCAAGCCGCTAACCTTATATGAAAAGCTATTTTTCTAGAAAGATATATAAGACTTAACAGTGGTCACTGGGGATGAGGGTGGAGGGAGAGACTGTTACTTTTTATTTTACACTTTTTATCACGTGTATTGAATTACTTTTCTTTTTTAAAATTTAAAACGAAAGAAACCTTTACTGTTTAGAAGGAAAAAAAACGTGTATAGGAGAAAAGATGGGAAAGAAATCCTCCAAATGCTAGCAGGCGACAGATGCGTTAAGAGGGTGGAGTCACATATGATTGTTTTCTTTTCCTTTCTTTTCTTTATTTATTTTTAATTTTTTGTTTATTGCAGTAACATTGGTTTATAACATTGTATAAATTTCAGGTGTACATCATTATACTTCTAGTTCTGCATAGATTACATCGTGTTCACCACCCAAATACTAATTACAACCCATCACCACACACATGTGCTGAATTATCCCTTTCGCCCTCCTCCCTCCCCCCTTCCCCTCTGGTAACCACCAATCCAATCTCTGTCTCTATGTGTTTATTTATTGTTGTTATTATCTACTACTTAATGAAAGAAATCATACGGTATTTGACCTTCTCCCTCTGACTTATTTCACTTTGCATAATACCCGCAATGTCCATCCATGTTGTCACAAATGGCTGGATTTCATCGTTTCTTATGGCTGAGTAGTATTCCATTGTGTATATATACCACAGCTTCTTTATCCATCCGTCCCTTGATGGGCACTTAGGTTGCTTCCAAGTCTTGGCTATTGTGAATAACGCTGCAATGAACACAGGGGTGCATGTATCTTTACGCATTGGTGTTTTCAAGTTCTTTGGATAAATACCCAGCAGTGGAATAGCTGGATCATATGGTAGTTCTAGCCTTGATTTTTTGAGGAATCTCCATACTGTTTTCCATAGTGGCTGCACCAGTTTGCACTCCCACCAGCAGTGTATGAGAGTTCCCTTCTCTCCACATCCTCTCCAACACACGTTGTTTCCTGTCTTGTTAATTATAGCTATTCTGACGGGTGTGAGGTGATATTTCCTTGTAGTTTTGATTTGCATTTCCCTGATAGTTAATGATTTTGAACATCGTTTCATGTGTCTGTTGGCCATCTGTATATCTTCTTTGGAGAAATGTCTGTTCAGGTCTTTTGCCCATTTTTTAATTGGGTTGTCAGTTTTTTTGTTGTTGAGATGCATGGTTCTTTATATATTTTGGAGATTAAGCCCTTATCAGATGTATGGTTTGCAAATATCTTCTCCCAATTGTTAGGTTGTCTTTTCGTTTTGTTGATGGTTTCCTTTGCTGTGCAGAAGCTTTTTAGTTTGATGTAGTCCCATTTGTTTATTTTTTCTATAGTTTCTCTTGCCCGGTCAGACATGGCGCTTGAAAATATGTTGCTAAGACCGATGTCGAAGAGCGTACTGCCTATGTTTTCTTCTAGAAGTTTCATAGTTTCAGGTCTTACATTCAAGTCTTTAATCCATTTTGAGTTAATTTTTGTGTATGGTGTAAGGTAAGGGTCTACTTTCATTTTTTTGCATATGGCTATCCAGTTTTCCCAACACCATTTGTTGAAGAGACTATCTTTTCTCCATTGTATGTTCTTGGCTCCTTTGTCAAAGATTAGCTGTCCATAGATGTGTGGGTTTATTTCTGGGCTTTCGATTCTATTCCATTGATCTGTGTGTCTGTTTTTGTGCCAGTACCATGCTGTTTTGGTTACTATAGCTTTGTAGTATATTTTGAAATCAGGGAGTGTGATACTTCCAGCTTTGTTCTTTTTTCTCAGGATTTCTTTAGCTATTCGGGCTCTTTTGTTTTTCCATATAAATTTTAGGATTCTTTGTTCTATTTCTTTGAAAACTGTTGTTGGAACTTTGATAGGGATTGCATTGAATCTATAGATTGCTTTAGGAAGTATGGACATCTTAACTCTGTTAATTCTTCCAATCCAAGAGCACGGAATATCTTTCCATTTCTTTGTGTCTTCTTCAATTTCTTTCAGCAATGTTTTATAGTTTTTGGTGTACAGATCTTTCACCTCTTTGGTTAAGTTTATTCCTAGGTATTTTATTCCTTTTGTTGCAATTGTAAATGGGGTTGTATTCTTAATTTCTCTTTCTGCTACTTCATTGTTAGTGTATAGAAATGCAACTGATTTTTGTATGTTGATTTTGTATCCTGCAACTTTACCGTATTTGTTTATTACTTCTAAAAGTTTTCTGGTGGATTCTTTAGGGTTTTCTATATATAAAATCATGTCATCTGCAGATAGTGACAGTTTCACTTCTTCCTTTCCAATTTGGTTCCCTTTTATTTCTTTCTCTTGCCTGATTGCTCTGGCTAGGACTTCCAGTACTATGTTAAATAGGAGTGGTGACAGTGGGCATCCTTGTCTGGTTCCTGTTCTTAGAAGGATAGCTTTCAGTTTTTCACCGTTGAGGATGATATTAGCTGTGGGTTTCTCATATATGGCCTTGATTGTTTTCTTTTTTCAATTTTTTTCCAAATCTTTTTGTAAAGTAATTATATAATTTTATACCAAAGATAATTTTAAAAAAACAGAACCACAGAAAAGCTGAAGAAACTCTTCAGAGATGCTTTTGTAAAGCAAAAATTAAATAAATAAATAAAAACGTAATCACTTCCCAAATTAATCATTTTGGGAAAAATCTGAATTTTCATGTCTCAGTTTTGCATAAAGCAGAGCTGACCCAGAATCACTCAGCCCTTTTGGTGCTGGTGATCATAGCTTTGCCAGCAAGTGTGTGAGTCAGAGAACCGAGCGAAGAACATTTTCTTTTTTTTTTTTTTAAGATTTTTTTATTTATTTTTTCCCCCAAAGCCCCAGTAGATAGTTGTATGTCATAGATGCACATCCTTCCAGTTGCTGTATGTGGGACTCGGCCTCAGGATGGACGGAGAAGTGGTGCCTCGGTGCGCGCCCGGGATCCGAACCCGGGCCACCAGCATCAGAGCGCGCGCACTTAACCACCAAGCCACGGGGCCGGCCCAACGAAGAACATTTTCTGTAGCCCACTTAAGCCCAAGTCTGGTTCTGGGGTAATAAGCTGGGAAACAGTGGTAAGGTTTTAGAAGCCTAGAGACGATGATAAAGCTCCTTTACTATAAGAGACGTGGGGTTAGGAACAAAGTCAGCCTGGCTGCTCCAGTTTTGTTGCTGGACAAGGTCCACCTGGATCCACCCAGCTGCAAGAATTTACTCAGCCACAGACACAGCTGCAGGGAGGACCTTGGAATGCACTTTGCTGGTTAGTAGATTTGCTTCAGCCTCAGCCCTAGCTTTCCTCTTTCTCCTTTCTTTTCAGGAATATCTCCTTTCATATGGTCCCCACAAGTCTCCCAGTCCTTATGAGGCTAATCATTAATCTTTACATTGGGACTTAAAGGTTTCTGGTGCTTCTCCTCTCCCAAGGGCTTGCCATGGCTATTACTGTGTTGTCCACCAAATCAACATCAGGGAGGGGAAAGGACAAGACGACTGGACAAAAGATGACTAAAGTGACCACATTTCTTTTTTTTTTTTTTTTTTAATTTTTATTTTTTTTAAAGATTTTATTTATTTATTTTTCCCCCAAAGCCCCAGTAGATAGTTGTATGTCGTAGTTGCACATCCTTCTAGTTGCTGTATGTGGGACGCGGCCTCAGCATGGCCGGAGAAGCGGTGTGTCAGTGCTCGCCAGGGATCCGAACCCGGGCCGCCAACTGCAGAGCGCGCGCACTTAACCGCTAAGCCACGGGGCCGGCCCAAGTGACCACATTTCTAACCAGCGAGTTTAGATGCGGACCCAACAGAGCCAGGCAGGATGAATCAGGAACTAAAAACTGGCTCTTTCCCTTCTCTCCAGCTCCAAGACTCAGCCCCTAGGCTGTGGGAGTGAGAAAGGGACAGTAGATGGGGTTGTATTGGTTTTCCAATGGGACTCTCTGTTATTTTGGAATTCCAAACTTGAGAGAGACTTTAACCTTCCTTATATTATGGATTATGAATATTATTATATTATGTTTCTTGGTGTTGTTACTTTAGCATGGCCATCATATTTTATACATGAGTGTAAATTCCTTCTTAGTTTGCCTATGTTTGAATGTTAACACCAGTACAGGCCAGCAAAACCAGAGCATCACTTATGGATATCCCGGAGCTGGATCTGGCCCTTCTAACCCTTCCCCTCAAAGAATCAAGCTGACTTCCAATTTGGGGGAACTTGGTTGGTTCCTGTTTACAGGGACCTGCTCAACCTTGTTGTGGGGAGTGGGGTGGAACAAGGTGAGTGGCAGACAGTACTGGCCTAGGACCAAAATTCAGAGTGGGAAAATTACTGGAACAGAAAGTTGCTCCTTTCACATCCAGCATCAGGCAGTACAGCCCACACAGAGCCAAGGGCATCTGAGGCTGGGCCAGTATTTAAGGAAGAAGGGAGAAGATCCCAGAATCAACAAAATAACCTTGTGAAATGCAGGGAGGCTGGCAAATGCAACGTGGCAGATTTTGTTCTGTGTATTAAAATTGCAGGTCTGATTATGAAAAGGATGGCACTTCTGGCTCAGGGGAAGGCCTGATTGGCCAGGCTGCCTTCCGGTAGATCTGACCTCACCGGTACCCAGCCTCCTGTCAGTAATTGAAGGACCAAAAAGGCCCTTCATTAAGGACAAAAATATCTCCCATCTTAGGTCTGATGCTGGACCCTGAAGCAAGTTTGTTCCTTTAATGTGAGTGTTTCTGCCAAACTGGATCTAATTTCCCTGTTAAAATGCAAACACATACTCAGAGCAGTGGTGGGGGGATGAGCACATAATAAAGCTTTAGCAGCTATCAGCCCTTTAGCAGGAATTAGGTTAGGAACAAAGAAAATCTTCCTACAAAGACAAGATACATAATGGGATGGTGAGGGGTTTTGTTATTGAGTGGTGGTGGTAGTTGGTTGTTTTGATTTTTTTTTTTTTAGGTTGAGGTGAGAGTGTAGGTTGAGGGAGGAGAGGACAGCTTTGGCTCAGAGCTAATGCAGGCCTGAGTAAGGAGACAATCTAACACATCATAGTCCTTGCTCTCAAAGGATACATAATTCAGGCACTAGCGAGACAAGATAAACCACTGACATCCTAGTTTCTCAAAGTAGTCATTGGATATGGAAGGAAGAGCCAGGATATACTGCAGACGATAGTCCTACAGAAGGGCCTCGTGGGGTTGGGGGATCCATTCACCTCCCCACTGAGCAGAAAGCTCTTGCTGGAGGAAAGGGTTGTAAGGAGAAGGTTGAACTCAGCAAGAAAAATGTCTTGGGCCAGTCTCTGTATTGCTAAGTAGGGCCTACTACTCTGGCTGCCAAGCCCTACACAGACCACGTCTCCAGGGAAATGCCAGGGTCCCACTTCCTTCCGTTCCAAGAACCAGTCTGACATCTGCTTGTGCCACATCCCATAAGCCACAGGATTTCCTGATCTATCAAAAGGCCAGCACTTTGTGAGTGGTCAGGCACTCACTCTTCATTTAACCAACTAACCACCACCAACCAACCACCATGGTTAGAGGTGGTCCTGAGGAGGGCCTTGGAGTCTCTGTGGAATCAGCCATGCTCAGCTCTATGTCCCACTGTGTTATGGCTCCTGGCACCCTGGACAGGGGTTCTCCCATGCATACCCCCAAATAGCTGCTGGGCTTATTAAAATGTGCCAGCTTGCTTATAAATCAGTCCTTACAGGCTCTATAATTCCCCAAGCCATAAAACCTCAGAGTTTTAAAGGCCTTCAGAAAATATCAAGGGCAACCTCCCTAGGAAGCCTCAATGTCACCATTCTACAAAGGAAGAAATGAAGCACAGGGAGATTAAGGGGCTTGTCCAAGTCACACAGCTACCTAGTGGCAGATTTGGAACTAGAACCCAGGGTTCAACTCCCACTCAATGTTCTTTCCTCTAGAATCTAGCCTCTGCCCCCTTATTATTTTTGGCATAAGAGAGAAGGATTATATTTGTGGCTCTAGGAAAGCTTTGCTCTTGGATTGAATTCTGATTTTCTCCTCTCAAGGCTCATTGAAAGCCACATAAAAAGTTCTCCGCTGGATTTGAGGTTTTAAAAAAATGAATCTGAAGGAAAAAATAGCAAATGTGGTATCCTAATGAGATAATGAATGCACAAGTATTTTGAAAGAGGTACAGAACTTCAGTGCTTTTCAAATATAAGGTATTATTATGCTCTTGAAAGAATTGCATAGGCCTTACTCGTGTGGGGGTGGGGATGGGAGCCTGCTAGAGATGGCGAATCACAGACTGTGGGAAGGAGGGTTTTCTCCAGAAAGCTGACTCATTTCTTGGTTCTCCCAAGATCAGAGAGCCAAACTTCTTGGGGTTATTCCCCACCTGAATAACGAGCTGGTGATGGGTTCTTGCTGGGGTCTAGCACTGCAGGAAGAGCTGCCCACAGTATAGGGATGAGTCATCTGCCTCTGGACTGCCCAGGCCAACTGTGGTTACCACAGTTAACTGTGGTTAGCTGTCGGCATAACCAGCCATTGGGATCCACCTTTGAAAGAGCCCCACTGTGACTTCATCAGATTAAACAGCTTCTACAAAACAAGCAAAACCAGGATCAAAATGAATAGACAACTCACCAGCTGGGAGAAAATATTTGCAAAACATATATCTGACAAGGGGTTAATCTCCATAGTATATAAAGAACTCACACAACTGAACAACAAAAAAACAAACAACCCAATCAAAAAATGAGCAGAGGAAATGAACAGACACTTCTCCAAAGAAGATATACAGATGGCCAATAGGCATATGAAAAGGTGTTCAACATCACTAATCATCAGGGAAATGCAAATCAAAACAACACTAAGATATCACCTCACGCCCGTTAGAATGGCTATAATCACTAAGACAAAAAACAACAAATGTTGTAGAAACAGGAACCCTCATACACAGCTGGTGGGAATGCAAACTGGTGCAGCCTCTATGGAAAATGGTATGGAGATTCCTCAAAAAATTAAAAATAGAAATACCCTATGATCCAGCTATCGCACTACTGGGAATATATCCAGCAAACCTGAAATCAAGAATCCAAAGAGGCTTATGCACCCCTATATTCATTGCAGCATTATTCACTATAGCCAAGAAGTGGAAGCAACCCAAGTGTCCCTCGACTGATGATTGGATCAAGAAAATGTGGTATATATATACAATGGAATACTACTCAGCCATAAAAAAGACAAAATTGTCCCATTTGCAACAACATGGATGGACCTGGAGGGTATTACGTTAAGCGAAATAAGCCAGAAAGAGAAAGACAAACACTGCATGATTTCACTCATATGTGGAAGATAAACCAACACATGGTCAGAAAGAACTGTATTGTGGTTACCAGGGGCAAAGGGAGTGGGGGTTGGGCACAAGGGGTGAAGGGAGACATGTATATGGTGATTGACAAACAAAAATGTACAACCAAAATTTCACAATGTTATAAACTATTGAGACATCAATAAAAAAAAAAAAAAAAGAGCCCCACTGTGCTCCTTCCTACTGGAGATGCTGCAAGGAGGTCATCAGGCCATTACCAGAGGTAAAGGAGTCAATGGCTAAGTATAAAAACAGGCATCCTAGATATGGCTACATCATGGTGATCTTGCATATGGGATGAATTCCTAAGAAAAGATGAACCTGGTTAATGATCACAGCACACAGCTGGGTTTAATGGTATGCCAGTCAGTACTTGCCTTAGTCCATTTGGCTGCTATAACAAAATACCACAGACTGGGTAGCTTATAAACCTCAGAAATGTATTTCTCACAGGGGAAGTCCAAGATCAAGACACCCAGCAGATTTGGTGTCTGTTGAGAATCTGCTTCCTTGTTCCTGAGATGGCAGTCTTTTTGCTGCGTCCTCACATGGCTGAAGAGAGGAGCTAGCTCTCTGGTGTCTCTTTTATAAGGGCACTAATTCCATTCATGAGGGCTCTACTCTCCTGACTTAATTACTTCCCAAAGGCCCCTCCTAATACCATCAAACTGGGCATCATGTTTCAACGTATGAATTTGGGGGGACACAAATATTCAGTCTATAGGAATATTTTTTCAGTTGCAAGGTGACTGAAAATCCATTTCAATCTGAATTAGGCAAAACAAATGAATTTATTGACTCACATAACTGAAAAGTCTAAGGATAGGGCTGATTTGGGGATCTTGGCTCTCAAACAATGTCATCAGGACTTACTTTCACCCTATCTCTCATCTCTGTCTCCCCTCAGTGTTAACTTCAATCCAAGTGGTGGCCCTTAGTGGCAGCAGGTCACCTGTAATGCTAGGGGTCCCAGCAAAAGAGAGAGGAAATCTTTTTCAGTAAGGTTCCTCTTCCCCACCAAACTCCAGGATTCATTCTGATTGGACCAGCTTGGATCACATGTCCATCCCTGTGTTCTGATTGGCCAGAACAGAGGCACATGCTCCAACTCTGGGGCCTGAAAGCAAATCTCTTCCTTGTAAACTTAGCCTGAGAGGGAAGGTAGGGTGGTTTCCCAAAGGAAATCTAGAATGCTGGGACCAGCAGGGGGAATGGATGCTGGGCTTGGAAAAATAACAGACAGAGATTCAGTTCTACTCATTTAAGTATTTGAAACAGTTTCTCCCCCAAATCAGAGTGACCAAATTTCAAACCCATGAGATTCTGTCTGAGCTCTATCATCTTTGATTTCTGGCTGGCTTGAATGGAGGGTATACAGAATAAGTGTTTTCATAAATGTATGACATTTACAGTATGAAGTATTGATATTGGGCTGGGTAGCCCTCCTAAGAATATTTGCATTTTGATAAACTATTCAACACCTTAATCTAAAATGAGATTAGACTATGATTAGATTAGAGAAAGAGAGAATTTCAGGCAAGATGGTAAGGGTGAGAAGAAGAGGAAGGGAAGCCTTATGGAGCCCCTCAAATGACATAAAAATGGACAATCCTCTACCCCTATAGGAGTGTAAGGCCGCTCCTGGTAGGAAATGTTCCCAACCCACTTGTTCGTAGTCCGTAGCCCCAGTCCCAATTCCACAGAGTCATTATGCTTCTCCTAAGGTCACCACTGGTTGACCAGTTACCTCCCTGACCAGATTCTATTCTACAGAGGCCAATCTTCCCCTGATGCACTGCTTAGATTCCCCTGATTCCCTCCTTCTGCATCTACAGCTGCTGTTCTGACCTCTCACACATGCTCCAGTTCCAGATATCCTACAGACGGAACATCTCCAAAGCATCCAGGGCTCCAGATTCCAAGCCTTATTTGTTTCCCACTCACACAACCTGAACTCTTCTGCCTGTCTTTTGAAACCCTCCACAGTCAGCCTCAAACTTATTTCTTGCTCCTCCTCAATACAATCTGTTCTGGTTTTCAAGGTCCTGCCGTTTCTCTGGTTCTTCCTCCCTCCAAACGGCACTCACAGTCTCACTTCTTCACCTTTGAGCATGATGCTCCTCCCTGCTGCCTCGCTGAGTTCTACATGTTCTATCTCCTCCACCTGCTGTGATCTAGAAGGATGACATTGTTGGTGGAAGTTGAGTACAACTGGAATTTTTCACTGGATTCTAACAGACCTCAGTGCTTGTGACTTCTTGAGTGAGTACAAAAGAACCTGAAGCTTGTCCACTCATTTGCTGGTTTGTAGTCTTTCTGCTTAAAAAAGAACTCCAAAATTTCCCAGGGCCTTTTGCCAATTCACATGTTCATCAGGGTCATCTTTTTACCATTCTTACAACATATTAGATTTTTAGATTCCCCTATCACATGTTCCTGTCCTGTAAACCTTACCTCTCGCTAGTCTTATCGCCATTAACAACATGCCCCTAATTACTTTGAATCACTCTTCACTGGCTACTCATTGGCTGTATCACTCTAGCAGCACAAATTCTCTTTACTCTCTGTGTGTCCTGCTCTTCATTGGTGAGGTACAGTTCTGGCACTGAGATTGTAATGTGAAATGCCTACTAGAGCTAGGGAGGTAATGCAATGTTTGAAGTTGGCTGAATATATTATTAGGAGTGGTGGAGACTGTGGCTAATCGGAGAGGGTAAGCCAAAGCTAAAGGCATTGAAATTAAAAATTTTTAAAGACACTGTGGGACAAAGAAAATTTGCCTATTATTCAAAGAGGCTAGTGTGCAAACCACTGTTTAGACTTGTCTTGAAGTTTTTCTGTCTTGCAGGACTCTTCCTGGGTAGTACATTTCCTTCTCTCCTGGTAGAGTTAGAATGTATTGTTTAGGGCCGGCCCTGTGGCTTAGTGGTTAAGTGCGCGCTCTCCGCTACTGGTGGCCTGGGTTCGGATCCCGGGCACGCACTGACGCACCGATTCTCCAGCCATGCTGAGGCTGCATCCCACATACAGCAACTAGAAGGATGTGCAACTATGACATACAACTACATACTGGGGCTTTGGGGGAAAAAAGGAGAAGGATTGGCAATAGATGTTAGCTCAGAGCCGGTCTTCCTCAGCAAAAAGGAGGATTAGCATGGATGTTAGCTCAGGGCTGATCTTCCTCACACACACAAAAAAAAGAATGTATTGTTTAAAACTCTTGCAGAAAATGGCAGTAATTAGACATGGAGACTGAGGAGGAGGTTTATGCAAATATTATGCAAATTATATTAGAAATATCATTTCTTTACCATTTTTCATTAGCAGTGTATTCTGTTTCAGTCAATGACAGACCGAGTATACAGCAGTGGTCCCATAAGATTAGTACTTTATAGCCTAGGTGTGTAGTAGGCTATACCATCTAGGATTGTGTATGTACACTCTATGGATGTTCACACAACAACACAATTGCCTAAAGAAGAATTTATCAGAATGTATCCCCATCGTTTAGCGACGCATGACTGTAATCATTAAGTGAGCTGTAGGAAGACTTCAGTACAACCTGGAAATATTACATATTTAATATCAGCTTCCTTTCCCTTCTTCAGAATCAGGCTCTGGATCCTTAATGGACTTCATCAGTTGCAAGTCACTACTTCTTTAGACACTTTTCTTGTGAGAGGCAGGAAGGGTCAGTGGTTATGAGCATGGATCTAGAGCTAGTCTATCTGGGTTTAAATCCAGACTCTATAGCTTCCTGGCTGTGTCTGCTTGTATAACTTTTGGGCAAGTTAGGCAACCTCTCTTTGCCTCAGTTTCCTCATTTGTGAAGTAAGGATAATAGTACCTACCTCATATCTTCATTGAAAGGATTAAATAACTTAGTACATATAAAGTACAGGGTGTCTGAAAAGTCAAGAAACATGGAATAAACTTGTTTTTAAACAGTATGTTAGTTAACTTTTCAAATAATGTTGTCAAGGGCCGGCCCAGTGGCGCAAGTGCTTAAGTGCGTGCACTCTGCTGTGGCGGCTGGGGGTTCACTGGTTCGGATCAGGGGCGCACACCCATGCACCACTTGGCAAGCCATGCTGTGGCGGCGTCCCATATAAAGTGAAGGAAGATGGGCACGGATGTTAGCTCAGGGCCCATCTTCCTCAGCAAAAAAAGAGGAGGATTGGCAGATGTTAGCACAGGGCTGATCTCCTCACAAAAAAAGGAAACAAAAACAAGTAATGTTGTCAGTATCTCCCTCTTCAATCCTTGGACAACCCCCGAATGTAAAGCGATGAGTCCAATTTTAATCTGTAAAAAGTACAGTAAATACACTAAAAAGTGTCTAAAAAGTCTGGAAATATAGGGAAAATTATATTTATTTGTGAAATAAACTCTTTCCCACATTAACAAGTGTATCCATTGCTTCAAATTTAGAGATATTTCACTGAAAAGATGTCTTGGAATTAAAAAAAAACTGAACATATTATTTGAAAAACTAAACAACACATGATTTAAAAATTATTTTATCCTATTTCCTAACTTATCAGAAACCCTGTACTTAGAACAGTGACTGGCACTTAGTAAGCACTGTTACAAGTATTATTTTCCCCTGACTAGTTAAGTCCTGTTGCCTTTACAGGGAAAGTCCCCGCCTCAGGCTGAGCTGTTGTCTGGTCCAACATCCCCACTTGGGAAACTCTTCAAGTAGCATGTCTCCAAAGAGCTTGGTCTGCCTACACTATTCCTTGCTGTTCCTGGTGAAGTGATATGTGTAGAAAGAATATTATAGACACTACCAAAAAGAGTAAGTGAGCAAGTGATACTGGAAACCACTGATTTTGTAAATAACCAGGAAAGTTAATTGTAGAAGATGCATAAAGACCCTAAATTAATGCTGACCACTTTTTTTCAATGATTTATTTTTCACATGGGTAATACATTCACATGGTTCATAGTCAAAAGATGCAAAAGGATCCGCAGTGAAAACTCTCCCTTTTACCCCTGCCCTCCAGCCACCTGTTTCTTCTCGGGAGGCGGGGGGCGGGTATTGACCTGTTGCTTGTGTCTCCTTCCAGAGATAGTCTATGTATATCCAGGTCCACAGTCCTTCATTCCAAAACATCGGGGACAAATGGGTTTCAGAATCCAAAACTTTTCAGACTTTAGGCTGTAATAAGGTGTGTATAGCACGTATTCCATAACACCCCAGGCTCTGTCCAGGACAACCAGCCATCTCGGTTTGTCCCAGTCTGTCCCAGTTTTAGCCCTGTATCCCTGTCCCCGGAATCCCCTCAGTCCCAGGCAAACAAGGCCAATCTGACCACTTTTTAATTTAACCAAGTTTTTATGAACAGCTTCTTTGCTTTTGCTGCTTCTTAACATCAATTCAAGACTGTTTTAAGGTCACTTTATCCTTCCTTTTCCTTTGGTCTTCAAACTCGACCTCTCTTTCAAACCACTACACAAAACATACTCTGACAAACGTGTCAAATTCCACACCAAAGTGGACACTTAGTTTAGCACTCACTAAGAATTAACCTCAAAATAGCTACATAAGTAAAATGAACAGGATTATCAGGGGACAGTTCAAGAGGCAATTACAGAATTCTTTCCTTTGTTCTTTAAAAATTCCAGATATTCTCCATGATGTTGTCCAGGTCTCTGGAAAACGTTAAATATCAGACATTTTATGAAAAATATGTGTTTGTGCATGTGCATGGATGTGCCCAGAGAAAACTCTGGAAGGCAGAGGACTTACATATGATTTTTTTTTATTGTATTTTTTATAATGAATGTATTCTAATTGTATAGCAGTTTGAAGTTTTTTTCTTTTTAAAGACGTGCTGGTATGTTGTTTCCAGAATTATCTTGATTCTTTTCAAATTTATTTTCTGTCTTCATTGACAAAGCAGAGCTCAATTTCTGTTTCAAATCTAAACAGTTTAGCTAAGCTTGCAGCTGAATTATGTGCTGCTTAGTTTATGCCTAAGGCTGTATCTTATTTGTACCCCAGCACTTAGCACAGTGCCTGACATATAAGGAGGGCCCACGTTTGCTATACTGTGTTTGGACACTCCTATAAGCATAAAACTTCATTCAAGATACTAGGATCCAAATTCTTTTAATGGATTAAATAGTTTAAAGCTATTATCACAGGTTTTCATTCATAGTGAGTGCCCATAAAAAGTACCACAGAGAACAGTATCCTATTACAAATACATCAGCTTGAAAAGGTGAGCTACAACTCTCCTTTAATCAAGATGACATAAAATATAAGATTAATAGTGGTCAAAATTGGCAGCGGTAATTTCTACCCTAGCAATTGCTGTCACAAATACATGGACTTCATAATAGAAAGAGTGTAGTCTATGAAATCCAATTTATATCCAACCTTTCTTTCAAAAAGAGACAAATTCTATCTGTTTTTATGTAATGAAATTGTATCTTTAAAGAACTGATCATGCTTGAAATGCAAAATTCAATTATACTTCAATATTTTTTTTATTTTTTCCATGTCATTCCATTAAGAATTTGCGACAGACTCCCCTTACCTGAAGAACTCATAATGGCCTTCCCCTTGCAAGGACTGCAGGTCCTCCTAAGGACCCATCCCCACTACTTCTCATTGCCCCTAGGCCTATACAATTTAAGTGACAGCACACCCCACAGGATAAGTACAGAGTATAACCTGTGAAGAGGTGAGATACATAGTGAAGAATTGCATTATTTTACCAATTTATATCAACCAATTCCCAAACTGGAACAAGTTCACAGACTCAGAGCCCTTTGAATGAATTTACCAATGTATGTCAACCTGGGGAATATGAGTAGGAATGAATCCTAAGAGTAAGAGATCAGGGTGAAAGAAATAAAAAGTTGGATTAGGCCAAATTTATTGATATGGGCTCACTAAGTAGAGATTCTGATTTAATATGTCAGCCCAAGTTGCTGGAAATGGCTCTTGTAGTTTGTTTGGTTACTTAACTGAAATCTGGACCCGAAGGTGGCCTAGACTGAATGAATTTTCCTTAGTTCACGATAGAGCAGGGTTTCTCAACCTTGGCAGTATTAACATTTGGGGCTGAGTAATTCTCTGTTGTGGGAGGCTGCCCTGTGCATTATAGGGTGTGTAGCAGCAGGGCCTAGACTAGGGTGAGGTGAGTGAGGGAACTGGTTTTGTGCCCTGGGGGCCTCACTCACTCATCCTAGTCCTGGCCCTGTTTAGCAGCATCCCTGGCCCCTACCCACTAGATACTGGTAGCACCCTGCTAGTTGTGACAACCAAAAATGTCTCCAGACATTGCCAAATGTCTCTTGTGGGCAAAATCGCCCCAGTTGAGAACCACTACTTTAGAGGAAAATTTCCGAAGGCTTAGGGGTATTGGAATGCTAAAGTAGATCTATCATGTAAGATGTGCTCACTTACCCTTTACCCTTTAGAAAGGGTGCTCACTCACCCTTTAGAAAGATATTTGTAGGGAGAGCTCCAGCTTCCTTAAAGAACTCTGTTGTGGCTATTCTCTGTAGGCCAGGAATGACAGTGAGAACTGCTATCACTAAACTGGGTTTCCTGAATTCAGTGAGGATGCTAGGACCCCAGGGTGGCAAGGACCAAGTGGTGGCACTTGTCAAAGATAATGTGCTGTGGTTACTGCCATGGACAGCAGAACCAAAGTAATAATAATAGTCTGACCCACAGAGGTCCTTGGCGTTGGCCAATTGATCATAGTGTTCCTAGAACTGAAATGGATGGGCAGCCTACTAGTCTACTTAATTTGTGTAGGTGGGAAAGCTTTGGGTCTGGTGAATAGAATTCTGACATGAATTTCCACAATAGAGAATCTTAGCCCTTCAACCAATTCCCAGACTGGAACAAGTTCTGAGACCCAGATCCCCTTGCATGAAGGGGAATCCAGGTCCCCTTGAGGAAGGAACCTGCTACACAGTCAAAAATTTATACTGTAAATCTAATTAATTAATGAAGCCTTCTCTAATAGGAACAGCAGCCATTTTCTTGGATGACTGCCTTGGGAAAGGAGAAATAATCATTTTCGGGAAAACTGGACACTGGCTCGGAACTGATACTAATTTCTGAACACCCAAAATGCCAGTGTGGTACACTAGTCTGAATGGGGGTTTATGGTTGTCAGGTGATTAACGGAGTTCTGCCTCAGGTTGATCTCACAGGGGGCCCAGTGGGTTCCCACAATCACCTTCTGGTTAATTTTCCCAATTCTCTAATGTATAATTGGCACAGGCTTGCTCAGCAACTGTCAGAATCCCCATGTTAGTTTCTTAATACATGCCTCTACCTACCAATATAGGAAATTAAAAGCAATACCACATCCCCGAGAT
Organism: Ceratotherium simum simum; assembly: GCF_057802395.1. NCBI lineage: Eukaryota > Metazoa > Chordata > Mammalia > Perissodactyla > Rhinocerotidae > Ceratotherium > Ceratotherium simum. Next base: position 85,467,264 of record NC_141900.1, read on the forward strand.
TAGTGCCACTATCCAAAACTTGAGCAATGCAGCAGTGATGATTCCTAACACGTCCCCATTCAACTTGCTTATTTGGCCTAAGAAGACAAGAGAATCTTCGAGAATGAAAGCAGTTTAATGTAAACTTAATCATGTGGTGACTTTCATTATAGCTGCTATTCCAGCTGTGGTTTCTTTGCTGGAGTAAATCTACCTATCCCCTGGCACGTGGTAGACAGCTATTGACCTGGCAAATGCTTTGTCCTCTATACTATTAGTAAAAGCCATCAGAAGCAATGTGCTGTCAGGCAGCAGGACCAGTATACACCTTCACTGTCCTGCCTCAGGGCTATATCAATTCTCCAGCGCTATGTCATGATCTAGTCTGCGGGGACCTTGATCAACTTTTCATTTCACAGAACATTGTGCTGGTCCATTACATTGATGATATCATATCCATTGGACCCGAAGAGCAGGAAGTAGCAACTCTGTAGACACATTGGTAATACATGTGTGCCAGACGGTTGGAAACAAATCCCACAAAAATTCAGGAGCCTTCCACCTCAGTAAAGTTTCTAGGGGTCCAGTGGTTTGGGGCATTTGAGATAACCCTTTCAAAATAATGAACAGGTTGTCCCACCTGGTCCCTCCTATCTCTAAGAAAAAGACACAATGCCTAGTGGACCTAGTGGACTCCATTTGGGAGTGCTACTGTGACCTATTTATTGAGTGACCTAAAAAGCTGCCAGTTTTAACTGTGGCTCTGGACACGAGAAGGCTCTGCAATAGGTCCAGGCTGCCATGCAAACTGCTCTGCTACTTGTTATAAGACCTAGCAAATATGATGGTGTTGGATGTATCTGTGACAGATAGAAATGCTGCATGAAGCCTTTGGCAGATCCCTATAGGTGAATCACAGCATAGACCCTCTGGATTTTGGAGCAAAGCTGTTCTATCCTCTGCAGATAACTACTCTCCTTTTAAGGAATAGCTCTGACTTGCCACTGGGCCTTAGTAAAGATTGAATGCTTGATCATGATCCACCTGATCTGTCTATTTATTGCATCCTGTAGTTTTTTATTGTATTAATAAGGATTATGTGGTTGAAAGAAATAGAAACTAACTTAAACTAGCTTACAGGGAAATCAATCAAAAAAATAACAAAGTAACTGCTAGGACCCAAGAGCAAGTAGACAACAGGGCCTGAGGATGGGTAATCCAGCAAGTGGAGAGACTCCTCTCTCCAACCATCTCTCTTCTCTGCTCTTGTCTGGGTGGCTGGTTCATTCGCCAACTGAAGATCAATTTTTTTTTTTTTTTTGGTGAGGAAGATTGGCCCTGAGCTAACATCTGTTGATAATTTTCCTCTTTTTGCTTGAGGAAAATTAGCCCTGAGCTAATATCTGTGCCAATTTTCCTCTATTTTGTATGTGGGATGCTGCCATAGCATGGCTTGATGAGCAATGCCTAGGTCCGCGCCCAGGATCCAAACCTGCGAACCCCAAGCCGTCGAAGCGGAGCGTGCAAACTTAACCACTACACCACCACCAGGCCAGCCCCCTTAAGATCAATTCTTTGTGCTCTCTGGTCCCCATGGCAAAAAACATGGCTGTCCCTCAGCTACTGAATTTATCTGTTAGAGGTTTAGCCACACAAAGAGAGAATGACCCTCTCTCTTTTGAGAGGGATGGAATTGATTATCTAGCTTAGAGGTCAGGACGTATCTGGGTGGGTTAGATGGTGGGTGGGCAGGATCACATCATACAAAATGGACTCCATCTCTATGGACGAGATGGAGCACTTAAGGGTAACTGGGGACAGGGTAGATGGTCCAAAACTTCCGTTAAGAGTTACATACATGATTCCCCAGCTAGACTGTGAGCTCCTCAAGGGCAGTGATGGTGGCTCATTCATCTTCAAATGCCTTTGCCAAGAAATAGATATTTATTGAATGAATTTATAACCAATTCTGTTGACCTTAACTCACACATTAGGCTCACACAAACGTTCAAATTAATACACACAGACATATCCTTATAGACACATAACATACAATAAACACTTTGTGACAGACATTGTTCTAGTTTTTACCCATATCATTTCTCCCCTTCTATCTTAAAAATAGAGCTCCATTTTTTCCCCCTCAGAGAAGTAGTACATTTAGTTAATAATACTTACTACTCTCCCAGACCCTTTGCAGCTAAGGTGGCAATGTGACCCAGTTCTGGCCAATGAGATATTAGCAGCAGTTGCTGGTAGAGCATCTGTGAACACTTTGTGAAAGGGACAAATGTGTCTGGCTTGCACCTTAACTTGAATATAATTAAGGAGAGTCCAACATCCTTCTGGAAGGAGGACAAACTGTCAAGCTTCAATTAGAGTGCACAATTTCCTATATAGTTTTCAGCAAATGTTCTGCTTTCTTGTTCGTTTTAACTAAATTTGCTAACACTGCCAAACATATTTCCGTTTCATATAGGCAGTTGTACAGTATCATATTTCAGTTGTCTAACAAATTTGAAATGAATACAATCCAGTATAATTCTGATTTAATATTCCCTTTGTGTAGGCTTTCTTGAGTTATTAATTCTTTTTCGGCTCACAATAATCTTATCCAATTTTGTCTCTCGTTGTACTGAAAGTTTTTCTTATATGAAAAAACATAGGTAGACACAATTTTTAAAACCCCAATCTTGAATTCAATATGATCAGAGGTCATTCGTTATGTAACAATAGATATTTGACAATATTAGACCCCCTAAACCATTCCTGACCCTATCTTTTGGAATCTTGTTTCTCAAAGCATCCCAAAGTCCATTCTCCTCACTAGTCATTATGCTATCCTCAACTCATCCTGACTCCTCATTTTTGCTTATTATGTTTCCCCATCTGGTTTAGCCGAGCCCCACCACCTCTACGAAGCCTTCTTCAGTTGCTCCAACCCATTCAGCTAGCTGTCTTCTCTAAATTCTTATTCTCCTCACCATGATTACCAATCAATTTTCTAAATCTTCCCAAAGGAGATTTTAGCATGTTGGTCTCCAACTAAAAATCCTTCAACAGCACCATGTTTTTAACAATGAATACATTCTGAGCATCCTACAAGGTACATTCTGCTAGGTGCCAGGGATACACAGATGAATAAAACACAGCCACTGTCCTATAGGCATTATTCACAGTCGTGATGGATTATTCACACCTGGGGCTCACTAAAATTCTTGAGTGAGCGGGAAACAACTTCAAGGCCCTCCGTGATCTGTCTCTAATTTATTTTGCTAATTTTAACCCTTATTATTTCCTTTCCTTTGATTCAAATAAACTGGGCTCTTTGCCATTCCCCAAATACATCTGCTACCTTTCTGTCTCTCTTACATTTTCTCACTTTGGTCTCTGTTCCTGAAATGATCTCCTCACTTCCCTACCCGTGTCAATTCTGACATATCCTTAAGGACTCAGATTTCAAATGCCACCTTCTTCATGAAATGTTATGATTGCTCATGAAGTTCCAATTAAGTGAAGTTTCTTAAAAAGAACCCCACATAACACCAAATGCAATGACTCGTTCTTGATTAAATCCTGGTTTCAACAAACTAGCTCTAAGAGATAATTTGGGGGAAATTAGGGAAACGAGTATGAACTGAATACAAAATAATATTAGGCTATTATTGTTAAATTTATCAGGAATTAGAATGTTATTGTGGTTATGTAAAAAGTCATTATTTTTAGATATGAAAACTGAATTAATTGGAGTGGAATGTTATGATCGCTGTAGCTTAAAAATGAATGAATATGGCAAAATGTGAAAATTTGGTAATGGGAATATAGATGTTTTTAGATTATTCTTTCTACTTTTCTGTGTATTTGAAAATGTTTTGAATCAAAAGTGAAAACAAGAACCTCAAACATTTTTTGCCTATAAAAGTAAAACATGTTCACTAAAGAAAAGTTGGGGAAAAAGAAAAATAACATGAATAAAATGCAAATATTATCCTACCATGCAAGATAATCACTATTTATATTATGATACATTTCCTTCTATACACTTACATATATAAATCTTTTTATTTTACAAAACTGTGATTACTCTGGACATACCGTGTTGATCTCAGATTTTAATTCTTTTTTTTTGAGGAAGATTGGCCCTGCGCAAACATCTGTTGTCAATCAAGCCTCCTCTTTTTTTTTTCTTTTTTCTCCCCAAAGCCCCAGTACGTAGTTGTAGAGTCCACATAGTTGTAGCTTGTCTATGTGGGAAGCCGCCTCAGCATGTCTTGATGAGCGTGAGCAGGTCTGTGCCCAGGATCCCAACCGGAGAACCCCAGGCCACCAAACTGGAATGCGAGCACTTAACCCCTACGCCACCGGGCCAGCCCTTGATCTCAGATTTTAAAAGAACATATACAAAAGGTAGAAAGAAGAGCACATAAATAAAACAGAATGATGCATTTTGTAGGTGTGCTATATATCAATAAAAAATTAAAATACAAAAAAAGTTTTTAAACACTACACAGAGGTTTGCAGACATATTGTCTAATTCTCCTAGATTCATACCAGCAGTTAATTCTTTTTCAATCCTAATTGCCACAGATGAGCTTTACAATGGTGCATTTCAAACCGTCCCAGATCACTTACTTGCCTCTCTGCAGTTCCTAGCATTGGTAGTTCTCACAATGGGCTCTCCAGGCTACCATGTATTTTTTTTGAGGAAATTTAAAAAATGGCTAATTGGGGCCCACCCCGTGGCTTAGCAGTTAAGTGGGCATGCTCCGCTACTGGCGGCCCGAGTTCGGATCCCGGGTGCGCACCGACGCACCGCTTCTCCAGCCATGCTGAGGCCACGTCCCACATACAGCAACTAGAAGGATGTGCAGCTGTGACATACAACTATCTACTGGGGCTTTGAGGGAAAAATAAATAAATAAAAATTAAAAAAAAATTTTAAAATGGCTAATTGGGATCACGGCAGTTCTCAGCCACCCTCACTGGGCTATCACTTCTGCTAAACCATCTTGTGTCTGGTTTCCTACCCTGCTCTACTTCAAACTCCTCCTTCCTAAAGCTCCCAATCCACACCTTCTCTCCTCCTTGTCACTGTTCCTTTCTTCACACACCTTCTTGCCAAAGTTAACTACAGCCACATGACTTCTTTTTTTTCTGCTTTGCAGAAATATCGTTCAAATATTTTAATTCTTTTCATAATCACACATAATAATATTAAATGTAATTTTAAAGTTAGAAACTGCTACACATCCTGCCACATCAATGCAACTGATTTTACTTTTACATTTTCTTTGGTTCATTTCTGTTGATATTTATACATATTTCATACTGTGAATATGCTGTTTAGAATTTTTCACTCATATTGTTAAGATTTTACATGTTATTACATAATCCTTATGATTCCTATTTTAAATGGCCATATCATATATTCCAAAGGATTAAAATGCCTTTCAAGGACCTAAAATAAATCGAAACCATTTCCTGGTTATTGGCTATTTTATATACTTTATTCTACAATCTGCTTTTTGCACTTTCTATATCATGAGCCTTTTCCCAAGTCAGTACCTACATTTTCTACATTATTTTCAGTGGCTATATAGCATTCCACAATAAGGATGTATTTTTTTTTTTTCAATTTAATGCTTTGAATAGTTAATACACTCCATGCTTCACAAATTAGAAAAAATAAAATGACACACAGTGAAAAGTCTCTCTCCATGCTTCTTAATTCTCATGAGCACTCCAGGACGTAACCTCCTTTCTCAGTGTCTTTTGTATATTTCCAGAGTTTATTTAGGTAGATGCAAGCAAATACAAATGTCATTTCTTTTTTTTTTTTTTTTTTGTGGGGAAGATCAGCCCTGAGCTAACATCTGTTGCCAATCCTCCTCTTTTTGCTGAGGAAGATTGGCCCTGGGCTAACATCCATGCCCGTCTTCCTCTACTTTATATGGGACACCGCCACAGCATAGTTTGACAAGTGGTGTGTCGCTGCGTGCCCGGGATCTGAACCTGCGAACCCCGGGCCCCCGCAGCAGAGCACGCGCACTTAACTGCTACGCCACTGGGCCGGCCCCTGCAAATGTCATTTCTTATTTTTGTCTCTCTCTCTCTTTTTTTTTTTTGATGAGGAAGATTGGCCCTAAGCTAACATCTGTTACCAACCTTCCTCTTTTTGCTTGAGGAAGATTGTCTCTGAGCTAACATCTGTGTCCATCTTCCTCTATTTTGTATATGGGATACTGCCACAGCATGGCTTGAGGAGCAGAGTGTAGGTCTGCACCCGGGATCTGAACCCAAAAACCCTGGGCTGCTGAAGCGGAATGTGCAAACTTAACCACTATACCACCGGGCTGGCCCCTTGTCTCTCTTTTTTGTAACCAGAATGTGATACACTATACACACTGTTCCTCACTTTATTTTTTTCACTTAATAATTTATCTTGGAGATCGTTCCAACTCAGTACACGGAGAATTTCCTCATTCTTTGTTCTACAGCTGCATGACTTCCTACTGTATGGGCACCATCCTTGACTTCCACGTGATGGGTATTGTGGTCATCCCATTGACTCCTGATCCCATCTCTACTCCCAAACCTTGTCCCACCCATTATCCATCTCAATCCCTTTTTACTGGCTTGTTTTGCCTACAAACATGTCACATCTCTTGTATGCTAAAAGAGAACTTTCCCTTCATTCTAAGGTCCCTTAAAGAACCCATAACCTTCAAACTTCTAGATAGAGGTGTCCAGTCTTCATCCACAGCTTCCATTTCACCCCCCATTCCCTCTTTGACTCCTTGCCTTCTTCTTGCTGTCTGTACTGAAACTGATCTCTAGATGGTCACCTAATAGAAGTATTTAGCAGCTTGGTCTTTTTCTCAGTCCTCAATCCTCTAACATCTCAAAATGGGCACCCACCCTGTGCTTACCCTCAACCTCTTGTAAAGTGGCTTCTGGCCACCCCATCCCCTTCATACTAAAAACTGACCTCCAAGTGGTCAGCTAACCTGTTAATGGCCATCTCCCAGCAAGCTGGCCTTGGCTCACTTCCTCAACCCCTACCCTTGGTGCTCCTGTCACCCCTACCCCCTACCATAGCTGGCCCTGGAGATTCTATCTTCCCAGTGGCTTCACTCATATCCTTTCCTATCAATTCTATTCATTACCTCTAAATCAAATCCTAATTTCTGATTATCTATTAACAGTGGTCTCCTAACAAATCTTCCTCTCTGCAGCCTCTTTCCCACTCTAACTGAAAAAAAGCAGGTCTTACATCATTCCCTTCTTCAAAACTCTTATTTCCAAATCAATTAAGCACTAACTCCCCAATCTGATATTCAAGTCCTTCCACGATTTTAACTCAGTTCCACTTGTATGGACCTCAGTCAGCGTTATCTGCCACTGCTGTATTAAGGATACCCTATGCTCCAGACAAACCAGTCTGCCTATTTGTCACTAAACACACAGTGTCCTTTTGCATCTCCAGGCTTTGGATCACCCGTTTTGTCCACTGGATCACCCCTTCATCTCTGCTATTCTAAATCTCATCCTCCCCTAATTTCACCTGCCATGATATCTTCACTTACCCTCCACCAAATGTGTTATAGTTATTTTTGCAGTTATATTTCCCTACTGGATTCTAAATTCTGTTAAAATACTGCATTTAGTGAGCCCTTCTATGGGCCAACCTGTGCTAAGTGGTTTGCATGCATTATCTCATTTAATTCTCACATCAGCATTGTTAGGCCAGGACTCTCCCCATTTAACGTTAGGGAAACAGAGTCTCAGGAGGATTAAGTAGCTTGCCCAGGTCATGCAGCCGATGAGGGTGGAATCAGGTTCCTCCCTGATGCTTAGTCCATTCAGGCTGCTATAACAAAAGTATGATAAACTGGGTGGCTTATAAACAACAGATATTTATTTCTCATAGTTCTAGAGGCTAGGAAGTCCAAGACCAAGGTGCTCACAGATTCGGTGTCTGGTGAGAGCCCCCTTCCTGGTTCATAGGCAGCTGTCTTTTTGCTGTGTCCTCCCATGGTGGAAGGGGCTAGGGAGTTCTATAGGGGTCTCTTTTATAAGGACACTAATCCCACTCATGGGGGCTCCATTCTCATGACCTAAGCACCTCCCCAAAGCCCCATCTCCTAATACCATCACCTTGGGGGATTTCAACATATGATTTTTTTTTAAGGGAGGATACAAACATTCAGTCTATAGTATTCATGTTTGTATTACTTATGGAAGCCAGCACGGTGTCCACCACCTGCGCTGCACTCAACCTGTGTACATATGTGGGATCAACGTGTTAAAAACAGTGTCTGAGTGTAGACAAAGACTCTAAGGAAATAGGGAGTGGAGATTGAAACAGTAATGAATTAGGATGGCAGGATTGTTGGTCATATTTTCAAATTTCCACTATTGGGTTAGAGAGGTTTTGAAATAAGCATTTAAAATATATAGTTACTAAACAGGATTGCAGCTACTCTTAAATATTCTCTAATTATTATGTGTAGGTTAGTTTTGTCTCCTTGATTTTATTGTCATCCCTCTGGGAATTATCTCTATTCTCTTGTATTCCCACAGCTTTCGGTGCATTGCTCAACACACGGCGTACGTACTTGTTGATTTTGACGTGTGTTTGCATATGTACACAGCAACTGGGTAGAGGACGTGGCTGTGTGATGCAGTGTGCATTCCTTCTCATCCTTTTTCCCTTGAGCAGCTGCAGCCTGGATGCTTTCCTTCTCGGGGGAGGCGGCAGAACCGCTGACCCTTAAACAAGTTGTCCCTCACGGAACAGGTGTCTCCCCCGCCTCTCGCAGGAGAGGGATGGCTGGACACTTAGTGACATCAGTGACCGGCCAATGAGAAGTCAGGCTTCGGCAGCCGCGCCAATGGGCGGCCGGGGGCGGGCTCGGTTTCCTGGGAACCGGGCGGGCCGGGCTGGTCCTCTGGCCGCCGCGGAGTCTCCGCGCTCAAGCTGCCCGCGGCGGCTACGGCGACTCCCGGCGGCTCCGGTGGCGGCGCCGTTTCCCTGCCCGCGCTTCTCCCGGACGCGCGGCTGGGGCGCCTCCCGCTGCGGCGCAGCTCGCCCGCTGCTCGGGCTACGGCGGTGGCGCGGCTCATGCCCCCGGGCGCGGAGCGCGCAGGTGGGCCGGCAGCCGCGGGGAGATAGGCCCCCAGGGGCGGTGGCGGCGGGACCATGGCCCGGAGACCCCCGGCGCCGGCCGCCTACGGGGAGGAGTTCTCCTTCGTCAGCCCGCTGGTGAAATACCTGCTCTTCTTCTTCAACATGCTCTTCTGGGTGAGTCTTGTGGACCGTGGGGGCACCTGGGCTGCAGGGCACCCCCCGAGGGTAGAGTGGGCTGCCCGCAGCTAAGGAGGGGGCGTCGCGGGATGCTGGGTTCAAGGCGAGAGTGGTGAGCAGCACTGCCTAGTTTTCTGTGCTGACGGCACTTTGGGGTAATTTATCCTGGGGAGGGACACCACAGTGGGGCCGTGTCTGGTGAGGGCATGGGGGGAGGGTATGCAAGGGATTCAGTAAAGACTTATGGGTATTCTCTGGGTATCAGATGAGGGTCTGTGTCAGGACAAAAAGGTGGGTTTGAGCGGGAGGAGCGGGTTTTCCTGTTGACCCAAAGCAGACCCCACTGGTACATTCGTGATTGGGGGACTTTCAGGCCTGGGGGCTGTGAGGCCCTGCTGGCAAAGAAAAAAGAGGAAGGGGGAAAACCCATACCTTCCCTCCCCCGTACCTCAGAGAGGATGGGTTAAAGGGCTTCCTTTCTTCCTTTTGCAACCTCTGGTGCCCCTTCCCCCCAAAGGCTGAGAAAGGGACAGGAATGGCCCCCAGGTGTGGATGTCTTTCCCAGCACTGTCCCCAACTTTGCCCCACCTTTCTCAGGACCAGACTCCATCTCCTGGAGCCTGGCAGTCTGCAGCTTCTTTAAATAGGACCCTATGTTGGTCTGGAAAGCCAGGGGTCTTTTCAGAATCTTCTGCTTGGGGGTAGAGAAGTAGAAAAAAGATTGAACTGGGGCTATGTGGGTTGTCATCTCCATTCTGCTGCTAATTGTCGACTTGACTAACCTGGGCAATGTGTTCACCTCTGTAGGCGGTAGTTTCCTCCTCCATAAAATGAAACCCCTTATGATCAGGGATGGCAGAAATACCGGATCATGATATGCTAGCTCAATCTTATTTTGTGTCTAGAGAGTCCTGGGCCTTTCTGGGTTTGAGAACATAGGGAGGTCCTTCCCCCACCCCACCATTTCTCTTCCAGCTCCAACCACACCAGGGCTACTCCTCTAGGAGCTCATTATCCTTGCCTACCTCTGCCTGAGACCTAAAGTTCAGACTTGCGGGAGAGAGGAATCATGAGTCTAAAATATGTTTCCTAGGAGAGAGAGCAGACCAGGCATCTAAGCCAGTTGTTGGAAAGGTTTCACAGGGGCCATGGTATGAAGACCAGACACAAAGTACATAAGTGCCAGCCTATTGGGACAAATGAGAGAAATCCCAGAGGATGGTGACGACAGCTCACTCTCAGCCGTTGTACTGAGAAAAATGAAGTTTGGGCTCCTAACAAATTCTCAGTTTTAGAAATGTAAAAAAAATTTTGGAAGACATCTTGTCCAACACTCTCATTTTATATATGAGAAAGCTAAAGCACAGAGATGTTAAATGTTCTAAGATCCAACAGCTGGTTAGTAGGCTTGATCTGGTGATTTTTCTATTGAACCACAGTGCCTCTAGGGGAAGTCCTTGGCTGAGATGGCTGCTACTGTAGCTAGGGTGTTAGCAGTATTAGTAGTTAACCAGTCAACCCAAGTTCCCATGATCTCGGTTCTGCTTTAACTGGAGGTTAGGGAAGGGCAGAAGAAAATCTCACCACCATTCTGCCAGGGCTGGGGGATGTCCTAAGGGGAACTCCCCACCTAAGGGCAAGTCCCAGTGAACCCTCCTGCGTGCTCACTGAGTGCGCCAGGCCTGGAGGATGACATGCCATCCTCAGAGCCAGCACTAGCATCCGAGGGACCTCAGGGCCTCATTTTGACTTCCTCTATCAGCCAAGACTCTGCATCTCCTTTGGAGCCTTTGGCACCTCAACCTTATCTATGCTCCCCAGCAACAACAGCTGGGTGCATCTGTTACTCTTGTGTTCATGGTCGGTTTCTTGGACTTCCTCACTCCACCCCACCCTCCTTTCACCAGACAAATGACTTTGGGAGGTTGCAGCCAGGGAGAGAGTTTGGCTCCATAGACCCATTTACTTTGGTAAAAATGCCTCATTCAAGGTCAGAGGACCTGGCTAACCAGCTGGCACCACCTCAAATTAGAGAAGAGTCCCTTCTTGGCCCTACTTTAGACTAATAAAAAGTCAGTCTCTAGAAATAGCACAGTGAAGGACAAAAGGCCCAGTTTCTTTCTGGCGCCAACTTACTGTGTGACCCTAAGCCAATATATTTGTCTCTCTGACCTTAATCTTTCTTCTGTAAAGGAGAAAATTTTCTGCCTCTGTGAACTGTTTAAAGATGAATGCATCACTTTGGGGACTGTTTTCTTTCTTCAAGACCTGGGGCTGGATCTAAGGATGCATCTCTCTATGTCCTGGTGTCCCTGGGACATTGACCTTCCCAGGGGACAGTACTTTTGGGGTGTTCCTGAGTGTCCCTTCTTCCCCAGGCCCAGAGCCACAGAGTTACATTCCACACAAGTGCAGCTGGAGATGAAGGGCTGCTTCCGCAGATCAGGGGTCGTCTTTCTTCCCATCCCCCGCTTCAGGGACTGGGTACTGTGTTTTCTTTTTTGCAGGCTTCTACCATCCTAATCAAATTCTCCTCTTCTGCCCAGGAGGCAGCCATGGTTGGGACTGTCAGTCCACTCCTTTTCCAGGCAGAGTGCTGCACTTCTGGCCAGCTGCTGGGGAGCTGTGTACGGGTTGTGTTTGTGTCGGCCTGGAACACATTGGGAAAGTAGCCAGCATCGTCTGGGCTCACACTCGGTGGTGGCGGTGGTAGCGGTGGTGTCAGTGGCTATCTCTGCTGCTGCTCTAGGTGCCTTGACCCCTGGGGCATTTGGAGTCTGACTCAGAAGGCTACTGGCTCCTTTGGGATGAGGACCAATTCTTCCTGTTCATGTTTAAAATCTCATTTCCCCTTTTGTGTGGGAGTTCTGATTTTCTCCCCAGAATCATGCTGCTGGGTTACCGATCATTGGGATACCATGGCCTGGAGTAGTTGTCCCAAGATCCCAAAAGTTGCATTTCATTCTTTCAGTTAAGAAATAGCTGACTTTCCTCACCTCCCTGTATTGGACAGCTCTCTGCAGAAGGAAGATAGTGGGATGGTACATGCTTTATAAGCCTTGGGCATACGTTGACAGGAACATTATCAGTGCTGCCTGCAGCAGCCACCTCATTCCTTGCTGGTCCTTTTCCCACACAGGGCAGCAGATGGGGTGGCTTTTGAGTCAGGCAGAGCCCAGAAGCTCAGACCTCCAGTCCCTGTGTCTCACCCAGGCTTCCTTGGTGGGGCTGTGCCTCAGGGCTCCCATGGCACCTTGTACATACTTTGATTGTCACACCTCTTACCTGTGCTGCAGTGGTGTGTCTATTTATGTCTCCCCCTCTAAACTTCAGGCTTCTGAGGGTAGAGACTGCCTTATTCACTTCTGGATTCTCAGTGCCCAGCCGTGTTTGGCGGAGAGTGGGTACTTATTGACTGTTTATTAAATGGCAAATGAGAGAGCAGACCCTACAGGCTGGAGACGTGATGCCTTTCCTCCCTCTCTCATGGACTCTAGTCTGTCAAGATGCAGCACAGCTTTAAGTCCTCAAGCATTCTTGGGGGGGTGGGTATCCAACTGTGTTCTCCTCTGCAGTGGGTCCTGTGGCCGGGCACCCCTCCCTCAAGCCACATCAGAAAAATGGCTGCCACCCACTCCAGCATCTCCCTCAGGGCCGTGCATAATTACTATCTAAAGCATCCGTATTTTTTCACTTCCACTACAGCACACGCAGATGCCCATCCAAGTCTTCCCTGGGCTGATCCAGGCCTCTGGGGGGCAACTTCTTTAAGAACTTCATTCTCCCATCTAGGACCGTTGTATTGGAATCTCCAGGGCACTCAGAATCACCCCAGACCACCTGCAGCACCATCTGTTGTAACCTGGCTCAGAAGCCATGAAGATGTGACTAGGCATCAAGCCTGGCAAAAACCCCTCTTAAGTGGCAGGGACCCTTCCCGCCTTCCCGCCACACACACACACACACACACACACACACACACACACACACTTCTAAATACACTAGGAGGCAGAGCCCATCTTGTCCTCCATTTCCCCTTCTTCTCCTTAGACTAGACAGTCCTCAATAAGTGAAGCAGTCACATTCTTTTTATAAAAACAAGAAAGAAAACAAAACTCCAAAAATGAAGACAAGAACCACACCCTTTGCTATCAAGTCACATACATGTCTTCTTCACTCCCCTAATAGCTCTGTTTGCCTTTTATCGAGTAGAAAATTGTAAACTTCAAACAGCCTTTAAAAAGAATAAAAGAAAACATGTAGCACCTCTCAGAGTCTTGATGGCAGGCTAAGTATCAGGCTGGTAACTCCAGGGCCATGAGTTTGAGTGTTTATACCACTGTGAGCCCTTGTGGACTTCCCTTCCTCACTTATAACCATGGAAAACCAAAGCCAGCCATAGCCTAAGGAAGAAGCTGAAGGGTTGGCCCCAGACACTGGAGAGGAATGAGCTCTGTGGACTCCTCCACTCCAGCAGAACAGTACCCTCCAATCCAGAGGGAGAAAGCCAAGAGCCAGTTCCACACAGATAGTTGCCACCTCAGAAATCCAGGAACAGCAGTGCCAGGATGACTATAGAAGGACCCATGGGTACAGATCCTGGGCAGTGTGAGAGAGAGGGCCCTGCTTTAGGTCTAGCAGGCTGTGATTTCTTTGACTTCATCCAGAAATAAGGATAGATAAGACTGAGAAGTCGGAGGTGGAGATCCCTCCCTCCCAACTTCCCTCTGGGTTTTGATTCCTGTGGGGAAAGGGCTTGATTCCCACACAGAGAATCACTGTACTCTCAGCTGTCCCCCACCACCACCTTCAAAAGAAGAGGAGTGGATTCTGAGACAGATGCACCCACTTTGTGCAGACTGGACTTTAGAATGTGGAAGACAGACAAGGCCAGGCCTTTCTCTTGGAGGCTGCTCAGGTTGGCAGGCCCTGTGTGGTGATACTGTGTTTTCCCCTTTCAGGGTGCTGTTCCGGGGACTTCCCTCTGGGCCCTGCTGGTACCCTCACCTCCTGGTGCTCTCTTACTGCCCCTGCCTGAGCCCCACCCAGTTTGGAGAGTACCAGCTGCTCCTCTTAGACAACTGCAGGCAACTTCTTCTTCCCACCTCATGTGATGCCCTGAGGTGAATGCACGTGTCCTGGGGTTGCTGTGAGGCAGAGAGAGGAAGGCAGCAGTGTGGCTAAGGTCATACAGCTCTAGAGACATATGGACCTAGGTTCCAGTCCCACTTCAGCTGCTCACTAACTGAGTGAACTGGGGAAAGTTACCTGAATTCTCCCAACATCAGTTCTGTGAAATGGAGATACTAACACCCTCTTGGGTTGTGGTCAGAATTCAATGAAATAGTGTGTATAAATGGTTTAGCCCAGTGCCTGGCCCTTAGCCGTCAACAAAAGGTAGCTATTACTATTATTGTGTTAGAAATAGCTCCTAGAGGTCACCTGTTGGGGATAGACTTGGAGAGCTAGGATGAGTGCTCCTCCTGACAAGTGGCAAGAAGATGGGAGTTGAATCTAGGTAAAGGCCAACCTTGAGCCTGACTTGCTTCAGCCTTGAACCCCCTTTGCTCACATTCCTACTGTTAGCCAGAGGGAGATGATAATTAATGATGTCTCTATATTTTATAGTTTACAGAGAACTTTCATATATATCATAGGAACAGAGACCCCACTGTTGTCTCTGAGGGCCTTCCCTAGGCCCACTCTTCAGGGCTTGTCAGACCACCTCGGTCTTGAGGAGCAATTCAGTGGAAATGGACTCCAAGAGCTAATTTGCCTATAGTTATTGGCATTTGGGCCTTAGAGCCAGGAGAAGAACTCTAGTTCAGGGCCTCAACTTGGGGCCCTATAACCTTTCCTCTCTTAGTGCTGATGGCCCTGAAGCAGTGTCCTAGGGGCTAGAATAAGAGTTTTTCTTACAAACATCAAATCATGGCTTTCTTTTCCCAATTTTCAGGGAAAAAAAAGTCAAGATAATGGAGAGAATTTTTTCCATTCTCTCTTTTCTCCTGTGAACATTAATACCTGTGGCTGCTTATCTGCCAGCAAGTGCTAGCGGAAGGCAAAGAGAAGAGGACAAGTAGCAACCAAATGTTATGGAAAACTAGGAAACTATTTTGGGTAGTGCCTGTATTATTGTTTTATGAGATGCAGAGACATATGTCTAACAGCCATATCATCTGTAGTAAATTGTTCCTTATTTCTATGATAGAAATTAATATGTTGTGCTTCCTCACATGACACACTGAGAAGGACACAACATCATCTGTATAATATTCCTGTGAAAAATGTGTCATCTGAATCTAATTGTGAGGAAACAATCAGATAAATCCAAATGGAGGGACATTCTGCAAAACAATTGGCCTGGACTTATTAAAAATGTCAGTGTCAAAAAAAATGTCAGAACAAGTGTTGGCAAGGATGTGGAGAAATTGGAACCCTCATACATCACTGGTGGAAATGTAGAATGGTTCAGCCGCTGTGGAAAAACAGTTTGGTAGCTCCTCAGAAAATTATACATAGAATTACCATATGACCTGGCAATTCTACTCCTGGGTATATACCCAAGAGAATTGAAAACAGGTATTCAAACAAAAACTTGTACATAGATATGCATAGCAACACTATTCACAATAGCCAAAAGGTGGAAACAATCCAAATATCCATCAATGGATGAATGGATAAACAAATTGTGTTAAATCCATACAATGGAATATTATTAGGCCATAAAAAGTAATGAAGTACTGATACATGCTACAACGTGGATGAACCTTGAAAACATTATGCTGAGTGAAAGAAACCAGACACAAAGAGCCACATATTGTATGAGTCCATTTATAGGAAATGTGCAGAATAGGCAAAACCATAGAGACAGAAAGCAGATTTGTCATTGCCAAGGGTTGGAGGAGTGGAGGAATGGGGAGTGACTGTTTAATGGGGACAAGGTTTCTATTTGGGGTGATGAAAAAGTCCTGGAATCTGATATTGGTGATGGTTGCACAGCAAGGTGAGTGTACTTAAGGCCACTGAACTGTACATTTTAAAATGGTTAATTTCGTGGTATATGTATTTTAGCACAATTTTTTAAAAGTCAGTGTCTTGAAAGACCAAAAACAAAGAAAAGAAAAAAAGCTGCAAAACTGTTCCAGGCTAAAGGAGACTTGATCACTAAATGCATGATCCTTTTTTTTTTTTTTTTTTAGTGAGGGAGATCAGCCCTGAGCTAACATCCATGCTAATCCTCCTCTTTTTGCTGAGGAAGACCGGCTCTGAGCTAACATCTATTGCCAATCCTCCTCCTTTTTTCCCCCCAAAGCCCCAGTAGATAGTTGTATGTCATAGCTGCACATCCTTCTAGTTGCTGTATGTGGGACGCAGCCTCAGCATGGCCGGAGAAGCAGTGCGTTGGTGAACGCCCGGGATCCAAACCCGGTGCACCAGTAGCGGAGCACGTGCACTTAACCACTAAGCCGTGGGGCCGGCCCTGCATGATCCTTGATTGGATCCTGGAACAGAAAAAAGAAAACAGTTATAAAGGACATTATTGAGATAATTGGGGAAAGTTAAATATGGTCTGTCTATAAGTTAGACAGCAGTAATAGCATATTAAAGTTTAAAAAAAGAATTTAATATATCAAAATTGTATAGTGTATACCAACAGAGCACTGTGACTTCCCAGTGCTCTGTTATCTGTATGGTTTTAATATCACTGCCTTACGCTTTGGTGTAAGGAGAAATTACCCTGATTAAAGTTTGTAAAATTGCATGCAAGTGAATCCCAGTTTAAGAAAATCTGATATTAAAAAATGTGGATTTACAAAACTAACAAATTGAAGGTGGCTATTTTTTGTGTGTGTGTGTGAGGAAGATTAGCCTTGAGCTAACATCCAATGCCAGTCCTCCTCTTTTTGCTGAGGAACATTGGCTCTGGGCTAATATCTGTGCCCATCTTCCTCTACTTTATATGGGATGCCACCACAGCATGGCTTGACAAGCGGTGCGTTGGTGCGTGCCTGGGACCCGAACCTGCAAACCCTGGGCCTCCGAAGCAGAGCGTACGCACTTAACCGCTGCGCCACCAGGCCGGCCCCCAAGGGTGGCTATTTTTTAAATAGATCTCATTTTTAAAAACAGTTTTAGTTTTGCTGAAAAATTGAGAAGATGGTAGAGAGAGTGCTCATGTACTGCACACCCAGTTTCTCTTATTATTAACATCCTACGTGAGTATGATACATTTATTACAATTAATGGCATTATCATTAAGGTCCATACTTTATTCAGATTTCCTTAGTTTTTACATATTGCCCTTTTTCTGTTCCAGGATGCCATCCAAAATACCAAATTTCAGGGGCCGGCCCAGTGGCGCAGGTGGTTAAGTGAGCGCGCTCTGCTGCGGCGGACCGGAGTTTGCCGGTTCGGATCCCGGGCGTGCATCAACGCACTGCTTGGCAAGCCATGCTGTGGCGGCATCCCATATAAAGTGGAGGAAGATGGGCATGGATGTTAGCCCAGGGCCAGTCTTCCTCAGCAAAAAAAAAAGAGGAGGATTGGTAGATGTTAGCACAGGGCTGATCTCCTTACAAAAAAAAAAAGTAGAAAAAAAAAATACCAAATTTCATTTAGTTGTCAGGTCTCCTTAGGCTTTTGTTGGCTGTGACAGTTTCTCAGAATTTCCTTGGTTTTGATGACTTCAACAGTTTTGAGGAGTACTGGTCAGATATTTTGTAGGATGGCCCTCTATGGGAACTTGCCTGATGTTTTCCTCATGGTTACACTGGGGTTATAGGTTTTGGGAGGAAGACCACAGAGGTGAACTACCATTTTCATCACATCATATCATATACCAAAGATTTATCTCTGTTGATGTTGACCTTAATCACCTGGCTGAGGTAGTGTTTGTTAGGTTTCTCCACTGTAAGGTTAGTCTTTTCCCCACTCTTCCATACTGTACTCTTTGGAAGGAGGTCACTATGTGCAGCCCACCCTTAGGAGTGGGGAGTTATGCTTCACCTCCTTGAGAGTGCAGTATCCACATAAATGATTTGAAATTCTTCTGCGTAGGGGATTTGTCTTTTCTCCCCCATTTATTTATTTATTAAGTCACTTATATCCGTATGGACTCATGGCCATTTATTTTATATTTGGGGTAATCATTCCATACTTCTTTATTTTGATGTCCCTTTGGCATACCCACATCAACGTGGGGTTGTTTTTGCTTTTTGTTTGGTTTTGAGCATTTCCTTACTTTCTGGCACTACAATATGCTCCAGGCTTATCTTGTGTATTTCCTGCCCCAGTCCTTGAATCAGCCATTTTTCCAAGGAGCCCAGGGGATGGCGATTTTCATTATAAGATGATTACTCACCTTACATAAGGATAAAGGTACAGGTCCGTGCAAACTATTTTATATAATTTGGTCAACAACTCTTCAGGAACATGCCTTTTCCTGGACTCAGCTATTTTTAAAACTGTCTAGCTTTTAAAAGTTTCCAGCGAGGCTTCATTCTAGCCAGAATATGAAAAGCCATTCTAAGAAGAGAAGTGTCTTTATCTCCATCCTCATCATGAAAGGAGGTCATTGGTGATATTGTGGGGTGTTACAAGGATTCTGTGGCAAAGACTGATATAGTGGAAAGAGTAGCAGACTGAAACTGGAAATGGAGTTTAGTCCAGATGTTGCCACTGTGCCCATGTGCACTTGGTCAAGTGTCACTTTGTTCTTTCAGCCTCATCTATAAAAAGAGGTGAGTATCCGAGCTCATTTCTAAGGTTCTATTCAGCTCTGAAATGCTATGCTATTAACAGCAGCAGCACTAACTTTGGAATGGCAGTAGCTTTGAAGAAGTCAAGGTGCGAGATGTGGGCAGGAATAGAAGTGTGAAAGGGCAAGCTGTGACTCCAGGAGAAAGAGACAGAAATGCAGAATTTTAGAGTTAGCTAGTGAGCTCCAGGTAAGCAGTATCATTAATGATCATATTAAATATTAATGATAATATAAAGTCTTAATCTTGATTTTAATGTAGCCTGTACCTGCTGCTCTAGATCCCTGGCTGAGTATGCTTTAGGCTTGTGGTTCTCAAACTTGGCTGCACAGTGGAATCACCTGGAACACATTCAGAAATACTGTTGCCTGGGTTCCAGTGCCAGAGATTCTGATATACTCGGTTTGGGGTGCAGCCTAGGCATCAGGAGTTTTTAGGTTCTCCTCCCTTCATTCTAAAGGCAGCCAAGTTGAGATGTGCTGCTTTAGGTTATAGATGCTCTTGCCTCTCTCCATATAACGCACAGATTTCCTTAAGGGCAGGGCCACATCTTACTCATCTTTGCAGTCCTCAGAGTACTTTGTACATAGCAGCTGGTGCATTAGATTTGGGTAGTGTATTGGTTTCCTGTTGCTGCTGTAACAAATTACCACAAACGTAATGGCTTAATAGAACACAAATTAATTTTCTTACAATTCTGGAGGTTAGAAGTCCAAAATGGGTCTCACTAGGCTAAAAACGAAGGTGTCGGCAGGGATGATTCCTTCCGGAGGCTCTAAGGGAGAATCTATTTCCTTGCCTTTTCCACCTTTTAGAGGCTGCCTGCATTCCTTGGATCATAGCACCACATCAATCCAACCTCTGCCTCCATTGTCGTTGTCTTCTGTGACTCTGATCCTCTTGCCTCCCTCCTATAAGGTCCCTTTTGATTCTATTGGGTCCACTGGGATAATCTCCCCATCTCAAGATCCTTAATTTAATCACATTTGCAAAGCCCCTCTGGACATGTAAGGTAACATATTCACAGGTTCTGGGAATTAGGAGAGGATATCTTTGCGGGGGACACTATTCTACCTACCACAAATAGAGACGGCGCGACTGCTGTAATTACAGGCCCACACATGGAATTAAGTTACTCTGTGATACGTGGCATCTCTCTACTTTCCCTTTCTTGTTTTAGCTGTGTTAGGATTTAATCAGAGACCATCTTTGTGGAAAGTTATACACCCTAGTGAAAATATAACATGTGAAAAAACAGTGCCAAGCCTGGGAGCAACAGAAATAAAGAGCAGATACATATTTTTAAATGATTCAGTAAAGTGATATTCAGAATGTAATTGGCTGTGATGAGTTTAAAGGGCAAGCAGAGATGCTCAGTCACTCTGGCAAAGGGCTGTTCCTCTGCGCCTTGAGGATGACTGGGATCTGTGTCGTGTGGTTTCCTTGCCTCCCACCCAATCCCCCTTGCTCCCTGAGCCTGGTTGTGCTGTGGGACAAGAAGCCAGCTGGCACCTCCAGCCCCACACACAGCTCTGCAAGCAGCTCCCTCTCTCCTGGACAAAGAGTGTGAAGGCTGGCAGATAACACATCTGGCCCTGAGTCAGAGGCAGTGTCAGATGATTGGAGGGCAAGGAGGGGGACCTGTGTATACAGGCAGAGAAGGGTCCTGAAAGACATGGTTTTAGATAAGGCTGTCCCATTTACTGCTGAATGCACCAGATGGCAGAGGACCTTAATAAAGGAAGCCCCCAAGGAAAAAAGGTCTTTCTACTGAGAGACTAGCCTGACCCTGTTACCTGCTATAGAGGCGCAATTCCCTTCTCCCACCAAAGCCCCAAGATGGCTTCAGCTGGTCTCTATTTTGCAGGACAGTGGAGTCTAGCCAGCCATCTCCTTCTCCACCGAGTTGGTCAAGTTCCTGCTGCTGAGAAGTCCCTCCAGCCAGAGCTTGGCCCCAGCTATTGCTGTTGTGACAGCCCACTGCTGCTTAGCACCAGCCTGGGGACTGGGCACAAAGAAAGGACGGCCAAGGGTTGTGCACGCTGGGCCTCCCTTCACTCCTGGAGGCCTGCGGGGGCGGGGAGGGGCAGAGAAGGCCCCTTTGGGGACCCCTGGTAGACTCTGATGGGTTTGTTCTCTCAGGGAGAAGCCAGGAAGTTTGAAAGGTCTAAACTCCTCTATTCCTCCATACTGGAATCGGGCTTTATAAAGATAGAGGTTCCTCTGCCAAGGCAGTTCTGCTGTTTTGCACACACGCATTCCCACGTGCATTCTTTCAAATTGGTATGCACTTTCATTCCTGCATTTGGCACCACATTGACCTCCGAGAGAGGGAGACCTGGGAGTGTGCATCTACTCAGGACTGCTTCAGCTTGAAGACCTCCCCTTTGATGTAGCTAGATTAGAATTCAGAACTTCACAGAGTTTCTTTGTGACCCTGGGCAAGTTAACTGTTAGTAATGATAGATAATATTTATTGTCAGGCATTGTGTTAAATGCTTTCCATGTATTCTTCTACTTAATTTTTCCAGTAATCTTATTAGATGTGGTTGTTTTTAATTCCCACCTTCAGATACAGAAACTGAGGCTAAGAGATTTGTCCAGCATGGGCCCAGGTTTGACTCACTCCGAAGCCCATGTTTGTAACCACTGTTCTGTATTAACTTTATATTGCCTTAATTTCCTCATCTGTAAAATGGGGATAATAGCTGCCTCACAAGATAACTATGTTGTGAGGATCGAATGAGCTAATCTTGGTAAAAGCCTCTCGTGGAGGTAAAGCTCTGACAAGTACTATCAACGGTGTCACTGGGGAGGAGGAAGATACTTATCTCTGGATCCTGGGGAAGTCGTCCTCCTCCTGCTCTCCTTGAAGGTTATTCATGGCCATCAGGGCTCTCTGGTTTCCAAAATCTCAGGGTCTGGCTCGTTCCCTGTTTCTACAGGTGATTTCCATGGCGATGGTGGCCGTGGGAGTCTATGCTCGGCTGATGAAGCACGCAGGTGAGCTATAGGTCCCATCCGTCTCTCCACGACTCTTGCATGCCCCTTCCTCCTCTGCCTCCTTCAGCCCTGGCCCTCTAGCACTCCTTCCCACATGAACTACGGGGCTATAGGGGTAGCCGCCTTTTAGCCAAATCTTAGCTGCCTACTCCAAGGCATCAGGCCACCCACACCAGTTCACCTGGATTTCCCTGAGCTCCCACAAATCTTCCAAGATATGCCTGCATTTTAGGCCTAGGAAGTGTCTAGGAAAGAAGGTCGGCCTCTGGATGCAGAGTAATCGGAGGCTTTAGCCCCTTCTTTGCTTTGGAGTAACTCAACCTCCATTCCTAGTCCACTGCACAAAGTCTCCAGGAAACGGAATCTGCAAAGCTGGCCAGCCTAATGCCGTTCTAATTCTTTTCTGGAGCGAAAGTGGTCCCTCCTCTCTTAAGCCCAGGAATAAAGGCTCTTACTTTGTTAGTTCCTCAAATTAAATGCCACAAACCCTTCTGGGCCCTTTTTGTTCTCCTCGTGGGAAGGCAGTACTGCCTCCCTATAACCTTCACCCAACCACACTGGAGATTCCCCACCGGAGGAGAACATTTTGCAGGAGCACTCCCCCACCCCATCCCTGGGTAACCCCCCGTTGGCACTAGGCTCAGACTGAGAGACAGCCCTCTCCCCCAGAAGCAGCCTTGGCCTCCTTGGCAGTGGACCCTGCCATCCTGCTGATCGTGGTGGGCATCCTCATGTTCCTGCTCACCTTCTGCGGCTGTATTGGATCCCTCCGAGAGAACATCTGCCTCCTGCAGACGGTGAGTGCTCAGGGGCCTCACGGGAAAGACTCTGGCCCCTCCTCCATGTGCCTCTCAGCCTCCTGAAGGCATTCCTACAAGCTTTTGGTGTCCTGTCCCACCCTACCTCCAAGGCCTATGCTGTCCACTCATTGTGGAGCTTAGCCCAAGTGACTCAGCACAGGTGACCATTCCCAAGACAGTATCGCAGAGGCAGCAGCCTTTACCGTGTGTGGGGCATCTGGGAGAAGTGCCCCGTGGTTCCCCAATACTCCCCCTGGCCCTGGGAGGGGCTACTGCCCAGCATGGTAACAGACTGTCTCCTTTTCCTGCCTGCTCCCCACAGTTCTCGCTCTGCCTCACCATTGTGTTCCTGCTGCAGCTGGCTGCTGGGATCCTGGGCTTCATCTTCTCAGATAAGGTAGCCTTGGGAGCCAGGGGGCCTCCTAAGGTGTGAACCAGAGGGAGGAAGGGAAGGTTCCTGCCCGTGCTTAGCCTGATTAATTAACCACAGTGCTCCTTCCCCTGAGAAGCATCAGCCTTTGAAAGGTTCTCCTTAGGGATGAATGAATGGCCTTTAAAGTCACCCTACTTAAAGAGGATTTTGAGATTGTAAGGTGTTTTCCTCTGACAGTCTGATACCAAATGGGAAGTAAATTCTATGAATACAAAGTTAAAATAATCGGCAAACTTTAATGGCAAATGATTGGGTAAAACTCAATTATCAGGGCCGGCCCCGTGGCTTAGCGGTTAAGTGCACGTGCTCCACTACCGGCGGCCCGGGGTTCGGATCCCAGGCGCGCACCGAGGCACCGCTTCTCCTGCCATGCTGAGGCCGCGTCCCACAGGCAGTAACTAGAAGGATGTGCAACTATGACATACAACTATCTCCTGGGGCTTTGGGGAAAATAAAAAACAAAACAAAAAAACCTCAATTATCAAATGGACCACAGACAACATGAAGAGCCTTTTACTTTTAAAAATTGTTTATTGAGATAAACAGAAAGAAGGAAGGGGGAAAGTAAACGACATTTTAAACAGTGCTTACCATATCTGGAAGTGGTCTGCCATTCAGTGACAGTCCTTTTAATTAAAAACCAGAATTCTTTCCTAAAGGGCAAATGATTGCCAGGGGCAGAATATAGGGCTATGGGTAAGAAACTTTCAGAAAAGTAGAGGAGCAGGAAGGAAGAAAGCATGGTAGAAACTATGAAATTGAGAGCCACTGAGTTCATTCAGAATGTCCTAATCCTTCTGGCTTAGTAAATTCCTAAAATGATAGAGAGCTGTTTTGATTCTAGATGCAATTCTCTTACGTCCACTAGAGGTCAGTGCCTCAGCTCAGTAAGCCCTTTTCTACTAAAAAAAAAAAAAAAAAGTTTCTCTGCTTTGCATCAATCAACAAGTATTTTGTGGTAATAGTATTCAGAGGTAGATAAACATAGGATTATCTTGAAATGTGGCTCTGAGAAGTGGCAACTGCAGGTCCAGCATTTCTCTTGCTCACTGGTACCTGAAGGTCCAAGGATGCTGGGCTTCAGAACTGGCCATCTTCCATCACTGGGACTTGGTTGTGATTTCAAGGCTGATTTAAATAAAGAAGGATGACTACTATCTGCTGTTATTTCTACAGGGAGGAGCCAGTTAGAGGTTAGTCTTGTGTTCTGATCTCCTACTCATGTCTCTGGCAGGCACGGGGGAAAGTGAGTGAGATCTTCAATAATGCCATCGTGCACTACCGAGATGACTTGGACCTGCAGAACCTCATTGATTTTGGCCAGAAGAAGGTATGGGCTAAGAGGGGGATGGTGGGGTCAGCTAGTGGTCTGAGAGGCTGTGGGCAAAAGTTAAAGCCATCCCAAGAGACGCCTCACCCTCCAGTCCTGTGGGCTTCTTCATTACTTGCCAGGTAATGGATTCTGGAAAGGAGGTTGGCAAAAAAACATAGAGTGCTTTAAAAGTACTTTTAAGGGCACAGAACAGTATATATAGTAATCTACCATTTGTGCAAAAAAAGAGGGAGGAAAGAATATGTATTCATATTTGCAATGAATCTGAAAAGATATGTAAAAAACCATTCTAAGTGGTTACTTATAGAGAGATGAGTAACCAGGCAGATTTTTTAATATTACATATCCAAAAGTTAAATTTTTTAAATTGTAGTAGAATACACATAAAACTTACCATTTTAACCATTTTTAAGTGTACAGATCTGTGGCACTAAGTACATTCACATTGTTGTGCAACCATCATCACCATCCATCTCCAGAACTTTTTCATCTTCCCAAGCTGAAACTCTGTACCCATTAAACACTAACACCTCATTTCCCCCTCCTCCTAGCTCCTGGAAACCACCATTCTACTTTCCGTCTCCATGAATTTGACTACTCTAGGGACTTCATATAAGTGGAATCATACAATATTTGTCCTTTTGTGACTGGCTTATTTCAGTTAGCATGTCTTCAAGGTTCATCCATGTTGTAGGATGTGTCAAAATTTCCTTCCTTTTTAAGGCTGAATAATATTCCATTGTAGGCATATACCACATTTTGTTAATCCATTCATCCTTCAATGCACACTTGGGTCATTTCCACCTTCTGGCTATTGTGAATAATGTGGCTATGAATCAAAAGTTAACTTTTAAATAAAAGTGCTTTTGAGACCAGTGCTGAGGTCCCCTTCCCTGGGTGCAACAGCCACTTGACTTGGATCCTACTTGCTTTCATGGACTAATTATGGGCCCACAATATTGAAGTATCTCCTCCTGTGTTTTCTCTATATTAAGACAAATATTTTCAACGCTGATTCTTTAATTATTTCAGCCAGTATTTTTGAACACCTCCTTTTGCCAGGCTTTATGCTAGGCAGGACTACAAAACCAGCAACTGCCCTCAAGGAGCTCACAGTTGAATGTGTAAAACAAAATATATATACAACTATGGTAAGTTATAATAAAATATATAAAGTAATAGGAATTAAGAGAAAACTTCTTCAGGTGAAGGTCACTGAGAAACCTGAGCTCAAGGTTCAAGGTTGTGTGTAAACACAACCTGAACTTACAAGTTGAAGCTTGCCGTAGACTTTTGGCTGTTCTGAGAATTCCTCTGGTCACCTCAGTGTGAGGAGTGGGTGATTCTTAACCTCTGTGATGGGCTTTGTTGCAGTTCAGCTGCTGTGGAGGGATTTCCTACAAGGACTGGTCCCTGAACATGTACTTCAACTGTTCAGAAGACAACCCCAGCCGTGAGCGCTGCTCTGTGCCTTACTCCTGTTGCTTGCCTACCCCCAACCAGGTGAGCACACATCCCACCTCATTTCCTCCTGGGCAGTGATTTGAGTTGTTTTCTCATTAAGGCAGCCACTGTTGGGAATCCCCATTCCCTAGCTTAACCAATCAATTTTGCAGGACAGGTGTCAGATGATTTTCTTCACCCTAATCTGATGGCTCTGTTAACCTTTCACTCCTGTAGCCCACATGAGGGTTCAGAAGGGGCAGGTCTCTAAAGCAAGGAGCACCGGACTCAGATCTCTCAGAAGAAGGGCAGCCTGCATTGAGCAACTTCCAACCTGGCATCCTCTACATATATTCTCTAAGAATTTAGGAGTTGAGGAAGGGTGGGAAGCCTATCAGCTAGGGCCCAAAAGAAAAAGTTATTGGAATAGGAGTTCTACTTGGCTTCTCAACTCTCTCCCCAGGCAGTGATCAATACCATGTGTGGCCAAGGTATGCAGGCCCTTGACTACTTGGAAGCTAGTAAAGTCATCTACACCAATGGCTGTATTGACAAATTGGTCAACTGGATACACAGCAACCTCTTCTTAGTTGGTGGTGTGGCACTGGGCCTGGCCATCCCCCAGGTAACTTGCCCTTTAAGACTTGTGGGTTCCACACTTCTGCAAAGACTTTTGTTTTGGGGAGGGCACCTGGGCATCAGCTAGGGTGTCAGGTACTGACGCTGCTGAGGGGCAGGGGATGGGATGGTGCTGACCGCCCTGGGAAGATTGAGTCAGGGAAAACAAGGGCATCACTCATTACTGAGGGCCCTATTTTTTCTTGCCTCTCCCAGCTGGTGGGAATCTTCCTGTCCCAGATCCTAGTGAATCAGATCCGCGATCAGATCAAGCTACAGCTCTACAACCAGCAGCACCAGGCTGACCCATGGTACTGAGAATTCATCCTGCACCTCCTCGCTATGGCGACAGGCGAGCCTCATCAACCAACAGCAATGGGTATAGCTCTCAGCACCAAATGGAGATTTGGATTCCAGCCCCCCAGAGACCGCCCAGTGGGCAGAAGGCAGGTTGCACAGGTGGCTCAACTCGCAGAAGGATGCACCTCCTCTCCCCATCCTAGCCCTCAGCATTGTTAGAGAGTTCTTTTGTATTGTTTCTAACCTTACTCAGTTGGGTTTATGTTTTTTTTAAGTTTTGTCTGAGAAGAGATGTTTGGGAAACAGCCGTTGCACAGAGTCCCGGGGGTACTAGGTGCTGCTTTTCACCGAGGCACTACAACCGACACCTCTACTAGGGCTGCTACTGAGCTTGATGGACATCAGATTCTGGCTGTTGCCAGCAAGACCTGGCTGGAGTCCACTTGGCATAATACCAGCTCCAGAAGGGAAGGGAGTGGAGCAGACAGTGAGCTTGGGGGTCGGCTGGGGACAGCTGTTATGTGTTGGGTAGGAGTGGAAGGCGTTATGTTTACTAAATGTCTGCCCTGCCATCTTCCCAGGTAGTCAGAGTGAGCTACATCCTGCCTCTCCCTCATTTCCATGGAAACATGGCAGCAAGGGCAAGAGGTACAAGAGCAGCCAAATTCATCCCTCCCCACCTCCTTTGAAAAATGTTTGGAACCATGGTCTCTATATTCTGCAGCCAGCAGAGGTGGGACTGAGCCATACATGCCCTTGAATTCCTCCCGTCTGGCCCTCCCTCTCCAGCAAGTGGGGCTTCTTTAACCTTGGCAGTGTGCAGAGGAGGTGAGGTAACACACCCCTATTCCTCTGTACCAGAGCTCAGTATTTCTACAGTGTAAGAAGCAGGGATCTTGCTGGGGCTGGAGAGCCAGAAATGGCAGTTAAGAGTTTGTTCACCTGGGTTAAGCTGGACTCCATAAATTTTCCATTCTGGCAACTAGAAAGGGAGGGGTAGAAGGGCCTAGCTGATGGGCCCTCCCTCCAGAAGAGGACTGTAGACTCCCCTAAGCCGCTGTACCTCTGGGCCTCACCACTCGCCCAATCTCCCTCAACCAGATGCACTACCCTCTTCCCACAACCCCGCCCTCTCCGGGCTAAATTAGGTCGAAAGATTCCCAATTCTGATGTAGGAACGCGTAATTTTATCCCCAAACCCGACTTTAATTTTTTTCTGAATTAAAGTTAATTTGTCACCGAAAACTTTTAGGAATGGGTTAGGGAAGGAGACGTCTGGAAATCAGAGTCTAGCACTGTCTGCGGAACGGGGGTGGGGGTGGGAGAGGGGGACGAGGAGGAAGAACGCCAAGTCCTCACCCCTAGTCTGGTCGCTGTAGCCCCCTCCTCCATCTTCATCTGAAAGAGCTGCGTACCGCGGCCCACCTTGCTTTTAGAGGACTCCGAAAAAATTTCGTGCCAGGTGCGGGACTTCCTCGCGCCGAGAGGAGCGTGCGAGGGCGGCGAGCCGGGAGGCCTGGCTGGCGCGTTGGAGGGCGGGGCCGGGGCGGGGCTGCGCGGCGCTGTGGGTGGTCCCCGCCCCCGCGGCGGCCGGGCCGGCGCCTCCGCCCCCCGCCTGGGAGGAGCTGGGGGTTGGGCTGCGTGTCCTGCTACCCGGTGAGTGTTCCCCGAAGTCTCCTGACCGCCACCTCCTGTCGGGGTGCTGAGACTAGGAGCTTGGCCTGGCCAGAGAAAGACTCGAGAGAATCCCTACCGCGCTGCGCTGGAGGGTCGCGAGGTGTCTCCCCGCCCGCAGTCTCTCCTAGGCGAGCCTTCTCCTCCTGGGAGGGCGCCTTTCCAGCAGTCGCCTGGGGCCCCAGCCAATGTTTAGCTCCAGCTAGTAACAGAACGGAAAGAAAAAAATAAAATCTTCACAAATAAAAAAATTAAAAGGGCCCTTTATTCTGGGAGAGTAGAGTAAAAAAGCGCGCCTCGTTAGTGCCAGAGACGTGCATTTTATACTTTTCCTTCTTTTGGTGACGCGGACCCAGAGTCGGTGTTTTGCGTTAGGAGTTGGGGTGATGCACCTTCCGGGTTGTCTGGGTTTAAGGAGCTTTCCTAGCAGGGCGCTCGTTTAGGGCGTTTTTGAAGAACAGACCAGCAACCGTGGTTGGCAGAACCAGGATTCAAATCCAGATTTCTTCAACTTCAAACTACATTTTTACTTAAGTATCTACTGCCTCTCAGTATCTCGCCTTCTGGGCTTGGACAAAAGGGTCGGGAATTTCTGCGCAAGCCTCAGGCCTTAAAAAGCCCTCAGCAACAGCTCAGACGCCTAAAATGCGGTTCACTATTCTTAGCTAAATTCGTTCCTCAGTCTCTGGTTCTCAGTGTCTCTCTAGCTTTCATTCTCTTTGGCCTGATGCTGGGACAGAAAATGCCCCAATTTTTAAAAAGGTTTCTCATTGCTATTTGAAATATGAATTTAATTTGCTCCCTGACTTTCTATTTGTTTCTAATAACCCTAGTCTCAAGCATGTGGGGTTAACATCAGTATCTTAGGACAGCTATCAAATCTAGGCCTCAAAGGTTGGTGAAAGGAAGAAGATTCTTGGGCAGAAATCAGGGGATAGGTAGAATCCCAGAGAAAAGGCCTGAAGGAAGGTGAAAATCTGGGTGGGGTGACATGACAGGAGAGCTACCACTAGGTTCTGTGGGTGTCAAACCCTACAATTTAAACAAGGACCTGAGTCCAGGAGTGCAAATTTTGCAGAAGTTCAATGAAATTCTGATTCCCTTGGTATTCATGTTGCATTGCGGCAGTAACAAATTACCACAAATTTAGTGGCTTAACATGACACAAATTTGTTATCTTACAGTTCTGGAAGTCAGAAGTCCAAAATGGGTCTCACTGGGCTAAAATCAAGGTGTGAGCAGAGCTGAGTTCCTTCTAAGGGCTCTAGAGGATCCATTCCAACTTCTAGAGGCCACTTGCGTTCCTTGGTGCCTGGCCCCTTTTTCCATCTTCCAAATGCATCTCTCCAACCTCTGCTTCTGTAGTCACATCTCCTTTTTCTCTGACTCATATGTCACTCCTATAGGACACTTGTGATTATAAAAGTCCCACCTAGGTTATCCAGAATAATCTTTCCATGTAAGATTCTTAATTTAACCACATTTATAAAGTCCTTTTTACCATGTCAGGTAATATATACACAGATTCCAGAGATTAGGACGTGGATATTTTAGGGTGGCCATTGTTCAGCCCACCACATCTCCTTCCCACTCTCATGCGTGACTTTAGGTGGGGGAGATGTAGGAAGGAGCTCTTGTTGGATACTGGCAAGAGCTTGAGGTAGGTGTTGTCTAGCCTTCATTCCAATAATTACCTAACATTTATTGAGTGCTTACTGTGTGCCAGGCACATATTTATTACAAAGTTTAATGTGAGGGTCCTTTGCTGTTGTCTGACTTGTCTTCATCCTCAAGACCAGGGTTAACAGGGTCAGGGACCATTTTCAAAAAGGGGACACAAAAAGGGCACAACATCTTCCACCCGAAGAGTTCCCCTGGTCCGTTACAATAAAAAGGTCAGGAACATATTGTAAGCCCCCTCCCCCCTCAAAAACAAAAGTTAGATATTCCAAATTGCCATAGCTAAAACACTTAGAGGAGGGAATAAAGTGAGGGGTAGTCACACTCTAGAACTCGGGTTGAAAGTTAAGCCTCTAGAGTCTTCTATCATGCCAGGAACCTGGTAAATCAGTCAGATGAATGGAATAGCATAGAGATTCCAGAAATATTTTCCATCATCAGTACTCACTGACTAATAAGCAAGAAGCAACATAGTGATGAGAGGAAGGGGTAATCACTAATAAAAATTGTTAGGACAAATAGGTTACGTATGGAAAAGAAGTAACAGATTCCTATCTCACATTGCACACTGCAATGCATTCCAGAGGGTAAAAGAATCAAATATTTTAAAGCAAAACAAAAAAATCAGAATATCATATTTGTCCTAGTTGTAGGGAGCCAGAATGGACAACTTGTCAGTGCATCTGTCCAGCTTACAATGATTCTTCCTTTTTTTGGGAACTGGCCCCCTACCCCTCAAGCCATAGGAGTGAGTCTTGAGGAGCTATATTTGAGACGTGGTCTCCAAGACAAAGCTGACTGGATAGGTTTGGGCACTGTATTAGCGTCCTAGAGCTTCTGTAACAAAGTACCACAAACTGGGTGGCTTAAAACAACGGAAACTTATTGTCTCACAGTTCTGGAGGCCAGAAGTCCAAAAGCAAGGTATTGGTAGGGCCACGCACCTTCTGGCTCCTCTAGGGGAGGTTTCTTCCTTGCCTCTTCCGATTTCTGGTAGCCCCAGGTATTCCTTGGTTTATGGCAGCTTAACTGCAACCTCTGCCTCCATCTTCGCATCTATCTTCCCTCTGTGTCTGTCTCAATTTCCTCTTCTTATAAAGACACCAGTCATATTGGAATAAGCGCCCAGTATGACCTGATCCAGTATGACCTCCATGCTCCTCCAGTATGACCTCATCTTAACTAATTACATCTGCAATGACCCTATTTCCAAATAAGGTCACATTCTGAGGTAGTGAGGGTTAGGGCTTCAACATATCTTTTTGGAGAGGGACACAGTTCAACCCATAACATGCACCTAGCCCAAACTGTGCCAGAGTTCCTTCCCTGGGACTTGGGAATTGAGAATGAGATTCTAGTCACAGCCTGAGCTGACTGGTCTGGTGAAGAAAGAGAAGGCAAAGGGAAGCCGAGGCTGAGCCTTCTTACACCTTAAGAACTAAGGAGCAGAGAAAGTCTGTTTACAGAAATAAGAGAATGAAACGGATTGGGGGTGGGGATGGGAAAGCAGACACAAAAGGAGCAAAGGAAGGATGCTCCTGGTGACAGGTTTCACTATGGTCCTACAACCTTTCTGTAGCTCCCTGGCTGTCCTGCCTTGGGTTCCCTGAGACACTCTGTATGCTTAGGGAAAAATTTGCTTTGTTTGCTTAAGGAAGTTCAACTTCATTTCTGTTGCTTACAAGCACAGCTGAGAAAAGCTATAATCAGAGTAAGACACTATATCAGTTTTCTATTGCTGCTGTAACAACTTACCACAAACTCAGTGCTTAAAACAACGCAAATTTATTATCCTACAGTTCTGTAAAGCAGAAGTCTGATATGGGTCTCACTGGGCTAAAATCAAGGTGTTGGCTGGGCTGCATTCCCTTCTGGAGGTTCAAAGTGAAAAATCTCTTTCCTTGCCTTTTCCAGCTTCTTGAAGCTCCCTTCTCCCATCTTCAAAGCCAGCAACAGCAGGTCAAGTCCTTCTCATAACACCATTTCTCTGGGCTTCTGCAGCTAAGAAACGTTCGCTGCTTTTAAGGACTCCTGTGACTAGATTGGACCCACCTGCATAATCCAGGCCAATCTCCCCATCTCAAGGTCCTCAACCTTAATCGTATCCATCTGCAAAGTCCCTTTTGCCATGTGAGGTATTACATTAACAGGTTCTGGGGATTAGGATGTGGACGTCTTTAGCACCCGTTATTTTGCCTACCACGGCTGCACAATAGAATGTATCATGACCATTTGTAATAAGATAGATGGCTGAGAGTTTAATGATCTTTCTTTGTACTGTTTCTTTTTCTTATGAAAATGCTTAATTTTATTTGAACAACTCAGTCTGTAGCCTTGACCTCCTGAAGCTCTTTTTGAGGAACACAGGGTCAACTCTGTCTGATCCAAGGAACTTTATTTAGCTGCCTTCTCATAGCTGAAGGTTTAACTATCCCAGAAAGACACTAAATGAGGACATATTCCCAAAAGGCCTGATTGGAGCTGGGAAAGAATGAACAAAATAAGATCAAATGCCTAGTCCCCACTAGAGAATTGCATATATTAAAATGTTATTTCTGGAAAAAGGCAATTGAAATTCCTCTGAACGGAGAGTCTGAGGTAGTTAACCTTGATAAAGGTGTTGCTTCTGGCAGAAGGCTGTAAGGGCCAATTTATGTATAGACACAATAAATGAAATGTACATGCACAGGAAGGCAGGTAAACTTATCATTCACTCAACAAAGATAATGTGCCAGATGCCATTCTAGCACTGAGCGTACAGTGGAGAACACAAGTTCCTGCCTTCAAGTCTCCTGGAGAAGACAGATTTATACTAAATATGTTATATTTTATATATTACATATAATGTCAGAGATATAGGCTATGAAGAAAAATAAAGCAGGCTATGAGAGTAGAGAGTGATGGAAGAGGTGCTGTTTTGGATAAGGCAGTTTAAAAATGCCTTAAATTAAAAAAAACAGTTTTGGGGCCGGCCCGGTGGCTTAGCAGTTAAGTGCGCGCCCCCGCTGCTGGTGGCCCGGGTTCGGAGCCCGAGCACGCACTGACGCACCGCTTCTCCAGCCATGCTGAGGCCGCATCCCACATACAGCAACTAGAAGGATGTGCAGCTATGACATACAACTATCTACTGGGGCTTTGGGGGAAAAAAATAAATAAATAAAATTATTTTAAAAAAACCAGTTTTTACAACAAAGAAACGCACAGATACAGAGAGCAGATTATCCAAGGGGAGAGATATGGGGGGAGGGGCAAAGAGGTAAAAGGGGACGTTTGTACGGTGATGGATGGAAACTAGACTTTTGGTGGTGAACATGATCTAGTCTATAGAGAAGTTGAAATACAATGATGTACACCTGAAATTTATTTAATGTTATAAACCAACATTACCTCAATAAAAAAAATTTATTTTGAAATTATTATAGATTCACAGGAGGTTGCAAAGAAATGTACAGGGAAGCCCCATGCACTTTTCCCTAATTCCCCCAATTTTATGCAATTATAGTACAATATTGAAACCAAGGAATTGACATTAGTGCAATCCATAGATTGCTAATCCATTAGAACTCATTCAGATTTCAGCAGTTATACATGCACTCATTTGGGTATGTGTGCATAGTTATATGTAATTTTGTCATAGTGTAGCCTTGTGTAATCATCACTACAATCAAGGTACTGAACTGTGTGTATAAATTATGTTGAGTGAAGCTACTACAAAAAAATACTTTACTGTACCATCATCTCAAGACATGTTGGTGTTACCTCTTTATAGCCACACCCACCCCTCCCCACCATCACTAGCCCCTGGCAACCACTAATCTGTTCTCCAACTCTATAATCATGTTATTTCATGAATGTTACATAAATGGAATCATGCAGTAGGTATCCCTTTGAGATTGGCTTTTTTCACTCAGAATAATTCCCTTGAGATCCATCCAAGTTATTATGTGTATCAGTAGTTTGTTCCTATTTATTTCTGAGTAGTATTCCATGGTGTGGATGTACCACAGTTTGTTTAACCATTTGCCCATTAAAAGACATTTGGTTAGTTTCCAGTTTTGAGCTATTACAAATAAAACTGCTATGAACATTCATGGACAAGTTCCTGCATGAAAATAAGTCTTCATTTCTCTTGGCTAAATGCCCAGGAGTGTGATTGCTGGGTTGTAATGGTAAGTGTATGTATGGTTTTTTCAGAAACTAACAAACTGTTTCCAGAGGGGCTGTATCATTTTGCGTTCCTCGGCAATGTATAAGTGGTCCAGGTTCTTCACAGCCTTGCCGACATTTGGTGCTAATCACTGTTTTTCATTTTAGCCATTTTGATAAATGTGTCATGATGGCTCATTGTGGTTTCATTTTCATTTCTCTAATGACTAATGATGTTGAATATGTTTTCATGTATTTATTTGTTACCAATATATTCTCTTTGGTGAAATGTCTGTGCTTGTCTTTTGCCCATTTTCTAATTGGATTGTTTGGTTTTTTAGTGCTGAGTTTTGAGAGTTCTTTATATGTATATTCCAGATAGTAGACTTTTGTCAAATATGTGATTTGCAAATATTTTCTCCCAGTCTTTTTTTTCCCTCCCCCCACAGCCCCAGTAGATAGTTGTACATCATAGTTGCACATCCTTCTAGTTGCTGTATGTGGGACGTGGCCTCAGCATGGCCGGAGAAACGGTGCGTTGGTGCGCGCCCGGGATCCGAACCTGGGTCGCCAGCAGCGGAGCGCGTGCACTTAACCGCTAAGCCACGGGACCGGCCCTCCCAGTCTTTAATTTGTCTTTTCATTCTCTTAACAGTGTCTTCTGCAGAGCAAAGTTTTTAATTCTGATGAAGTCCAATTTATCCATTTTTCCTCTTATGGATCATTTTTTTTGGTGTCAAGTCTCAGAACTCTTTGCCTGGTCATAGGTCCTGAAAATTTTCTCCTATGTTCTTTCCTAGAAGTTTTATAGTTTTACATTTATGTTTAAGTCCATGATTCCTTTTGAGTTAATTTTTGTATAAGGTATGAAGTTTAGGTTGTTTCCCATTTTTGTTTATGGATGTCTGATTGCTCGAGCACCATTTATTGAAAAGGTGATCCCTCCTCCATTGAATTTCTTTTGCTACTTTATCAAAAATTAATTGGGCATATTTGTGGGCTTATTTCTAAGATCTCTATTCTGTTCCATTGATCAATGTGTCTAGCTTTCCACCAGCATCACACTGTCTTGATTACTATAGCTATATGGTACGCCTTAATATTGAGAAATGATTCCTCCTACGTTATTCTTCTTTTCCAAAAATTGTTTTGGCTAATCTAGGGCATTTCACTTTTCCATATAAATTTTAGAATAAGCTTGTCTATGTCTACAGAGAAACTTGCTGAGATTTTGATAGGAATTGTGTTAAAACTAGAGGTTTAGGGAATCAATTTAGGGGAAATTGA
The DNA here is from genome assembly GCF_057802395.1 of Ceratotherium simum simum. Taxonomy (NCBI): domain Eukaryota; kingdom Metazoa; phylum Chordata; class Mammalia; order Perissodactyla; family Rhinocerotidae; genus Ceratotherium; species Ceratotherium simum. The sequence goes on from NC_141900.1 coordinate 85,503,028, forward strand.
CATCTTTACTATGTTGAATCTTCCATAGTGTGTCTCTCCAAGGATTTAGCTTGTCTTTTATTTCTTTCATCAGCATTTTATACTTTTCATCATACATATCCTGTGCATATTTTTGTTAGATGTATACTTAAGAATTTCATTTTCTGGAGCAATTTATAAGGCATGCCTTCTTGAGCAGGGATATTTGAACAGAGACCTGAGTGAAGTGAGAACATGAGAGTGAATATGAGTGCAAAGGTCCTGAGGCAGGAGCTTGCTTGGTGTGTGTAAAGACCAGCAAGAAGAACAGCATGTCTGAGATGGAGTGAGCTAGAAAAAGAGTAGCAGCAAATGAGATCCAGGAGGTTGCCAGGGGTCGACAGGGCCTTGGTGAAGTCACGATGAGATCTTGGAATTTTACTCCAAGTGTGATGAGATGCCATCAGAGAGTTTTGAGCACAGGAACGAGATGATCTGACTTATATTTTAGAAGGATCACCCTGGCACCTGGTTGGAGAATAGGCTGTAGGAGGGGAAGGGGAAACAGGGAGCTCTGTTAGAAGCTCTTAGAGTGGTCCAGGTGGTAGCTTAGACCAGGCTGGCAGCTGTGGAGGTGATGAGGAATAGTTGGAGTCTAGACATATTTTGAAGGTGTAGCTGACAGGATTTGCTGATGGATTGGGTGTGGAATGTTAGAGAAAGAGAAGAGTCAAGGATGATTCCAAGATTCTTAGCCACTGCAGCTGGGTAAACAATGGTGCCATTTCCTGAGAAGAGGAAAACTATGTTCCTTAGTATAAAAACAGAACTGTCACTACCCAGGAAAGACCTAAAACCTGACATCACAGTGTACAGTCACATACTGCACACACTGGAATGTAGTAAGATTACCCTTTCCCATCCAGCCACATTTCTACAATGCTGGCTACTAGTTGGACTTCCAGGAACTACTGAAATGGCACCAGAGGAAGGATGTTGGAGAAGAAAGAAGGGAAGTGAAGCTAACAGTTATTAAGCACTTAAGGATGCAGATTTCTCATGTTACTTCTTATTAATCCTCATTAGATTCCTTATAGCTAAGTAATAATATGCTTTATTCTTTTTTTAAAATTGCGGTAAAGTATATATAACATAATAGTTATCATTTTAACCATTTGTAATTTTACATTTCAGTGGTGTTAAATATATTTACAATGTTGTGTAACCATCACCATTATCTAGACCCAAAACTTTTTCATCATCCCCAACAAAAACTCTGTACCCATTAAACAATTACTCCCCTTTCCTCCCTTCTCCTAGCCCCTAGTAAACTATATTCTATTTTCTATCTCTATAAATTTGCCTATTCTAGGTAGCTCATATAAGTGGAATCATTCAATATTTGTCCTTTTGTGTCTGGCTTATTTCACTAGGCATACTGTTTTCAAGGTCCATCCATGTTGTACCATATATCAAAATTTCATTCATTTTTTATGGCTGAATAATATTCCACCGTATGTATATACTATATTTTGTTTATCCATTCATCTGTTGATGGACACTTGGGTTGTTTCTACCTCTTGGCTGTATTGAATAAGTGCTGCTGTGACCATTGGTGTACCAGTATCTGTTTGACTTCCTGCAGTCAGTTCTTTTAGACATATTCTAGGAGTGGAATTGCTGGGTCATATGGCAGTTCTATGTTTAGCCTTTTGAGACACCATCAAACTTTTCCACAGCAATTGTACCATTTTACATTCCCACCAGCAATGCACAAGAGTTCCAATTTCTCCACATCCTTGCCAATGCTTATTATTTTTTGGTCTTTGCTTTTTTTTTTTTTAATTTGAAGACCTAATTGGCTTTATTAAGTGATTAATGAAACAGGCAGCATCCTATCTAGCAAGTACAGAGATAGTCCCTGGTGGTCTTTTTTTATATAGCCATCCTAGTAATTGTGAGGTGGTAACAAAGAGTCAATTTTGAATGTGTGACCTCAAAATGCCAAAATATTTGATGAGAATGAGCCAGAAATCAAGAAGCCACTTGTAACAAATCAAGTACTGTAATGCATCGTCAATACAAGATAGCCTCTCATGGCCCTGATGAAAGGACTGTGTTATGACATGTAGATGGGGTTAAGACTCTGGAGGAGCTGGGTGGGCTGAGGCTCAGGCTCAGGAGAGGAGCACTTCTCAGCCTGCCTCCAGGTTGGAGACCAGGAGAGTGTCAGATCACTCTGAGGAGTCTCCAGCAGACACGGGCAGTCTTGACATGCCTGCAGGAGGCAATGGATGAGCTTTCTCCAAGACCTTGAATGCTATTCAGGAACCACCAGGAAATTCTCTTCCCTGGTCCCCACTAAACACTTTCCTTCCTCTCTCAAACCTGCTGTCTGGCAGGATTCCTGAATCTCCACTTCCTTTTGTTTCTGGAGAACAGCACAGGCACTTTAAACGTGGAGCCATGGCTATTGTTGGAGCTGCCACTAATGGGAACCTGAACCAGTAGCTGTGGACAGTACTATCAGAATTTTCTTAGTCTGCCTTCCTGCTGCCCTTTGCCTAGGCCAGCCTGATTCCCAGAAAGGAATGCTTAAGCCTGATGAATAGAAGCATATGCGCGTGCGCGCACACGCACATAAACACACACACACAGGGAGTTGAGAAAGTAGAATATCTTCTTCCTCCAGAAGAGAAGAACGTTCTGGCCAGAAGACAACACCTTAGGATCCTCTCAATTCACCCTCTTCTACCTCCAGTGTAAAGATACTACTATATTACAGTGATGTGATTCTTCGTCATACCTCCCAAGAAATCCCAGACAAGGAATGGTAGAGCTTTCATACTTAAAGAATTACTAACATTTTTAGACAGAGAGGTAAAGGGCTGCCTGAGCACATATGTAGGTTCCTCCCTAATCCATGGAATACTGAGAAAATCCCCCAGGGCTTCAGAGCTGTTATAGTAACAACCAGATAGAAAATAAGTGGAGAAAGTTCACAAAGCAAAACGTCTGTGTGGTATCAGGCAACTTTCTCTGTGGCTCAGACTTTGGACATGTTATAATAGCCATTTCATTTATATCACAGAAAAAAATAACTGAAGTAGGTCATAATGTTTTAAATTATTTTTCCAGTGGGAATATTATGCCCTGATGACATAGTCTATTCCCACTTCTTCCATAAATCACCAGCGACTTCTCTCAAAATGATCTCTTGCCTCCTGCCTCTTGCCTTGCATACCGTCGTCACATTGCCTAATTAATGTTCTTAACATTTCACTCCTCTGATCAAAAATTTGTAGTTTCCTTATTGCCAATAGAATTAAACCTTAATTCCTCTGTATGTCATTCGAGGTTTCTCACCAATCATTTTCCCTGTTTATCCCCTTCTACGTCCTGCTTGCCAGGCCAGTCATTCTCTGAGCTCTAGTCACAGTTTCCTCTACTTGTAATGCCAGCTCTGCTCCTCTCTACTTTTTTAACTCCTCCTACTCACACTTCATGGATGGATTCAAATCCCACCTCCTCCAGCTCCATCCACACCAAGCTCTCCCTGCTATAAATTCCTATAGCACACTCACTGTACACTTCATTTTGGCAGCTTATTTATTGAGTGAGTAATATGTGTGTCCAACCGCACTAGATGCTTTGTGGATACAGAGAATAGGATAAGGTCCCTGCCCTGAAGGAGAGACTTGGCTGCTTTGTCATGATATATTACTGTTTCTTGAGGGCAAGCCTTGTCTCCACAGTAAAATGTAAGTTCTCAAGTTCTTCAAGGATGTCATGCTTATCATGGTGCTATGGACATCCTAGGATTTCAGAAAGACTTGCTAAATTGAATTGAACCCCCCACCTTCCCCCCCATGGTTTATGTACTAATTGAGGATAGTAGCTGAAGTCCAAGAGCTAATTTGCTCTTAAATGGCCAAACCTAACAGAACTAGTCCACTTCAGCTAGGCTGGAGGAGTAAGGATGGGGGTAAGAAAGTAAAAGCCATTTGAGTGTGCTGCCTAATCAGCAACTCGGAATGGTTGCTCAGTGCAAGTCTACTCCCCCGGCTGGACTCCTGGCTATAGGGGTAAGCTGCTACACGGTGGAATCAAGTGGGGTGACTGAAAGCATGACAAGCAAAGGAGTGATGAAAGGCAAAATGAGCAGAGTAGTGAAGGAGAGCAGCAGAAACTTCCTCGGCCAGCATATGAGCAGCAAGGGCCATCAAAGATGGACTGGCTTCCTTTGGACATAACCAAAGACACTCCAGGGCTAGTGGTTGGAAACCACAGTTCAGACTTCACACATTTGTAGCAATAAAGGCTTGATGTTGGCACGTTTGGTTTCCAGACACCTGCTCGCACAGGTAACAGCAGCCAGGGCAGCTGCGTGAGTGACTCTGAGTTCATCTCTTACACAGGTCCCGAGCTGGAAGGATTTGGAGAACGGGAACCCCAAACCCTGGTTCTTCTCCATGGGGCCCCGGGACAAGTTGAAAGATCTAGCGCAAAGCAGAAAAGACTGGCGGGTTGGGGATAAGGGCCGGGATGTAGTAGAGGCTTCCTCTGACTTCAGGCACCCCTTATCTCTCCCACCGTAAACCAGAAGAGTCCACTCCATGCAGACGACGAAGTCGAACGATCCTCAGGCCGATCAAAGTGCCCCACTGAATCTCACTGCAGCTCCGGGCCACGATTTCCACCCATCTCTTGCCCCGGGGAGGTGAGCGAGGTCACTAGAAACCCCTGGCCCAGGCCCCTCCCGGCGCCTGGACGCTGTAGCTCGCGCTCCTCCTCTCTCGCATCCCCTCCCCTCCTCTTCCCTCCCTCGGCCAGTCCCTCCCCGAGCCGTGGCGGAGTGGGGGCCGGGCTTGGCTCAGCGAGGCCCGTGCATTCCAGAGAGCCGAGCGAGCTAGAGCAACAAAGGAGCCGGGTAGTCGGCGGGGAGAAATCGGGGGGCTGCGGCGCGCTGGGGCGAAGGTGGCTGCTGGGCCGCGGGCTGGCGCGCGGGCGGAGCCAGGGACATAGTCCCGCAGCCCGGCCTGCGCCAGGCCTCCATCCCGGGGCCGGGAGGTGGTTTTCATGGTGGGAGAGGGAATGGGGCTGGAGATTGGGGGCCCAGAGGGCTCCCGGGGCTGAAGACAACTTGGATTGCCAGGCGAGGGGGTAGGGAGTAGTGCATCCCGGCTGGGGCCTCTGTGGCGCAACATGGGCCCCGGGTTCCAAAGTTTGCGAAGTTGGGCGCGGAGGGCCCGGGGCGCGCGGAGCGTCCGGGGGGCCCTGGCACCGGACTCGCTGGGCGTACAGGTCGCCTGAGCCGCCTCCGCGGCCCCAAGGGTTGCGCGTGTGGCCAGGGGCTCGGGGGAGCGGGCGAGGGCGCCGGGGCTTCTGCTGAGTTGGCGGGTTTGGCCATGGCCTCTGCCCGCCTCGCGCGGGGGCCGAAGCTCCAGCTCCTGGGGCTGCTGCTGTTGCTGCTGGGGGGCCCGGGCCGGGGGGCGGCCTTGAGCGGGAACGCGACCGGGCCTGGGCCGCGGAGCGCGGGCGGGAGCGCGAGAAGGAGCGCGGCCGTGACGGGCCCTCCGCCGCTGCTAAGCCACTGCGGCCGGGCCGCCCCCTGCGAGCCGCTGCGCTACAACGTGTGCCTGGGCTCGGCGTTACCCTACGGGGCCACCTCCACGCTGCTGGCCGGGGACTCGGACTCCCAGGAGGAAGCGCACGGCAAGCTCGTGCTCTGGTCGGGTAAGCGCGCGGGAGCTGGAGCCGGGGGACTGCAGTGGTGGGATGCGGGGCCTCTTGGAAAGAACAGGCTCAGTCAGGCCTGAGCTTTGGAGAGGGCGGGAGCTGCACCCGGGAGAGTTGGAGGAAAATAGTCTGAAACATTGGGGGCAGGCTGCGTGCAAGATGGGACCCTCGGTGATGAGGGGCGGAGGGCGAGGAAATTGAGGAAGCCAGTCACAAAGGACCTGAACAGAGTGGGTGAGCAAGGGATGAGGGGGAATGAGCGGCCCGAGAGGAGGGGGCTCTGAGCCACAGAAAAGGACATTTTGTAAAAAGGGGAGATGCTCCAGCTAAGTGCCGCTCTGGGTTCAAGAGTCCTCGGGCGTTCAAGGCGGTGATTAGACCTTGAAGAAGGGACCGGGAAATCGAGTTGGAGAGGAAAAAGGGAAAGATGGGGGTAGAAGATTTAGGCATTGAAGGAGAGTGTGGGGGGAAAGAATTCAGTGAAATTTGTGAAGAAAAAGAAACCCCTTGGTGATGAGTAATTAAAAGGTAACCAAAAAGTTGCAGAAATCTTGTTTTGGGAGACAGGAAGTCGAGAGAACTGTGATCTTGTCTTGCTTTCACAGGAGGTTTCACAGTTTCCTCATCTGAAAAATGGGGACTCTGATCCTTGTCTGAGGTTGTGAAGGAATGAGACTATTCTAATGATTGCTTACGTGTTATTTGGAAGTTTGGATCCTCAAGCTGGTTAGGGCTGCGGAAGGACACTTAAGTATGGGATGTTGAGAGCCTGTGGGTATTTCCATGGTGGTCTGAAGTCCCAGAGCCCTCTCCTCAAAGTGAGATTATGGCTGGTCCTGAAAACTGCAGACTGAACCCAGACAGGTCCTTCCCTAGCAGTGTGGAGTGGATTATCTTTCCACCTGTCACTCTTCTGGGCTGAAGGCCTGAAGAGGGCTGGGGAAGGGAACTGGCCCTGTCATTTCTTGCTTCTAGCCAGTGTGATTCCAAAACTGTCCTTGAAAAAGCAAATAAAATCAAAAGTCAGGAGCAGATTGGCAACCTCCTTCGTTGACAGGCCTCTAGCGTCCCACCTCCCAGTTCTGCCCAGGGGGCTGATGAGGATCTGATTAGGGAGGACTGTATGTAGGCTGCCTGTCATTGTCAACTTGGCCACTAGAGTTCTCAGAATCTTTGCCGGATGTAAGACAAAGCCATACCATTCCTGGCTTGGTGCAGCTGCCAGAGGAGGAACTTGGAGGATGGTACCCATGGTGGAACTACATCCTTTGTGGGTATCGGGTTCTAAAGTTAGCACATAGGCAGAAACCATGTGTAATCAGCACTAGCTTTGAAAAATCCAGGGGCCGGCCGGGTGGCGCAACAGGTTAAGTGCGTGCGCTCCGCTTCGCGTGGCGGCCCGGGGTTTGCCGGACCGGATCCCGGGTGCGCCCTGACGCACCACTTGTCAAGACAGGCTGTGGCGGCGTCCCCTATAAAGTGGAGGAAGATGGGCATGGATGTTAGCCCAGGGCCAGTCTTCCTCAGCAAAAAAAGAGGAGGATTGGCAGATGTTAGCTCAGGGCCGATCTTCCTCACAAAAAAAAGAGAAAAATCCATAAATTATCATAACATAAGGTCTTTGTGACCTTGCATATAAGCTCTTTTTATGGTAATATGTTTGTATAAATGTGTAACATTTAGTAATGTACAGTATATAAGAAAGTATACATAGAAAATATAATTTTAGTCTCAAGTTACATAAATGCAAAAGAGCAGAAGACAGAAAGAATAAAAAAAGGAACACAAAAGAAAGGTTTAAACAAGGTTTCTTTGAGTATTTCCTGAAATAAGGCTTAAGTTTGCACTTAGGAGCCAGCTATATGGAAAATCCAAATCTCTCAGTGCTAGAATCTCACCCAGTTCTGAGTTGCTCACACTATGAGAGAATATTCTCTCTCTCGTTCTCTCTCTCTCTCTCTTTTTTTTTTTTTTGGCAGCCCATGGTTGAATGCTCCTAAGTGAAATGCCTAGGTGAAGCTGCCCTTCTGTGGTTACCATCAAATCAAGGAGGAAGGGTATGAACCTCTTTCCAGCCCATACTCCTGGGAGCAGCTGCTGAGCATGCAGAAGTGGTTTTGGTAGGAGAGTTTAGGAGTTAGGACCGTCTACTTGCTGTGCAGGTTCAAACTTCACTAGCTGTGCCTCTGGTGGGGCAGGGTCCTGCAGAGGCACCAGCACTGAGCCTAGGTCCTTAGTTCACTCTGAGCTCTTCTCTGCTGCCGCCCATCATCTCTCAGCTCAGTCCCATTCCCATGTGTGTTCGGGTTGTTCTCTTTCTGCTTTGGGTCTTTCTCCTGGATGTTCTATGAAGTAGGGCCAGAAGCAGGTGTTGGTGGGAACTGGGTCAGTGGGTGGGTAGACTGAACCGAAGCCAAGTGTGAGAATCACAGACAGGCCTTCAGCTGGGAGCCTCTGGCTAGTGATTTGTCCTGTCCTGAGTTAGTGGTCTTGATTTGGCATTAGACATGGTCAGTGTCACCTGGCTCTTGGAGATGTTTTTATGGATAAAGGATGAAGATGATCTAGGTAGTCTTCATTTGTAAACTCTTGAAGGTACAGACTTGCTCTTCACTTTTCTTTAAAGCCTCAGAGCTCTGAGTACACAGCCATCCACTCATTCAGTTAGGTATTGGGTGCTTGCTACATGACATCCTGGTCAGGTTCTGGGGCATATAAAGATGAAGAATACAGACATGATCCCTACCATCAAGGGAAAGACAGACAATTAAACAGGCTTTAGTATTACCTGTGAAAGCTATGGTGACATGGTAGTGTGCTTAAGAAACACAGAGGACTTTGGTGAGCAAAGGAAGATCCCCAGAGGAACTGACATTTAACCCATGACCTGAGAAATAAGTAGGAATAACCTGGGCCAAGGAAGGGTTGAGTGAGAAGGGATAGGAAGAGGAAGTAGCATGCACAAAGGTGTAGAGGGGGGATGGTTTGGTACTTTTAAAGAGATATAAGAATTTCAGTAGAGCTGGATCAAAGTGTGTGAGGGATAGAATTATAGGAGGTAAGACCTACAGAATTAGAAAATAAAGGGATTCGGGGCCAGCCCCGTGGCTTAGTGGTTAAGTGTGCGCACTCTGCTACTGGCGGCCCGGGTTCGGATCCCTGGCGCGCACCGACGCACCGCTTCTCCGGCCATGCTGAGGCTGCGTCCCACATACAGCAACTAGAAGGATGTGCAACTGTGACATACAACTATCTACGGGGGCTTTGGGGGGTGGGGGGAGAAGGAGGAGGATTGGCAATAGATGTTAGCTCAGAGCCGGTCTTCCTCAACAAAAAGAGGAGGATTAGCATGGATGTTAGCTCAGGGCTGATCTTCCTCACAAAAAAAAAAAAAAAAGAAAAGAAAAGAAAAAGGAAAAAAAGGGATTCATACCCCATATTAAGAAGTTTGGATGTTATCCAGAAGAGAAAAGGAGCCATTGAAGGCATTTAAGTAAGGAAGAGGTGTGATCATATTTGCATTTTAGCAGGATCTCTTTGGTTGCTGTGTGAAGAAGCCATGGGAGAAGGGAAAGCCTAGGGCCTGTTTGCTTGTTTAGGGGATGGTTGAAGTGGTCCAAGTGAGAGATGATGGCGGTCAGGATGGTGTAACAGACTGGAGGAAGTGAACAGATCCCAGAGTTTCAGCACTAGAACCAATAGGACGTGCTGGTGAGTTGGATGGAGGGCGTAAGCCAGCAGGAGGACCCAGGTTTCAGGCTTGGATGGAAGTGGTCCCATTCCCTTTCACTAAGGTAGAGAATGTTAGAGGAAGAGTAGATTTAGGAAGAAAGTATGGGTCAGTTTTGGCCAGTGAATTAGAGGTGCTCATTGGACATCTATGTGGAGATTCCCAGCAGATCTGGAAACAGGAGTTGCTGAAGCAAGGTGGCCACTATGTGCTTCCTTTGCCCAGACTGCTGAGACTTTGGAAGGATACCATTGAGTAAGCAAGTTTATCTCAGGTTGGGCCAGTTTCTAGGTTTGTATAGAACTCAGGTCTCTCCTGTATCTTTCAGCTCTGAACTTGAGCTTCTTCAGGTCCGCAGCATCTTCCCCTACTATAGCTTGAAATGTCTCCTCTCAGGCGTTCCAAGCTGACCAGACAAACATAATATCCAGGCCATGGTCCACCTTTGGCCAAATCTGGTTGGTAAATGGGGCAAGAAGGCCTGTGTCTGGCGAGGGAAATAGGTCCCTGAGAGCCAGCACGTAGCCTGTTTGACCACTGCTGTGCTCTGTGTGTGCACAGGGGCATGTGGCCCTGTCACCCAGCTGGGGGCAGCCAGTGGAAGAGCCAGAGGCGCTGAGAGGAATTTCTTGTTTGCCTCTCAGACATCGAGTTGAGAGATGAGAAGAGGGATGTTGTTGGTGATGGTGGGTTATTTGTAGGGGCAGATCAGGAAGAATTTCCTTAGAGCTGTTCCCAAACCTGGCTGATGATCAGAATCAGTTAAAAAATACATATTTTGGGAAAGTATAAAAATACAGAAAAACACCCCCTGGCCCAAGTTTTCATTTTTGCTTCAGATTTTTAACTTTTTAATTGTGAAATGTAGCACATATATAGGAAGTGCATAAAAAACAGAGGTACTAAATAACAAATAATTATGAAGTGACACCCCAGTCAAGAACTAGACCATGGTTGGCCCCTCAGAATCTCCCTTGTCTCTTCCAGTCATATCCTCCTCTCTCTTTTTCTAGAAGTAACCACTACTCTGATGTTTCTGATAATCATTTCCTTTTTCCTCTATAGTTTTACCATCTAGTTTTGGAATCCCTAAACAGTGTGTTTCAGTTTTGCACGTCTTTGAACTTTATACAAATAGAATCATGCTGTGTGTATTCTTCTATGTCTTGCCTCTTTTGATCTACATTATTTTATGAGATTCATCCATGTTATTGCACCTCACTTTTTTTCATTACTGAATAGTATTCCATTGTATGAATATATCACAATTTATTTATCCATTTTGTTGTTGTTAAACATTTAAGTTTTCTCCAGTTTTTGGCCACTGTGAATAACATTGCTGTGAGAATTCTTCTCTGTATATCCTGGTGCATCTGGGTCAAGTTTCTCTAGGTACGTACTTAGAGGAGTAGTATTGCTAGATAATGGAGCGTGTATACCTTCAGCTTTACCAGATAATACCCAACAGTTATTCAATGGGATTATGCCACTTTATACTCCCATTAGCCCTGTAAGAGAATCACGGTCGTTCCATATGAGTCCTGACACTTGGTATTGTCAGCCTTTAAAATTTTTGCCAATCTAGTGGCTATGTTGTGGTATGTATTTGTGGTGTTAATTTGCATTTCCCTGATTACTAGTGAGATTAAACACCATTTCAAATGTTTACTGGCCATTTGGATTTCTTCTTTTGTGAGGTGTCTGTTCAAATCTTTGGCCCATTTTTCTATAGGGCTGTCTGTCATTTTTATAAGATTTGTAAGAGTTCTTTATATATTCTAGATATGAGTCTTTTATTGGTTATATGTATTGAAAATATTTTCTATTCTGTGGCTTACCTTTTCATTCTCTTTGTGTCTTCTGTTGAACAGAAGTTTTGAACTTGAAGGTAATCTTTTATCAAAATTTTTTGTGATTAGTGCTTATGGTGTCTCATTTTAAAAAGTCCTTTGATATCAGAAAGTCATGAATTTATTCTTATGTTATCGTCTCAAAACTTTATATATTTTCTTTTCATTTTATGCATATAATTCACCTGGAGTTGATTTTTTTAGAACTTCAGTTTCATGTATATTGTCTCAACATCATTTGTTAAAAAGAATATCCTTTCTCCACTGCTCTGCCGTAATATATATTTGTTTCTGGGATCTTTATTCTGTTCCATAGGTCTATTTGTCTATCCCTTGCCCATATCACACCATCTTACTTATGAAATCTTTATAGCATGGTTGTTCACCTTCTTTGAGCTATGAACCTCTTTGGCAGTCTGTTAAAACCTATGGGATCCTTCTCAGTATAATATTTTTTAATTCATAAAGTAAAACACATAGGATTGAAAAGAGGCATATAGGATTATAAAGGAAATAAATTATATTGAAATATAGCTATAAAATATTAAAAAAACAAGTTTGTGATTTAATACACATGTGCTTCTTTAGTAATACACTAAATAAGATCTAGTGTGGGTTAATAACCACAATAATGTCGAAGTGGTGATGAGCAGTAACAATATTTTGAGATATCTGCAACAAAAATATCTGATTTCCATTTGTGACAAAGCCACAGGTACTGCTAACATCACTGTGGTATGTTGCTTACATTCATAATTTAAGGAAAGGCTAAATTTCCAGTTAGATGTAATTTTTTTCCCATTCAAGTTCATGGACCCCTAAATTCTCTCCAAGAATCCTTTGTGAACTCCAGGCTAAGAACGTCTACTCTATAGTATGGCAGTATCTAATAGAGAGTCTGGGCTGTTCTTGACCCTTTGTGTTTTAATATAAAAATATTTGTTGGTGGTTTTGATTGGAATTACATTGAGTACATAGATTAATTTGGAAAAAAAATTACGTCTTTACAATGTTGAGTCTTCCAATCATTTCATTATATATTTCTGTCTATTTAGATCTTCTTTCATTTTCTCAATATTTTTTACAGTTTACTGCAGAGAGTTTTTAAATATCATTTGTTAGATTTATTCCTAGATATTTGATATCTTTTATGCTATTATAAATGGTACCTTTAACATTCCATTTTCTATTTGTTGCTGGTGTATAGAAATCCAACTGATTTTGAATCCAGTAAACTAGCTAAAAAAATTTATTCTACACAGATAGTCATCTCATTTGTGAATGAGTTTTGTTTCTCCCTTTTCAAGCCGTATATCTTTTCATCTTTATTGACTTACTGCACTATTTAAGACCTCCAGGACGTTGGTAAATAGAAGTGGTAATAGTAGCAGCATCCTTTGTCCTTGACATTTTCTCCATTCTAAAGAGAAAGCTTTTCTACCTTTCATCATTAAATATGATATTTGGTGTAGGTTTCTTGTAGTTACATTTTATCAGATTAAGGAAGTTTTCTTCTATTCTTAATTTGCCAATTATTCTTTTTATCATGGATGGATGTTGAATTTTATCAACTACTTCTTCTGCATCTATTGAGATGATCATATGACTTTTTTCTTCTTTAAACTGTTAATGTGGTAAATTGTATTGATTGAATTTTCTAATGTGAAACTAACCTGAGAACAATGGTTTTCAACTTGACTGGTCATCAGAATCACACACATACAAAATCTTTTTTAACGTTTAAACTGTGGCAAATGTTATTTTAAAAAGTCTATGAAAACCTCACATCTATGGGCAGCTAATCTTTGACAAAGGAGCTAAGAACATGCAATGGAGAAAGGAAAGTCTCTTCAATAAATGGCGCTGGGAAAACTGGACAGCCACATGCAAAAGAATGAAAGTAGACCATTTTCTTTCACCACACACAAAAATTAACTCAAAATGGACCAAAGACCTGAAGGTGAGACCTGAAACTATAAAACTCCTGGAGGAAAATATAGGTAGTACACTGCTCATCATCAGCCATAAAGGGACCTTTTCGAATTCTATGTCTACTCAGACAAAGGAAACAAAAGAAAAAATAAACAAGTGGGACTTCATCAGATTAAAGAGCTTCTACAAGGCCAATGATACCAGGATCAAAATGAATAGGCAACCCACCAGCTGGGAAAAAATATTTGCAAACCATATATCTGACAAGGGATTAATCTCCGTAATATATAAAGAACTCATGCAACTGAACAACAAAAAAACAAACAACCTGATCAAAAAATGGGCAGAGGAAATGAACAGACACTTCTCCAAAGAAGATATACAGATGGCCAATAGGCACATGAAAAGATGCTCAGCATCACTAATCATCAGGGAAATGCAAATCTAAACCACGCTAAGATATCTTTCACCCATTAGAATGGCTATAATCAGCAAGACAAAAAACAACAAATGCTGGGGAGGCTGTGGCGAAATGGTGACCCTAATTCACTGCTGGTGGGAATGCAAACTGGTGCAGCCTCTATGGAAAACAGTAGGAAGATTCCTCAAAAAATTAAAAATAGAAATACCTTAGGGGCCGGCTGAGTGGTGCAGTGGTTAAGTGCGTGTGCTCCACTTCAGCGGCCTGGGGTTCACAGGTTCGGATCCCGGGCGTGCACCAACGCACTGCTTGTTAAGCCATGCTGTGGCGGCGTCCCATATAAAGTAGAGGAAGATGGGCATGGATGTTAGCCCAAGGCCAGTCTTCCTCAAGAAAAAAAAAAGGGGGAGGATTGACATCGGATGTTAGCTCAGGGCTAGTCCTCCTCACACACACACAAAAAAAACCTTATCATCCAGCTATCCCACTACTGGGTATCTACCCAACAAATATGAAATCAACAATCCAAAGAGGCTTATGCACCCCTATGTTCGTTGCAGCATTATTCACTATACCCAAGACATGGAAGCAACCCAAGTGTCCCTCGACTGATGATTGGATAAAGAAGATGTGGTATATATATACCATGGAATACTACTCAGCCATAAAAAAAGACAAAATCGTCCCATTTGCAACAACATGGATGGACCTGGAGAGTATTATGTTAAGTGAAATAAGCCAGGAAGAGAAAGACAAACACTGCATGATTTCACTCATATGTGGAAGATAAACCAACACACGGACAGATAGACCTGTTTGGTGGTTACCAGGGCAAGGGGGTTGGGGGGTGGGCACAAAAGGTGGAGGGATGCATTTATATGGTGACTGACAAACAATAATGCACACCAAAAATTTCACAATTAAAAAAAGTCTATGGGCCAGCCCCATGGCTTAGTGGTTGAGTGCACAAGCTCCACTGCTGGCGGCCCGGGTTCGGATCCCGGGCGTGCACCGACACACCGCTTCTCCGGCCATGCTGAGGCCGCGTCCCACATACAGCAACTAGAAGGATGTGCAGCTATGACATACAACTGTCTACCGGGGCTTTGGGGGAACAAATAAATAAATAAATAAAAATTAAAAAAAAAAGTCTATGAATATAGAAAAATGCAGAGACTAATATAACACCTGTGTCCCTATTTGTTCTTTTTGTTTCATATTTTATTAAACTAAAAGAAATAAAACAATACAGATAAAGTTGATGTCCTCTTTCTTCCTGTTTTCACTTTCATTCCCTTCTCTTCTTCTCTGGGGAGCTTCTTCCACCTCAGTAATTTGCATATTTATTTTTTTAGGCTTAATTAGTTTTAAAAAATAGGTAGGATATGCACAGTACAAAATTCATAAATACCAAAAGTTACATCCCTCCACTTCTGCTTCCAGCTACCCATTTTCCCTTCCCAGAGGCAACATGGATTTTTGTGTGTCCTTTTAGAGATGTCCAACATATGTACAAATGTAGATGTGTCCTTAGTCTTTTTCATCCCACAACCAGTAGTAGCATGCTCTCTGGGCTGCTCTCCGCTCAACTGCATCCATTTAACAAGATGTATTGGAGATAGTTCCATTTCAATGCAAATCATTCTATTTGCAAATCATTCAATGCAAATAGAAATAATATCCTATTATATTGATGTATGATATTTTATTTAGCTGGTCTCCTATTGAAAGATATGCATTCAGGGCTGTTTCTACTCTTGCTGTTACAAACAGTGCTGCAATGAATAATCTTATATATTATCTTGGTGAACATGTGAAGTGGAATTGCTAGTATAAAATTTTGATAGATAATGCCAAATAGTCTCCACAAGTGCTTCCTAATTTTTATTCCTACCAACAATATATAAAAGTGCCACTTTCCCCCACACTCTTGACAAAACAGCATTTTCAAATGTCTTGATCTTTATCACTCTAAAGATTAAAAAATTATATCTCAGTGTAGTTTTTTTTTTCACATTTATTAAGAGTGAGACTGAACAGCTCTTTGTGTGTTAAAGGCTGTTTGTATTTTCTCTGATCTATTCTGTTTGTCTTTTGCCCATTTTTCTATAGGCTTAGGAATTCCTTATTGATGTAGGAGAGCTTTACGCATATAAGGAAATTAGCTCTTTGCTTGTGATATGTATCGGAAACATTTTCTCAGTGTGTTGCTTTTCTTATGATTTTGTTTTTTACCCTGCTGAATTTATCTATTTTTCTGAGGCCGTTTCTTTAAATCTTTTATTTCATAGCGTCTGGGTTTCATATCATACTTCAAAAGGTCTTCTCTACTCCAAGATTTAAAAAACCATTTCCCATCTTTTCACTTAGTATGTTAATTTTTTAAAATAATATAGTTATTAGTGATTCATCTGGAATTTATTTTTATGTAAGAAAAATGGGGTAAAGATCCAACTTATTTTTTCCCTAAAAGGCTCCTCAATTGTCTTTGAGGATTTATTTAATAATCTGTCTTTTCCTTAGGGAATTTATTTTTAAAGTATGAAACAATATTTAAAATGAGAAAAAAAAGGGCCAGCCCAGTGGCGTAGTGGTTAAGTTTGTGTGCTCTGCTTTGGTGGCCTGGGGTTCGCAGGTTCGGATCCTGGGTGCGGACCTATGCACGGCTCATCAAGCCATGCTGTGGCGGTGTCCCACATACAAAATAGAGCAAGATGGGCACAGATGTTAGCTCAGAGCTAATCTTCCTCAGCAAAAAGAGGAGGATTGGCAATGGATATTAGCTCAGAGCCACTCTTCCTCACACACAAAAACAATAAATAAAAGTAAAATAAAATAAAATGAGAAAAAAAAGAAAAACAACAAATTGCACATTGTTAAAAGCAGATAATTACCACAAAAAACCCCCACAAAATCCAGAAAATAATACAATATTTTTATTAATTAACTGCCTACTGATCCTCTAGAATACATCTTCCTCTAGGGAGCTTCCTTCCCATTTTAAATTTATTGTTTAATAAACATCCAGTAACGGGCTGGCCTCATGGCATAGCGGTTAAGTGCATGTGCTCCGCTGCTGGCGGCCCAGGTTCGGATCCTGGCGCGCACCAATGCACCGCTTCTCCTGACATGCTGTGGCGGCGTCCCATATAAAGTAGAGGAAGATAAGAACAGATGTGAGCCCGGGGCCAGTCTTCTTCAGCCAAAAAAAAAGAGGAGGATTGGCATGGATGTTAGCTCAGAGCTAATCTTCCTCAGCAAAAAGAGGAGGATTGGCAATGGATGTTAGCTCAGAGCCACTCTTCCTCACACACAAAAAAATAAACATCCAGTAAAATTCACTTTTTCTTTGTTGTACAGTTCTATGAGTTTAGATAAATGCATAGAGTTGTGTAACCAACCATTACACTCAAGATAGAGAACAATTCTATCACATACTCCCCTGTGCTGCCTCTGTGTAGGCAAACCCTCCTCCTACTCCAACCCCTGCTGTGTTCTCCACCCACACCCCCTCAGTCAACATTTCTGAGAGTGGGCCCTCCATCTAGACTGATAAGGGTTCCCCAGGTGATTCTGGTTTGAATCAGGTCTGGGACCTGTTGCTTCAGGATATGGCTTTTTAAGTGACAGGAACCTGCTCTGCCCCCCTAGAATAGGCTCTGTCATAGTGAGAGCTATGAGCAGTGAGGGGCCTCAGATAAGTAACAATAACAGCTAACATTTCCTGAGTGCTTACTCTATGACAGGTACTGTGCTAAGCACATTTAATGCGTTATCTCACTCTTCACAACTCTTCCATGAGGTTAAATCTATTATCCCCATTTCGCAGATGAGGCAAGCGAGGCTAGAGATAGAGATTAAGTAATTTGCTCAAGATCACCCAACCAGGAAGTGGTAGAGCCCAGATCTGGACCCAGGCAGGCTAACTGCAGTGTCCATGCTCCTTATCCCTCTATTATATTGCCTCCCCCACCTAAAAAGAGTGATTATCTGCCCCCACTACCTCCACCCTGGCAGTGTGGCAGTCACCCCTGTTGGCTCTCATGTCCTCAGAAGCTTCTCCTCTTTTTCTTGTTTGAGAAATAGGTGTTCCTGAAGCGGGGATGATTCAGAAGGG
This sequence comes from Ceratotherium simum simum, assembly GCF_057802395.1. Taxonomy (NCBI): domain Eukaryota; kingdom Metazoa; phylum Chordata; class Mammalia; order Perissodactyla; family Rhinocerotidae; genus Ceratotherium; species Ceratotherium simum. The sequence goes on from NC_141900.1 coordinate 85,520,775, forward strand.
GCGAAGGGGGGCAGCAGGGTAGAGGCCAGGGCTGGGGCAGGGGTGCCGGGAGACCTCCGCTTGTTTCTGTCTTGCTGACAACACCTTTCCTCCCTCTGCACTGGACAGAGCCTCCTCTGTTTTTCTCCATCTGATTTCCCGTTTCCTCCTCTGGCTTTGGAGTACCTGGCTCCCCTGACTACCTCTTCTTAAGCTCCCACCTGTTCTCTATCTCACCACAGCTTGGTAAGAGGAACAAGGGTCCTGGGGTCTGAGCGAGGGGAAACATCTCCTGGTTCTGGTGCATGGGCCCTGTGAGGGGTGGGTCCCACAACCCTCCTTGCCCCTGGAAGAAGCCTATAGAAGGTTTTAAGAATGCCCCTGAAAAGGTAAAAAGTAAATCACCCTGGGGTTCTCAGCCACAGGTGCTAACACTCCCTAACAGGGCATTTGGAAATGGCGGCTGTTTTTTAAAAACTTCAATTGAATTATACATACATAGAGAAAAGTGCACAGATCATAAGTTTGATTTTCATGAGGTGAATACATCCACGTAACCATTACCAGGTCAAGAAAAAGAATGTTACCAGCATCCCAGAAGTTGCTCTTCAGGCCCTCTTCCAGTTGCCACCCCTGAGTGGGGAGGACATTTTTTTGGTTGTCACAATGACTTAGGATTCTATTGGCATTTAGTGGGCAGCGTCTAGGGATGCTCAGTGTCCTGCAATACATGGGAGAGTCCTGCAGCATGAAGACCCGTCCTGCCCAGATGCCCTGTTGAGAAACACTGTGCCTGACAGCTCTGAGCAGTACTGGCCTGTGTGTGGCACAGAGGGATGCCTTAGGCCTGGGGAACAGGGGGTGAGCTGTCTGTGGGTCAGAGTGAGGAGGGTTCTTCACTGCAATGTGTCCACACTGTCACCATCCCCCAGGCCTCCGGAACGCCCCCCGCTGCTGGGCAGTGATCCAGCCCCTGCTGTGTGCTGTGTACATGCCCAAGTGTGAGAACAACCGGGTGGAGCTGCCCAGCCGCACCCTCTGCCAGGCCACCCGCGGCCCCTGTGCCATCGTGGAGAGGGAGCGGGGCTGGCCCAACTTCCTGCGCTGCACCCCCGACCACTTCCCTGAGGGCTGCCCGGTGAGTGCTCTCTGGGGCAAGGTCCAGCCTTTCTGGGATGTGCAGGGCCTAGCAGGAGGCAGGGGCAGGGGAGCCCAGAGCCTTCTCTCCTGGGAAACCCCGAGTCTGCAGCTGTGGGGTCAGCAGGCCACAACCCAAACTGAAGCTGGCCGGCTGGGCCAGCCTCTCGGGGATTATCTGTTTATTTATAAAAGATAACTTGTGTTCAACAAATATTTTTGAGCACCCTTTTTGTTAGATGTTGGGCAGTTACGGGAGTCACGGATGACAGGAATCTATCCCCGGGAAGTTTATCATGTATTTAGGGAGTCAAGGCACCGGCATGTAAAACAGCTAGAATCATCAAGATGGCAATGTGATCTAGTTCTGGGTGGTGAAGGAGAGCTATGATAATAATAATAATAACGGTAATAATGATGGTAATAATGCTAATATTATTATCTACTACCTGCCAAATACTATTACAAGCATTTTATATCTGTTTATTCATTTAATCCTTAAACCACACCATGAAGTATGTACTGCTAGCTCATAGATGGGGAAACTGAGGTAAGAGAGGTCAAATAATTTGCCCCAGGCTACCCAGCCACTGAGTGGCAAGGCTGGGATTCAAATCCTGGACGGCTGTCTCCAGCGCCCGTGCTCTCAACCACTCTGCCATCTACCCCTGTGCTTCTCATTAAACCAAAGGTCGCCCTGACCCTCCTGCTCCCTTTTGCACTGTCTTCTCCCTCCCCTCATACCAGAATGAGGTGCAGAACATCAAGTTCAACAGCTCAGGCCAGTGTGAGGCTCCCTTGGTTCGGACCGACAACCCCAAGAGCTGGTACGAGGACGTGGAGGGCTGCGGGATCCAGTGCCAGAACCCGCTCTTCACTGAGGCCGAGCACCAGGACATGCACAGCTACATCGCGGCCTTCGGGGCCGTCACGGGCCTCTGCACGCTCTTCACCCTGGTCAGCTGAGGGCAGGCCCGCGGGTAGAGGGGTCAGGGGAGGGGGCACCCAGGACGCTCAGCCTGTAGAGTAGGAAGGGAGCCGGACTGTCAGTGAGAGAGGCTGGGCTCTGGGAGCAGAGAGGGAGGTGGGGAGAGAAAGACTCAGCGGGGGTCCCCGGGAAGGGTCGTGATAAGAGGGGTCTTGGGGTTCAGATGGGGCATCTACAGCAGCAGAATAACCCTAACCTCACAGAATGGGCCCCACGTCTCTCTTCTAGGCCACATTTGTGGCTGACTGGCGGAATTCGAATCGCTACCCTGCTGTTATTCTCTTCTACGTCAATGCATGTTTCTTTGTGGGCAGCATTGGTTGGCTGGCCCAGTTCATGGACGGTGCCCGCCGGGAGATCGTCTGCCGTGCAGATGGCACCATGAGGCTTGGGGAGCCCACGTAGGTGTCTTGGGGACCCAGAGGTGAGGGCGAGGGGAGGAAGGCTGAAGTGTGTGTTTACCACAAAAGGGACAGGTTGGACTTGAAACAGACTTCAGTGTAGGATTCAGCTCTGCCTTGTTGTGCCCAAGGTCTCCAATGTCAGGACCTTGATTGTTTGCATCTGTTCAAAGGGGCATCTTCTATATCCTCTTCAAAGCTGACCTGAGTCCTGTCTCCAAGCCCTTTCTCCTAGGGAACCTCCAGACCTTAGAAGTCAAGGGTCTTGGGACAGGGTGGAGAGACCTGATTGAGGGAGTACAGAATGACCTCCCCAAGTGACACCTCACATGTCTACACAGCTCCAACGAGACCCTGTCCTGCGTCATCATCTTTGTCATTGTGTACTACGCCCTGATGGCTGGCGTCGTCTGGTTTGTGGTCCTCACCTATGCCTGGCACACCTCCTTCAAAGCCCTGGGCACCACCTACCAACCTCTTTCGGGCAAGACCTCCTACTTCCACCTGCTCACGTGGTCACTCCCCTTTGTCCTCACTGTGGCAATCCTTGCTGTGGCCCAGGTATAGTGATTGGTAGGGGGCTGGGGACCTGAGTGGAGTGGGCTTGGGTGAGTGGGCCAGTGACCAACTCTGTCCCTCTCATCCCTTCCTGCTGCAGGTGGATGGGGACTCTGTGAGTGGCATCTGTTTTGTGGGCTATAAGAACTACCGATACCGTGCTGGCTTTGTGCTGGCTCCAATTGGCTTGGTGCTCATTGTGGGAGGTTACTTCCTCATCCGAGGTGAGTGAGGACCAGGCCAGGACCGGTTGGGCAACAAAATGTGCTGAGCACCTGCTCTGTGTAAGTAGGAGCTAGGAGCTGCCAGCTCCGCTGCCTTTGCAGTGGGGCCTCAGCTGGCTCACGGAGGGCCTTGGTGCAAAGTGGAAGTCCCTGTAGGTAGACACAGCACCATGGGCACTTGGTGTGGGACAGCACCTTTGTGCTGGCCAGAAAAATGCACTCCTTTCTCCAGAGCCTTGTGCCAGGGCTCACAGCTTGTTGAGTGGAGCTTGGGCTGGGTTCCAGCCTCTGCTCAGCCCTTGGCCAGATGCACTGGTGTGGTGAACACCCTGAGTAACCTATCTTGTCCACATGGACCAGCTGAGGGCCTTCAGTCGTGTGTGTGCACCCGGAATTTATATATACTCTGTCTTTTGGAGCTTGGTTTCTCATCTCCTTCCTGCCCACAACACACACACACACACACACACACACAGTTTTCACAACATGCACAGATTCTCTGTTCCCTAATTTCCCTGTCTCAATCTGCCACCTCCACAATAAGCCTCTGTATCTTCTTAGCTCATTTTTGTTGTAAACTTCAGTTTCCTCCCCCTGCACTGTCAGCCTTCTGTTCAACCCACCTCTTTTCCCTCTTTTTGGCAGTGTCTGGGCCTCTGATTTATGTTTTGTATCTGTGCTGTCCTGCACGGTAGCCACCAGCCACATGTGTTGAAACTAGTCCAGACTGAGATGTGTCATAAATGCAAAATACACACTGCCTTTCAGACTTAGCACAAAAAAAGTGAACTATCTTATTAATAATTGTTATATGGGTTACATGTTGAAATGATGATATAATAAACAATGATATATTGTTTATAAAATATATTGAAATTAGTTTCACTTGTGTTTTTACTTTTTTAATGTGGCTACTAGAAAATTTGAGATGATGTATATGTGGCTCACGTTATATTTCTATTGGGCAGCGCTGTTCTCGAGTCTCTTTTTATGCCTTTTCCAGCGGCACAGCTTTGACCTGGCTGTCTTACTTAGGGGCAGCCAGGCCAGGACCGAGGTGCTTCTCTCTCTCTCCTGGACTGTCCGTCTGCGCTCTGCCCCAGTCTTTCCAGTCCATGGCACATCTGCTGCCGCTGCACTCCATTTTTCCACGGTCTCCAGTTCCCCAAGCTTTAAATCAGCATAGGAGTAGTCAGACCTGGGATTCCAGGGACCCTCCCCTGCCACACACCCATCCCTCCCAGGAAAGTAGCCTGCCCCTTCTAATGTTTGAGGTCTCTCTTCTGTTCAGGAGTCATGACTCTGTTCTCCATCAAGAGCAACCACCCTGGGCTGCTGAGTGAGAAGGCTGCCAGCAAGATCAATGAGACCATGCTGCGCCTCGGTGAGTGGCCGTGGGGCCTTTGGCCTGAGGTACTGGCCAGCCCAACACTGCACCCTCCTGGAAAGGGTCTTGGAGGATGCAGTAAGTCGTGGCACAAGTTACCGGCCATGGGGACAAGACAAGGCTGTGTGTGTGTGTGTGGTGGTGGTGCTGGTGGTAGCAGCTCAGAAGGAGGGGGCCTTCTCAGATGGAAGAATTTAAGTTCATGCCAAGACTGCTTCCTCATGCCCACTTCCCTCCCACTGGGGCCCTCCCACAGTTGCCTCAAGAGCCTCTCAAATCTTTCCTTATTTTGGAGAATACAGTTCTTGAACTGAGAGCCCAGCACGAATTCACCCCAGACTCAACCGTCTTTCAGGCCCAAGTAGGGCAAACACCTTCCTCCCCACTGCTGCTGCCACACTTGGTAACGCCCTGTCCCACCCCTGTCCCTCCACAGGTATTTTTGGCTTTCTGGCCTTTGGCTTTGTGCTCATCACCTTCAGCTGCCACTTCTACGACTTCTTCAACCAGGCTGAGTGGGAGCGCAGCTTCCGAGACTACGTGCTGTGAGTGGGGGCCCCGGGGCTTGGGGGCAGCAGTGGTAGGGGCTGGAGCCAGGACTGCAGAGATGGCCCTCCTCTGCTGTCCAGCAGGGGTCTTCCAGGTCCCTGCCTCAGACGGCAGGTGAGACTGCCTGTCTTGCTCTAGGCGCCCAAGATATCAGTTGCCCTGTAATTTGGAAACAGCCCTCAACTCCCTGGTCAGCTCCGCCCTTCCCTCTTACCCCAGCCGCTGGCTGGCTGGTGCGTTTGTAACTGTGAAGAAGCCATCGCGTGTTTTGGTTTTTCTGACCGACTATGTTGGCCACAGAAGTTGTTCCCTTACTTCTCATGCACTCTTTTGCAGAGCTTACTTAAGTCCCCACACAGAAGTAGTTGCCCCTCTACGACAGGTTAACAACCTGTTAGGGCTCGCTGGCTTTGCCTATGCTTTTTTGTGTCACAATGAGGGTGAACCTGAGAGAGTAAGGCGTCTGAGCTGCTGAAAGAAGGGCAGCACCTGTGATGGCAGGAACAGCAGTTAAAATGCTCATTAAAATGGACACCAGGCCACATCCTGACTGCTCCAGACTCTTTCTTAAAAGCTCCAGCTTCCAGTGTGGGAAGCTTTAAACCACACCAATGCCTGAGTCCGTCCCCTAGAGATTTGATTACAATATCTAGGGTGCAGCCCAGACATCAGTAGTTAGTAAAAGCTCCCAGGTGACTCTAATGAGCACCCAGCGTTGCGAATCAGTGCTGTGGGGCTTATCTCTTTTGAAAGTCTTTGGATTGATTGTCTGGGTACCCACCCAGCAGACCCACAAAGCCTCACCTGTTTACTACCCCTCACCATAGGTGCCAGGCCAATGTGACCATCGGGCTGCCCACCAAGAAGCCCATCCCCGACTGTGAGATCAAGAATCGTCCTAGCCTCCTGGTGGAGAAGATCAACTTGTTTGCCATGTTTGGAACCGGCATTGCCATGAGCACCTGGGTCTGGACCAAGGCCACACTGCTCATCTGGAGGCGCACCTGGTGCAGGTGGGGTCAGCAGCCAGCCTTTCCTGACTCTGCCACCTTACTCAGCCTCTGCATCCCGTCTTTAGGCTTTGTCTGGTCCTACGTCTCAGCACAGCCTTGGGCAGGTGTGATTTCTAAGGGTCTGCACTGAGCCACCTAAAGCTGCCTTTTCTGTGGCTCACCACTGCCCTCTGGTGACACCTCCTGTCCTTGGGAAGACCGGCCAAGTGCTGAGCCAGCCGCCAGCATCTTTTAAGAGTGGAAAGATTTGAGAACTGGGCACACAGGAGCCTTGTATTCTAGGTCCCCTTCTTTGCAGAGAAGGCCTCTACTCCTCAGAGTCCCTGAGGGACCTGAGGCCCTCTGGAGGCTCCTTCCCTGGACGGAATGGATTTGCTGGTCTTTCACAAGATTTGATGGGAAGCAGCTGCTGCTCCACTCCCCCTCCCCTCCCCTTTCTGCTCTCAGGTTGACCGGTCAGAGTGATGATGAGCCCAAACGGATCAAGAAGAGCAAGATGATCGCCAAGGCCTTCTCCAAGCGGCGCGAGCTGCTGCAGAACCCAGGCCAAGAGCTCTCCTTCAGCATGCACACCGTCTCCCATGACGGGCCTGTGGGTGAGCTTCAGTCCCTTTCCTCCACCAGAGCCACTGAACACCCACAGCGCCTGGGCCCCATTTCCTCCCAGGCTAGTGTGGACCGGGGACTGTTTGGAAGGCTGTGAGGAATAAGGCTCTGCCTCTCTCGCTGACACACTCGTTCTTCTCCAGTCTCCTCTGTTTCTGCCCCTGGGTCTGCTTGCTTGTGCTTTGGTTCCAAATGTTCACCTCCCTCTCCTCCTCCTCCTGTCTTCTGAGTTGTTCTCCCTGAGCCAGAGGAAGTCAGGGTTCCAGGGACTGGATTTTTGGGTCCAGTGAGGCCCCTCTTGGGATTGGATTGGGTAGATTGGTAGATTAGGAATGGGTAGAGGTCACTGTGATTACCAGGGCAGGCTTTCTGTGTTAAGTCAAGTGGGAGCCATCAGCTGGGGGAAGGTGAATGGTGCTGATAACCTGGCAGTCACAATTCCTTATCCTTTCCTTCCACTCCCACAGCGGGTTTGGCCTTTGACATCAATGAGCCCTCAGCCGATGTGTCCTCTGCTTGGGCCCAGCACGTCACCAAGATGGTGGCTCGGAGAGGAGCCATACTGCCCCAGGATGTGTCCGTCACCCCTGTGGCAACTCCAGGTATGGGGTTCAGGCTTCTGTGGGAAGGTGGGGGGCATAGAGGCTGGAGGTTCCTGGGACTGGAGTACCAGGGGCTGCCAGAAGGGGAGGAGGAAGGAAGGGCCCTGGAGGATCTAAAGTGTGGGGCTGAGGCACTGGAGGTCTAGAGTTGTGGGTTCCAGAGCTCAAAGAGTAGGGGGTCCAAGGAGAGAAGGGGTGATGTGGACAGAGCCAGGATCTCAGACTCATGTTCTCTCTCCCACTGTCAGTGCCCCCAGAGGAAAAAGCCAATCTGTGGCTGGTGGAGGCTGAGATCTCCCCAGAGCTGGAGAAGCGCCTGGGCCGGAAGAAGAAGCGGAGGAAGCGGAAGAAGGAGGTGTGCCCATTGGTGCCACCCCCTGAGCTTCACCACCCCGCCCCTGCCCCTGCCTCCAGTGCCATTCCTCGACTGCCTCAGCTGCCCCGGCAGAAGTGCCTGGTGGCCACAGGCGCCTGGGGAGCTGGGGACTCCTGCCGACAAGGAGCCTGGACCCTGGTCTCCAACCCCTTCTGTCCAGAGCCCAGCTCCCTGCAGGATCTGTTTCTGCCCAGCGCCCCAGCCCCCACGGCGTGGGCTCAGGGCCGCCGGCAGGGGCTGGGGCCCATTCACTCCCGTACCAACCTGATGGAGGCAGAGCTCATGGATGCAGACTCGGACTTCTGAGCCTGGAGAGCAGGACCTGGGACAGGAAAGAGGAACAAAAACTGTCTGAGGCTCTTCACCCTCCCTGAGTGTGCTTCCCTAGGATCTCAACTTCCAGAGAACCTGAGGGCCCCGTCCCCTCCCAGGAGAGTTCTATATGTCTGGCTCACGGCAGCAGGACTGTGGGAAAGAGTCCTGACATCTCCACGGGTAGGCCTCACCCAGGGATAGGCCCTGGAGCTCAGGGTCCTTATTTCTGCCCCACCAGCTGGAGTCTGGCTGGCAGCATCAGTCTCCAACGGGGTCATGGGGTATGTGGAGCTTGTGGTGGGGCAGTTATGGTGGAGGCAGGGTTGACAGCACCCAGAGGGGCTGTGATGGCCAGGGAGGCAGCCAAGCCCATGTCTGGCAGATGAGGGCCAGCTGCCCTTTTCTGTGCCAATGGTGCCCTTTCCTGGCATTCTCAGACCAGAAGTGTTCATTGTGCCATTAGCCTTTTGTCTAAGGGGAGACAGGGCTCCCTTCTCCCTCTTCCAGGTGGTTGTGGGGCTGGGAGTGCCTACTCCCATAGGAGCTGTAACCTCTCTTCACAGGTGTCCAGCTGGCCTCACCCCAGGCCAGTACCCTCCTGTGTTCTCCTGCACCCTCCTTCCCCTTTCCCATTTCAGTTCAACCAGGCCAACCTCCTCCTGTTTCCTGTTTGTTGATTAGGACTCAGAACTGCTGCATTCTCCACCCCCACCCTCCATCCCCAACCCCTTTGCTGCTGGGCTACGCCTCCAGGTGACAGATTGGTTCAGCTATAGAGCCTGGCATGGCATAGAAGCAGTGAGTGACGGAGAGCCTCTGGGCCTCTGAGAGACACATGTTAATTCTTCCTCATATCCATCCAGTGGGGGATGGATCCTCTGACTTAAGGGGCTACCCTGGGAAGCTGCTGGAGCTGCAGCCAGGCAGGAAAGCTTCCTTCAACTTCCACAACTGGTGGGTGAGGAGATTCCCACCTCTCATAACCCCCAACCATGTCCCCAAGGCCCCAACTGCAAGAACCAGACAGCGGGAAGCCTTAGGAGCTGGCTGGGTTCCAGATCGGGGGATAGGGATGGGGAGATGAAATATAAACAGTAAATAAAAGGTTTTTGTATAAACTCTTGGTGTGCTTCTTTTCCACAGGCCCTGGTTTCAACCTAACTGTTTACCTGGTCCTGATCTCATTTCTCTTCCACTTCTTCCTCAGGCTGTTCAGAAAGGCCAAGGGCTTGGTGCTAATGAGGTCATGACTGACAGATGTCAGGCTGATGTCAGCTTAATATGCTGGCTGTCCTTCGTGGCCAGTCAGCTCTATATGGACAAAAGCTCTCCTGTGGCCACAGCTGCCTCACTGTGCACTGCTCATAAGATGAGTGAGCAAGAACCTGCAGCTTGCCCCTGGAGTGACAATTGGAAGCAAGTGTCCCCCTGCTAGTGTAGATGAGCATGGCTCCTTGAGACAATCCTGAGCCCCACCTCTAGGGGCCTCTTGCCTTCTACAAGGGATGCTAGTGGGACCAGGTGCATTGTGATCCACAGCTTCCTCCCTTGGCCAAAGGAATTCAGACGTCCCTGAGGGAAACCTGTTAGCCCCACTTTCTCTAACAAGTTACCAGCAGAAGACTGGGAACTGGTTTCAAGGACTCAGGATCATGTGGGAAAGAGACCCATGGAGGAAAGGGGGTGGTACCCATAGACTCAGAGGGTATTGTGGAGTATTGACCAGGCTTGTTTGGGGAGTAGCTCCCAAGATGGGGACATAAGCATTTTGCCCAGAGCCAGATTCCAGGGGAAGGGGAAAAGGAACTAACATACTGGTCTGATCTATTCTAGGTACTTTACACATGTATCATAATGTTAATAGCTAACTCTTACTGAATACTTGCTAGGCTCTTCCAAGCACTTCATATGCATTAACTCAATATTCATTAACAACAGACCTATGAGGCACAGAAAGTTTCCATAGTTTGCCCAAGGCCACACAGTAAGTGATAATGCTGGGATTCCATCAGGGCGTCTGGCTCCAGAGAGTCAACTAGAGGAGCTAGCTTTTTGTAGAAACAAGCTTAGTGAAGCAAAATGACTTGCCCACAACCTCATAGCTAGTAAATGACAGACACTGGGCCCACAGTCTTCCTGACTCGGAAGTCCACTCTTTCCACTCTTGGTTCTGACCTTTGATTTTTCCTGCTACCCAGGTTTCCTGCGTTGTCTTCTCCCCAGCTGCAGTGTATCCCCTTGTGCTTGCTTACCTCACTCATTCTTGCCATCACTGCTTCTCTCAGCAGTAAGAAGCTATGTTTTAACCTTTACGAACAACAGTATTCAAAATGATAAAATTATCAGTGTTGTCTAATGACCTTTTCTGAAATAAGGAAAATATTAATGGTTTTCTCTCTTCTTTTCATCTCCACGGACATTCCCTCCATCTCTTCTTTCTTTAGTGGGAATACTTATGTAAAGGATGGGGAATGGGACGTAGGGGGAGTTTATTCTGGGCTTTTTTTTTTTTTTTAAATGGTTTTTGTGGGTGTGTGTGCGAGGGAGATCAGCCCTGAGCTAACATCCATGCTACTCCTCCTCTTTTTGCTGAGGAAGACCGGCCCTGAGCCAACATCCATTCCCAATCCTCCTCCTTTCCCCCCCCCCCGAAGTCCCAGTAGATAGTTGTACGTCACAGTTGCACATCCTTCTAGTTGCTGTATGTGGGAGGCAGCCTCAGCATGGCCGGAGAAGCGGCGCGTCGGTGCGCGCCCAGGATCCGAACCCAGGCTGCCAGTAGCGGAGCACGCGCACTTAACCGCTAAGCCACCGGGCCGGCCCTATTCTGGGCTTTTAAGTGAGAAATATTACTTTTCTGTCTGGCTGTGGAGGCTGACAGACTCTGTAACCACTAGAGGGCACTGTGAGCCCACCTTTTGTGAATGCAGACATCAGCTGGCAGCTGGAGGTCCAGAACTACGGACACGCCCACAACCAAGAAATCTTGCAGTGTTTTTAGAGGAGCACCAGAGCTCATGACTGAGCCACAGCCGCCACTTTCCTACCCAAAGCTCCTAAATTAGATCCCTGGAAGAAGCACCTCAGGGTCCAACACCTTGGTTTGGGACTCTCTGTGGCCTGGCTGCTGCCCTGAGAACAGAAGTCTCCATGTGTTCACCACTCTGGCAGGCTCTGCCCTTAGCTGCTCCATTGGGGGCCCCTTTACCACTCTCAAACTCAGCTGTCGTTCTTTCCAGGTTGGGAGGCCTGCCTCTGGTGGTCCCAACTTCTTTTAAGCAGTCTGTCCATTGCCCCAATCCTTTCTCTGCCAGCTTGAGTTTTGTTTGTATTTTTTTAATCTAAGAAATTGAAAAGATATAGAAAAGCACAAAGAACAACCTAAAAAACACCCATATTCCCACTACTCAGGAATAACAACTCTTTTTTATCATTTTATCGTATTTCCTTTCAGCCTATTTTTTTTTTTTAAGAAATTAGAGTGTAACAGATTTAGCTAATGTCCCCTTTGACCAACACCTGTCCAATTTTTCCTCCCGCTTTCTCTTTCCTTAGAAAACAACTGTTTGAGTTTAGTGGGTTTCCTTCCAGTCCATTATTATACTTTTATATATGCATATGCAGTTATGCATCCATAAACTATTTATGTATTCTTTTGTCTGTTTTTGAAATTGTTATTTTCATCTATGTTATACATGATACAATTTGAAAAGTCAAAAAGTTCCATAGGTCTTGTTGATTAAAACAGCTGTCTCTGGGCCAGCCCCGTGGCTTAGCGGCTAAGTGTGCGCGCTCTGCTGCTGACTGCCTAGGTTTGGATCCCGGGTGCGCACCAACGCACCACTTCTCCGGCCATGCTGAGGCCGCGTCCCACAAGCAGCAGCTGGAAGGATGTGCAACTATGGCATACAACTATCTACTGGGGCTTTGGGGGAAAAATAAATAAATAAAAATAAAATTATAAAACAGCTGTCTCCATGGGCCGGCCCCGTGGCTTAGAGGTTAAGTGCGCGTGCTCCGCTATTGGTGGCCAGGTTCAGATCCCGGGTGCCCAGACGCACAGCTTATCCAGCCATGCTGAGGCAGCATCCCACATACAGCAACTAGAAGGATGTGCAACTATGACGAACAGCTATCTACTGGGGCTTTGGCGAGAAAAAGGGAAAAAAAGGAGGAGGATTGGCAATATATGTTAGCTTAGCGCTGGACTTCCTCAGCAAAAAAGAGGCAGATTGGCATGGATGTTAGCTCAGGGCTGATATTCCTCAAAGAAAAAAAAAAAATCCCCCCGCTCCATTTTTTTGGTTACCTTTTTCTGGCACTCCTATTATTCAGATGTTGGACTTCCTGGGACCAGCCCTCTAATTCATTTTCTTTTCTTTTTTTTTTTTTTAATTTAAAGAAAAAACTTACTGATGATCTGAAAAATGAAGGAAAAGACTGACTTTTCCAGAAAACTGCAGCTACACAGTGCATTGCATCTATCATGTTAAAATGTGCATTAGACACAAATATAAAAACCATGACACAAGCCACCATTCTTCAACAATCTGAGCAAAGATAAAATGCATCTTTCCTATTTTAAATTTCTTTCTCTTTATCAAGTTTTTAAAAACTTCTGCTAGCATGCTTTCATTTTAAAGGTCGCATGTTTGTTTTCTGAATGTTGACTTCTTGAAACAGCATGTTCTTTCTCAAATACAATATCTTAAGTCTCTGAGGATATTAATGACTTTATTTGGTCTTGATTTCATCTTGATGTATAACCTCTGTTTCCTGCAAGTTACTTATTTTTTTCTGCTTACTTATGTTAGTCTCTGTCATTCATATTAAAGGCTTTCTTCATATATCTGGTTACTTTGTCTATATGCTCATACTTAAGAGTGTGGCACTAAATGGTTCTCTGGAAACTCTGTGATCATGAGTGTGGTCTTCACCAAGGGTGATTTGCTGGCCTGTTTCCTTGGGGAACTCTCAATGTTAGTATCTTCAAGTTATCTCTCTTGGGTTAGTCAGATACCCCAGCAGTTCTTCCAATCTCCTGCATGGAAGACACATTCCTGTCTGCCAAGGAACAGCTTCCTGTCTGGAAGCTGAAATGACCTGGGTGACGGAAGAAGACCTCTAAATTATTTCATAAACTAAATATTTCATAAACTAAATAGTTCATAAACTGTGCTTAACCATCTTGTTTCCAGTATGGTATTTCCATCCTCAACTGTGCCTGGTGTCCCCCAGTAAAAAAGATGGCAGAAGCAGCAGGATGGAGTTGAGAATGGGTGAGAGGTGTGCCCCGACATTTGGCCCCAACCAGGGTATGGTGCCTGGATAAATAAGGAATGAATATCAGTTTCTTTTCAGTGCTCCAACTCCTTATGTTTTGTAACCAAATCCCACGGAAGAATTAATTCATCTCCTCAGTAATCAATTCTAGTGGCAGTCCAGGTAGGCAGCTGCTGCCTATGAGCTCTGACACACGCCAGGTGGCTGTACCACAGGTCCCTTGTGCATTAGGGGGAAGAAAGAAATCAGTTATAGAGCTGCTAATCTCTGCTCCGACAGCTGGAGGATGAAGCTCTGAGCTGGTTCTTTACAACAGGAAGGAAATTTTGAAAGCCAGAGTGTGAAGAGAAAGCTTAAGAAGCCCTTGTGTCTGGCAGACTTGCTGGCTTTGTGGAAATGGCAGTGCTCAGATGCTTTACAACACATACTATGAGGCACAAATTTGAAGACCAGGATACTAAAGACTCCAGGGTAAGACAACTCCACAAATGAACAGATTTCCAAGAAAGCAGTGGCACAGGGAAGGAGGAGATCAAGGCAGGTGATTTCTCTCCCCCTTTGCCAGGGAAAAAATACTTACTCCGAAGACTAGATGTCCAGTGGCCTTCTCCGGTTGTCAGGGCTATCGCTTACTCTCTGAAACTATAAGATTTTCTTTGCCTCAGTTTCTCTGAGAATAGAGAAGAAATAATCTGCCTCATAATCTGTCACCTAGATGTCAATTGCATTTTAATGTGTGTTTTACACAGTTAAAATCTTATGGAATGTGCAATTTGGTCTCCTGCTTTTAGCTTATTATTTTATCATAAGCATTTATTTTTCTTTATCATTAAAAAAAGCTCTTGGCAAACTTAATTTTAAAGGCTGTACCCATTCCCCTATTGTAGGACGTAAAAGTAGTTTCAGCTACCTTTTTGCTATTAAAAATAAAACTGTCATGCATGTGTTTGTGCTTACAACCTCTAAAATAAATGTTAAAATTTAAAATACAGAGAAGTACAAAGTTAAAAAAATCACCCCAAATCCCATCACTTAAGGAAATCACTATTCATATTTCAGTTAATATTCCTTTCTGCTGATATATTTATCTGAATTTCATATTCTTTCTCTACCAGAATTAATAGGTCAAAAGATTTAGCCTTAAGGCAATGTGTAATTCCTTAGCCTTGAAATTTCAACCTAGTGATACCTAACTTCTTTTTTAGACGAATTTTAAATTTCTGCACCCATAATGTGCCAGAAATCGCCACAGCAGGCAAGGCCATTTTTTATTCCTTCTAAAAACAAAGCCATCAAAGCTCGGAAAGCTGTTGGGGTGCCCATTTCACACAAGCAAAAAATTCAAGCCACTTTAACCACGAGGCCGCCGCTCTCCTCACGTGACGACGTAGCTTTCCCTTTAAATGCCGGCTCACGTGATCGCAGACGTGCACACACGGAGGAAATTCACGCTGTCAGCGTAGAGAGTCGTTCCTCTCCCACGTTCCCAACCCTACAGTTTCTGGCGTTCCCTCTCCGGAAGCCGCAATTCCTCTAGAGACCTCTCGTCTTCAGCCCCTTCGTCATGTCACCTATTCTCTCTCCTTTCCTTTCCGTTAGTCGCCGGCCCTAGAGCTCCGTCTCGTCTACAGAATCCCGCTAGCCGGAAGGAGGGCGACGGGGACTACAATTCCCAGGAGGCATCGCGGGCAGCGCGCAGTGTAGGTTGGGGGCTGAGGTTCCATGGTCTTCTCGCCGCGTGCGGCCAGGAGCAAACGCACTACAGGTTCCGTGGCGCCTCGCGCGCGAGCCAGGCCGGACAGGGTTGGGGCGGGGCGGAGTGGGGCGGGGAGAGGCCGGGGTTGGCGGGCGGGCGGAGGAAGGGGGTGGGAGCGGAGGCGATGGAGGGGCGGTGTGGGGGAATGGGGGAGGGAAGGGGAAGGGAGGCGGGAGGCGGGGCTGAGCTGGAGCTGGAGCTGGAGCAGGAGTGTGAGCCGGCGATTGCAGCGGAGGCGGTGATGTCGGTGCAGGTCGTGTCAGCAGCGGCTGCCGCGAAGGTGCCTGAGGTGGAGCTGAAGGACCTGAGCCCCTCCGAGGCGGAGCCGCAACTGGGACTGAGCACGGCGGCCGTGAGCGCCATGGCCCCCCCGGCGGGCGGCGGGGACCCTGAGGCTCCAGCTCCCGCCGGGGAGCGGCCCCCGGCCCCTGGCCCGGCCTCGGGGCCCGCCGCCGCTCTCAGCCCCGCCGCTGGGAAAGTGCCTCAGGCGTCGGCCATGAAGCGGAGCGACCCTCATCACCAGCACCAGCGGCACCGCGACGGCGGCGAGGCCCTGGTCAGCCCCGACGGCACCGTCACCGAGGCGCCGCGCACAGTCAAGAAGGTACTGCGGCCGGGCTGCCTCTCGCGGAGAGGGAGGGAGGGGGACGGCAGATCCTCTCGGCACGGCGGCATCTCCCTCCACGCCCTCCCTTCTGATCGTGGGAACAGAGACCCCTTTTCCGCTGAAACACACTCCCTTAGAGGTACACCCCCTCGGCCCCAGTGCTGGGGAGCGAAGACTCCAGGTGGCACCCCAGTACTTCGTTATAGAGAGCATAGAGCTAGCGCTCTTCCCTACTACTTGGAATATGCAGGACGTGGACAGGCAGGCACCTACTACTACTCCTCCCTGCACCCCCAACATACTCCTGTGTGTTATTTTTCAGACTATCCGGGGAAGAGACCCCGATGGCATAGAAAAACCTTACTGCTTAGGAGAGTTCCCCCAGCAATAAGGGTGGAAAGATCTTTTTTATTTGGAGAACGAGTAAGCAGAGTTACCTCGCATTGAAATTCTCAGTTGTGAGGTTTCTGTACAGATGATGACTTTCTGCCTTTCGGTGGCCACCCGCTTCCACAGAGCAGTACTGATGCTGTCTGTGCCGTTCATTCCAGATACTGCAATATCCTTGCATCTTCTCTGAACGTAGAAGGGTAATGGGGAGATTCTCTTTACTCTTTTCTCCTCAGGGATTTGTCTTCTCTGCTCAGTAGTTGGTCACCGGGAATATTAGACGATGTATGAAGAGAATGATTGTTTTCTTGGTTCCTTTACCGTGGTCTGCAAGTGTTGGGAAGAAATGCTTCTACTTTTGGGAAAGGCGAGCCTTGGGGCTTTCTCTCTCAGCTGTCGGCTTCTTTCAGACATAGTTTTGAAGAGGCAGTAACCTCTGAACACCAAGGAGTAAGAGTGCCTGGATGTATGATACTCTCATGTTACCCTTACAATGGCTGTCCGGGGTGTGTCTCGCCTCTCATAAAGCTAAATCAGCACAGAAAAAAGGGGCACATACTGGAAAAGACTGAGATGTGGATCATATAAAAAGGGATATGGCTCTAATTTCCAAGGCACAATGTGTTCCGATGAACATGGTGATTTATGTTATTTTTATTGTTGTAAGTGATTTTTAATTGCTTTATCAGAACAGCAATAAAGTGATGTAAAGTCTGTATTGGTTTCACTGTGTAGGACCCAGCTGAATTGGAATCTTGGATCCAGCCTAACTTTTGTTGTAACAGTCTCATGATTAAGATATAAAGCAGATAACCCTTTCGTTCTAATTACCCAAATATAGGTGATAAACGATGCCAGAGGCGACTGAAGGAATTTGCTTAATGCTACTTTACGACAGTGTCCTTGTCATTTGCAATATGAAACTCCCGTGGGAGGAATTATAGGAGGAAAGAGAGGCAGGACGGGCGGGCACCAGTGCTGGTAGTACCTGGATATGAGTTTGGAAATCTGAAACATATTTCTGACTAGTTGAGTTGCTTTATAACTTTGGCCAAATCTTTTTCCTGTGATTAAGGGTCTTTTTGTATAAAATCTGTAATTTGATTAGATCTCTTGAGGGTAAGAATGTTTAACAAATTGCTTTTAGAGCATGGGATTTACAGTTGGGCAGACCTGGATTTGAATCCTAGTACCCTCACTAACTAGCTTTTGGGTAATTTCCAAATTCTCTAAATCTTAGTTTCCTCTTCTATAAAATGAGGATACTAATACCATTGAGGATTAGAAATATTTGTAGAGGGCTTTAGCATTGAACTTGGCACATATGAGTAGGGGCTTAAGAAAGGATAGCTATTATTTAAGAATCAATTTCTCCTCCCATCATAGCTTAAATGCATGCCACCATGACCTCCTCTGAAAGGTACACACAATTCAGTAAATTCTATATAAAGAAGTTAGAAAACCACAGGCCAGCATATCAGTCTGTTTTTCTTAATTCTAGATATACTTCTTGATTCTTTTCCTTGTTGCTGAACCACCTCCTTCCTGTTTTTCCAGCATGGAAATGTAGGTTCTATGATTCTAGATTTACTCAGCAGCCTCAAGGCTATGGAAGACAGGGCTCAGCTTGCCTTACAATGTTAATTGCAACCAAAAAAAAACAGCTTCACTATTCAAAGTTAAGCAAGTGAAGCTCTGGGCAAGGATGCAGCTGTATGACACAGCTAAAGGCATTGCCAAGCTGCTTTTTGGGGACAGAGTGTTGAACTTTCTTGGTATTGAACTGGCTAAGTTAAAATCAGTGCATGAGACTGCCCTTTTCCCCCAAGTTGAAAGTCATATCACCAAGGGATTGATTGCAGTGTGATATTTTGATTTGTTGAGCCTTTCTTGATTCTTAGATTGTTTGTTTAAATAATCATTCTGACCTTGACTCCCTTTTGCTTTTTGTATAGTATAGGGAGGGACTAGGGGTACTAGGGATTTGGAATATCTGCCTTTGGCTATGTGATAGGTGACCATTGCTTTTATATTGTAACTGTCACACACAAGCTTATTTATCTTACCTTACATTTCCGTTGATGGTTTCCCTTAATCCATTTATGTGTCTATCATCAGTTTTCTTAGTTTTGTTACTTTACTCAGCCACACAAGGGAAATAAACTTTTTACAAAAGCCAAAATTCCGAAGTACAGTAGTTAATAAGAATGAACATATGGCGTGCAGGTTACTCAGTCACATCTTATCTTTGTAACTTGGGGCTCTGGGGACTAGATCTTGTCATTGTGGCTATGATATATTTGTACATAGTGTCTTTCTTCATAAACTCACATCAAGTGAACCCAAAAAACTAGAAATCTCTGTAAGAAGTGATTTGTGAAATGGGAAGATAAGTTCCACAGTTGAACTAATAGTAGTAGTTTAGAGGATTTCTTCCCTGTGTTCTTGAGAATGGGGTAATAGGAATGTCAGCACAGCAGGGAAAACAAGGCAGGAGAGGATGTATTTCAGGAAAGTTAAAACTTTCTGACGTTAAGGCTGTGAGCCCAAGAACCGCAACTGCTTTGTGCTTATGTCAGTATCAGTAATGACTACGTTGAAACAGATTCTTTATTTTTTCTTGGCAAATGGATCCACCTTGCACTGGCTTTGTTGCTGTCAGCAGAGAATGAGTTGAGCCATGTTAGTGCTTTCTTGCCCTGAATTCTTTAAGCTCTTGATTTGGTTAATTATAGATTACTAAAGTGGAACCTTTTCGGTATAGGCATGGGAATGTGGGAGCAGTATGACTCCTTTTTGCCAGTTAGGAAAGTACAGCCTTGCACAGTGTTCAAAAAGGCAATTGATGGATTGACCCTAATAATAGTTACCATTAATTGGCCTTCAATATTCCAGGAATTGTTTTAGGCATTTTTCTAATCCTGACAACACCACAAGATATAGGTGGCGTTATCTCCATGTTATAGATAAGGAAATAAAGTCCAAAGAGGTAAGGTGCCTTGGCCAAGGTTATATATCTAGAAAGTGGCAGAGGTAGGACTTAAACCTCTGTCTTAAACCTTTGTCTGTTTCCAAAGCCCATGTCCTTTTCATTATGCCACACTGATTCTTTCTAACTTCTTAGTTGCTGGGTTCTGGCTTTCTCCCAGAAATCTTTCAGAATACTCAAGTGAACTCTAAGGTGTGTCTGTCTGGCATAAGGCTTTGGTCATCCCAAAACCAAAGTAAGGAGGGTCTGAGTCAGGGCTTTAAGAAGAGGATGGAGGGGGCTGGCCCTGTGGCATAGTGGTTAAGTGCGAGTACTCTGCTGCTGGCGGCCCGGCTTTGGATCCTGGGCGCGCAGTAATGCACCGCTTGTCAGGCCATGCTGTCGCGGTGTCCCACGTAAAGTGGAGGAAGATGGGCATGGATGTTAGCCCAGGGCCAGTCTTCCTTAGGAAAAAGAGGAAGATTGGCATCGGATGTTAGCTCAGGGCTGGTCTTCCTCACACAAAAAAGACGAGGATGGAAAAAAATTGTACAAATTCAGAACCTCAAAGAATTGTAATATTGTAAGAGAGGGAGAAGAATATCTTATATACAGTTGGGTGTTGCTTAACGACAGGGATATGTTCTGAGAAGTGTGTCGTTAGGCGATTTCGTCGTTGTGCAAACATAGAGTGTACTTACACAAGCCTAGATGGTATAGCCTACTACTCACGTAGGCTGTATGATACTAATCTTACAGGACCACGGTTGTACATGTAGTCCGTCATTGATCAAAACGTTCTTATGCAGTGCGTGACTGTATAGACAAGCATTTCAAGATCAATGATACTTTTTCACATTAGTATTTTACTGATAATATGAGAAATTTATTCTTATTTTCAAAGTTATAAATAAATCTGGAGTACCTGAGGAATATGCTCCTCCTTCCTGTCCAGCTAACAGTTTTTCCCTGTTCTTTAAGTCCCACTTCTCTATGAATCAATCTCTAATTAAACCTCTTGAAAATTAGATGGGGAAACATACTGTTATGTATTCCTGTGGTGTACCAGGCATTGTATTAGAGCTGTACATAAACTATTTTATTTATTTATTTATTTATTTATTTATTTATTTATTTATTTATTTTTTAAAGATTTTATTTATTTTATTTTTTCCCCCCAAAGCCCCAGTGGATAGTTGTGTGTCGTAGCTGCACATCCTTCTAGTTGCTGTATGTGGGACTCGGCCTCAGGATGAACGGAGAAGTGGTGCCTCGATGCGCGCCCGGGATCCGAACCCGGGCCACCAGCATCGCAGCGCGCGCACTTAACCACCAAGCCACAGGGCCAGCCCTGTACATAAACTATTTTATCTAGTCCTTTTAAGAGCTCTCAGAGAGAGGTAGTGTTATCCTTGTTTTATTGAGGAAACTGAGGGTTGAAGAGATTAAGGAATTTGTCTCAAGGTTATACATTTAGTAATGTGGTGGAGCTAACAGAACTCTAATCTGTTAGACTCCAAAGCCTAAACTCTGTTTCTTGTCAATTGAAGTGTTTCTCTGTCCAAAGCTCAGATTGAACCTTTTAAATCTTAGTTAATCTGTATATTTTTTGTATATGTTTTTATTTCACTAAAAAGTAGTTTCTTGTTATTTATTGAGCTTGTTTAATGGCCTTACCATATAGGTATGTGAACATTTATGAATTTTCTGAGAAAGCAGTCCTTATTCTTTATTAGTATAATTCTCCCTGGACCTGGGAAAGATTGAACATTAAGAGCTGTTTTAGGAGGTTGCTCAGAGCTGAAGTTGCAGTTGTGTATTTTACGTCTTGAGGATATAAAGGACGTAAGGACGACTTAGGTCCTTAGTGTCCATTCAGCTCAAGAAATGGATAGTTCATGAAAAAGAGAGAATGAGTTTCTTTATTATGTCATTTCCTTGAAAGTGTTCCACTCCCCTACAATGAAAGAAAAAAAAAGAAGAGATTTTTGGAATCTTTATTCAGACTCTTGTCAGGTTGAGTTTATAAAGAATATGTAGTTTCTTTCTTGGTAGTTCTTGCTTAAATACTTCAGAAAGGTACAACTGAGGTGGATGGGAGAAAAACAGTCCTGGTAATTGCCCTGGCTCTCCCTCCGCCTTGCCTTCGTGTTCCGGTGGTAGGCACAATTAGAGGAGCTGAAATTGCATTGACCTAATAAGAGGTTTAGTAAATCTGATCAGATTTCTATAGAATTTGTAGGAGCTTTTAACAGTCTGAATGACCTATGGCGTGAGATTTGGTGAGAGCTGAGCAGAGGAGAAACCAGTGGATTGAAATTTGTTCTGTAACAGTTCTAAGTCTAAAACTATTTTTGATTAAATTAAATAACTTAAGACATGACGTAGGGCCGGCCCCGTGGCTTGGTGGTTAAGTGCACGTGCTCCGATGCTGGTGGCCTGGGTTCGGATCCCGGGTGCGCACCGAGGCACCACTTCTCCGTCCATCCTGAGGCCGAGTCCCACATACAGCAACTAGAAGGATGTGCAGCTATGACATACAACTATCTACTGGGGCTTTGGGGGAAAAAATAAATAAATAAAATCTTTAAAAAAAAAAAAAAGACATGATGTATATGATGTTCAGTCTGCCTCTTAGCCAACTATATTCTGCAACAATTCAATTAGCCATTTTCCCTCTGGGACACTGCTTTAATAGCTGGTAATTTCCTATTCTTTTTTTCAAGGGTCTATCAGTAGAAATGTATCTGTTTGGGGCACCTGGTTCTTCTTAGATCAGAACTTATGTTAAGGAAGGGTACAGAGGTTTTAGAGCTGCTGGTGCTGCTGGAAAAGCCTATATATCAGGCTTTTCCTTAAAGCCTTTCTGAATACTGCAAAGCTGTTATTGAAAATTAAGTAACCTGAGACTAAAACTGGCTTCATCTTCCCAACAAACTTATCTCCTGCAATGCTCCAATGTGAACCCTTTTGATCCTTCTAAAAGATTTGATACTGTTGACTATGTCTTCTCTTGGCTTCAGTTATAACTCTTCACTTATGGCTACCATTTACTGAATACCTACTCTCTGACAGGCATCTCTCTCTCTCTATCTCATTTAATCATAATAGCTTTTTCAGATGAAAATTATTACCTTTATTTTACAGATGTAAAATACAGAGCCTTTATTTTATAGGCTCAAAGAGAGTAATTAATTTGCCCAAGGCTTTGCCAATCTGTGATGCCTTTGGGATTAGTGAGATGAGACACTGCCCATAGCAACAGTGGGAGGCTTTGCCACACTGCCAACCCCCTACTTTTCTGACCAAACTCCCGTGTGAAATCTGCTTAAGCTGTTGCACATAGGCTGCTGCTAAGGCCACTCTGTGCAACTTTTTGGATCTCAGGATCTATGCTCCTCCGAGGGGAGGACTAAACCACCATGCCTCACATCCCTGTTTACCTCGATCGCTACCTGATGTCCAGTCATCCATTATCTTCCTAATATTCATTCCTTTACTACTCTTCATCTTCTCAGTTAATCCAATCCCCCCAAATCTTTTCACTGTGTCCTCCACAACTTGCCCCTCCATTACCAGCAAATCCCCATCTAGTGTCAGCCTCAAGCAGCAAAATCAAGTTACAGAGGCAACAGTGGGGGTGCTGTTAGTGTGACCCCTGTATCCAGAACTATAATGGTGCAGCCCAAGCTACAACATCTCCTGCTTGGCATTAGTAGTCATGACATCTGCCAAGCCCATTCTGTGTTTGATTTTGGGTGGTGGTTTTCAGCTGTGTAGCCCTGAAGCACGTTCTCCAATCTGAAAGGTACCTCATATCCTTTCTGTAAATTCTTTTTCTGTTAATTTAGCCAGAGTTGACTTCTGCTCTTTGTGAAACTCTAGTGATGCAGTAGTTGAACCTAACCATCTGCCTTCTTATTTTCTTGCATCATTGGAGCTGAAAGTTGCTAGAGAAAATCAGAAAACCAGGTAGATCAATGTCATTATAAATTTATAACCATAGTCTCATATGTGTAATCATCATTGCCCAGCAATGTTATATATTTCTCTAGTAAGTTCACTTTCCCACTCACTGCAAATGACTATTTCATACCATGTCTATTTATTTCTAATCTCTCTTGTGTTCTTTTTAAACCAGTGATATGCCTTACACTTTATTTTAAAAACAGAAGCCACGGGGCTAGCCATGGGGCTGGCCACGGGGCCTAGTGGTTAAGTTCAGCGTGCTCCACTTCGGCGGCCCGAGTTCAGTTCACGGGCGCGGACCTACACCACTTGTTGGCGGCCATGCTGTGGCGGCGACCCACGTACAAAATAGAGGAAGATTGGCATAGATGTTAGCTCAGGGCCAATTTTCCTCAAGCAAAAAAACAAAAAACACCCCAGAAGCTACCAAAAGGGAATTCCTTGCCACCAAAAAGGAATTCTTTCATCTTTGTACCTCCCAAATCTATAAACCTACCTGCCTCTGGGGCTCATCTTTTTCTCCTTCTCACCTGTTACTATAGAGGAAGTATCCTTCATTCTGTCAAGACCAGTCCTTCCACAGGTGCTCTAAGCACATTCTCCTGTCTTCTTCAAGTTCTTCCTTTGGTTAATTCCTCTTTCTGCTACGCTTTTCCTACTATTCCAGCTTGCTCTAATCTCTCCCATTTTGAAAACCCTGCCCTCTGACCCCCGTATCTCCTTTCTGCTACTGTCCTATCTTTCTACTACTCCCTTTCACAGCTAAGCTTCTTAAAGGAGTTTTCAGTATGTGCTATGTACACATTTTTTTTCTTTCCATGAACTCATTAACCTACTCCTACTCCTACTCCAATACTCTGACCCAAACAAAGCCCTCTTGTTAAAGTTGCTAATGTCCATCGGATTGGGAAACATGGCTTTTTTTTTTTTTCCAGCCCTCACCATATCAGACCTCTTGGCAGCATTTGACACCAGCTTTTTACCAAAACACTCTCTTCTCTTGGCTTCCAAGACACTGCTCTTTACTAGTTTTCCTCTTATTTCTCTGGCTGCTGCTTCTCAGTCTTCTTTGTTGGCTCTTTTGCCTTGATCCTGGGCCCTCTGCTCTTTCCATTGTGTTTTCTCCCTAAGTCATCCACACCATTCCTATGCCTTTGAGTATCATCTACATACCAGCAACTCCCCAAATTATTTCTTTAGCCAGGACCCTCTTCTGAATGCCAATCTTGTGTGTGTACAACTGCCTGCTGGCAGTTGAACTTCAAAACAAACGTATCTAAAATGGAATTTTTTATCTCCCTGTCTAATCCCCAAAATATGTTCTGCTTGTTTTCTTCATGTCAGTAAAATGTATTTATAGTATTTTTTCTTTAAAAGAATTGTTTTTAATTATACAAGTAATACTTGAATATATTCTTGTAAAATAATTCAAGCTAATAAAGCAGAATCCTTCCTTGACCTTTAGCCGGTCTTATTCCCCTCCCCAGAGGTGACCTTTGCTATCAATTTATCTTTCTCGACATTTTTTTCTGACTTTACATTCATATTTATTTATTTATTTATTTATTTATTTAAAGATTTTATTTATTTATTTATTTTTCCCCCCAAAGCCCCAGCAGATTGTTGTATGTCATAGCTGCACATCCTTCTAGTTGCTGTATGTGGGATGCGGCCTCAGCATGGCCAGAGAAGCGGTGCGTTGGTGCGCGCCCGGGATCTGAACCCGGGCTGCCAGCAGCGGAGCGCGCGCTCTTAACTGCTAAGCCACGGGGCCGGCCCCTACATTCATATTTATACATAGAGAAATTTGTAGTTTTATAACTTGTACATAAATAAAAACATGCTATATATACATTGTTTTGTAGGTTCCTTTTTTCACTTAACAGCATGTTTTGGAGCTTTTTACACATCGGTACATGTGTATCTATCTCATTCTTTTTAACTGCTGAATTGATTTCCAAAGTCTGTACCATTGTTGTTTATTAAACCATTCTTCTGTTGATGCACATTTAACTTAATTTTTTTTCTTTATAAAATATGCTGTAGTAACTCTCTGTGTGCATTTTCTTTGTCTACATGTGTAAGTGTTTCTCTTAAGATAGATACCTAAAGGTAGAATTTTGGAGTTGAAAGATCTCCCCATTTTAAACTTAATATGTAATGTCATGTTGCCTTCAAAAATGTAGTACCATTTTACACATCAACTAACTATATACAAGACAACCTTTTCACCACACCTTCACCAATGCTAGATAGTTTTACATCTCTTATGAGGAAAATCTTTTACTGTTGTTTTTATTAGCATTTTTCCTGCTTATAATGAGGCTGAGAATATTTTCATGCATATATTAGCAATTTATATTCTTTTTCTTGTAATTGCCAGTTTATATTTATTCATTAACAAATATTTATTGAGTGACTACTATTGCCACGTGCTGGGGATACAACAGTGAACAAAATAAAGATGCCTGCCCTCCTGTTGACTTGTCTTTTTCATATCGACTTGTAGGAATTCTTTATATATTCTGGATATTCATTCTTTGCCAGTATTTTTTCCTACTCTATTTCTTGTTGACTTATAACTTTGTTTATTATTTTAAAAGTTTTTATGTAGTCAGATTGGCCAGTTTTTTCCTTTATGACTTAAACATTTTGTGTCTTAGAATCGCTTTTCCTACCCCTGGTTTATAAATAAATGCTTTTATATTTTCTTCAACTGTTTTTGGTTGTGTTTATTCTGTTTTGGTCTTCAATCCATCTGCAATTTATTTTTGTTTGTAATGTAAGATAGGGACTTTTGTAATGTAAGATAGCTTTGTTTGTCCCCAAATAAATTTTGTGTGTGTGTGTGTGTGTGAGGAAGATTAGCCCTGAGCTAACATCCGTGGCCAATCCTCCTCTTTTTGCTGAGGAAGATGGGCCCTGGGCTAACATCCGTGCCCATCTTCCTCTACTTTATATGGGACACTGCCACAGCATGGCTTGATAAGTGGTGCATATGTGCATGCCCGGGATCCAAACCTGTGAACCCTGGGCCACCGAAGTAGAGCGTGTGAACTTAACTGCTATGCCACCAGGCTGGCCCCTCCCAAATAAAATTTAATATTTTACTTTTTCCGGTTTGTTCTCTATTTCTTTCTCTTTAACTTGTCCTTCTTGACTGTTTTTCTTTCTTAACTTTTAGCTGGACATGTAGAAGTAACTTTTGATTGAAGACTGTATCTAGTTAAGTCAAGAATGACACTAAAAATTGCCATTCTGGGCCGGCCCCGTGGCTTAGCGGTTAAGTGCGCACGCTCCGCTACTGGCGGCCCGGGTTCGGATCCCGGGCGCGCACCGACGCACCGCTTCTCAGGCCATGCTGAGGCTGCATCCCACATACAGCAACTAGAAGGATGTGCGACTATGACATACAACTATCTACTGGGGCTTTGGGGAAGAAAAGAAGGAGGAGGATTGGCAATAGATGTTAGCTCAGAGCCAGTCTTCCTCAGCAAAAAGAGGAGGATTAGCACGGATGTTAGCTCAGGGCTCATCTCCCTCACAAAAAAAAAAGAAATTGCCATTCTGGTAGTACCAACTTAGTGCTTATAATGAGTTACTCATAGGAGCACTTGCTATTTTAGCAAATTCTACTTATTGTTTATAAGTAAACATAGCAAACATAGTTATTATTGTTTAGTGGATATAGATTATGTTTTGATAGAAATTGGAGCCTCAATGATATCTCAAATACATATCCTGTGCAACAGTGGTCTACAGAGGAACTTACCTTCTGCAGTTATACTAAGTTGGAAAAATGTAATACTGTGTGGTCCTTTTCCAAAATGACACCTGATTTTTTTTTTAAGGCATTGCCAAGAATTGAGTATGTGTGATGAGACTGTAGTCAGAAAAAGTTTTGCCCTGATTAGATAGTTGTATGTATCTACTTTTCAAAGTTGACATTACCTGCTCCAAGTTAAAGAAGGACTTTTTTTCCTGGCAGGTAGATAAAGTGTCTTCTTCAACAAAGCTTTGTTGGATAGAGCTTGACTGAGTTTAGTCTTGGGTCACTCTGCTTTGGGAGACAGAAATGGAATAGGAATTTTTACTACATTCACATCTATTGTATCTATAAGGAAAAAAAGATGATTGGTCTAATGCTAGTTCCTTTTTAGAGTCGATGCTGGACTGTATTATAGAAATAGAGAAGCAACTTTACTGCTTCTGGATGCTTGTCTAATAATCTCCCCTAATACATTGTGAGCTTCTTTTGTGCAAAAATCATTTATGTGTTGTGTGCTAAACACTGATAAGAGATAGGGTTATTACATCAGCAAAATATCATTCTTGCCCTCAGAGAGTAGGGAATATAGATATGAAAGTAAATAAATACAATCTAGTTTGATATGAGCAATACTGGAAGTAGGAATTGTTGCAGTCTGAAGAGTTCAGCATTGAAATTGAGGTGTATCACCTCAGGGAAACTAGTTGGTTGTTCACCCAGGAGGCTTCACAATGTAGCAGAACCATTGTGAGGTTTCATGTTCTAGCTTTACCAATCCAGAAATTCACATTTTTAGTACACTTAGACATCATTCACCTCTTAGGACTGGCTCATTCAAGCCAAACTCACAGGAGACTCATATTTAAAACAAAATGATAACTTCTAATTTATGGTCAGGTGTATAACACTCAAGCTGATCTGATACACGTGTCAGTCAGAGGATACTCTGGAAAATCTACATGAGAAGTCTAATTATAATTAGAGGCAGTTTATTAAGTTTGGAATCTTTTAGATTCTTGCTACTCAAGCTGGTCCATGACCAGAAGCATTGGTAACACCCCGGAGCTTGTTAGAAATGCACAATCTCGGGCAACTTTGGTTCTATACTAGTGTATACCCACCAGAACCTCAGTTTTTTACTCATTGTTGAAGAGTGTTGGCTTAGCATTTGGTCTTATTTCATACTTCTCTTTTATGAAACCTCAGAGTAGCGAGGCAAGAAAATCATTTTAGGGTTTTGTGAAGGGTAGAAATTTATAGTAAAACTTATTGTAAAACTTGTAATCAAATACTTGATAGACATAGAGACATAGAAACACAGACAGGCACAGATACATAAAGACAGACACACAGAGATCCCCTACGTACAACAGAACCCCTCCAGATCCTTCTATCCAGACCCTGCCCACACACAGAGACATACCCACAGAGATAGCCCACACAGACTCATACAACAATGTAGAGACCCCACAGAGAGAGATATACACATACATTAATGGGTAATGCTTAAAACTCAAGATTTTCATTGAACTTGAGTAGTGTTCTCCATAGTTATTTTGAGGAGAAGGGACAAGTAAACTCTCTAAGGTACTTTTAACTGAGCCAGAAAATGAAGCAAAAACAGATGGACTGCCATCGGGTCTGCAGAACAGTGAACCTTATAAAGCCAGTTTTGTTTTAATTCCTGTTTCTGGACCTGCTTGTTCCTGGGCATCATTTTCAGTTTGATGTACTCATCATGCTTGGATGGAAAGTCATTGTCCTCTTTCTCTCAGGAGCTTGCATCCTAGATTGCTGATTAAGCAGAGTTCCACGTTCAGTTCTCTTTGGCACTAATTAACACACTCCCTCAATGCTATCTGAGTCACATAAATCTGCCCAGGATTGGAAGATCCAGAAACACTGTATCTATGTGGAGGACTTATATTGAGTTCTCTGTGGATGTGTGGGACTGAAGAATGTAGGGTCTAGAGGGAAAATTATGTTAAAACTAGAGATAGAGCCAGCCCTGATGACCTAGTGGTTAAGGTTCGGTGCTCTCGCCACTTTGGCGGCCCGGGTTTGTAGCCTGGTCACGGAACCACACCACCCGTCTTGTCAGTTTCCATGGTGTGGTGGTGGCTCACGTGGAGGAACTAGAAGGACTTACAACTAGAATATACAACCATGCACTGGGACTTTGGGGAGGAAAAAGAAAGAGGAAGATTGGCAACAGATGTTAGCTCAGGGTGACTCTTTAAAAAAAAAAACTAGAAAGAGATGTAATTTTGGGTTTTTGTTGAGTCATTCGTAGTATAAGTTTTCATAGAGACTTGTGATGAAACTTAAGAATGATTCGGGAATAATTTAGTTGTAAGGTAAAAGATTTTTAAACTACACTGAGGTAGGTGGGGGATGGCACATTGACTGTATTGGTTGATAGAGAGATCACTGGTATCCACGTAGCCAGATTTTTCAGTGTCTTGGGCATCATTTTATGAGAAGTATCTTGTTAGGGAAAAGACGACTCGACCGTACAGGATGTTTGTGCCTAAATACTTGAAAGTTTCTGTCACACTGAGTGAGTTAGGCAACAGAGAGACATTAGTAGGATAGTTTTACAAATGTAGGTTCCAAAAAGAGATAAATATTTTTCTCTTGCTGCCTGGTACTTGTGTATATATTCATTTGACCAAAAGCCTGTTTAAAAATTTTTTTTCCAAGCATGTGGAAGATTATTGAGAAAATTGTACTCACTGCTCGATTTAACAAATGTTAGCATTTTCCAGACTTTTCTGTAGATATTTTTTAAAGATATAAAATATTGTAGATAAAACTGAAGACCCCTTTATACCCCTTCTGTATTCATTCCCTTCCTACCCTCTCTTCCTCGCATCACAGAAGTAACTGCTGTCCAAACTTTGCTGTTTATAATTCCCCTTCATGTTTTAATACTTTTGCTATAAATTGTTTATCAATATGATTTGTGTATTGATAAACAATATATAGCATTGTTTTGTACGTTTAAAAACAACATAAATGGTCTTATATAGTAGATATTATTCTGCAGCCTACTTTTTCACTGAACTTTATTTTGAGTCTTAATCAGTCTAATGTGTAGATTTTCTGGTTGATTCATTTTAACTACTATGGAGTACTTCATTGTATGAATATACTGCGGTTTACCCATTCCCCTACTAATGTTTCTTTTTTTTTTTTGTTAATCTGGAGTGAACATCCTGAATCATGTTTCCTTATGCACATGTATGATAGTTTCCCTAGGGATATCCCTATAAGCAAAATTGCTTAAGGTATATCAACTTTACCATATACTCCCAAATTGCTTTCTTTTTTTTTTTTTTTAAAGATTTTATTTATTTATTTTTTCCCCCAAAGCCCCAGTAGATAGTTGTATGTCATAGCTGCACATCCTTCTAGTTGCTGTATGTGGGACTCGGCCTCAGGATGGACGGAGAAGTGGTGCCTCGGTGCGCGCCCGGGATCCGAACCCGGGCCACCAGCATCGGAGCGCGCGCACTTAACCGCCAAGCCACGGGGCCGGCCCCAAATTGCTTTCTAAATTGGTTTTATTAATTCCTGTTTTCTGAATCCTTACTAATATGTGCTGTTGTCAGATATTGAACTTATGTCAGTCGGGTAGTTGTGCAGTGGTATCTTTGTTGTTTTAACTTGAATTTCCTTGGATATTAGTGAGATAGAGCATCTTTTAATATATTTGTAGTCCATTTGGATTTCCTTTTTTGTTAAGTGTTATCTATATTCATATTCTTTTCCATTTTTCTTTTGGGATTTCATTGGTTTTTTTATTGATTTTTAAAAGTTCTTTATATATATTCATTTTAATCTTTTATCAGATATATGTGTTGCAAATATCTTCTGGTCTGTGGCTTGCTTTTTTTTTTACTTATAACTTTTATACAGAGGTTATATTTTTTAATTTAAAATTGATCAATTTTTTTCTGTATATAGTTTGTCCTTTTTGAGTCTTGTATTAGAAACTTTTCCCTATCTTGAGGTCATGTACTCTTCTATATAGTCTTCTTTTTTTTTTTTTAATAATTTTATTTATTTATTTATTTTCCCCCCCAAAGCCCCAGTAGATAGTTGTATATCATAACTGCACATCCTTCTAGTTGCTGTATGTGGGACACGGCCTCAGCATGGCCGGAGAAGCGGTGCGTCGGTGCACGCCCGGGATCCGAACCCGGGCCCCCAACAGCACGGGGCCGGCCCTATATAGTCTTCTAACATGTTTAGTTTTGTTCACAATTCAGTCTTTTGTCTATCTGGAATTTATTTTTGTTTATGGTGTGAGATAGTGATCTAATTTTATTTTTCCATATGGATGACCAATTGTCCCAGTCCTGTTTGTTGACTAAGTCTGTCCTTTCCCCATTGATATGTAATGCCACTTTCTGTCATACTCTGTATCCATTGTGTTTCTGGGTTCTCCGTTTTGTTTCATTCGTCTCTTTGTCGATCCCTTTACCAATACCACACTTTGTTTTAAGTGCTAGAATTTTATAATAACTCTTGAATTTGCCTAAGTTCCTCCTAATGCCTTGTTTCTTTGTTTTTAACAGCTCTATTGAGGTAAATTTACATAGGATAAAATCCACCTGTTGTAAATTACAACTCAGTGACTCTTTTTTTTTTTTTTTATTGTGAGGAAGACCAGCCCTGAGCTAACATCTGACGCCAATCCTCCTCTTTTTGCTGAGGCAGATTGGCCCTGGGCTAACATCCGTGCCCATCTTCCCCTACTTTATATGGGACGCCGCCACAGCATGGCTTGACACGCGGTGCGTTGGTGCGCGCCGGGGATCTGAACCTGTGAACCCCGGGCTTCCAAAGTGGAGCGTGTGCACTTAACCACTGCGCCACCGGGCTGGCCCCGACAACTCAGTGACTATTAATAAATGTATTTGTAGAGGTTTTTTTTTTACTGTGTAAAAGGTAGATATAACATAAAATTTACCACTTTAACCATTTTATTTATTTATTTATTTATTAATTATAATAGCTATCCTAATGGGTATGAAGTATATAGAGTTTTAAAATCACTACCCCAATCCAGTTTTAGAACAGTTCCATTTCCCCAAAAAGTCCGTTTTGCCCATTTCCAGTCAATCCCTGCTCCCACTCTCCACCCCAAGTAATCACTGATTTGCTGTCTTTGTTTATAGATTTGTCTTTTCTGGAAATTTCATATAAATGAGTCGTACAATATATGATCTTTTGTGTCTAGGTTTTTCACTTAGCGTGATGTTTTCTAGTTTCATTCATGTATAAATAGTTTTTCCTTTTTATTGTTTTTTTTTTTTTTTTTGCAGTAACATTGGTTTATTGCAGTAACATTGGTTTATAACATTGTAAAAATTTCAGGTGTACATCACTGTACTTCTATTTCTGCATAGATTACATCATGTTCACCACCAAAATACTAATTACAACCCATCACCACACACATGTACCGAATTATCCCTTTCACCCTCCTCCCTCCCCCCTTCCCCTCTGGTAACCACCAATCCAATCTCTGTCCCTATGTGTTTGTTTATTGTTGTTATTATCTACTACTTAATGAAGGAAATCATGCGGTATTTGACCTTCTCCCTCTGACTTATTTCACTTTGCATTATACCCTCAATGTCCATCCATGTTGTCACAAATGGCTGGATTTCATCGTTTCTTATGGCTGAGTAGTATTCCATTGTGTATATATACCACAGCTTCTTTATCCATTCATCCCTTGATGGGCACTTAGGTTGCTTCCAAGTCTTGGCTATTGTGAATAACGCTGCAATGAACACATGGGTGCATGTACCTGTACAAATTGGTGTTTTCAAGTTCTTTGGATAAATACCCAGCAGTGGGATGGCTGGATCATATGGTAGTTCTATCCTTGATTTTTTGAGGAATCTCCATACTGTTTTCCATAGTGGCTGCACCAGTTTGCACTCCCATCAGCAGTGTATGCGAGTTCCCTTCTCTCCACATCCTCTCCAACACATGTTTCCTGTCTTGTTAATTATAGCCATTCTGACGGGCGTCAGGTGATATCTCATTGTAGTTTTGATTTGCATTTCCCTGATAGTTAATGATTTTGAACATCTTTTCATGTGTCTGTTAGCCATCTGTATATCTTCTTTGGAGAAATGTATAAATAGTTTTTCCTTTTTATTGTTGAATAGAATTCTATTATATGGATATACCACATATTATTTATCATTTTTAGCTGATGTACGTTTGGACTGTTTCCAACTTTTTGCTATTTTCAATAATGCTGCTTTGGACTGTCATGTGGATAAGTCTGTGTGTGGATATATGTTTTAATTTCTCTTCGACAGATATCTAGGAGTGGAATTGCTGGGTCATGTGTTAGGTTTATGTTTAACTTTTTAAGAAAATGGCAGACTTTTCCAAAGTGTTTGTATGATGTTACATTCCCACCAACGAGGTATGAATGTTTGTTTCTCTACATCCTTGTCAGCACTTGGCATTGTCAGTCTTTTTGTTTATAGCCATTTTAGCGGTTGTGTAGTGCTATCATTATGATTTTAGT
This sequence comes from Ceratotherium simum simum, assembly GCF_057802395.1. Classification (NCBI taxonomy): domain Eukaryota; kingdom Metazoa; phylum Chordata; class Mammalia; order Perissodactyla; family Rhinocerotidae; genus Ceratotherium; species Ceratotherium simum. Next base: position 85,554,214 of record NC_141900.1, read on the forward strand.
TTACATTTCCCCATGACTAGTGATGTTGAGCATCTTTTCATGTGCTTATTAGCCATTTGCCTATCTACTTTGGTGAAATGTCTATTTCAGATCATTTGCCCATTTTTAAATTGGATTGTTTTCTTATTACTAAGTGTAGGCCTTCTTTCTATATTCCAATTACAAGTCCTTTTCTGGATATGCGATTTGCAAATGTTTTCTTTTAGTCTGTGGCTTGTCTTTTCATTTTCCTAATGATATATTTTGAAGAGCTAATGTTTTTAATTTTGATAAAGTCCAATTTATTACTTTTTTAATAGATTGTACTTTTGGTGTTATGTCTAAAAAATCTTTAACTCAAGGTCACAGAAATGTTCTCCTTTGTTTTCTTCTAGCAGTTTTATAGTTTTAGATTTTACATTGAGGTCTACGATGCATTCTGAGTTGATTTTTGTGTATGAGTGAGAGAATGGGCCTAATCTTTTTTCCTTCATATAGATATCTAGTTGTCGCAGCACCATTTGTTGAAAAGACTATGAATTGCCTTGACACCATTGTTGAAAATCAGTGTCTGTAGATGGTGTGGGTCTATTCCCAGACTCTGTAGTCTGTTCCAGTGATCTGCTTGTTTATCTTGGTGCCAATACTACACTTTCTTGATTACTGTAGCTTTATAGTAAGTATTGGAATTAGTTAGTATAAATGCTCTAATTTTGTTCTTTTTTTTCAAAATTATTTTGACTATCTTAGGTCCTTTAAATTTCCATATAAATTTTAGGATAAGCCTGTCATTTTCTACAAAAAAGCTTGCCAGGATTTTGATAGCAATTGTATTGAATCTATAGGTCATTTTGGGAGAATTCCCATCTTACTGATACTGAGACTTCCAATCCATGAACATAAAACATCTCTCCACTTTTTTAGATGTTCTCTAATTGCTCTTAGCAATATTTTGTACTTTATAGTGTATAAGCTTAACACTTCTTTTCTTAAATTTATTTTTTAAGTTTTTTTTTTTGTTTTTTGGTGAGGAAGATTGTCCCTGAGCTAACATCTGTGCCAATCTTCCTCTATTTTGTATGTGGGACACTGCCACAGCATGGCTTGAGGAGCGGTGTGTAGATCCAAGCCTGGGATCCGAACCCGCAAACACCGGGCTGCTGAAGCCAAGCATGTGAACTTAACCCACTATGCCACCGGGCTGGCCCCAAGTGTTTTATTTTTTTGATGCTGTTATGAATGGAATTGTTTTATTAATTTTATTTTTAGGTTGTTTATTGCTAGTGTATAGAAATATAAGTGTTTTTTTTTTTTTTTTTGGTAAGGAAGACTAGCCCTGAGCTAACATCCAATGCCAGTCCTCCTGTTTTTTGCTGAGGACGATTGGCCCTGGGCTAACATCTGTGCCCATCTTCCTCTACTTTATACGGGATGCCGCCCCAGCATGGGTTGACAAGCAGTGTGTCAGTGCGCGCCCGCGATCCAAACCTGCGAACCCCAGGCCGCCGAAGTGGGGTGCGTGCACTCAACCACTGCGCCACCTGGCCAGCCCCACAAGTGATTTTTTTTACTGTGGTGAAATATACATAACATAATATTTATGATTTTAACCATTTTGACATGTACAATTCATTGGCATTAAGTACGTTGATAATGTTGTATAACTATCGCCACTGTCTATACCCCAAATTTTCTCATCCTCCCCAACAAAAACTTGTACCCATTAAACAATAACTCACCTTTCTCTCCTTTTCCTAGCCCCTGGAAAGCTGTATTCTACTTTCTGTCTCTATGAATTTGCCTTTAGGTACCTCATATTGTATGTGAAATCATACAATATTTGTCCTTTCGTATCTGGCTTATTTCACTTAGTATAATGTTTTTAAGGTCCATCCATGTTGTAGCACATATCATAATTTCATTCCTTTTAAAGGTTGAGTAATGTTCCATTGTATCTATATACCACACTTTGTTTTTCCTTTCCTGTATTGATGGACATTTGGGTTGTTTCTACCTTTTGGCTATTATGAATAATGCTGCTATGAATACAAGTGTATAAGTATCTGTTTGAGTCCCTGTTCAGTTCTTTTGGATATGTACCTAGTAGTAGAATTGATATTTGTATGTTGATCTTGTATCTTGCAACTTTGCTAAACTTATTACTGTAGTAGTTTTTTTAGAGATTTAGATTTTTCTACATATAGGCTCATGTCATCTACAAATGACAGTTTTATTTCTTGTTTTATAATATGTATGCCTTTAATTTATTTTTCTTGCCATATTGCACTGTCTAGAACCTTTAGTACAATGTTGAATAGAAATGATGAGAGCTGACATCCTCACCTTGTTCTCAGTCTTAAAGGAAAAGTAGTCAGTCTTTCACCATTAAGTGTGATATTAGCTGATAGTTGGTAGGGCAAATTTCTCCTAATATATTCTTTATAATGTCTTAATTTTAACTGATTAAGAGACTGGATAAATTGGCATGTATTAATGAATATCACCTGCTTGACATACTTCTCTTAGCTATAAAATTAACAGTCCTTTTGTCTCTTGTGGAATCAGGCAACCCTGATACCGTTTAAATTTCTACTTTGAGTCAATGTTTTAATCAGTAATCTAAATTGGCAGTTCATAGGCTACCTGTCCATATTTAAGTCTAGGGTATCTAGATTGTGACTAAAAAAAGTGAAGCTTTTATATTCCATGGTGCTGTTTTAAAGTTCATTATGGTTTTCCTTCTTTGGGGAGAGATTTCTGTGATATTTTCTCTTTAAAGGAAAATATGTGTGTTTGTATGTAAAATAAACTACATTTACAGCTAATGGATATAGTTTATTTTATAGTCCAAACCTTTTGTTTCAGCTGTTCACGTAAGATCCACCGGCAGCACTCTTCTTCTGGTGGATGGAGATGCTGAAGTTTACATACCTTGATTGATAAATCTGTGTGTGATATTTCAGTTAAGTGCCTTATCCCTTAGACTGTAAACTCTTCAAGGGCTGAGACTATGTCTTTTTCGTTCACTGTATTGTTAGTATCTGGCAAATAGTAAAAGTTTTGAATGAAAAAATGATGAAATCAGTCTGTTTTGTGATACTTGCGTAAAGAGGAGTGATTAGTGTAAATGAGCTTGCCTTTAAGGTGTATTTTCATTCTCTAATCCTCAGAGCATTTCAGAGTATGGATTGTTGTCTATTTAGCTTAAGTAGAAAAATTTCCCAGTTTCCTCTTAGTAATTAAGCTAGATATTACTAAGTTTGTTATTATTCTCTTACATATGTACTTTTTTTTTTTTGTGAGGAAGATCAGCCCTGAGCTAACATCTGCCAATCCTCCTCTTTTTGCTGAGGAAGAGTGGCCCTGGGCTAACATCCATGCCCATCTTCCTCCACTTTATATGGGATGCTGCCACAGCATGGCCTGACAAGCAGTGCATCTCTGCGCGCCAGGGATCCAAACCCGGGCCGCCAGCAGCGGAGGGCGCGCGCTTAACCGCTACGCCATGGGGCCGGCCCCTGTACATTTTTAAAAGTTTGAAACCTATCTCTTTTTCTTTATGGTTTGGTAGAATCAAAGTAAATCTGTGCTATGGTTCTGGCAATTAGTCAAACTATTTTCATGTCGTTTCTTAGAGATTTTAGGCCTAGCCAGACATGACTGATTTGGGTAATTTTGTAGGAACCTGCTTCTATAATTAGCTATACACCTTTGAGATAACCAATTTTCAGAAAGGGATGGTTATGAGTATCATCTAGGAAGTTGATATCTTTTTAGTAAAATGGCGTTGTTCATTTCTAAATCTTTTCCTTTGAAGTTGGGTCAGCATTTATTAGTTGCAATTGATTAATAAATACATTCTGATTTTAACAGCTCATTGGGTTACTTGGAATAAAAAATTCATGTTTGACATTTGAGTCTTCTCCGTTTCTCTCTGCTTTGTTGACCAGGACCTTGCTACAACATGGAGGACTGTTAGAACTTGAATATCAGGAGTTGAGCTGGAATTTTTGGCTCCCAGCCTATTCTTTGTCCTTGTGCTTCAGTGATGCTTCAGTGAACTTATTAGCCCATAATTTTTTCATCTGTTTTTCTCACGCTGCTTGATAATGTAGAGGAAGGAAAATTCTTTTTCCTGCTACTTTCTTAGGATCGCTGGCTGGGGCGCTATCAATTGAACTGACAAAAGGCGGATTAACGAGAAAAGCATATAAATGTATGTAATATAAATTTACTTGACGCAGGAGCCTTCATAAGGAAATGAAGACCTGAGGAAATGGGTAAACCTGAGTGTTTTTATATTAAGTTTGATAGGAAGTAGAAAGTCTTGGGAAAATGTGATAGAACAAAAGGGTATGAGCTAAGGGCAGTAAACTAGGGGAAACTTCGCAAGGCCCGTTCGTTTGGATTCCTCTTGATGTCCCTCCATCTTTGGAGATAAGGAAGCCCCTTTCCTCCCCGTATAGGGAGAGCACCCCTTACATGAGAGTCTTATGACCTGCTTCAGGGGAGAAGGGGAGGTCAGCAAGTCGTTCCTACACCTGCCATTTTTCAAATTCCTTCAGCTTAAAGTAGTCAGTATGCTAAGGTGCCAAATTTGTGGGTCATGTGTTCTGAACCCCATTATTCCTGCTCTCTAAAACTTTTCCCAAAAAGTTTCACAGTCCAGAAACTGAGTTGATAGATTGTCCCATAACCTACTGAACCAGTCTCTCAGTCCTGAGAGTAGGTCAGTCCAGTTAAACAGTTGTGTCTCGTTTTAGGAGGCAGTGGTATAGGTGGGAGTAGGGCACACGCCTAAGTTAAGCCTCTATATAGTGTGAGCAGTCAGGCATTTAATGATGGGCATTTCTGTAAAAACAAAAGAAAAACAAAAGTTAATGGTTAGAACAAGCTTTAAAGTCAGTTTTTGAGTCAAGAGGGTAGTCAGTCGAGATTTCTAGATGTTGGGCTCGAAGCAGCTTTAGATGATGGAGTGAGGGCCGGCCCTGTGGCTTAGCGGTTAAGTGCGCACACTCCGCTGCTGGCGGCCCGGGTTCGGATCCCGGGCGTGCACGGACGCACCGCTTCTCCGGCCATGCTGAGGCCAAGTCCCACGTACAGCAACTAGAAGGATGTGCAGCTATGACATACAACTATCTACGGGGGCTTTGGGGAAAAAAATAAATAAATAAATAAAATTAGATGATGGAGTGAGGACAGGCAGCAGCAATCTAATGAATTTCTGGTTTGCAGTTTGAATGTCTCTGATGATGGCATTGGGTGTTCCAGTAAACTTTATGAGTGGCCCACACAGTAGCAGGCACAAAGGTTGTCCATATATGATCTGTTGTGGTGATTTCTTTGAATGTTGTATCAAGTTGTCCACGTTTGGCTTGCAGGGCTTTGGAAAAAGGGCACTTTTAGTTCTTAGTGATGTGAAGTCAGGAGGGTGGGAGAAAAATTGGGAATTTTAGTTTGGAGAGTTGTAGCCAGGTATTTCAGAAAACTAGAAGAATTGAGAACCCACAGGAGTGCATTATATAGTTTTCCATTGAAACATGAAAATTTGTCTCTACAGCCACCCTCCTTGTTGATCAAAGATAACCAAAGTGAGGTTATTCTTGTTTACAAAATAAGTCTGTCTTGTTAGATTTGGCCTGATTATTTACATAAGTGCACCAAGAATGGTAATTGACCACACAGGCCTTTTTAAGTTTGCTTTGCTGGAACTTTTTATAAGGAATCCCAGATGAGACTTTTAAAAACCCCTTGAGGTTAGGCAGCCAAACCAAGAACCCAGCACCAGATTTCACCTGCAGTACCTGTAGATTTGGGTGAATTCCTCTCCTTTTGAGGTCTCCAAGATATCTTAAGGTTCATGGGCCTGGCAGGAAGTGACCTTCCTTACTCGCCAGTGAGGTTGGGGACTCTAAGCTAAGTACCAGGCTAGTTTTTCCAGGAGGGCTTTGTAGGCATTGGCTGCATAAAGTCAACCTTAGTTCCTTAATGCTTTCTAGTCATATCTGATTTTATGCACCATTCTTAAATATGACATTCCAGTCAAAGCCTTGGTAATATAACCAATGTTTCCAATTATATTCTGTTACAAGGAGAACAAATTCTTATTGAACTTATTAAAATAACTATATTGCCATGAAAATAAGAACACTTAATAAGAGTTTCCAAATTCTGGAGGGATCAGGCAGAGAGAAAAGATAAAGGTTTCATTTTTGTTTACTAAGATATAATCTATTAAATTGCTGTATGTTATAGATAGCTTAAGAGAAAAGGGAAAGGACTTCCTTATATCTGGAATATAGAACTTTAAAGAACCAGCAAAGTTTCAAGCAAGAAGGCCATAAAAAATCATAATCTTTCTTCATCAGTTCATTCAGTGCCATATAATTAATTCTTGTTCTGCCTGATCTTTGGTTAGCAGTTTCAAACGTTTTCAGAGAAGAATCAGAGTAAAACAAAAACTGTCTGTGGATGACAAAAGACATAAAATGATCAAGGTTAAAGATCTGATGAGAGTTCATTTGATAAGGAAATTGCGTTATTTCAGGGCATACAACATTTTAACATAATTGGACAATGAGGGTATTAACAAATTTCTGTGAGCTTCATACAATTTCTGGAATACCTACATTAGTAACATTTACCTGTAAAAATATAACCTAGTGAAGCCTAAGCATCCTTTTTTATTTGACAGTATTTTCCATGCAATTTAATATATCAAATAAACTTAATTGTTATTTTTTTTTAAATAGTATCTTTTCCTTTATTTTTATTTTTTTTGTGAGGAAGATCGACCCTGAGCTAACATCTCCCAATCTTCCTCTTTTTTTGCTGAGGAAGACTGGCCCTGGGCTAATATCCATGCCTATCTTCCTCTACTTTATATGGGACGCCACCACAGCATGGCTTGCCAAGTGGTGTGTGGGTGCGCACCCGGGATCCGAACTGGCGAACCCTGGGCCGCCGCACCGGAGCATGCGCACTTAACGGCTTGTGCCACCAGGCCGGCCCCTGTTATTATTTTTTTAACATTTCTCTTTACGAGGTTAAAGAACAAATCCTTTGATATTTTCCAGGGCCCCTCTGTGATATCTCAAGTTATTTTGAGGTTAAAAAGACTTCATTTAGAATTTGATTTTAAGAAGTTTGTCACAAATGTCAAAAGGTTTGAACATTTGATTTAATAGGGTCAAAGGTCACTATGAAACAATACTCATTCATTTAACAAAAGTGACAATAAAAGATTTTTTTTTTAAGTATTTATTTATTTATTTCTCCCCAAAGCTCCAGTACGTAGTTGTATATCTTAGCTCTTGGTCCTTCTAGTTCTTCTGTGTGGGATGCCACCTCAGCATGGCTTAATGAGCAGTGTGTGTAGGTCTGTGCCCAGGATTAGAACTGGCGAACTCTGGGCTGCCGAAGTGGAGTGTGCAAACTTAACCACTACGCCACCAGGCCAGCCCCCCAATAAAAGATTTTAAAGGCAAGTATAGGAAGTAACATAGCTGTGAAATAAAAACCTTAGCTCCTTCAATACTGGGAAAACTCAGTTTTGTTTTGTTTTTTATGTAATCAATGATATGATGAAAACAACATGAAGTACAGGAAATTATTTTGACAAGATACAAAATCTTTGTTTCCTAAGCAGATTACTTAAAAGATAAAGAAAAACCTTTTTACAGTTTCATAATAAGAGCAGATCAATAATCCATGAAAACTTTGTCATTCTAGTTTTGTGTCAGTATACTTTTGATAAAGCTCTTTTTTTGGGGGTGAGAAAGATTTGCTCTGAGCTAACATCTGTTGCCAATCTTCTTTTTTTTTTCCCTTGAGGAAGACTATCCCTGAGCTAACATCTGTGCCAGTCTGCCTCTATTTTGTATGTGAGTCACTGCCACAACATGGCTTGATGAGTGGTGTAGGTCCACCCCTGATATCTGAACCCTGGAACCTGGGCCACCAAAGTGGAGTGTGCCAGACTTAACTATGCCATGGGGCTGGCCTTCATCATTTTTTTTTTTAACTTATAAATAAACCCATCCAATCTTAGCAGTTTGAGCACACATAAAATTCCTTTTCTACAAACCTTCTACAATTTTTTGTTATATCCATTTAGTTTTTTAGTTCATCTTTCTTATTTTGGACAACCAGTCATTCTACTTTACGACAAAGTTATTTTCTTTTCCCCTAACAAAAACGCATCCTTCATACCTCATACTTTCCTTATCAAAAACACGTCTTACTTGTATACGGTTTTTTTTTTACTCTTATTATTCCTAGTAGTTTCATTTACATTTATTTGTTATAATTTTTAACCATTACTAACCTTTCTTTTACTGAGAAAATTAGGAAGTAGATAATGGTGAATTTCCTGTAACATACCAGCATTCAGTAGCAGATTAGCAAATTTTATGAATGTGCCATCTCACAATTTTTAGAGGTATATGCTGTTTCCTTATAGTACAATTTTTCAATGGGTAAAGGGCGTGTTTACTGAGAGACCCAAATATCTTTTGTGTTTCTGTAAAAATTAAGAAGCCAAAAATAGATAAACTTAAATTCAGTGATTCATGTTTCAATATTTTAGCTTATTTGGAGCTGGATGTAGACATTCAATGAATATTCATCATTTAACTTAACTTAGTATAGCTTTAAGGTTTCAAGTTACCAAAAAGATTTTGGAAACTATTTTTTTTGTGTGTGTGAGGAAGAGTAGCTCTGAGCTAACATCTGTTGCCAATCCTCCTCTTTGCTGAGGAAGATTGGCTCTGAGCTAACATCTGTGCCCATCTTCCTCTATTTTGTATATGGGATGCTGCTACTTGTGGCTTGATGAGCAGTGCATCGGTCCGCACTGGGGATTCAAACCTGCTAACCCTGGGCTGCCAAGGCAGAGCACGCGAACTTAACTGCTATGCCACTGGGCTGGCCCCTTGGAAACTATTTTTAAGTAAACATAAAACATAATTATTGGAGAAAAGTTCACTTATAAACTTGTGTCCCACTTCCATCTATTTAGTTTACTTGTTTTTAACAATTATGCTTACTTATTTTAACAATAATTTTAAAATTAGGATTTTTTTAAACAAAATTTCATAAGACATGAAAGAAAGCTAGCCATCATCATAAGTTATTTTTTTCTTGTTGACAAATCAGGCAAGTATCAAAAAAAAAAAATCACAGAAGCAAAGAACCTAAAAAATTAAATATATAGTTTTGGGTTTTTTTTACTGCCTTGTTTGACATACAGTAAGAAATTCATTTTTATTGTACGTTGTGTTCTTAGGCTGGATTTATAGTTTTATAGTCCTAAACTACTAGTAGAGATAACGTGAGCTTGTTGGCTAGTAAATCTAGGCAGAAAAAATTGGCTATCTGCATTATATTTAATGCTGACAACTCTAAAGATATACCTGTTATCATTAACCAAAAATTTTAAACTACCCTTTTTTACCAAAGATTATCCAAGATCACAAGAACTTGAAAAGAGCATTAGAATTAGTTTCTGCATTTCTGAGAGTTTTGGAATACTTATTTTATATAAGCATTCATTTATCTCTAGGCCAATTTGAGTAAAACTCCTTTAAAGGATTATTTTATCAATTAATTTGGTAATACCATGTGGAGATAGAAAATGATTACATATACGTAACGTACATACACACATACATAAACATGCAAAAACATACAGACATTTGTAAACAGAGATATTATAACTTTCATTCTACATCTTAGCTGTGAGTTAGGTACAGATACATAAAGACACAATTCACTAATTTATGTGAGTTGATTCTCATCTTTATTATTATTATTATCATTTTTGTGTGTGTGTAAGGAAGATCAGCACTGAGCTAACATCCATGCCAGTCCTCCTCTTTTTTTTGCTGAGGAAGACTGGCCCTGGGCTAACATCCTGCCCATCTTCCTCCACTTAATATGGGACGCCGCCACAGCATGGCCTGACAAGTGGTGCATCGGTGCGTGCCTGAGATCTGAACCCCGGGCCGCCAGCAGTGGAGTGCACGCACTTAACCACTACACCACGGGGCCGGCCCCCTATTATTATTTTTTAATCCAAACATGTTTCTGGCAGATGGAACAAGTTAAGGTTACCTGCTCAATGATTGCTAAAGCTTTTTTTTTTAAATCAATATTTATGGAGAAGACTTTTAAGATTTGCATTGGTCCTTGATAAATAATCTTATGGAGGCTGTGGACTAAGTTTTGAGCATGGGACTCTGAAAACAAGTCAAGTAGCAGTTTGTTTCCATAGAGCCTCTTTAATTTTTTTTTCCTTTGAGTTGGGAGGCAAGAGTTATCTCCTTGGAAGTTTGCATTTCAGAGAGATGGCTCTCATGTCCTAGAGAAGATAGGGTAGAAAATTTACATCTCACAGAGACAGAGAAAGGATGTAAGTTTTCTTTAAGAAGGAATTCAGGGGCATATTTGCTTATTATCAGAAATCTAGGGTAATTATTATTTGTTTCTTTCTCTCTCTTTTTTTAAAAAAAGTGCAAAACAGTTCAATGAATTCTTTGCAGTCGGAGTCCAAAATATATTTGCAAGGGGCTTAGTGTGGGAAGGCCTGTACATTTTCTGGGCCTTTGTCGAAACTGTTTCCTGGCTATCAGTGTTAACATAAACCTCAAGCCTGCTCTAAGTCTGATCTTGCCTCCTAATCTTGTTAAAGGAATTTCCTTTCAGATATAAAAGTCCAAATTTTTAAAGGTATACCTATTTCAATGTGACTCCAAGCCAATAAGTTTTTTTATGGCTTAACTGTGGATGCAAGAGGCATCCCCAAAGATAGTGCAAAAACATACAGACCCCTCCAAGATCCAGAGTTACTTCCAAAGATAGCCTAAGAAAGTAGACTTTTGTTGTCTTTACAGGTGGTATAAAGAACCTCCTATGACAAAGGACACAAAAGACAGAGATACAGGAAAACAATGACTATTTCTGGGAGGCTAAGGTTCAATAACCAATGGTTATCTAAAACCAAATTCATGCGAGTCATAATCCAAAGAACTAATTCTTACAAATGTTTTTCTCCTGCTAATCTGAATTTGGAAAAGAAAGGACAAGGAGAAGTTCACCTTCGTCTCTCGACCAGACACTGTAGACAGAAATCTGGGAGGCTGACTTTGGTAAGAAATCTTACCTTTCACTGGCTTTTGCCAGTTGTCCCAGGATTTTTAACTATAGCTTCTGGGTTGAGTGAGGTGTCCTGGCTGTCCCTTCATGGTTGCCAAAACTGTAGGGGACGAAAAATTCTTTTTTCTACTACCCTCCATGGCTCTCTGGCTGGGGCCCTGTAAATTGAACTGACAAAAGACAGATTCACAAGAGAAAAGCATGCAAAGTTATTTAATATGTTTTACATGAGGTGAGAGCCTTCATAAGGAAATGAAAGCTCAAAGAAATGGTTAAACCCGAATGTTTTTATACTAGTTTAGATGAAGAGTGGAAAGTCCTGGCAAAATGTGATAGGACAAAAGGGTATGAGCTAAGGGTAGTAAACTGGGGGAAACTTGGCAAGGCCTTAAATATTCAGTGTCCCAAGGTGCCATATTTGGGGGTAGCATGTTCTGAATCCCATTAATAATGATCATAACTCACATAGCTTAATAATGATGATATCCAAAATTAATTATTTCCAGTTTGAGTATACCCATTAATCTATACAGCTAATCCTAAATTCTTTTCCTGCTACACTGTCGTCTTTTTATTTATTTATTTATTTTTCCCCCAAAGCCCCAGTAGATAGTTGTATGTCATAGTTGCACAGCCTTCTAGTTGCTGTATGTGGGACGCCGCCTCAGCATGGCTGGACAAATGGTGCGTCGGTGCGCGCCCAGGATCCGAACCCGGACCGCCAGTAGCGGAGCATGTGCACTTAACCACTAAGCCATGGGGCTGGCCCCAGCTACACTGTCTTCTGAGTTATTATAATGGCTTATAAATTTTAGGGTCTTTAGGATCTTTTGGATATCCCAGAAGTCATTAGGTGAGATTTTTTTCTTCTTCTCTTGGAGTAGTGTCTTTTAATGTCTTCTGTTTGGTTAGCTGACCTACTTTTTGTTCATTAGGTATTTGGCTTGCTGTTGGTGGATCTTTCACAATTTAATGCTAGCACATAATAGGTGCTTAATAAATGTTTGTGATTATAGAGCTGAACCCCAGTCATGGACCATTGATTTATAACATACTTCTCTTCCCTTACCAGCTCAGTTACCTCTGTCCCTTGAGTGAATGTAACCCCTGATGCAGTGGCACACACAGAAACTTTAGTATTCTCTTCAGCTCTTGTATGAGTCTTGGTTAGATTTTCTGTCCTATGGCACGGATAATTAAGCCTTTGGAAAGAACCCATGGGTTTCCAGGCTCTTTGGCTAGACAATAACAACAAGAACAGTGTGTAGTATATACTGAGGTGATGATACTTGGCAATTCCAAAACAATACTGGTTTTATTCAAGAGCATCATGTTAAATTAGTTAAGATTCCTTTGGCTTAAAACCTACTTTGTAGATTTTACAGTTTTATCTACTCTTTTTCTCCAGAGTTGTTCCTTAAATATCACGGTAGATATGTATCTTCACTTGAAGACTGAGAGACTCAGCAGGAGGGCTCTTGGCTTAAAGGGAGCAAAGGTGATGGGTATGTTGGGACTCACAGTTAGACTCCTGAAGCCTCTGTCCCAATCTTGGGAAGAAAAGGAAGGGCACCCTAGGAAGGTTGGATGCTTGCCAAGATGCAGCAGTGTATCAAAGAATACTCTCTTTAGAGCACTTATAAATATGAATTAGTTCTAACACTAGCACTGTGGTAAGCAATTATAGTTTACTAATGGAAAGGCCACATAAAATGAAATTCAGTTAATGTTTGTTAAATGCCATTAAGCACTCTACTTAGTGCTTGTTCAAGGCTCCAGAGCAGACAGCTGTAAATGCAAAAAATAAATGCTGCATTTTGCGGAAACAGCGTCTCAGTTTCTATATCTGTAAATATAAATAATTCCAGAGTTATAAGATTATAATAAGGAAATACAGTCATGTGCCACATAATGGCATTTCAGTCAAGGACCACATTTATAATGGCAGTCCCATAAGATTAGTACCATATAGGGGCTGGCCTGGTGGTGCAGCGGTTAAATGTGCTTGCTCTGCTGCGGCTGGCCCGGGGTTCGCAGGTTCGGATCCCAGGCGCATACCAAGGCACCGCTTGTCAAGCTATGCTGTGGCAGCGTCCCATATAAAGTAGAGGAAGATGGGCACGGATGTTAGCCCAGGGCCAGTATTCCTCAGCAAAAAAGAGCAGGATTGGCATCAGATGTTAGCTCAGGGCTGATCTTCCTCACACACATACAAAAAAGATTAGTACTGTATAGCCTAGGTGTGTGTCTAAGTAGTGTCTAAGTAGGCTATACCATCTAGGTTTGTGTAAGTACCATAGGGGAAGAAGAAATTTTCCTCTACCCTTCTAGGTTCTTCTGGCTGGTCTAAGAATTAAATTGACATGAGACAGAGTAACAGGAGAAGAACAAAAGTTTAACAATATGTATACATGGGAGAAACCCAGGAAAACCAAGTAACTTGCCAAAATGGCCAAAGCCCTCCCCTTAAATACCATCCTCAGCCAAAGACAAAAGAAGATGTTGGGGATGGGGAGAGTCATAGACTTCAAAGAGAAGGAAGGCAGTTCACAGATGAAAAGGAGCAAATGCTTAGAAAACAAGTGTGTGTTTGGCCACACAAACAGAAGAACTCAGAGGGGAGCCCAACAAACAGGCTTTTCTAGGTTCCTCCCTGTGAACCACCTAGTTCGTGTTATGCTAACTGATAGCTCGCTTCCTGAGACAGGTTTTTTGTGTGTGTGTGTGTGAAGAAGATCAGCCCTGAGCTAACATCCATGCTAATCCTCCTCTTTTTGCTGAGGAAGACCAGCTCTGAGCTAACATCTATTGCCAATCCTCCTCCTTTTTTTCGTCCCCAAAGCCCCAGTAGATATTTGTATGTCATAGTTGCACATCCTTCTAGTTGCTGTATGTGGGACGTGGCCGCAGCATGGCTGGAGAAGCGGTGCGTTGGTGAGCGCCCGGGATCCAAACCCGGGTCACTAGAAGCGGAGCGCGCGCACTTAACCGCTAAGCCACGGGGCCGGCCCCTGAGACAGGTTTTTTTAATCTGAATTTTTTAGGTAGTTAAGGAGGAGGTAACAAGAAAAGCTTTCTTTTGCGTCTTAAAAATAATCAGCCTAAAATAATCCTCATGTTAAAGAGACACATTGTAGGGTGGCAGATTTTGTTCCCCTTCGTTACACTGTATGATGTTCACACAACAACAAAGTCTCTTAATGTATTTCTCAGAATGTACCCACTTGTTAATTGATGCATAGCTGTATTCTTGAGCAGAGATTAGAATGCAGGTGTTTCAAAATATACTTATTTAGGTTTTTATGTTTCATGAATTTTCAAAGGGGTAAAAAGTCAGAATTAGAAAAATAAGAAACAAACTTAGTTTATAGTTGTATCTTTTCTGCTTAAATATTATGATTTAGTCAAATCAAACACAAGGTAAAAAACTGAACTTGAGTTCTTGTTCTGTAATAGTTCAACCAAATACTTATTTGACTAAATCACAATATGAGCACTTGGTTAAAGTATTACAGAATAAGAACTCAAGTTAAGCTTTTTACTTTGTGTTTGAAATGTTAGTATAGCATCTAAATGAAGAGGTCTTGTAGATAGTTTGATCAGGAGTCAGAGTGGAAATGGGAGGAAGGAGTCAAGAAATAGCTTTGGAAGTTACCATGAAGGTCCTCATCATAATGGTAGCTATACTTAGAAGGATTATAGGGAGGACAAAGATGTCTAATGAGAGAACCTTGGGTACAAAGCACCATTAATGGACAGGACAAAGAATAGTATTGGCAAAATTACATTATTATTCTACAGTATTATAATTTTACCTTTGTATAGTTCTTTCTACCTTTTAATGCAGTTAAATCCATCATTTTATTTGATACTGAAATAGAGTTTGAAATAAACTGACTTCTTAATATAACATGTTAATTTCAGGGAAGCTATTACTATTTTTTTTTTAAAAACTGTGAGGAAAAATAGATACTTTACATTGAATTATTTTGTGCTTGATTGGTGCATTGTTAATCTTTTTCAAAGAAATAGCAATTTTGTTGAAACTAGAGCCCAGGTCTATTAATTTTCTATCTGGGTCTCTTTCTTGCAGCAAAATACTGTAAAGCCATCAGTGTTCATTAAGCCTGGGTCACTTTTTATTTAACGTGGCCAAAACAATGTTATCTGCAAGCTTTATTTCAAAGAAGATACAATTTTGTAAGTAGACTTAAAGGCAACATTAAAGCTACCCTTCTGTTTTCTCTGAGGCTAGGTCATAGGCTGAGGAGGGGAAGAGGAGAAGGGTTCAGAGTAAAATGGTGAAGATTTGAAATAGTTTTCTGTGGAGTGTGAGCAAGTGAATTAATCAGAAATATAGCAGGGTTTCTGAATTAATCAGCAAGTAGAGTAGAATTAAATTTTCTAGTAGCCACATTTGAAAAAGTAAAAAGAGGGGCAGGCCCCATGGCCTAGTGGTTAAGTTTGGCAGGCTCCACTTCAGCGACCGGGGTTTGCAGATTCAGATCCTGGGCGTGGACCTATACCACTCGTCAGCCATGCTGAGGTGGCACGTGCAAAATAGGGGAAGACTGGCATAGATGTTAGCTCGGAGCAAATCTTTCCCTGCAAAAAAAAAAAACTTTGCTTTAAAAAATAAAATAAAATACCATTTGCCGTTTGATTTTGTTTTCAGAAGCTTCATGATTAGTGGAGGCCTTGGCAGCCTAAGGCATCATTAGAGTGGAATGGGGAACTTGATGGTCAGGGAAAAGCAAAGGAGGAAGTCCTTGTTTTCATTTTTCTGACATGGTGACAGCTGATATGAAAAGCAAAAGGGGCAAAGACTAGCTGAAGGGGATGAAGTGGTATAGAAGAAAAAGGATCTAGAGTGCCTAGTCCCATGCCTGGTAATTGGTGGTTGCTCAGTTACACTAGTTCCTTGTTGGTAGAAGTGTAGACTGGCCTAACCATTTTGGAGGGTAGTAGATTATGCATTATGTAGACACCATGATTCAGCAGTTCTTTTCCTAGGTATATATCTTAAAGAAGTCCTTACATGTGTCCATAAGTTGTCATTCACTAAATCCTTACGTGGGTCCGTAAGTGGTCATTTGTGCTTGTGGAAAACAATCTTGTTGTCCATACTCTTTCCCCAGTGATGAATAAATTGTGATTGATTTATACCACAGAGTACTGTCTAGCAGTATGAAGCAATGGACTAGATATGCACATGGTAACGTGATGGATCTTAAAAACAGTAGTACTGAATAAAAATTCACTAGTACTGAATAAAAACAGAAAGAAACAGGGCTGGCCCCGTGGCTTAGCGGTTAGGTGTGCGCGCCCCGCTGCTGGCGGCCCAGGTTCGGATCCCGGGCGCGCACCGACGCACCGCTTCTCTGCCCATGCTGGGGCTGCGTCCCACATACAGCAACTAGAAGGCTGTGCAACTATGACATACAACTATCTACTGGGGCTTTGGGGGAAAAAAATAAATAAATTAATTAAAAATTAAAAAAAAAGAAAGAAACAGACTGAGATATGTAACACGATAGCATTTATATAAATTTAAAAATGTATGTAAGTAAAACACATTACACAGGTTTTAAGAAAACATGTAAACACATTGAATACATTACAATGATTGCCTAAATTGATGGGTTATGGGAGTGGAGATAAAAGAGAATAAACAGAAAATAAATATGTAAATGTGAAACTTCATTTCTCCAGTGAGGTGATTTTTGAAGCATCTGTCAGCTAAGAGGATATCCGCTGAGCACTACCCTTATGTCTCCCAGTGTCGCTACCTATGGGAGTAATATTTCTCATAACAAATTATCAATGGAACATTTTTTTTTGTTAATCTAACTAAAAGTGAATGTTTGAAGTTTGTGGTTCTGAAACCTTTTTTTGTTTTTGATCTTTATTTCATCTTTCTTCACTTTTTCTGTTACTGTCTGTTCTGTTTTGTTGTTGTTTTAATACAGAATATACTAGTCTCATTTGTCTGGTTTAGGTACTACTTGTGTAGGCAGCACTATATATTGTCATTCTTAGAAGATAATAGTAATGAGTCATAAGAGAGACTTTTCATTGTTCTTTTCTTTTCTTTTATTATTTTTTTTAATAATTTTATTTATTTTTCCCCAAAGCCCCAGTAGATAGTTGTATGTCATAGCTGCACATCCTTCTAGCTGCTGTATGTGGGACGCAGCCTCAGCATGGCCGGAGAAGTGGTGTGTCGGTGCGCGCCCGGGATCAGAACCGGGGCCGCCAGCATCAGAGCGCGCGCACTTAACCACTAAGCCACGAGGCCGGCCCCAATTGGAGAATGCGGGCAACGATCATTTGTTCTTTTAGATAATGGTCTTTTTTGATTAAAGCAAGGGAAAAACTACTTGGCATGAAGCAATCACTCCTTCCATTCATTCATTACCCTTTATAAAATTTGTTATTTGTCTTGCTTTTCTTGCAAGAATCTCTGGTTAGGGGAGATGAAAATACTGACTCCTGGAGTTCCCTGAGGTAGCAGTAAGTTGTTGGGTAGAATAGGGTGTAGAAACAAACAGCCCCTACCTTTCTGCAATTTTTGTTGCTAGAACTACTGTCCTTTTATAGATCATGAACTTTTGGGTAGCCTGAGTTTCGAGTTAGCTTCAATTGAGGTTTTTGGTTCTTAACGTGTACCACCCAGGCTGGTGCTCCAGATTAGCAACTGGAGGAAGGAGCTGTGATGGAATTAAAGTAAGCTTGGCAACCATTGTAATGTAAATGAGCCTCCTTGGGAAGGAAGTTGAGAGCATGGGCACTTGTTAGGGCATTCTTGTACAGCTTTTGCCACTGGAGCTGACTAGCATTTTGCTCTTTTAAAATCCTGATGTGGCTGCTCCTTGGACACCATCTGAGTCCTGTGCCACTCCATCCTTCCTTTAGTTTTCCAAGAAGCTAACACCATGTTTTAATATGTATATAAAACAAAATGAATCTCTGATGTGCTTATCTTCTTTATATACACGAAGACCTGTTTTTCCTTTACTACATTACCTTTTTCTCACTGCCTTCTGGTGCTAACATTTCTGCAGCTCTGCACCAAATCTATGATGCATAGAGGAAGCCACTTAGGTTTCCGGAGAAACAGTGTGGTGTGTGCCTAGTATACCCTGTTGGCCAGGATTTGGCTTATGGTAGAACCAATAGTGCCAAGGCTACTCCTTAAGCAGCACGAAAGAGATAAATCCTTGGTTTCAAATCTTAATTTTTTGTTTTAGCCTTTAAGTGTTAAGAAATAAAATTTTCTATATGTTTTAGAGTTTTAATGCAGGCTTAATCTTTGTGGATTTAGAGATTGAATGACTAGAGGAGAGTAATAAAAGTGAAACCAAAATATTACCAGACGGGTTGAGTTTGCTAGATTAAGTACTGTACTTGTTTACTACCTCCCTAAGGAGTTCAGTGGTTTTAACAAAGAGCTTGTGAGTGAAAAGCTTAGGGTTCTTATTCAAAGTTAACCATTGTCATGCTGTTGGTGCTAAGCAGATAGCTTCCATCAGCCTCAGTTTTCTTTTTGTAAAGAAAGAGTGAAAACAGGGCCGGCCGCGTGGCTTAGCGGTTAAGTGTGTGCGCTCCGCTGCTGGCGGCCCGGGTTCGGATCCCGGGCGCCCACCGATGCACCACCGCTGCTCCACACATGCTGAGGCCGCGTCCCACATACAGCAACTAGAAGGATGTGCAGCTATGACATACAACTATCTACTGGGGCTTTGGGGAAAAAATAAATAAATAAAAATTGAAAAAAAAGAGTGAAAACAATGATTTTTTCTATTGTGGGGAAATGTTTACAAAAGGGACCAAAATATAACTGGTGGTATGGTCAAGAACATTATCAGGTGTAAGGGAGAAATTCTAAGTTTTAGGATAATATGCCTAGATATCCTAGCCTGCTTCAGTTAAGGCTTTTAAATGTTTTTACTTTGGTTTTTAAGTTTCCTTCTTCCAACCCTACCCTTTTGTTGAATTGTCATTCAGATTATATCAGATACTCCTGTATAACAACCGTCTTTGTTGGCTTAGCTATCAACAGGTGAGTTGATCTTGAACATCAGATATTTGAGCATTTATTATATGCAAAGCTTGGAACTGTGTGTCTGGGGAATGAATAAGTATAAATGTTTA
Organism: Ceratotherium simum simum; assembly: GCF_057802395.1. Lineage (NCBI taxonomy): Eukaryota > Metazoa > Chordata > Mammalia > Perissodactyla > Rhinocerotidae > Ceratotherium > Ceratotherium simum. Next base: position 85,573,501 of record NC_141900.1, read on the forward strand.
AAAGCATAACTCCTGAGCTTCAATATAACAGTTATTCAAATACTTGGAAACAGTTCTGATGTTACTTTTTCTACCTCAGATCTCTTTTCTGAGGAAGTCATTCCTGATTCTCTTAGTTATTCTTTATATGATTTAGTTTGCCAGCCCCATTAGCACCATCCTGGTTATCCTCTTCTGGATTTATTATATGTGGTCATTGTCACTTGTAACAGGTCATATGCCAAATTCTCATATTCCATAATTCTCAGAAAGTTACCTGACCTAAAGTGATTTTCTTCTTTGTTCTGGTCACTGTACCGTTATTTTATTAACTGAGTTTGTGAAAGCTTTTTAAGCTGACACTTCACACTGAAGGCTCATCTTGAGCTTACAGTCAACTAAACTCTCAACTAATCATCAACTAATATTAAAATTGATTTCTTACTAGTATGGCAATTGATTTCTTACTAGATGCCAAGCCTGACATCAACTGGGCAGAAGTGTCTAATCCTCCACCAGAGAGGGGCAGTAAATATTTTGAATAATAATAAAATCTATTTACATGTATCAAATTTTATTTGTTTGCTTTTGGGGATTACCCTGGAGCTGCTGGTGTGGCCATGTTCCCAGTGACTTAAAGTAACCTCAGAGAATGAAGCTGTTAGTGTGCGGAGAAATAAGAGACCAGATGTCCTGGCAGCTTTAGTTTCTGCACTCCCTTGTGCTGCCCTGATTCCTGAAACTTTTCTTTTGTGTCTCAGAGCTAATAGGAGTGCCATGATCGGATTTGCATTTTACATTACTTTGGATGCAGTATGGAGACGGGGGAGAAAGCCTCAGAGTAGAAGCAGGAAGAACAGTTAATACCTTATGCAGAAAAAATGATTAATGATCTTTTTCAGATATGGAAATACAAACTAGAGACCTGGCAGTGGGATTGGAAAAATGTAGATGGAAGTTTTTTGGTGAGGAAGATTAGCCCTGAGCTAACATCTGTTGCCAATCCTCCTCTTTTTGCTGAGGAAGATTGGCCCTGGGCTAACATCCATGCCCATCTTCCTCTACTTTTATATGTGGGATGCCTGCCACAGCCTGGCTTGATAAGTGGCACGTAGGTCTGCACCCAGGATCCGAACCTGCAAACCCCAGGCCGCCAAAGCAGAGCATGCAAACTTAACCACTACACCACCAGGCCGGCTCCTAGATGAGTTTTTTAGTTTTTCCAGAGGTAGGATTGTGGGGAGGAGTGAAAGAGAGGAAAGAGAGTTATGGCCAGTTAGGACGTCTGGGTGGATGTTGGTGCCATTCACCAACGTAGAAGGTAAAAACAGATGGTGGGAGAAGTTACCTTAATTTTAGACATGTTGAGTTTGTGGTGTCTGTGGAACATCTAAATGGAGATGGCTAGTAGACAAATTGGATATACTAGCATGGAGCTCAGAGGATGTGAAGAGTGTTATTAAAATGATGATTCAGGGAATGTAAGGGTAAGAAATCATGGATAAGAATGAAAAGGAATAAAGGAAATGACTAAGAGATTAAAGTAAAAGGATCAGTGAGCTGAAGTCAGTGTGAGATCATAGTAGGAGTAATTAAACAAGCAAGCTAAAAGGAGAATTCAGAGAGCAGGATACCCAAATTAGCTATTTTGAAGATGGAACAATTTCTTTTCTTTTCTTTTTTGTGAGGAAGGTCAGCCCTGAGCTAACATCCATGCCAATCCTCCTCTTTTTGCTGAGGAAGACTGGCCCTGGGCTAACATCCATGCCCATCTTCCTCCACTTTATATGGGATGCCGCCACAGGCCGGCTCCTAGATGGAACAGTTTCTATGATGATAAGATCTGGGGTGTGCCTTGGTAGTGGTTGGCTGAGGTAGAATGGAGGAGAACATCGGTAGAGATAAGATGAGGGAAATTGAAGGCCAAGGTCTTCATTGGCCACCCACCTGCGTTGTTGAAATCACCTAGTGTTGCATAACTTGTAGTTGTGTACTCAATGACCAGTTTCTACTTCTTCCTTATTAACAGAATCCTGGGCAATGTGTACTGGAAAAACTATACTTAAAAATTAGATACAGCTGCATATAACAATGGTTTATATGCACATGGATTATTTTTCTCATACAATATGCTATTTTTGTTCATAAATACTCATCGTTTCAAGTCTTTTACAGCATTTACGGTATTTATTACATTCTGAAAAGTTATATACGTGATTTATTAATTCTAATCAACTGTAACTCTCAAAATGTATATACTGTATTTTATCTATAAATAAATACATAGGTAAGCATTACATGGTGGGTATGGTAGCGCCACAAAGATTAGGGACCCAGACTCCTGTCATTTTGCTCCATCATTCTTAGTATGTTGCTTCCATCCTTAGGGATGCTTTCATGGTTCAGGATGACTGCTGGAGCTCAAGGCATTTTTTGTGTATTATAACCAACACGAAGGAAGAAAGGCAAAAGGCGAAAAAGGGCTTTCCCAGAAGCCCCATCCAACAACATCCACTTACCTTTCATCTGATAAACTCAGGTTAATGGTAGAATTTAGGATGACTAGAATCTGAGAGTGAGGAATTTAATAGATGGTAGTAACAGGAGGGGAAGAAATGACATAGTTGAATGGCATGACCTTAAAGGAGCTACTTTTTATAAGAGAGTGAAGAAACAGTGTTCTGGTAGAGTATGGCAAGTGCAGAGGTTCTGAGGGGGACATATGCTAGGAGATTTTAAGGAATAGCAAGGAGGCCAGTGTGCAGGAGTTGAGTAAGAGAGGGGCAGTTGTAGAGTTGCGGCCAACAGGAAACAGGAGACAGATCATATATGGTCTTAATAGGTATTATTAAGGATTTTAGGCTTTGGCTTTTGCTCTAAATGAGATGGGAAACCGTTGGAATGTTTTGAGCAGAGTGACATGCTCTGATCTGTTTTACCAAGATCATTGTGGCTGCAAGTTTGAGAATAAACTGAAGGGGGTCAGAGGTGGCAGCAAGGAGACCAGTAGGGGGTTATTGCAATAACCAGATGAGATGTGATGATAGTTTGGACCAGATGATAGCAGTGAAGATGGAGAAATGGTTAGATTCTGCATATATTTTGAAAGTAGAGCAAATAGGATATGCTAATAAATTCGATGAGTGTTTGAAAGAAAGAGAGAAGTTAAGGATGACTTCAGAGCCTTTGGCCAGAACAACTGTAAGGATGAGAGCAATAGAGAAAAGTTTTCCGAAATAAGGATAATTGTATTGGCACAGTGACCTAATGTAAGTGTAGTCAATATCTTCCTGTTTCAATACATTACTGTTTCTTGTCTCTGTATCCTTTTCTTCCTTCTCACTGCACATTTAACTGGCTTTCAGTACATTCATTCACTATTTTGCTCAAGAAACAAGTGTCTGTCGAGCAATTACAAAGTGTCCCAGACTTTATTGGTCAGGTTTCTTGGTTGCAAATTGACTTAAGCAAAAAAGGATAGGGGTGTTTGGGGAAGGAGGATATTATAGGGATAGTAAGAGTAACTCGCAGAATCAAAGGAGATGCTAAAGAATCATACCTTTGAAGAGCCCTGAACTAAAGTGTCATCTTACAGAGTCTAGGTAGCATAATGGACATAATGTTTTTATTAGGGTAACCCTATCTGGATAAATCACTCATATCATTGAGTCTGTAATAATGATACTGAGCTAGATGCTAGAGTGGGAATGGTGGGGAGGAGGCATCCAAAGCTGAATAAAATATAGTATATATTATAATAGAATAGAGTTAAGAAATCATATAATAACTAAGTTAGAATGTAATAAATACCATAAATGCTATAAAAATTAGGAAACAAAGATGATTTTGTATTAACGAAGATAGCATACTTTTAATTTTAGATATAAATAGATTTTAAAGGAAATATAAGCAAGATAAAATGTTGAAGAGAAATTTTTTTGTTCACTAATACAGCATGAATATATTACTAATGTTGTGAAGCCCTAGTAAAATATGGCCTATCCATAGAATGCAATAATATGCAGCCATCGTAAATTATGTTGCACAAGTATACCTAATGACAAGGGGAAATGATCATTATGTTTTAAACAAAAACAAAAAAATGGGTTATAAAATAACATGAACAGAAAATATCAATTTAATTTAAAGTATGAGAGAGAGGGAGAGTGTGTGTGTGTGTGTGTGTGTGTATAAGCCTTCCAGTTTATTGAGTTCACTTTAGCCTTATTAGATTTGAATGTTAGTGTGGATAATATATTGGAGGTGGGGTTGAGGCTAGTATTGAAGGCAAAGAGAACAGTTAGGCTATTGTAGTTCAGGAAATAGAGAAGAGGAGATCTAATAGATCATAGAATTGATGGAATTTGGTGACGTTTGCGTGTTAGAGTGGATGCTCTCTGTGATGTGAGAGTAGGATAAGTTTCTAGTCTTGTATGATTGGATGAATGGTAATACCACCTGTTTATTCACAGTCCCTATGACGTGAGAGAAAAAGCACTGAAAATGTCAAATTATCTGTTATAAGAAAAAACTGATTAAGGAAAACATCTAGAGAGAGATGAAAGTGAGAAATAATTTCTGTTGAAGACTTTCTAGATAAACTTGCTATTTTGATCTACTCCCCTTTTACTTAGTTCTAATTTAAACTAATAATTTCCTAGTCTGAATTTTAGCAATTGTGGGATGATTTTTAAATCCCTATGCTATCTTGAAGATCTTGTTTTTATCAGCTAGACCCTAAAGAAGTTCAGCTTCACAGAGTAGTGTGATATAACCGGGTAGAAAGATCTAAGTATGAAAATGCTATAACTGGGGGCCGGCCTGGTGGCGTAGCGGTTAAGTGAGTACATGCTTGGCTTCCGCCGCCCAGGGTTCGCAGGTTCAGATCCTGGGCGCAGACCTATGTGCCACTTATCAAGCCATGCTGTGGCAGCCATCCCACATACAAAAGTAGAGGAAGATGGGCATGGATGTTAGCCCAGGGCCAATCTTCCTCAGCAAAAAGAGGAGGATTGGCATCGGATGTTAGCTCAGGGCTAATCTTCCTCACAAAAAAAAAAAAAAAGAAGAAAATGCTGTAACTTTGAAGGAGGCATTAGGGAGTTTTGGAGGGTTTATGCTTTTTTGGAGACAGCGTTAATGCTGGACTTGAATCTTTCCTTTGTTTAAACAAACAAACAAACAAAAAAGATCTTGAAGATTGCTTGGTGGGCTTAATTCCTCTTTTGGTAGATTGTTCTAGCTTTTTGAAAATAAGTAGACCTCTTGACTTTTTTTTTAATAGCTTTATTGAGATATAATTTCATACTGTAAAGTTCACTCATTTAAGATGTACAATTCAGGGGGCCAGCCCCACGGCTTAGCGGTTAAGTGCGCAGGCTCTGCTACTGGCGGCCCGGTTCGGATCCCGGGCACAGACCGATGCACCGCTTCCCTGGCCATGCTGAGGCGGTGTCCCACATGCAGCAACTAGAAGGATGTGCAACTATGACATACAAATATCTACTGGGGCTTTGGGGAGAAAAAGGGAAAAAACGGAGGAGGATTGGCAATAGATGTTAGCTCAGGGCCGGTCTTCCTCAGCAAAAAGAGGAGGATTGGCATGGATGTTAGCTCAGGGCTGATCTGCCTCACAAACAAACAAAAAAAAGATGTACAATTCAGTGGTTTTGTTATATTTACAGAGTTATGTGACCATCACCATAATCTAATTTTAGAACATTTTCAGCATCCGAAAAAGAAACCTTGTAGTAGTCATTCCCTACTCCTCCCACCCTGCCTCCAGACAATGACTAATCTATTTTCTGTCTCTATAGATTTGCCTATTCTGGACATTTCATATGAATGGGATCATACAATATGTGTAGACCTCTTGACTTTGAAAGTCTTTCCCTTCCTAAATGATTTTTTTGTGTTCTATATTTTTAGAGGTCACGTTAAAGTTTATAGTGTTTATAGCTCAATCTTGCCTGATAAATTTGCTTAATTCTTAATTCATATTTGTATCCTATCATTTAATACAATGCTTTGTACATAGTATATATCAAATAAATAATTTGTAGTATTACATGGATTTATGGATATTAAAAGATATTCTTTGTTGATATTGTCCCAGTGTCTGAGTTTCATTTACTTTTTCTTATTTGCGTTTTCTCCCCTAAACTACTCTCTCTCTGGCTGAATAGTGTTTATACTTACACTACTGATGGAAAGTTTTTTTTACTCAGGCCCTCTTTATTCCTGCAGATTTATGTAATTAAACAGTACTTGGTGGGAGAGAGGTCAAAAGTTTACTGAAAAGAAAATGAAACCCATTAGGAGACTATTAGGAATATCTTAATACTTCAATTCTCAGTTCCTTTAGATCCTTCCTCATTGTATAATCTGGGTCACCCTTACTGAAGGATTCTGACTTCCTAATGTAATGTCAGTTGTGTTTAGAACTGCCTTGGTATACCTGCTTGATTGGTGCCCTCTTCCATTAGTCACCAGGGTACAAAGAGATTCAGATAGGATGGTAAAGTATATCCGTTCCTTTAGTTAGAATCTTCTTAGTGCAGATAACCTTGGATCTGAGTGCTGTCCTATCTGTGATAAAAGGCAGAAATTTTTTTTTCTCTTTTTGAGTTCCTCTTCCTATGGCCTTTTGGGTTATTTTCCTGTCATATGTGTTACATTTGACAAAAGGCAAAACAGTGGGCACTCAAGATTCCTAGGCAAATACCAGATAAAATATAATAAACGTTATTTTAAATTTTATAGCTGAACTTGTTAAAAAAAAAAAAAAAGTAAGGAAAATCCTCGGGCAAAAAATGAAGAGGGAGTTAAAAACCAAAGTGGTAAGTACATAAGCTAAAGCTGTGGCTGCCCTGAGTAACTGAGAGGCTTCCATTTTAACAGCGATACCGGAACAGGAGACTTTCCTGCCTCCCTTCATAAAGCTAAGTTCCTCAAAAGGTTGCCACATCATTGAAAAGATGGCCTAGAAAAACATCTGTCCAGTGACATAGATGTCAGGGAAGTTTGTCCACACTATGGGAGCTCTAGGTGAAAAAGTTTTTTCTGAGAATTTGCTATCATGGGCTTGCCCTCTTGTAACTTTGGTTTAAAATGTCCTTCTTTCTCTGCAGTTCAGGAAACCTAAAACCAAGAAATTAACATATAAAGTGGTCCTGCATCAGTGACAGTCCTGTGGCATCATCAGGCTGAAGTAAATGCCAGACTTCTCTATAGGAAAATCCTCAATCTAGGCCACACAGAATTCCCACAGCTAAAGGGGCCCTAAAGATGTTTTTTGAAAAATAGAACTTTAAAAAATATAGTCATTGAAATTTAAAACTCAGTGGACATCATCAATGGTAGAGTGGATAAACTGTGGTATATTCGTATAATTGAATAGTATAAAGCAATGGAAATGAATAAATTGCTGCTATGCACAAGATCATGGTTGAATAAAGACAACGCTGAATGAAGGAAGCCAGATACAAAAGAACATTTACTATATGATTTCATTTATATAATGCTGAAAACCCTAACATATGGTGTTAGAAGTCATGATAGTAATCTTTGAGGAAGAGGGAAGGGATAGTGATTAGGAGGGGAGATGTGAGAGGTTTCTGGGGTGCTGGTAACATTGCATTTCTTGCCCTGGGTGGTGATTACATGGTTGTCTCATTTTGAGATAATTCATTGAGCTTATAATTTTTATATGGGCTCAATCTAATAGAAAGCAGGAAAGGAAAATGTGATAAATATCATAGAAATGATAGGATAAATAAAAAGCACAGTAAAAGATGGTAGAAATAAATCCAAATGCATCCGTAATCATATTAAAGTAAATGAATTACACTTACCAGTTTAAAGACAGATTGTCTGTTGTAGCATGTTTCCAAGATGGCCAGTGTTAGTTCCTTTCCTCTACATGTGAGCCATCCTCCCACTTAGAGGTGGAGTTTATTTTTCCACTCATTTTGAGTCTGGGCTGGCTTTAGTGACTTGTTTGACCAATAGAATGTGCCAGAAGTGACATTCTGGAATTTTCAAGGCTAGGTCATGAGAAATTTTGTAGCTTCCATCTAGCCTCTTTGAACATCTTTTTTGGAATGCTCTCCCATGGAACATTCAATCTCGGAACCTAGTTGCTATGCTGTGAGAAGCCCAAGCCAGATGGAGAGGCACAGCTGAGCTTCCAGCCAACAGCCAGCATCAGCTGCCAGCCATGTGAGTGAGTGAAGGAGTCATCTTGGACATTCCAGTCCCAGCAGACATCATATGGAGAAAAACCTAGGCACCAGGCATATGGACCCAGTCTACCAAGCTTCAGCCATTAGAGCCACCCTGCCTGAGGCCCCAGATGTCATAGAATGAACGTAAACTGTCTCTGCTGCACCCTGCCTGAATTGTTGACCCTCAGAATTATGAGCATAAATAAAATGGCTGTAGTTTTATGCCGTTAAGCTTTGGGGTAGTTTGTCGCAATAGATAATTGAAACGGAATTTGGTACCTGGAAGTGAGGTGCTGCTGTAACCTAAAATGTGGATTGGCTTTGGGTCTTGGTGGTGAGTAGAAGCTGGAGGGACCTTGAGAAGACCGTTAGTGAAGGCTTGAAACACAGTGAGAAAAGTGTTATTGGAGGCTGAATAAAAGAACCTTTGTTAAATAGCGGTACAAGGTTTGTTAGCACTGTCACATGTGGTAACATGGAAGATGGAAAATGTATCTAATGAATTTGATTTATCTAAAGAAATTTCTAGGCAGAATGTTGAGAAGTGTTACCTGGCTTCTTCTAACTGCCTGTGATAAGGTACAAATAGAGAAATGAGTGAGCTAAAAAATGAACTATTCCATTTTTAAGCAGAACTTGGAGGGGAATATTCCTAACCTAGGATCTCTTGTGTAAGAAAATAAAACTTTTTCTCATCCCAAGTTGCTCCAGATGGCCAATGACTTTTAAAGAAATGGCTTCAGAGCAAAGATAAAATTCAAGATGCTGCCAATAAAACATGACCTCAAAGTAAAGATCTCAAGGGTGCAACTGTAAATCCCTTTGTTAAGACTTCAGTAAGATTTAAAGCAGTGCCTCATATAACCTTTTAGCGAGATAAAAAGATGTCTAAAGATCTTAAGGGAATACCTCTTAGACCCTCTCTTTTAAACAACAGGGCTTTTAAGTATCTTAAGGGTGTTTTCTTACAGCAGCCTCACACAGAACTTAAAGTGGATGTTGCTCTGTCTACTGGAGTGAACCTCTTATAAGATTCAGGAAATCTGGGGCCGGCCCCGTGGCTTAGCGGTTGAGTGTGCGCGCTCCGCTGCTGGCGGCCCGGGGTTCAGATCCCGGGCATGCACCAATGCACCGCTTCTCCCGCCGTGCTGAGGCCGCGTCCCACATACAGCAACTAGAAGGATGTGCAGCTATGACATACAGCTATCTACTGGGGCTTTGCGGGGTGAAAAATAAATAAATAAAGTCTTTAAAAAAAAAAAGATTCAGGAAATCTGCAAGATTTTTAATAAATTATACTAATAGAAGCAGCTTCAGCTTGGATTAAAAGGAACAGAGACGGTAAAAAATGAAAATAGGCTTTTGTACTTCCAACTATCTACAGGCAGGAAGCAGGCTGAGAAGGCTACTCGATTGCAAATATTAACCATCTCTTACGTAAAAAGAAGGATGACTCAGGGGGTGGAGCCAAGAGTCATGGAGAATCACTCTCAGGGAGTAGGACTGGGCTGTAATCAAGGAACTGGTGACATGTGTCTGATTAAATTTCAGAATTGCTATAGACCAATAACGGCTTTGTGTTTCCTGTTCCTTCCCCTTTTCCTTATATTTTGAATGAGAGTGTCTGTTGTGGTGATCCTGAGTCAGTCTCACTATTGTACATTTGTTTGTTGGGTGTGTGGGAGCAGATAATTTGTCTCTTTATTCAGATCAAGAGGAACTATACTCCAGTAGCTGTACCTGAGGAACTACATCTGAGGAGCCTCAATCACACCTGGACCTGAATTAGATATCAAGATTCTGGACATCAAGCTGATGCCATAATGAGATGAGACTTTTGAAGGTCTTAGGAGAGGGTGAGTGTATTTTGCATGTGGAAGGGACTTGTTGGGGCCAGAGGGCGGTATGTGGTAGCTTGTCTCCAAAATGGCCATCATCACTTTCTTCCCTTTTTGCCATTCAGAGGTGGAGTCTATTTCTCTTCTCTCCTTGAGTCTGAGCTGGGTGTAGTGACTTGCTTGACCAATTGAATGTGACATTTGGGGACTTCTGAGGCTAGATCATAAGAAGCTTTGTAGCTTCTGCCTTTGCCTCTTGGAATTCTCTCTCTTGGAATACTCATTCTCAGAACCCAGCCACCATGCTGTGAGAAGCCCAAGCCAGATGGAGAGGACACATGTAGGCACTGGTTGATAGCCCCAGTGAGCTACCAACAAACAGCCAGCATCAACTAAATGTCAGCCATGTGAGTGAGTGAAGGAATCATGTTGGACAGTTCAGCCACAGCAAACATCACCTGGAAAAGAACTGAGGTCCCAGACAAATAGCTCCTTTTGAGATATCCCAGCCATCTTCATATATTCAAGTCGTCCCATCTGAGGTCCCAGACATTGTGGATCCAGAGACATGCTGTCTCTGCTGTGTCCTGCTAGAATTTCTGGCTCACAGAATCAAGAGAAAAATAAAATGATGATTGTTTACCACTAAGTTTTGGGGTAGTTTTTTATGCAGTAATGGATAACTGGAACATTGTCAGATTGAATAGAAAATAATCTAGCTCTGTGCAGTTTATAAAGAGGCATACCTAATAAAACATAAGGAATCAAAGAGATTCAAAGTATGGAAAAACATTCTAAAAGAAATTTAGTATAGCAGGGTAATAGTAGGCAAAATCAACTTGAAGGCATAAATCATTATTAGAGTTAAACATCATCACAAAAAATTATAAAAAGGGGGCTGGCCCCGTGGTTTGGCAGTTGGGTGCGCGCGGTCTGCTACTGGTGGCTTGGGTTTGGATCCTGGGTGTGCACCAACGCACTGCTTGTCCGACCATGCTGAGGCGGTGTCCCACATACAGCAACTAGAAGGATGTGCAACTATAACATACAACTATCTACTGGGGCTTTAGGGAAAAAAAATGGAGGAGGATTGGCAATAGATGTTAGCTCAGGGCTGATCTTCCTCACAAAAAAAAAAAAATTATAAAAGGAATAATCAATCAGGAAGCTATAATAATTCCAATCCATGTACATCCAATAGTATGGCCTCAAAATATATAGATGCAATTAAAGGAAAAAATTGGTAAATCTACAAAGCAGGAAATTTTAATATCTCTTTCTCAGTAATTGATGGTCAAACAAAAAATTTGAGAAGATCTGCACAAATGACCAACAATCTTGATTTGGTGGGCCTGCACAGAGCCCTGCGCCTAATAGATGAGAATATACTTTCTTTTTAAGCAGTTTTTTAAAAATTGAACACATTGAATTCATAAAGCAAGTCTCAACGAAACCAATGAATAGGTATTATACAGACTATGTTCTCTTACTCAATTCAGTTAAGATTGAAATTAAAGGGCCGGCCCCGTGGCTTGGCTGTTAAGTGCGAGTGCTCCTCTCCTGGCGGCCCGGGTTGGGATCCTGGGCGCGCACCAACGCGCCGCTTCTCCAGCCATGCTGACGTGGCGTCCCACATACAGCAACTAGAAGGATGTGCAACTATGACATACAACTATCTACTGGGGCTTTGGGGAAAAAAAGGAGGTGGATTGGCAATAGATGTTAGCTCAGAGTCGGTCTTCCTCAGCAAAAATAAGAGGATTAGCATGGATGTTAGCTCAGGGCTGATCTTCCTCACAAAAAGAAAAAAAAAAAAGATTGAAATTACACCAAGAGATGATGAAAATAACTTTATGTATTTGGAAATTTAAAAGCACACTTCTAAGTAACTCATAGGTCAAGGAAGAAATAATAATAGAAATTAGAAATAAAGCTAACTTACCAAAACTGACTCAGGGAGGAATCAAAATATACCTATAATCATTAAATATATTGACCTGAATAGAGCTATAATCATTAAATACATTGAATTAGTAAGTAAAAATCTATCCAATAGGAAAGCGGCACAGATGGAATTTTTAAAACAGTTTTATAAAGATATAATTGGCATATAATAAACTGCGCATATTTAAAGTATACAGTTTGCAAAGTTTTGACATAGGTGTACAACTGTGAAACTGTCATCGCAATTAAGATAAAGAACCTATTCATTACTTCTAAAGCCTTTTGCCCCTTCCTACCACCTAACCTCATCCCTAGGCAATCACTGATCTGCTTTATGTTACAATAGGTGAGTTTGCATTTTCTAGAATTTTATATAAATGGAATCATGCAGTGTATACTCTTTTTTTAGTGGGGAGGGTTATGCTTCTTTCACTTAGCATCATTATTTTGAGATTCATCCATGTTGTTGAGTGGTCAAAGGTTCATTTCTTTTTGTTGCTAGTAGTATTTCATCATGTGGGTAGACCACAGTTTGTTTTTCACCTATTGACAGGCATTTTGGTTATTTCCAGTTTGGGGCTATTATAAATAATGCTGCTATGAACCTGTGTGTACAAGTTTTTATAGACGTATGCTTTTATTCCTCTTTGTCAAATATTTAGGAGTGTAATAGTTGGATCATGTAAGTTTGTATGTTTAACTTCTAAGAAATTGCCAAGCTATTTTCCAAAGTGGTTTTGCCATTTTACATTCCCACCATCAGTATAGGAGAATTTGAGTTCCTCTATATCCTTGTCACCATTTGATATGGGCAGTCTTGATTTTCAGCCATTCTAGTAATTGTATATTAGTATACAGCATTTGTTAAGTTTTGCTTTATTAATGCATTTGACAGTCTCTGTCTTTCAGTTGACTTGTTTGGACCATTTATATTTAAAATGATTATTGATATGGTTAGCTTTAAATCTTGCTATTTGTTTTCTGTTTGTGCCATCTGTTCTGGTTCCATTTTTTCTTTCTTTCTGTCTTATTTTGGATTAATCAATCATTTTTTATCATTCTCTTTTATTCTTTTGTTGGCTTATTTGTTTTGTTTTATTTAAATTGTTGCTTTAGGATTTGTAGTATACATCTTCAACTTATCACAGTTTGCCTTTAAATGATGTTACACTTCTTCACCTATATAGTATAAAAAGTTTACGATAAACTAAAAAAAAAGTTTACAATAGTTCTTAGACAATAAAGGAATACTCTCCTTTCTTCCCTTTTAGCCTTTGTGCTATTTTTGTCATACATTTTCTCCTTTTATTATGAACCCCACACCATCTTGTTGTTATTTTTGTATCAACAGTAAACTATCTTAGGGACTTATTAAATAATAATAGAAAAAAAATCTTATATAAGTACCCATATAGTTATTCTTTCTGGTGCTCTTCATTCCTTTGTACAGATTCAGATTTTCATCTGGTATTATCCTTCTCCTCAAAGGATTTATTTTAACATTTCTTCTAGTGTGGGCCTGCTGGCAATGAATTCTTTTGTGTATCTGAAAATGTCTTTATTTCACCTTTGTTTTTGAAAGATATTTTTTGCTGAATATAGAATTCTAGGTTAACAGTTTTCCTTTTTTCATTACTTTAAAGCTGTTGCTTCACTGTTGACTTGCTTGCATTGTTTCTGATGAAAAATCTGCTGTCATCCATATCTTTGCTCCTCTATACATAATATGTTTTTTTTTTTCTGGCTGCTTTTAAGATTGTGTTTTTATCAGGGGGTTGAACAATTTGATTATTATGTTATTGATGTAGTTTTCCTTGTGTTCTTGTTTTTGGGGTTCGTTGAGGATCTTGCACTCATGGGTTTAATTGTTTTTTTCAAATTTGGAGAAATTTGGCCATTATTTTTTCCAATATTTTCTGTCCCTCTTCCCTCTCCTTCAAGGAACTCAAATTACATATATATGTTAGGCTGCTCAGGGTGTTCCCACAACTCACTGATAGTCTTTCCCCTCCTTTTTCCTCCTCTGGTTCATTTTGGATAGTTTCTTTTGTTGTATCTTCAAGTTCACTCCATCTCTTATTTAGTTTTGTCTAATTTGCCGTTAATCCTATCCAATGTGTTTTTCATCTCAGACATTGTGCTTTTTATCTCTAGAAGTTTGATTTAGGCCTTTTTAAATCTCCCATGTTTCTACTTAGTTGTTTGAATATAGAATACAGGTATAGTAACTGTTTTAATGCCCTTGACTGCTAATTCTAACATTTATGTCAATTCTGTGTTGGTTTCAGCTGATTGATTTTTTCCTCTTTTTATGGATCATATTTTCCTACTTCTTTGCATGTCTAGTCAATTTGCTTGGATTCCAAGCATTGTGAATTTTACCTTGTTGGGTACTGGATCTTTTTCTTTTTCTTTGTTTTGTATCACAGTTAAGTTATTGATACAATTTGATCCTTTCTGGTCTTGCTTCTAAGATTTGTTAGGTGGGGCCGGAGCAGTTTTCCACCTAGCGTAATTATTCCCTAAGACCCTTCTGGATACTCTACCCACTGCTCTGTAAATTATGGGGTTTTCCATTCTGGTTGGTAGGAACAGGCATTATTTCTGTTCTATTTGACTGCCAGTTAGTGTCCTCTCTAATCCTTTGAATAGTTCCTTACACGCAATCACTGACCAGTACTATGCTGAATACTTGACGGGTGCCCACCACATATCTCTAGACTGTTCTATCTGTGCAGCCCTCTCTTCTCCAGCCCTGTCCTGCAAACTCTGTGTGCCTTGGTCTCTTCTAACTCGCAGCTCCATCTCCTCAATCAAGACAGTCTGCTGAGCTCTACCTGGGGTCCTGCTCCCTGAGCTATGCCATGGAAATGGTCTCAAGGCAGTAAGCTGGGGCGTTCACAGGACTCACCTCACTTGTTTTCCTGTCTCTCAGAGGACAGGACTTTCACTGTCCTTCATTCATTGCCTTATGAGCAGTGTCTTCAAAACCGTTGTTTAGGGGCCGGCCCCGTGGCTTAGCAGTTAAGTGCGTGCGCTCCGCTGTTGGCGGCCCAGGTTCGGATCCCGGGCGCGCACCGACGCACCACTTCTCCGGCCATGCTGAGGCCGTGTCCCACATGCAGCAACTAGAAGGATGTGCAGCTATGACATACAACTATCTACTGGGGCTTGGGGGGGGGGGGGATAAATAAATAAATCTTAAAAAAAAAAAAAAAACACCATTGTTTCATATATTTTGTCTGCTTTTTGTTTGTTTCAGGCAGGTAGATAAATCCTGTACCTGTTACTCCATATTGTCTGGAAATGAAAGTCCTCTATTTTCTATACTTTTTTATGTGCTTAAAATGTTTCATGATAAACACATAAACCAAACAGGTATATTTGTCAAAAGTAAGGTAGGATTAGAATTTTCCAGACTTGAGTTAAAATTTACCTTCTTCAAGAGACTAAAGTTTTATATTTCGAGTGTTTTTTAGGTAATTGCTTCTGCTTTTTTTTCTAGTAAGTTTCAGTGATTATCTTTAAAATGAAGAGATTTGTTATGTTCTATGATTGTGTGAATAGAATAAAACTCTTTGTACTACAGGCCCTGAGACCTGAACTCAGTGTGACTATCTTGTTTCATATTTACTTCCAAATAGCATCAGGTGGTCATTTTTCACTTTAAAACCAGTCTACGAATCTGGTTTGATTTGATCTTGTGACCTCAGGGAAGAAACCTTCCAGGAATAGAATAAAGAAACATTTTACATCCTGAGGCTTTAAAAAACAAAATGAAGATCCAAATATTAAAACCATTTTAGGGCCGGCCCCGTGGCTTAGCGGTTAAGTGCGTGCGCTCCGCTGCCGGCGGCCCGGGTTCGGATCCCGGGTGCGCACCGAGGCACCACTCCTCCAGCCATGCTGAGGCCGCGTCCCACATACAGCAACTAGAAGGATGTGCAGCTATGACAGACAACTATGTACTGGGGCTTTGGGGGAAAAATAAATAAATAAAATCTTTAAAAAAAAACAAAAACCATTTTAATAGCTTTAAACCTTTCTACAATGGAGTCATTAAAAAAAAAAAAAAGGAAGCACTGTCCTCTAGCCTAGTTAATGAATTATTTAATTCGAATACTATTTTATTATAAATAATTTATTTCCAAGATTTCCTGGGGTAGGAAGACTATGTTCTAGCTGGATAGTTTAAGGGAAGTGAGGACATGAATTCTCTTGGTGAAAGTAATAAAAGAAAGAAAGGGGGATGGAGTTGATTTTGAGTAGAGAGTGATTCTGAAGTTAAGCTGAGAGTTTATCAGTCTTCTCAGAAAGAAAGTAGGACCATCTGACAAGAATGAGGAATAGGAAAATTCAACCTCTAGGTGGGATAGAAAAAGCTTAAAATAGCTGTTGCGGGGCTATCCTGAGGCATTGTGATTTTCACCTCTCTGAGGATGAGAATGAGGAATCCTCTTGGAGAATTCTAGCTTGTCACTTTCACTCGTGCTTTATCTTTTCTCTCTATGCTCAATATGCAATTGTTGATTAATTGAAAAGGAGCAGGAATGAGTTTTTTGTGTGTATGTGTGTGAGGAAGATTAGCCCTGAGCTAACATCTGTTGCCAATCCTCCTCTTTTTGCTGAGGAGGATTGGCCCTGGGCTAACATCTATGTCCATCTTCCTCTACTTTGTATGTAGGATGCCTGCCACAGCATGGCTTGATGAGTGGTGCGTAGGTCCGTGCCCGGGCTTCCGAACCTGTGAACCCCAGGCCACCAAAGCAGAGTGTGTGAACTTAACCACTACGCCACCAGGCTGGCTCCCGGGAATGAAATTTTTTAAAAAGAGATTTTTTTCAAAGCAAGAAAGTATATCAAGAAATAGAAAATCTAAATCATTAGTTTCTGGAGCTTTATTTTTAGCAAACTGGAATATTAGTTTTTTCTATCAGTTTATAGAGTTATAGCTCTTAGAAGGTGGACCATTTTCACATTTCTTCCACATTATTTTTATAAAGGTGAAATCCAATTAAAATGCCTTGGAGTGTAAAAGAATAGAAGACATGATACAGAAAGGTCCAGTGCTGCTCAGGAGTCAGTGAGGATGGGGCAGCTAATTCTAGGTGTTTGCATTTATATGTATGTAAGAATGTATTTATAGCTAGCATCAGCTATGTTTAGTGCTGCATTCTTTTCTTTCTCTCCCATCTGTGGCCTCTTTGTCATTCCTTCAAGAGCTCACTCAAGTTTGTTGAACTTCAAGTTTTTGTTAGAAGAATTGGGCAGAGATCAGTGCATAGAGATTCCTAATGGAGAATCCACAAGGCAAGGAAATGAACAGCTCTCTATGTCCTGAGATGACCAACCAGCTTTCCTAGCTTGACCAGGAAGGATTATTTTGCCAAAGTCTTCCAATGGTGCCAGGGAACTGGGATTAAGGACTCTAACTTCCAGTTTTGGCAAGTCTTTTTTTTTTTTTTTTTTTTTTTAATTTTTTGTTTATTGCAGTAACATTGGTTTATAACATTGTAAAAATTTCAGGTGTACATCATTGTACCTCTATTTCTGCATAGATTACATCATGTTCGCCACCAAAATACTAATTACAACCCATCACCACACACATGTACCCAATTATCCCTTTCACCCTCCTCCCTCCCCCTTCCCTCTGGTAACCACCAATCCAATCTCTGTCCCTATGTGTTTGTTTATTGTTGTTATTATCTACTACTTAATGAAGGAAATCATACGGTATTTGACCTTCTCCCTCTGACTTATTTCACTTTGCATCATGCCCTCAATGTCCATCCATGTTGTCACAAATGGCTGGATTTCATCGTTTCTTATGGCTGAGTAGTATTCCATTGTGTATATATACCACAGCTTTTTTATCCATTCGTCCCTTGATGGGCACTTAGGTTGCTTCCAAGTCTTGGCTATCGTGAATAAGGCTGCAATGAACACAGGGGTGCATGTACCTTTGCAAATTGGTGTTTTCAAGTTCTTTGGATAAATACCCAACAGTGGAATAGCTGGATCATATGGTAGTTCTATCCTTGATTTTTTGAGAAATCTCCATACTGTTTTCCATAGTGGCTGCACCAGTTTGCACTCCCACCAGCAGTGTATGAGAGTTCCCTTCTCTCCACAACCTCTCCAACACACGTTGTTTCCTGTCTTGTTATTTATAGCCATTCTGACGGGCGTGAGGTGATATCTCATTGTAGTTTTGATTTGCATTTCCCTGATAGTTAGTGATTTTGAACATCTTTTCATGTGTCTGTTGGCCATCTGTATATCTTCTTTGGAGAAATGTCTGTTCAGGTCTTTTGCCCATTTTTTAATTGGGTTGGTAGTTTTTTTGTTGTTGAGATGCATGAGTTCTTTATATATTTTGGAGATTAAGCCCTTATCAGATGTATGGTTTGCAAATATCTTCTCCCAATTGTTAGGTTGTCTCTTCGTTTTGTTGATGGTTTCCTTTGCTGTGCAGAAGCTTTTTAGTTTGATGTAGTCCCATTTGTTTATTTTTCCTATTGTTTCTCTTGCCCGGTCAGATGTGGTGTTTGAAAAGATGTTGCTAAGACTGATGTCGAAGAGCGTACTGCCTATGTTTTCTTCTAGAACTTTCACAGTTTCAGGTCTTACATTCAAGTCTTTAATCCATTTGGAGTTAATTTTTGTGTATGGTGTAAGGTAAGAGTCTACTTTCATTTTTGCATATGGCTCTCCAGTTTTCCCAACACCATTTGTTGAAGAGACTTTCTTTTCCCCATTGTATGTTCTTGGCTCCTTTGTCAAAGATTAGCTGTCCATAGATGTGTGGGTTTATTTCTGGGCTTTCGATTCTATTCCATTGATCTGTGTGTCTGTTTTTGTGCCAGTACCATGCTGTTTTGGTTACTATAGCTTTGTAGTATATTTTGAAATCAGGGAGTGTGATACCTCCAGCTTTGTTCTTTTTCTCAGGATTCCTTTAGCTATTCGGGGTCTTTTGTTGTTCCATATAAATTTTAGGATTCTTTGTTCTATTTCTGTGAAAAATGTTGTTGGAACTTTGATAGGGATTGCATTGAATCTATAGATGACTTTAGGAAGTATGGACATCTTAACTATGTTAATTCTTCCAATCCAAGAGCACGGAATATCTTTCCATTTCTTTGTGTCTTCTTCAAT
This sequence comes from Ceratotherium simum simum, assembly GCF_057802395.1. Classification (NCBI taxonomy): domain Eukaryota; kingdom Metazoa; phylum Chordata; class Mammalia; order Perissodactyla; family Rhinocerotidae; genus Ceratotherium; species Ceratotherium simum. The sequence goes on from NC_141900.1 coordinate 85,592,648, forward strand.
TTCTTTCAGAAATGTTTTATAGTTTTTGGTGTACAGATCTTTCACCTCTTTGGTTAAGTTTATTCCTAGGTATTTTATTCTTTTTGTTGCAATTGTAAATGGGATGGTATTCTTAATTTCTCTTTCTGCTACTTCGTTGTTAGTGTACAGAAATGCAACTGATTTTTGTATGTTGATTTTGTATCCTGCAAATTTCCCATATTCGTTTATTACTTCTAAAAGTTTTCTGGTGGATTCTTTAGGGTTTTCTATATATAAAATCATGTCATCTGCAAATAGTGACAGTTTCACTTCTTCCTTTCCAATTTGGATCCCTTTTATTTCTTTCTCTTGCCTGATTGCTCTGGCTAGGACTTCCAATACTATGTTAAATAGGAGTGGTGAGAGTGGGCATCCTTGTCTGGGGCCTGTTCTTAGAGGGATAGCTTTCAGTTTTTCACCATTGAGGATGATATTAGCTGTGGGTTTCTCATATATGGTCTTTATTATGTTGAGGTACTTTCCTTCTATACCCATTTTATTCAGAGTTTTTATCATAAATGGATGCTGGATCTTGTCAAATGCTTTCTCTGCATCTATTGAGATGATCATGTGATTTTTGTTCTTCATTTTATTAATGTGGTGTATTACGTTGATTGATTTGCGAATGTTAAACCATCCCTGCATACCTGGAATAAATCCCACTTGATCATGGTGTATAATCTTTTTAACGTATTGTTGTATGCGATTTGCTAGTATTTTGTTGAGGATTTTCCCATCGATGTTCATCAGTGATATTGGCCTGTAATTTTCTTTTTTGTGTTGTCCTTGTCTGGTTTTGGTATCAGGGTAATGTCAGCTTCAGAGAATGAGTTAGGAGCTTCCCCCTCCTCAATTTTTGGAAGAGTTTGAGAAGGATAGGTATTAAGTCTTCTTTGAATGTTTGGTAGAATTCACCAGGGAAGCCGTCTGGTCCTGGACTTTTATTTTTGGGGAGGTTTTTGATTACTGTTTCGATCTCCTTACTGGTGATTGGTCTATTCAAATTTCTCTACTTCTTCTTGATCCAGTTTTGGAAGATTGTATGATTCTAAGAATTTATCCATTTCTTCCAGATTGTCGAATTGGTTGGCATATAGTTTTTCATAGTATTCTCTTATAATCTTTTGTATTTCTGAGGTGTCTGTTGTAACCTCTCCTCTTTCATTTCTGATTTTACTTATTTGTGCCTTCTCTCTTTTTCTTGGTGAGTCTAGCTAAAGGTTTGTCTATTTTGTTGATCTTTTCAAAGAACCAGCTCTTGGTTTTATTAATTTTTCTATTGTTTTTTGGTCTCTATTTCATTTATTTCTGCTCTGATTTTTATTATTTCCCTTCTTCTACTGATTTTGGGCTTTGTTTGTTCTTCTTTTTCCAGTTCCTTTAGGTGCATTGTTAGATTGTTTATTTGAGATTTTTCTTGTTTGTTGAGATAGGCCTGTATTGCTATAAACTTCCCTCTTAGAACCGCTTTTGCTGTATCCCATAAATTCTGGTATGTCGTATTTTCATTTTCATTTGTCTCCAGGTATTTTTGATTTCTTCTTTGATTTCTTCATTAACCCAGTCGTTGTTCAGTAGCATTTTGTTTAATCTCCATGTATTTGTGGCTTTTCTGATTTTCTTCCTATAGTTGATTTCTAGTTTCATGCCTTTGTGGTCAGAAAAGATGCTTGGTATTATTTCAATCTTCTTAAATTTATGGAGACTTGTTTTGTGGCCTAATATGTGATCAATCCTGGAGAACGTTCCATGTGCATTTGAAAAGAACGTGTATTCTTCGGTTTTTGGATGGAATGCTCTGTATATATCTACTAGGTCCATCTGTTCTAGTGTGTCGTTTAAGGCCAATGTTTCCTTATTGATCTTCTGTTTGGATGATCTATCCGTTGGTGTAAGTGGAGTTTTAAATATCCCTAGTATTATTGTGTTACTGTCTATTTCTGTTTTTATGTCTGTTAATAATTGCTTTATATATTTAGGTGCACCTACATTGGGTGCGTAGATATTTACAAGTGTTATATCCTCTTGTTGGATTGTTCCCTTGATCATTATGTAATGCCCTTCTTTGTCTCTTTTTACAGTTTTTGTTTTAAAGTCTATTTTGTCTGATATGAGTACTGCTACCCCAGCTTTCTTTTCATTGCCATTTGCGTGGAGTATCTTTTTCCATCCCTTCACTTTCAGTTTGTGAGTGTCTTTAGGTCTGAAGTGTGTCTCTTGTATGCAGCATATATATGGGTCTTGTTTTTATCCAGTCAGCCACCCTATGCCTTTTAATTGGAGCATTTAGTCCATTGACGTTTAAAGTAGCTATTGATAAGTATGTACTTACTGCCATTTTTAACTTTTTTTTTTTTTTTTTTCCTCAGTGTTTTAGTAGTCCTTCTCTGTTCCTTTCTTCTTCTATACAGGATTGATGGTCACTTTAGTTTGACCTCTGTCTGAAAGCTGTACTCTTTAACTACCCTCCTCCCTCCTTTTATGTTTTTGATATCATATCCAACCTCTTTTTTGTGCATTTGTATCCATTACGTTCTAATCGTGGAAATAGATAATTTTTCCTATTTGTGGTCTTCTCTTTTCCCCTTAAATCAGTCCCTTTAACATTTCTTGTAACACTGGTTTCTTGGTGACAAACTCCTTTAATTTTTGCTTATCTGGGAAAATTTTGATCTCTTCTTCCATTTTGAACGATAACCTTGCTGGGTAGAGTATTCTTGGCTATAAGTTTTTTCCTTTTAGCACTTTAAATATATCATGCCATTCTCTTCTAGCCTGTAAGGTTTCTGCTGAGAAGTCAGCTGATAGCCTTATGGGGTTTCCTTTGTATGTAACTTGACATTCTCTTGCGGCTTTTAGGATTCTCTCTTTATCTTTAATTCTGGACATTCTGATTATGATGTGTCTTGGTGTGGGCCTCTTTGGGTTTATCTTGTTTGGGGCTCTCTGTGCCTCCTGTACCTGGATGTCTGTTTCCTTCCTTAGGTTAGGGAAGTTTTCATCTATTATTTCTTGAAATAGATTCTCTGCCCCCTTGTCTCGCTCTTCTCCTTCCGGGACACCTATAACACGGATGTTAGTGCGCTTGATGTTGTCCCAGAGGTCCCTTAGACTGTCCTCACTCTTTTTAATTCTTTTCTCTTTTACCTGTTCACCTTGGGTAATTTCTTCTAGTCTTTCTTCCAGAAAAAGGATCATAGAAGAAAGAATCTAGGTCCTTGGACTTAGTGCCAGCCTCCCTCCAAAGGGAAATGTTCTTCCTGACCTTGTAGAATCCATGTAATTAAAATTTTTTGTATTTTTTTATAATTGTGAGCAGTAATCCTCTCTCCTTGAACCAGGACACCCCCCTCCCCCAAACAAATTTTAGGTATGTCAAACCAACTCGTTTTAGAGCACAGTGTCCTTTGTAGGGTGAAAATCAAAGAATTGAGGCTATGCAACATAAAATATAATGGTAATGTGAGGTGATATAGTGACAGACATAATCAGACAGAGTTGTGTGTGTTCTAGTTCTCAACCTTTTTGGTCTGAAAACCCCTTTACACTCTTAAAATTTGAGAATCCCAAAGAGCTTTTGTATATGTGGGTCATATCGATCAATATTTACTGTATTAGGAATTAAAACTGAGAATTTAAATGTATTTATTTATTTAAAATAACAATAATAAACACATTATATGTTACTATTTAAAACTGAGAAATTTAAAAAATATTTATGTATTTTCTTTGAAAATAATAACCCATTACATGTTAACATAAATAACATTTTCATGAAAAATAACTGTATTTTCCAAGACAAAATATTTAGTGGAAAGAAAGGCATTGTTTTATATTTTTGCAAATCTTTTTGATATCTGGCTTTATTAAAAACAGCTTGAATTTCATATCTGCTTTTGCATTCAATCTGGTGCATTGCCACACATCATGTATCCTTTGGAAAACTTCACTGTACACTTAGGATATAATGAGACTAAAAAAGACAAATATCATCTTAGTATTATCACAAAAATAGTTTTGATCTCAAGCACCCCCTGAAAGTGTCTTGTTACCTCCAGGGGTTTCTGGACCACTGTTCCCAAACTATGTGTGGGGAAAAAAGAAATACAAGAGTTATCACCATTGGGTAAAGCAAGATTTCCCATGTGTTTAATCAGTACTGGCTGTTTAACCTAGTAATTAAGCAGTATAACATCCAGACTCCAGAACTAAAGTGGGCGATATAGCTGAAACCTCCAAGCATTGAACTGGGAGTCAATCCCAGTTCATGTGTTTTTTAAAAGTAGTTGTTGTTCAGTGCTTTTGTAGGCTGTTGTGAACCAGTGGGAGAAGAAAATTGAGCCAGACCACTGGGGAAGAACCAAAGAATTTTAGAGATAAAAATGACCTTTAAAGATGATCTAGTCATAGAATTTTAGACTTTCAGATTTGAAAAGTACCCGAGAGGTCATCTAATCCAATGCTTAAGCATATAATAGTTATAACTAGTACTTGTGTTGTACAGGCTAAGTGCTTTACATACATTCTTGCTTGCTGTCTCACATGCTCTCTCGCTCGTTATTTTGGTCTTTACTGTTTCTGTTTAATGTTTTTAGTAATAGAAAATGTCAAACATGTACCGCATCACCCACCTTCAACAATTGTTAATTCATGGCCAGATGTTTCATGTATACCCCTACCAGCTGCACTCATTCCTGTGGATTATTGGATGCAAATTCTAGACATTTTATAATTTCATCTATAAACATATCCGTGTATATCTCTAAAAGATAAGGGCTTTAAATAAATAACCACAATTCCATTATCATATTTTAAAAATTAACAGTAATTCTTTAATAGCATCAAAAACCCAGTGAATGTTTACATTTCCCTAGTTATGTCATTCATACATTTTTTTCCGGGGTGTTTGAATTGGGATGCAAATAAATTTTGCACAGTCTAGTAGGTTGATTTCTCTCTTAAGACTCTCAATCTCTTTCGTTTTTTTTTTTTGTAATTTGTTTTGTGTGTGTGTGTGTGTGTGTGTGTGTGTGTGTGAGGAGGATCAGCCCTGAGCTAACATCCATGCCAATCCTCCTCTTTTTGCCGAGGAATACTGGCCCTGAGCTAACATCCGTGCCTATCTTCCTCCACTTAATGTGGGACGCCACCACAGCATGGGCTGACAAGCGGCGCGTCGGTGCGCACCCGGGATCCAAACCCGGGCTGCTAACAGCAGAGCGCACGCACTTAACTGCTACAACCATGGTGCCAGCCCCTCTTTTGTAATTTTTTTGTTGTAGAAACGGAGTCATTTGTCTTGTAGAGTTTCCTTGAGTCTGAATTTTGCTGATTGCGTCTCTATGGTGTCTTTTAACATGTTCTTTTGTCCTCTGCATTTCCTGTAAATTGGTACTTAGATTTAGAAGTTTGCTCAGTCTTCTTCAAGAATGGTAAGTACTTCTATCAGGAGGTGCATAATGTCTCTCTCTTTCTCTTTTTGTGATGTCAGTAGCTATTGATAATCTTTGCTTAGATCTATTAAATCATTAAGACCTACAAAATGGTGATGTTTCAATCTACCATTCTTTATTTATTAGATGGAATACTTCTATAAAGAGAAACTTTCCCTTATCTACTATTTGATTACCCAGTGGTATGGTTCATATAGGAAAGTCAGGATGAATGCTTGATGTTTTCCTTTTATTTACCAATTTTCAAAATAATGAATTGGTTCACTAGCATTTTCCAACAGTGACTGACTAAGGTCATTATTAACTCCTAGGTTTAAACATTTTTTAATATCTTTAATCCATTGCTATTATTATTATGCATTATTCCTTTTCTAGTAATTTTACATATTTGTTTCTTCTAATAGACTAAGCTTGAAGATGAGGACATGTCTTAGTCATCTCTGTGTGCCTGATGCCTGGTGCATGGCTTTCAATAAATGTTTGTTGAATGAATGAATGTTCTGAGCAGCATTAAGATGAGTTCATTTTAGAGGCATGACAGAGGAACAGTGTCAACCATGGCCTCCCTGCTTGGTCTGAAAAAAGGTGCTATAACAGTGAAAAATATTCTAGATGAATGTGAAATGAAAAGGTGTTTTTTAAAAAGTGAGTATTATTTAATTGCTATTTCTTAGCAGACGTGGAGTTGTTTACTCCATTTTTTTCTAGTGAATCTTTTCACTGTATTTTTGTTTAAAGGCTAAATCAGGATCTTTGTTTTTACTTCTCTTGCTGTAAGATAAATAACATTTAAAAGCATCTCCCCCCTTTTTTCTCCCTTAATATAAATGGCAAAGAACATTCATGTCATATCACACACATGTTCCCCATGAGTTTATCTATTTATTTTACAAAACCTAAAAAATTTTTGCAGGAAAGTAAAGAAAACTAAGTACCCTCGATATGCTAGGCACTGTTGTGAGTACTTTTACAGGGGGATTTTATACATATATCATTTATTCTTACCACAACCTTATTAAGTAGATAGGATTATTATCATCCTCCACATTTTATAGGTGAAATAATTGAGGCACAGAGATTAAGTAACTTGCCCAAGGTCACACAACTAGTGAATGTTAGAGCCAGGATTTCAGATCATGCATTCTTTCTCCAGAGCCTATGCTGTTAAATTATGTTTAGTGACTTTACTACAGGCTCTTTTTGCAGGATGAGATGGTGTTCATAAAAAGATTTTACAGTCGTGTAATAAAATTACTTATTTAGTATCACAAAGTCTGTTGTTGTATAATGATAAGTAATTATGGCTAAGCCAGTTTTTTTTTTTTTTTAATGAAACTGTATCCCCAGAAAAATGAATCTTAATTTTTTCTCTAGGTCATCATTTCATAGGTAATATTAAGGCAAATAAGTATGAACTATTAAAAAATAAGTTCTTATGGGGCTGGCCTGGAGGTGTAGTGGTTAAGTTCGCGTGCTCTGCTTTGGCAGCCTGGGGTTCGCAGGTTTGGATCCCAGGTGTGGACCTACACGCCACTCATCAAGCCATGCTTTGGCAGTGTCCCATATACAAAGTAGAGGAAGACTGGCACAGATGTTAGCTCAGGGACCATCTTGCTCAAGCAAAAAGAGGAAGATTGGCAACAGATGTTAGCTCAGGGCCAATCTTCCTCACCAGAAAAAAAAAAAAGTTCTTATGATCCTCTGTCTTATTGTAAAAAATTTAGAATTCATAGAATTTCTAAATCTTAAACATTTTTAGTAGGAACAATGCTTGTAACATAATTTGTTTGCCATCACTTTCCCTTTGATTAGGTGATTATAACTTGTTTTGTGTGGTTACTAACATGTTCATAGCATTCTCATACTTGAGCCCTGAAGAGGCAGTTGTCCTAGTTTCTTCATCTCTCCTTGCTTCCGTCATTATTATGAATTTATGCATGATAAAAAGAAAATAACTCATAAGCACTATAATAATCAGTAAGCGTCACAGCTGAGGCTGTAGCATATATATAGTAGAGTCTGCTGGTTGTGCAAAATTCCTTGCTGACTGGCTATATGTCACTCCTTTCTCTCTCGTTCAATAAAATTGGATGTAATATGAGAATGAAAGTGACATTAATAGGGAAAACTTTGAATCTAATTTAATTTATTCATTAAAAGATACTTAAGTGTTATTAGAATAAGTTATTTGGGACACAGTTTTACAACTTGGCTTCTAGATTGAGAAACATTACTCTTGAAGCATATTGCTTAACCACTTTTCTTCAAATTGATATAGCAAAGACATCTAGTAGCATTCTTTTCTTTCTTTCTTTGAAACTTCACTTTTGGTAAGCTCAGTTTTAATGAGGAAAGGATTTTAATTGAGGAAAAGGAATTTTTAAAAAAGAAAACCAAGAGATAACAATGCTAAGTTTATTATAATAAATAATATCTTGCTCATATCCCAAGACTTAGAGGTAAAAAATACTCTTGCAGCACATAAAAGTTATATGCAAATATATGTATGTCCCTTCAACTAATATCAGTGTCTGAATGTGGCCTTGAAAGTGTTCTAGTAGAAGCCATGGATTGATTATAACCACAGAATAAAACTTATCTGAGAGGGCCAGCCCCGTGGCTTAGCGATTAAGTGCGCACGCTCCACTGCTGGAGGCTCCGGTTCGGATCCCGGGCGCGCACAGACGCACTGCTTCTCCGGCCATGCTGAGGCCGTGTCCCACATACAGCAACTAGAAGGATGTGCAGCTGTGACATACAGCTATCTACTGGGGCTTTGAGGGGGAAAAATAAATAAATAAATAAAATTATTAAAAAAAAACAACTTATCTGAGATCACTCAATACACACACACAACTTTTTTCAAATAGGAGAACAGTAGAACAGGAACAATAGAAGTCTTATAGGTCAAGGGCTTAACATGTTCGAGTCTTTCAAATATTTATGGCAATTATCTCTTAACTATCTATTGAAATACAATATAATCCCCGGAAAGAGGTGGCTTGGTATGGAGTTATATATAGTATTGAGAATAAGACTCAGATGTGATTTGTTCTAAACTAGGAAATTCATTTTAGAGACTCTTAATTCACTTTTAGGATCTTATTTCACAGTGAACGTGATTATTCATTTGTTGGTTGTGAAAAGTGCTTTATTCCATTTGGCTTGTTTGGTACTAGTGGAGAAAGATTGTTTAGATTAATGTTCATATTATTTCTCTTTGTATGGATCTAACCAGTTATTTTGTAGGAAAAGTAACAGTAATTCAGCTCTTCTTTATTAGGAGACTGAATGGTGTGTTCTAGCTGGCATTCAAATATATGTTTAGTTGGTAGAACAGTTACTTTATGTGCCCGTGATAAATGTTATTTATTTGGATACATTTGCCTTTTCCTATTTTTATCTTAATTGGTTTGACTACATCTCTAAAAGCAGCCGTTAGACTGACAGCCAAAAAACCCCACACGTCAGAGGGAAGTGCCAGGAAAGAGTTAATGCTCCAGTTTCCTTAATCTTCATCCCTCAATTTTTAGGGATCACTGAAATCAGATGAGTTAGACGTTCTCAAGAGGCCAGTGATCTGTTTAGGACTGTTCCAGGGAACGGAATTAATAATTGAGTGCCTTTTCTGTATCGGGCACTTAACATGTGTTAACTCATTTAATTCTTAGAATTCTGTGAGGTAGATGGTATACCAATTTTACAGGTAGAGAAATTGAGGCTAGTTATCAATTTACCCTAAGTCATACACCTTAAGTGGCAAAACTGTTATTTGAACCCATCTCAATCTCCAAATATCACTTTTTCTACTACACTACACGAATCTATATCCAGTACACCACTACATCACCTGAACGTGTTAGTAAATATTTCAGTAAGTTGAGACAGATATTAGGATTAGTAGACATACTAAGGAAATTGCAAAGATACGTTAAGTGTGGGAAATCACAGGACTGTAAGATAACAACATAAGTTAGAGTTTTAGATCCACCACCTAACGTATCTTGGACAAGTGATATATTGCCTTTGTTGCAGTTTCCCAGTGTGTAAAATGAGGATGATATCTATTCTACCTTCCCTGGGATATTGAGAGAGAGAGAGAGTGTGTAAGCTTTGAAAATTATAAAGCTTTGCAAATTTAAAGTATTATGTATTATGGATATGGAGAATCATATAGCTTGGTTGCATTGGGATCATTCTTTTAACTAAGGAACAATTAGTTGATGTTGGCAGTAGGCCATTGGAACTCAAAGAAATAGCATCTGTCAATCACAGTCATTTCTTGGAAGGAAGAATTTAAAAAGGGCACAGCAGTTATTCTCCTTGACCTCTTTCTCTGAAAGGGAATTTGATTAGGCAAGCTGGTTTCATAATAGAGTAGAGCTTCTCTCTTCTCTCCGGGGAATTAAAGCTGAGCAGCCAGACTTGTTCTGTGAAGCTAGAGCAATCTGGTTTTAAAGGATTTAACTAAATTTATTGTGATTAAGGTTTTATGAGGGATGTGCACTGCAGAACAGCAGCTTTAAAAATGTTACATATGAGTCAGTCTTTCCCAAGGTTGAGAAGAGAAAACTGCAACTAGTTTAAGCTCAGGGAATAGTCCTCAACAATTCAATAGCATCTTAAAGAGAAAGCTAGATTGTGAAAGCAGAAAAATAGGTAGTAGGGGGACCAATTGTATGGACTGTAGAATTGAGTCCCTATCTAGGCATTATTTGGTATTCTTCAAAACCTTTGTTAGTGAGCTTACGCATGGACTTTTTCCATTATATAGAGAAAGAAAATTAAAACACAACACTCAACATGTGGTATGCACACAATAAGTGTGTGAATGTTTAGTAAAAGCAAGTAGAATTATGCCTAATTATTGTCTTAAAGTGAAGGCAGTGAGTGGCCAGAGAAATGACTTGAAATGAGTTTCTGTAACTACAAGCATCCCTGGAGGGGTTACCACATGCCCTGGTGGAACTCAAATTGTCTCTAACTAGGAAGACCTTGCTTAATCCTTTATTCTTCCAGTAGTTGCTGGTGTTGCTGGGTTTGTATGTATATATGCAGACTTAAAGCCACTGGTTTAAGTAGTTTGGCCAAAGTCAGGATAAAATTAGATTAGTCAGTCTTTCTAAAGGCTGTCTACATTCATACTGTTGCCTTTATTTGCTAAATTGATTTTAGACCCTGGAATCTTAGTACCTTAACCCAGCCTCTTGGCTCTGCTGCTCTAATCTTGTCCCTCCCAGTAGGTGTTACTTAAAGATTAACTGATGGAGACTTGAAAATGTGGTTATAAGAGTCTCATTTTGGGGAATCATTTAGGATTACTCAAAACAGATATTTGGTTGAATGTAGAAAATCAAGGAAATAATAGGAAGAGGAGAGGAGAGGCTACCTAAACGGAGCTGGTGAAGAACCGCTGTGTCCCTTAATATACCATCAGCCACAGACTTTCCTTCCAATTAAGTACCTTCTCAAAAGATCAGAAACATCCAGGGACGAAAGATGAAATTATTTTTTGGTACCATGTTGACTTTGATTGGATTTAAATATTTTGGCTTCCTAGTGTCGATGCAAATAATCCATAATCAATCTATAAATCAAAATTGAGGTGAATTTATTATGAGCCAGATCTGAGGACTAGCCCAGGGCCTGCCTTCCTTAAGGAAGGAAGGGCACCAAAGAAGTGGGGTGTACAGAGTGGTTATATACCATCTTGGAACAAAGAGCATACATGACATATGACAGGAATGTCCCTTTTACAATAGTCATGAGATTGCTTTGTGGCACAGCAATTTGGTGAACATAGCAGGTTGGTGGTCACAAGGTGGGTGGTCACAAGGTAAATGCAGCAGATCAGCAATTTATCTTTAGTTTAGGCAGAGATGCTTATCCTTAAAAAAATACCAATGTGGGGGAAGTTATATCCCTATCTTTAAGGGCATCATTCTTGGGCCAGCCCTCTGGCTTAGCGGTTAAGTGCATGCGCTCTGCTGCTGGCGGCCCGGGTTCGGATCCCGGGTACACCGACACACCGCCTCTCCGGCCATGCTGAGGCTGCATCCCACATACAGCAACTAGAAGGATGTGCAGTTATGACATACAGCTATCAACTGGGGCTTTGGGGGAAAATAAATAAATAAATAAAATCTTAAAAAAAAAAAAAGGGCATCATTCTTGTCTTTGGGACATAGTAAATATTGAAAGCAGATATACAATGCCTGCTCAAGAGGCCATGTCAGGCCCTTTTGGATAAACAGGGTCAGGCCGAGTTAGTTTTAACTCAAACGGCTTCCTCATATACTCCAATATATCCTATTGCTTGTCATTTATTTATCACTAGGGTGATCCATGCAATTGATAGCGAGTAAATGCCTGGGGTTTATTAAAATGGAAAGGTTAGGATGCTTATACGTGTATTTCACATAACCTGAAAGGTAAGATAAAAATTTCAGGACCTTCTGATACTAGGTGGTTAGAACAATACTCAAAAGAAAAGGTGTCTGAAAATAGCCTTGTAAAAGAGACGAATGTGTAGTTTCATATTAAACTGAACTTGCTGAGTTCGAGTCCTTACCCTTGTCTGCTGAGTTAGAGTTTTTAGAGGCTTTAGTTTATGTTCTTCTTTCCAAGATTTAGCATAAGATATGTCAACCTTTGTGAAGTAGGTAGAACACTTGTCAAAACTGTGTGTGTGTGTGTGTGTGTGTGTGTGTGTAGTATCCCTAGCACAGTGTGTGACTATAAGTAGGGTCATGGGGGATGTGAGACATCACTGTTCATTTATTTCAATTAGAAATTCTTTGTACTGCATACATCTCCTGGGTAGTGATGGTGGCAGGGCTTGCCTGTGAGTCCTTTGCACTTAGTATGCTTTACTTTGAAATAAGCTTCATCTTAAAACCTGGCTGAGTTGTGCATACTACTGAAATTAGAAGTACTGAAAAAAGTGCAGGATAGACCAATCCCAAAGATAAGCTCCTTTTAGGAGCTTTTCAAAGCTAGTGAACAGCTCCAGGGCACTAAGTGCTTGGGTAGCGGAAGTGTCAGGAGTTGAGATAGGAAGTGTAGAATGCTTTTGCCTGAGGCCTAATAGAAATAGCCTCCTTCCTCCTGCATACTGCTAGAAATTGCCTTGTAGCTCTAGACTATTAGCCCAGAAATTAGAACCATGATTCTGTTCCTATCATTTGCAGTATATAAAAGAAACTTTTTTTCTTGTTTATAAAATAAGAAAAATCTTTGAGAAGGATTTTTTTTGTGAGTGAAGGTGAATAGTGTTTGATAAGGTGATTTGGAGCTGTTATAAAAATCATTACCCGCGGAATAGTCAGTTATTCCCAGTTTAATCAAATGGCTAGAGAGTAGTAGAGAAGGCCTGAGGTTTGATTTGAGAGGAAAGATTCTAACCTCTTTGAGAGTAAATGATCAGAAAATATTCCTTTTATATTGGCAAGAGAAGAAAAATCTTGATTTATTCTAGCTGATAAAGTAGGTTCATATTCTGTATGGAACGGAGTGTTCAATAAGCAGCCTTTCTATTTCTGATCCCTTAGTGAAGTCTGATTTAGGAAATATGAGGTAGCCTGGTTTTACTAGGCTACTAGGAAAAGAACTAGGAAAAGAAATCACTTTGTCCCATCTAGTTAACTAAATATTTCAAGATAAGGATGGAAGATAGTTTGAATTTCCATTACAACTTGCAATCAAATTTTGCTACTCCACTGTTGGGTATTTATCCAAAGAACTTGAAAACACCAATTTGTAAAGGTACATGCACCCCTGTGTTCATTGCAGTGTTATTCACAATAGCCAAAACTTGGAAGCAACCTAAGTGCCCATCAAAGGACGAATGGATAAAGAAGATGTGGTATATATACACAATGGAATACTATTCAGCCATAAGAAACGATGAAATCCAGGCATTTGTGACAACATGGATGGACATTGAGGGTATAATGCAAAGTGAAATAAGTCAGAGGGAGAAGGTCAAATACCATATGATTTCCTTCATTAAGTAGTAGATAATAACAACAATAAACACACACATAGGGACAGAGATTGGATTGGTGGTTACCAGAGGGGAAGGGGAGAGGGAGGAGGGTGAAAGGGATAATTCGGTACATGTGTGTGGTGATGGGTTGTAATTAGTATTTTGGTGGTGAACATGATGTAATCTATGCAGAAATAGAAGTACAATGAGGCACACCTGAAATTTTTACAATGTTATAAACCAATGTTACTGCAATAAACAAAAAATTTAAAAAAAAAAAGAAGAATATTAAAAGAATATTTCAAAACCAAAAAAAATTTTGCTACTCCAGTTTAGCAGTTTGGTTAGAAACTGTCTCCACCTACTGGCCACAAATTCACTTGACATTTTATGAGGACACTTGCTTTTTTTTTTGTTTTGTTTTCGTGAAACATATGGAAATATGACAGCTTTATGGAAGGTAGGTAGGGTTGCAGTGACTAAAAACTATACCTTTATGTAGCTTTTCCTAAAACTCCTGGAGGGTTTTTTTGTGTGTGTGAGGAAGATCAACCCTGAGCTAACATCTGTGCTAATCCCCCTCTTTTTGCTGAGGAAGACCGGCTCTGAGCTAACATCTATTGCCAATCCTCCTCCTTTTTTTTCCCCAAAGCCCCAGTAGATAGTTGTATGTCATAGTTGCACATCCTTCTAGTTGCTGTATGTGGGACGCGGCCTCAGCATGGCCGGAGAAGCAGTGTGTCGGTGCGCGCCCAGGATCCGAACCCTGGCCGCCAGTAGCAGAGTGCGCCCACTTAACCTAAGCTAAGCCACAGGGCGGGACCCTGGAGGGGTTTTTGAGAGTTCTTACTAAAGGTTTCTTGGGGGATAATTGAAGAGAAGCAGGGTAAGGGCTTACAAGAACTAAACCAAAGAGATGAACGCTTATAAGAGGCACATTTGCAATAGTATGTTCGATATCTGCCATTCTACCAATTGAATTAAAACGAATTTACTTATTAAACTGTTTAAGTTTTGTTAATTCTAATTGACTAAGGTCATCATTTTCCAAATTGTTGTTGGTTCAAGCTCTTGTGCCCATTTGGAAATAATTGTCACTGTCATCACTGATTTATATAATAAAATAAGCTTTTTTTTTTTGGTCAGTGGTCAGCAAACTTTTTTTGTTAAATGTCGGATAGTGAGTATTTTAGGCTTTGCAGTCTTGTTGCAACTATTCAGCTCATTGTTGTAACACAAAAGTAGCCATAGACAATACGTAAACAAATAAGTGTGGCTGTATTCCAATAAAACTTTATTTATGGAAACTGAAATTTGAATTTCATATAATTTCCATGTGCCATGATAATTTTTTTTTTTTTTCTGTGAGGAAGAACAGCCCTGAGCTAACATCCGCCAATCCTCCTCTTTTTCCTAAGGAAGACTGGCCCTGGGCTAACATTCGTGCCCATCTTCCTCCACTTTATATGGGACGCCGCCACAGCATGGCCTGACAAGCGGTGCATCAGTGCACGCCCGGGATCCAAAACAGCGAACCTTGGGCCGCCCAGTGGAGCGCGCGCACTTAACCGCTTGCGCCTCCGGGCTGGCCCCGATATATTGTTCTTTTTAAGGTGTTTTTTTTTAACCAGTTAGAAATGTAGAAACCGTTCTTAGTTCATGAGCTGTGCAAAAATAGGCAGTGTGCCAAATTTGGTCTGCGTGCCATAGTTCACTGACCCCTGCTTTCTATTCAGAAACATTTAAAAAATCCACTAATAAGTTCTCATAGCCCATGGAAGTGATAGTCCAAAAGAGAACTTCCCAACTTTTAGGAGTACTTTCGTGCTCTTATGACTTGTCAGGAGAGTGTTGTACCTGTTCACCGTTATCACCAACCACATAGTATAGAAGTACAAAACTTTGTGTATGTAGAAGATGAATTTTTTTACCCACATGTATGGGTAAAAACAGATCTAATCTGTTCTGGTTTTATTGTATTTCTGCAGTTTAGAGAATTTGAGTCCAAAACACCAGAATGATTTTTCTAAAGGATGTTTTAGTACATAATTTTGTATATAGGAAAAGTTTTGTTTTGTTTTGTTTTTTAAAGCTTCAGTGCATGCTTGTGTATCCTAGTTATTAGTTTAGTTCTCTATGTGAGCTACCACCACAGTATGACAACTGACAGACAGGTGGTGTGGTTCCACGACCGGGAAATGAACCCAGGCTGCGGTGGTGAGAGCGCCAAATCTTAACCACTAGACCACCAGGGCTGGCTCAGGAGATTTTTAATGTGAGTTTAAAGCCAGAAACATTCAGGGCCGGCCCTGTGGCTTGGTGGTTAAGTGCGCGCGCTGCGATGCTGGCGGCCCGGGTTCCTGCATCGAGGCACCACTTCTCTGTCCAGCCTGAGGCCGAGTCCCACATACAGCAACTAGAAGGGTGTGCAGCTGTGACATACAACTATCTACTGGGGCTTTGGGGGCAAAAAATAAATAAAATCTTAAAAAAAAAAAAAAAAAAAGAAAGTGTAAATAAAAAAAAAAAAAAAGCCAGAAACATTCAGATAATGGAATTATTCTAAAGAGATTTCAAGAAATAAACCATTATTGTGATGAAGAATAATTTGCTGTGGTGAGGGGCATGTCGTATTGGTGCTGGGGCACATGGGCCACATGATATGGGCAGGCTAGTGTGTATCATTACAGACAATTTCAGTGATGTTCTATGGTCATGTAATGGTTCCAAGTCTGTTACATTTTGGGAGATGAGTCTTTTAAAGCATTGAATTACAAATACTGATAGTTATAATAGTTGATCATTTCAGTTAGTCACCTATAAATACCTTCAACCCCCTTGGCTGTTATCCTCTACCAGTACCCAAATTCCTGGATAATACCTATAGTCTGCTTTCTCTCTTTCTGTCTGTGCTTATGCGACTGAGTGCTGTGAAGTTATAGAATTGCTGCCTCTCTAAGTTCATGTCTCTAAACTCCAATCTCATTTCTTGATAACAGGCAAAGAGCTAACAGTTTGGGATGGTATAAAAAGGTCAAGTTTCCAGATATGTAGTTGAGGTCAAAAGAGTAGATATAATAGAAAAAATAGAGTGAGAGACTGATAAAAGGATTAGCAGTTGTCATCAGAGTTAAGATACCACAGTTAATTGATTTTAGGAATATTTTTTTTTTCCATTTTAACATCTCAGAAGTTGAGATGTCAGTTTAGTTGGTAACCCTTTTTTCTTATTGGTATGTGAAATAATGGTGAGTCTTCCAATCAATGGCATATTAGATTTGGTGAACTATGGTATTTAAATTTTAGATTCCAAAAGTATAGCAGTTATAGATAGTGATAAGGTTACCACGGTGTGGCCATTGGAGAAGGTAAAAAGGAATTGAGGTCAAGCATCTCATTAGATATGTCATGCCCGTGAACTTTAAAGACCCAGAGTCATGAGCTAGTTGTGAGTTTTCAGCAAATGAGATGAAGCAAATAGAGGTAGCAGGTGACAATATGGAGAGAGAGAGATAAGGACAGCTTTACCTTTAGGTCATCCTTTTTACTCATCCTTCCTACAGGTCTCAAATGTCACTTTCTCAAGAGACCTTCCCTTATATCTCCTCCCTCGAGTCTAAATTAAGTTCTCCTCTGATACTGTCTCATAATACCCTGTACTTTTTCTTTTATGATGCTTTATGACTTTCTAATTATAGATTTTATTATATGATTATATCATGTCTCTCTTCCACCAGATTGTAAACTCATTGCCTATAGTATTATGTAAAGTGCTAGCACATTTTAGGTACTAGTTTGTATTTCTGAATAAATGAATTGAAATAGAGAAAATGAGGCTGTCTGTGACTAGGTTAAAGGTATACTCTGGAATAGTGTTCTAGAAGTCACAGTGACAGTACAAAGGACATTTTACTAAATTTGACTCTTTTCGGTAGTTCGTTTTATTTGTTGCATTTTTGAGCTTTATTTGTTTTCTCTGAGCCCCAGTTTCCTCATATGTTATATTATGATGCTAGTATCTACCTGACAGGGTTATGGTAACCATTAAATGATGTAAAACATGAAAAGCACATAATACAGCACCTTCCACATAGTGGATGCTTAGTAAGTGATAGGCTGATTTTTTTCCTTCTGAAAATTTTCAAATTTAAAGCCCTTACATCTCAGCTGGACTATTGCAGCTGACGCCTGACTGATTTTCTTATCTCTGTTCCCCCTCCTTCCATTTTCTTCTCTACACTTACGTTGAACGATTCTTCTAAAAGACGGTGGTGTATCTTCCTTTTTTATATTTCTTTAACCTCTGCTCATTGCTTACATGATTAAGTCCAAACTCCTTTGCTTGGGATTCAAGGCACTTCAGGGTCTACTAGTACCTTGGTTCTTTTCTAATTCCCTACTTTCATCTCCTGTTATTTTTCCCTTCTCTGCCTTTTATGCTCCAGCAACATTGTGCTATTTGTTTCCCAAGCATTCCACACTCTTCAACATTCTTTGCCTTTGTCTGGAATATCTGCCTGACTGGAATGTCCTGCTCCTCCTCCTGGGTCTGGTGGATTGCTATTCATCCTTTTTTTTTTTTTTTTTTTTGGTGAGGGAGATCAGACCTGAGCTAACATCCGTGCTAATCCTCCTCTTTTTGCTGAGGAAGACCGGCTCTGAGCTAACATCTATTGCCAATCCTCCTCCTTTTTTTCTTCCCCAAAGCCCCAGTAGATAGTTGTATGTCATAGTTGCACATCCTTCTAGTTGCTGTATGTGGGACGCGGCCTCAGCATGGCTGGAGAAGCGGTGGTCGGTGCGCGTCCGGGACCAAACCCGGGCTGCCAGCAGCGGAGCGCGCGCACCCAACCGCTAAGCCATGGGGCCGGCCCGCTATTCATCCTTCAAGTTACCACCTTTCCTGACCTTTGTAGTTTGTATAATCTTCCATTATTGCATTATTACACTGTATTATAAATATATATTTACATGTCTTTATTTCAAACAAGATTGTGAGCTTCTTGAAGGCAAAAGCAGTATATTGATCTTTATCCATAACACCTGAATCAAGTAGATGCTTAGTAAAAGTTTATTGAACTAAAGGAACTATATAAAGTATACAACCTATTTTGTTTTAACTGAAACAGTTACTAGAGGGAAGATATAGATTCGAGTGAAGATTTAACAAGGAAAGATCTTAGGTAGTAGGGCCGGCTCCGTGGCTTAGCGGTTAAGTGCGCACGCTCTGATGCTGGCGGCCCGGGTTCGGATCCCGGGAGCGCCCCGAGGCACCACTTCTCCGTCCAACGTGAGGCCGAGTCCCACGTACAGCAACTAGAAGGATGTGAACCTATGACATACAACTATCTACTGGAGCTTTGGGGGGAAAAAAACTGAATAAATAAAATCTTTAAAAAAAAAAAAGATCTTAGGTAGGAATCCAACAGAGGGGAAAAAACTCAGTTATGAAAATTATCAATAAGCAATTTCTAGTGCTAATGTCAGCCAAAATATGAACAATATTCATTTGTCTGGGAAATTAGCATTAAGGCACAATTCTACTCTTGTTTTGGAGGCTGAAGAGGAGATACAAGAGATCTGACAGGAAAAAAACAAAAAAAGAAACCCCAGAGGGCAAGGAGAGACTTGAGAGTAACGGCAGATAACAAACTTAGTTTGGGCTTGAAATGTGATCTGGCTGTCAAAGGAAAGTCACTGCTATTCTAGGCAGCGAACAAAGAAGAATTGTGCCATAGCATGGGGAGTTGGCAAGAGCCCACTGGGAGTATTCATTTAGCACAGTGTCAGCAGGATAGAAACAGAAGGTGGTCAGCTCTGAGAGCAACTGTAGTGCTGAAAGGGATAAATAGATGAATTTATGAAGATCAGCTAAAGATTTTAAGCATGCAGGGTTGAGTGAATTCTAGTGACTGCAAGATCCAGAAGAGAGAGAGACACTCCCAAATATCTGAAGGGTGTTAACATTAGAGCAAGGAAGGAATTATTTAGCCTGGATGAAGGAACTTTGTAAGAAGGTGAAATTAAGGGCAGGCGAATTTATACCTCTCTAAAAGGAATGTCCTGGTGTAGTTTTTGGGTAATGGTGTCACCTTCATCTCTCAGACCTTTTTATAGTGTGAAGCTATAAGGCCAAAATTTAAGATTTAAAGAGCTCTTTCTCTTGAAAAATTGCTGAAGATTATTTTGGTCTTATGAATAAAGAGAGTTTCTGTCCTAGAAGGCATGTTATGGAGGATTGGTTTAGTCTTTATTAGCCAAACACAGTATATTGAGCACTATACACAACAAGGCAACATAATTCTTGAGGTTCTAAAGTAAAACCACTGGTCATTATAGGCTTTATGCATTCTCAGTTTGCTTCAGCAATTTCGAAACTTTGGCAAATTTCATAATACTCTCCCTTTGGAACAGAATGATGGTAGAAATAAGACAAGTGTAAACTTAAAAAAAATACAGATGAAATCCTATTTTAAATGAATGTTGCCTGTCACCAGATGGCATAACATCTATCCTTGGGTTGAGATTTTCCTTGGTGATGGGATGAAGAAGCTTTGGGCTGATAACATATTTGTTCTTCAGGACATTTTAAATGCCAGTGAGTGCTGCCATTGCCTTCATTGCTGGCCAGATCTCTGAATTATTTCCCAGTTCAAGACAAGACAAGGGAAAATATGGTGATTCACTTAGAAGCAGCTCTGTTTCCTGAGGCAAATGTATTTGAATGTTCAAGTAAAATAGCTGAAAGATCCCACAGTATACTGAGATTAAAAAACCCCAAGAACTTGTATCTCTTTCCTCATGTCTGGGCTCTATAGCTTCCAACTAGTTATCTAGAGAAGCCATCCATGATGCAGCTTTAAACATAATGTTGGGGGGCTGGCCCCGTGGCTTAGCGGTTGAGTGCGCGGGCTCCGATGCTGGCGACCCAGTTTCGGATCCCGGGTGCGCACTGACGCACAGCTTCTCCGGCCATGCTGAGGCCGCGTCCCACATACAGCAACTAGAAGGACGTGCAGCTATGACATACAACTATCTACTGGGGCTTTGGGTGGAAAAAAAAAAAAAAGATATCTTAAACATAATGTTGGGTATGAAGAATGTAGAGTCAGGTCCCGTTTAAATAGGTAGTTGATTCTTTCCTCAATTAACTAAATTATCTTATGCTCCTTGTGTCAGTGTGGATTCTCCAAGAGGCAGATGTCCAGGCAGGCTTAGAGGTGCAAGATTTATTAAGGGAAGCACCTGTGAACTATAAAGGGAAGGAAGCCAGGAGTAGGTAGGGAGAACTCGTAGAATGTGATGTGGGTCGAACACCTGTGAAGAAAGACAGGGAAGGAAAGATAGTTATGAAGAAACCTCAGACCACAGCACAATTGAGAAAAATCTCAGCCAGGCAGATGTGGAGCCCCCAGGCAAAAGTGCCTGCTGGGGTAATCCTATATGAGACAGAATTACACTCCAGCTATTACAGTCCTGGAAACCCATCTAAAAAAAATGAAAGCATATATACTTATAAAGACTTGTATGTAATGCTTTTTCTGCATCTATTGAGATGATCATATGGTTTTTCTTTTTTAGTTTATTAATTGGGTAAATGACATCAATTGATCTTCATATGCCAAACCAACCTTTCATTATGAGATAAACCCCACTTGGTTGTGATGCATTATTCTTTTTATATGTTGTTGGAATCTATTTTCTAAGAATTTGTTAGGAATTTTTGGATCTATGTTAGTAAGAGACATTTATCTATAGTTTTCTTCTCTTACTATGGTTTTGTAGAGTTCATGTAGAATTTGTATTATTTCTTCTTTAAATATTTGGTGGAATTTACCAGTTAAGCCATCTGGGGCTGTTTTTTTGTGTGTGTGTTGAGGAAGGTTTTTAACCACAAATTTAATTTCTCTAATAGATATAGGCCTATTCAGATTTATTTGTTTCTTCTTAAGTGAGATTTGTGTCAAAGAATTTGTTGAATTTATTAGAAAAAGTTCATAGTATTTTCTTATTTTTCTTCTAATATCTATAGAATTGTAATGATGTCACCTCTGTTGTTCCTGATATTGTTAATTTGGATTTTCTCTCTTTTTTCCTCATCAGTCTGACTGAAGGTTTATTTATTTTATTCATCTTCTCCAAGTACCAGCTTTTGGTTTCATTGATCTTTTCTAGTTTCTATTTTATTGATTTCTGCTCAGATCTTTATTGTTCCTGTCTTCTGTTTACTTTGGGTTTTATTAGCTCTTTTTTTTTTTCCTAGTTTCTTAAGGTGGAAGCCGAGCTTTCTTACTTGAGCCTTTTCTTTTTTTGTAATACAAGCGTTTAGTGTTATGAATTTCTAAGTGCTGCTTTAGCTGCATCCCACAAATTTTGATGTTGTGGTTTCAGTCTGTTTAAAATATGTTTTAATTTTTTGTTTTTTTCTTTTACTCATGGGTTACTTAGAAGTGTTATATTTAATTTCCAGATGTTTGGGGAATTTTTCAGACATCTTTTTGTTACTGTTTTCTAGTTTAATTTTATTGTGGTCAGAGAATACACTTTTATGACTTGAATTCTTTTAAATTTATTTAGACTTGTTTTATAGCCCAGAATATGTTATATTTTGTTAAATGTTCCATGTACACTTGAAAAGAATGTATTTTCTGCTCTTGTTGTGTTGAGTGATAAATGTCAGTTAGGTCAAGTTGGTTGATAGTGTTGTTCAAGTCTTCTATAATCCTTTCTGATCTTCTAGTCTATCAGTTAACAAGAGAGGGGTATTGAAATCTCTGGCTAGAATTCTGGATTTGTCTGTTTCTCCTGGCAGTTCTGTCAGTGTTTGTTTCATGTATTTTGAAGCTTAGTTGTCAGATACAGAACCACTTAGGATTATGTCCTCTTGATGAATTGACCCCTTTATGATTAAGAAATTATATCCTTTATTCCTGGTAATATTCTTTGCTCTGAAATATACTTTACTTGATATTAATATAGCCATTTCAACTTTTTTTTTAAAGAAGCCATGTTTTAATTTTTTAAAATGCATACTTTTTAAGAAAGCAGCAAAATAGTATTTTGAAACAATCTTTTGGTTAAATTTCCTGAGGGAGGGATGTTCTAGTTTCTGTATTTAATGAAAACAGGTTAAAATACATAGGCTGATAAAAGGAATTTGCAGCTCTGGGATTTTTACCCCCAAGAATAATTGCCTGAGGATGGGAGGGGGACACTGTGCAGGGATGCCTTTATCACTTAAGTTTGCTCTTTTCAGGAATTACGTACAACTAGGGTGTGAGGCTGAGAGGCATCCAGTTATATACTAATTTTGAATGTTGATAAATCATAAAAAAAGACATAATTTGTATAGGGGGAAATGCATTCATTGTTTTTCCCTGAGTAAAGTATGCATAAAACCTGCTTAAATAGGGCATATAATTTTTAATGACTCAGGCCTTTAATCCTCAGAAATGCACTAAGTATGATAAATAAGATGGAAGTGGGTAAATATTGAATGTCTCATCATCAGATCTTCAGATTTGAAATCATCTGAAGATGTGCATGAAAGGTAGTCATTTCGGCTTTCTTTTGATTAGTATTAGCATAGTATATTTTTTCCATCCTTTTTCCTTTTAGTATGTTTGTATCTTTATATTTAAGTGTATTTCTTGTAGGCAGCACATAGTTGCATTTTGCTTTTATCTAGACAATCTCTGCCTTTTATTTGGGGTGTTTAGACCATTGACATTTGGTGTGATTGTTCATATGGATGGGTGTAAATCTGCCATCTTACTGTTTTCTGTTTTTCTTATCTATCCTTTGTTCCCCTTTTCTTGTTTCTTTTGTATTAATTGAGTATATTTTAATCATTCAGTTTTATCTCCCAACTGGCTTTATTAGCTATAACTCTTTCTTTTCTTTTTTTAGTGGCTGTTTTAGGGTTTATAGTGTACACCTTTAACTTATTAGAGACTATGTTATGGCACTTCGCATATGGTATGTCAATCTTATAATAGTATACTTCCACTTCTCTCCTCCCATCCTTTGTGTTGTTATCATGCATTTTATTTCTGCATATATTATAACTCCACAGTACCTTTTTATTTTATTTATTTATTTATTTGCTTTAAATACTATAAATTTTTTTCTTATAAACATCTTATTACGTGTTTGTCTTTTTATTGGAATATATTTGACATTTGACATTATATAAGTTTAAGGTGTACAACACGTTGATTTGGTACATTTATCTTTTGCAATATGATTGCCATTGTAGTGTTAGCTAGGACCTCTATCACATCAAATAATTATCATTTCTTTTTTGTGGTGAGAATAATTAAGATCTAGTCTCATAGCAAGTGTGATGTTTATAATAAAATATTGTTGTCTGTAATCATGATACTGTACATTTGATCTCTAGGTCTTATTTATCTACTAGGTGCAAGCTTGCACCTTTTAACAACCTCTCTCATATTCCCCTACCTCCCAGCCCTGGTAACCACCATTTACTCTGTTTTTACGAGTTTGGCTTTTTTAGATTCCACATGTAAGTATTTTTTAATCTCCACATAGATGAAGGGGTGAGGAGATGAACATTTTATTTATTTATTTATTTTGGTGAGGGAGATTGGCCGTGAGCTAACATCTGTTGCCAATCTTTCTCTTTTAGCTGAGGAAGATGGGCCCTGAGCCAACATCTGTACACATCTTTCTCTATTTTATATATGGGACGCTGCCACAGCATCGCTTGATGAGCGGTTCTACTTTGTTGTTTTCTTGAAGAATGAACATGACTAACTTTAAGTTTTAAAGGTATTCATTTCATAGCAGAGGGGTGGGGTGGTTTAAAAAAATAATCATTCCCTCTTCCTCTCAGCTTCTGAAGAGAGAGAGATTTCTGAGTTTGGGTGTATCCACTCTTGATGTTGCCTGTAATTTCCTCCTGGCACTAGTTTATAAAAACTAGAAGGTTCAAACGGCAGTGTTATTCTGAGATCTGAAGATGTGAACAGATGAAGGAGCTTTAAATAATAACATTGTAACCATTATTCAGTTTATTCCCTAGATCTGGGATCATGGCCACTAGTAACAGGATTCAGAAACTGGAAGCACAGTACTTGGAAATTTACACAGCAATTCCCCAGGCCCCTTCTTTTAGAACTGGAAAATCCTCTTTCACCTCTCCTTTCTCCCAGTTCTTTTTACCTGGGTGAAAAGAATTTGAATGATCGTAAACAAATAACTCTCTTTTGTGCCTGACTTTTTGTGCATTTCTGTTGCCATGTAAACCAAATAAAGCCAGCCGTGAGTAAATCAGCTGCTGCCTGCAGCCTCCCTTCCTAGAGGAAGGGAAGGGGTGGTGAAGGTAATTGAAGAGGACTAGAAGAAAGGGTGGAAATTGAGGGAAGAGAGCATTGTGTTTACATTCCTAGTCTTGATTCTTGCTCTGTCTCTTTAAGTATGAGATTAGAATATGTTACCAATAGCTATTTGTGTTGGTCCTTAGTCATTTTCCCAGCAGCTGAGAGATGTAACTGACTAGTAACTTTTTCTCTATTTGTTTGCACGTTGGAAACTGTCGCTATTTGGGGGTGGAATTAATAAATTCTAAGCCATCTTTCAGGACTAGGAAACCTAGGAAGATGAAAGGTTGCAGGGCATGGCATATGGTTTATGATTTGGACTTATAAAGGGTTACACTTTGGGGATTGGCATAAAAAAGTAGTTCCAGAGGGGCCGGCCTGGTGGTGTAGTGGTTGAATTTGCGCATGCTTGGCTTTGGCTGCACGGGGGTTTGCATGTTTGGATCCCAGGTGCAGACCTACACACTGCTTAGCAAGGCACTGCTTAGCAAGCCATGCTAAGGCAGCATCCCATATACAAAATAGAGGAAGACTGGCACAGATGTTAGCTCAGGGACAATCTTCCTCACTGGAAAAAAAGTAGTTCTAGGGTGTCTAATTAAATGTGCACTGGAGGCGCTATGCAAAGATTGCATATAACTAGCCGGTCAGCAATTTCCAAGCATTTACAATTACAACTGGAGGGACATTAACAGCTGAAACCTAAAACACATGGCATAGAAACTAGGTAAGTACTTGGAATCAGATAGTAAGGTGTTTAGTTAAATTGTAAATATTGGTTAGGGGTTAGTGGAGGTAAACATAGGGTGATAACATTATTGTGGGAAGAGAAAGAGTGAGTGTGGTTGTTACTCATCTAGTCCAGATATGGAGAAAAAATCATCTCTTCTCCCATCTGAGGAGACTTTGGAAATCAGTCAGCATCGTATGCTCCATCCTCAGACCCTCTTTTGTCATCCAGCACTAAATTAAACATTCTCATCCAGATGGTCCTGTTCCTCCTTAAGCTAGGAAAGAGTGAAAGTTATGGTCATTATAATGGTACTTCTTATTTAAGTCTCTCACTAGGCAGGAAGGTTGATAATGAACTTACATGTAAATAGATGAAAACTTTTTTTCATGGCCTAGTCTTCATTTCTTATTGTTTCTTTATGCAAATATAAGTAATACATATATTTATTCTTATCGCCCCTTTCTTACACAAAAGGGTCACATAATACGACCTTTTTATGAGTATAAAAAAGCTTCCTATTTTTACAGATATATAATATTCCATTCTTTGAATGTAATTAAAACCCTGTAGATGGACATTTGAGAGGTTTCAAATAGTTTGAAGCAGGAATTTTAGGAATTTTAAGCCCCGCCCCCCCTTTCTTTTTTGAGGAAGATTGGCCCTGGGCTAACATCTGTGCCCATCTTCCTCTACTTTATATGTGACACTGCCACAGCATGGCTTGAGAAGCAGTGCATAGGGCCGTGCCTGGTGTCCGAACCTGCGATCCTTGGGCCGCTGAAGTGGAGCAGCACTCGAACTTAACCACTTTGCCACCAGGCTGGGCCCTTAAGCCTCTTTTATTAGCATCTCACTTTGAGGTGAGGCTACAGAAGTTAATACATAGAAACCAGTTAAATATAAATGAAAAACTACAAATCCAGCTGTAGTTCTAATCTGGGCTAGGGGAAGATGTCTGCATAACCTCATAGTTAGGCTGCCTTCATGCAGCCTCCCTCTGCTTTGTTTTTCTTTCATCACCATCTGTTTCTCTGGTGCTGTTTGGTTTATTTTTTGTATTTTAATTTTTTTTTTCTTGGTTCCTTCCTAATGCTATCTAATAGACCAGCCTCCCTAACTGCTAGTTAGACGTTTGTTAGGAAATTGTTAGACTTGCAGATGACCTTTGCATTTTACAGTTATCAAAGGATATCAGTTTTTAGTCCAGTTGAGGATGGGATTCTTGCTGTCTTCTTTGCTGGAAGCTCTCTAAGTCTTTTTAGTCAGATAATGCCCTTCTACTGTCATTGTTCCCCTGTTACCAAGGTACACTTAGTAACAAATTTGCATTCTTTTGGTGATAATCCATACACACTTATCAACTGCCCCTGAGGCTGGCACCTTACATTGCTAGAGCTCAGTAGTAGAGACAAGCAGGACTGGGAAATGCTTTTTAAATCCTTGAATGGCGAATAAGTCTGGGCTCTTTGGAGGGAAGCATAAAAGGGTGATTGACTGATATTATTTTGGCTGCCCTTCTGCAACAAGGAAAGAGTGGAATAAAGAAAGGAAGAAGATACAAAGAAGTTTTGGTTAGGTAAAAAAGCACTATATTGAGAATTAAGAAGCATGGGTTTTGATCTATATTCTGTTCCTAATTTGGTCTGTGATTTCACTTCTCCGGGCCTAAGTTTCCACACCTATGAAATGAGTGGTTTGGAATTTAAAAAATACATATCTCTGAAATTCTAAGGCAAGAAAAAAAAGAAGTAAAGCAGAGATGTCTTTGAGATTACTTTTTTTTTTTTTTTGTGAGGAAGATCAGCCCTGAGCTAACATCTGATGCCAGTCCTCTTTTTGCTGAGAAAGATTGGCCCTGTGCTAACATCTGTGCCCATCTTCCTCTACTTTATGTGGGACGCCGCCACAGCATGGCTTAGACAAGCAGTGTGTCGGTGCGTGCCTGGGATCCGAACCTGCAAACCCCAGGCCGCCTCAGCGGAGCGCGCGCACTTAACTGCTGCGCCACCGGGCTGGCCCCCAAGATTCCATATTGATTTCAAATAGTATAAAGCCAGCCCTTGAGGTCTGGTGGTCAAGATTCTCAGTGCTGTCACCGCCACAGCCTGAGTTTGTTTCCCATCAGGAAACCACACCACCCGTCTGTCGACTGTCATACTGTGGCGGCTGCATATTTCTGTGATGTTGAAAGCTGTGCCACCGGTATTTCAAATACCAGCAGGGTCCCCCTTGGTGGACAGCTTTCAGTAGAGCTTCCGGACTAAGACAGACTAGGAAGAAGGACCTGGCTACCCACTTCTGAAAAAAATTGACCACAAAAACCCTATGAATAGCAGTGGAGCATTGTCTGATATAGCGCTGGAAGGTGAGAGGATGGTGCAAAAAGACCGGGCACTCAATGGCACTCACAACAAAGGATGAAGTGGAGATCTTGTCTACTACTGTATAATACCATTATAGGTAGTATTGATGTATAACAAATTACTGCCAGAATTTAGAGGTTTAAAATAATCATTTTAGTTTGCTCACAATTTTGTGGTCAGAATTACAGGAATGGCTCAGCTGGACAGTTTTCACTTGGGGTCTCTCCTTTTTTTGACTCTGCCAGTTCATAATTTTTGGCCAACCAAGTAATAAATTTAAGTAGGTATTTATACTATATATTTAGTTGTTTCCAGTGGGAGGATAATTCAGTATATTTAGTACTTTATACTGTTGAAAATACAAGTCACTTTTACAAGTTACCCTTATAGATAGAATTAACTAAAAGCATTGCATATAATTCTTTGATACCACTTACCAGAGAGAGAAAGAAAGAAAAGAGATATAGGAGGAGGGGAAGTGGGCAATAGCAGCAGTTGGGGGGAAGATGATGGGGCCGATGAGGATGGAAATGGAGACTGAGTACGAGTAAGTTATTGATAGTAGTAAAAGTGACTATTGTCCTCAAAGCGCTCTTGTGGAATTCTATGAATTTCTAGGGTGGGAATGATACACTCATGATTGCCATATAAAACATATTATGGGTAAGATAGTGGAAATAAGAAATATAAACTCTGCCTATAATCTTGAGAATTTATTGTGAATTGGGAAGATTTAGCAAGTGCTTAAAGGGAAGAATATCAATGTAAAAGAGCCTGGGGCTACAAGCCAGTTAAATGGTATAGGCAATAATTACAACAGAAATTCAGAAGAAAGGATTATCTCCAAGGATATAAAGGTAAAGCTTCAGATAGAAAGCAGCATGCACTTTGGCATTAGAAGAAAAGTAGGGGGGCCGGCACCGTGGCTTGGCGATTAAGTGCGGGCTCCGCTGCTGGCGGCCCCGGTTCGAATCCCGGACTCGCACTGACGCACCGCTTGTCTGGCCATGCTGGGGCCGTGTCCCACATACAGCAACTAGAAGGATGTGCAGCTGTGACATACAACTATCTACTGGGGCTTTGGGGGAAAAAATAAATAAATAAAATTATTAAAAAAAAAAAAGAAGAAGAAAAGTAGGGAAGCAGAATAGAAAGTAAATAGAGTGTATAGAAAGGAGACCAAAAAGGCATTTTAGACTGAGGAAATTGCAGAAGGGAGGGCCTTATAAAATTCCTGGTCCTTGTTAGTACCATCATTCACTCTATCAGCTGGTAGCAGAGTGGGAGAAACCTGCGAGTCTTTTTAGACTTCTCCTCCCTATTGAGTTAACTCAAAAGTAGTATCAAGAAGAAACAAAGAACATTTTTGGAAGGAGAGGAAGAGTAATGATGACTCAAATTTTGAACTTAAGTGACTAGACTAATAATAGATTTTTAAAAATTCTTTTTAATAATAGATTAAAAAAATACAAAAGTAAAGACAAGGAGGTAGTTTGAAAGGAGAGATGAGGAGAGAGACCTATTCCTTTAAAATAGGAAGGAAGAAGGAAACGGTAGGTGAATATACTAGGAAATTTTCATTAAAAGACGAAGAAACTTTCAATAATCTCAGTCTTCTAAGTAGAAGGCTCATTAGCTAAGTGTGGCTGGGACTCCTCACAGGTGGAGGTATATGTAGAATTAGCAAAAAAAACTGAGACTCAGTAGGAAATTCTTCAAGACCTATTGGAAAATTATGATATACCATTTGGAAAAATAACTTTAGAGCTAATAGCACAAGAGCCTGCTCAAGAGGGAGTTATGCATAGAGCAGACATTTTGGGTTTCCTCCTTCAGATCCTGGAGGCTTTGTGGGGTTATGGAAATATTTAAAGGAGTAAATTGTTGAACAAAACTGATACTGAAAAGTACTTTAAATTTATTGTTTCTCTCCTCCAAGTTGGAGAATGCTGGAGGTTAATGTAGCTATGTACCCTGTGGGACCTAACAAGAGTTAGTTAATTATACTCAACTGTTGAAACAGACTGTTCTGGACAAAGTATTATTCTCTTGCTGCCTATTTTTTTTTTTTTTTTTTTTTTAAAGATTTTATTTATTTTATTTTTTCCCCCCAAAGCCCCAGCAGATAGTTGTATGTCATAGCTGCACATCCTTCTAGTTGCGGCATGTGGGACTCGGCCTCAGGATGGACGGAGAAGTGGCGCCTCGATGCGCACCCGGGATCCGAACCCGGGCCGCCAGCATTGCAGCGCGCGCACTTAACCACCAAGCCACAGGGCCGGCCCTCTTGCTGCCTATTTTGAGGGTTCATGTGTAAGCATATAAAATTCCATTTCACTGTTTAAAAATGATTTACCTTCGTTATTTAAAGAGCATTTATTATATATATTTAAAATAAATAAATATATAAATCCTCCCTTTCTCTCTACTCACCCCTGGTCCCTACAGATAATCATTTTTTGACAGCTTCTTGTGCTCCATTCCAGAAAAATTTGTTGTGTGTATGTCTAATATTATATGTTATTATGTATTGTTTATATACAAGTATATATTAACATATATATCTTTTTTTTTTTCTTTTTGTGAGGAAGATCAGCCCAGAGCTAACATCCGTGCCAGTCCTCCTCTTTTTGCTGAGGAAGACTGGCCCTGAGCTAACATCCATGCCGATCTTCCTCCACTTTATGTGGGATGCCACCACAGTATGGCCTGACAAGCGGTGCGTCGGTGCCCTGGGCCCGGGATCCCAACCTGGGCCGCCAGCAGCGGAGCGCGCGCACTTAACTGCTACGCCACGGGGCCGGCCCCAACATATATATCTTGATAGTATATTTAAACTACATATCTTGAAACCATTTCGCTTACATCCTTGTCCAATCATGTGAAATCATTTCTCTTTTCCTCTGACCTCTGGTCCCCATTTCCTTTATATAGGGAAGTATACTATGGAATACAAATTCCAAACACTTGTTTTGTTTTTCTAACCAATTTTCTATTTCACTGCATTCACATTGGATTAGAATAGCAAAGCATTTTCCTTTTTATTTAAAATTTTTTGTTTTAAAAAGAGTGAGGAGGGCCGGCCCCATGGCTTAGTGGTTAAGTGCACGCGCTCCACTGCTAGCAGCCCGGGTTCGGATCCCGGGCGTGCACTGACGCACCGCTTCTCCGGCCATGCTGAGGCCGTGTCCCACATACAGCAACTAGAAGGATGTGCAGCTATGACATACAACTATCTACTGGGGCTTTGGGGGAAAAAAACAAATAAATAAAATTATTAAAAAGAGTGAGGAGGGGGCCGGCCTGGTGGCACAAGCAGTTAAGTGTGCATGCTCCGCTGTGGTGGCCCGGGGTTTGCCGGTTCAGATCCCAGGCGCACACCAACGCACTGCTTGTCGAGCCATGCTGTGGTGGCGTCTCATATAAAGTAGAGGAAGATGGGCATGGATGTTAGCTCAGGGCCAATCTTCCTCAGAAAAAAGAGGAGGATTGGCATCAGATGTTAGCTCAGGGCTGATCTTCCTCACAAAAATAAATAAATAAAATAAAAATAAAAAAAGTGAGGAGAATAAATGAAAATATTAATCTCATTCATCGGTATTCAGTATTCCTCTGAATAGTGTTCTGTTAGCATGTCTCACTCCCTTGTTTGTCATATCCCTACAGTTTGTCCCCACTAGAGGGCGCTAGGATATTGTTTGTTTTTAGTGGGCTGTTTATAGTGAATTTAGAATTAAACTTTTCGTATTTTTCTTATTTGTCGTGTATTGTAGTATAAATAAAATCTTCATTCTGAGATCACTTTATGTTTGGCATATATGGACAATTATAGTACCTTCTATGCTAGCAGTTTTGACTTTGAAGACTATTTTGTGCTGAATGCTTAAAGAAGAAAAAGTAAAGGAGGGCTTAGAGAAATGGAAAAGAATTTGGAAATTTTTGGTCCCCAGTTATCACCTTTTGCTCACTTCACAAAAGGTACTGACCCTAAAGGGAAAAAAGCATAGGCGTATTTAGGTCAATGGAACAGAATAGAGAGTCCAGAAATAAACCCACACATACACAATGAATTGTTTTGACAAAGGAGCCAAAGTAATTCAGTGGGGAAAGGATATTCTTTTTAATAAATGATGTTGGAACAATTAGATATCCATTTGGGGGGAAAAGTGAACTTTTACCTTTATCTCGTTTCATATATAACAACTCAAAATGGTGTTGTAAATTTCTTAGTAATACAAAACAAAAATCCTGAAAGAAAAAATTTGATGGAGTTCTCCAAAATTAACTTCTTTTCAAAAGACACAGTTAAGTAAATAAAAAAGCAAGCCACAGAATGGGAAAAAAATATTCACAATACTAATACCAGGCAAAGGTATGGTATCTAGAATATATAAAGAACTCTTACGACTCAGGAAGATGCACAATTCAGTTTTTTAAATGGACAAATGATTTGAACAGACATGCCTCAATAGATGCTATATGAATGCCAGTAAGCACATAAGTTACTCAACGTCATGAGTCATTAGGGAAATGCAAATTAAAACCATGCATATATATATAACAGAACACTATGTAGCTATTAAAACCATGGTGAGATACTGCACACCCATTAGAAACTTTTAAAGTTTAAAAGACTGCCTAGTATTGATGTGGATATGGAACAGTTAAAATGCTCATACATTACTGGTGGGTAACAGTTTTCCAGTTTGTTATAAATTTAATATATACTTACCAAATGACCCATCAATTCTACCTATGTCTTTACCCAAGAAAATGGAATCCTGTGTTCATACAAAGACTTGTACCCAGATGTTCATGGCAGTTTAATTCATAGTGGCCCCAAACTGGAAAAAACACCAAATATCCATCAATAAGTAAATTTATGGTATATCCATATAAAGGAATACTACTTAGCAATAAAAAAGAGTGAACTACAAATGGAACAATATGGATGTATCTAAAAAATATTATGCTAAGTGAAAGAAACAAGACACAAGGAGTATATATTCTATGATTTCATTTATATGACATTCTATAAAAGGAAAATCTATCTATAGTGACAGAAAGCAGATCAGTGGTTGCCTAGAGCCATTGTGGTAGTGGTGGGGAGTCAGCTGCACAGGAGAAATAGAGAAAATAAACAACTGAGTTAACCAAAAAATTGCAAATGAAGGAAAGAAGGCATAGGCAGCATGTATAAAGGCCCTAAATTGGAAAAGAAGATTGATTTTTAGTGGAGTATTGTGAGCAAGAGGGTAAGTGGAGGAGATGAGGTTGGAGAGAGAAGTAAGGGCCAGATCATGTGGAAAGAGTAAGTCCTTAAGAACTTGAGAGGGAATGGACTTGAGAGCACAACCTTTACTTCAGTGAAGGGGAGGAAGAAGGAAAATCTGGAGCAAATTAAAACAACAAGATACCACTATTCACCTATTAGAGTGGCCAAAATCTGGAACACTGACACCAAATGCTGCTGAGGATGTGGAGCAACAGGAATTCTCATTCATTGTTGGTGGGAATGTAAAATGGTACAGCCACTTTGGAATACAATTTGGCAGTTTATTACAAAACTAAACATAACTCTTAATCATACAGTTCAGCAATCACGCTCCTTAGTATTTACCCAAATGAGTTGAAACCATGTCCACACCGATGTTTATAGCAGCTTTACTCATAATTCCCAAAACTTGGAAGCAATCAAGATGTCCTTCAGTTAAGTGAATGGATAAATAAACTATGGTACATCTAGACAATGGAATATTATTCAGCACTAAGAAGAAATGAGCTATCAAGCCATGAAAAGACATGAAAGAAGCTTAAATGCATATTACTAAGTTCAAGAAGCCAATCCGAAAAGGCTACATACTGTATGATTCCAACTATGTGACATTCTGTAAACGGCAAAACTATGGAGACAGTGAAAAGATCAGTGGTTGCCAGGGTAGTGAGGTGGAAGAAATGAATAGGCAGAGCACAGAGGATTTTTAGGGCAGTGAAATTATTCTATATGATGGTGTAATGGTGGTGGATACACATCATTATACATTTGTCAAATCTGTAGAATGCACAACCCCAAGAATAAACCCTAATATAAACTGTGAACCTTGGGTGATAGTAATGTGTTGATGTAGGTTCATCTTTTGTAATAAATGTACCACTCTGTTGCAGGATGTTGATAGTGGGGAGGCTGTATATGTTTGGGGGCAGGGGATATATGAGAGCTTTCCATACTTTCCACTCAGTTTTGTTGTGAACCTAAAAGTGTTCTAAAAAGTAAAGTCTATTTAAAAAAATCAAACAACTGTAATAAGCAACTACATGGAGACAGGTCAGATAATTCAGGACTACTGGTCTAAACTTGAAATCGCTGAGCTAATACTCACTCTAGGATTCATGGGTCTTTGTTTTGGGTTGTTATTTGCTGCTACTTAATGGGAAGGTTTTGCTTCCCTTCCTCACCTTCACCACCCCCGTCAAATTTTTCTTACAGTTATTGAGAGTGAACAATTACATGGGGCTGGCTGGGTGGCGCAAGCGATTAAGTACGCGTGCTCCGCTGCGGCGGCCCAGGGTTCGCAGGTTCGGATCCCGTCGCGCTCTGTCGCACCGCTTGGCAAGTCATGCTGTGGCGGCGTCCCATATAAAATGGAGGAAGATGGGCATAGAGGTTAGCCCAGGACTGGTCTTCCTCAGCAAAAAAAAAAAAGAGGAGGATTGGCAGATGTTAGCACAGGGCTGATCTTCCTCACAAAAAAGAAAGAAAGTGAACAATTACAGTCCTTGGAAAGATGTAGTTATAGCCTAATGAACGTATAGATATAAATTTCTGGATTTTTATATTGCCAGGGGGAGAAATGATGAGGGAAAACATTCAACCCTAATAATTAAAAGAAATTTATTTTACTAATCTAAGACTATTTGAGTCTCCTTTCAGCTGTATTTTTTACCTTGTTTTACACCCAAGTTGAAAACTTTTCAAATAGATACCATACATTAATCTACTTTGAGTGCTAGGGCCTCCCTCCTCTGTGACTTCCAAAACAGTTTCTGAAACGATGGGAAAAGGGTCTTGGGTTATACCCGTGTATACAAAAAAGGGTGTAAAACTAAGGTGAACTGGCTAGCTTCTGGCTGGTGGATACTCTCCCTTCATTTCTTATTGCATACACATTTGGGGAGGAGGAGATGACAAAGTCATTTTTTCCAAAAAAGAGAAGAATAACTAATACTTCTGGACATTTATCTTATAGATCTTTTCACACGTGTGAAATATCATATATAGAAGAATATTCATTATGGCATTATATCATGGTAATATACAAATAGCATAAAATAGGAAACAATGTAAAATGTCCATGGGTAGTAGACTGGTTAAATAAATATTGGTATATCTTAAAATAGAATAATGTGCAGAAGTTAAAAAGAGTGAGACAGGTTTATACATACTGATATGGAACAATCTTTAAGTCAGTATTAAGGGGGGGAAGGTATAGAACTGTATGTATGATATGGTACTATTGGTGTAGAAAAAGAAAGAATACCCATACACGTGTGTGTGTGTGTGTGTGTGTGTGCGTGTGTGTATGCTTTTATGCAAAAGATATCTCTAGAAGAATGCACAAGTAAGAGAATTTTTCTTGAGAGGATAATCAGGTGCTGAAGAAAAGGAGTAGAAAGACTTACTTTTCACAATATGCTCTTTATAGCTCTTAAACTTTGTACTGTGAATCTTTATTACCTAGTTAAAAACAAATGAACAAATAAAAAAATAAAATCCAGATTTTAAAAACCTATTTTACAAGATTGTCTGAGGATGAAATGAGTCACGTATAAGTCTATGGCAGTGCTGCCTGGCATATAGTAAGTATAGCATAAATGATAGCCTTTGCTCTTGCGCTTTTCCCTCCAGTGCTGTAATTACTGTTTGGAGGGTTCCCAGGATTTATTTTTTTCATGTAGGCCAAGGTGAATTCAGATTGTCAATCCAAATGGATATATGAACCCTTTGAAATTGTATACCAAATTTTATGTAAGTATATGCAGATACCAGACTCTAGATTCTAGAGAGATGGTCTGTGACATTCATCAGGTTTTCTAAAGAAATCTCGCCATGGCCCTAAAGAGTTAAGACACATTGATCTAAGCCGCTTTGCTATTTTATATTTCCTTCTACCAGAAAACACTCTGCTGTCAGTTTTCTGTTTATAACTAGGAAGAGACTATAGCTGGTCTTTTTCCCTCGTAACTATCTTCTCTGGATCCAAGTGTTTTCTAATTATGTCATGTTTTAGGAAGTACCTTAAACTCCCTGGATCTCAATTTCTTACCTGTAAAATGAAGTGATTGATCTGGATAAACTCAGAGCTTCCCTTCATCTTGAAAATGTTATGGTTCTGTCTAGACATACTATGTATGGGCTTTAAAAATTAGAACTGTTGTCATAAACCAAGAAACTCTTATGCTAAGAATAACCCTTAGACGGAAGCTAAAATCTGAAACAAGGGATGAAATTGGAAGTTTTGTGTATACATGTGTGAGAACACATGCAGGCCCAATCCCAAACTGAATAGCCATGATTTATTTTCATAACAGAGATAAAGCTACCTTACTAATGAGGTAGGGCTGTGTAAGGCAGAGGTGACATCTCTGTATAACTCTTCCTTCTCAAGGACTTTTCTCTGCTTTGTTTTATGGAAAGGGGAGAAAAGTAGATACAACCCTATGAGTTGTAGTTCTATACTAATAAGAATTGCCTTGAACAGTATTGATCATTTTCTGCTACTGACTTTCATAAATTAGAATTATGACCTACTAATTTGACCGCAACCTGCACACTTTTTTTTTTTTTTTTAAAGATTTTATTTATTTTATTTTTTCCCCCCAAAGCCCCAGTGGATAGTTGTATGTCGTAGCTGCACATCCTTCTAGTTGCTGTATGCGGGACTCGGCCTCAGGATGAACGGAGAAGTGGTGCCTCGATGCGCACCCGGGATCCGAACCCGGGCCACCAGCATCGCAGCGCGCGCACTTAACCACCAAGCCACAGGGCCGGCCCACAACCTGCACACTTTACCTCAGTTGTTTGTTTAATTATTCACACTGTTGTACAACCCAATTACTCAGAATCATGTATCCCAAACATATATGGTGGTCAATTATGTTTACTTTTTTTTTTTTAATTTTTGTGAGGAAGATCAGCCCTGAGCTAACATCCATGCCAATCCTCCTCTTTTTTTTTTTTTTGCTGAGGAAGACTGGCCCTGGGCTAACATCCATGCCCATCTTCCTCTACTTTATATGGGACGCCGCCACAGCATGGCCTGACAAGCGGTACATCGGTGTGCGCCCGGGATCCGAACCCGGGCCGCCAGCAGCAGAGCGCACACACTTAACCGCTACCCGGCCCCTCAACTATGTTTACTTTTGTCTGTTGCTTCAAAAGGCTTAAATAGAGAATGGGATTCTTGACCTACAAGGAAGATCAGGGTTAATGAGAGTTCATTCAACAAGCATGTGAGGATAAGGGCATTTCAGATAAAGAGTGCAAAGGCACCTGGATTTGGGTCTTAGCTCTATCTCTTATTAGCTGCCATCTCGAGTCAGTTACTTAACCTATCCATACTTCAGTTTTCTTAGTTGTGAAATGTGATAAAAGCATCTACCTCATAGGTTATTATAAGGATTAAATGAGATAATACATGCCAAAAACTACGTAGTATTTGGAAGGTAGAAAGCATTCAATAAATGTAGTCCCTTTTTTCTTATTGTTATTAAAGGCATGGAGATGTGAAGCACCATGACAATTTTGGAGACTTAAAGAGTAGGTATAATTTATTATTTCTTCAAGACCCAAATCTAATATTTTTTCCCTAGTGAAGCCTTCCCAGATCCCACAGGTGTTGAGCTGTGTTCCTGCAGCTCTTTGGTTGTTATTGTAATCTCTCTTGCTACCGAACTGTTAGGCCTTCCATGGTAGAAGTAGCACATTTTCAAAAAATATATATTGAGTATCTGTATATATCAGACATTATGCTAGATGAACAGTACAGATAAGGTCCCTGCCATCTTGAAGCTTAAATTCTAGAATGGAAAAGCAAAAAGTAAATTCAGATAGTGGTGAGTAATTGAAGAAAATAAAATAAGGTAATAGGTTCAGAGTGATGGGGGCAGGGCCAGATAGGATGATCAGGGAAGACCTTGAAGAGGTAACATTTGAGCTGAGACCTGAGGGATGAATTCCATGGATTGTGTGTAATACTTTTTATATCTCAACTTCACCCACTTACAGTCTTGATTGTGTTCATGGTCATTTCCTTCAGGTTGCCTTAGAATGGTAATTGCTGAGGTTAGTTTGTACACACATTCAGTATTTGTGTTGGGCTCTAGCTCTTCTGCGTTCCCTCCCTCTGTTCCACAAGAGTGAGCTCTTGAGCAGACTTGTTTGAATCTAGCAAGACCTTTCTTCTTTATCTGTCCATGTTTTAATTTGATAAACAGGGTTTTTATAAACAGAGTACTACCATCCCTAGGCATTCCTCTGGGGTAAATGTGCTGGTCATTTCCTCATTA
The DNA here is from genome assembly GCF_057802395.1 of Ceratotherium simum simum. Lineage (NCBI taxonomy): Eukaryota > Metazoa > Chordata > Mammalia > Perissodactyla > Rhinocerotidae > Ceratotherium > Ceratotherium simum. The sequence goes on from NC_141900.1 coordinate 85,631,116, forward strand.
CTTTCTCTCAGTAAGTAATAAGTTTGAAGCAAGCTTCATTGGAAGCATTAGGAATATGTTAGTCATCATATTAGATGATCTGGGAATCCTAAATAGTAGTCAATTCAAAAATTTCCCACATATTATTGACAAAAGTAAAAACTTTTGATAAAGAGAATCTAGCCCTCCCAAAGCTAAGTGGCACCTGGAAAAATGTCATGCTGTCTTTTTGCCATGTGCTTGGTGACACAATGATGACCTTCAAATCACTGTTCTTTTGAGAGCTAACCTATTCTGTTATCCCACAGTCAGAATATCCTTGATAATTTTGGTGACTGCTTTAAGGAAATGGCCCTCTGTTGCGCTTGCTTAGTCAGAGAGGTAGGATTCAGTTTTCTTGAACTGAAGGGCCTCACTGGAGGGGTGGGTCAGAGTGCACATTTCTACAAAGAGACTAGGTTCCCTGGATTCCATAGTGAGGTGTGGAACAAGTAGATAAGGAGTTGAGTAGAGTTGTTGATTATCAGAATTAAGAGCCAATTCTCTCCCAGGATTACTTTGTTGCGTAAATCCCATGGCAATGATGTCTTTCTGAATGCCCTTGCCTTCTATTGTTTTCTTGACAGTAAAGAAAAAGGAAAAGCAGAGTTGCTCAGAATCAGGTCTCAACCATTGGATCTCTGGCCTTTCAGATTGCACTGGCTGCATTGTTTCTCTATAGGTTTGGGATTCCCACAGAGAAAGGTCTCATGGTTTTTGTTTGTTTTTTCTCTCCTTGTTAGGTCCTATCTGAATCAGAATTAAAGGAGATTCTTATTATGTTTAGAAGAATAGGCCCCTTTACTGTCTACTAATTATTTCAACATTTATAACTCCTAAGTAGACTCCACCTCTAATCCTAAAGGTTTTTCTTTCTGTTCTATTCAGTTTTTCATCTGTGGTTTTTCTGGAAGAGTTCAGGATGACTGTCATTTAAGTGGTGATTTGGCGTTGGTTCATCTTTGTATTGAGTCAGTCTTCATATTGTATGACACATTTTAAAGAGCTCATCTTGTTTCTGTTGAAAATATTCAATTCCTTTTTCCTTAAACTATAAATAATTAGTCTCAAAAAGATGCTGTAGCTTAACTGGCACCATAATACTGTTCAAAAATATTCTATTGCGGGACCGGCCCAGTGGTGCAGCGGTTAAGTTGGTGTCTTCTGCTTCCGGGGACTGGGGTTCGCCACTTTGGATCTTGGGTGTGGACTTACTCACTGCTCATCAAGCCATGCTGAGGCGGCATCCCACATAGAAGAACTAGAAGGGCCTACAACTATGTACTGGGGGCTTTGGGGAGAAAAAGGAAAGAAAGAGGAAGATTGGCAACAGATGTTAGCTCAGGGCCAATATTCCTCAAAAAAAGAATTCTGTTGCATAAGACAAGATAAGGTAACTTATTATCAACTATAAATCTGAGGGAAATATAGATTTCATTATCTTTTCATGTTTTATTTGCAAATTTTCTCAAGTTCTTTGGTGGTAGATTCTTCTCTTCCATGAATCAGAGAACTCTTTAATATGTTAGTTTCATCTTTTTCAGTGTCTTTAGATAAATATGGTGCAGCTGCGGGTTGAAAAAAATGAGTCTTCTAATCTCCCTTTTAAAAGCAAATAATTCGTCATTAAAGGTAAAAAATGTTATGAATGAATTCTTTAATTTTAGAATATTCTAAAATAGTAACAGTTTTAAATAAAATTTTTAAATTAAGAAAAGTTGAATAAAGTTTTTTGAATATTATTTTGAAACAACTCAACAATGTGTACTTACTATTTGTGTTTCCACATAGACACAGGAAATCTTTGGGACTTAAAAATGACAATTTATTGGATGATAATGAAGTTACAGAGACTATAGCAGGTATAACTGAAGATAGACAGTAGAAGCATAGTAGAAGTAATGAGCTGAAAACTTTTATTTATACTCTGAACCAATCTCCTTGGTAAATTTTAGAAAACACAAAAATACAAAAGCACATATTTCATTAGCCAGCACAGTGATGACGTTACCACACATCATATAGCCTCTGGAAAATTCCACTCTACACTCCTGAGAGAATGAAAAGTGAAAAAGATAAATAATGTTTTAGTGTTATTATGAAAATACTTTTGACTTTGAAGACTCTCTGAATAAAGGGGGAAGGTAAAAAGAAGGAAATCTCCACTGTTAATGGTAAAGGTTATGGAATTTTGTAAGAATGAAGAGAAGGGCCGGCCCCGTGGCTTGGCGGTTGAGTGCGCGTGCTCCGCTGCTGGCGGCCCAGGTTCGGACCCCGGGCGCGCACCGACGCACCCTTCTCTGGCCATGCTGAGGCTGCGTCCCACATACAGCAACTACAAGGATGTGCAACTGTGACATGCAGCTGTCTACTGGGGCTTTGGGGGGAAAAGAAAAAAAAAGGAGGATTGGCAATAGGTGTTATTAGCTCAGAGCCGGTCTTCCTCAGCAAGAAGAGGAGGATTAGCATGGATGTCAGCTCAGGGCTGATCTTCCTCACAAAAAAAAAAAAAAAAAAAAAAAAAAAAGAAGAGAAGACTTTTTGCAGGTAAAAAAATTCCTGTCTCCTTCCTCCACAAAGCCTTTGTTAATCCCCAGACCTCCCAGTGGTCTCCCAGTACTCTTAAACCAGTGGTTCTCAAAGTCTGGTCTGTGGACTCCAGGGGGTCCCTGATAGCCTTTCACAGGATCTATAAGGTCAAAGCTTTATTCATAATAATATTAGCATGTTATTTGCCTTTTCCATCATGTTGACATTTGCAGTAATGGTACATAAGCAATGGTGGGTAAAACTGCTAGCATCTTACCATGAATTAAAGCAGTGGTACCAAACTGTTGGTTGTCATTATGTTCATTGCTGTGCACTTGAAGTTAAAATTTTTTTTCCAGTTTCACTTAAGAATGTCATTGATGAAGCAATTAAATTTTTAAATACCAACCTTAGAGTGCAATTCTTTTTGTTTGTTTGTTTTTTATGAAATGGGAAGTACCCATAAAGCACTTCTGCTGCATGTTGAAGTATGATAGTTGTCTTGAGGGAAAGCACTTATGTTTTTGAGTTGCAAACTGAACTAGCCTCTTTTTTATGCAATGTCACTTATACTTGAAAGAACAATTGACAGACAAACCATAGTTATTCACACTTGGGCATTTGGCAGACATTTTCTTGAAAATGAACAAAGTAAACCTGTCACTTTAAGGAAAATGGACAGTATTTGTTGTCAGTGATAAAATTCAGGCTTTCAAATGAAAATTAGAATTTTGGAAAACTGAAATCTGCCACCATGAGCTTGACAGCTTTCAGTCAAGCTGCCTCCAGTGTAGACCTCTTATTTGAGCTCCAGACTCTCATATCTACCTACCTACGTTCTGTGTCTACGTAAATGTTTCAGCGATGTTCCAAACTTAGCATGTGTCCAGTGGAACTTTTGATTTCTCCCATAAAACTATCTCTTTCACTCCACCCAAGTTTTTCTCATCTCGGTAAATCGCCTTCAACCCAGTTGTTTAGAAATTGGAAGTCAATCTTTATTCCTTTTTTCTCATCTTGTATATCCAGTCTATTAGGCAAGTCTTATGAGTTCTGCCTTTGAAATTACCTCAATCTGTCTGCTTTTCTCGTTCTTCATTGCTGTCAGCCTACTCCAGGTTACTATCGTCTTTCATTTGATCTGCTCCATCAGCTTTCTAATTGATCTTCTCTTCTTGCCCATTTGTAATCCATTTTTCACAGAGCAGCACATGTAAGTATAAATTGTTTTGTGTCACTCCCTTGCTTAAAATCCTTGAATGACATCCATTATACTTAGAATAAAATCCAAAATCTTTATCTTAGTTTATAAGGCTCTTCATGTTTGGGCTTTTGTCTGTCTTTGCAAGCTCATTCTCCCTTTCATTCACAAAGTTCTCACCATACAAATTGTCTTTCCTTTCCTTAAACATGCCAAGGTCTTTCTTACATCAGAATCTTTGCAATTATTATTGCCTTCCTTTCATATAGCAAGCTTTCTCTCATCCTTCTGGTCCTAGCTCAAGTGTTAATCACCTTAAAGATGCCTTCCTTGATCATTCTGTTGAAGGTAGTTTTTTTCTTTTATACTTTACTTTAGCCTCTTGGTCATTTCCTTTATAGCACTTACCATCAATTTAATTATTTCATCTACTTGTTTACTTATTTTTTGTCTATCTCCCCGACTAGAAAAAGTAAGCAAATAATTTTAGATATGTTGAGTTGGATGTACCTATGGTAACATCATAGAGTAAAGCCATCAAAGAGTAAAGTAGGTTATTGTCCATTTAGAACTGAAGCTCAGAGAGATGTTAGATACGGAGTTTTGGAAGTTACCTGACATTAATAGTAAATGAAGCAATGGATATGAGTAAGAGAATGTTTTGAGTGAAGAGGAAACAGAGATTAGAATCTTCAAGAACTCCTCCATTTAAGAGACCAGAAATGATTAAAAAAAGCTACAAAGGAAATTGAAAAGGAAGGTATCTTGGAGACCAAAGAAAAGATGGGTATAATGTCAGGAAAGCCAAGGGAAGAGAGTCTTTCTAGGAAGAGGTGTTAACAGTTCCAAAATCCTGAGAGGTAAAGTAAGCTGAGAAGTCTCCATTAGATTTAGAAACAAAGACAGTGACCTTGGCACAGATAGTTTTAGTGGATTGGCAGGAGCTAGACTATAGTAGATTGAGGAGTGAATGGAAAGTAAAGAATGGGGGACATAGTGAACTTAGAAAGCCAAGGAGGGCCGGCCCAGTGGCTTAGCGGTTAAGTGCGCGCGCTCCGCTGCTCGCTACCCGGGTTCGGATCCCAGGTGCGCACCGACGCACCGCTTCTCCCGCCATGCTGAGGCCGAATCCCACATACAGCAACTAGACGGATGTGCAACTATGACATACAACTATCTACTGGGGCTTTGGGGGAAATAAATAAATAAATAAAATTATTAAAAAAAAAAAAAGAAAGAAAGCCAAGGAGTTTTGCTCTGAAGGTAAGTACAGAGAGCAGCTGCTGAAAGAGGAAGGTGGAAGATTTATTTATTTTGGGGATTGGAGAAACTTGAACATATTCTATGCTATGGGAAGAAGTCAGTAGAGGGTGAAAGTTTGAAGAAACAGAAGTGAGAGGGGATAATTGACAGAGAGCAGTCTCTGAGAAAGTGAGAGAGAATTTATTTGATCCAGTACACTGGTTGGAGGGATTAGATATAGATGGTGTATTAGCCAGCCCTGGTGGTCTAATGGTTAAGATTCAGAGCTCTCACTGCCACAGCTGGGGTTTGTCATCTGGTCGGGGAACCATACCACCCATCTGTGGGTTGTCATACTATGGCAGCTCTGTGTTACTGTGATGCTGAAAGCTATGCCACCTGTATTTCGAATACCAGTAGAGTCACCCATAGTGGATAAATTTCAGTGGAACTTCCAGACTAAGACAGACTAGGAAGAAGGACCTGGTCACCCACTTCTGGAAAAATTGGCCACGAAAACCCAATGAACAGCAGCAGAGCATTGTCTGATATAGCACTGGAAGATGAGAGGATGGCACACAAAAGACTGGACAAGGTTCAGCTCTGCTGTAAACAGGATCGCTAGGAGTCAGAATCAACTTGACGGCGCTAACAAATTAGTCTACTCAGACTTCTGTAACAAAATACCACAGACTGGGTGGCTTAAACAACACAAATTTATTTTCTCACAGTTCTGGAGGCTAGAAGTCCTAGACCAAGGGGCTATCAGGGTTGGTTTCTGGTGAGGCTTCTCTTTCTGATTTATAGATGGCTGCCTTCTCCCTGTGTCCTCACATGGCCTTTCCCCTGTGTGCTGCAGAGAGAAAGTGCTCTCTGGTGTCTCTGCCTCTTCTTTTTTTTTTTTTTTTTTTTAAAGATTTTATTTATTTATTTTTTCCCCCCAAAGCCCCAGTAGATAGTTGTATGCCATAGCTGCACATCCTTCTAGTTGCTGTATGTGGGACTCGGCCTCAGGATGGACAGAGAAGTGCTGCCTCGGTGCGCGCCCGGGATCCGAACCCGGGCCACCAGCATCGGAGCGCGCTCACTTAACCACCAAGCCACGGGGCCGGCCTCTGCCTCTTCTTATAAGGACAGTAATCCCATGAGATTATGACCCCACCCTTAGTGACCTCATTTAAGCTTAATTACTTCCCTAAAGGCCCTATTTCCAAATACAGCCAAATTCGGAGTTAGGGCTTCAACATATGAATTTTGGGGGACAAATTTAGTCCATAACAGATGGGCAGAGAGAATCCTCTTCCATTAAAACAGGAGGGAGGGGTCGGCCTGGTGGTGTAGTGATTAAGTTCATGCGCACTGCTTGGCGGCGCAGGCTTTGCAGGTTTGGATCCTGGGCGCGGATGTATGCACTGCTTTTCAAGCCATGCTGTGGCAGGGATCCCACATATAAAGTAGAGGAAGGTGGGCATGGATGTTAGCTCAGGGCTAATCTTCCTCACAAAAAAAAACCCCACAAGCACACACACACAAAAACAGAAGGGATATAACAGAAGATAGATGTGGGTAAGGCTATAGGCTTTGGTGTCCATAAGTTGAAAACATTTTTTCTATCTAATGGTTTTATTTTCTCTGTGGAATAGGAGTGTGAGTAATGTACTGAGAGTAAGGGTTAGATGTTATAGATGGACACTTGAGTAGAGAATGTTTGATGGCTGCTATGGAGATGGGAAAAAAGGGCTGAGTAGGGGAACATGGCAGAATTACTAGGTTGTATTGACCTATCTGTGTGCATGGGTGGTTTCAGCAGCAGAGTAGCCCAAGCCTAGCCATGACTATTTGGTAGTGGCTGTCTTGCATGTCTGAATATGGCCCCTGATTAGTCTTCATTTTGTAAGACCTTCTTTTGCAACCAGGTGTAGACTCCTGTTAATACTACAATGTCAGCATTGCTTTAAGAAGATTGAATTCTCTTCCACTTTCTCTGTCACTGCTAGACTTGGCAGAAGATTTTGACTAGAGCATCTTTATCTTGTAGAGAACTGCACTTAGAAGCAAAATCGAGGTGATTTATAGACCTCAGGAGGTTATTTACAACATGTGCAGGCTAGAATTAGCTCATAACCTTTAAAATCAGAGCAAATTTGCCCTGAAATCATCCAGAGCAAGTGAACACAGCAGTACAGTCGATCCCCATTATTCTTGGATTCTGTATTTGCAAATTTGCCTACTCACTAAAATTTATTTGTAACCCCAAAATCAGTACTTGTGGTCTGGGCTGGCCTGGTGGCGTAGTGGTTAGGTTCACGCAGTCTGCTTCAGTGGCCCGGGGTTCATGGGTTTGGACCCCAGGTGCGGACCTACACATGCTCATCAAGCCATGCTGTGGCGACGTCCTGCATACAAAATAGAGGAAGATTGGCACAGATGTTAGCTCATCGACAATCTTCCCCAAGCAAAAGTAGGAAGATTGGCAACAGATGTTAGCTCAGGGCTAATCTTCCTCACACACACAAAATAAATAAATAAATAAATAACCCATATATATATATATATATATTTTGTGTGTGTGTGTGAGGGAGATCAGCCCTGAGCTAACATCCAATGCTGATCCTCCTCTTTTTTGCCAAGGAAGATTGGCCCTGAGCTAACTTCTAACTTCTGTGCGCATCTTCCTCTACTTTATATGGGATGCAGCAACAGCATGGCGTGACAAGCAGTACATCAGTGCATGCCTGGGATCCGAACCCTCAAACCTCGGGCCGCCGAAGCAGAGTGCATGCACTTAACCACTTGCGCCACTGGGCCAGCCCAATAACCCATATTTTTTTTAAAAAAAACCTTGTGGTCTTTTCAGTGGTCCTTCATGGACATGTGCAAAGTGGCAAAAAATTTGAGTCCCCTCACATGTATGTTCCCATCTAAGGTCAAACAAGACAATGTTCTGCCTTCTTGTTTAAGCTCTCATACTCTCATCAAAGTGTCCTTTTCATGGTCTACTTAGTGCCGTGTTTTTTGTATTTTTATGCTTTGTCTTGGTGATTTCGCTGTTTAAAATGTCCCCCAGATTCTGTGCTGAAGTGCTGACTAGTGTTCCTAAGCACAAAAAAGGCTGTGATGTGTTTTATAGAGAAAATATGTGTGTTAAATAAGCTTCATTCAGCCATGAGTTTTAGTGCTGTTGGCTCAGAGTTCAATGTTAATGAATCAACAGTATATATTAAATAAGGTGTCTTTAACAGAAACACACATAAAGCAAGGTTATCTGTTGATCATTTGACAAAAATATTGTGACCAGAGGCTCACAGGAGCCTAACCCTATATTTTCCATAGGAGCATTGCTTCAGTATTGGCTAATTCAGTGTTTGTGGTGACTTTTTGGAACATAACTACTATGAATAGTGAGAATTTACTGTATTTTATATTTTTTCCCCAAAGACTTTAAATTCCCCAAAGACTTTAAAGTGTCTTACAGACGTTAGCTCATTCATCAACACAACTTCTAAAAATTGGCTGCTAGACAGTAGGTTATTTGTTATGTGGAGGATGGTAGGGGGCAATCCACTTAGCAGGTTTTCTGTAATGTTCAGATTCTAGGACAATTTTTGCTTCTTATTAGGAATCTTTTAAATATATAATATCCTGCCCTTGGATGTAGAAAGATCTGCTTCCAATCATGGTTATGGTTGATTGATTTCCTTTGGAACTCTTTAGAATATTCCCTATTTGACTTTCATGGGGAATGAGAAAAGGCAAAAGATCTTGGAAATTAATTAGAACTTTTTGACACAAAAGTGCCATGGAAAAATAATCATAATGGTTATTATCATAAACATAAAAGTAGTAATGATGTAAGTTGCTGAATGCATGGAATTTGAATGTGCTATGTTGAAAATGGCTTCTCATATGTATATTATACTTTTCTCTCCTTCAATTCTGCATCCAGATCTTTGTCTAAATCCTGTTAGTTCTTCTTTATATGATTTCTCAAATTTGTCATTTCTTTTTCATTCATATAGTCGTAATCTGGAAATCCAGACTGTAACCATCTTCAAAGTAGACCTTCAAGTTGCTCCCATTTCTTTCAGCCACATTCTCTTTGAATGCATCTTTCCTAAGCATATTTTTATCATATCATTATGCAGAGATAGTACTGCCCTACTTAGAAACTTTCAGTGACTGCTAGTTACCTATTTTTAGATTACTATAAACCAGTTCTCTTCGTGCTTCTCAATTTTCCCACAGCCCTTCCTCCCTACCCCCCTTAATTGATGTTATGTCATAATTCGTTGTTGGGAGGGGTGCTCTTAGATGTTAATTCCCTCATCTTATTACCATCATCTATAAAGCTGCCTACATCTATTCCTTCTTTTTTCTTTCTATAACAAAGGAAGTATTCCTAATCCTAACTAAGAACAATTTCTCCACTTGGGCCCTGGATCCCCATCTTATCTTCTCAGACTTTTCTTCTTGATTTACTCCTAAGGTTGTCAGACTTGGCAAAAATAACAACACAGAATGCACAGTTAAATTTGAAATTCAGATAACAACGAATAATTTTTAGTATAAGCGTGTTCCATGCAATATTTGGGACACACTTATGCTGAAAAAGTATTTGTTATTTATCTGAAATTCTGGGCATCTTGGATTTTATCTGGCAACCCCAATTACCTTTCTCCCTCTCTCCCTGTTTACCCCTTTAAACACATACACACACCACACAACGCACACACACACACTTTCATCCTCCCCGCTGTTGGATCATTTCTTTCAGCGTTCAATCAAGCTCTAGTAACCATCTTGTTAAACAAAAGCACACATACACACACTCACACACACACACACCAAACTTCCTTTGACTTGTAATCCCTTTTCAGTTATTTCCATATCTTTCTGCTCTGCTTTACAGCCCAGTTTTTCAAAGACCTTGTCTGTTCAAACTCTCTCTCCTACTTAACCTCCCAGTCATTCTTCGGTTTTCCCTAATCCTGCTTTCACCCACATCACTCCCCCAAGTCACCAAAAACCTCCATGTTGCCAAATCCTAATAACTATTTTCAGCTGTCATCTTGTTAAATTTCTCAGCAGTGTTTGCAATAGCTGACCACTCTTTCCTTCTTGAAATAATCTCTTTTCCTGATTTCAGTGACACCGTTCTCCTGGGATTTTTCTCTTGGTGGCTGCTTTTCAAATGTCAGTAGCTGGCTTTTCTTCTTCTACCCTGTGTAGTGGATCTGGGCTCAGACTTGAATCGTATTTGTTTGTTTGCTTTTTTCCCTCTCTAGGCAATTATGTCTATTCCCATGGTTTTATAGATCTGTGTATAATGGGATTTAAATTATAGAAATGGGTGAAATCAGTAACTCCTAATTTTATGTTTCCAGCCTAGAGTTTCCTCTGAGCTCCAGACTCTGTATTCAATTGCTATTTCAATTCCACTTGCATATCTCATAGACATCTCAGATTTAACATGACCAAAACTGAAGTCTTGATATTCTTCCCACATCTATGTTTCCCCTATTCCCCATTTTAATCAATGGCATCCCCATTTAACTAGTTGCTTGAGTCAGAAACCTGACCGTCATTCTTGACGTCTTCCCCACCTTTCACATTCAGTCTGTTACCGAGTCCTGTTGAACCAACCACCAACACATGTCGTAAGTCCATTCACTACCATTAGCCTAACCTAAGCTACCATCACCTCTCATATATATTAATGATCTTCTAACTAGTCATCTCATTTCCATTCATGTTCATTCAGTTTTTTCTCCTTACAGTAGCCACAGTGATCTTTTAAAAATATAAATCTCTGGTAGCTTCCCATTATTCTTAGAATAAAATTAAAACTTTTCTATGGCCTGCAAACCCTACATGATCAGTCCCTGCCTACCTTTCCAGTAACATCTGTTACCACTCTCTCTCATTGACAGTACTCCAATCATACAAAATAAGGATTTGGTAAAAACAAAATCTTATTCCCAAACACTTTATAAAATATTAGTCACTTTATTGTGCAGAATTTAAAAATTTGTGGAAACATTGCCAACCTAACCTGGGCATAATTTGGGATAATGAAAAAGTTCTGAAGTTGGATGGTGGTAATGGTTGCACAGCAATGTGAATGTACTTAATGCTGCTGAACTGTACATGGTAAAGTGGTTAAAATGGCAAATCTTATGTATATCTTACCACACACACACAAAAATGTTACAGGCCAATATCCCTGATGAACATAGATGCAAAAATCCTCAACAAAATATTAGCCAACTGAATTCAACAATACATTAAAAAGATCATACACCATGATCAAGTGGGATTTATTCCAGGGATACAGTGATAGTTCAACATTCACAAATCCATCAGTGTGATACACCACATTAACAAAATGAAGGATAAAAGTCATGATCATCTCAGTGGATGCAGAAAAAGCATTTGACAAAATTTAACATCCATTCATGATAAAAACTCTGAACGGAGTGAGTATAGAGGAAATGTACCTCAACATAATAAAATCCATTAAAAAAAATGTGCTCAGTTGTGGTCATGATGGTAGTGGTGGTGAAATACAGATTAAAATCACAATGTGATACCATTACCTAGAATGCCTAAAATGTAAAAAGACCAAAAATACTAAGCACTGGCAACGATATGAAGCAACTGGGACACTGATATCTTGCTCATAGGAGTATAAATTAGTATAAATACTTTGGAAAATTGTTTGACATTGTCAACCTAGCTGAACATATGCATACCTTATAACCCAGAAATTTAACTCCTCGATATATATATATCCAACATAAATATTTTCATATGGGCACCATATGACGTATATAAGAACGTTCATAGCAACATTATTTTTTATGGCCCCCAGACTGGAAACAGCCTTCAACAGGAGAATAGATTCAATAAATTATGACTATTCCTGCAATGGGATACTTTCCAGCAATGAAAATAAATTAACTTCTGCTAAGTGCAACAAACTTAAATAACTCTTAGAAACGTATTGAGCAAAAAAAAACAGGCACTTAAAGAGTACATCTTTTATGCTATTTATATCAGTTTCAAAAATAGGCAAAACTGATCAGTGGTGATAGGAATCAGGATAGGGATTACCTTTAGGGAGGAGTGAGGTTAATGACTGAAAGAGGACATGAGGGAAGGCTCTAGGGTGCAAGTAATGCTCTAATTCCTTGTCTAGGTAGTGGTTACATAGGTGTGTTGACTTTTGAAATTTTATTGAACTGTAGCTTTTTGATTTGTGTACTTCTTTTACAGGTAAGTTATGCTTCAATAAAAAGTTTATTTTTAGAAAAAGAATATGGTGATATGCTAAATAAAATTCTACATTTATTTAATGGCATTATGCTTCATTATTTTACCCTATACCCTTCCCACCGCACCTCCCTCCCCCAACTCTATGATAAAATTGAGGGCCCTGAATGCAAATTTTCGGCTCTTACTCTGATTGTTTTCAAGTTTAAGTTTGACCCCTCTTTGAGGACAGTGTTTGCTGGAGGTGCTAACTGCAGCAAGCTGAACTCTGACCTAAGTGGAGCTCTATTAGCTATGTCAGAGGTCTTGAGGATTTAAGTCCACACTCCACTCCTAGATTCTAGAGGACTTAACAGAGAGTGGAAGAGGTCGTTTGGTGCCTGTTTTAGGGTACTTTAGTCTCTCTATTGCTTAATTGTTTATCTGAGAAACAGTGATTGGGTTAGTCAGTGGCAAGGACGTACATTTAGCTATACTGGGCATAATTTTGTTATAGTGATGTTTCTATTTATAGTTTTTTCAGTTCTTACTCATACCTGATTCCCTTTTCCTTCCTTTTACCTTTCAGGTGCCTGTCCTATATTTTACTCATTTTTGGCTTTTCTTTGAGCTAGCTCTTCTTTGATTAAGTCATTTTTTCATTCAGCACATACTCATTGGTTGTTTACTATGTGCTAGGGACTTGGAATACAGGAATAAGACGCATAATCTCTGCCCTCAAATTGCTTGCAGTTCCAGTGTAGAAACAGACAAATGATGAGCTATAGTATCAACAATGATAGAGATCCATCTGGAGGATTACTCAGTAACTCAAAGAATTGATTCTTTGTTTTGTTTTGTTTTGGTGAGGAAGATTGGCCCTGAGCTAACATCTGTTGCCAATCTTCCTCTTTTTGCTTGAGGAAGATGGTCCCTGAGCTAACATCCATGCCAGTCTTCCTCTACTTTTTGTGTATGGGACACCACCACAGCATGGCTTGATGAGCGGTGTGTAGGTCCTCATCTGGGCTGCCGAAGCAGAGCACGTGAACTTAACCACTATACCACCAGGCCAGCCCCTAGAATTGATTCTTAACCAAGACCAGGAGCTGGAAATGTGTACTAAAGGAAGTTACGGCTAAGCTAAATTGTGAAAGATGTGTGTGTGTGTGTGTGTGTGTGTGTGTTTTCAAAGTGGGGATGTGGGGAAATTCAGAGAGCTGAGGCTCAGGAGGTATGCAGAGGCTAAGTCATGAAGGGTCTTGTGTGTCATGCTAAGGAGTTTGGATTTTATTTTGAAGACAGTGGGGAACTTTTGAAGCATCATGAACAAGGAAATGATGGATCAGATTTTAAAATAATTGTGCTGATAATAATCACATATAAATAAGTTAAATTTAACAAACTGAAGTAGGCTATTACAGGGATAGAATTATCTAGGCCCTTGTCAAAGTATAATCCCAGCAATATTGTCATCATCTGAGAGCTGTTAAAAATGTAGAATCTTGGGACCTATTCTAGACTTACTAAATCAGAATCAGCATTTATTTATTTATTTATTTTTTTGGTGAGGAAGATTAGCCCTGAGCTAACATCTGTTGCCAATCCTCCTCTTTTTGGTGAGGAAGATTTGGCTGTGGGCTAACATCCGTGCCCATCTTCCTCCACTTTGTATGTGGGATGCCTGCCACAGCATGGCTTGACAAGTGGTGTGTAGGTCCATGCCCGGGATCCAAACCTGTGAACCCTGGGCTGCTGAAGTGGAGCATGCAAACTTAACCACTATGCCACTGGGCTGGCGCCAGAATCAGCATTTTAATAAGATCTCCAAATAATTTGTATACACATTTAAGTTAAAAAGCACTGATTTAGATGGATATGATGATGGTCAGGCTTTAGACAGCTGGTGTGAAGAAGAAAGGACAGAGTGTAAGAGAGAGAGTACATCTTCTTTCTATTTGGAATACTCTTCTCAATCCCCCCCTCACCAAACACACACCAGGTACCTCTTGCTCATCCTTTACTTTTCAGCTTAAATAGAGCTTCTCAAATGCCACACTCCCAATACACATGATTGGTACACTTGCCATATGCTCCCATAGCACGCTATACTTACGTTATCATTTTCACACTTTTATTGTAATTATTTAATTGCCTGTCTCTCTGCCTAGACTTTAAGCACCGTGATGGCAGCAACTGTCTTTCTATGCTGCCTGGCACAAGATAGGCACCCAATAAATATTTGTGGTTTGATTGAATGAATTAATTCACCATGTATAGGAAGAGAAGATGGGCCGGCCCTGTGGCTTAGCGGTTAGGTGCGCGCACTCTGCTGCTGGCAGCCCGGGTTCGGATCCCAGGCGCGCACCGATGCACCGCTTCTCTGGCCGTGCTGAGGCCGCGTCCCACATACAGCAACTAGAAGGATGTGCAACTATGACATACAACTATCTACTGGGGCTTTGGGGGTAAAATAAATAAATAAATAAAATCTTTTAAAAAAAAAAAGAGAAGAGAAGATGGATTTGGATGTGTTAAGGGATGTACATGTTATATTTATTAATAATAATAGTAAATTTTAAATAGCACTAGCAAGTTCCAGGCACTGTTCTAAGTGCTTTATATATATTAATTTTTTTTTTCAAGATTTTATTTATTTTATTTTTCCCCCCAAAGCCCCAGTGGATAGTTGTGTGTCGTAGCTGCACATCCTTCCAGTTGCTGTATGTGGGACTCGGTCTCAGGATGAACGGAGAAGTGGTGCCTCGATGCGCACCTGGGATCCGAACCCGGGCCGCCAGCATCGCAGCACGCGCACTTAACCACCAAGCCACAGGGCCGGCCCAATATATATATTAATTTATTTGATCCTCTCAGCAATCCTGTAAGGTAGATACTCTTAATATCCCCATTTTACAGATCAGAAAACTGAGGTACAGGGAGGATAAGTAATTTGCCTAAGGTTACTCAGTAAGTGGTGAGTCAAGATTCAAACCAGACAGTCTGGTACTACTCTGCTATGTCTAGTTTTGGACAAAATAGCTTCCTGGCACTATGCTAAGTTTTTTCTATGTATTTATATGTATTATTTAATCTTTATAACATCAATGTGAAGAAATTATTATTATCCTGCTTTACAGATGAGGAAGCAAAGGCTCAAGTAGTTATATAGCTTACTGGAGATACACAGCTAGTAAGTGATGGAGCTAGCCTTCAAACCCAAGCCTATCCAACTCTAAAGCCTGTACTAGCCTTTACCAGTAATGGTGATATCTCCATGTTGAGTCTAAAATACCTGTGAGATATGAGTCTTAAGATCACTGAGGAACTGAGAGGTAGGATGCCTAATATTAAGGTTGCAGGGTAGGGGGGCATTTAACAATTCCAGTTGCTCTGGTAGCATTGGCATTTCAAGATTGAAGGGGAAGGGAAATTTGAGGCCCAGGAATTCCAGCCATCTGCATAATTGACCAGAGGGAACTTTGAACTTAGGTGATTAGGAAGCTTGGCCTCTACAGTTAGCTGTAACTTAGGTGACTAAGGAGTAGTTATTGCTTTTTCTTTTAACCTCAGAGAATCCAGATGGATTAGAAATACTGAACGTCAGAACTGGAAGGAACCAGTTCTAACCTTCCACAGTCCACTCTTACCCACCTCCCCTCGTTTTATAATAAGGAAACTGAAGAAGAGAGTAATTAGGTGACTTGCCAAACTCGAATAAAACCATTAGAGACAAGCCAGGAATAGAGGACGGGGTCACATTCTTTTATTTTTTTGCCCTGTGCCTCATGACTCACTAGGTTACAGATTTATCACCTCTTGTTAAAACTGTTTTGCCATTGTAGTTACTTCTTCACCACTGCCTGGTTCTTTTTGACTTTGACCCCTGGAAATATTAACTTCTTTCCTTTCCCCTCCAGACCCAAGCATATACTCAACTCTGGCAAGTCACCTGGCTTGCCCTCATTAATGATGATACTACTATTAAGTCACCACCGGTAGGAACACAACTGGCACACAGAACTTCAAGTTGTTCTTCTTGGAGTGAAAATGAGATTCTTTTGAGCTTTTCATACACTTGGTCAATTATTATAAAGGTTAAAGGTTGCAGGAATGGGTGCAGTTTGTGTAACTTGCTTCAGAATTTGCAAACTTCTCACCTACATGTTAAGGGTGATTATTGTAGATAATTATGTGCATTGGTCTCACTCCTGCCCTTGCCATAGGTGTATATTCTAAGGCACATTCTGGTAAAATGAAATTAGATTGGAAACAACTTCATAACTATTACTTATACCTATACCTTATGCCTTATACAACCCCACTCAGTTAATAGACCTTCAGTTCTATTAATGTATAGCTACTGTTTTATTTTTGTTTCAGAGTCACTATAGAAAGGTGTAGTGAGGCTGCAGTTTTCAAATGAAGTCGATTTTAGTTAAAACTTACACTAAAAAAAACAAAAGAAAATGTCACAACTAAAATGACATTTAGTTCAGCCTGCCAAAGTGACATATTTTACTTGTGCTTATTCTTTTATTCCCAATCCTGTCTTCTTTAAAAGTCATTTTCTTCCATGTTTTAACACCACCATGAGACAAGTTATCTTCCATTTAGTTAATAAATGATTATGTACAAAACATCAACAGGAGCACCAATAATCTAGTAATTTGCTGATCGTTGAAATATTTTTTTATTGATGTCATAATAGTTTATAACATTGTGAGATTCCAGTTGTACATTATTATTTGTCGGTCACCATATAAATGCGCTCCTTCACCCCTTGTGCTTACCCCCTAACTCTTTTCCCCTTGGTAACCACCAAACTGTTCTCTCTGTCCGTGTGTTGGTTTATATTT